>NC_091077.1:52500000-53750000 GCF_032405125.1 Capricornis sumatraensis
ACTGGGTCAGGCTGGGTTTGAGCGGGGTCTCCTCTGGCCAGATGTCGCCTATTTGTACATAAAACTGTACGCGACATGAGGCATTGGGGAAGGGCTTCACAGACCTAGGACCAACCGGAGTGGTCCCCAGTGCTGCCACCCACCCCCTGCCCACCTTTGGTTTCACCTCTCCAGTGCCCAGGTGGTGACAGACTCAGTGCCCCGACCCCAACCAGGGGGCTAGGGGCTCTGCCTTCGCCTGTGGGAAGAGCTCCTCTGTGCTTCTCAGCCCTCCTGGCCACCTGGGCCACTCTCTTCCTTCTGGCTTCTCCATTGTGCAAAGTGCTCCTCTGCCCTTCCACTTAGTGCTTAGGGGCCTCCAAGACCAGGGCAGGGTGCCCAGGCCACCAGGGGCTTCCAAGGGGAGTCTCCCAACCCCAGGAATGCCTCCTGTCTGGACCACCCTCTCCACCAAGCAAATGGGCCGCATACAGTCTTGCCAGAATCTTGAACTGCAGGACCCAGGACAGCCCTCAAAGCCACTGACCCACCAGCTGGGCAACTCATGGTACTAACTCCACCAGTATTGCACCTGCCCTGTTTGTGCAGGGGGAAGGGGCTGTCTCTTTAACCAGCCCCAGCCCACCTCCTGGGCCTCCCCGAGGGAAAGGAGCCTTTGGCCAATCCCTGGACCTGGTTGCTGCCACCCCAGCCCACTCTACCCCCTGCCCTCCATAGAAGGGCTATGGATGCTGAGGCCACCAGCCTAACAATGTTCTCCTTCCCAGCACTGTTACCCCAAGCCAAGTTAGGGGCAAGGAGCAGAGAATAAGGTGATTCTTCAGCCCCCTGGCTTTCAGGGGTGGAGGTGGGGTCTATGGGGATACAGGAGTCAAGACCCCAGCAACACAGCTCCCAAAGGCACCAGACGACCCAGCAGCCTGTACCCACCCCTCCCACCCTTGGGCTGACCCCCCAAGCTTAGACGAAGTCAAGCAAGGGCCATACCCTGAGTCTCCAGCCTCCCAGCCTGGGCCCTTGGGGAGCTGGAGAGGTATGGGCCAAGGCAGTGGGGGGTTTCTGGAAGGAAGGGGGACTGAGGCTTTGAGATGGCCACAGTGGGAGACGGAGGCTCTGCAGGATGCCCCTCACACCCTGGCCCCCTGAGGTGAAGAAAAGAATCCCACCTCATCATGGCTGACTGGGCTTCTCTGCCCCCCAATCTCCCCACCCCCATGGGACCCCTGACCCTGGCAAAGGGAAGCCCAACTGGAAGAAGGGGGCCTGGAGCCCAGGGTGCCCTGAGGCGCCCTTCCCACCCCCTGAGATCAAGGCAATGGTGGTTTTACAGGCTGACGGGTCAGTCATGGCAGGGGCTGGGGGTGGGGGGCAGAGAGGGGGCAGGGTGCAGGTAACCCCTACTGGGGGCAGCAACCAGCCACCCCCTGAACAAACCTTCCTGCTCCCAACTCACCCGACCAGGCCAGAGGCACAGTCATCCCACCCCTGTCCAGCTGCCCCCCACAGCCTCAGGGCCCCTCTGTGATGCTCATCTGGATGTGGGGGCCAGCCTGAGCGGGGATTCCCCCCACCAGGGCACAGCATAACAGTTCCAAAAAAATAGAGATTTGTTTCTTAAAAAAAATTAAATAAAAGCCCAGCTCTGCTGATAGGCGAATGTTACCCTCACCCCCGCCCACCCTTTGTTTCCCTGGCCTGCACCCCCACCATGGCCCCAGGGGTATTTACAACATGGAACAATAGAGGCCTGGGGTGGGGGGCACTGCGGCAGGGAGGAGGGGGCGTAGGGCAGGCCCCCCCAGAGGGGTCCCCCAAGACAACACAACATCAACAAGAAAAGTTGCAAATCAGGCAGAAATGGGGACATCATTCCAAGGTCCTTATATACAGACACTGCATGACCAGTGGGGAAGGGGGGCCCCCAGATGGGACCAGGCATGGGCATGTGGCAGGCAGGTGGGCCGGCCCAGGAGCAGTACAGGAAGACAAGGCCTCTGCCCCACTCTCACCCCCATCCCCACCCCACCTTTGGTAACAACAGCCCTTTGGGGAGCCCCTGGCGGTTGAAGTTCCTCTGGGAGTTCCCAGGGAAGGGGGCTCCCCAGTTCAGCCCTGCTGCAGGGCTGGAATGGGGCATCCTATCCCCGCCCTGGTCAGCCATCCGGGAAACAATGACTTAAAAGTGTGCTACCTGCCCTTGACTCCACCATCTGCCCAAAGTAAGGGGGTGCTCCCTGGAAGTCGAGGGAAGGGAGCCTAGTCATCGGAGAGGAGCCCTCTTGGGCATCAGCTGGGAGGAGCCCCATAAAGGGGAAGAGGGGGCTCCCTAGGGTCTGGGGGATGGAGTGAAGGGAGAGGACCTGGACCCTGCATGGGGGAAGGGCCAGCGTGGTCATGAGGCCAGGTACCCCACCCCCCACTCAGGGCCCTGGCCAGGAAGTCCACGCTGGAGGAGTCAGGAGCGGGGACCCTGGAATGGGCCCGCCTGGGAGCTGGCCGGCGACTGGGGAAGGGATGGCCGGCTGGCCGGCCGGAAGGGGGCTCACAGGTAGATCTCGCGCTTGGCCGTCTGGGCAGATGCCGGTGTGGCTGCAGGTGGGAAGTCCGAGGTCTGGGTCAGGGGGATTTCCTCCAAGGTGGCCGAGTCCTTGCAGGAATCATGGCTACTGTGGGAGAAGGCACTGTAGGAGGGCAGGAGGCGCACGGGGGCCGTTTTGGTGTTCCGGTCTTCCGGGGGGCTGGGGCTGCCGGCGCCCGCAGGCTCCTGCCCTCCTCGGTCCTGGTAAGGCACGAAGGTGGAGAGTTTGAGGGCGCTGCTCTTGGTCCGGCGGCTGGGAGACGACTGGCCTGGCATCCAGCACGTGTCGGAGTGGCCAAACTCGCTACACTCACGGGTACAGGTGCCCGTCATGGCGACATCAGGCAGAGGGCGCAGGTCTGCAGGGAAGAAAGGGGAGGGTCCTCAGGCAGGGCAGCCTCCCAGGGCTCTGCTCCACGGCCTCCCAACAGCACCTCCACTCTGTCTCGGAACAAGAGTGCACACCCCTTCCTGCCCACCAAGCTCACAGGCACACACACCCTCCCACCATCCACAGCGCGTGCACTCTCACACACACGGCCTGTCCTTAAATAGACACCTCCTTTCTTCCATCCTCACCCATTCTCCAGCTCTCCTCTCACACACCCACTGTATCTGCCCTCAGACAGGTGCACACACAACTCATCCATGCACTCTGTCATCTGCCTCCAGCCAGGCTGACACATGCACATCTGCCCCCAGACAGGGATGAGGAAACCCCTGTGCTCATTACAGACACAAGCTCTCTCTCCCTTGTCGGCCCCCCCCCCCACCCCACACACACACACCCATAGCCTTCCCCTCAGATAGGCATGGACGCACAAATCTACACCGGGCATCTCCATCCTCAGACAGAGGTGGGCACATATCTTCCTTCTGAGCCCCCTTGAGCCTCACCATGCCCCCAGCTGTCCTGAAACCCCACCCCAGCACAGCAAGGCCCCGCTACAAAGCCAGGGGTTCCCACAGAAGCACACACTCACATAGCCACAAGCACGCTCATGCAGCCCCACCACGCCTTACTCTGGCCCCTACAGCAACCACCACCCCTGGCCTTGCCCCGGCTCCCTGCCCAGAACACCCACGGGAACAGGAGTTGGCCGCCTGACATCAGCAGTAGCCAGTGTGGTTGCTGGGCAGCCGGGGTCTCTATGGGAACGGCTGGGCCTGGAGCACTTCCTGTCACAGTTGCCCCTGTCCTGCCCTCTCTTGGGGACAGCACCAGGCGGTGACTCCCCACCCCCCCTCCCCCCCGCAGGGACATGACTGAGCAGCACCACCTGGGGTGGGGGCTCCCCTGGCACCACCCACCCTGGTTTGGCCTCCTGCCAGTGCAAGGTGAGAAGGGGTCAGCTCTGTCGTTAACCCTCGAAGCACTCAGGCTCTTTAGCTCAGGGCAGAATGGGGGACCCAACATGGCATGGAGCAGAGCACGGGCACTGGGTGGGCGGGGCTGGGTGCTGGGCCGAGTCCCACAGACCCCAGACCCCAGAGCAGCTCCCACATACCTGGCAGTCCGCCTCAGGGCCTGCTCCTGCCAGCCGGCTCTGCGCGGGCACAAAAAGGACGAGACGGGCATGAGATCGCGCGTGGACGGGCAGAGTGGGGAGAGAGGACACTCTGAGACCTGGGGCCTGGGAGGTCAGACAAGAACCTTGTGCCCAGGGGATGAGGTGTGGAACCTTTCATCTTTTGGGGGGCTTCGGGACTTCAGCCTGAGGGAGGGGGCGAGACCTGAGGACAGCTCCAAGCTGGAGAATCTGTCTATCCCAAGGGCAAGCTGATTTAGGCTCCCCACCGTGGGCCACCACAGATGCCTTCACACACACGCACTGCACCCATACATTCTGACAACACATCCCCTGTCTGTCCCCACACTGCTCCTGCCCAGACTTCACTTCTGCCATCACCCTCCAAGCCTCTCCCAGACAAGACTTTCCACTCCCCAGCCCCACCACCCCTTTTCTCAGCCAAATAATCTCCTGCTCCCTCGGGGACCATCACACCCTTCTCCGGGCTCCTTAGAGCATCCAGGGCCCCTTGAGCATCCTCAAGGCCCTCTGACCCTCATTACATCAAAAGATTGCCTCAAGGCTCCCTCACCACTGCCTGAGCCCTCTGGTCCCCATTCTTGGGGTCCCTGTTCCTAGGAAGCAATATAGAGTAGTGCTACATGCAGTCTTTGCAATCAGAGAAGCCTGGGTTTGAATCTTTCCCAGCTTTGTCACTTCCTGTATATGACTTTGGGTAAGTGACTCAACCTCTCTGAGCCTCAGTTTTCTCCACTGTAAAGTGGGCACAATAAAGTTCTCAGATCAGAGTGGTTATGCAGATTCAATGAATATCTGCCAGGAAGCACTCTGCACAGTGATTACTGTTGACCACAGAAGAGCTCAAGAGATGGAGGCTGTTTTGTAAGGTCTTGTCATCATATTCAGGCTTCTACTCATTGCTGGGGTGCCCGACCATGCCAATGCCCCTCACCATTCTCGGGGTGCTCCATCTCTCCTATGCTGCCATCAGGGGTGGTGCGCTCATAGTGATCCTCAGGCAGAGCCAGGGGACCCAGTCGGGGCCCTGACGATGACTTGCTGGATGGCGTCTCGGACTCCTCCAGGCCACTATCGTAGTAACTATGCTGGGACGGGTCCTGCAGCTCCTGGGCCTGGCTGGTGGCGGAGAAGGTGACGCGGCGGTGAGGTAACTGCGGGGAGAGGAAGCGTCACTGCTGGCCGGCTAGCCTGCCCCATGGGCCCACCACCACACCAGGCTGCAGCCCCAGCCAAGCCTACCCTCAGAGCTTCTAGTCCTCTAGGCCTCAGCAGCAACCAAGAAGAGGCCCAGCCCCCCAGCACAGCACAGCCCCCCAGAAAGCAGACACTTTCATAGAGGACTGCTTTTCATTCTAGGACAGCTCCCAGGACAGCCAGGACCACACACTGGAAGTCCTAACACAGCACAGGCCCCAGTGTTATGATAGCCCCCAGGTCAGCAACGATAAGCCTAATCCAGTACAACCACTTGTTAGAGCACAGCTTCCCAGTGTTGGCACATCCTCTCTTTCATTCCAGACAGCCAACACCAAAATAGCACAATACCAGCCAACTCCCCTAATTCCAGCATAGCCTCTAACCACCAGCAAGCCTCCAGTTTCTACAACAGCTCCCTGAAAGCAGGACACACTCCTCATTCCAAAACAGCTCACCAATACCAGAACAGTTCCCTTATTTCCAAATAGCAGCCTCCAGACTCCAGCTCCTCACCTGTCTCATTGCTCCGTAACTTCCTACTGCCTCCATCCAGTTGGGTTGCTAACCGCTTTCTGAGCTTCTGTTCTTCACCCCTGGTCTGCAATGCCCCCTGGTCTGTAATGCTGTAGACAGGACTCCCTGCTGAGTCCTCTGCCACTCAACCCCTGTCCCCACTTGTTCCCCTTCAGAGAGGCCAGGGAGTGGAAAAAGGTGGGAAGGAAGAAGGAAAAGGAGCCTGATAACAAACCAGGGCACCTTGAGGGTGGGTTGGCAGAACAATGGACCAGCCCTCCACATCAGGAAACAGTATTAACTGGAGAGGGCAGAGCCCAGGAGGACCTGGGCATAGGAGGGGGGCGCCCGGCATCCATCAGGGATTCAGAAGGCTAGCTTCAGATGAAGACTCCTTCTAGGAAACAGGAAGCAGCGTCTGGGAGGGGCTGCTGGCTTGGTGGAGTCAGGATTTAGACTGGGAGCTGGGGTCGGGGGAGTGCAACAGTGACAGGCTGCTCCCAGCCAACAGCTCCGTCTGCCTGCCATGGGTTAATGATCATCCCAGGAACCTGGCAACCTCAGCCTGGCACTTGGCACAACCAACCAATCACCCAAACACCCACCTGGGACTGCCACTGGTTCTCCTGCCAACCAGAAATTAGGAGTTGTGGAGGGCGAAGACCAAGGGCCCCTGGAGCCCAGGGGTGGGAGCAGCCATGCCCAGGCCCCTGCTGATGAGTCTCTTGGTTCCCTCTAATCCTCTGACTCTGTGCTGCTTTCTTCTTAAAACTCTCAATAGGAGGTTATCAAGATGGAGGGCGGCGCAGGTTTGCATACCCACCCTCCTGATACCCTACACAATTTGTGTCCCATTCAAGGCAGCTGGGGTGGGGGAGGGTGTCAGCACAGGGAGCTGCCTTCCCACCTTGCCTTCCACTCCATCTGCAGGCACAGGCAACCCTTCTCGAGATCCATGTTGGGATCCAAAACACTGAAAGGTCTGGGTGATAACAGACAAGATCTCCCAAACTGACCTGACGATAGGTTCCAGGTGCTCTGGGAGGCACAGAGTAGCCTGGCTATCAGGTGTTTTTTTCTTCAGTTTTCTTTTTAGACATTAGCCAGCAGCCCTCTGTCCCTGCAGAACCTGTCCCTGGTAATCCAAGGCTGCAATCCTGCCTCCTGGAATACACATTACTTGGTCTTTTTCTATGATGCTTTTCTTTAAAATGGAGGGTTGGGTCACACTCAATACTAAATATTCCCTATAGTTCTATGACTATCAAATCTTAAAAAGTCTAGGGGCTTCCCGGCAGTCCATTGGTTAAGATCCCACACTTCCACTGCAGGAGGCACAGGTTCAGTCCCCGGTTGAGGAACTAAGATTCCACATGCCATGCAGTGTCGCCAATAAATAAATCTTAAAAGCCTGTGTCCAAAATCTGTCTGAAACACACCCTAGTCCAGAAGTTCTAGACACTTGCTGGATATTTCTAGTTGGTGTCCCCATGGACCCTTCAGATTCAACATGCCTGAAACCAAATTCTTTTTCTCCAGTCAGCTTCTGCATGGGCAATGATCTTACCATTATCCCCCTTATCCAGACTCAGAAGGATGGTATCTACCTGGAAATCTTGGTAGCTCTCCCCTCACTTCCCACCCCTACCCCATATCCAATTATTCCTTGAGTCTTGTGGGCCTTTTCTCCAGAACGTCAGCCTGATCCATCCATCCATCATTCCCTTTGCCACCATCCTTGCCTGGACCTTAGGGGTTCAGTCTTGTACCTTCACCTCTACCAATTTAAATCCACCATACACTCCAGTGAACTTTCTAAAACTCAGTTCATCCAAAATTCAAGAGCTTTCAGGGGCTCTCATTTCCTCTTAAGGAACTTTTGACAAGGCCTCTATGTCCTCTATAGCCTACAGTCTACCAATCTCCTGTCTTAGCTCCCCACTCCATCCTCCATTCCGTTCAGAATCCCCTCTCTGCCCTCCTCCTGCCTCCAGCTTGGTGACACTCACTCCTGCCTCAGGGACTGGCTCAGCCTCCCGTCCATCTCCTGCTCCTCACTTCATGAAGAGCTGGTTCAAGGTGCTCCCTCTCAGGAGCCCACTCCCATGTCTTCTCATACTATATGCCTCAAAGAAAGGGAGGGGACACCGTGGTCAAGTAAATGTGGAAAACCCAGAGTTATACAAAGCTTAACACTTTCTCCCTTCTTGCAGAACTTTGTAGAGCCTTTATTAGGTTAATCTGAACTTAGTCAAAAAGTGCATAATGGAAAATAGACTCTGGCAACCAGATCTCCTGATGATTTGAATTTGACTCCATCGCTACCTAGTTTTCATTTCTGTAAAATGACCTACTCACAAAGAGTTATGAGCGTTGAATGAGCTAATTCACATAAAATGCTTAGCATGGTACGTTGCACCTGTAAGGACTCAAAAAAAAAAAAAAAAAGAAAAGAAAGCCAGTAGTGGCAGAAGTGGCAGAACAAGTTGGGAAAAGCTTTTCTACGTGGCATTCTCACTGGTGAGAATCAACACCAAGATTCTCAACTGCCTCATCTTTTCACTTGTATGTCTTGTAGAAATATGACCATTTTTTCCTTAGGGTCTAGCACAGTGCTGAGCACACAGTAGGGATTCAGCCTATGTGTTTTGATGATAACAGCAGTGTCGTGACTTGGTTATGTTCGAGTGTGCAGTGTGGCTCCATCCCTGGGTTGGTCTGGACCCGAGTAAAGGATAATCCCTCAGACTCCAGGAAAGAAAAAGAGATGAAAGAGCTACAGGAACAGAAGAAGGAGGGAGAGGCAGCGGCAGCAAGGAGAGGAACAAGAGAGAAAGGGTGATTGGTTGGTCAGGAGCTGCCGGAGGCCACCCGAGAGATGCTTATTCGTCCAGGAGAAATGAGATGAAACCAGATTTCACTTCCCCATGCCCCACTCTTCCAAAACCCCCAGGATTTTCACTTTGGAGGTGCCCCAGGGCGTTGGGGAGTTTGTGGACGGAATCAGAATAGAGAGCTGGCGCCTTGGACCTCCTGGGAGTGTCTCAAGCCTCTTCAGTCACCATGGACACAGGTTGCCTCTGGCCTCAGAGACTCCCCCAGGACCTGAGTCCCCTCACTCTGACTTTAGCCTCCTCCTTGGGCACAGCCAGCGACAGGGCAGACCCAGGAGAGCAAGAAGTGAGAGACGGAGAGAGAGAGAGTGAATGAGAGCTAGCAGCTAAGGGTGGCCAGAGCAAGGAGCTGAAGGAAGGGAAAGGAGAGGGCAATATAGGGTGCCTCAGCCTGGGTCAGCAGTGGGGACACAGAGAGTAGGTCGGCCCGCAGCACTGGAGGATTCCCTCCCCTCTCCCTGGGCCCGCTCTCCCGGCAGCCCAGACTGGTGACCCTGGTGGGAAGACAGGGCAAAACAGGCTAATTGCTGGGTGTTGAGTGGTACTGGGATGAAGAGGCTGGGAAAGGGACCTGGGAAGATCTTGCCTCTAGGGAAGTTGCCTAGTATAATTAAGAGGTTCTGTGCCTTCCCCTGAGGCAGCCAGACTGCACTCCACCTACCCCTACCAGCTACTCGGCTCTGAGCTCTATTGGGACTGCTCCGTCTGCACAGAGGGGAACGGTCAAGTCTTAGTCAGTGGAGAAAGGTCAGGACTTGGGTGCCTCTGCACCCACTTTCTTGATGAAGGGCATCATTCCCAGGGAGGCCTCACAAACATGAGGGGAGGGGGACTTCCCTAGGAGTACAGTGGGCAAGACTCTGTGCTCTCAATGCAAGGGGCCCTGGATTCGACTCCTGCTCAGGGAACTAGATCCCACATGCTACAACTAAGACCTGGCCCAGCCTAAACAAACAAATATTGTTTTTTTTTTTAAAAAAAAAAAAAAAACATGAGGAGAGGGATACGCTGCTAGACAGCTCTATTTGAAGGGTGCTTCACCCAGACGTGGACTCGGTCATGGTCATGGGTTGGGGGGTGGGGAAGGTGATCAATTAAGATACGGTTGGCAGAGAGGTGCAGGCCTGAGACATGGGGAGGGACAAAGAGCAGGGATGGGGACCTTGAGGCAGGACCTCCAGACAAAGATTTGTTTCCAGTCTCTCTCACTTCTCCTCTCACTTCCAGGAAAATAAGAAACCAAAACTCCAAAAATAGAGAACTTTATTATCAGGGGGAAGTGTTTGGGATGGGGGAAGAGGAAGGGGGAGCCCAGCCCAGGAGTCTGGGGTGGGGAAGAGGGTGACACAGTACACAGAGAAGGCACAAAGGGGGGCCCCTCCCTGACAGAGTTCCCCACCTGGTTACCCACCAGGGCCCCAGGTCTCCCTGTTTCCCCTTTAGAGAAGCACCCATGGTTGGCCTCAGACAGAGACCCGGGTCTGAAGGAGACTTATTCTCCATTCCCTCCACGCTTCTGCCTCCAAACCCTTCTGGCTCCCCTGCCCATCCGCCCCCACCTGCAGGACCCGGCATCTGGTCCTGTCCCAGGATGTAACAAATCACAGGCCTCTCCCAGTGGGGAGGGGTGATGGGTGGGGGGACACAGAATGCACCCTCCATTTTCACTGGGCCCAGCCCTCCAAGCCTGGGTGAGGCAGCAGGATCATTGCCAGTCCCAGCATTCCCTGACCTTTGGTTCCACCTCCCACCACTGCCTTGGGCTGGTGAGCAGAGCAGGTCCGAGACACCAGCTCCATCACTCCCACACCTCGGTCCAGATGGCCCCATGGTAGGGGTGGGGTGGGGGCTGGGGTGTGCTGAGCCTCAAGGGCTGGCCTACCTGCTTGCTGGGGTATTTGGGGGGGTTGGTGCGGTAGCTGTAGTCGGAGTACTGCTCAGAGCCCGTGGACGTCGTGTCCCCGGTGCCCACGAATGTGTTTGCAGGCGGCAGTTCCTGCACCACCTGGTGCTTCTTGGAGGCAGAGGGCGACTGGGGCTGCAACTGGATGGAAGGCAGTGGGGAATTAGAACGATAGTGGCGACCCAGGTCAGGGCTGCCTGGTGGGTAGTTGAGGGGCAGGTGGATGCGCGGACTGTCCCCGGGGGCGTCGCTCATCAGGTTGAACTTGAGAGACTTCTGCAGGCCAGTCTCATCCTCATCCTCCACTGGTTTCACGGGCTTGGGAGACTTGCTCTTCTTGCCCTTGCTTTTGTTGCCCTTGGAAACTTTGCTGCTGGGCTTGGGGGCGTACAGGTCCTTGGTCTCCTTCTTGCCAGCCTGGTAGCCACTCTTGGCCTCCCGTTGCCGGCAGTAGCGCACGAGCACAGCCAGGGCGATGAGCAAGGCCACGGCCACGACACCAGCCACCACGCCAAAGAGGATGTTGCCACGCTGCTTGGAGCGCTCGTATTCTGGGTCCCCGGCGATGTCGATGTCCAGTGGCGTGTCCAAGCTGTGGCCCAGTAGGGTCTCCAGCAGCGTGCGGTTGGCTAGAGTCTCATTGACATATAGGTGGACCAAGGCTGTGCCGTAGCGTGGGGGCTTGCCGCGGTCACTGACCTTCACAACTAAGCGGTGCAGCCCATGGTGGCGGCGCTCAATCTCCTTCTCCAGGGTGATGGCACCAGAATGTGACCCAATCTGGAAAAGTCCGTAAGGGTTGCCGCCAGCGATGCTGTAGGTCAGCTCAGCATTGACACCAGAGTCAATGTCCTCAGCTGTCACCTGGCTGACCGTCTCACCCAGACGGGTCTGGGGGGTCAGCAGCCGGTGGGAGGTGTTGGAAGGGGCAGTGATAAAAGGTGCGTTGTCATTCTCATCCAGCACGTTGATGGTGACACCAACGTAAGCTGAGCGAGGTGGGACACCACCGTCCACAGCTTTCAGTTGGAAGGTATAGGTGCTTTGCTGCTCCCGATCGAAGCTCAGGCTGGAGAGTATGGTGCCCGTGCCGTTCTGGATAACAAAGTCACCATTGTCCTGCTCCACCGTGAGCTGCACCCGTGCGTTCTCCCCCTTGTCCCCATCAATGACAGTCACCATGCCCACCGGACTCAGTGCTGGCATGTTCTCCATCACCGAGAAGTTGTAGCCACTCAGCATAAACTTGGGGTCATTGTCATTGCAGTCCAGCACGTTGACGAGGACAGTGGCTGTGCCCTGGAGACTAGGGCTGCCCCGGTCGGCTGCCACCACCTTCAACTCATAGCTTTCCCTCTGTTCCCTATCCAGGGATGTTTTCACCCGGATCTCTCCAGTTTCAGGTGAGATGGTGAAGAGGCCCTTGGCAGCTGGCTCAGGCTCCAGAGAGTAAACCAGCTCAGCATTGGAGCCCGAGTCGGCGTCACTGGCAGTGACCTCGGCAACCACTTCACCCGGCTTGTTGTTTTCTGGGAAAGCGACCTCAGTGATGCTCTGGGTGAAGACAGGCGCATTGTCATTGACGTCCACCACCTGCACCTTGAGGGAATTGGTGCTGGAGAGTGGCGGGTTGCCCGAGTCCACGGCCACAATCTCGATGGTGTAGTCTTTGACCTTCTCGTAGTCGAGTGGGGTGGTGGTTTGCAGGAAGTACTTCTTCTTGCTGTCGCTTCCCGTCTCGCTGGCCTGGCGGAGTTGGAAGGGCACATCGCCTGCGACCACACAGGTGACAGCCGCATTCTCTCCCTCGTCTCTGTCAGATACCTGCACCAGGGCCACAGCTGTCTCTTCCGCCACATCCTCTGAGATGTTGGCCATCCCGTCCTGGTGCGTCACCAGCCCTATGCCACGGATCTCGATGGTGGGTGCATTGTCGTTCATGTCCTTCACAGTCACCACCACCTGGGCTCGGGCACTCTTGGGGTTGGTGCCACGGTCCTTGGCAAGCACCGAGAAACGCAGGGTGCTCAGGTCCTCACGGTCCACGGGGCCCTGCACAGTGATAAGTCCGGTGTTCCTGTCCAGTCGCAGAAGGCGTCTCACGACTTCAGGCGCCTGGTGGAAAGTGTAGTCGATCTCTGCGTTGGCACCTTGGTCTGAGTCGTTGGCCTTCACCTACAGGGCAGGGGGAGAAACGAGGGAAACAGGGCTGGGTTAGCTTGGGAATAACAAGTTAAGGGACACCAGGGCTGCCTTTCCAGAGAGCACAGCAGACATGACTAATCTAATAAGGCAGCCTTTCCAAAAGCAGCACGTGTGAGCCCTGCCCTTTCCCAGTTCCTGACACTGTAGCTGATATTACTGATCTATTTCCCTGAAAAGCACAGATAACAGCCCACAAATCCTCGATGGTGCTGCAGGCTTACTACTAGAGATGGGATAGGGCAGAACTGAACTCTACTTATCATTTCTATACTAGTCCACCCAAACGTGGGGATGAGGATCCAGCTAGCAACGAGGGTAGCCCTTCCACCCAATTTAACTGACCTTCAACCCTTCTGAAGAGCTGGGAATGTGTGAGTAGTAGAGATGGTGTGTATGTACGGCATATGTGTATAATAGGCATGCATGAACATACACGTGTTGTGACTATGTGAGAAGGTATATATGTTTGTGTACGTGTGTGTTTGTACATGAATGGAGACCCACATGCCCGCCTGGAGGCCACAGGTGAGGGGACTGCCTTTTTTTGAAAACAGCCAGATAGGGATGTGGGTCAGAGGGAGCCCGCCAAGCCAGGCCACTACCCTTGTCAAACCGGAGAAACCTGTTTCAAGTCTCTTCCCCTCCCAGGTCGGGTGCTGGCTAGGCACCAACTTGAGGAGTCCAACAGAGCCCGCGGCCAAGGAGGGACTGGTGCAGGCCACAGAGCCTGCTGGTAGCAGGCTGGGCTCCCAGCATCAAACAACGAACTGCCTGTCCCTCTGCAGTGGGCACGCCCTCCCGCGCCGAGGCCGACGCACACCCGGCCCAGGTCTACACAAACACGGGTGGTGACGGAGCAACAGGAGCCAGGTGGGAATGGCCATGCGGGAGCACTGGTCAGGTAGAAACATGCGATCTAGAGTTAGGTCACAGCCCAACAGAATGTGTTGGCAGTATGCGTGGGGAGATGAGACCTGATGGGTGCAACTAGGCAGAGTCTCTGGGGAGCAGAGCAACAGAGTCTTATGTTCAAATCCCAGCTCCACTGCTTCCCAATAACGTGACCTTGGGCCAATGGTTTAACATCCTCAAGCCTCAGTTTACAAATGTGTAAAAGGGGGATAATAATAGAACCTATTTCACAAGGTTGTGATGAGGGTTAAATGGGATGATGTCGGTAAAAATGTCTAACACTGCCTGGCACGTGCCAAGTGCCCCCTAAATACCATGTATCTCTCTTTTTGTTCATCCATTCAGCCATCCATCCATTCACCTCTGAAAATCAGTGCTGACACTCTAAGGGCCACTGCTAGTGTCTTTCCTTCCCATCAGGATTTTCTTCGGACAGTAAACACACGTAGGTCAGGATTCCCAGCTGCTTGATCTCTGCTCACTCCTTAACAGTTTCTCTTCGACCCTCCATCCCCTCAGTCTGTCACCGACTTTTCATTATGATTCCCACTGTCTGCCTCCCTGTCTCTAGCTTGGTCACACACCTCCTTTTCCCCCTTTCTTGCCAGCTTACCTCTCTCTCTGACTCTTGACTTCTGTCTCTCCCCCCCCATCTTGCTCAGTTCTTCAGCCTCTTTCCCACTGCTGGTTCTCTCGTATCCTCTCTTTCCTGCTCTATCTACCTGTAGCCTCGTCTCTGCCCCGTTGCCCTGCTTCATCCCACTTCTTGACTCTTACACCCACAGGCTCTGAAGCCAAACTGTTGGACGTCTCCGAGGTGGGATCTGAACACATCAGATGGGTGATATGAGGAAAGTTTCCTAATCTCTGTGGGCTCAGTTCCCTATCTGTAAAATGGGATAATGCGTACTTTGTACTGTGGGGATTAAATGATATAATACACAGAATGTATTCAGAACAGTGCCCAGCACTTAGTCTATTATTAGTCACCATCCCCGACTGTCTGTCTCCCTTCTCTCTCTCAGTCTTTCTTCTACAGGTTCCAGTCCACCAACCACTAAATACAGGTCCAAACTCCCCCTGTGCCCTGCTTCAGTTTGGGGATGTAGAAGAAATGGTTTCCCAGAACAGCTAACGGTGTGCAGGGCAGTCGGAGCCCTCCTCAGCTCCCTCACGTCAAAGACAGACAACTTCAGCCCATGGGGAAGGAGAAAGGCTCTGGGGCTGGCAGGAGGCCAGGGCTGAGATGACAGCGCGAGATACACCCACCTGTCTACAGGGACGCTTTCTTTGCTCCCTCCCAGGCCCTGGCCCCACCAAGTTGCCCAGCCCCTGGGGAAGTTCCCACGGAAAGGGGTGCTGAGAACTGAAACAGAGGCCACCAACCCCCCAACTGTGCCCAGCACCCCATACCCATGGGTGCCCAGTGCCTAGGGGAGGAGACGAATGTATAGACATCTGAGCACAGTTTTCTAGAATTCTGAGGACTCACCTGGCTAAAATGATTTCATCTGACTGTCAGGGATGGCCAAAGGAAGGCTCTGGCTTTCAGCCTCGGGAAACTCATCTGGCTAACGGGCCCCTAGTTGGAAAGACATTCTCATCTCTGGAGAGAATCTACTTGGACAAAAGGCGATTCATTTGTTCAGCTCGCTTGGCTAGGGAGGAGAATGTCATTGGACTTGGGAGGGGGTCTCACTTTGCAGAGGTTTCTCCAACTCAACTCTGTCTCAGGGATGGGGGATCGCTGTTCTTATGCTATGTCACTGTCATGTAAATAGCTTGACAGAGGAAAGTCACTCCCCTGCTGGGGTGTGGTAGGAAAGTCTCACCAAGCAGGGGCTGGGAAGAGAGATCTCACTGAAGTATTTTGACCGTTTTGCCCTTAAGTGAAGGGAATTCTCACGAGGTTGGGGTGGGCTCCCATTTCTAAATGGAAGTCAGCCACAGGGTAGAGCAGGGAAGATGGAGGGTAGAGTGGACCCAGGGTAGAGTGGGTCACCCTGACAGACAGAGGGGCCTCTCACCTGGATGACTGAGTGGCCTATGGGGCTGTTCTCAGACAGCTCAGCCTCATAGGACGGCCGCTCGAACTTGGGGGCATTGTCATTGGTGTCGAGCACGGTGACCCGAAGCAGGGCACTGCTGGCACGTGGGGGGTTGCCACCATCCTGCACCTTGATGGTGAGGTCGTAAGAGTCCAGGCGTTCCCGGTCCAGGTTGCCCATCACGATGAGCTGCGGCTGCTTCCCCTCCTGGTCCTCTGCCACCTGCAGCCCAAATAGCTCCTGGGCCTCGGGCCCCACCTGCAGCTCATATGACGCCACTCCGTTGGGGCCAGCATCTCGGTCCGAAGCCACTGGGATGGAGAAGAGTGAGCCGATGTTGGTGTTCTCGGGTATGGGCAGTGTGATGACTGGTGAGGCGAAGTTGGGCGTGTTGTCATTGATGTCCTGAACCTCTATCTGGCCCTCCAGCAGCCGGGGGCTGCCATTCTGCACGAGGTCTGTGATAGACACCTCAAACTCCAGGATGCAGGGCTCACCAGGGAGCTGGTTCTGGCATTCACGGAGCCCCTCACGGTCGATAGAGGTCTCGGTGGTAAAGATGTCGCCCGTCTTGCCATCCACCCGCAGGTACGGGGCGCCCACCTCTAGTTTGTACAGATGGCCCACGTCAGGAAAACCGTAGTCGGCAGCGAGGCTCCCGATGAGGGTATTGGGCGGCTGTTCCTCAGCCACCTTGTACACCACCCGAGTGGCATGGCCCGGGGACGGAGCCAGCAGCAGCAGCAGTGCTAGCAGCAGGGTAGGCAGCAGCAGACGTCGCTCCCCGGGGCCTGGGCTGTGCCTCAGGGGCCCCATTGGGGCAGGCTCCAGAATCAGGAGGGCTGTAAGGGGGAGAGACAGAACACAGTCGTCAGCTGGAAGGAGAGCCCAGGCTCTCAGGGCTGCCCAGAGCCGCCCCCAACTCCCCCCTGCCACCCACACACTGATCTCCAGGAGAGAGAATACCGATTCCAGGACCCAGAACCCAGAGTCTCACCCACAGCCCAGTGTAGCAGCGATGTCTGTGTCTGCTCCAGCTGGAGGAGCCGGTAGGCGCCAGAACGGGTCTAGAGCAGTTCCCGCCCCTGGAACGCCCAGACCCACCTGACACTCCCTCCCTCCCTGCTCTCTGCTCTGTGCTCTGCCCAACACCTCCTTCTCACCAGCATCCTGCCTTAGTCACCCATGCTAATTACCCTGATACTGAGATAGGGAGAGACAGCAAGTGCAAGGGCGAGACCTGGAGCCCCCTACCCCCTGCCGTAAACACAGTAGGAGAGACGCAGGAACCCTCACGTTCCCCAGACCCCAATCATCACCACCACCGCCCACGCTGAGGGCCGCTCAAGTTGGCTGCAGGCAGAAGGGATGACGTCACGTTCCTATCCCTTCTGAGATGCCAAGTCAGTGTGCGCATGTGAGGTAGGACATCTCAAATCCCCTTCTTTTGACACTAATCACCCTGCTAACCAGGGTGCCCACCCCTACAAAGGGCCAGCTTGAACAGGGCCCCAACCAAGGCTTGCAAACAAGGTTGAGTAATAGGGGTTCTCCCTCCCTGACCTCCCTGCAAACACACATGCCCCTGAGCATGGACACCTGTGTGTACACACACAGCTCCTCCGCCCTCGCTCTCCAAGGCGGGGTGGGGAGGAGAGACATGGGCAAGTACGTGGAAGATACCAGACATCAATACTGGGGTCAGGGCAGTGGTCAGAGCTGACTAGCCCTGGAACTGGCATTGGGAGCTGCCCTGGCCTGTCCTTAGAGACTAGGAGTCCAGCAAGTCTAACTGGGATAGGGCTGCCGATGACACGAGCAGCCTTGCCCAGACCACTTCCCACACATCTGTTCAGTCTCCCAGTGTGCCTCTCACCTGGCCCCTCCCGGCCTTAACCGGTCCAGCCCCATCTCACACCTGGCTCTCCCTGCCCACCCTCAGATCCTTCCAGTGAGAGGCCCGTATGCCCAGCCAACCACAAGCTGCACCGCGGTCACAACAGCAGCTTGCTGCTCCGGCTGGTCTCCCTTCAGCTTTGAGCTGTGTGTCAGCAGACCCCAGCTCAGTACCAGCCTTGACTACCTCCTCTTCTCCAGCACCACTCCGCCACAACCAGCCCCGCTTTGCAAATACAAATTCTTTGGCCCGACATCTTCAACAGAGGCTCAGGCTGGATCTCCTCTCCCCAGCTCCTTGGCTGCCCCTGGAATAGGTGCCCCGCACCTGGAAATCCTACCCAGGCCCTGTCACAGGCCACACCCACCCCACTGAAGGCAGCCGCTGGTTGCCCAGGAAGCCTTCCCAGCCTCTTCAGCCCACAGTGACCTCTCCTTCCTCCAACTCACAGCCACTTATTGTGCGTACCAATCCCTCGGCAATGAATCACCGTGCAGTCGGGGACACCGCCCGCCGTGTTATTCAGTCCCCATATTGTGCACCTATTCTCCACCTCCCCAAGCATTCTGAAGGAAGGGACAGGGCTCCCTGCACTCATCCCCTTCCCAGAGCTGGGCTCACTACAGTGCTCATTCATGCTTTCAGGGAACATTTATTGGGTACTTAAAATGTTCCAGGCTCTATCCTGGGCAGTGGAACACAGCAGTGAACAAGACAGATGCAGTCTGTCGTTGTGGAGCTGACCATTCTAACTCATGACTGTTTGTCACTTTTGTTGGGTTGCACCCATTTGACAGGTGTAGGGCAGCAGGATGGAGAGAGCAGGGACTGTGACATCAGGGAGTCTGAGGCAGACCCCAGCTGCCCACTTCCTGACCATGTGAGCTGCAGCAGTTGATTTATTTTTATTTTTATTTATTTTTTTTTTTTGCAGCAGTTGATTTAGAGCCTCGGTTTCCTTGTCAGTAAAATGGGAATAATACTACCTCTTTTCTAGGGAGTTTGGGATCATGTGGGCTGAATGCCTAGCACATGGGCACTCAACAAACGCTCCCCCAAAGCACTTACAGTTGTAGTTAGGTAGCCGATTGGGGAATAATTTGTGAACTGTTTGTCCTTCTGTGAGCAGAAACTAAGAGAGCCTCTGCTTTGTTTACTCGTATATCCATCCTGAGGGCCTCGCCCTGGACCCTGCACACAGTTGCTGCTGCTGCTGTTGTTTAGTCGCTAAGTCATGTCCAATTCTTTCGCATCCCCATGGACTGTAGCCCGCCAGGCTCCTCTGTCCATGGCATTTGCCAAGCAAGAATACTGGAGTCAGTTGCCATTTCCTTTTTCAGGGGATCTTCCCGACCCAGGAATTGAACCCGGGTCTCCTGCGTTGGCAGGTGGATTCTTCCCCACTGAGCCACCAGGGAAGCCCCTGCACAGCACAGTGGGTGCTCAGTCACAGCTCATGAATGACTGCGATCACTTTAGCTAACCTATCCTGGAACTTGGTGTGTGTTCACTGCTCGTCCTCACCCAGCTTCTCTACTCCACTGAGGACTCCCCGGGCTCTGATCTAACCCTTTCTCATGTAGGTTGCTGCTGCTGCTGCTGCTGCTGCTGGTAAGTCGCTTCAGTCGTGTCCGACTCTGTGCCACCCCATAGACGGCAGCCCACTAGGCTCCTCTGTCCCTGGGATTCTCCAGGCAAGAACACTGGAGTGGGTTGCCATTTCCTTCTCCAATGCATGAAAGTGAAAAGTGAAAGTGAAATCACTCAGTCGTGGCCAACTCTTAGCGACCCCATGGACTGTAGCCTACCAGGGCTCCTCCGTCCATGGGATTTTCCAGGCAAGAGTACTGGAGTGGGGTGCCATTGCCTTCTCCTTCTTGTGAGGTTAGATCTCAGCAAATGGTCATTGAATGCAGATTCCTTACACAAGCACAGCCCCTCCCTGGTCATTTCTCCCACTAATAGGCTCAACACATGTGAGGCTGTTATCAGATGAGTAGTGTGTGTTTGTTCCCAGCTGCAATCTTAATCTCTTTAAAGAAGAGAGGAATTTATCTGATGCTCTATTTGGATCCATCCTTCAGCCATTTCCCCTCTCCGCATGGACCTGGCACTGGGCTCATCTTACCATCAAGCCCCAACCCAAACACACCTATCTCCAAAGAACCTCACTCTCTTCTGGGCACCTTATTCTGCCCTTCCTTGCACAGCAAACACACAATATGGGATCACTGTGAGCACCAACTCCATGCGTAAGTCTTGGCTGGGTGGGGCTTAAACCTGACAAAGAGGAGAAATAAAGCAGTGACGGCCTGCCTCCACTCACTCTCTCCAGATCAACAATTTGTAACCTTTTGGGGTCACATCCCCCTTAGTGAATTTTATGAAACTACATGGCAGATTTTTCTAAGAAGAACGAATGTTCACAAATTTTGGCTACAACTTCAGAGGTCCGTGGTCTGGCAGCGTAAGGGTGACTTTTGATTTGTAGCTGCTCTAAGAGCTACAGATTAAGCACCAATCTCGGGGGCTTCCTTCCCCATCTCAGGTCACAACCAGGGGCTCTGACCCCTCAGGCCTCCCAGGCAGCACAAACATAGCATGTGTGTGACACATTCTCCCCACCTCCCGCCTGCCTCCTAATACTCACACACATTCTCTCAGTCACGCTTGCTCAGTCGCTCAGTTGTGTCCGACTCTTTGCAACCCCTTGGACTATAGCCCACCAGGCTCCTCTGTTCATGCAATTTTTCAAGCAAGAATACTGGAGCCGGTTGACACTTCCTTCTCCGGGGAATCTTCCCCACCCAGGGATCAAACCCACGTCTCTTGCATCTCCTGCATTGGCAGGCAGATTCTGTACCACTGAGCCACCAGGGAAGCCCCCCTGTCACCCTTAGGAGTCAGGAAAGGATTGTGGCATCTAACTTCTGATTGGGAGGAACACTAAAAAGAATATCCAAGGCAAAGACAGTTGGGGGCAGGGGTAGTTTCCAGGAGTTGGGAGAGGCTTGCCCAGCGTAGGATCAAGAGCTGAAGAAGGCTAGGCTCTTTAAGTACCTGAAAGTGAAAGTGAAGTTGCTCAGTCGTGTCCGACTCTTTGCGACCCCATGGACACCAGGCTCCTCTGTCCATGGGATTTTCTAGGCAAGAGTACTGGAGTGGGTTGCCATTTCCTTCTCCAGAGAATCTTCCTGACCCAGGGATCGAACCCAGGTCTCCCACATTGTAGACAGACACTTTAAAGTCCCTTTAAAATAAGTACTATCTGGCCCCACCCGTAGGAATTCTGATTCTGGAAGAGGGGCCTGGAGAAACCCCGCAGGCAGCAAGGTGGAGGCAGCAAGGGTCCGGAACCTTCTGGGAACAACCTTGAGGTTCTCTAGGTCTTTGGAATTAAGAATGAAGTATAATTTCTATCATCATCATCTTTACCACCATCATCTCTAACACTCCCAGAGATTCTACTACATTTACATCCATTTCCCATTTAATCCTCTCAATCCTCTGAAATGGGTCTTGTTTATTATTACATGGCTTCCCATAGTACAGATGATAAAACTGAGGCTCAGAAAGAATAACTGCCTTAGGTCATAGAAATAGTAAGCTGAAAAGTTAAAGTGAAGTTGCTCAGTCATGTCTGACTCTTTGCGACCCCATGGACTGTAGCCCACCAGGCTCCTCCGTCCATGGAATTTTCCAGGCATGAGTACTGGAGTGGGTTGCCATTTCCTTCTCCAGGGGATCTTCCCTACCCAGGGACTGAACCTGGGTCATCAGCATTGCAGGCAGACAGACACTCTACCAACTGAGCCACCAGGGAAGCCCCTAGTAAGCTGAAGAGTTGGGATTTGAGAAATAAAAATGCCTTCCCACATGAGCTGAGAAAAGGCTGGATTGGGGAAGAGAAATCAACAGAAATCACTGGTTGCTATGTACACCCGAACACACACACACACAACCCCTGGGTTGCCAAACCTGCAGGGCAAGGAGTGAAAGAGAAAGAGAGGGTCTAGAGTTCAAGGGCGGAAGGACACCAGGCCTCCCTGGATGCAGGGAGAGAGAACAGAACAGCCAGGAGTGTCAGTGAGGCAGCCCTTCCTACTCCTGCTCCCACCATCCCTGAACTTTGTCCTGGTGGTTGGTTAGAGGGAGTCATTAGCCCCAGACTGCAGCCTCTGAAGCCACTAGTGCCTTATCTGCCCTTGCCCAGGCACTGGCTGCCTTCCCGGCAGGGGTGTCCCCACCTCCACCTGGAGACACTGGGCACCCAGGACCCTGAGCAGTCAGAGCCTCAGGAGGGTCAGTGACTCATTCTTCTCAGGCTCCACGAGCACAGTGAGGTGGGAGGGCAGAGTCCAGGGAAGGCCAAGGAAAATGCCATCTGAGTCAACATTTGGGCAGGAAGAAGGACGGCAGTGAGGGTCACCTGGAGCCTTCATTGCCCGCCCACCTTGGGGACCAGGGGCCATTTCCTCCTGAAAGCTGTGGCCAGAGAGGAAACACACAGGGACAGATGTCACAGCCCCAGAGTCCAGGTCAGCTGTGACCCCCACCCCTCTACTGTAACAAACAGCCACTACCACTGCGGGCACAAAACACTGAGGGACAAAGCAAACATCTGGGAGAGGAGGGCAAGCAAGCTGGCTGTATGGGGTGGGGCTGTTCAGAGGCTTCCCACAGTGAATAAGTGCACAGCCCTCAGCTCCTCTCCCTTTTCTTTCACAACCCTCTATTAGCCTCTGTGGGGTTTCCAGGCACCTGCATTCTTGAGTCAGATTGTCAGAGTTCAAACTCTTGTTCCACCACTTGCCAGCTGTGTGACCTTGGCCAAGTGACTTTACTTCTCTGAAGATATTTCTGTATTGTGGAATGGAAATAATCCTGCCTCTTGAAATTATTTGGGAGGATTAAATGGGAGCTGATACATTAAGGTCTATTATAAAGGAGCGATATCTTTCTATCTAAATGGAGCATTTCATTTCCAGCATCAGACACACAGTAGGTGCTCACTGGTTTCATTAATAAGTGAACAAATCCCTTGCCAGCTGGGAAGACCTATGAAGGCAAGGATAGTCGTGTATCTTACTACAGTATTGCATCCTCATCACCCACCATGGGCCTTGGCAGACAGTAGGAGCTCAATACATGGTTGAAAGAATCTCTGCAGCACCAACTATCCTCTCTCATGGTAGGGGCAGCCCTCACCCCATATGAGGATCTCCTCCTTCCCCATCTCCTCTCCCCAGCTCCTCCCTCCATCCTCCGAGACCCTCTCCTGACCCTTCCACCCACACTCCGCAGCAGTTGGCTCAGTCTCTACCTAGCCCAGGTCCCCTGACGAAGTAGCCACAGCAGCAGACCCTCTGCCAGTAAGACGCTCCTTTCCAGCTGAAATCCCTTTTGGGGGTGGGGACTGGGTGGGAGGGAAGGGGGGAAACTAAACGCAGCCAGAACTGAAACCAGACCTGCTCCCCTGCCATCCTGCTCGGCAGTCTCTGGAGGCCCTTCTCATCCCTCTCTCTTCGATCCACTCCATGCCCTGGTCTAGTTATAATTACAGATCTCAATCCTCCGAGACCCCCACATCAAGAAAGTAACACTTGCCCCACCCCTAACCCCCACACACCTAGACCTCTGGCTGTCACCAACACCTTCTGGGCGCTCTCTTTCCAGGCAGCTACCAAGGGTTGGCTCAAAGCAGGTAATGGAAGGCCCTCGGCGTCTTCCGGCACGACATCCTGGACTCAGCCGGACAGGCCTGAGCCGGCAGACCCCAACCTACACGGCTGCGGTCAGCGGGCGCTCGCGGCACACACCCTGCACTCGGGGCATCTCCTCCCAGAGGACACTGGAGAGTGTCGGGGGTGGGACAGCGGCAGTTCCTCCAGCATCCTCGGGCTCGCCCGGCCCCACCCCACCCCCACCCTCACCCCCGCGGCGCCGGGCCTCCCCGAGCTCCAGGCGAGGCGCGAGTGCGGCGCCGGGAGAATGCGCCTCACCAACGGGCCCCAGGCGCCCCCTGCCCCAGGGGCCGCCGCGGGGAATCCCTCCTCCTCCGTACTCCCGGTGTCAGCCTAGGGACCCCCACAAGCCGGCATCGCCGAGAGCCGCCCCGCGGGAGCCGGGAGGGGCAGGGAAGGAGCCGGCGCCGGAATCACAAAGCGGCGAGCCCGGCCCGGAGGAGAAATTCTCGTAAAACCGAGCCTCTCGCGGACAGCAGAAAAGGGGGCTTTACCCTCCTCTCAATCATGAAAGACCTCAGAGCCGCCCCGAATATTTCCTGCTAGAAGGAATGGTCGCCGGCCACTGCTGAGAAACAGAGGCCAGAAGTCTGGGCTCCCGAGGGTAGGTGGGGGGAAGGAGTGCGAGTCCTTGTCGCCTGCCAAGTCTGCTCCTGCGCGTGCCGCGCGTGCCCTCCTGGTCCCAGGGCCTCGCCCGCGCGCACGACTCTGGCCTGCAGCCGGGACCTGGCGCAGGGGACGCCCAGGTGTGAGAGAGACACAGGTGTGTGGGACCCAGGTCTGCTGGGGATCCAGGTGGTTCGGAGAAACCAACTGAATGGTCCGAAGAGGGTCGCAAACACTGCCCAAGGTTGGCACCCTCTGCAAAAGGGCCTAGTGCCCCGGAGCTTCGGGGAGGCGGGGTGGCGCGGCTTGCCAGGTCCAGCTTGTTCCGGGAATACCCAGCCGGCCGGCCCGGGAGTGGGGGTTGGGGAGGCGCCGGCTGGGAAGCAGGTCCGGCCTGCCCGCCCCTAGGGTTCCCGCCGGGCCGATATTTACATTGCCTGTATCGCGATAAGG
The DNA here is from genome assembly GCF_032405125.1 of Capricornis sumatraensis. Taxonomy (NCBI): domain Eukaryota; kingdom Metazoa; phylum Chordata; class Mammalia; order Artiodactyla; family Bovidae; genus Capricornis; species Capricornis sumatraensis. Next base: position 52,524,504 of record NC_091077.1, read on the forward strand.
GGAAGGGGCGCTAGGTGCTCTCCCGGCGGCCCGGCGGCTTCCCAGGACGGAATCTGGCCTCTGAGGGAGAGGGACAGAGCGCGTGTGTTTGTGTGTATACCCCCCAAGGTGTAATGTGATATTGTTGGTGAAAGGTGTGTGTGGAATCCAGTGTTAAGATGTGGGAAGCAATAAACTCTGTGTTTTGACCGTGAAGCGCTGTTGTGGGTGCCACTTGCTGTGTTAGGGTGTATGCCTTCAAGGCGTGTGCGGAAACACTGGGTTCTGTGTTTATGGGTGCAATCGAGGGGTGCAAGCAAGACGCGTTGTGTACCTACGTTCTGGCCAAGGAGTGTAACATAATTTATGTTAGGGTGTGTTCCTTAAAGGAATATGTGTGTATGACTGGGTTTTGAGTGTTCATCTGGCGAACTGTGGCCGTGACACTCCTGTTTTAGGGCACGAGATTGCGTTTGTGTGTCCAACTCGCCGAATGTCACACCCGGTTGTGTTCTATTGCTTTGTAGGACCACAGGTTGTGTGTCCGTGCTTCTGAGTGTGCAGGCGCTGAAGCGGATTCTCAGCTAGTGACGGTGCCCCAGCAGGCGCTGGTGTGCGGGAGGTATGCCTGTGTGCACATATGTATGTATGTGTGTACATATGTCCGTGGTCTGGCCCTCCGGGTGCCCGCGGGGAGCTGGACGCGCCTGAGTGATCCGAGCTGGTCGCCCAACAAGTGTGTGTGTGTGCTTGTGGATGAGGGTCCTTGCTTGCTACGTCCTCGGGGAATGCCCCCCCCCCAACTGGGGGCTGCGTACTTGCCCCAAACCATCTCCATCTCTCGCGCTCCCGGAGCCCCCTTATCCTCGCAGCTCCAAGCGCACCGGGGTGCAGGGCGCCTAGGCTGGGGTCCAGTCCAGCACTCCCCTCCTCTCTCGGCTTCTTGCGGCGGACCTTGGAGGCCAGGGTGCCCCGGCCGCAACCCCCCACTCCTAGCTCCCAAACGCCCCCACTTCAACCCCGGCACGCGGAGCACCGACTGGGCCCCCGTGGCCTCGCTCGGCCGGGTGCCCCTCCCTCGGCTCCCGCCGGCCATGGCCGCTCACGGGCGGGAGCCACCGCCGCCTCCACCGCCACCGATCCTTACCCGACTCTGGGCAGCGCCGGCCGCGGGCCCTGCAGTCCATGAGCCGCCACCGGCCCCGGCCCGGGCTGCGACTCGGCACGGCTCGGGCTGGCGCTGCGGTTCAGGCTTGGCTCCGGCTGGCTTTGCGCGCAGCAGCCCCGGCGGCTTCGCGTCCACGCCGCGCTCCCGCTCCCGGAGTGTGTGAGGCGGCGGCGGCGGCGGCGGCGGCGGCGGCGGTGGTGGTGGCGGAGCCAGCAGCGAGCGGAGCGCACAGCCGGGCCCGCCCCCTCCCTCCCCCTCCCTCCTGGCCCGCCCGCCCGCCTCCCGCCCGCCTCCCTGTCCCCCTCCCCCAGCTCCGTGGCCGGGAGGTGGAGCTCGGGACCGCTCTGGTTCGGCTGGGAGGGGACCCCAGCACCGCTCCGCAAAGCCGGGACCCCTTTTGCTATCTCCTCGCTACCCGAGAGCCGTATAAGCAGATTGTCCCCCTCCCAGGCTCTTCAGTTTACACTTATCCCACCCTTGCCCCCATCTGGAACCCCTCCCGAATTCCTTTCCCAACCTCATTCAAACACCTGTCCTTTACTCTGCCCCCTGGGAAGTCGAGGCACGGGAAATGTCTCCCGATGCCTTCCCTGGGCATCTGCTCCTCCAGATCCACGTTCTTCCTGCCCAGACCCCCAGCGCACCCCGAGTGGCCATCCCTTCCCACTGCGCTCTGGGGAAGTCCACCCCTCCCCCTCTGGCCGAAGCCGCAGAGCGGTCAGCGTCGGTGGCCGCAGCAAGTCTTGGGGGTGGGGCTACGGAGGGGACCGTGGAAGGGGGAGGGTAATGGGACTCGGAGGCGCCCCTAGAATGAGAACTGGGGAAATATGCAAGTGTGAGGATGAGGTGACGCGCCTAAGCTCGGGCTATTAGAGGGTCCCCCAATCACCTGTCCTCTGGGCGGCATGGAGCTGTGGCCCCAACACATTTACCGGTGACAAACATATTCACACTGAGTCACACGGGTCCCTACCCCGCGAAGCCGCGCGGTGTCACGGCCTGTATCACACGCCCTCGCAGTGCCACACTCTGTTACACTCACACTCACCGACTCACACACGATGTCACACGCAGTGTCTCACACACTCGATAACTCAGTTTCTCCCACTCAGTTTTGGCTCTCTGGCGCCATCTAGAGGTGGCTGAGCGGCCTGGTAATTCCTTTTCCTTCGCTCAGGATTTGGTACCCGAGGCTCTTAAGTACCCCAGTCCAATACGACTTCCAGCCTTTCGCCATGGATAAACCAACGCAGAGGGTTGAAGTTCAGAAGAGTGAGAAAGACTGTGTTCCTGGCAAGGCCTGGCACTGGGTGTGGAAAGGTCTAATACGGGATGACCGATATCTGCGTCTCTATTTGCCTTGGCCTCTGACTCCTCCTCCCTATCCACCCGCATTTTCCCATCCCCATCACTCTTCTACCCCTTGTCTCTTTCCTCTGCTATCTCCCCTTCTGACACCTGGATTCTCGGTGGAGCCCTCCTCAGGATAAGGGTGGGCTCTCGGGCCAGCTGAGGGCTGGCCAAGATCTCTCTGAGAGCAGCCCTCTCTTCACTGGACTCCCTTTCTGGCCTGGGCCCTGCTCTAGTCTGCACCCCTAGCCCTCAGCCCTAGAATCCCAGGTTAGGGGCTCTTGGTGGGAGATGAGGTGAGCTAGTGGCAGGCAAATCTGTCCTTTAGGTGGTTTCTCTCTGTCCCTTGCAAAACTCACATTTTCCCCATCATTGAGCACAGCACCACGGGAGGAATCAGTGGCCCAGAGACAAGAAATCTTCCACAGAGGAGCTGCCCCAGCCTCCCTCCCCCCAGCATGTGCCTGCTGCCCGCTGCAGCAAACCCTCCCCGGTCTGCTTGCTGGGAGCCATTCAAAGGCTCCTCTGTTCTCCTCCCTTGCTCAGGGCTGAGCAAGATAGGCAGCCGCAGAGCTGGGCAGGAAATGCTAATCTCCCAGATGTTCTCCTCCGTCCTCCCTACTCTACCACCATCAAGCCCAAATCCTGCACCAAGTGGTGGGAGCAGAACTGGGCCGGCGCAAGGCCAGGGTGTGTCTACTCTTCTCCCTGCTTTCTATCCCTTCCTAACCTGCTGCCAGGCTGGGCACTCTGGGGGACCCGAGCCTGGGACAGTGTAGAAATGAAGATGAGGCTGTTTTCCCAAAGAAGGAGGGCAGGCAGAGGGCAGAGACTGGGAGGTTACATTTGAGAAGAGAAGCCAGTTTCCTGGCCCCATACCAAACTGGGAGGAGGACCTGACTGACAAGTAGGATATGGGGTCAAGTTCTAAACTGATGCTGCCTGAGATTCCAGCTGAGACTATGGCTGGGGATTGGACCCTGGGTGATGCTTGGTGTGGGAGTGGTTGGAATGCTTGGGGCCTAAGGCTCTTGCTGTGATATGTATGTACCTGGGATGGACTGTGACTAAGAAAGTTAGGATGGTGTAGATCCTGGCATAGCAACACAAAAAAATTGTTGCCACTGATAGCAGCTGGGGCACTGTTGTGATGCTATGATGCTGGTGTGCTTAGGCTATTGCCAGAACAATCAGATTATGAGAGAGGCTGTTGTGTGTGTTCATGTGGAAAGGAGGGCTGTAACTGAAATGCTGTAAGCCTTGAAGCTGAAGATGTGAGGCTGGCATACCTGAGACTGGCTATAGCTGAGAAGCTGTTCTCTGTTCATATGACGTAGATAGAACTGTAGCTGGATCCATTGCTTAGGTCCTAGGAGATGAGAGGCTGTTGCTAGGAGCCTGTACCTGAGAGGGAGGCTGTTACCTGGGATAAGAGCAGAGCTACTGTTGTGTATAGGACTGTAGCTGGGATGCTATTGGTCCTGAAACTATAGCTGTGATGACAGCATACTGGGGATTGGCTATAGCTAAGATGCTGTTGCCCAGGCTTGTGGCTGGTCTATTACTGTGTGCAGGACTCTAGCTGGGATGCTGTTATGCCTGCAGCCATAGCTCTGAAGCTCAAATGTAGCTGGGAGGCCATTTCCTGGTAATATAGCTGGACCACTCTTGTCTGGGGGATGGAGCCCAGACTCCGTTGCCTAGGAGATGAGAAGCTGTTCCCTGGGAAGCTGTTCTGGGAGGCAGAATGCTACCTGAGATGGGAGCTGATCTTCTGTTGGAGCTGATCTACTGTTGTACTTGGGACGGCTCCCGAGTGGCTGTTGCGTCTGAGGCTGGCTGCGTGGGGGAAGGCGAATGAGTTCTGCCTTGAGGTCTGGGAGATGCCAGGAGCCCAGAGCTGGGTGGGGGCTGGTGCTCTGGGAGGCTTCAGCAGCTGCTTTGCTGTGAAGCTGGGAAGCCTGTTTTCATTACTGTTTTAACTCTTTTTTTAACCTTGTTTTTCTCTCGGCTGCACTTTTGCTCACTCATTAATTTTGGTATTTTTCTCACGGTGCCTCAGCCCCTGTCACGGCTGCCATGGCAACAGGAGACAGTTTGCACAGAGCCAAAATATCTGATCAAAAAATAACCAAAATAAGCAAACACCAAAACGACTGTTCTGGGGGCTCTGGCCGAGGGAGAGCCAATGGCTCAAGTCCAGGAAAGTCTAGGCTCCCAAGGGACCCTTTTTCTTCCCCAGGGAAGCTTTGCTAAACCTTCTGATAACCTCGGAGGCCCCTTCCCAAGGGAATCCCCCCAACAAATTCTCCCAGGACTCTAAGATTTCCAGTGGTCCCTGCCCAAGAGGTATTGAGAAGATGTGAGGAGTGGGGTTCACTTCCCAGGAGCTGAGTCAAACCTCTAAGAAGCTCCCTCCCTGCCCTCACCATACATGTCTGCACTACTCCATCCACCCCTCTTCTGGCCCTCCCTCCTTCCTCAGGCTTCTTTTACTTTCTCTCCTCCCAACCCCTGCTTGGCCACCTCCACTCTCTTCTTTTCATACCCCAGCATCCTGACAGGTTGGATAGAGGGGAGGAAGCTGCAGCCTCCAGACCCACCCCCAACTCTTCAATGGAGATATGAGGAGAGATGCCACAAAAACACCTGACACTCCTAGGCTCTGGCCACCTCCAGCTCCAGCTGCCTGAACAGCCCTGAATACCCACACCCACTCTGATTTCCCCCCAGTAGCATGCTAGTTTCCTGGGGACCTCCTTCTCTCAAGTGGGCATGTCCCCAGGAGTAGAACGATAGAGCCTCAGGTGGAAAAGGCAGGGGCAAAACTCTTGGTACTACCTGTTTCACTTCTTCACCCACCAGTTACCCCTCTGATGGGGCTTGTCTAGATTTCTAGAGCACTACGAACCGGAGCAACAAGAAGGCGCCCTTCAACTCTGCCTGAGTCACATCACAAAATTATATTTCTGGCTTCCCTTCTTCGTGCCCCTCCAGCAGTGAAAATCTCACTCCCAACAGGTCTTTGTCCCCCTCTGAGAGCGAAAACTCACTTTCTGCTCCTTATGTTCAATTCCTATAGCCCTCTCCCCACCAACAGCAATAGTGGCCTTGGCCTCCTGGCAGAGCCTTCCTGGGCCTGTTACCATAGAAACCGGATAGTCTGTGCTGTGTGAGATGGGGAGGGGAGACAGGAGCAGGGAGGAGGGACCAGACCTCAGGGACAGGCCTAGAAGAAGGGACCTGGGCACTGAGAGGAGGACGCTGCCCCATCCAAAGGGAGGGGGGACCTTGATTTGGAGAGGGGAGAGAGAATCTTTGTAGGTTCTGTCCTTACACAGCTTTCTCTGTTGCCTCCCAAGGAGGCACGCAACTGTCTCCTCACCTGGCACAGAGAAGGGGAGTTCCTCTTTCCCCACACCCCTAAAATCCTTCTTTACCAGGAACTTTCTGATCTGGGACGATTCTCTTTCCCAGGAGGCACCAGTCTTAGTCTAAGACCAGGATCATAGGATACCTTCCCTCCCCCAAGAGCTACGCAATCGCCCCAGACCAGTGACTCTGTGCTCTGAAGGCTGGGCAGCCCTGGGACCCGGTGGCCGCTGCTGACCCCGTGGCATGGGGCTCTGAAAGGCCCCATTCATCTCTGGGGGCTGAAGGAACCATTGTCCCTGGCAGGGGGTGGTGGAGTCAGTGGGGGGTCTCGACTCAGAAGGAAGGAATGTGTCTGGAGAAGTTGCCCCCAGGGCACCAGTCTCCAGGTCCCCACCACATCTCCATCAGGACCCCCTCACAACCCCAAGCCCTCTCCCCCACTGCTCCCAGCAGCCTTTGCACTTCTCCTAAGGGTGGGAATTGTGGCTGTTTTGGGTAGAAGCCTCGCCCCAACTCTCTGGCTCTCTCTGGAGAAATATTTCTGGGGCTGGGAGCTGTCCAGCACCTCAGGTCCTGACAGACCAACGATTCGCCTAGGTGCCATCACACTAGAAGGGGCTCCGGGCCAGACTCAGCTGGCTGGGAGCTTGGGAGTTCTCCTCCACCTAGGCTGACACTGCAAACCACACCTAGCCTGGGTGGGCATGGGTGCAGCTCTGGACGTGGGCATCCATGGGTGCTGAGAACTGACCCAAGGAGCAACTTGATTCCTGCCCTATCTGAGGAGAATTGAAGGGTCAAGTGCCACCAGGCCACTCCCCTGGAATGCTGTCTCTGATAGAGTTAAAGAAAAAACTGGGAGAGGTCAGGCCCTGCCTCCCTTCCCCCCTTCTCTGCCTTGCCTCTGTTTCTGTTTTCCTAACTCTCTCCACCCTCCTCCTCTCTTTCCCTCCCTGCTGGGTTGGGGGCTGCTGAATTATCATTTCCCAGCTCTGCTAATGTGCTCCCTGCTGCGGGGAGGGATCATAATTCTGGGAGATGATTAAGTTTCAAATTGTTTTTCTCTGTGTTGTTGAAGATGAGGCTTTAATATGGTCCCTCCCCAGATAGGGAACCTGGCCTGGCCCCAGCTGCTTTCCCTATCCTCCTTTGCCAGCCCTCTCCTCTCTGATAGACCAGGTCTGGGCACATGTCCCTTTGACCTATCTTTGACTCAAACAGGAATATGTATAATGTGGTGGTGAGAAATACTGGTTTTGAAGTTAGACAAGTCAGGATTCAAGTCCTAACTCTGCCACTTACTATCTGTGTGATCTTGGATGAGTTACACTGTCTGAGCCTCAGTTTCTTCGTGTATAAAATGAAGATACTTTAACAGTTGCCTCATAGAGAGCTTTGTGTGTTTAAATCCATAATGCATGTCAAATGCTTAGCAGAGTGCCTGGCTCATGGTAAAACTTGATAAATATTAGTGGTTATAAGTATGCACATACCCCATCCTGTGTGATCCTGCCTCCCCCATCCTTCCTAACTTTGTTCTTCAGTTTAGTAAATGTATATCTAATGCCTGCTATTTTCCAGGCATTGGGCACTAGAAATCAAGTTATTCAGGAGTGAGGAGGTTGGTTTTCTTGTTTTTCTCCCCTTAAGTACCCCTTCATTCGCCTCCTTTCCTCTTTTCAATTTAAGTTCACTCCCAGTTTACTCTCCCATATACTTCCAGCTCTTCCTTCATTATTCCTACTTCATTCGTTCTCTGCAGTCTTATCACTTCACCTTGATTCTTATCCTCCTAACAGACACACACACAAACACACACACATCTTTTATCTTCTACATGATTCTCCATCCCATTTGGGGCCATCATACTAAATAAAGGGGGCTGAATTTTCAAGCTAGGAGAGAGAATCCCGAATCATGCTCTGTGTGTGTGTGTGTGTGCGTGTGTGTTTGTATCTAAGGATAACACATATTCAGTGTGCATTCAATGGTGGATCTGTAACAGACTTCTGAACTCACACATTTGAACTGTGTACTTATTTGCCTTCTATCCCCTTTGTATAAGCCTTATAGGCCTTGAAATATGTCTATTTCTTTTTGTGCTATCTACCTACTCTGCCCCACCTCTATCTTTGTTATACCCTAATTGGGAAAGCCTACTGGTTGTCAGTAACAGAGCTGATTTATGATAGTGTATTTTTGTTTTTGCTCAACTGGTTTCCTACCTACCCTTCATTATACTGACCAGTTTGTCCAAGAAGTCTTTCCACAACTCTTTGAGGGCTTGATTCAGTGCAGGAAACAGAAACTACTCTAGGTGTTTTAAACTGCAGGGAATTTAATATAGGGGATTGAGTCCTTACAAAAATAATTTTAAAGATTTGTGGAGTGGACTCCTAGAGGCTGTACCAAGAGGGCTAGGACATAGTCCATAATCAGAAATGGGGACTCAAAAGGCCACCATTGGTACTATTGAATTAAAGATCACACTGCCAAAGCTTTGCCATCTAGGAATTAGGAAGAAGAGACCAGGAAGCTGGAACAACTGCTGCAAGAGAACTGCACCTCTCCAGAATCCTGCTTACCAGCAGAAAGCCCAAAACAGTAGAAAGAAGGCTCTTGCCACTTTCTGCCTCCCAGTCACACAAGTGCACTTAACTGTAAGGGAGTCAGGGAAATGTAGTCTAGCTTTCTAGTCTCCAGAACACAGTAGAAGAAAGTAACAATAGAGGATGCATGTCCACTGACCCTATTTAACACTAATTTGGACCTTGGCCTTTAGCAGTTCACAGACTAGAGGGGAAAACACCAGGATCAATGCAGGCCAAAAAGACGAGCCAGAAAATATCTGTGACAGACCAAATTTCAGCCGCATGGGGTCTGGGACCTTGATGGTCTTAAACTGAGTCCAGACCTACTTTGGAGCTCAGGCTCTGCTAATCACTGGAGGAATAAAACTGAGGTGAGCACATGAGGGAGAGGTGGGGGAAAAAGAGACCATGACCCGGTGTCCACAATAGTTCTCATTTTCTAGACGGGGCTCTGCACAATAATCCAGGATCCTAAGTGAGATCCCAAGAAAACAGCCCATGCTCCGTAGTAGATCCTCCCTCATACTGGCTGGGTTGGGTTTATGTGACCCTGTGTGGCTCATCTGTCACTTACCTCAAACCATCAGTCTAAAATAAGCCCTCAACATCACCACTGGGGGAAGAGAAGTCCAGAGGGAAGGCTAAAATGGGCCCAGCTTTCAAGCAGGAGGGCCTGAACCCAGACATGTTTTCCTGGGGAATATCCAGGAACTGGCACCTTCTAGCAGTATGTATCTGCTTCCTCCTGCAATTCCAGATGTTTTGGTATCTTTCCTCTTCTTTGAGCTGAGTCTAGGTGCTTCTAGGACAAGATCCCAAATAAATCCCAAGTTTATAAATGGTGTCAGTTTCTATCTTCTGAGTAAGTATGAAAGTCTAAGGATAAGGGATAGGCTGGCATTTCCCCATGGGCTTAAAATTGCTGTTCAGTCACTAAGTCGTATCTGACTCTTTGTTACCCCATGAACTGCAGCACACCAGGCTTCCCTGTCCTTCACCATCTCCCTGAGTTTGCTCAAACTTATGTCCATTGAGTTAGTGATGCTATCTAACCATCTCATCCTCTGCTGCCCCTTTCTCTTCTTGCCCTCACTCTTTCCCAGCATCAGAGTCTTTTCCAGTGAGTCGGCTCTTCACATCAGGTGGCTAAAATATTGGAGCTTTCGCATCAGTCCTTCCAATGAATATTTAGGATTGATTTTCTTTAGGATTGACTGGTTTGACCTCCTTGCAGTCCATGGTCCACTGGAGAAGGGAATGGCAAACCACTTCAGTATTCTTGCCTCGAGAACCCCATGAACAGTATGAATAGGGCTTAAAATGGAAGGTAGTATATCCTGGTGGGTAAAAACTTGGCCTCTAGAGTCCTGTTCTGACTCAACTCCTTCCTAGTTTGGTCCTCGGTTACCTTGGGCCAATGACACAATCTCTCTGAGCTTGTTCCCCATCTGTAAAGGGGAATAATACATACTTGCCTCTCAAGACGGTTGGAGAACTAATTGAAATAATTATATATGTAACTATTGTTAAGTGCTTGATTCAGTTCTTGGCACATAGTAAGCTTTCAGTAAATGCCAGCTGTTAGTATTTTGTTATTATTATTGATGTTGTATATTCTCAGCAACAAACAGCTTCCATTTTATTTACCAGGAGACATCTAGAAGAGGGGCTTCCTCATACAAGGCTTGCTCTAGAATTATGAGTTCTTAGTCATTGGGAAAAGTGGGGAGCCAGACCAGGCAGGATGCCCCTCTTTCTTCCAGCTGAGAAGTCTCTGTCAGCTTAAATCCTAGTGCTGTCTCCATGTGGACCTATTCAGACATCTTAACATCACCCAGGGAAGTGGACCTGATGTCACTCTGGCAGGTAAGGAAAGGCAAGACTAGTGATACTCACAGGCCCAGGATTTTAAAAGTTTGGAATTATCTGCTCTGACCTTTTGTGCCCCCTTTTCTCCTTTCTTTTCCTCAAGCCCTCCAATTTCATTTAAATTTTATTGAACATCTACTATGTACCAGGCAACATGTTAGGCACTAGGGGTACAGTGAAGATCAGAGAGAAAGACAGCCCCTAACCTACTGGAGCTCTCAGTTTATTGCAGCCACAAACTATGCAACTATAATGACACAAATAATCATTTAATTACAGTTATAGTAGTTGCATCTAAGGAAAATGACAGGAGTAATGAGAGTGGATGATGGAGGAACTTAACCTCCCTTGTTAGTCTAGAGGAAGAGGGAGCGGGCAGGAAAGGCCAGATCAGACCTGAAGAATGAGTAAGAGTCAGCCAGCCACGCAGGGGGAAGTGCCCTGGGCAAAGGGAGTTCCTGCCAAAATGTTAGATGATAACTTTATGGTGTGTTGCCTTCACCAGAGGTATTTGATTCTTGACTGGGGACTCCCAAAGGGATAAATATTTAATGATGGGGTTTTTGAGAGACATGTGACCAGCTGATAGGGTAAGGAGGCCTTCTCAGCAGCATTCAAGCCACACCATGTGTCCAGGAAGCCTGTCTCTGGGTATGCGTTCTGTGTTGAAATGTAAATGCATGTTTGAGACTGTGAATGTAGGTGCAGGTGTGTGTGAATAAATGCAGAGCTATAACTAATAATTTTGACATCTGAGCCACGCAGCAGAAACATATCTTTAAATCCAGGGATATGCCAATTCATGGGGGAGATGCAGGAGAACCAAGAAAGAAAACTTCCCCTGCATGCACATAGAGCCCCCATCAGTTAAACCCCGCACCCTTGACCTTGGACATCCCAGATCATCCATCTCTGCCAAGTGTCAGGGGCAGACTAAGCAGCCCTGCTAGCGAAGCATTGGTATTGAAGGTGGGGGAGGAGGAGAGGCTTTAAAATTTGCACAGTCTTTTAGAAAATTGATATTTAGAACATCGGCATCCTCCCTATTTTTGTTCCTGGGCCCTCGGTGAGTGCCACGTGCTCAGTTGTGTCCAACTCTTTGCAACTCCATGGACCGTAGCCTGCCAGGCTCTTTAGTCTATGGAATTTTCCATGTAAGAATATTAGAGTGGGTTGCCATTTCCTCCTCCAGGGGATCTTCCAGACCCAGGGACAGAACCCTCATCTCCTGTGTCTCCTGCATTGCAGGAAGATTCTTCACCTGCTGAGCCATTGGGGAAGCCCCTGGTGAGTGAGCATACTTTTACTGAGACTTTGAATGTGTGCATACATCTATGTGTGTGTGAATGCTGACTGTACGTACTTATGTGGATATGAGGAGGTGTTTGGGACCAGTGTCAACTGTGATAACTAAGAGTATGGGACTGGCAGGCATGTTCCTGTGTTCCTCCTCTCCCATTATGCCTGTCTCCACTGATCTCATGAGATGCAGAGGCTAGGATTATCTGCTGGTCAGGGCTGAGTCCTTTCATATTCACGGACCGAAAATGTACTGACCACAAGGCAAGCAGAAATAATATGCTCACCTTCACCTCCATCCCATAAAGCAAGTGGAACCTGGGCCCTTTGCAGTGAATGAGCTTCAATAATTCATCCCAGCTGCGGGTGTGGTATTGACATAAAGCTAATTTAACACTGGGAAGCCAAGGGAGGTGAGGAGCAATTATGCCTTCACCTGCAGCCTGGTCACTCTGCTGGCTCTCTGATGCTATGCTGGAAAGCAGAATCCTCCCCCTCCAGGGGGGAGGTCACTTGTCCCTTTCCCTCCTTGTAGGCAGTTGACTTTCTGAGGCTAAGATGATGTTCTGTTTTCTTCTTGAGAATATTCTTGAATAGAGGCTTCCCATCCCCATTTCAGGACTTGAACTTCCCAAAAGTGACAGGGATGTTTCTTATGTCAGACCAAGTTCTCCAGTATCTCTTTCTGAGGCATCAAAACCATTGGCACTTTCTATAGGGTGTGATGGGTTTTAGAGAAGTGAGATAGAGAGTTTTGCTGGACAAAGAGGGAATCTATGGTTAATATTTTAAATGACATCCAATAACTCCATTTGATTTTCTTTCTCAAAAATAAAAATCACTCATTCAACATCCAAAATATGCTCATTGAGTTCCTTTCTTCCTTTATTCAATAAATGCTTAATAAGCACCTACAGTTAATAAAAGAACCAAACAGTCTGAACCCTTGCCTTCATGTGGGTTTATATGATAACAGGAGAGAGAAACATTAAACAGATACACACATGAATAAGTGCAAACTGTTGCTAATGCTACTTATTTGTATTCACTCACTCATTCAAATACCAATACAATGAGGGAGAGTAATAGGGAACAGCTTTGGAAGAAAAGGCCTCTCTGGAGCCCAGAAGGTTGAGTAGCCTGGGGAAGAGAGTGGGCAGAGTAAAGCGGGGAGGGAAAGGCACGTGTTCAGTGCTTTGCTTCTTGCTGCAAGTAGATGGTGAAGCTTTCCTGGGGCCTGATGGGAGAAAAGGAATTGGAAAAGAAAGAGCTGAGTTCAAATTCTGCCTTTGCCACTTTATAGTTAGGTGGCCTTGGGCAAGCTACTTCTCTCTTTCAAGTCTCAGTCACCTCTTCTATAAAATGGAGATGGTAACATTTCCCACTTTATCGGACTGTTGTGAAAAATTAAGTAAAATAATGTTCTAAAGTGCTTACAGTGCTTGGCGTATGGTAAGTGTCAATAAATTACTATTATTGCTATTATGATTATCCTCAAACGCTCCAAGTTCTTTATTACCCCCAGGCTTTGGCAGAGTTTGTTCCCTCTGCCTGGATCACACCCCATTCCCTTTACTCACTTATATGCATCTGTCAAGTAACAGCTGAAATGTATTTCCCTGGAAGGACTTTCCTGACCCTAGATCAATGGCTCTCAAACTTTAGTGCATGTAAGAATCGTGTGTGTGTGTGTGTGTGTGTGTGTGTGTGTGTGTGAGTATGGCTTATTACAAAGCAGATTCTCAGTCTGACAAAGTACCATGGTAATGTGAGATGAAACATCATGGGAAACTGAAACTGAATGAGAGATACACAGGAACTCTTGACTGTCTTTGCAACTTTCCTATAAATCTAAGATTATTCTAAAGTATTAATTAAAAAGTTTATTTAAAAAAAGATTCCTGTGCAAGTCACAGCATAATGAGATAACACCACATACTATTAAAAAGAGAGAGAGAGAGTAATAAGTGCTGGCTAGGATGTGGAGAAACTGAAACACTTGTGCACTGTTGGTAGGAATGTAAAATGGTACAGCCACTTTGGAAAATAGTATAACAATTCCTCAAAAACTTAAAATAGAATTACCATGTTCCACCAATTCCAATTCTGGGTATAATCCTGAAAGAATGCAAAACAGGGTCTGAAAGAGATATTTATACACCCATGTTCACAGCAGCACTATTCACAATGGAAGCAGGCCAAATGTTCCTTGATGGATGAATCACTAAACAAAATGTGGTATATACGCGCAATGGAATATTACTCAGCCTTAAAAAGGAAGGAAATTTTGACATATACTACAATATGGATGAAACTTGAGGACCTTAATGCTAAGTGAAATAAATCAGTGACAAAACAATGAATACTATATGATTCCATGTATATGAGGTATTTAGAGTAGTCAAATTTATACAGATGAAAAATATAATAGGGTTTCTAGGAGCTTGAAAAAAAAGAAACTGGAGTTTTTTTTAAATGTGTATAGAGTTTGTTTTGCAAGATGAAAAAATTTTGGTGGATAGGTTGCACAGCAATGTGAATATACTTAACACTATCGAACTGTATACTTTTTTAAAAAGTTAAGATGGTAAATTTTATGTTATGTATATTTTACCACAATTTAAAAAATTCAGATGGCAGATTCATGGGCCCCGTCTTCAGAGCTTTTGATTCAGTGAAGAAATGGAAAAGCTGACCCTAAAATTCATATGGAATTACAAGGATCCCTGACTAGCCAAAATAATCTTGAAAAAGAACAAAGTTGGGGGATTCACATTTCCTGATTTCAAAACTTACCATAAAGCTACAATAATTAAAATAGTGTGGTACTGGCATAAGGATAGACATATAGATCAGTGGAATAGAATTGGGATTTCAGAAATAGACTCATATATCTACAGTTAATTGAGTTTTGACAAGAATGCCAAGAATATTTTATGGAGAAAGAATAGTTTCTTCAACGCTTGGTGCAGAAAAAACCAGAGATCCTTATGCAAAAAAAAAGAGGAGAAGAGGGAAGAGAAGAAGAGAAGCTGGACCCCTACTTTACACTATACATAAAGATTAACTCAGTGTGGATCAAAGGCCTGAATATAAGAGCTAAATCTATTACACTGTGAGAAGAATGCATAACAGCAAATCTTCATGACCTGGGTTTGGCAACGGTCTTAAATGTGACACCAAAAACACAAGTAACAAAAGAAAAAATGGACATATTGGACATCATCGAATTTAAAACTTTTGTGCATTGAAAGACACCATTAAGAAAGTGGAAAGACATTTTGCAAGTTATATTTCCAATAAGGTTCTATATGGAACTCTTACAACTCAGCGACAAAAAGACAAATAACCCAATTTAAAAATGAGCAAAGGGCTTGAATAGACATTTCTCCAAAGAAGATTGTACAAGTAGCCAATAAGTACATGAAAAGATGCTCAACATCATTAGTCAGGGAAATGGAAATCAAAACCACAATGAGATACCACTTTACATCCCCTAGGATGGCTGTAGTAAAACAAACAGAGCAAACAAACAAATGAACTCACCAAAACAAAAAACAACTGTTGGCAAGGATGTGATGACCTTGGAGCCCCTGTACATTTCTGGGGAAATCGTGCAGCCACTGTGGAAAACAGTTTGGTGGTTCCCTAAAAAGCTAAACATAGAATTAGCATGTGCCCCAACAATTCTATTTCTAGGTATATACCCAAGAAAATGGAAAACAGATACTCAAATACTTGTGCATGTATGTTCACAGCGACAATATTCACAATAGCCAAAAGGTGGAAACAATCCAAATGCCCATCAATGGATGAATGGACAAACAAAATGTAGTATATTCATATAATGGAATATTATTCATCAATAAGAGGAAATGAAGTGCCGGCATATGCCACAACATGGAGGAACCTCAGGAATATTACAAGTTGAAGAAAACAGGCACAAAGTGTTATATGTCATATGTGTATAATTTCATTCAGATAAAATATCCAAGGTACGTAAATCCACGGAAAGCAGGTTAGTGGTTGCCAAGAGATGGGGGGAGGGGAACATGAGGGATGACTGCTTGATGGGTGATGAAAATGTTTTGGAACTAAATAGAAGTTATGATTGCACCACGTTGTGAATATGCTAAATGCCACTGAAATGTATACTTTTACAGCTATTGTTTGTTATGTAAATTTTGCTCCGATGGAAAAAAAAGCAGATTCCTGGCCCCACCTTCAAAGTCTTTGACTCAGTAGATCTGGTATGAGGCCCAGGAATCTGAATTTTCTGCAGAGACCTTAGATGCCTGATGCAGGTACAGGTACATATTGTGAGAAACAGCACTAAACCGTCTTAAGTCTCCTGTTGACAATACTTTCCCATAGGACGTAGGCTTCTCTTTTTGTTCATTGCTTCATTGTTCAGTGGCTAAGTCATGTCAGACTTCTTTCAGACCCTACAAACTGCAGCATGCCAGGCCTCCCTGACTTTCACTATTTCCCAGAATTTTCTTAAACTCATGTCCATTGAGTCAGTGATGCTATCTAGCCATCTCATTCTCTGCCGCCCCCTTCTCCCCTTGCTCTTGATCTTTCCCAGCATCAGGGTCTTTTCCAATGAGTCAGCTCTTAGCATCAGGTGGCTGAAGAATTGGAGCTTCAGCTTCAGCATCAGTCCTTCCAATGAATATTCAGTGTTGATTTTCTTTAGGATTGACTGATTTGGTCTCCTTGCTGTTTAAGGGACTCTGAAGAGTCTTACCCAGCACCACAATTAGAAAATATCAATTCTTCGGCACTCAACCTTATTTATGGTCCAGCTCTCACATCATACATGACTACTGGAAAAACCATAGCTTTGACTCTATGGACCTTTGTTGGCAAAGTGATGTCTCTGCTTTTTAATACAGGTTTGTCATAGCTTTTCTTCCAAGGAACAAGCATCTTTTAATTTTGTGACTTCAGTCACTGTCCACAGTGATTTTGGAGCCCAAGAAAATAAAATCTGTCACTGTTTCCACTTTTTTCCCATCTATTTGCCATGAAATGATGAAAGTGAAAGAGGAGAATGAAAAAGTTGGCTTAAAGCTCAACATTCAGAAAACTAAGATCATGGCATCCGGTCCCATCACTTCATGGCAGTGCATCCAAGGTTTCAACTCCCTTCTCTCCATGAGTTTCACTGCGTGATGAAGTGTATCCTCCCTGGTGTGGAAACCAGCACACTCTGTTTGGGAAAGGCCTTCCCCAGGACCCAGATTGGGGTCCCCATGGGAAGACACACAGCTAGGGAACTCCTGGCCAAGCCTGGGGACAGCAATTTCGGTTCTGGGACCCTCAGACATGGCATCCAGAGGTACACACCTCTGCTGGCATCTCTTGGCTGGAAGACTTGGCCAGGTTTTCCCAGCCTCCTGGCTGAGCCCAGTGCCTTTTGGCTGGGTGACTGCTCTTGTGCTTGGCTGCCTCCACGGTGCCTTCGAGCATACCGTCAGCAGAGTGGCTTCCCTCGCTTCACTCAGCTGGGCCTGAGCCATCCTGCTGTCGCCTGTGCAGACTTCTGAGGCCCCACCCCACTGCAGGAAGCATGATGGAGCCCAGAAGGTGTAGGTGAGACATCCCAGAAGCTGGCCAGAGCCTCACGCCTAGGCCTGCAAAATGCAGTTTTCTCCTCACTGCTCTTACTCCAGGGTCCCTAGGGTTACCCTCCCCTCTGTGTCTTCTCTGAGGGGGCGAGTGAAGTTTCCCAGCTCTGCACTAAGCTTATGACTGTCAATTAACCCTAAATCACCAACCACCGCCCCCCACAGACTTATATTTACATACCAGATATCACAAAAATAGGAAGACAGTGTGTCTCAAAGGAAAAACCAGAGTGTTTAAAATTTTTATTACTGGCTAATTACGTGGCATTTCTCCAAAGTCCCCAATATTTCCCTCAACATGAAAAAAGTCACTTCCTTTGAGCACATACTATACACTTCCGTGCATTACCCCATTCAGTCCTCACAGGACCCTACCAGGTATATGATGCTTGAGAAGCTTAACTGTAAAATATAACAGATACACAGAAGATGTCTAAAACATGTATATGAACTGTTTGACACATACTAGTCCCCTATAATGTATTAATATAATAACAATATTATAACATTGGTAGATCATGTATTATTATCACATATATCTGTGGTAAACATTCCCTTGTTTTTCTTTATAGTTTTATTACCCATGTATGTATTCCTATGGCTACCCAGGTGGCACTAGTAGTAAAGAACCTGCCTGCCAATGCAGGAGACATAAGAGACGTGGCTTGGGAAGATCCCCTGGAGAAGGGCATGGCAATCCACTCCAGTATTCTTGCCTACAGAATCCCATGGGCAGAGGAGCCTGGCAGGCTATATATACAGTCCATTGGGTCGCAAAGAGTTGAACACTTCTGAAGCGACTTAGCACATTACTAAATTGTATAGTTTTATTTTGTTTCTTTTAAAACTGTGCATGAATGGAATAATACAATATATATCCTCTAAAGGTTTTTTCTTATCATGAATCTATGTGGAATTCATTTATGTTGTTTCACATATCTGAAGTTAACTAGTATTGGTATATATTCCACTATATGAGATACCACAATTTATATTTCCATTCATTATAGATGGGCATTGGGGTTGTTTCTCCTTTTTGGACCACACAAACATTCTTGTACATGAGTTCTGGTGTACATGGGTGCATAATTCTCTAGAGCACATATATAATTAGCAATGGAATTGCTGCATCATAGAACATGAGTATCTTCAGCTATGATGAACAATCCCAAAGATTGTTTTTCAAAGTGGTTGTGTTATAGTGTTGTGTTTATCCCTCTCATTTTACTGATGAAGACATGGATACTCATCAGTAGCTCAGGATCACCGGTTCCAGGTGGAGGGGAGCTAGGATTTATACCACGTCAATCTGACTTTGAAGGTTAGGCTCTTAACCAGCTCACTACCTACCCTGCTCTGATTAAGGTATACTCAACTGCTGTAACTAGAAAACCAATAATAACTCAGTAGTTTAAAATATAAATCTCTCATATAATGGTCTGAAGGGAATGTTTCAGATCAGTAGGCAGTTCTGTTCCACAAACCATTAAGAAATCAAGGTTACTGTAGGACTTTGTCATGAAATACATGGTTGAGGCCAGATTGCTGCCATGTTCGAGATCCAGCTGGCGAGAGAGGAGAATCATGTGTAAGCCCTACTGGTCCAGTGGCTAAGACCCCACACTCCCAGTGCAGGGGGCCCAGGTTCCATCCCTGATCAGGCAGCTAGATTCCCCACAGCTAAGCATTTGCATGCTGCAGCTAAAGATCCCGTATGTTACAACAAAGATTAAAGATTCCATGTGCTGCAACTAAGACCCAGCACAGCCAAATGAATAAATAAATAAAGATTTTATGTACATGTAAGGTTTTATAAATTTGGCCTGAAAGTGCTCTATATCACTTCTTAGTCTCCTGGCTATACCTAGCTGTGATGGATGGTGAAAAATATAGACTGACTAGACAGACATATCCCAGCTCAAATCTATTACCATGGACGGGAGGAAAGATGGATTTTGGTGGATAATTAGCCTCCTCACCACAATGTTTTGCCTCTCCTCCCCCCATTATTTCTAGAGTTGTTTCTTCCTTGCTTATCTTACTAATAATGTTCCTTTTCTTTTCTATCTCATGACAATCTCAAGGATAAATTATGTAACCAAGAAGTAGGTTTCAGTTCAAGAAGAACGTAATGGGGGCGGGGGTAGGGGGCTTGCCTGATAGCTCAGTTGGTAAAGAATCCTCTTGCAATGCAGGAGACCCCGGTTTGATTCCTGGATTGGGAAAATCTCCTGGAGAAGGGATAGGCTACCCATTCCAGTATTCCAGCCCATTCTTGGGCTTCCCTGGTGGTTCAGTTGGTAAAGAATCCACCTGCAATGCGGGAGACCTGGGTTTGATCCCTGGGTTGGGAAGATCCCCTGGAGGAGGGAACGGCTACCCACTTCAGTATTCTGGCCTGGAGAATTCCATGAACTATACAGTCCATGGGGTCGCAAAGAGTCAGACTCGACTGAGTGACTTTCACTTTCAGGTAGTTGCTGAGCAAAGTGAACAGAAGTTCCCCCCTATACCATCTCATTCTCTTTAATAATCTTATTTTGAGGGCTTACTTCAAGGCACTGAGCACATACAGAGACATCAAGCATGTCTGTTTATCATATAAGGGAGTTTCAGAAAACAGCTCGTGTGGATGAAGAGTTAAGGACATGTGCACCTACAGAGTCAGCTTAGAACCAATCAATCACAGAGTCCCAGATATGTAGCCATGTCCTGCCCTGCAGGGAGAGCCCCACAGAGCACATGCAGAGAAACTTGGACTGGATGGAATATACAAAGGGAGGGAATGTGCTTCACAAAGGATGTGCTAAGGAAAAATCTCACACTGAGGGATCTCAGATCCCTCCCTCTGAGCAACAAGGGGTCTTAAGGCACTTGGTCTGTGGAAATTGTGGTTTGTTACATTCAAAGGGTCTGTGAGTCTCCTGATACCTAGAGGCACCCTCAAATAGAAGGGGCTATAAGGAGGTGAGTTTTCTGTATCTGTGGGGAAACTCTAAATGGATTAGGTAGAAGACAGGATGAGATGACCTGTAGGTGCTGCCCAAATCAGGGCCTGTGTTCTAAGGTTAGATGGGTATTGTTCTAAGATGTCAGACATCCTGAACCATAACTACTAATCTTCTCTTCTGCCTCATGGAAAAGAGGGTGCCCCCTTTCTGCTGCAAATGGCCTGTCCTGAGAAAGCTGGAGTAACAGTGGGGCAAGAGTTGGGAGTGAATAGGGTGAGGATCAGAAAGACATAGGAATGTGTCCTGGCTCCCAGCTAGTCAGGCAAATCTCTAAACTACCCTCAGCATCAATGTCTCATCTGTAAAATGTAACTGTATCTGAGGAAGAAACAATAATCATCCCCATTTTACAGACTCTGAGTAGTTTTACAGGCTCATTTTAGAGGCTCAGAGTCGTTAAGGTGCTCAAGAATGCACTATACAAAGTGTAGTCAGGATTCAGACTCAGGCAGTCTGACTCTAGAAGTGAAGCTCTTAAGAATCACTACTGGGGTGGGGTGTGCAGGGGCGGAGGTTGGGGGTAGAAAGAGATACTCTTTAATATGTTTAATGCAGACATCCACTGTTAGATGGAGAGTAAGTGTCTTGGCGTGAAGGGAGGGCAGTACTGTGGGTGGGCAGGAGGAAGAAGGAACAGACTGGAGTCTCTCCTGCCGTTTCTTTGTCGGCTTTGCAGGCACCAAGCAGGGCAACAGCCATGTTAACGGGGGCCTAGGGCGCCTGCCCCGCCCCCTCAGAAGAGGACCTGCCGCTGCCTTCTCCACGGGGTGCCACTCACTCCCTTCCTCCTGGCAACCAAGGTTTGGAGGAGGGGAGAGGGGTACAGCGGTGGGCACAGTTTATGCTCCTCCAGAGCTTCGGAGCAAGATTTCCCCAAAAAGCCGTATTAAATAAATAAAAGGAAATTCAGCAGATGGAAACATGAATCAATGAAAACTCCCATATGAGTGCAAAGATTTATGTCAAAAAACAAAACATCAACATCTGGGAGCTGCCGCGTCTCCTCTTGGCTGCTCGTTTGGAATGGATTCTCGGTGTCGCTTTCCGCCCCTTTCTAGCCTTGGGAGAGGACAGAGAGAAAGAATAAAACCCATTTTAAAAACAGTCATTTTTTAATCAGAGGACGCTGTTTTTTTTCTCCTTCAAGGCTGGAGGGAACGTGATCCGGACTACGAGGGGCATCACCGGGAGAGAGGGCCCTCTGCAGGACGCGGAAGGGCGCCTTTCCTTCCCGACACCCCCGCGGCTCTCTAGGGTCCGGTACCTCCAGATTTCACAGCCGCCGCGGCAACGCTAGTATACATACCAGGGCCCACCGCACTGCGGCCGCGCTCCACGACTCCAGGCGCCCGCGCCCCGACCCCTCACGTGGGTGGAGGAGGCCTGCGCAGAGGCGACTGGGTGCCCGCCCCTACCCGCAGTCCGGCCCGCCGCCAGGGAGCTCATCTCATCCAGGCGAGCCTCTGCGTGAGTTCCTCCAGTTCCCGGGAGAAGGCTTGGGGACATGCTGAGAATAAAATGCAGGCTTTGAGGATGAAGAGCAGGGAAGACGACGTTTAGCTCATAAGTTGGGCCACGCAGGGATTAAGAGGGCAAGCATTGGCAACCTGATGGTTCAAATTCCATGTCGGTCACTGCCAACTGGATGACCTTGATTAAGTTAACCTCTGAGCCAGGGTTTCATCATCTGTAAAATGGGAATAATATCACCAGCCTCCTGGGGGACGGTGAAAAGTAAATGAGAAAACACATAAAGTTCTCTATTCAGTACAAACACACATAAAATTGAATAAATGTTAGCTATTATCATCAGGATAAAGGCTTAGATTCTCACCATAACCTATAAGGCTCTGCATAATCCATGCTCCCAGCTCTCTGGCCTTGGAGAAGCCACTGACCACTCCAACCTAGGCTCCAGTCACTAACTTCTGCACAGCAGCCTAGCTCCCTTGCACCTCAGGACCTTTGCACATGCTTTTCCTGTGCTTGGAAGGCTATTTTCCACCTTCCACTTCAACCCAGGCTGCCCATTCTTAGGGCTTCAGTTTGCTTGTTACATCATCCAGGAAACTTCCTGATTCTCCATTACCACCATCAAATGTAGTCTCTCCTCTGATACTCTCATAGCAGCCCAGGCTTCTTACTAGCAATGCTCCAGTTGTAATATATCATAATTTTTGTTATATCTTTAATGTCTGTCACTCCCTGGACAGTTCATACCATGAGGCCTGGAGCTCATCCTGTTCCAGTCATTGTGGAATCCCCAGCACCCAGGACAGTGACTGATGTAGGCCCTCTATTTGTGGTGAAATGATGGGACTCTGAGGCCAGAGAATCTTGAATCTTCTATATTGTTTTACCACTTCCTTCCAACAATAAATGTATTTATTAAGCAAGGCACCAAGGGCACAGATCCATACAATTCTGTGGCTGACCTACTAGAGCTCATAGTCTGATAGCAGAGACAGACATATAGAGGACAACACAGATGTAGAGACAGCAGAGTGTGGGGGGGAGGGGGAAGACTGTGTCTACAAGGATAGGACCCTTGGTTCCAGGTGGTCTAAGTTGACTAAGCTTCATGCTTGACCTGCATTATCTTACTAAAACTCACAACTATTAGATAGGCCTATTATCATCCCTGTCTTCACCAATGGCTCAGCAGCTAAGAATTCTCTTGCAATGCAGGACAAGCAGGTTCAACCCCTGGGTCGGGAAGTGGAGGAGGAAGTGGCAACCCACTCCAGTGTTCTTGAGTCAAAACTCCCATGGACAGAGGAGTCTGGCGGGCTACAGACCAAAGGGTCGCAAAGAGTTGGACATGTTTGAGCAAGTGAGCAGTTATCATCCCTATTGTACAGATGAAGCATAGAGGTTAAACAGCTTGCCTGGGATCCCAAAGATAGCCATGGCAGAAGTGGCATTCAAAGAGGGGTGCATTCTGCTTCAGGCCCAGAGCTCTTAACTACTTGGCCTTCTGCCTCAGAGCAAAGGGCTCTCAGTGAGGTTACTCTTCCTGCCCACGACCCCAGTTCTAGTTCCGGACCAAGTGACTGTGGGGTACTGCCCCTCGCCGCGTTCCTGCTGGTAGAAATCCCGCCAGCCAAGCAGCAGGGAGAGAGGTGGGAGTGCCAGGCTGAGGGGCACGTGAAAGCCGTACACCCTGTTCCGCACAACAGCTGAATGAGGAGTGTTCGCAGGGCGGCAAAGGGGACGTGCAACAGCTCAGCTAAAAACAGGAGCACCTCTGGCTTCTGTGCTGCAGAGCCCCAGCTCTGGAGGGAGGCCCCAGCCTAAGCCGGCTCAGCGCCCTGAGGGTGTTGTTCTCACCTTTCACACCCACCCTGAAGCTCCAAGTGATCCTGCTACTTCTCCTCTCACCACCCCCAGGGCTTTTTTTTTTTTTTAAAAAGGTTGGATTCACATCCTTCATTTGCTTTCTTAAAGGCAGCCCTGCCTGTTCTCCCAGATTCCAAGAATCAGCCAGCTTTTGGAGGGTTACAGGGGAACTGTTCTTCAGTCTTATCTGCTTGAGCCTGGTTGAGGCTAAGTCAGAATTCCTTCAAGGATCTGATGAGACCACTCCTCTTTTTCAGCTTCCCCCTCCTCCAGCTCTCAGAAAGCTGCATCTTTCAGCCAGTGGCTCCTACAAATTCTGACAGGAGGACCTGAGGTCACAGCAGGATATCCAATGGAAGAGACTAGCTGGTGATGTTGGGAAAGAAAACAATAAGGCTGATAATAGCTGACATTTATCGATTCCTTTCTGTGTGCAGGGGTAACCACTTCATGTGTGCTTGCCCAGTGAATCTTCACATCAACGCTGTTAGGAAGGGACCCATATTATCCCCATTTCACAGACAAGGAATTGAGGCTCAAAAATTCAAGTAACTTTGCCAAGTTCACTCAACTATAAAGTGGAGTCAGGGGATACTTCCCTGGTGGTCCAGTGGGTAGGACTCTGTGCCCCCACTGCAGGAGGCATGGGTTCAATCCTTGGTCCAGGAACTAAGATCCCATATGCCTTGGGGCAACTAAGACCAGATGCAGCCAAAAATAAATAAATAAAAACAAACAACAACAACAACAAAGAAAAGTGGTAGGGGATTCAAATCCAGACCATTAGGACTCAGGAATTCAAGCTCTTAACCACTCTACTCTTGTTTAGGAGTCAGCAGCCCAGAAGGATAGTCAAACAAACAGCAATGGACAGAGAACTGAAATGTGGTCAATGCTGTTACTCAGTGTCAGGAGGAAGAAGCAATGGCAGCAACAGTAATCAGGAGGTAAACAAACACAGGCGATCGAGTACAAAGGAAGCTGGCGAGGAGACAGATTCAAGGACCTGACACAAAAGATGGCCATTTTTACGGGACTTGTGACTAGCTGGGTGTGGGTGTGTCTGACACTCTGGGGTGCTGATCATCCCCAAAGTCTCCTGGAGAAATCTGGAGAGAGAGAACTCACTTCATTGACTCCAAGTCTACAGTCCTGGGCTTTCCTGGGCTCCAGCTGCATCCTGTCTTTGGGGCTCCATTAGCTGTCCCCCACTCCTCCATATTCTGATTAGACTTTTCTAAAAAGCTAGCTTTAACGAGTTTCTAATATTTGCAGGAAGACTCAAAAGTAATGTGGTGGTGGGCAGAGAAAGGAGCTGAACGAACCCTGAGTTCAAGGTTTATTCCTGAATGGTTGGGGAAAATGATACAGTTGACAGAAATAAGAAAGAGAGATGATAAAGCAGTTTGGTATGTGAGAGTTAAGGAGTGGATGGTCAACTGAGTCAAATGCTCTGGGTCAAGGAGGCTGACTGAACAGAGGCCCACAGGTGGTTAATGAGGTGGTCTTTAATGACCCTGGTGACAGCTGTGTCAGAAGAACAGCGATGGAAGCTGGGAGGCAGCTGAAAAGTGAAAGAGTCAGGAAGGAATGGGAGGCAATGTGTGTGTTAATTAAGAAATCTGACAGCGGAGAGAATGAAATAGGAGCTGAAAAACACTGGAGGATCAAATAAAGGATGTTCTCCAAGATAGGAAAGGCCTGTGTACATTTCATAGAAAGAAAAAACCAATAGATGTATGCTTGTCATGAGGGTCAGGATAATTATAGAGACAAGGTTCTAGAAGAGATAGGAAGGGAATGGAACTAGGAACAAACACAGAGTTTGGCCTTAAGACAAAGAAGAGAGACAGACCTCTTCAAATGAGTCTGTGTTCTTGTCATTTCCTTCGACTCACATTCATGCCTTACATTTATTTGGACAGTGTGCAGCTAAACACCCACATCTGTGCTCATAGCAGCTCTTCCAGTTAGAGCCTTCTTCATATCACTGCTTGTTGACCATGTGCCAGTCAAGATGTGAGAAGGGTACAGCTATCATTCCCATCTTACAGATGAGGAAACCCAGATAAAAGATTATAATTCACTTGACCAAGGTCACTCAGCTGGTAAGTAGGAGAGATGGATTGGAGGCGGGTCAGTCCCATTCCAGTGTTCTTCTGTGCTCTTCCTGAAATTTTAAGTTGAAAATGGTTGTCTCTAGGTAGTAGGATGAGAGGGTAGAGAGCTGTGTGTGGCATGGGTCTGCAGGGTTTTGTTATAAGCTATATAAATAGTTTTTTACTGGAGTAGGCTCTCCTTTAATAGACCATTTCTTAAGTGAGGGGTAGAATGCACTGAGCCTGGCACAGTCCCTGCTCTCAGCAGACGAACTCTTCCTTAACAGAGCTCACACTTAGTTAGGTATGAACTGGTTGACCACCTGGCCAACCTCATGTCCAGATCCTACTGGGAATAGCAGGCTTTCTGTGACTTTTTGTTTGTTTGTTTGTTTGTTTCTCCAATACAAAACAAAATGAAAACAAAAACTTAACAAAGGAACGTCCCTTTAGTCCAATGGTTAAGACTCTGTGTTCCCAATGCCGGGGGCACAGGTTTGATCCCTGGTTGGGGAGCTAGGATCCCACATGCCACAAGGCATGGCCAAAAAAAACCCAACTTGCACAACACAAAGGAGTTTGCATTTTTTAAATAATACAAATTCCTACTAACAAAAAGCGAAAACAACTGGTATAGGTGCTGAGGTGATGACTCAGCCTTCTCAGTGATGAGGGTGAGGTCATTGGCCAGAAGGGACAGGATGACGGAGAGGGCTTGACTTTCTTCAAACCGTCCCCCACACAGCAGCCAACAGCCTTTTACTATCCTACAAGCAGGCCTGATCATGCTTATCCTTCCTTCTTTGATGCTCTCCAGAGTCGAGACATGGGGTAGGGGTGGGGACCAAATAAGACTTTGTGATCTGGTCTCACTTACCTCTCCATACTGAAGGACTATTGCTATCCCATACCACCCCTGCCCTAGCTATAGCCTATAGATCTTAAATTTTGTTCTCTTTGCCTCCATGGGCCTTTTTTATCGGTTCTTTACCCTTCTTGAATTGTGTTTTCCCATCCCTTCTTCATCTGATTAGTTTCCATGCCTCATCATTCAGGTTCATCAGTTTAGAGGTCAGTGTCTCCAGTTAGTTTTCCTGACTTCCATACCTAGGTTATGAGCCTCCCTGGGTGTCCCCATAGCACTCTGTACTTTCCCTACATTCCCTAGTATTCATGCCCTTTTGTCTTTCCTCAAACACTGATGCTCGGATGACCCTGTGAATTGTTTTAACCAACAGAGTGAAGAAGTGACCCTGGGCAGGTTCCAGGCCTAAGCCTGAAGAAGCCTGGCAGTTTCCACTTCTGTACATTTAGAAGCTCTGAGCCACCATTTACGAAGTTCAGCTACCCAGCTGGAGAGGCCCTGGGACTACATGAAGAAAGAGGCCTAGTTGAGTCTTCATATGACTCCAGCCCCAGCTGCCATCTGACTGCCACCTCATGACAGATCCCAAGTGAGACTAGCAAAATTGCCCAGCTGAGCCCAGTCAATTCACAGAACTGCGAGAAATAATAACATGATTGTTTTAAGCCACTAAATTTTGGAGAGTTTGCTGTGCTGCAATATATAACTAAAGGACAATTTGGGATTTTAACTGTCTATGAGTTTGCTTACCCTGCCAGACTACTGTCTCCAAGAAGGCAGGGGCCACATCGTTTTTAAAAATTGTTATACACTCAGGACATTCCCCAACACAGAATAAGCTCTCATATACTTGATGAATGCAAATTAAGAACGTCTACAGAATGAAGGCAACAACAAATGTCTACAACATTCACTGTGTTGACTATACAATGATATCAACAAAAGGTGATTAACTGGACATCTGGGCAGTAAGTTCCCAATGTAAGTGAGATAGCTTACCT
Organism: Capricornis sumatraensis; assembly: GCF_032405125.1. Lineage (NCBI taxonomy): Eukaryota > Metazoa > Chordata > Mammalia > Artiodactyla > Bovidae > Capricornis > Capricornis sumatraensis. The sequence continues at coordinate 52,552,083 of NC_091077.1, forward strand.
TTGTAGAAGGATTTGCAGAGCTGCAAGGCAACACAGAGCAACCTTGGGAGCAGAAGAGAAAGGCTAATGGTTTGGGCCTGGAAGTTCAGGCCAAGGTAAAGGCCAGCGAACAAAGGTGTCATCCCCCATAGTACTCCCCTGGGCAGCACTAAACAGGTGACCGGGCCTATCAGTGAGGACGACAGCTGCCCTCGCCAAGTACCCCTCACTCAAATGGTCTGTTAGTGTTCACAGGCTTCTAGAGACAAGGGACACCGAAATGCCATTCTACAAATAGGACTAGACATCATCTTCAAAAATTTTCAACTCACTTTAAACACGGAGGGCCTTCAGTGTATGTGGAACAAATACATTTCCGCTCAAATCAATAAATCCCATGACTGAGGTCTGGTGGTCTTATCTGAAATAATCATCAGCACAAAGTGTCTAGTCAACTCAGTGGGTATCTTTTGAACACCTTCTGTAGACTGACAGTTTGTGTCAAGCCTTATGGGGGACGCAAAATGGGAAAATGCCATCCCTGCCCTTAGGGAGAGAACAGGGGAGACTAGACCTACACAAATGAGATAGCTAAATAACAGGACAACATATAATTACTGCTAAATTGTGTGGTAAGAAACTAAGTGCTACAGGAATTGGGGAAAGTGGAGAACAGCAAGGGCTCGAACAGTTGAGGTGTTGTCACTAAAGAACTGGAGGTGGCTGAGCCTTAAGGAATGAAACCAACTCCCCCCCCCCCCCGCCCCCACCCCCACCCCCATCTCTTGCTGAAAGGAAGGAGGCAGAAGTTCTTAGGAGGAAGAAGAGACCCGAACCAGTATGCTTGTTATTTTACTTTGGTGCAGCAACACAAGGAATGTGAAAGGTGGCTGCCCCAAATTCCAAAGCAAGTTTCTTAAGTTTCCCAATGTTAACCTTCTAGGCCTTTATCAGTTTCTTGCGCTTGCAAGCCTTTTCCCCTTCTCCCTTGACCTGGTGAATTCTTACTCGTATTTAAAGGTCCAGCTCAAATGAAACTACTTTTCTGAATTCTCCCATGGTATCCAATAATCCATGCTCATGGTTCTATTGGAACATATCTATGCCTTTGGCCTACTCACTTCCTCTACTGCTGCATTAAGCCAACTTACACTTACTAGGCTTTTACTATCTGTTGGGAACTAAACATTTAAAAAGTGTTATTTAAGCCTCACAATAACTGCATGAGGTATTACTTTTCCTATTTTATAGATCAAGAACCCGAGGCTTAAAGTGGTTAAGTAAACCGCCCAAGAATATGAAACAGGAAGTAAGAAGGCTGGGATTCCAACCATTTGTGGAACTCCAGAAAGAAAGTGAAAGTGAAGTCACTGAGTCCTGTCTGACTCTTTGGGACCCCATGGACTGTAGCCTACCAGGCTCCTCAGTCCATGGAATTTTCCAGGCAAGAGTACTGGAGTGGGTTGCCTCAGAGGCCACTTTTAAAATACTAGACCGTCTTCCTGGAGGCTATAAATGCCTTTTACTCATCAGTCTTCTCAGATTCTAGGATGGTGGCTGACACATGGCTCAGAATTTGCCAAACAAATCAATACACTTGTCATAACACATGCCTGGGTCTAAAGGTAGGTACCCCCCACTCCCCCAAGTACTCTTTTACCTCAGAGACTTCCACCAACCCAGAAGTCACCTGCCAGGGAGAAAGGAGGAGGGAGAAAGTGTGAGCAACTTACATTTGAATTTGAGATCCTTTGTTTCATGGATTCAACTGTGGGGAAAGAGGATTGATTCTTTGCCCAACAAAAGAATATACAGATAACACTGGCTTAGATTGAAGATAAGAGCTCTGATTAACAGGCGGCCAGGAGGGGGCCAGTCTCCTCTTTGAGAGCAGCATTCAAACCAGAAATTTGTTCCTGTTAAACCAGGAAGGACCAGGGGAGATCACTCCATCTGACCCTATCATGGGGCAGACTGAGGCACCGACAAAGGAAGGGCTCGGCCGGAGGGTACACAGTGAAACAAAGCCGAGACAGAGCCGAATCCCCCAGGTGCAGTTTTTCATCTCCTGTCAAGTCATGCCGTGTCTGCAACTCCAAGCTGATGGCCTTGGGCGGAAAGCTCCGACTACTGTTTTACTCCGTCGCACCCTAGGGCTCCTCTCCTCCACCCCCTGGGTCTGGTGTCTCCCATCTCTAGCCTCGGGGCCTGGGGAAGATTGTTCCCCTTCGAGCCTCCACGGGGTCTGCAAGTTCGTCAAGCACCACGGAGGCCGCTCTTGCCCCGCTTCTCAACGGTCCTGTTTCTGAGGCGGTTCAGCTTCGCCACCTGCCACCCCGTGTCTCTGTGCGATCCCCCATTCTTGTGCAGCCAGCAAATGACACCTCTGCCACAGGATGCTGGGGCAACATCCCCGTGCCCTTGTCGCAGTTCACCTCTCCGCTACCCCTAAATACGCCTACACCCCCACTTCCTTTCGCTGATTGCCGTGCTTCCGGCTGGGCTCCCCTCTAATTGGCTGGTAGCGAGCTTCCTAGGGGACTTGGCCACTCGGAGGGCGCCACAGCGGCCACTCTAGCCGCTGTCCCGTGGTTTGGCCTCCCTCTTTCGGCCGCGAGCTCTATGGTGTCGGCGACGACATGTGGCGGCTGCCGGGACTCCTGGGCCGAGGTAAGGGACTTCGGAGCCCCGGATCTTAAAGGGCACCTGAGACTTGAAACACAGGAGGGTGCGGCCAGGAGGATCAAGCCCAAAGCAATAATGGGCGGTGCTAGAGCGGAGGAGAGGCTGCGTCGTAAGGGGCGGGGCTACAATCTGTGTCAAGGGGTCTTTGGAATTTGAGGTGTGGGAGTGGTTAGTAGGAAGAAGGTGGAGCGTAGAGCCTAGGAGTTGGTGGAGTTATTGGGAGGGGAGGAGTCAAGTAGCCGGAGACAGTGAGCAGTCCAGGAAAGATGAGCAGAGTGGGCGGAGCCAATGGAAAGCCGCGAGATTTCTAGAGACCGAGAGCTCCAAACTGTGAGCGAGAGTTTGTATTTGAATGAATGGTCGTTTTAGAACAGTGGTTATCGGAAGGGCACTAGAAATCACCCAGGGAGCTTTTTCAAAATAGCTCAACCCTGAATGCTCCTGGTTTGTTTGGTTCTGGGGTGGCACGCTGGAATCTGTTGTAGGCAAAAGATTCTTACGTGTATCCTTGTTAAAGAACCTCTGCAGAAGCAAGTGTCAGTGTTTCCTGGGTTCCTGGTGTGGGGCTCTGTCAAGGGTCAGAGGGAAGACTGGTGGAGACGTCCTTGCCTCAATCCCGTTCAAGTGAAAGTGACTGATCCTTGCTCTGTACAGCTCTTCCCCGTCTGCTGGGACCTGGCCTTCGTGGGGTGACCCCCAAGTCCTCCAGCCCAGATGGGCCTCAGGCTACCTCCTCCAACCTGCTGGTTCCTGTACCCAGTTTTGACAGGTGAGATACTGCCATTCTGTCACCCATGTGCTCCCTGGCCTCCCTCTACCCTCACTTAGGCCAGAACTTGATAGCCTCTGTTACATCTAGGTCCAGGCCCCACTGCCCTGGCCCAGGCACAAGCAGGGGCCCAAAGTCCCATGGATGGAAGGATGCCTTCCAGTGGATGTTTCCTTGTGGCTCCCGGAACACATTGTGGGATGCCATATCATGGGTAAGGCTTCCCCACTCCTTTCCTTGACCTTCATTGTGGATGAGAATGATCCTGTATGGAAGTGTAGCCTAGAAACAAGAGCTAGGGCATCAATGTGCCCACACTCAAAATTTGAGTAACCCATGGTGTTGGAGCATATTCGGGGAGATATTGCTGATCCTGTTCCCCCTTTGCGACCCCATGGACTGTAACCTACCAGGCTCCTCAGTCCATGGGATTTTCCAGGCATGAATACTGGAGTGGGTTGCCATTTCCTTCTCCAGTGGATCTTTCTGACCCAGGGATCGAACCTGGGTCTCCCGCATTGTAGGCAGACACTTTACTGTCTGAACTACCAGGGAAGCTTCCATTCATTCAGTAAACATTTATTGAACACCTTCACTGAGCCAGGCATTTTTTTGCTATGCCTTAGGGACATAGCAGAGAACAAGGTAGATATGATTCTTCATGACGCTTATAACTAAATATTACTAAATAGCTAACTTTTCATTTATTAATAAATTCTCTGTATATTATCTTATTTAATCCTTACAAAGCTTTACAGAGGAAATATAATATTCATTTTATAGATGAGGAAACTCAGGCTCTGAAAGTTTAGGTAAGTAACACTCTTAAGAGCACACAGCTAAAAAAAAAAAAAAAAAAGAGCACACAGCTATTAAGTAGAAGAACCAGATTTTACTCTGGAGCTCATGCTGTTAGCTACTATGGTCTGTACCTTTGTTGCTGTATCTAGTATAGCTTGTGAAAGCACTCAGTACACATCCTGGCCTGTAACAGTTACTTAGTAAATATTTGTTGACTCTGATCTATAAAGACAGGTTTAGTAATATGAGCTGACAGGAGGTCTATCAGGGTAGAATCTTTGCCTCTCAGGTTCTGTTTTTAAGATACTCTAAATGAAGTTGGCACTCACATCATTCTCATGTCCATCATTTCTCATCCCTCTCACTTTCATGCTGTGTACTTTGGGCAGGAGGTTTGACCTCTCTGAGCCTCAGGTTTCTAATCTTTAATTTGGTGTCATCAGCAGAGCTGAGCCTGGAATGTCTCCACACCAAGGACACTTCTCTCTGGGGATCTGTGGCCTAGGGGCATAACACATCCTGTAGAGGGTGTGTTTTCCCATTTTGTCAACGATATGAACCCTAGGGTGATCCTGTAGTGAGTCCTTCTCTAAACTGGGTCTGGATCTCAGGGGTCCTGATGTCACCCCTGAGCTTTGTCACTATTGCCCATGTGAAAAAGCCTGACCTTGTTTATTCAGTCACTCACTCATGCATCTATTCAACATTTATTTATTATTGCTATATCTATTAGGTGAGGTGCCTGTATCTACTAGATTATATAGATAGATAGATAGATAAGTCTATATCTATTAGACTATATCTATGGTCTACTAGGAATACATAGGTGAGCAAAATAGACATGGTTCCTGCCCTTGTAGTGCTTAGAGACTAACAGGAGAGACAGACCTTGATGGATAATTGCAGAGATGACTGTTTAAGTACCAGTGTGATCTGGGCTCCACAGGGAAGGTTTGGGTGCTTGTAAGAGTGTGTAGTGGGCAAGCGGCCACAGCCAGAAATCAGGAAAGGCTTCTCGAGGTAGTGACTTTGGGCTGCAGGAGTTGATCGATGGAGAGCCGTGTCCATTATATGCTATCTTCCCCAGGGCACTCTGGCCGTGTTGGCCCTGCAGCTGGCGAGGCAGATCCACTTCCAGACATCCCTGCCAGCAGGACCTTGGCGAGTGGAGCACTGCTCTTGGTGCAGTCCGCTGGACCGCTTCCTCTCATCTCCCTTGAGGCACCCTTGTTCCTGTGAGTTCTCAGTCCCAGGGACATAAGGGCTGGGCTGGGAGTTTCTCTGGGCCAGGAAGCATCTCTGGACACACCTCAGGAAAAGAGCCATCAGAGGCTCCTTGCCTTTCCTATCTGCAGTCAGAGGAAGGGGAATGGGAGGAAGTTCTATCCACCCAGGGTGTAGGCCACACCTGCCCCCAGGGTCCTCCCATGTCCTCCCCTCACCTTCCATGGAGGGAGCCGTGCAGGGGTCCAGGAGATTTTAGATTCTAGGTGTGGCTCCCTGCCCCGTTCTCAACCAGTTAGGTTATTCTCTGGTTAGTCATTCATTAAAAAGTGAATCTTTGTGGCGGTGGCTTAGTCGCTAAGTTGTGTCCAACTTTTGCGACCCCATGGACTGTAGCCCGCCAGGCTTGTCTGTCCATGGGATTTTCCAGGCAAGAATACCGGAATGGGTTGCCATTACCTTTTCCAAGGGATCTTCCTGATTCAGGGATCGAACTCTGGTCTCCTGCATTGCAAGCAGTACTCCTGTGTTGCTGGTGAATTCTTTACCAACTGAGCCACCTTATTGAATGGCTATCACGTGCCATGGCACAGAGGCAGTGCAGTGCAGTGTCACGGTTACAGGTCTGGAGTCACACTGCCAGGATGCCAGCCCAGAACTGCTGAAACTAGTTTTGTGTCCCTGGCCAAATTACTTTAAAAAAAAACCTTACTTATTTTTAGCTGTGTTTGGTATTAGTTGCACTACTCAGTGCCCTAGAGCACATGGGTTCTTAGCTCCCAGACCAGGGATCAAACGTGTGTTCCCTGCATTGGAAGGTGGATTCTTAATCACTGGACCACTAGGGAAATCCCTGGATGAGTCACTTAACTTTCTTGTGCCTTAGTTTCTTCACCTGTAAAATGAGGAAATAATAAAACACACCCCATAGGTTTCTTGGAAGGACTAAATGAGTCAATACATGTGGAGGACTTAGTGCCTGGCATGTAGTAAGCACTCAGTAAGTATCACTTTAAGTTCTTGCCTTTATTATTATGACTACAATCATTATCAATATTACCATCAAACCAAGTGCTAAGTGCCAGGCTAGAAGAGTGAATAAAGTAGATGCCTCCCTGCGGCTGAAAGAATTCAAGCCAAGGAGAGATTTATGCTTGAGGGATGTGGGTATCAGCAGAAATGTGGGCCTCTTTCCACCCAAGTGGAGGGAAGCCAGCCAAAGAAATGGAGGAGGAGGCATGTGATGGAATATCTCAGGAGTTTCCAGATTCTTCCTTTGGTCCGTAAAATCTCAGGGAGAGCTCAGTCAGTCCCAGTAGGATGAACCAATCCCCTTCTCTCTCTCTTTTTTTTTTTAAATTTTATTTGGGCTTATCACATGTGGGATCTTAGTTCCCCAACTGGGGATCGAACCCACGCCCCCTGCATTGGAAACACAGTCTTAACCACTGGATGGCCAGGGAAGCCCTGAACTGATCCCCTTCTGATGTGACTGTCCTCACTGGCTCTTTCTAGCACTGCGGAGACACATTCTGCCCAGCCCTGATAGCCCAGCTCCCAGGCACACTGGCCTTGGGAAACGCAGGCTGGGCCAGGAAGAACCCTCCACTCAGCCTGAAAGCGTCTCTTCTCCCAGCTCCTTGAGAGCAGCTAGGCATCAGGATCCCTCTGAGGAAGGTATGGCCCCAGCTACTAAAAGCAGAAGGCTGTGGTGGGGTGGGGTGGGGGTGGGAAATTGGGCAGATGGACCTTTATTGCTGCATATGCCAGCTAAGGGAATTGTCATTCTTGTGAGTCCTCATGCTTTCTGGGGCTATTTGGAATTATTTTGGTTCTTGGCAGTGGTGCTGGCTGGAAGGCTGGGGGCATTGGGAGAGTGGGAGAAAAAAGAAATAACACCTTCCTCCTTTGCCCTTTCCCTCGCAGATCCCAGTGACATCAGCTTCCTGCATGCCAGCAGTAGCTTCAAGTCCAAGGCAAAGCCGGCCCAACCTCAGCCCACTGACGAAAAGCAGGTATTGTCCATGTGGCCACCTGGATCCCTATAACATTTCCCTAAATAGGCAGCACTCCCAGGGAACTGTCCTATGATGAGTCTATGTTTCTTCCCCAGGAACAAGAGAAATCAAAAAGTCTTTCCCTCGAGGAGGCCGTGACTTCCATTCAGCAGCTCTTCCAGCTCAGTGTTTCCATCGCTTTCAACTTCCTAGGTAACTGGGTGGACCCTGCCTCTAGGAAGGCAGATGGGAAAATGGGAAAGATTTGGGGTAGGTCAGATAAGATCAGGGCAGCAAATGGCCTAATAATAACATAAATAAACATGAGAGAGTTTATTTTCTCCAAGGTATGTCGACCAAAGCTGGCAGAATGGCTCAGTGGTGTCAGGGACCTATTCTCAGTTCAGTAGTTCTGCCATTCTTAAAACAGGCTAAAGGTCCCATCTGCCTCATATGCAAATACTAACCAGCTGGAAGGGGAAAGGTGAGAAAGCTGAAGAACCACTCCTTCCCAACCTAGAAGTTGCACAGATTATTGTCCAGAATGAAGACTTGAAGTTATATCTAGTCTCAGAGGAGCCTGGGAAATGTAGTCATAGAAATGTACCTGGAAATTCTGTTACTGTGTAAGAAGGAGAAAAATCTTGGAATGATACCTTGAATTTTCTGCCACACTTAGGCAAAGATAGTCTCCTGAGGTTTGGTGCAGGCCCTCAAGTGCCCTTACTTACCCACATCTGGAGACCCAGATACCTCTCAACATTTGTCCTATTCACCACAGTGACCTGGCTTGTTTCAGGCCTTCTCAGACCCCCAGCAGCATCTCTTGGAGTCTAATGGGCCTGTGGGTGAAAGGCTGGGATTATTCAGTACAGATGTATTAAACAGTCACCTTTGCTAAGCCCTGTTTTAGTTGTTGGAGACACGGTGTTTCACAAGACAAAGTCCTTACTCTCATAGAGCTGTTGTGTGAGCTGAAGGAGAGAAAAACAAATTAACAAACAAAAAAGAGAATTTCAGTTGATGATAAATCTTATGGAGAAAATTACACAGGGGGATGCTTTAGTGACTTGGACAAGGAGCAGCTCTGATTTGGAAGGCCTTGACCTGGCTGACAAAAATAAGCCAGTCTTGTTTCTGTTTGGAGAAAGCTTTCAAGCTGAGGGAATAGCAAGTGCAAAGGTCCTGAGGCAGGATTGAATTTTGTTTGTTTAAAGGGAAAAAAGGGTGAATGTGGCTGGAGCTCAGGGATCACCAGGAGAGTAGAAAGAGATGAAATTAGAGAAACAGGCAGGGGCCAGATCAGATCGGACCTCTGAGCCACAGTGGTTGAGACAGGAAGCCACTGGAGGGCTTTTGTACTGCAGCAGAAAGCGGGGGCAGTGATGTGATCTGATCTACTTTTTCAAAGATCTCTCTGCCTGTGGGACTTCCCTAGTGGTCTAGTGAGGTAAAGACTGCGCTCCCAATGCAGGGGGCCTTCGTTCGATCCCTGGTCAGGAAACTAGATCCTGCATGATGTAAGTACAGTCAAATTAAAAAAAAAAACAAGAAAAAATTTCTGCCTGCTGTGTAGACAGATGTGGATCATAGGAATGCCAGAAGGGAAACAGGAAACTAGCTTGGAGCTGATGGTTAAACAAAATGTGATAGTGACTTGGTCTAGGTTAGAGGCAGAGGAGCCAGTGTGGGGAATGGAGACAGGGTGGGATCCTTCGCCCTCTGGAGTCTTCTCCTCAAGGACAGAGGGCTCTGTGAACCCTTGACAGTGAGTTTTCAGGCAGCCGGGAGGTGACTCATTCACTGCTAGCTGAATGGAACCCAGCTTCCACCTCATTAGCTTTTTGTGATTTTTGATGGGCAGACCGTCTTCTGAGAATTTTCTTGCCCATTCCTTCCTTCATATACATATTCATTTATTCAGCAAGTGCTCAGCACTGTGGCAGAGCACAAAGGGAGCGTAAGCCATAATCATATTTTGCATTTGTATAGAGCTTTCACCCTATGCAGAGTTATTTCTTCTACATTCTTTTTCTGCTTCTGCCTCCGGGATTTTACAGTCTAATTGAGGAGACAGGGCTTGTACTCTCGAAACAGTTTAGTTCCTAGAAAAAGGCTTATATATGAAGTAAGTGCCAGAAGAGTGTTTAAAGCCTGAGTGTGGTCTGAAGATTCTAGGGCAGAAACAGGTTGGGACGGCCTGATGATGGAGGCAGAAAAAGGCATCCCAGGCAGGAAAAACAGGCTTAGAGTTGAGAGTAGGCCATGCCCAGCCTCTTCCCTGTTTTCCTCTTTGTTCAGATGATAAAAAGAACATGGGCTTTGGAGCTGGGATCTCTTATATTATCTCTCACAGTTTTCTCATAAAGCAGGATTGACAGTATCAGCTGTATCAGTTACCTTATGTTGGTGACAAGCAGCCTAAACCCACTTTGGCTAACCTAAGCACAAAAGGAATCTATTGGGATCTATAGCTTCCTGCCAAGGAATCAGAAAGGACAGGAATCAGAGAGGCTCCAGAAATGTAGAGGGCAGTAACTGAGCATCAGTGTCTGCAGAGTGCTGCCATCAGAATAACCTGCAGGGGCTGTTCTCTCTCCTGTTGCAACCAGATCAAGATTCAGATTTCTGAGAGAAGGTCTCATTGGTTGGGAAGAGCAGAGGCACACTGATTGACAGCACTTGGGGGAGGGCTGTTCCCAAAGGGAAAATTAGGATGCTGTTCCCAAGAGAAGGATGGAGTATAGGATGGAAATACTCAGAGGATGGAAATACATCCATGCAAAGTGTCTAGCACAAAAAAGAAAGGAAGGAGCCTCTGGGTATCTGACTAAGGATGTGGGGAAGTTCACAGAGGAAGCTGTGTTTACAGCCTGTGCTTTCTTACAGGGACAGAGAACATGAAGAATGGGGACTACATGGCAGCCTTTTCTTACTTCCAGAAAGCAGCAGACCGCGGCTACAGCAAAGCACAGTACAACGTGGGCTTGTGTCACGAGCATGGCAGGGGTACCCGTAGGGACCCCAGGAAGGTACCGCACCTCCTCCTGCCCCCAGGCTCATTGCCTATGCTGCATTGCCCATAGTGACCTCCAGAGATGAGCAGGGGCCAGGGCTTGGGAAAGTCCAGCTTCTCTCTCCAAGCCTGGAGGGAAAAATAAATTAGTCTCCAGCTTCTCAGAATTTAAACTCCAAACACAGGAAGGCCAGGGACCTTGTCTTTCTTCTTTGCAGCTATATCCTCATGACCTAGAATGTTACCTTGATGAATGGATTAATTAATTCTAAAAAGTAGGGTAGGCAAAGATGTTGTACATAAGAATGTTATTTCCTAGAATTGTATATGATGGCCCAAAAAAGGGAAGCAATTTGAAGTTCCTTCAATAGAGAATTGGTTAGTAACATCTATGTTGGCCTTAAAAATGATGTATTGTATCTATATTTATTTATAAGGGAAGGTATTCATGGTGTATTACTTTTTTTAAACTAGCAGCTTTTTTTAACAGTGTTATTTGTTTTACTTCTTTATTTTTGGCTGTGTTGGGTCTTCACTGTTGCATGGGCTTGTCTCTAGTTGCAGAGACCGGGGGCTGCTCTTTGTTGCAGTGCAACAAAGCCATCGTGGTGGCTTCTCTTGTTGCAGAACATGGGCTCTAGGGTGCATGGGCTTCAGTAATTGCAGCTCCAGGACTCTAGAGTACAGGCTCAATAGTTGTGGCACATAGGCTTAGTTGATCTGCAGTGTGTAGGATCTTCTCCGACCAGGGATCAAACCTGTATCTCTTGCATTGCCAGGTGGATTCTTTATCACTGAGCCACCAGGGTGTAGTGTTAAGTGAAAAAAAAATAGGTTGCAAAATAGTTCTCTCTATCCATACAAACACGCACACGCACACACATACACACACACACTTAGATATGTGTGTGTGAATACATATATAATGTGTATATATATGGTAATATTACAGCATATGGGGGAAGGCTGTACACTAAAATATTAACAGAGAACTATCTTCAGAAGATAGAATTTCTTGGAATTTTGTTTCTATTTTTGACTTATTTGTATTTTCTGACTATTGATACAGTGATTATATATTATTTAATTAAAATAATTTTTTAAAACTTCATTCCAAAAAAAGGCAGCCTACAGAGTTCTCAGTTAACTGGATATTTTCCCCTTCAACCCAGGCAGCTTTTTATTACCAATTGGCTGCCAGCCAGGGCCACAACCTGGCTCAATACCGCTATGCAAGGTGCCTGCTACAAGACCCAGGCTCCTCGTGGGACCATGAGCGGCAGAGGGCAGTGTCCATGCTGAAGCGGGCTGCAGACTCAGGCTTACGAGAGGTGAATGCCATTGGTAGGGTCTTTCCTGGGTACTTGGGTCATGTTGAACTAGGCAGTAACCAGGATACCTTTTTCCTTCCTCCTTGACCACAGGCCCAAGCTTTTCTCGGGGTGCTTTTCACCAAGGAGCCCTATGTGGACAACCGGAGAGCTGTGAAATATCTTTGGCTTGCAGCCAACAATGGGGTATGAGGTTTCCTTATCCAGGCATGACGGGGATCAAATCGGATAGAGGAAGTGATTTGGGAATGGGTACCATGCTTAGAAGAAGGCTGATGGGAGCATTGGCTTCAAGCCTTAACTCTCGCTAACTTACTGTGTGCCCCTTGAGCAGTGGTGTGCTGATGTCAGCTCACACCAGCATAGAAGAGTTGACATTAGCTTGAAATCAGTTGTGGGGGGAGCATTAGCACCACAGAATTGCCAAATGCTACACAGCAGGGCTTTCCCCCTTAGAGAGCTAGTTGTTATTTTTACTAGCATACTACTGAGCTGGTCACTTGTTTTCCTCATCTCTAAGATTGGAGTAATAATGCCTGCCTGACCTGCCTACTGCTTCACAGGGTTGTCGTGAGGATCAGAATCTAACTGAGATAATAAGTGTGAAAGCACTTTGTAAAGCGCACACATAAAAGGTGTACCATCACAAGGAATTTAGTCCAGGGAAGTCAGAAGACATGTGAGGTGAAGACATTGAGCAGTTTGAGGGGTAGAGGATGTCTGGTTGTCTATGAAGGAGGGATTGGCATCCAGGTAGCATGACCCAGAGTCTGTTCCAGAGAGTATTAGCATAAATAATAAAAGGAAAAAATGTTCAGATAGGTTCAGGAAATATTGAGTTAAACAGATATTTTTAATGCAGGACATTTCATAGCTTTATGTCACCGTGAATCACTGAAAAGACATCTGTGGGTCTGCTGTATCCTCAAGTGTCTCTGACCAGTGTATATATTTTTTGAGTTGTATCTTGAAGGACCAGAAGCCCTGAATTAAAGCCAGCAATGGCCATGTACTAGAATTTCCCTCCATAAGGGCTGCTGCTCCTCTTTGCTTTCTGGCCGACATGGTGATGGCTTCAGTGAACTCCTGGGCATCAGAATACTTCTCCTTTTTCACTCTGTGTTGTCCAAAGTATCTGCCATGGTGGCATGCATGTTCAGTCATGTCTGACTCTTTGTGACCTCATGGACTTGCCTGCCAGGCTCCTCTGTCCATGGGATTTTCCAGGCAAGAATACTGGAATGGGTTGCCATTTCCTACTCCAGGGGATCTTTCCAACACAGGGACTGAACTCACCTCTCCTGCATTGGTAGACGAATTCTTTACCACTGAGCTACATGGGAAACCCAAAGTATTTGCAGTAGCCATCTAAAGGGGACCAGTATTACCAAGCAGTACCAGCCTCTGTGCCTGCCTTTCCATGAAATAGCTGCAGAGCCTTCCTAGAGCTGGATGGGCCTCGGGACCATATGAGGGACAATCCTGGGGACACCCTGGCCTGTGTTAGTCACCCAGCAGGCCCAGTGCAAAAGTACACAAAGGGATGTTGTATAACATGTACGTGCATAACAGCATGGGTATTTTGACCTGACTGTGTTCCAACCTGGCCTGTAGCCATGAGTCAACCATATTTATTACATAGACTCTGGTCTACATGTTACAGAAACTTCCCAGAAATTTGACTTTAGAAGGCAGAAGAGATACGGCCGGCAAAACAAAACAAAACAAAAAACAAACAAACAAAAAAAGAAGGCAGAAGAGAAATGGAACCATGATTGGGAGACTGAATATAATGAAAATATTTATTACTGAGAGGGAGAGATTACGATGTGGGCAATGACAAGTGTGATAACAATAACGCTCATCTAGACACTTTCCATGTACTGACACATTTAACCACAGGGTTAATAAGGTTGGTGCTGTTATTAGTCCCACTTTACAGATGAGGAGACAGGCACAGAGACATACTGTCATGTCTGAGGTTACACAGCTGGGAAGTGGTGAAGCCAAGACTAGAACTCAGACATCTGGCTGTACAGACTGGGTTCCTAATCCCTACCTGATACTGCTAGTTCTCAGCAAGAGAGAGAGAGGACCCAGAGCCAAAGGCAAAGGGATAAAACCATTTTAACCTTTCAAAGGAGGAGGAACACATTCTCGGTAACGTAGGCTTTGTAACCGTCTGGGCAGAGATCAGGAAGGCATACAGGGCTTGCAGAAGCCCAGCCTCTACCGTCTACCAGGAGAAACAGCTCCTGGCTCTTTCAGGCAAACCTAGGGGCCTGACTCCCCTAGCAGGACTGAGTGCCTCTCGCAGACTTCGCTTCTGCACACTTTCAGTACCATCCTCAGCAAGTTTCCACACGGCTCTGGCCAGAATTGCTCTGGGTGGAAGGATCCTTGTTTCCTCTGTTCTGGGCCTCTGGCTCTTCAGAGTTGAGACCCCTTGGTCCAGTGAGGGAGTCGGGGCTGGGCCTGACCCTGTGGGGGTGAAGCGCCAGCCTGCTGACTGCTGCGCCTTCCTCCTGCCCCAGCATTTCAGTTCTCAGTCCTTTGTGTGTGTCCATCTGTGTGTCTGTCCGTTTCTTCCTTTAGGACTCACAGAGCAGATACCACTTGGGAATTTGCTATGAGAAGGGCCTTGGGGTACAGAGGAGTCTGGGAGAGGCCATGAGATGTTACCAGCAGTCAGCAGCTCTGGGGAACACGCCCGCCCAGGAGAGGCTGCAGGCCCTCTTCTCCATGGAGGCAGCAGGTACAGACGAGAATCACAACCATCAGGTCCCTCCCTGAGCTTAGTACCCTGCGACAGAGAAGCAGGTGACGGTAGCCTTCTGTCTCTCTGTTACTTCCTGCTCCATTGGTGGGTATGAGCCCAGCTTTTTGAGTCTGACAGATCAAACCTGAGTTTTAACCCCTGCTCTATCACTGAACTTGGATTGCATGTTCTTGCACCTCTCTTTCTTCACCTCTGAAAACTCATTAGGTTGTTTGTGCCCTTTAAGAGTGGAGTCTGTTTCCCCTAGTCCTGTAGAAGTCCTGTAATCAAATCCCGCCAGCCTTCAAAGTCAGATTTCTTGGGGATTCCCAGTCCCTTTGCCAGTTCCCTGGCCTGGGAAGCCTGACGTAGTGCTCAGAACCTTCACAACAGTGGGAGAACTTCTGTGATACAGTTATTTTCCAGTTTGTGGGCTGCTCACCTGGAGGGTATGGGATTTAATTTTATTGTGATTGCGTCCCCTTCTACCATCTCATTGCAGCTTCTCCTTTGTCTTTGGATGTGGGATATCCTTTCTTGGTGGGTTCCCGTGTCCCCCTGTTGATGATTGTTCAACAGCTAGTTATTGGTACTCTCACATGAGGAGGTGAGGGCACGTCCTTCTACTCCGCCATCTTGGAATCAATCTCTAGAAACTCATTGAGGATTAAATGAGACGACAGCCAAGGGCTTAGCATAGCCTGGCGCATAGTAGGTGTTGAATACGTGGTGGCCTTTCTGATGACTCGTCAGGAGGGACTCTATCCTGAGGCTGCCTCTGGGCCCCAACTTACAGTCTAGGGCTCTGGGAGCCCTGCTCACCCCTAACTCACTCTGGCTGACCTGGTGAACAATGCCAGGGGAGCCAAGTCCTTTAAGAAACCCTTGCTCCAAAGTAGACGTCCAAGAACACAGGGTAAGCACTGCTCTCCCCTCTCCTTGCAGCCCCAGGGCCCAGTGACCTAGCAGTAAGAGGACTGAAGTCGTTTTCCAGCCCCTCTCTTTGCAGCCTGAACAGGAGCCTGCTGGCAGGAGCCTCTTGCCTGCCACACGCCTCAAGCACAGGGAACCTTGGCCTCCTCTGTAGAAGCGGGCATCTCCGAGCCAGCCCTGGAGCCCCCAGCAGGGCCATCCCCCCACACCCCTATCCCTTGGAAAGGAGTCTCGTCAGACTGGGTTTTGGCTAAGGTGAGATAAGATGCAGTCACCAGGACCTCTCACGGGTGCTGGAGGGAGGGGCGGGCAGGAAGGAGGTGAGATGGCAACAAAAACAGGGTGTCAGTATCCCTTTCTGGGGTGGAAATTCCATGGGAGCTTAGGTTTTTGAGCCATTTCAAGTACATGGCTAATAGATGACTCTGATCATTTCTCATAGGCCCACAAATGAGCTGTGGATGTGTTCACAGTCATTTCATCTATACATAAAAGATTCCTTCATTGACCTGGGGAAAACTTTATACTGAAGGGGCCAGAGACCCTGGTCCTTGCCTTGGCCTTTGTCTTTGAGAAATCACTTCCCTTCCCCCTTGCCTGGCCTCAGTTTCCTCAGGCTCAGACTACATCATTTTTTGCCAGCATCTGATGTGTGTGCCTCCGGTGGTTCACAAGAGGATTTCAGGCAGCATTCAAGCTAATATTTTTTTATTTTAGTATTTGTATTGTTAATATATATTATAAAATGTGATTAGCATATTATAGTTTCACAGATATTAAAAAATAGTGAATCAAGTTCAAGAAAAACCTTGCAACATCGCATAAAGGGAGCACAGATCCAAAGGGGTGGTTCCACGAACGCCTGCAGCTCAGGAAACGCTGAATCATGTTGCTTTTGTTCATCTCCACTAGATCCGTGATTGTCTCCATTTCACCTTTGATTTGGAAGGAAGGAGCTTAGTGTCCAAAGGCCTGATGTAACTGTTTGACTTTTTCAGGCCTTCATGCTTCACTCAGCCCTAAAGATGGAGCCTGCAAGTTCTCAGAGATACCACAATTTGAATCCCAAAGAAGAGGCCAGTTATCCACCTGCCTCCCCAAAGAACCTTAAGTACCTGGCCAGCACAGTGAAGAAGAGGGAAGTGTATAAAGACCCGGTTCTGGCCACATTCCCTCGAAGCAGTGGCCTGACTTGCTGTGTTGTTTCCTCAACTGTAGACCAAGGGCAGCGGTGTCTGCCCTCCTACCCACCAGGGCTGAGGTGGGACATTTCACTGCGAAAGGACCTTGGTGCGCACTCAGGCCCCAGGGGGCAGAGTGATGCCCTGTTTCCATGGGTTTGTGAGTCATCAGGCCAGGACTAGGATCCTGCCTCTTGACCCCTGGCCCAGGGCTCTTTTGCACAGTTCTCACTGCAATTTTATGTGAAAGCCTTATTATCGTCCTGCTGACAAGAGAAGATTGAGCCCCAGGAATTTTGGTACCAGAGAGTGTAGATTTCAAGATCCTCGTTTGTGAAAGGTTTGTGCCAGAAATGGATGGGAGTTTAATAAAAGAGATACTGGAGATTATCTCATCACTCTTGCCCTTGAGTATATTGGGGAAAGCCAGGGAGACGGGCAGGGGAAGCTGAAAGCTGAGGCTCCATCCTCATATCTAAACTCTCCATTAACCAATTTAAAGGGTCTTAAAAGCTTCTCCAAGAGAGAGACATAGAAAAAAATGATTTCTGAGTCAACACTAATGACTCCGATTACTGAATTTGTGCATAGCTGTTCCCTGGCTTCTGGATGTTAGCCCAAGTTCAATAGCAGAGATGTGGTTGCGGGTGCGGGGTGGCAAGGACTGAGGACCAAGCCCCTAGGAACTGTTCAAATGGGAAAGACCACCCAGCATGGCTAGCTCCAAGTGGGGAGGATCTGAGGTGGGGAGTTCTCCACATTTCTCTCTCTGCCGGCCGCACCTCCTCCCACTTCTAGTGATCTCGCCACTGGAGCCCTAAGCTTCCTCTAGCTCCCGCACCTCCCCTGCCGTTTACTCCCTTTCCAGGGCTGCCCTGAACACGGGCCTCACCCCACTGGTCCCCTCCTGTGGCTTCCTCCTACAGATGGCTCCTTGGAAGCAGGGACTTTTTCTTTGGATTCCAGTATCCTCAGCACTAAGCATGAGGCCCCGTTGTGCAGGTAAGGGCTCAAGACACACACTGGTTAAAGCTCAGGGTTTTAAGCTGTGCAGCGCACTCATCTCTCTGCAAAAAAAAAAGGTCTGTGATCAGGTAAGTTTGGGAAACGCTGCACTAGACATCCCCTTTTTATAGATTCACAATATACATCAGCATATTCAAGGTTCCAAGAAGTCCTGCAGTAAAGAACTTGGTTAACCAAGTGCTCCCCTCATAGAGCTGGGCACAGAGCCCAGGTCCCCTCAGATAGCTGGTAAACCTTCCTGGGGCACACGCTGTGTAAAGTGTCACTTCCTGCCTTCCCATGGAGCCCCACTCCCCAGCCTCTTCCTCTCCTTTTGTCACTGGGGGTTCTCTGATTATCAGCTTCTCTGGTCATGCCTGGGGCCAAGGGGCAGTTCAGACAGTCTGGGGACCCTGGGCCTCCTGTGGTGATGGCCAGGTAGGGCTCTCCCCTCCCCATCGGTTGTTACAAATTAAGTGCTAATCCAATCTGGCATGCCAGATACAGAGGGGGGATATTTTTAAGCTCCCGTTGTGGAGAAGGAAGGATGGAGAGTCATGAGAGGAATGTTGTCAAGGGACCAAAAATCCTCGGCTGTTCAGTCCCTGCGGTCTCTGTACAGCCCCAGGGGATAGGCTTCCTCGCAGCCCCTGGAACTGCTGTGCTTTTGCCATTAAAATTCCGCTATTAATGACTCATTGTCAGTGCCCTGAAAGGAAATGTGAGGGGAGGCTAGGGGGGTGGCCCCATTACCAGGGCCAGCCTGGGTCCAGATGACCCAGTGTTGGAGTCCTGGTGCCCTCAGCAGTGAGCCCTTTGCCAAGGCTCTGCTGCCTCAGTCTCCTTATCTGGAGATGCTGGTTTCAGAGGGCCCTGCCACTGTGGCTTCCCTGGTGGCTCAGCTGGTAAAGAATTCACCTGCAGTGCAGGAGACCAGGGTTCCATCTCTGGGTTGGGAAGATCCCCTGGATAAGGGAATGGCTACCCACTCCAGTATTCTTGCCTAGAGAATTCCATGGACAGAGGAGCCTGGTAGGCTATAGTCCCTGGGGTCACAGAGAGTCAGACATGACGAACACTTTAACTTTTCACTGACACTGCGGACGCTGTTTGGTTCATTATATTTTCAGTGCAGGGCATTAAGCAAATGTTCAGTAAATTTCATTCAGTGAATGAGTGATTCTATGCATTATCTTCTCTCCACCTGACATCAGCCAGTGCCAAGACTACCCAACACATAGCAATTGCTTTAAAATATTTAAATGATTCTGTGTACCCCTCCCCCCCACTGCCATTCCTAGTGCTACTTCTGACCCTTAGTAATTACTCATAAATACAAAATGTTCATTGAATGAATGTTTCTGATCATGCCTCCCACCCCTGACCCACTATATTGTACCCACTTACTCAGTAGGGACTGGAAAATACTGACCTATTTTCTAGGTGCACACTGTGTGCCAGGCTGAGCCTGTGCTGAAACTCTTCCCGTCCTGTTCCTGTCTTGCTGTGTTCTCTCCAGAGTCCCAAGGGTGGTAGTTGCCATATCCCTCTCATTTCAGTCAGAGGAGAGGTAGGGTCAGTGAGCTGCCAAGCTGAAGTTGGGTGACAGGCAGGGAGGCTGCCTGTCAGTCTCGAAACTGCCCCCGGGCTCCAAGTGAGCACTGCGTTGTGGCGCTGCTAGTGCTGGAGAATGGCTGACTATTGATAAAAAAAAATGTCCCCCTGCGCTTTCCAAATTAAGACGACATTTAACCGAGTGCTCGCTGGCTCGCCTGCTCCTTCAGTCTCCCGGGGGACAGAGCCCATCTTGGTGGAAGATGTTTGAGTATGTCCAAAGCTTCAGCTCTGACATCTCAGCTGATGTCAAGAAGTTTCCGTAACCTTTCTGTTCAGCACACTCAGTTCTGTCAGCATACACACTGTCTGACTCTCAACTGTTTCTTGGGGGAAAGGACTGACATCAGCCCTTGGAGGGGTTGCCAGGTTTGGGCAAGAGCACCAAGGCTCACCAACATACAGCCCAGCCCTGATCAAAGGTCATTTGCCTCAGAAACAACTCTACCTACGAGTTCTCCAGATTCTGTGGGGAATAAAGGATCACAGTGGTCCTTATCTTATTTAGGTCACAGACCCCTTTGAGAATCAGATGAAAGCACTGTCTCCTTCTCATGGAAAAGTACTCATTCTCTCAATTTTGCATGCTATTCAGCAGGTCCTTAGATCCCAAAGCTCGACCAGGAACCCCAGGTTAAGGACCCTTGATATATCAGAAAGAACATCATCTGAATTTCAGATGTAGATGCTAGCTCTGCCACAAGCCTGCTGTGTGGCTCTGGGCCAGTCAGTCCTTCCTGTCTTGCCATTTCTTTGGCAATAAAGCGTTCAGACTTCTTGTGATTAAAACTGCCTGTCGGTGGAGGTTTAGTGACTTGAGCAGTGCTGCTTACCTTTTTTATAGGTCACATGTTCCTTTGAAAATCTGATAACTCTGTATCTTCTGCCTAGAAAAAAAGCCTGTACACAAAATTTTGCCAAGTATGCAGAGGTTCCAAGGATTACAGATTTAGGTCTTTTGAACTAGAGGGAGGCAGTGATCCAATTGTGAGCAATGGTTCCAGTTTCCTAGGTCATCTCCTCTTCTCATCTCTTCTCTCCATCGCCCAACATCAGCTCTGCACTAAAAATCCACTAGTGATTGGGGGTCAGCACTGTCTACTCCAGTGCTATGATTTTCAGTCTGTTTTCATGTAATGGAACCTATTTTTTTCTTCTTCTTCTTCTCTTTTCTAATGAAGTCTTATACCTGGAGCTCCAGCATAGAGAAAAGGGAATCCTGTAGCATTTCTGTACCCACTGTTTCAGTTTTTTCTTCCATTCAACAAGTATTCATCAAGTGTTGCCTTGGGCCAGGTGCCTTGCTGGTCAGATTGGAAACCCTACCTGCTTGGTGTCCCCCAGCCTCTTTCATTGGCTTGGGGAACCAAACAACTTGCAAATCACAGATCTTGTAAAGAGGTTATTCTGCCCTGGAGTGAGATATCAGAGACCAAGAGACCCTCCTCCCAGAGCTCCTGAAGCACTTTGGGGGCCCGATTTTGTTCATCTGTAAAATGGGATAATGGAATAATGATGCCTCACTACATTCCAAGTATGGATGGTTTTCATTATCCCTAGATGAGAGTATGATTGGCACCTTTCAGTGAACAGTGAACATGTGTTCTGAACTCCGGAAAAGGACGAAAGGAGAGGCACAGAAATTTTTTCTTTAGTATCAGGGAGAGCCTCCACATTGTCGAGAAGCTGAATAGACTGCTTGGAAACTTCCAAGAAAATTATAAGGCTGAACCTTGGGAAAATACTTGCTGTTTTTTTCATCCCCTCCTCCCCTGGAAGGTTTGTTGCTGTCAGTGTCAATTTCATAGACCCAGTTCACACACTGTCCTCTAGGGCCTGCATTTACTGCTGTGACAGAGGAAGATTTACCCACGATCAGTGGGTCTGGAAAGATGACTTCTGCACCTGAAGGGCTGCTTGCTAAGGAAGGACAGGAGTCTGCAGAGGCCCAGCCTGCATCAGGTCCGTGACAAGTCCCCATCACTCTGCGCTCGGAATAGCAGAGATATGCAGCCTGAGAAGCTTTGGGAATATTCTTTTCAATATTTTTCCTGAGGGGATTTCAGGCAAGTCCACTTCTGGCAAAAGCCCACCTGTGATAGCTCTTCCTATCTTTTCCTTGTCTGGCAGTCTAGTGCCAAAGTCGAGAGCATGGGTATTTGTGTTGGACAAGCCTAGTTCCAATTTCTGGCTCTGCCTCCTTTCTCTGCTTGATCTTGGGCAAGACACTCAGCCTCTCCCAAGTCTCATGGCCTTGTATGTGAAATGGGGATAATAACATCTCCCTTCCTCTGGTTGTGAGGAAATGAAATGAAATCCTATTGTAAAGACTTGTGCCTGGCCCCTGTTAATACTCTATAAATACTCGTGCTTTTCTTAGCTTTAATTTTCACCTGGGAAGCGGATTATTTGATACTGTAGCAATAGGGGAGCGAGGGTCAAGTGTACCTATGTCCATCACCGCTGACCTAACACTATGCACCCTCCCATGCAGGCCCACAATGACACTCCGGCCAGCGACTGGATGACAACCCTCACCCTACTCTTCCCTTTTCCCTGTCCCTCCTGACAGGTGCAAACAGGGTAACTACCCACTGTATTTCCTTTTATTAGTAGGTCAGAGAGCTTTGCCTGGTGCCCCAGGATCCAGTCCCCAACCCTCCAGGGTGCAACCAGGCCCTCCTTCCTACTTGGGATGCTCCTTGGCATCTATTTTGCAAAGAGGATGAACCCTCTGTGCTCTCCTTCCATGTGTTTTGCCAGCAAACACTTAGCCACAAACTGCTTCCCTCCTCCAAAAATTCCACAGGTAGAGCCAGCACTTAACATGGGGTTGCTTTGGTCAGCCAGCTCTTTGTCCTGGGGCTCCTGCCTCCTCTGTGGGGCAGCATCCATCACCCTAAAGTTCTCAGGCCACCTCTGGTCAGTGAGTTCAAAGATTAGAGACACCAGTTCCTGTCCCAGAATCCTCAGGGCCTGGGCTTCCTAACATCCCCCAGGGTCCCCGGTTCCTGGATCCACTGGCCCCTGCTGCTGCTGCTGCTGCCACTGCTGGTCCTGCTCTCGGCCCCCTTGTTCCCAGCGAGGCCCGTGAGGCCTTCGGAGCCCGCGGCCCCGCTGGTGGCCAGGTCTAGACTGAGGGTCCTCCCGCAGACAGAGAGCCGCCGCAGCACCTCGGAGGCGGCCTCCACCGGCACGGCGGGGCGCTGCTCCAGCAGCATCTCCAGCAGCGAGCTCATCTCCGACAGGAAGGTGCTGGCCAGCCGCGTGCCTGTCGGGCTCAGCTCGGGCGCCTTGCCGAACGTCTGGAAGGTCCTGGGCTCCTCCGAGGTCGCAGCGTCCGGGGAGAACACGTTGTCACGGTAGTTGGTGGAGAGGGGCAAAGAAAGTCTTGCCATCCAGGCCGGGTCGGGGACGCTCAGCCGGTCCAGGGCCAGGCCTGCAGGGGGCGAAGGGGACGCGGTCGGTGAGGGCGGAGCCCCGGGCGGGCGGGCGGGGCGCCAGACAAAGGAGGGAAGGGAAATGGGGGGGACAGATGGGGCGGCCGGAGGGGGGCGGGAAGGAAGAGGCCCTGACGAGGAAGCGCGCTGGGCAGGAAGGCAGCGACTGAGGTTCGCTGGTGAGCTGGAGTGAGGACGCGGCCGCGGGAGGAGGAAGGCCTAGAATTAGAAATTGGCCTCTTTCTAAAGCATCTCCCAGTCCCCAGGGGTGTTTCGGGTTTAGGTGGCCTCCATCCGTCCCTGTATTTTCACTCCCTCAGGACAGACACCACTAGTTGAGGATGGGAGCGCTGGAGGGATTCCCCTTTTTAGCCAATGCTGTAGTTCCTGGCTTGTTGCTGCCTTCCTTTCCTATTCATAATAATAATAATAGTGACCACTTATTAAGTATTTCTGTGCCAAACAATTTACATAATTATCTCATTTAACCTCCACACACACCTTTGAAGTCAAGAGTATTTTATGGATGAGGAAACGATTTCCGGGAAGTTCAGTCATTCATCTACTAGGCACCCAAGCCCAGATTTGACCCCCAGGTCTGATGATTGGAAGCCCCCTGTGACTGAACCACTGAGACCCACTGTCTGGAGAATGTGCCCTTCCTCTCTCCCTGGATGCTAGGTGCTCACCTGAGGTTCTGGTTTCCCTGGCCTGCTAAGGTCTGTACTGTCACTCGCTCTCGACACCACATGCTCTCGACACCTCATGCTCTCGACACCTCAACCTTCGCCTCTCAAGCTGCAGGAAACCTGTGAAGGGGCTGGCTGCCTAAGAGCTGTCCCGGAAAAGGCATGGGGCAGTGAAAAAGAGTCGCCCTGACCCCGAATCCCACCATCACACGTCTCCATTTGCCATCTCTTCAACAGAAAATCCTGTCTTAGGAAACCAATCCCAGGCCCAGTGATAGAGACCAGGGCAGAGGAGACAAAGCATAGGCCTTGTGGTTAAGAATCTGTATGTTTAAAGAAAAAGCACAACAACTACTTTAATGTGTATTTAATACTTGCTTAAGGTGAGCCGGTTTAAAGCCTGTGCATAGAGTGAAAGACTGGAAAGGGAGAAGTCGAAGTGTTAGCTGAAATTGCCCCGGGCAGAAATGATTTATTCCCTTTTTGTTTATCTACATTTGTCTCTATTAACCAAATATTACTTTTGTGATTTTGAAAAGTTATCCCAAAATACAGCTAAATGCTGTTTCTATTGATAAATGAGTCTTGGTCTTGCCTTGTCAGTGCGGGGCTATGCAGGCTGTGAGGCAGCCCCTTTCTGACTAGTCCAGCCCATGCCCAGGGCTCAGTGAACATTTATTGAATGATTAAATGAACATAAATATTAACCCTGGACATTTGGGAAATGTAAACCTTAGTTCCCTGAGACTCTGGGGTAATAAGGTTGGAACTCTTTTGGTGTTACAGAATCAGGCTTTTCCTTGTATAAGGGTCAGAGGGCTTCAGAAGGAATGAAGCTTGGAATGAGAAAATCAGTGGAGTGTAGGAGAATGGCTGAAACATGATGGTGAATTCACTCTGAGGCAGGTGGGCACTGGGCAGACTGGGGTTTAATTTCCTAGCTGTGCAGCTTATGAGCAGTGTGAACTTGGAAAACTTGCTTAATCTCTCTGAGCCTCTTTTTTTCTCTTATAAAGTGGTGAGATAGTAGCATTTATCTTGTAGGTGGCTATGAGGATGCAGTGAGCTCATGCAGCCAGTAAAATACGAGCATCATCACATCCTCCAGGGGGGCTTTTACCTGATGCAACCGAGACCCCAGTGTCAGGCACATTCACCAGTAGCCCCATCACGGTGCAGCCCTATGGGCAGCGCAGGCTCTGCTACCGTTGCTGTGCTACTCGTTCCCCAACTTGTTACCATCCTCCTGTGCTCCTTGCCCTCTGTGCTATGAGGAGTCAGGACCACATGGGAATTAAGCCCACAGGTTCCAGCACAAAGCTGGGGCATACAGATATAACACCAGCCCTGAGGTCATCTGAAATTTTCTAATAGCCAGATTTAAACAGTAAAAAGAAAAGGTGAGATTAATTTATGTAAATTGTTTATATTTAATATCATTTATCATGTAATCAATAGTTTTAAAATTATTAATGAGATGTTTTACATTCTGTTTTCATACTAAGTCTTCAAACTCTGGAGTGTGTTTTATACTTCTATCACATCTCAGCTGGTCCAGCCATTTTCACATATGGCTATTGGTTATTGGAATGGACCTCATAGCTCTACATTCTAGACAATGCAGTCCTATAAAGTTCTCTGTATTTGTGCCGTCCAAAGCAATATCCATTAGCCGCATGTAGCACTGGAAACATGGCTGGTATGACTGAGGAACTGAATTTTTCATTTTACTTACTTTTAAGTAGATTTCATTTTACTTAATTTTAATTTAGAGCCACACTGCCTGGGTTAATAACCATAGGCTGCACAACCTTGGGAAAATTATTAAAACCCTGGCCCCTCAGTTTTGTTTTTTTTTTTTTCTTTTATGAAATGGGGATAATGAATAGTCCCAATCTCAGAAGATTTTCTCGTGAGGCACTGAGGAGAGGGACTAGCACACAGAAAGCACTCAATAAATGTTAGCTATATTTTTTTAACCAAGGAAAGGGGAATCCCTGCCATGCCTTCAGCACACAAATATGACCAGATGAGAAACAGATTATTAACTATGCAACAGAAAACCACAGCATAGGTCAGACTTAGTGTGTGTTACTTGGAGGAGGCTGACTGATGTGTGTTGTCGGGGAGGTGTGGGAGGGCCAGCAGATTCTTGAGTTCTCATGGTAAAGGGGTCTTCAAACACATTAAAGAAATGCAGATGAGTGGTTTAGGAGGTAAAGAGAGGTCCCCTAATGGTAGGTGGGCCCAGGTTGACTTCCCTTCCATCACTGATGAGCTAGGTGATTCTGGGCAGGCTGTGATACCTTTCTGAGCCTCAGTTTGCTGATTTCTAAGTTGGAACTCCTAATGTCTACCTCAGACGACTGTGTGGAAGCTTAACTTGAGATTATGCCTGCAAGACTCTTCCTTAGTACCTGGCACACACCAAGAGCTCAGTAATTGTTCACTATTCTTTGATGATTTTTTAAATGCATAATCAAAGACGAATCTGGTCTTTAAACAAATGAAGACCTGAAGCTCCAGGGGAAGTAAAAAATGTTGCTGATAGTCTTCTCCAGAAATAGACTAGCTGTGTTTCCCTGCAGTGGATTGGAGCAGCTCTCTGAAGCCTGGGCACAGGAAGGAACTGTAGGGGCAGAAGTGGGGTCAGGGTGACCCTGGGAAGTCCCTACCTGTGTGGGGGTCCAGGAGGTTTGACAGCTCTTCTTCTAGCAGCTGCTTCACAGAGAGGTCCTCTTCAGGGTCCAGGGGTCCTTCCTCCTGGTCTGCTTCTGCCTGGCCACCAGCCCTGGCGCCTGGGCCATCTGTGTCTGGGATTGCACTCCTGCAGAGGAAGCCAATCCATTCCACCAGTGAGGAAATTCACACACAGATTCATTCATTCCTGCTTATGAATATTCTGCTATTCATGCCAGCATTCATTCATCTGCAAAGTGAACTAGGTTCCCAGCCCAGACTTCAGAGTTAGACCAACCTGGGTTTCTTGATCCCAGCCCTCTTGCCTACTCTGAGTCTGTTTCTTCATCTGTAAAATGAGAGCAATAAATAACAACCACCTTACGGGGCATTGTGGGGATAAAATGAGGTGTCGCAGGTAAAGGCCTTAGCACAGTGTTGTAAGCACTCAGCAAACAAAAGTGACTGAATGCACAGATATTATTCACCATTGTCCCTGCATTCCTTCTCGTTACCTGGTACAGAGTAGGAGTTTAGTAAACCTTGGTTGATCCAGCGCAATCACCCTTCCATCTCTCCATCCCTCCAGCCGAGTATGAGTTCCAGTGATGGCAGGGTTCTTTTTCTTAGTATTTATTTTTATTTACTTATTTGGCTATTCCAGGTCTTAGTTGCAGCATGTGGCATCTAGTTTCCTGACTAGGGATCGAACCTGAGCCCCCTGCATTGGAAATGCGGAGTCTGAGCCACTGGACCATCAGGGAGGTCTCCAAGGGCAAGGATTTTTGTCTGTGTCTTCTCTCACCAGTGCTCTGAACAGAGGTTGGCACATAGTAGGTGCTTAATAAATACCTGGTGGACTGAATGACTGAATGTTCCCTTCTCCTTGTTTGAGGCTAAATCCCAGACCAGAAGAGCAGGTCAATAGAGGATGCAGCTGAGGTAAGGCATCCCAAAACTACTAAGAGTCTACTATGGGGTTTCTTGCTATCTCCCTGGCCTCTCCCTCCCATGGCTGCCCTCTGTCACTGAGGAGGCCAGTTCCTGGGACTACCTCAGCACAGTGGGTAAGCCTGGCTTCTCATCCCAGCATCTGGGAAGGCTCCCCAACAGCCTTTAAGGCCTGGGGTCCTTGCTGCTTTTTCTCTATGGCCATTTCAGCAGGAAGGTGGCAAGTTTGCAAGTAATGACAACAACTAATGTTTATTGAGCAATTACTCTGAGTCAGACATATGCTTTGCAAGGTATATTCGCCTTCTCATCAAACCTTTCACTTCTATAAGGGCTTCTCTTGTTATCATCCTCATTTTACAAATGAGAAAACCAAGACTTATAAAGATTATGCATCTTGCCCAAGGTTCCCACAGGTTAAGTGATGAAGTCAGATTTCAAAGGCAGGCTGAGATGACTCTGGAGTATATGTGCTCACCCCTACTCTACAGTGTTTCTAGATATTTTCGCCAAAAACCAACCAAACAAAATGACTATAAGTTGTCACAACAAGAGCACTGAACTGGAAGTGAGTGTCCTAAGAGCCAGTCCCAGCTTTGCCACTCACTGGTTACTTGACCTTGAGCAAAGTCACTTTAAGGGGAAAGGACTTAGCATTGTTT
Organism: Capricornis sumatraensis; assembly: GCF_032405125.1. NCBI lineage: Eukaryota > Metazoa > Chordata > Mammalia > Artiodactyla > Bovidae > Capricornis > Capricornis sumatraensis. Next base: position 52,579,797 of record NC_091077.1, read on the forward strand.
GTATACCTCCTTTGTTCCAGGCATTGGGCTACAGGCTTAGAACACTTGCGGTCACTAAATTCTTACCCCATCACTACAAGGAAGTGGCGACCTCCATCTCACAGATGAGAAACTGCAGGCCTGAGGCTTGATCTGACTTACTCAAGTTTACGTAGCTGGGTAGGATCAAACTACTTAGAGCCTCAGTTTCTCCATCTGTAACAAGAGGGAGTTAAATTAGTTGTCCTCTTGAGGTCTCTTTAATTCTAGGACAGCCCAAAGAAACACACCCACATACCCATATCCTTAGCCAGGAACCTTCATATTATATTTAAGGGTCAAGAGCAAGAAGGCTGAACGTTGCAGATTTAAAGTCCATAGTCTAGTCCCTCTGAAGTCAGAGGACAGATAGAGCCTCAGGGATGAAGTCATTTCCTTATTGACTCTGGGTCCTGTAAATACTATTAATACAGTAGCTCCAGGACCAAGCTGTCTGGGTGGGGGGATGGGTGCTGTTCTCTGCAGTCTCCCAGGGAAGTAGCATCTGGAATGTGCTCACCCTTCCTTGCAGCACAGAGGCTGCAGGGGTTAGGGCAGGCTGGTGGGGAGGGGGCTTGAGAAGCCAGAGTTGGGGCTACGTGCTGCTTACCTGCTGCTGCCAGGCTTGGCCAAATACTTATTTCCCCGGTGGTTTGGTTTGGGCTGGAATTGGCCCTGATGCAGCAAGGACAGCAGCTGGGAGATTTGCTACAAGACAGGAAAAATCTGTTGACTCCACACAATTCCGACCCAGCACACTTCCTTACCGGATGTTTCCCTCAGTGCCGGCGCTTTCTTTTTATAGTCTTTCCTCCAGCTTCAGATGTTTGTGGATCGGATGGGGGATGGTGAACAGTGATGGTGACGGAGGCAGGGATGTGTGCAGGCAGGTTCCCTGCTTGGCTTTGTGTCAACTACAGATTCCCCGGGAACTGGGTGTCTGAGAGAAAGAATAAGGGCCCTCTGGGGGGCCCCATGAGACCTGCTCCCGGTGGACACTGTGGGATGGGGGTGGAAAAGGCATTTCCTGACTATAATTGTATTATTACTTCAATAAGAATCATCTTAAAGTGTTATATCCCCCTCTTCAGCAGTATTCAAACACTCAGCCAATGTTGGTGGGTCATATGTAACTATGTTATAAGAAGGCAGAGGGTGTCTTTGAACCATTTATTCATCCGTTCATTCACTCGACAAGTATTTAATGAGAGCCTGCTTGTGCCAGGGCCTGTGCTTGCTATGGGAGTAAGAATGAGATCACGGCCCAGTCGCTGCCCTCAGGGAACTCCCAGTCTGCCTGGGAGAACAGTCAGGGGAGACAGGGCATGTGGGCTACTATGGGGGCTTACATCGGAGTTGGGAAAAGATAGAGGTGAAGTGGAGCAGATGAAAGCCCCTCATCCAACTTAGAGCAAGGAGGCAGTTGTGTGTGTGTATGGGGGCTGTGGCTACAGGGGGAAGTCATTCACTTATTTCAGCAAATGTTTTCTGAGTTCATAGTGCATCACAGGCCCCTCTACTGAGACCTGGAGTTCCCATAGAGGGTTAGCAAGTGGAGAGAGGGTGAGAGTCTTGGCGAGGGGTGAAAGGAGTTTCAGTTAGAAGGTACTCAAGCTGAAAGGCCAGAGGAGACAGTGGAGTTTCAGAAAGGCTGGTGAATGGGGACAGGGGTGGGTGAGATGTTTAGGGCTAGGCCCCACAGGCTCTTATGAGGGAAGCAACAGACCAAGTCAAAGTCATTTCTAGCTTGGTGTGTGATGACGTGCAGGTTTTTAGATGTACTCAGATCTCAGTTTCCTCATCTCTAAGGTGAATCTAAAAATCCTACCCAGCCTTCTCAGGCTTGTCAGGATTAATTAGGTGGTTTTAAAGTTTAAAATGCTCCGCAGAGTCGAGGGGTTTGGACTGTTACTCCTAGAAATGTTGTGTCTGCCTCCCGGGCCCAACTCACCTCCCTGCTGAGGAGATCCCTCTGCCCTTTGGGCAGCTGTAACAGAAAGGGCCGACCTCAGAGGAGGTCTGGAAGGGGAGGTGGCTGGGACTGGGGTTTCACTGTGACTTGGGAGTGTCAGGGCCCCACTGCTGCCTCAAGGCCATTCCCACCTCCTGGCCCAGGCCCAGAAACCCTCCTAAGGCACCTGCCACCCTTTTCTCGAGTGACAGCCGATACTTCAGGGACACACCCTGAGTGCCAGCCCCTAGGTGATGTGCTGTCATTCTGGGTCATTTCACAGCTAGAGTCAGACTCGAGTCAGACTCAGGTTCAAATCCTAAATCTTCCCCTGCTCCATTTCCCATCTGTGTGACCTTAAGGAATCCTGAGGCTCAGTTTCCTCAGCAATAAAACAGGGGATAATAACAAGACCCAGGCCATGTGTTGGTTGTGGATATGAGTATTTAATGAGTGAACATCTATAAATCACTTAGTAATAGATCTCAGGATAAGCACTCACTAACTGTCCAGTGGTATCTAATATCATGTCCTTCTTCAGTAACCCAAGGAAAAGGATGCTATTATACCCATTTTGCAGATGTGGCACCTGAGGCTCACAGGGGCTACCTAGCAATTAGAGGCAGGGCTGGATGGAATTTTAACCCAGATCTGACTCCACTGCAGCACTACGCTATTGGAAAGACACAAGAATTAGGCAAGGTGCCTCTTACCTTTATGTCGATCTCACCTGGGTGCCCTTCTCTCTTTCAATAGGGTCACCCGCAGGGCCTGCTCTCTGCTGTCTCTGGCAACCACCAGCACCATATTTGACACAAAGAGCTTATTCAATAAGCATTTGATGAATGAATAGGTGAATGAATGAATGGCTCTGGGCAACACTTCTGGGGCTGCACAGAGCCAGGGCAGGACTCCTGAAAGAGCAGCTGGGCCGCCTCCAGGTGGCTTCCTGGGGAAGAAGTAGGGGAAGGAAGCCATGTCCTTGCTCTGCAGGAAACATGAGCTGATGGCCTGCCTCACGACAGAAGTGTGCCTTGATCACAGAGAAATGATCTGGGGTTCAGAGGAGTCGATATAGATGTGAGATCAGGCCCCATCCCAGAAAAAGCTTTCCATTTGTGTCCAGTAAACCCTAGAACACAGCCATTCATCATCCCATTTAATCTTCAACCCCCTGGGAGGTAGACACAGGTAAGTTTGGTATCACAACTCCCGTCTTATAGATGAAGAAAATAAGATAATGTTGCCCAGCTCCTAAAGTGACTGTGCCGAAATTGGAACCTAGATCTGCCTAACTCCCAAGTCCCATGGTTGTTTCCACTGCCTTACCCAGCTGGCCTAGCCGGCAACCTCTGGGGTCTCAGGCAGCCCCTGAGACCCGGGGGCAGTAATGCCCATGCCAGCTTGCTTCACAGGGAAAACTGCCCAAATGAGATGAAGGCAGGTACTGTTGCTCGCTCCCTTTGCTGTGTGTCTGGTTGTGCCAGGTGCTCTGAGTAAGTCCTCAATAGGAATTAAGTGACAATTCTGTGAGGCAGATGCTCTTACTGCCATCCCTGCTTTATAGATAAGGAAACTAAAGCTCAGAGACAGTAAGTCATTTGTCCAGGATCACACAGCTAAATTCTTTTGACTCCAGAGCTGAACCACTGCCCCCAGTGCATCCTAAGGTGCTTGGTGAGCCTAAGGAATGAATGGGAGGGTGACGGGGTCTGATGCTATTTGTGGTGGCCCAGGGGTGACCAGAGAGAGAGGTACCTGAACAGGAGGCGAATCCATGGTGAGCTCCTCTACAGGGTTCCGCTCCGCAAAGGCGGCCACAGACAGCCGGACCAGGCTCCGCAGGATCTGACGGGGGCCTGATTCTTTCTCAGGGGCTACTTTACCATTGAGATTCCGCTGCCGCCTCAGGGTTGCAGAGGAGGCTGGCGGGCTCTGTGGGGCCTCCTCGCTGCCCTGGTCTCCAGGCACTTTTCCTGTGGGGCTGCCGGCAGCCTTCAGGAGCCTTGAGCGGGGCTGGCCAGGCTGGGGCTCGGCAAGGTTCAGGTTCTCCCGGGAGGCGTTCCTCTGCCTGGGATGGTTGAAAAGGAGGTTGACAGTGTCCTGCAGCACCTCTCGGCTCTCGGCCAGCGTTCCCTGGTTGCCTTGGTTACGCAGAGTCCTGTACAGAGTCGGTGTGAGATGAAAGGGGGCCTGCAGGCAGGAGTCCCAGCCTGCTTCCATGATTGCTTCCTCGCCCACATGCTTGGAGGGCTGCCCGACTTCGCCAGGCTCATCCACCTGGCCCCTTAGCACAGGCACAAGTTGGATGTCTGCCTTCTGAATGTGTTTCTGGGGCCTCTTGGGCTGGTGACGGTAGGTGGACTCTGCCTCCCGACAGTTGTAGGCCCTGTTGTCCTTTTTCTCCGTCCGGCAGATAGACGTGATCAGAATCAAGATCGACCCAAAGACAGCAAGCAGTACGACCAGGCAAATCACCGTGAGTACCGATGTGCTCAGGGCCCCTGGCTCACGGGCTGAATCCCTCAAGTGGTCCACACTGGTGACGAACAAGACCTGCAGCAGGGCTCGGGTCTGCAAGGAGGGGCTGCCTCGGTCTTCCACCACAATCTCCAGCTCCCACTCACTCCCAGTGAGGCTGCTGGCATTGGTGATGTTGATGAACAGCTGCCCCAGGTTGGGGCTGAGGACGAAGACACCGGCTTCATTCCCACTCCGAATGGTGTAGAGAAGCTCTCCATTTGCACCCGAGTCTGCATCTCTTGCTATGATAGTCACCAAAAGGAATGGCCGAGAGCTGGAGGTGGCCTGTAGTGGTATGTTAGTGCCTGCTGGGCCCAGGCCATTGGGATTCTCAATGGGCACCAGCAAATGACCTGTGGAGGCGTTTACAAGCACCGAGAGGCTGGCTCTCCCATTGCTCAGTATGGGGTGAATCACCTCTGGGGCATTATCATTGGCATCCAGGAGGCTGACCCAAACAGAGACACTGGATGAGAGCTGGGGCTGCCCGCTGTCCTCTGCAATCACCAGGAACTCAAAGCTGGCCATCTGTTCATAGTCCAGTGACCTTTGTGCGGTGACCTCACCTGTGTCTGAGTTAATAGCTACCAAGTGAGAAACTGGGGAGTCCTGGATGCGGTATGAGATTTTCCCATTAACACCCTGGTCTGCATCATGGGCCTTGATGGTGATGAGGTGGAGAGAGGGTAGGTTGTTTTCCCGAGTGGAGACCTGGTACCTGCTTTTCTCAAACACAGGTGCATTGTCATTGGCATCACTGATCTGAATGCTGAGCTGTTTCTTGTCTGATAAGGGCTGGAGTCCTTGGTCTTGGGCCAACAGAGTGAGGGTATATTGGGGCCACTGCTCTCTGTCCAGTGTGGCGTTGGTGAGCAGCATGTATGTGTTACCATTGGTCCTTTTCAGCCTGAAGTGGCCCAGCTCTTGGCTCAGCCAACAGTGGACCAGGCCATTGTTTCCTGAGTCCAGGTCGTTGGCCATGATGAGAGCAATGAAACTGTCCTTGGGAAGAGCTTCGGACACCAGCAGCGGTTGGGAGGCCCACGTGATGTGGATGCTTGGGGCATTGTCATTGACATCCAGAACCTTGATGAGAATCTTGCAGTGGGCTGGGATGGGATTGGGACCCAGGTCCCTTGCCTGGACATCCACTTCATAGGCCGGATTCTTCTCGTAGTCTAGGTGCTGGAGCAGAGTCACCTGGCCCGTCTTGGCATCAATACTGAAGGTGTTCAGCACCTCCAGGGGCACGTGCTTACTGAGAAAGTATTCCACCTCCCCATTGGGGCCTTGGTCAGGGTCTGTGGCGGTCAGGTTTATGAGGAGAGTACCAGGGGCAGCATCTTCTTGGATTTCTAGGGCCAGTGAGCTCTCAGCAAACACAGGGCTATTGTCATTGGAGTCCAGGACACTGACCTTGACCAAGCTGGTGCCTGACTTGGGGGGATTCCCACTATCATAGGCAGTTAACACCAGATCAAAAAATGAGTGGATTTCCCGGTCCAGCTCCCTCACCACCACCAGTTCTGCGTGTTTTGTCTGATCGGGCCCCACAATGACATCCAGGGCGAAGTGCTCACTGGGAGACAGGGTGTAGGAGTGCAGGGTGTTGGGGCCAGTGTCTGGGTCCAGAGCTCTGTCCAGGGGGATCCGGGTGCGCAGAGAGGCACTCTCGGAGATTTCCAGCTCCTGCTCACCTTTGGGAAACTGCGGCTGGTGGTCATTGATGTCCAGCACCTGGATCTCCACGTGAATAAGCGCCCGCTCCCCTGTGGCCAGCACATCAAAGGACACCAGGCAGGGATCCTGCTGCCGGCAAAGCTGCTCCCGGTCCAACCGCCTCCCTGTGCTGAGCACGCCGTCCTCAGAGTCCACCTGGATGGGGAGTCCCTGGGGCAGCTGTAGGACCTGGAAGGCAGCCCCCGCTTGGCCAGGCCCCTCCTCCCGGCCCCGTTCCTGAGGCAGCTTCCCTATCACGGTGCCAGCTGGTACCTCCTCTGCCACCTGATATCTCACAGTGAGAGTGGCCACCTCCTGACAATCCCCTGAAAGGAACAAGTAGCCACCTGGCCCCAAAAGTCCCAGAAGTGACAGAAGTCGCATCATGCTTACCACCAGAGTGCGCTAGATCCAGAAACCGCTAGAGTTCTTCAGGGGCTGGGCGAGGCCTCCAGTGCTTCCTGAGGGACCTGATTAGCCCCGTTCTCCTGCCCCCAGACCTGTTGGCACAGCCTCGTCCCATCATTAGATAATGGAACTAACAGAAAGAAAGGCCATTTTCATCAGAAGAGATTTGAGAGGTGCAAGGACCGATGAGGTAAAATTGCCAGGAGAGCCCTGGTACAGGGCACTGTGGGTCCCCGTCAGCCAGTGATGGACAAGAGTCGGTCCAAGAGGAACTGGACCCAGTGAAGCAGGATGTGGGGATCTGACTTCCAAACCGTTGCTGGGCCAGGGAAACAGAGAAGCAGCTTTTTCCTATGGAAACCCCACCTACAGGAAAAGGGAGGGCTGTGAGTTTCTATGCCAATTAGAGAAAGAGAGTTTCCGTGAAGCTGAGTGGACTGCCGCTGAGGAGGATGCGGCTGGGGACAGGCCGGATGGGAAGGTGCTGTCCATGTGGAAGGCGGCCGCTGAGGGGAGGGGAGCCCCTGCTGTGTCCAAGTAAGCAGAGAGCCCGAGCCCCTCCTGGACGGGTCACGCCTCAGCCTCTCTTCCTTCCTTGTCTCTCCTTGTTTCCTTCATCTCCCGTTGCTCCTCTCCCACTCCTCTTTTCCCACCCTTGTCTACATCTCAGTCTTGACTCTGCCCCAATACCCGTTTTTGTCTCAAGGGAAGCAGAGCTGATTAAGAGAGTGGCCATCAGAGCTGAACTGCCTGGGTTCAAATTCTGACCCTGCAAGTTCCCAGCTGGGTCATATGGGACAAGTCACTCAACCTCTCTGGGCCTCATCTTGAGAGTAAGATGGGAATAAGAACAGTAGACCTCTCAGGCAGAAATCTTGGAGATGAAATGGAATGTGCATGGAAAGCCTGGCCCCGAGTCATGAGCAATGACATTGTTATTGGAGGTGGGTGTTGTGATCTGCACAGTCTGGCCTGCCTTGGGACTGGCTCTGGCTCCTGCACTGGCCGTGGAGCAGTCCCTTGCCCACACAGACCAGATCGTAAAGGAGCCCATGGCCTTGGCTCCTGAAGCACAATGACCTCTCTGACCCAACGGTGTGGCCTCCCTCCCGCTTCCCTTCTGGCTCCCCAGCCTCCTGCCCATTGTTCTCCACATCTGGTCTAGCTTGAGCTCCTATCCCGGGGAATCCCCCAGCCTCCCACTCCTTGGTCTTGAAGGTTTTTATACCTTTCCCTCTCCCACACTTTCCTCTCCCTATCCCTCCCTTTCTCCAGTTCTTCACTCCCCACTGCAGTTCTTGTCCAAGAGTCCTGTCACAGAGATGAGACCCAGGAGGTGGCCAAGAGGGCAACTGGCTTGGGTGGCCTTGAGGTGGCTTGCTCCTTCTCGTTTCCTCCTGCTGCTGCTGCCCCACCATTGTCCAGTCCTGCACTTTACTTTGAGGTTGAGTCCAGAGGTTTGTAAAGCATTTGATATGATGGGAGTTAAGGGTCAACTTTGCCTAGGTAGGTCCTTAGGGCTGGAGGTGCCTGTTGGGACAAAAGTGACTCCAGTCGGGCCACTGGCCTGGAGGCTTGTGGCCATTTGGATGGTATGATGAGGACCTCCTTGGCCTAAGCATCACCTGTGCTCCCCTCTGTACTTTCTTTTCCACACCCTACCCCCTCATATTCTACTCCCTGGAGATTCCCAACAGCACAGGGTCTGAATTCAATGAGGATATTCCCTGGCTCTGGAGACAGACAGAGCACTCACTAGCTTAAAGACATAGCACAAGTCACATGACCTCTTTGGGCCTCAGTTTCCTTCTCTAGTAGAGCATGACTATCCTGCATCTCCTGAGTTTCTGGTAAGGATTCAGTGAGATGATACAAGTGAAGGCTCAGTGCAGCGCCTGGCACAGAGAAAGCACTCACTGCATGGGTCTAGTTTACCTGGTATTATTTGCCAGGCTTGATACCCTGAGTGCAAATGGTAAAGATGGGCTTGCATTTGTCCCTTCACTTTTTTCTCTGTCTTCTCCGCCAGGAAGTCTCACTTCCCAGGGTGTCCTCAGCTTGAGTGCAGGCTAGGGCTACCTGTCCTGCAAAGAGAGCCAATGTGGGCCCCAGGTCCTCTGGTGGTAGCCTGCATGGTGGCCCCACTGCCTGACCCTCACTCATCCTGCTGTGTGCAAGGCAGTGAGCAGGACAGAGTGACCCCCAAGGGACTCGTAGTTTCAGGTCAGGGTGGGGAAATGAAAGAAGTGGGTCCAGTGGGGTGGCTCTGGATTCAGGTCCTCCTGGAGGACCCTTAGATGCGCCCAGAAGGATGTGGAGGAGTGAGCCAAAGGAGGTGGGTGGGCAGCAGGGAGGCAAGGCAGGGGGAGGGAGCAGGATGGAAGAAGCCTGAGGTGGGTAAGCTGGCTCCTTGTGGTCCTACAGGAGGGTCTGTGGACACAGGGGTCTGTGGACAGAGGAAAAGTAAGTTGGGCTGGGGATGTCAGCAGGGCCACTGGATGATGGCGGGCCTGGGGCCCAATGCTAAGGACTTGGACCTCGTCCTGTAGGCTATGGAGAGCTTTGGAAGGGCTCTGAGCTGCATGATGAAAATAGCAGCTACCTGCCAAGCCTTGTGCTGAGTGCTTCACATACATCATCCCACGCCACCCTCACAACAGGCCATGGGTGAAGAAGCTGAGCATTGAGGTTGGGTAACTTGCTCAGGATCACGCACATTTGCCTTCCAGAAAGCCCCACAGGCTGCACTCTGGGAAACGGATCAAAGGAACAGAGAAGAGGGAGGAAAGGCAGCCAGCTAGGAGTAATGCAGGGGAGCTTTGGTGCAAGAAGCTCTGGTGCGTAGAACGTTTCCAGAATGCCATCTGGTGGCCAAAGGGAGAGAGGCGGGGAGGTGAGTGGCTGGAGTTCACAAATGTCCACAGCTCCAGGGAGAAGGCAATGGCAACCCACTCCGGTACTCTTGCCTGGAAAATCCCATGGACAGAGGAGCCTGGTAGGCTACAGTCCATGGGGCGCTAAGAGTTGGACACGACTGAGTGACTTCACTTTCACTTTTCACTTTCATGCATTGGAGAAGGAAATGGCAACCCACTCCAGTGTTCTTGCCTGGAGAATCCCAGGGACAGAGGAACCTGGTGGGCTGCCGTCTATGGGGTCGCACAGAGTCGGACACGACTGAAGTGACTTAGCAGCAGCAGCAGCAGCACAGCTCCAGACCCCTGTTCTGTGCTGTGTGCAGCACAGCGGAAGGACCTATACCCAGGTGATAATCATTTTTCCTAGTGGGAAGCCAACTGTGACCGAACACCCACAGAGGGGGGATGATAGAATTCAAGATTTTACCTGAGGTTTTTTGGCGGGGGAATGCTGCTTAATTCCTCAACCAGGGAGCAAACCTCTGCCCTCTGCATTGAAAGTGCAGAGTCTTAACCACTAAACCACCAGGGAAGTCCCTTATTTGAGTATTCTTCAAAGGGCATTTGAGTGTGTGTGTGTGTGTGTGGCCTTGATTGGCACCCATGGATGCAAAAAATGGACTCACAGGTCATGAAAACTTTTGGATCTCATAGGTGGTTTATTATTGTTCTCTGTTTTACTCATGTTGGGTGCAGGAAGCTAAGACAACCCTTCAAGAATCCAAGGGCAGCAAAGGAAGCACCAGACCTTTTAAAGGCTATTGTCTCTAGGAATGAGGTCCCCATTTAGTAATACTTCCTCCTCTTTTTTGGCTGCAGGGTCAGTTGATCTTTAGCAGCCCCATGTCAAGGGGTAAAACTGGAATTTGTTTGGAAAGCCTACATCACCCTGAGTCTTAAAAATAGATTCAAAGAAGCAGAAATTGTTTCAAATCCCTAAGTCTGAAATATTTTTAAAAAGAGGACAGGCTTGGGGTTGTTGCTTGGAGGCCTTGTTCACCACCACCCTTTGGGTTGCTCACACTCGGGTCCATCACTATAGGGAGAGGTCGGAGACTGAAGTGGGAAGGGTCAGGGATCAGAGGATCTCTTTAAATACCTGGTGTCCTGAAGAACCCTGAGGGCTCAGACCAGCAAGGTGAGACTCTGACACTTCAGGGACTTGAAGACCAGTTGGATGAAGGCTAAGATCATTTCCCCACATTAGGAATGTCCTGCTGGGCTGGCTGCCCACCCCCAGGACTCCCTGTGAATCTGCCCAGCCACTGCTGTAGTCACCACCACCAAATCAATGCACCACCAAAGCAGCACTGATGAAGCTGGGGGCCTTCATTCTCAAGACCTTTCTGGCTGGGGAGGTGACTGGACCACCTAAGAGTTGCCTCTTTTTTTTCCCCAGCAAAACCTTATTGAAGTTAGAGGCATTCTAGCCTGGGCCATTGACTGGGAGACTCAAGGACTTGTTCTGGGTCCTGCCCCACTGTTTGTGGTCTCTGTTGGGGGCGGATCACAGATGTCCAATCCCACCCATCTGAGTGGATTTCTGGGCCCACTGTAGAGAGAAGAATACTTGGCAGGGAGAAATTTGCCAAGAGAGGACTTTTCAGGAAGTGGAAAGGTTTTGTGTCTTGATCAAGAGTGGTATCTCTCAAAAGGGTCCACGTATCATAGTCACTTGAAAGCTTTTCAAAATACCATGAACAGGGCAATTCATAGTTTTCTTTTTTCTGGACTGCCAAAGAGAATTTTATAATTGCCAGCTCTATTTTCCTCTCTTTGAAAATGCTTCATCTTTCAGATCGCTTGGGACCAGGTTGGGTAAATTGATTGGACCTTTTTGCTGGGAAGAGAGGCCTAATTGATCTATATAATAAAAGGGAAAATAGATGAGGGGGAGGGGAATTGCTGAAGGTTGAGGATATTGTGGAGGGGGTACCTTAGAGAACAGCCGAGGCTGTGAAGGAAGTAGGTTGATGATAAGGACTTTCTGATGGATAGTTGTAAACTGACTCTCCTTCATGGTTTTCAAGAAAAGTGCAAGAAAGGATTTATAACTTATATTGTGCTTTAGTTACCACAACACAGCCTCCAAAACTGGACCACATAAATTCTGAGTTAATCAGGGTTACACTTATGTCTCTCTCCCTAATCTTCAGAGGAGAAGAGGGCTACCTCCAGCATGTAGGCCTCAGTTCTGATATTGATATTATTATCTGATTCTGATATTATGACCCAGTATCGGTCATTCTACCACACACCCCTTCTCCACCACAACCTCACTGAGAGCCACTGACATAGAGCATCTTAAACTTTTTATTTATTTTTTAAACTTTTGGCCGTGTTGGGTCTCTGTTGCTGTGTGCAGGCTACTCATTCTGGTGGCCTCTCCTGCTGCAGAGCACAGGCTCTCAAATGCGCAGGCTGCAGTAGCTGTAGCTCATGGGCTCACAGAGCTTCTTAGAAGCACTAACAGCCTGGCAAGGGCGAACTCTGTAGCCATCAGGCCTTTCTCACCAAGCATCCTCCTGGTCCCCACCTCTGTCCTATATCTGTATCAGTGCTCAGCAGAAGCTCTGTGCACACTGGTTCTTCCATATTTCTGCAGGCCCTTCTGCCTGCTTCTCGGATTCTCCTTTTGGTTTGCCTTCCTTCTGACTCCCAGGTGTGGGCATGTCCACCAAATATTCTCTTCAGCCCTCTCTTCTAATTAGGGTTCTTAGCCCAGAAGTAGGTTGCCAGGTTTAACAAATAAAAATACAGGGTGGGGGCATCCCTGGGGGCTCAGTGGTAAAGAATCTGCCTGCCAATGCAGGAGACATGGGTTCGATCCCTGATCTGGAAAGATTCCACATGCCGTGGAGCAACTAAGTCCCTGTGCCACAACTCCTGGGCCTGTGCTTTAGAGCCTGGGAGCCACAGCTACTGAAGCCCGAGCATCCTAGAGCCCGTGCTCGGCAACAAGAGTGGCCACCGCAGTGAGAATCCCACGCGTTACAACTAGAGAGCAGCCCCTACTTGACGCAACTGGAGAAAAGCCGCGTAGCAACGTGGACCCAGAACAACCAATAAATAAATTAAAAAATATATATAGAGTGACTGTTAAATTTGAACTTCAGATAGTGAAAAAACTTTTAAGTATTTTTATCTGGCAATCCTATCCAGACGTTAAGTATGACCTCACCACAAGTTCTTCTCTGTTTTCCTTTTTCCTCTTCTTTTTATTTTTAGAATTTTGGTTTACACAGTGAATTTGAAAATCTATCAGTAAACACAAAAATCAAACATATTGACTGGGAGCATCATCTGTGCATGAATATTCAGAGGCTGACTCTGTTGATTGGCCTTGTTATGTATTCAGCATTTCTGGGTGATTGTAGGATGTAACTGTTCTCACACTAAAAGAACCACCCCCGAGGAGGCTTGGATCACATTCATTAATTTATTTGGTCATCCGGTCACTCATTCATTGGGTGGAATTCAGCATGTTCTTCTCCATTTTCAAGGTCAGGGTTTTTTGGCAAGGGAAGTAGCTAAATAGCTAAAGTTGACCCATATTTTCCTTTCCTCTAAACCACTGGTTTGGTTTTCTTTCTTCACATAGAATCTAATCAGCCTAATTCTCACCTTGCTTCAGAAAGATTCTTGCAGGAAGGAATACAAGTCTTCCCATCGTTACATAAATTCTCATGGGACTCCCCTTTATAAGTTTATGACAGCCAAGAGTTGAGCCTGGAGCTCCGAGAGAAACAGCCGTATGCTGATTTATGATGGCAGCTGCTGCTAAATCTCACCCCTCTTTCCTTCTTACAGTGCCATGTTACCTTGGGGTTACAAAACTCTTTTCACTGTTATTCAGGGGAATAATAATAAAGTGCCAGGTTGCAAGTATAAACATGATCATTCTGTGCCTATTATTGTAAATCAAATTTTACCTTGGAACAGAAGCACAGAAAACATTTTTATACTGTCAGCCACTGCAAGCCTTTTTAGGAGTCTGTTTTTATATAACCCTGGGATGACCTGAGGTATTGTTTGAGCTGTACTGACCAGGGAAGCTGGCCACATTGGTTAGTCTGGCTATTTTTCCTTACAGACCTGAGCACTTTCCTTAGGCAAAGTGTTAACCTGACTTAAGCATAACATTAAGGTTAATAATGTGGGCTCAGGACTCCAATTGCCTGGGTTCAAAGCATGGCGTTGTAATTTCCTATCTGTGTGACCATGGCAAGCCACTTAACTTCTCTGTGATCAGTCTCCTTAGCTTTAAAATAGGGATGATGATGATGGTAATATGTTACAGGGTTACTGTCATGTTTAGCTTACTCCATGCAGAACATTTAGAGTGGCGCATGGGACATTAATAGCGCTCTACTTGTTAATTATTTATAATTATGCTTTTAGCTCTCAATTTTTATTTTTGAGTACGAAGCCCCTGTTTTAAAGAAACACCAATTTTTCAGATTTCCAGGTGATAGTAGTAAATTTTTTGAGATCCACAGAGTGAGGAAGTATAAACGACATGAGATCAGTTGTGAAACTTCTGTACTGGGATGAGGCCTGCCACTATCCAGTCCTGTCCCAGAGATGGGGCAAGACTTTCCCTTCCACGCTGCTGCCCCTGTATATGTCAAGGCTTGTTTCAGGAATGCTTGAGAGGGATGGCCGTTGAAAAGGAGGCTGGCCCCCCGGGCAGGGGGGATGAGAGCTCAGCAAAGGCTCTGGACACCATTGGATGCCAGTGATGGATGAACCAGTGCAGGTCCTGATGGAAGGCCTGCCTGTCCCTACAAGACCAGACATATTTTGTGACTCACTTTTGCTTCTCTACCCACTGGCAGGGTCTTGACCTCTGGTCTAGGTCACACGACCCATTCTCTCCTAGCCCTGGACTCCATCATCTTCTAGTGTTCCTGAGGACAGGATATGGAGTTAGATCGCTTTCTCTCTCTCTGTATTTTCATTCTACCTATCATGACATCATAAACTGTAATCCTGACTTCCCTAGGGCCTCCTCTTTTAATTCTTAAAGCCAGAATGACTTTATTCTGTCTGTATTTCTGTTTCAACAAACCCTAATTCTTTTACAAGCTATATGAGAGGGTCAGACTGATGAGGAATTGGTCCTAATACTATATAGATCACCACTGAATGACACTGGTAAAATCATTTCACCCCATAGCACCTCAATTTCCTCATTTGTAAAATGGGGAGATACAATTACTTTGGTCATGGGGTCCTGGGTGTTAAAATGAAACAATGCATGTAAAATGCTTAGCACAGCAGATGATTAGGCATGTAGGGAAAGCTCAATTTAAACTAAATGATGCAAAACCAGGCGCATAAAACCAAAGGTACAAAAATCTTACAGAGTCTAAAAAGAAAATTAAGTAAAAAACTCTGTTTATCCAAACCTGACTTCCAAAGTGGACTCTGCTTAGTCCACTTTAAACATTCATCCAAACTTTTAACACTGCTTCGAAATTCTTCTATTCCCTCTGTCCTGTGACCTCTGACATGAAGCCCTGACAGGATGTCACAATCACCTTTCACTTCGACTTTGTGAGACTTTCCTGGCCTGGTTCTTTGTCCCCTCGCTTTTAGCAGCTGGGAGATCTCTGGCTGCATTCACGGTCTCGTCTCTGAGCACGCTGCAGTAGGCTTTCACTCTTGGCTTTATTTCCTTTGGCTGAATATGAACCGTATTAGTGGATGACTTCAGAGATTATTCTTCCTTCCTTTGTCTTTTTAAGGAGTACATTTCTGGTTTTGATATCCATTACAGGGATAGTTAGGTTTCTGTTCTGTAACAGTCAAGGTTTATAGCACAGAGGATTAGGACTGATTATTTGCATTTCAAAAATTTCCCTTCTGTGGCAGTCAGGAAGCCCCTCCAGTACCCAATTTTTTCCCACTTGAGTTTTCCTTTCTCCTGCATGCAGGACCAGCAATGTAATTTGTGACGCTCAGTGCAAAATGAAAATGCAGACCTCTGTTTTCCAGAGTGGCTACTCCATTTTACATCCTCAGAATCAATATATGAGGATTCCAATTTCTTTGCCATTTCACCAACACTTGTTATAATGTGTCTTCTTTTTTAAAATTCTTTATTGAGATGTAACTGGCATACAACATTATATTAGTTTCAGGTGTATAACATAATGATCCAATATATGTATGTATTGAGAAATGATTTCTACAGTGAGTAGTTAATATCCAACACCATACATACAGATTTTTTTCTTGTGATGAAAACATTCAAGATTTATTCTCTTAGCAACTTTCATATATAGAGTATTATGTACTATATTCACCACGGTTTCCATAACATCCCAATGACCTATTTATTTTATAATTAAAAGTTTGTGTCTTCACCCACTTGCCCACCTCTTGCTTCTGACAACCACCAAACAGTTCTCTGTATCATGAGATTAAAAAAATTTTTTTCTTTTTATTACAGTGGTTCTAGTGAGTGTGAAGTGGCTTCTAATTGTGGTTTTGTATTTCCCTGATGACTATTTCCCATCACTTCATGGGAAATAGATGGGGAAACAGTGGAAACAGTGGCTGATTTTATTTTTGGGGGCTCCAAAATTACTGCAGATGGTAATTGCAGCCACGAAATTAAAAGATGCTTACTCCTTGAAAGAAAAGTTATGACCAACCTAGATAGCATATTCAAAAGCAGAGACATTACTTTGCCGACTAAGGTCTGTCTAGTCAAGGCTATGGTTTTTCTTGTGGTCATGTATGGATGTGCAAGTTGGACTGTGAAGAAAGCTGAGCGCCGAAGAATTGATGCTTTTGAACTGTGGTGTTGGAGAAGACTCTTGAGAGTCCCTTGGACTGCGAGGAGATCCAACCAGTCCATTCTGAAGGAGATCAGCCCTGGGATTTCTTTGGAAGGAATGATATAAAGCTGAAGCTCCAGTACTTTGGCCACCCATGCAAAGAGCTGACTCATTGGAAAAGACCCTGATGCCGGGAGGGATTGGGGGCAGGAGAAGGGGACGACAGAGGATGAGATGGCTGGATGGCATCACTGACTCGATGGAAGTGAGTCTGAGTGAACTCCGAGAGTTGGTGATGGACAGGGAGGCCTGGCGTGCTGCTATTCATGGGGTTGCAAAGAGTCGGACACGACTGAGTGACTGAACTGAAACTAAACTGATGACTAATGACGAGCCTTTTTTCACATGCTTACTAAACATTTGTATAGCTTCTTTGGAGAAATGTCTATTCACATCCTTTGCCCATTTTTAAATTGAGTTATTGGTCTTTCTGTTGTTGAGTTGTAGTTCTTTATATGTTCTGGCTTTTAAACCTTTATCAGACATATGATTTTCAAATTTGTTCCCCTATTCTGTGGGTTGTCTTTTCTTGATAATGTCCTTTGAAGCACAGAAGTTTTTAATTTTGATGAATCTAATTTATTTTTCTTTTATTTCTTGTGCTTTTGTTCCTAAGAACCTATTGCATAATCCAAGTTCATGATTTAATCCAACATTTTCTTCTAAGAGATTTTTTAGTTTTATTGCTTATGTTTAGGTCTTTGCTATATTTTGAGTTAATTTTTGCATATGGCATGAGGTAGTAGGGGACATGTAATTTTAATTCCCACTCAGCCTATACGCTTTGGTAAATTCTTGAACCTTTCTCAATTTCCTCACTTGTAAAGCAGGAATAACAAATAGTAAGGTTATAATGAAGTGAACATTTACATAAAATCATGAGTACAGGACTTGAAGCATCCCTATGCTTAATAAACACTGTAGTTATTACAGTTACAATATGACCAATGAGAGAATGCCTTCATAGTGGAGGTGCCAGAAAGATAGGTAGCATTTCTGAGACCGGGATCCCGGGAGGTAGAAGAGGCTTGCCTTCTCTACTTGGGGGACCAGGTCTACCCCAGGTAGTTCCCTGCCTCGTGATTTACCTCTAGTGATTGGTAAAAATTCTAATTCCGAGGCACATTCCCAGCAGGGGCCCCAGAATCTGCATTTGTGTCAACGTTTCCACAGGCATACTGAAGTCTTACGTCTGGTGGGCAGCGGTACGGTGACGGTGGTCGCGGCTGCAGCGCCGGTTTGACCTGCGGGGGGCGGCCGAGGGGCCGGGGCGGTCACGGCGTCTGCGCACAGCCCTTCTCTCGCCGAGGCCTCTCAGCCAGATCCGCCCGGCTCAGCTGACAGCTCCGAAGACGGAAGAGGCGGTCCGCCGGTTGAGCTGGGCGTCTCCAGGAGGGGGCAGCGAGTGGAGGTGAGGGGACCCGGAGCTAGGTTGGAGGGCGGAACTTTCGAGCCCGGCGCGGTGGGGCAGCCGGAAGGTACGGTGGGAACTGCGCTCCAGGCGCGCGAGGCAGAGAAGGGCGGCCGGGCCCGGACAGCTTGCTTAGCAGGCTTCAACTCCCCGGACCCGGGACCCGGCCCGGCTAAGGTCCCCGGGGTGCCCAGAGGAGGAAGGGGAAGTTCCAGGCCCTGCCCCTTCGGGACCCCTGGGCGGGCTCACACGCGCGCAGCGTCCTCCGTTTCCAAGCGCTGGGGCAGGTAGCGGGGCTCGGGCCTGCCCCCCCAGCTGTAGGTGAGTCGCGCAAACAACGACTCCATACGCCCCGCAGTGAGCCGTGGAGACACGGCAGCGGCATGCTGACCCCCCGGTCCCCCGCCCACGGGTAAAACGTTCACGGTGTGGCCTGGGAGAATGAGTAGGATTTTCCCAGGCTCGAGGGAAACCCGGCGGAGGAGGGGCTTCCCTCACTCTTAGAGCGGTTTCCGGTTTGCCTAAAAGTAATATTAAACTTGAATTCTCTCGTCTTGTGACACCGGGGTTTATTCTTGTTCCTGTGTTAACAGCTGCAGAAACAAGGTGGGCTGAATCCCGTTTTATTTTTATATTAGCTCTGTGACCTGGAGCCAGCGTGGACTTAAAATGTCCTTTTTCTGTGTATAGTGGAAATAGGAGTAGGACTCTCTTCATGGGGTTGTGGGAATCTAACGGGTTAGTGCATTTAAAGGGCTTACCACAATGCCTGACACGTGGTAAGAGTTCACTCTTTTTGCTGTTATTGTGACGACCAACCCAACGTGCTTCTGGTGGGATGTGGCAGTGCAGTCCCTGAATCTTGATTCTAGTCCCCCGTTGCAGCAACCACATCTCACCCCAGTTCAGTTCTCACTTTTTCCAGTGTCTAACCTAAAGCACTGCTAGATTCTGAGAGCAATATACATAGAGGCAAAACACTTGATCCTTGCCCTTAAGGAACTGATTTAGTCTGGGAGGAGAGGAAGCGCAAGTTCAGAGGAAAAACTAATGCAAGGTGGGGTGTGACAATGTCATAGGAAAGTTACAATAAAAAGTTTTCCGAGTTTTTAAAGGAAGACATGCTAATTGGAAGTTTTATATGGAATAGGGGTTTTGGAGGTGAGTCTTAAAGACTGAATGAATAGAATCAAAGAAATTCATGTCAGCAATTTTAATTAAGGGACTGGGACCCATGGCAGCTTCAGAAGCTGGGGTCTGGTGAGTTGGGTCATAAGGAGCTGCCAATGGGAAACAGCTTGGAGTAGAGTTTCTTAATCCTGGCTGCACATTAGAATAACATGGCGAACTTGGATGGCCCACGTCTGATTGAATTGCTCTGGGGTGTAGCCTGGGTATAAATTCATTTCACCTCATTTATATAGGACTTCCCTGGTGGTTCAGACAGTTAAGCGTCTGTCTACAATGTGGGAGACCCGGGTTCGATCCCTGGGTCGGGAAGATCCTCTGGAGAAGGAAATGGCAATCCACTCCAGTACTATTGCCTGGAAAATCCCATGGACAGAGGAGCCTGGTA
Source organism: Capricornis sumatraensis (assembly GCF_032405125.1). Lineage (NCBI taxonomy): Eukaryota > Metazoa > Chordata > Mammalia > Artiodactyla > Bovidae > Capricornis > Capricornis sumatraensis. The sequence goes on from NC_091077.1 coordinate 52,599,169, forward strand.
GGCTACAGCCCATGGGGTCGCAAAGAGTCAGACACGACTGAGTGATTTTACCTTACCTCATTTATATGTTTGAACAGGAAGAAACAAAAAGCTTAATTACATTATCACCATGTTCTACAGGTGGTAAAAAGCATTTACAGTTATGTACGGTGATGTGAAAAGACTTAAATATCATACATAATACATAGTAGTACTACTCGATAAATGTAAATTGATCTTAAATTTCATTGTTAACTTATTTGGGAGTCACACATCTGAAAATATGGTTTTAAAATTATTGTTTTATATATTTTGCATATTTTAAGGTATTCATAGCATTCTCCAGAACCCGTCTATGGACCAGTCTCCCTTTCTCCTTTATTCCCTGTTCAGGAAGCCTGGTAGTGCATTTAGAATAGGACTTAAATGTTTGCATGTGAGCACTTTTATTATTTTGTTTTTAAATACCCTGCTGTCTTCCTTAAATTAACCTAATGTTGAGTGTCCCTCTCAGGATTAATTCGTTAGTGGACAAAAGGACAAACTGGAGGGGTAGGAAATGAAGGAATAGAAGAGGTGAAAGAGGAAAGGAAAAAGAAAAACAAGAAAACCGCAGGAAGTGGTTTGTTATGGGGACATGTTGTGCTGTCATCTATGACTTTGGTGTTCTCAGCTCCTCCCAGGGCTGAAGGCAGGCAGATAAGAAGGGCACTCTGATTATTGGGAACATGCAAATATCCTTTGAACCACATGGCTCAGTTAGGCTGACCTAGGTGATCAATATGCAGCTGTAGATTAGGATTGACTGTGTGTTAGAATGTGCTTGATTTAAGTGGTGGTTGTGGAAATTCAGAATTTAAATTTGGAGAGGATGCTAACACCATCTTTTGTATTTTTTTTCTGCAGATGGCAGGGTTTCTCTAGTATATCTAGTATGAGTTCTACATCTTGGCCTTTTATCCACCTTCAGCAGTCTCATCTCCATCATCTTAAGAATAAATGAGATTTGCATGAGTTCCAAACTTGGGGCTGAAGTACAAACTCCAGTGCTGATATCCTTTTCTTCTAGTTGTTATTAACAGGTACTAACTGACCTTAAATAGAATATATCACTGTGTCTTAGGTAGGGACACAGCTTAAGCAGAACCATTATCATCTGCTAGAAAACGTACTTTTTGAAAATGGAATCATTTTAAATGAATTTGAGTTTTGTAGTGTCACTTTTTTATAACATGAAAAACCACGTCCTAACTTTTCCTTGTGCATTCCAATTTAGAAAATATTTCAGCCAAGAGGGAGCATATTTGCAAATACAGTTACAGTCTAGTATTTTAATCGATAGAATGGTAATTTTTGGTGGTTGTTTTATTTTCACAGATTCTCACACATATTTTTTTGCATGTTTGAATTATCTGACAGTGTGGTGTATCTTTCAGTTGCTGTAATTAAAAAACATTTGTACAGTTTAATTATAGCATATTTTCACTGTTGGTGTTAACCTAAAATAATGATAAATCTTAAAATTGATTTGATATTATTTCAAAAATTTAATGTTATTTTGCTGCTTCCACAGTTATCTGTCTGACATGTTATCATCCTTTTAACAGTCTCTAGAGTGGGGTGTTCTCAAGTAGGAGCAATTTTCTTCCCCCTCCCCAGTGGCAGGGGTGGTGGTGGATATTTGGTTATGTCTGGAGATGTTTGTGATCGTCACAACTCTTGAGGAAAAGGGATGCTGTTGGCATCTAGCAGGTTGAAGCCAGACATGCAGATTCACGTCCTCTAATGCACAGGACAGCCTCCCACGACAGTTGTCTGTTCCAAAACATCAGTAGCACTGAGGCTGAGAAAACCTGCTGTAGAGATTCCTGTGGATTTAAAAAATTCATTTATTTTTAAGAAGTATATTAAATATACTTTGACTGCTTTTGTGAGCAAGGCACTTTCCTAAGTTTAGAGAGCAAGTCAAAGTACTTTGTGAATTGTCCTTGAAAAATTTTTTTATTGTGCTTTCTTTTTTCAGTTCAGTTCAGTCGCTCAGTCATGTCCGACTCTTTGTGACCCCATGAATCGCAGCACGCCAGGCCTCCCTGTCCATCACCAACTCCCGGAGTTCATTCAAACTCATGTCTATCGAGTCGGTGATGCCATCCAGCCATCTCATTCTCTGTTGTCCCCTTCTCCTCCTGCCCCCAATCCCTCCCAGCATCAGGGTCTTTTCCAATGAGTCAACTCTTCGCATGAGGTGGCCAAAGTATTGGAGTTTCAGCTTTAGCAGCAGTCCTTCCAATGAACACCCAGGACTAATCTCCTTTAGAATGGACTGATTGGATCTCCTTGTAGTCCAAGGGACTCTCAAGAGTCTTCTCCAACACCACAGTTCAAAAGCATCAATTCTTCGGCGCTCAGCTTTCTTCACAGTCCAACTCGCACATCCATACCTGATCACTGGAAAAACCATAGCCTTGACTAGACGGACCTTTGTTGGCAAAGTAATGTCTCTGCTTTTGAATATGCTGTCTAGGTTGGTCATAACGTTTCTTCCAAGGAGCAAGCATCTTTTAATTTCATGGCTGCAATCACCATCTGCAGTGATTTTGAAGCCCAAAAAATAAAGTCAGCCACTGTTTCCACTGTTTCCCATCTATTTCCCATGAACTGATGGGACCAGATGCCATGATCTTCGTTTTCTGAATGTTGAGCTTTAAGCCAACTTTTTCACTCCTCTTTCACTTTCATCAAGAGGCTTTTTAGTTCCTCTTCACTGTCTGCCGTAAGGGTGGCGTCATCTGTATATCTGAGGTGATTGATATTTCTCCAGGAAATCTTGATTCCAGCTTGTGCTTGTTCCAGCCCAGCGTTTCTCATGATGTAGTCTGCATAGAAGTTAAATAAGCAGGGTGACAATATACAGCCTTGACGTACTCCTTTTCCTATTTGGAACCAGTCTTTTGTTCCATGTCCATTTCTAACTGTTGCTTCCTGACCTGCATACAGATTTCTCAAGAGGCAGGTCAGGTGGTCTGGTATTCCCATCTCTTTCAGAATTTTCCACAGTTTATTGTGATCCACACATATACCTAACTGAAAAAGTCAGCAATTATAAGAACCACAGCTGTCCTTTTTGAAAAAGGCTGTTACTGGGATGATCTACTGGGATATTAGATATGCCTGTCACTTTTAGTTAGATAGAAAAGTGAGAATATTGATTAATTCTTTGCAGTTGTTTTTGAGGAACTTTCTTTTGGGGGGAGTGGGTTTGTTGGGGGGAGGGCCATTAGACTTTTCCAGACTCTGTGCCTTTTCTGTTCTTAACTGACTTGAATGATTATCTTCAGCTCCTCAGAAAATTAAATGTCGTCAGAAGACCGAGAAGCTCAGGAGGATGAATTGCTGGCCCTGGCAAGTATTTATGATGGAGATGAATTTAGAAAAGCAGAGTCTGTCCAAGGTGGAGAAACCAGGATCCATTTGGACTTACCACAAAATTTCAAGATATTTGTGAGCGGTCAGTTAATATTCTCTTAAACAGATTTTTTCTAGATAAAGGTTATTCTCAATTTCTTAGTGTACCCTAAGTTATTTATCATCTTGTGTTTATAGGCATTAGTGATAGATGGTAGTATTACAGATTTAATGCCTGTTTCTGTTTTAATTGAAAATAAAGGGTGAACAATTTTCAATTTAATTCTGCCTTTTTGATCACAAATATTACCCTGCATATTTCATGCTTCCTAATCATCTAACTAGCAGTTCATCAGCCGTGAGTCACTGGCTGTTAAATAGGGGTAATAAAATAGAAAATGAAATAATATATGTGAAAACACTTGGAAAGATTTGGTTGTTGTTAATACTATTTGGTTTCTAGAATCTTTTTAACCACCATAAACACATGACACTACTACTCTGTGACCTTTTGCTTCAGAAAAAAATTAAAAACTAGTACTTTTGATACTGTATTCACAGAAGACATTATGAACACTTTCTCAATATGTTTCTAGTGTAACAGCCTTAAGTAGAGAAAGTAAGTGTGATAACTGGAAATGAAACTTTGATTGTGAAGGTGTTATGTGTTGTAGCTTGCTCTCAGCCTGAGATCATTGCATTGGCATAAATCCTCCCAACTCTGATTCATTGGAGTTGGCACATTGTCTAAGTAGGTCATGGCCTTTTGATAGAAATAATGTCTTTTTCTCTAGGTTGTGTCTTTAATCATCTACTGTAAAAAACAACAAAAGAAAACATTGTGTATTACTTGCTCACTGGTGTTAGGAATTATAGTCAGAAGTGTAGCAAGAATAAGTTGTGTATCTTCATTTTAAATTTCATGATGCTTAGTAGATTTTTTAAAGGGGTTATAAGATTTTTTTAAGGTGGTGGCTCCAAAGTAAAATTAAGAACAGAAAGTGCTTTGAGGGAGGGTTTTTATCCCCTCAACTAAAGCATTACGTTTTTCTTGAGCACTGCTCAGCAGTAATGGACACTCAAGTGTTGACCAGCTGATCCTTTCTAATCTTTGTTTTTGGTTCAGGCAATTCAAATGAGTGTCTCCAGAATAGTGGCTTTGAATACACCATTTGCTTTCTGCCTCCACTTGTGCTGCACTTTGAACTGCCACCAGATTATCCATCCTCCTCCCCACCTTCATTCACACTTAGTGGCAAATGGCTGTCACCAACTCAGGTTAGACCCGAAACTTAATTTCTATCCATTTTTAGAAACTTAAAAAATCATCTTTAATTGAAGACTACCTTGATGATCTTGAATTTAGTGCATGAAGAACAAATGGGTTTGATGTTATAATTGTTTCCCCTTCATGAATTGTAATATTAATAAGTTGAAAATGTTTGGTGTTTTAGAAAGGAATGGCAATAATTAGAATGATTAATCATTTTGAATTGCAGTAGGAGTAATTTTTAATCAAGTATATTGTTTCTATCCTTTTCTTGGTATTTTCCCATTTAATCTATATTGTAATGGAGACTACAGGTCCTCCTCATTTTCCTCAGATGTTGCTATTGCTTTTTATTTTTTTTAATCCATTCCTTAAATGAAAGATTTAACTGTAATTAGGACTAAAATTGAGCTAATGTACTTATAATAAACGTTCCTTAAGAACACATAAGAGCGCTTTTGTATGTAGAAGTCTGTATATTAGCAACAGTTGTTGACTGCGCTCACATAATGTGAATGCACACAGAAATGCATATGATTCCTGTAGATATCTCATTAAGGCTTGAGATCTGATATTACGAGCTTTCATTTCCTCTGTGTCGTGTATCCTTTTCTACTAACAATGTCATCTCTTGATTGAGACATAAATATGGCTTGAAGCTGATATAATGTATTCTGGAATAGATAATGGATCAATAGCAGTTACTTTTCTAGAAGTCATGATGAAGATTGATAGGCTGATGTATTGAGACAAAAGCTGTCAGAGTTACTTGACCTCAAGGAACAGCTTGTCAGTTTTTCTTTATTGGTCATGTAATTCTCATTCCCACCACTGTTCATTCATCACCAGGCGGATCCTTAGATGAGAGTGCATTTGTAAAATTGAACTTCGAGTTTAAAAACAAAGTTAAAATTTTTAAAAAGAATAATACATGCAGAATAAAAAGGAGTTTCACCTTGCGTTTTAACATCTTTGTCAGAGGTAACACATGCAAGACAGTGGATTATTTACATTTAGATCACTGAGAGTTGACTAAATTATCTAGACATTTATAGTCCCATTTCTCCAGAGAGCTCTTGATACTTTATCTTCATGCATGTATACATATGTACAGTATGCAGATTCCAACCAAATAGCATCTACTTAATGCTGGCTTTTAAGGGAGAAGAGAGTTGCTCATTATTTTATGTTACATAGTTAAAATTACAGTAGGACTCTCTGTCAAGTAAATTTTTGTCCATATAATTGACATTTTAATCTATCTCTTATGCTCCTTCTTCCTTCAATTCTTGTTTGTTACTGGGCCCTGATTCCTTGGCTTTATGAATTGCTCCTGTTAATAATGAAGTTTACTCATGGACCTGTTCCTCAGTGAATTTGATTGATAGATAGAAGTGGGTTTAGTTTTCTAGTGTTTTCCTTATTTCTTTTCCAGTATATAACACACAGTGTCTTTCATGCTCTTCTCTTTCTGCCTCCCTCGTTCCTCACATGTATGTACATCTCAGATACCTCTTTTGAGAAGGGACTAGAGAAGAAAAGAGGATGGAGGAGGGTGACTCCTTCCTTGGATTTGGTGACTCAAACATGCAGAGCTTTCCTTTTAGTATTTATTACATTTTAAAGATTTCATCCGGTTCCTTATTGATCATGAAAGCACATTTATGCAAATGTGTAAAAGCATTTGTTGTCCAGTCTTGAACAGTCAGTGTTTAATTTTGTGCCTGTATAGAGTTTAGTGAATAGCACTACGCAGTGTAAGGAAGAGAATGTGGTTCTTTTTCACTTCAAATGTCAAATTTACAAAATTTATTTGCATCTGGAAGGCTTATTCTTTGATGTTTACCTAAAAAGAAAATCTGCTTATGAACCCGAGGTCTACTTAAAAATCTTCTTATATTTGCCTTTCAAATTGAACAGACCAGTTTTAAAGGAGGAAAAGTCAAAATAGTTTAAAGTTTGATTGCTTAACTTAGGAAAAATGTGAGCTTTGCCCATGGGAGTCAAATCATGTTAAGGGCTTGTAATCATGTCCAGGTTCAATATCAGTCTGCTTTCCTTTATTTACCAGGATCTGGTGTAATCTCAGATTGCTTAGTTAAAATCAGCTTATAAATTGGAATAACAAGGACTATGAGATTAGATTCTGTTAGTGATTTTTTTCACATAAGTTGACTTCTTGATACAGTTGAAAGAATTAATTTTAAAGCTTGGATGGTATTTTTAAATTGTTTTTTGCTAATCTTTATTGTAGGGTACCAACAGGGCTAGTACTCCAAAGGAATAGAAATAGTTCATTTTAAAACTAGATCTCTGGGGAGGGAGGTGGGAGGGGGGTTCAGGTTTGGGAACTCATGTAAGAATTAAAGATTTCAAAATTTAAAAAATAAATAAATAAATAAAATAAAAAAAAAAAAACTAGATCTCTTCTCCTACATGAGATAGATAGCAATACTAAAGTAAAGAAAAATAAAGAACAGAAAAAGTCCTCCATTTCAGTAGCCCATATGTAAACCTTGTTCTACATCTGGTAGACTCTTAACTGTTTCTCTTGTTTTATGGAACTTTTTTTAGCTTCTGACCTTGTGTCTATGGCTCATGTTGCTGAATAGTTTAAGAAGTACTTTGATAAGAACACTGATGCTATTATGCAGCACAGTTTATCACAGAAGTGAAAAGAATACTTTCTACTTCCTAACAGGAAGTAGAAAGGTCTAAATTAAAAAGATTTCAAGGGAAATTAGGAGTTGACAGCATCATCATCTTTCCAAACTCACCAACATCCTCATGTGTTTTTCCCCTAGCTATCTGCTCTCTGCAAGCACTTAGACAACCTGTGGGAAGAACATCGTGGCAGCGTGGTCCTGTTTGCCTGGATGCAGTTTCTTAAGGAAGAGACCTTAGCATACCTGAATATTGTCTCTCCTTTTGAACTCACGATGGGTTCTCAGAAAAAGGTTCAGAGAAGGATGGCTCAAGCTTCTTCCAACACAGAGCTAGATTTTGGAGGAGCCACTGGATCTGACATAGACCAAGAGGAAGTTGTGGATGAGAGAGCCATGCAGGACGTGGAATCATTGTCGAGTCTGATCCAGGAAATCTTGGACTTTGATCAAGCTCAGCAGATAAAATGCTTTAATAGTAAATTGTTCCTGTGCAATATCTGTTTCTGTGAGAAACTGGGTAGTGAGTGCATGTACTTCTTGGAGTGCAGGCATGTGTACTGCAAAGCCTGTCTCAAGGACTACTTTGAAATCCAGATCAGAGATGGCCAAGTTCAATGCCTCAACTGCCCAGAACCCAAGTGCCCTTCAGTGGCCACTCCTGGTCAGGTAACTCTTCACTCTGCTGACAGCTGCTCCCTAATTCTCTCACAACTCTCCAAAGGGAGGCATTCTCTCAGGAACTTCTTGATAGGGCTCATCAGGACAGTCTGAGGCCTTGGAGCCAGCCCACCAGTTTTATTGTGTCCATGATCTTTATTTAAACAAATGTAAATGCTCCCTTTGCTGGCTTTGGTGTCCCTTGGCAAGGATGAGCATTAAAAAAATAATTCTGGTGATTTACTCTATATTATCTGCTAGAAGGGGGAACTACTACCCAGTCTGTGTGAGGTTGGGATCTGGAGGGGTTATCCCTTGGGATGATTAACCAAATGTTTACAGACTTTAAAGATAGCCTGCTTGGTTGTTTCTTCTTTTTTTTTTTTTTTAAATCAGCTCCTTTGAGGCATAAATGTACTCATGTAAAGTGTACATTTTGCTTAGTTTTGACAAATGGGTAGACCCATGTAACCACTGTCTCCGTCAAGATATAGACTGCCCATACTAGCTCAGTTGGTAAAGAATCTGCTTGCAAAGCAGGAGACCCTGGTTTGATTCTTGGGTCACAAAGATCTGCTGGAGAAGGATAGGCTACCCACTCCTGTATTCTTGGGCTTCCCTTGTGGTTCAGCTGGTAAAGAATTCACCTGCAATACGAGAGACCTGGGTTTGATCCCTGGGTTGGGAAGACCCCTGGAGAAGGGAAAGGCTACCCACTCCAGTGTTCTGGCCTGGAGAATACCATGGATTGTACAGTCCATGGGGTCGCAAAGACTCAGACATGACTGAGCCACTTTCACTCACTCATTCACTCATACTTGGTTTGATTTTGAAGTGAGATAGAGGGTTTTATTTTCTTTTTTTTTAATCTAACTTTATTTATTTTAATTGGAGGCTAATTACTTTACAATATTGTATTGGTTTTGCCATACATTGACATGAATCCTCCACGGGTGTACATGTGTTCCTCATCCTGAACCCCCCACCCACTCCCTCCCCATCCCATCCCTCTGGGTCATCCCAGTGCACCAGCCCCAAGCACTCTGTATCATGCATCGAACCTGGACTGGCTATTTGTTTCACATATGATAATATACATGTTTCAATGTCATTCTCCCAAATCATATCACCCTCGCCCTCTCCCACAGAGTCCAAAAGACTGTTCTGTACATCTGTGTCTCTTTTGCTGTCTCGCATACGGGGTTATCGTTATTATTTTCTGTTCATCTGGTTTTTATGCTTGCTTCCTAAAGATCTCCCTTAGGATCAGAACTGGTTGGGAAATCATCAAACTTAACGATGTTTCACATTTCCCTCCAGGTCAAAGAGCTAGTGGAAGCAGAGTTGTTTGCCCGTTATGACCGCCTTCTCCTCCAGTCCACCTTGGACCTGATGGCCGATGTGGTGTACTGCCCCCGCCCATCCTGCCAGCTGCCTGTGATGCAGGAGCCTGGCTGTACCATGGGCATCTGCTCCAGCTGCAATTTTGCCTTCTGTACCCTGTGCAGACTGACCTACCACGGGGTCTCTCCATGTAAGGTGACAGCAGGTAGGTTGTAACTGTGTGAACTCAGTCTCCCAGCCCTCCCCCACCCCCTAGAAAAGAGACTTATCACTTCAATTCTTCATTTGGAAGAATTGTGTTCTTCTTTGTTGGTTCAACAGATATTTTTATGTCAGTTACTGCCTACATTCTGGGAATATAGCAGTGACCAAATGCCCTCATGGAACTTACATTCTAATGGGGGAGACAGGCAAACCCAATAAATAAGAATATTAGATAGTGGTAAATGCTGAAGAGGAAAAAAAAAAGGAAAGCTATGAAGTGTTCTGAAGGGGAAGACGTTTGGGATTTTATTTAGAAAAACCCAGCGGAGGCAAAGTGGTTTGAGTAGACTTGAAGGAAGTAAGGAAACAAACCATGCAGATATCAAAGGGGAGCATTCCATGGAAGGAATGACAGGGTAATTTCTGTCAATGAATATGGAATAATGTAGATGCTGGCAAATACAGAGCAACTGAGCTATCACTGTTGTTTCCATGATGCACACGTTTGATCAAGTGCTTTCTCAGTGAGCCCAGGAGGGCTCAGAATCTTCCTCAACCCAGTGCTTTAGAAAGCCACCGTCTATTGAGGTAGGCACAGGAAGTGAAACCTGTTAGCCATTTCTGGTTTAGATAAGGATTGAGAAATCATGCCCTTGACATCAATTGGACTAGACTTTGGTGACTTAGTGTTTCTCAAACTAACAGGGCTGATGATAATAGCTACTTCATAAGGTTATTGTAAGTTTGAAATGACCTATTGTAGTGCTGCTCAGAGTTGTTATAGTTGTTATACTGGTCAGTGACAGGGTAAATACAGAAATTGAGAGTCAGGGTTTAAAACTTTTATAGCAATTTCATTATTGCTGGCCACTGACTAAATTTTATGTCAGTCAAACACAAAAATTTAGGCTTATATTTTTTGTCTTTTTATGCATTTTTATAATAATTCATTTGATTATATTTTGCAAAAGTATTGGTCCTTGACAGAGTGGGAGGAAAAAACTGGTTCTTCACTGAAGTTTGAGAATGGGCATTTTGCATGTGAAATGCAAAATGGTAACTATTTTTTAAAAATTTGTGTATTATTTATTATTAAAGTATAATTAATGTATAATTTGTGCTAATTTTTTCTGTATAACAATGTGATTCATTACAGTACAGAATATATGTACATTCTTTTTTATATTTATATTTTTTTCCATGATGATTTATCACAGGATGTTGGACATAGTTCCCTGTGCTATACAGTAGGACCCTGTTTCTCCATTCATATATAACAGTTTGCATAACCCCAACCTCCCCAATCCATTCCACTCCTGGTTTCCTTGGCAACTACCAGTCTGTTCTCTATGTCTACAAGTCTGTTCTTGTTTTGTAGATAGGGTCATTTGTGTCATATTTTGGATTCCACATATAAGTGGTATCATATGGTACTTGTCTTTTTCGTTATGACTTTACTAGTGGGATAATCTCTAGCTGCATCGATGTTACTGCAGATGGCTTTGTTTCATTATTTGTTACGGCTGTGTAGTATTCCTTCGTATGTACGTACCACATCTTCCTTACTCATCTGTTGATGGACATTTAGGTAGTTTCCATGTCTTGGGTATTATGAATAGTGCTGCTGTGAATATAGGAGTGCAGCTATATTTTAGAATTATAGTTTTATGTGGATATTTACCCAGGAGTAGGATTCCTGGATCGTTTGGTAATTCTATTTTTCGTTTTCTAAGGAACATCCAAAGTGTCTTCCATAGTGGCTGCACCTTTTACAGTCCCATCAACAGTGTAGGAGGATTCCCTTTTCTCCACACCCTCTCCAGCATTTGTTATTTGTAGATTTTTTAATGATGGCCATTTTCACCAATGTGAGGTGGAACCTCATTGTAGTTTTGATTTGTAGTTCTCTAATAATTAGTCGTATTGCACATCTTTTCTGTACCTCTTGGGCCATCTGTTTGTCTTCTTTAGAGAAATATCTATTTATTAATAGTTATTTTGCCCATTTTTCCATTGAGTTGTTTGTTTTTGTTGTTGAACTGTTTTGTTGTATGAACTGTTTGTATATTTTGGAAATTAAGCCCATGTCAGTTGCATCATTTGCAAATACTTTCTTCCAAACCATCTCTTTTTATTGATGGTTTCCTCTGCTGAACAAAAGCTTGTAAGTTTGATTAGGTCCCATTTGTTTATTTTTGCTTTTATTTCTATTACCTTGGTCAGAAAATGTTTTGCCTCTGTTCTCTTCTGAAAGTTTTATGGTGTTATGTGTTAGATTTAAGTCTTCAAACTACAAAATGGTAACTATTAATGCCAGTATTGCTATAGTTACTGATTGTTAGCAGAGTGTCATCTCCAAGAAAGGACCCTGACAGGAGAATGAGTAAATGGAGTATTTCCAGTCACCTGTGGCAGAGTCTTGTAGAGGTTATTGGCAAATGGGATGGAGAACTCACCAGAGTATAATATAAGCCTTTACTTGAGACTTTGGTATCCTTATCATTGAGAGGCTGAAGTACCTTCCAGGTATTTCACAATGTTTGGGGAAGAAATCAAAGATAGACTTGGGGGCTGCAGCAAAATTGGGAATCTCTTTCTTATTCTCTATATGTTAGATATTACCATAAAAAATATATGATACACTAATAATTTTATTATTTTGAGAACATTAGAGCAGCAACCTCTGTCCTTAAGATGTCTTGGAATACAAAAATGCTTTGAACTAGTAGAGGAAATACAAATGACAGGATTTAAAAATACATGTCTGCTGCATCTCAGTAGAAGTGTTAAAGTCATGGGAATGAACAATACAGAGAAAGGATACATAGGTGAAGGAAAAGTGCAGTTATAATTCTGCTCCAGAAGTTGTCTACTTCTAAATAGTATGAGGAAGGTAAAATAATAAAAGAGCCAGAACATTGTTGAGAGAGGTCTTTAATTAATTGTGTTGAAAAGGTAAGGTAATAGAATTGTGAGCAAAAGCCTTTGTTGACAAATAAAGCCCTTTGGAAATAGCTGCCCATTCCATTTGAGTTAAGTGATAAAGCAGTAGAAACCAGATTGATGAGTATTAAGCAGAAAAGTTGGTAGAAAGGACTTTTCCTTTACCTGTTGGTGGTAAATTTTATTCACTGGCTTTTTTCTTATATATGCAGAATTGAACTGTTGGTCTTTGTCCTTAAATCAAAGGTGCTTTTGTTTAGTTTGGCAGGTCTTGTTATTAAATGGTGAATGATGCTGACTTAGTAGAAAATCAGCGTCTGTTTCAACCTTTGTGTCATTTGATAAGTCAGCCTTTAAACTGTACTACTAGTTGTACTAGTTGCACAAAAATATCAACATTAATAAGTTAAAATCAAAGAGAAAAGGTAAGCTATTATTCTGTCACATTTAAGAAGTCCAGCTTTTCTACTTGGAGAATTCCTGTCTGTTCTTTGTCTTTCATGCATGTGTAATTTTTACCTAGTTACAACCTAAATATTCTTTTTGCTGGCTTCTGTAATGAGTATTTAATTGAATTGTAGCCATCCTAATTATAAGTTTTAATAACTAAACATTATGTCATTAAGTGGTTCCACACACAATTATTCCCTTGGACATTTAATTTGTTTGCCATTGTTATATGTGTTATATGCGTCTCTTTGCATATAATTTTACTTTGGATTAATTCCTTATGCTAAAATCCCAAGAATAACATTATTAAATAATAATATTATTGAATAGTCAAAGGTTATGATGATTTTTAATGATTTTTAATGAGCTTTACAAGTTGTATAAAAGTTAATTTTCCATTTCACCTTCTAGAGAAATTAATGGACTTACGAAATGAGTACCTGCAAGCAGATGAGGCCAATAAAAGATTTTTGGAACAGAGGTATGGTAAGAGGGTGATTCAGAAGGCACTGGAAGAGATGGAAAGTAAGGAGTGGCTAGAAAAGAACTCAAAGAGCTGCCCGTGTTGTGGAACTCCCATTGAGGTAAAAGTCTGGGGACAGACTTGGAGGCCTGCCTACTTGCCAAGCATGTTATGATTTCCTCAAGAAGCCTTTTAATTTTGAACTAATTAAGAAAACATATTTTGGTATTTATTAAACCTTCTTGGAAGATTCAAATTTGCTACTAATTATTGTTATTGATATTAAATATATTAGACTTCCCTTTTCAGAGTGCTCTCATACAGTGATGGTTTTTCTCACCTTGTATCTGCCTCAAAATTTAATGAGTTATGAGGAGGCCATGCTAGGACTACAGTCAACTCAACTCATGTATGTTATTTTTTTAAAAAAAACAGGCTGACTTCTCAAAACTATTTATCCTGGAATTTAACACATCTTTTTAACAAGTTCCTGCTTACGAAATACAGATATAAGTCAAAATAGATAGATAAATCTATTGTTTCTTGACAAAACCTTAATATATTTTAAAATCAAAATATATGTCTTTGCATTTGATTCTGTTTTTCCAGTCCATTATATCTGAGCTAACCTGGATGATGATGCCTCAGTTACTTCATTAAGGAAACTAGCCTTCTATTTAACCACTTTGACATGTCTCAGCTCTGATAGAATGGGAGACTTGGGTACCAAATGTTTACTAAGATTTAGGTAAAAAGTTTAAATCCCACATATTAAAGCCAAACATTTTCATAATCAATCTAACTACATAATTCACCTATACATGTTTGGTTTGTATTTACTGTTTATCAGAAGAGATTTTGCTTAGTATCGAAGTATTTCCTATATTTCACTTGTAATGCCAAAGAGTTTAGGCATTAATATCAGTGTGTGTTAGCCTGTGTTTCTCAACCCTGCATTAGAAAAGGGAGACGATAAGGAAAATGTTGCACCGAATCATTTTGTCAAGTGCATTTCTCTTTTGCTTTTACAGCCTTGATATTTTTCTCTTTCCCACCAGAAATTAGATGGATGTAACAAGATGACATGTACTGGCTGTATGCAGTATTTCTGCTGGATTTGCATGGGTTCTCTTTCTAGAGCAAACCCTTATAAACATTTCACTGATCCTGCTTCCCCGTGTTTTAACCGGTATGTATTCCCAGAACTCCTACTTTCAGCAGTTTTTTGGTACTTGATTTGCAGACCACAAGCCCAGGAAGTTTTAGCTCTGTTTATTCAGAGAATTTTCTTATATTTTTAAATATTTTCTTTTATATATTTTTCATATTTTTCTTTCATATATTTTGTCATATATGCATTTTCTTGAAAATGAGTTTTATGATGAAAATGTACTATCTGAAGATTTTCTTTAATTTATTATCCTCCTCAACTTTTTTAGTGAAAAATTTCAAACATATGGAAGAGTTGAAAGGATAGGACTATGATATCTTTCACCAAAATGAACAATTGATAATATTTACCGTATTTGTTTTCTAAATTTATTGCTTAACTACTTGGCCATAAGTTGGAGATATGATGCATCGTCTCTATATACTTCTACACATCTTTCCTAAGATAAGGAAAGTTTTGTACATAACAGTAATACCTCAAAAAATTTAACAATGGCGTACTGTCATCTAATAAAATATTTAAGACTTATCAACTATTCCCAAAAATATCTTTTAAAGCTGTTTTATTATACCAGGATCTAATCAAGTTTAATTATTTTATTTGATTCTGTTTCATAATGGAGAAAAGTATTACCCACCTTTTGTTTGTCTGTATTGAGCGGAACGTTGACCTTTTGAAGAGTCCAGGCTGTTGTCCTATATAACCTTACCTGCTGGAGTTCTGTTTCTCCATGGTGCCTTTTAGTTTGTTTCTCTTTCCTCTGTATTTTCTGTAAAGTGGAAGTTAGCTGTAGAATGCAGTTTGATTAGATTTAGAGTAACATTTTTGACAGGAATACTTAACAAGAGGTGGTGTACTTCATGTTGTATCACGTCAGATCCATAATGTCAGGCTGTCTCACTATTAGCATGATGTTCAGTTCTATCATTTGTTCCGTTGTAAAGGTAAGGTTTTTCTTCTGTTGTCAGTGAGTGATCTGTGGGATGACTCCTTGGCACAATGTGAATATCCTATTCTCCACCAGCTTCAGTTTCAATATCAGTTGATAATCTTTGTTAATAGACATCTGTGGGGTACCTACAGTCAGTTCTTGACATTATGAAACTATGAGTTGAAGAAACCAGCTCTGCCTATGAACCACTGGAAATAAAAGTGTTGAAAATACAAATTTTAAGTAACAGAAGAGGAGGAAAAGAAATTGGCAACTGTAAAACATTCTACTAGTGGAGAGTACAAGCACGGTGAAGATGGAAAGGATGGAGTGATTAGTATGTAGTAAAGTTACAGTGTTTTGAAGGAGTGCAGCTTCTTGACTGCCTGAATTTTTCAGTCTTGACTTATTCTACATATTATACACATTAGTGTCAGTTTTTGTGATACCTGTCTCCCATTATTGTTTCTCCTTGGCCCTTGAGAGTTGTCTGGATCCTTAAAAAAGGGTTGTTATTTCAGCCCTTCCCAGTAGAATAATTAAAGGAAAGGAAAAGATATTATCAGAATAGTGCAGAACATATATTTGTAAAAAGGAAAGAAATTATATTCAGTTTCTATCAGGTATATTAAAATGTACCTTGTTTTATGCTTCCAGGTTGTTCCATGCTGTGGATGTTAATGGAGATATTTGGGAAGATGAGATTGAAGACTAGTTAACTTCTACTGCTCAAGATATGGAAGTGGAATGGTTTGCCCTAATCTTTTGTCAAGTATACAGAGTAACTTTGCAGGATATTTAGGGTGCCGTTGATTTAGTCTTCCTATGTAGAAGATATGGAAGAACAAGGTTTTATTTTCATGTGGTACTACTGATTAAGGCACATGTATACATTTTTTCATTGCAGCATAATTGAGGAAGTATTAAGCCAAAGGTTCAGAAAATGAAAACTAGAAAAGATTAAATATTACAATGTGCCCAAAGCTTTGAATAGTTAAAATTAAATATTTATTTTCTTCTCCAAGCTTTAGGGAAAGAGAGAGGGGTCAAGAGTTAAAGACCTTTTTGTCTCTGAGAAGCATCCCTCTAAGACATTCTGTGGGAGCTGTCTCAGTAGTACTCCTTAAAACTTGGGGTAGGTAGAAGCCTTACTAAAATTGTGCCGAGAGCCTGATCTTATTTACTCTGTATTACGTTCTTTCCAACCTGATTTCTGCTAATTTTATTTGGAGGAAGCCCCTTACTCTCTAACTGATTAGATGGCCCCGTGTCATTTTGGTCTGCTGCTTTTCAGAATAGAAATTTACAGATAATTTAAAAAATATTTTTTAGTACGTAAACACTGTAGGTCACCTAATATATTTATCAGTGGTCTATAGTCCACTGGTTTTGAGCCAAGTCAAGAATTTATTGCTAGTGGCTTAGAAGAATTTCAGCCCTTTTAAACTTTCATGCTGCTTCTAGGCAGTAGAGCCTAGATTCAGAACGACTTGCCTTTGCTACCTTTTGTTCTACATTCTCTCCAGTCGACCCTTGCCCTACCTTTCATTGGTAAGGACAATTTTAATATTAGCTCCAACAGCTCATATTTTTATTTCCCCTGCTGGGATAGGAGAAAGCCTAATATATTCCCAAGCTGAACTTTAATTATCTGCGTTTTGAACACTGCACCACCATAGTTCCAGCGCTAAGTTTCTGAATTCTTTTTAAAAGGGCTTCTCTAATGTGCTATGGAAATTTGTTTTCCTAGCCTCTCTCTTTTTTTTTTTTTTTTGGCATCAGCACTGTTTCAGGGGATGATTTTGGCTTGATACCTAGATCCCTGTTCTTGGGTTTTGTTGGCTTTTTGAAAAATTGTCTTTCCTTATGGTTTGGTGAGTGGGTTGGTAGCAAAATAAGATTTTTGGTAAAAAGGATAGAAGAATTCAGCTAAAGCTGTGAACATGTTCTTTTTTCCTACCTTGTCATTGAAAATTGGGGAATTGCTTTTAACCATTTTATATGTGTGTATCCAAAGAGCATGGACTGTTTCTGGATTGTCAATGAGGATGCTAAATCTTAAAAATAAAAATTATTTAAAAATTGTCTTATAATTAGAGCAGAGTTGCTGCTATCTGTTCTGTCACCAAGGCAATGATCACATTTAAAAACTATGTGGTGTATAACACATATTCTTAAAGTGAGCAGAAGAAAGTCATGGAACAGTGTCTCCTCTTTTACCTAAGCTTGTGACTGAACTTAGATTTGGGGGCCCATATTTTGTTTAATCTACATGGATTCAGCACATTTTATATAAGAGCTAAAGTTAACTTAAAAAATAAGTTGAAGATAAGAAATGGAAATGAAAACAACTAATTATATAGAGTACATACTTGAGAATAGTGGCTCTTCTCAATGACTGGGTAAGAGTTCATTTCATACCTTTCACTGGTAGCCTCTCAGAAGCTCTTAGGTTCATGGGCTAATTGATGTTGCTAGGGGTTATTTGGGTCTGTTGTACATTATGTTAATGATGTATTGAAAGTAGGAAAGACTCTTAGTTTCGTGAAAGAAATGACAGGATTTTTCTCTATGATTCTAAAAAAACACAACAGGTCCTTAGCTTCAAAGACTTGTTTGTTCAACTGAGTGTTTTTTCTTTAGGTACAAGATCTTCACCCTTTAATTTTCACAAAGACAGTAGGACTTATAAAGTCTTATTTTCATTTATTTACTTACTTATAATTTGCCAATCTGACAGGGCAAAATGGCACACAATTAAAAATTTTTTGCATACACATTGACTACTAATGAGTATAATTTTTGGAAATTTTCATTCTATGAATTGTTAAGTTCCTTTGAATTTAAAAAAATCTTTTATTGGAATATAGTTGATTTACAATATTGTGTTTTAGGATGAAGGCCTTTTTTACAATTGGGCTGAGATTTGCCATAAATTGACATGGACCTTATGAGTCCTTTTGATGAGAATGAGAGAGCAGAGGAGGATCCCTTTGAAGACTGCTAAAGCAAGTTTGAAGAGGGTGCATCCCTTGATTTTGTAGAAAAGGTTTGGATCTAGAACTGATGAAACAACCTGCTAAATAACTTTTTAAGTCAATATAAAGCTTTTGTGACTTTTAAAGCGTGGGATTGAATCAACTTAAGGGCCTGCTTTTGTCACTTGAGGTAAATCTTGTCTCATTCATTTTTTCTAAAGTAAACGTTTCGTTTTACAGTAGTTTTAGATTTTCAGAAAAATTGCAAAGATAGTACAGAGTTCCCATCTACTCTACACCCATTTCCTTACTCTTTTTTTTTTTTAATGTGGACCATTTTTAAAGTCTTTATTGAATTTGTTACAATATTCTGTTTTATGTTTTGGTTTTTTGGCCTCAGAGCATGTGGAATTTTAGCTTCCCAACCAGGGATTGAACTTGCAAACCCTGCACTGGAAGGTGAAATATTTCCTTATTCTTAACATCTTATATTACTATGATACATTTGTCACAGTTACTGAACAGTGTTATTAACTAGACTCTATGCTTCTAATTTCCTTAGGTTTTTTTTTCCCCTGGAGACTTTTATCTGTTCCAGGATCCCATTCAGGATACCACATATTACTTTTAGTCATCATGTCTCCTTAGGCTTCTCTTGGCTATCACATTTTTATTAGTAATATTACATAAACATTGTATCTTGATGCACCTGTATTGGTCAGAAGCCAAAAATTTTTTCAGAAGACTGATTACCTGTTGCAGGTAGGCTCAGAAAATCAGTAAAATTATTGATTGAGGTCTTTTTCTTTTTTTTTCTGAGGACACTGGCTATCTCTGGAGTTTTAGGCTGTATGCCTGTTATGGTCAGTTTTCTGCTCAGCTTCATGAGGAAATCATTAAACACTGGACAAGTTAATCAGACTTGTGGGTCATCTGGACTCACAGAGGGGCTCTGCACTAGTGTGAGAAGATGAGCCCTGCCACCTCAGCTAAATACTGAATTCAATGAGTGAGCATCTAGGGGCTGCCCCCCTTCCTGTTGAGATGGGTAAGAGAGAAAACAGTTGGCAGCCATATTCCCAGACCTATAGTATTGTCAGCAAGGTCATTTTTTAGTAGAAGAGGATTCTCTTTTTTTTTTTTTCAATTTCTTTTTGGTTCTCATTTACATTAGAAATTCATTAATATATTTACTTTTTATTTTTAAGAGAAAATTAATCAGATCTGATAATCATAAAGCCCTTCGTGTGGTTGCCTGATTTAGAAGGGAATTTCAAAATTTTGCCTGGAATTTTGGAGAGCCTGCTGCTGCTACTGCTGCTAAGTCGCTTCAGTTGTGTCCAATTCTGTGCGACCCCATAGATGGCAGCCCACCAGGCTCCCCTGTCCCTGAGATTCTCCAGGCAAGAACACTGGAGTGGGTTGCCATTTTCTTCTCCAATGCATGAAAGTGAAAAGTGAAAGTGAAGTTGCTCAGTCGTGTCTGACTCTTAGTGACCCCATGGACTGCAGTCCACCAGGCTCCTCCGTCCATGGGATTTGCCAGGCAAGAGGACTGGAGTGGGTTGCCATTGCCTTCTCCATATTAATCTTTAAAGTAAGTCATAAGCATCACCAGCAGGTGGCAATAGTTCCCATGGTATAAATGCAATAACTGGTTATGACAGGAGTAGTATTTTGTTGTAGAAACACATCCCAGATGTATTTCTGAGATTTTAATTTTTCTCATTATGTTTCATTACAGTTTGTTATACATTTTGTTAGGTAGAATAACATCTGATGATACCAGCAAGGCAAGAACAGCAGTATTACTAAAGACTATACGGCCACTTAAAACTGTACTTGAACCATAGTTGACCTCCAATTGTGATGTGACATTAAAGTGTCACCCCTGATAGTAGTGCTTGCCTGAAACCACTGAAGTGAAGAAATTAAGTTATATCTGAGTAAGCAAAACCAAGGAATTTTAATCTGTGGTGCCATCTCATATTGATGAGAGTAGCTAAGTAGTGTGTTCCCTGAACTTTGGCTCATTAAAAGTAAACATTGGCCTGCAGGCCAGGTTGAGAGGTTGTGGTCAGAAAGCTGTTTATAATATCAACTTTGAGCACCTATAGTCTAGTGTCTGCATAATTACTCAAGTAGCCTGAAGATTTACCACTCCAAATAGTACTGTATATCTCTGAGCCAGAGGATGCTTTGAAGAGTATCGTGCACATTGAAAACTTAGTGAGATTCTGATGCCGAAGTACAAAGTCAGCATAGTTATTTCTTTTCCTTGACTCTTTTTTATTTTCTTCATTGAATCAACAAACTAATATTAATATAACCTGCTGCTGCTGCTGCGGCTGCTAAGTCGCTTCAGTCGTTTCCGACTGTGCTACCCCATAGATGGCAGCCCACCAGGCTCCCCCGTCCCTGGGATTCTCCAGGCAAGAACACTGGAGTGGGTTGCCATTTCCTTCTCCAATGCATGAAAGTGAAAAGTGAAAGTGAAGTCGCTCAGTCGTGCTCAACTCTTAGTGACCCTATGGACTGAAGCCCACCAGGCTCCTTTGTCCATGGGATTTTCCAGGCTAGAGTACTAGAGTGGGGTGCCATTGCCTTCTCTGTAATATAACCTAAATGCATATAAATTTAAGAGATGATTGTGTGTCTTAATTTCAATCCCATTCCAATACAAACTTGTTGTGTTTCCTAGTATTCGTTCACTCATTTAATGAATATTTATTAACACCTCACAATAGGCCTTACTATTTTTTCTAGCAACTGAGAATGTTGCCTTGATTAAAGCAGGTATAAATCTCCCTGCCCTTGTAAAACTTAAATTCTGGTGGAAGGAAACAGACACTAAGCAAATTACATGATTTATCAGAAGATAAGCACCATGGAGAAAAGTTGGAAGAAGGAATAGGGGAGGCTATTAAGGGAGGCTGAGTGATGTTGGAATTTTAAAGAGCGGACAGGAGTTCATCAGCATACCCCTTGAAAAAAGGCTTGGCAGTGTGGAAGTGAACCTTGTGGACAATGTGAGAAGAGAGTCCAGGCAAAGAGAATAGCAGGAACAAAGGCCCTTGGGATAGGAGCGTGTTAGAGGACTCCGAGAATGGCATGGTAGCCAAGCACAACTTGGGCAGATTGAGAAAGGGAGAGTATTAAGAGGTGGGATGGGAGTAGGTGGTGCTGCAGACTGCTTGGGCCTTGGGTGAACTTTGGCTTCTACTCTGAGATGGAAGCCCTTGGAGGACTTTGAAGTGTGTTAGTGTCTGGTGTTGAGGGAACAGGGTGAGCAAGGGCAGAAACAGATTAATTAGGAAACGACTGCAGTAACTCAGGTGAGAAGTGCAGGTGCCTTGGACCAGTGTACCAGCACTTGGAATCTTGACAGATGTTCAGATTCTGTACTTCCTTGAAGGTAAAACTAACAGGATTTGCTGCTAGATTGGACATACAATGTGAGAAGATGAGACAGCAGAGTCGATTTCTAGGTCTTTGTAAATAGGTGATATGGAGAAACCTATAGGTAGCAGAGGTTTGCCAGAGGACTTGAGTTGTGGACAGATGAATTTACTATGTCTGATGGTTATCTCAGTGGAGATGTTAGGTAGGCAGTTGGATATTCTGCTGTTCAAGGGAGAAATATAAATATGGGAGGCTGGAGGTGTAAATATCAGGCTGGAGATGTAAATATCAGGCTGGAGATGTAAATATGAGAGTCAGTGTATAGATGGTATTTAAAGCCGTAAGACTGGATGAAGTTACCAAGAGAGTGAGTTTTAAGAGAGAAGAGGTCCAAAGACTGCATCTTATGACACCCCACATGCTAAGAATTCAGGGTGATGATGAGGAACCAGCAAAGGAGACTGAGAGTGACCAGTGAAGTAAGAAAATCAGCAGAGTGTGATGTCCTGGAAGCCACGTCAGATGTGAAGGACAGAGTGGTCGGCTGTGTCAGATACTGCAAATAAATCAAGTTATATGAGCTCTGAGAATTGACTTGGAAATCCATTTAGAGGTCATTGGTGACCTTGACAACTGCTGTTTTAATGGAGGGGATGAAAATCTGGAATGTGTTTGAGAAGGAATGGAGTATCTTCACAGTAATAAAGAAAATGAACAAACTGAAAATCAACTTTTCTTAGCTCCATCAGAGAATTGAGGTCACAGGGCAAACTTCCACAAAAACTAGAAAGACAGGAAAATGCAGAAAATACAGGTCTGCTTACCCAAAGTAGAAGTTGCTGGAGGCAATAATTAGGCTTTAAATGAATTGCTAGGGGGCTGAGTGTGGATTAGTGAGAGTTTAAAACTATGGGGAGCAATTTGTAACACATACCATATAAATTATTACAATTTAAAAAAAGAAACCTCCTGGGAGCTCATTTGAAGGGGACCCACCCATATGTGGGTTTTACCACCAGTAGCTCAACCATCTTGTCACTCTGAGGATGGCAAAAGAATCTGCTTCTGTCAGGTGTTGGCTGGTAGGGGGCTGGGGGTGGGGGGTGGGCTGCAGGGAGTAACTTTTGAAATAACCCCAGAGCTTTGTTTCCAGGACAGAAGCCTGCCCTCAAGGAAAATTGCTGGTGTCAAAGAGATGAAGCAAGCACCAGAACCAAACTCAGATGTGGCAGAAATTTTAGAATTATCAGAATGGGATTTTAAAACAACTAAGATTATGCTAAAGTCTCTGATAGAAAAAGTGGACAATGTGCAGGAACAGATGAGGAATATAAGCAAAAAATGGAAAACTCCAAAAGAGAATGGAAAAGAAATGCTAGCTATAAAAACTATCAGAAATGAATGCTTTTGATGGGTTCATGGGTAGACTTAACACTGCTGAAAAAAGAACCTTGCACTTCAAGATATGTCAATAGAAAAACTGAAAGAGGAAAAGGAATGAAAGACAAAAGATACAGAAAAGGTACAGAGTATCTAAGAACTGTGAGGCAGTTGCAAAAGGTGTGTTATGTGCATAATGGGAATACGAGAATAAAGAAAGAATTGGAGAGAGACTGAAGCCAGAGTATAGATAATTCCGGAAGTTTCTTACTGCAAAGGGAATCAGAATGAAGCTATTATAAGAGAGGACAAACGGTAAAGAGTTTTGTTTTTAAAGCTTGTTTTGTATTCTTGTAGGGGTGATTCAGGAAAAAAAAAGGACAGTTTGATGCTGTAGGTGTGAAAGGAGAGTTTCAGGAGCAATGCCCTCAAGGAGGCAAGAAAAGAAGGGATCTAGTACTCTTGCCTGGAAAATCCCATGGACAGAGGAGCTTGGTAGGCTGCAGACCATGGGGTCACGAAGAGTCGGAAACGACTGAGCGACTTCGCTCTCACTTTTCACCGTCATGCATTGGAGAAGGAAAAGGCAACCCACTCTAGTGTTCTTGCCTGGAGAATCCCAGGGACAGAGGAGCCGGGTAGGCTGCAGACCATGGGGTCACGAAGAGTCAGAAACAATTGAGCGACTTCGCTTTCACTTTTCAATTTCATGCATTGGAGAAGGAAATGGCAACCCACTCCAGTGTTCTTGCCTGGAGAATCCCAGGGACAGACGAGCCTGGTGGGCTGCCATCTATAGGGTCGCACAGAGTCGGACACGACTGAAGCGACTTAGCAGCAGCAGTGTACAAATAGAGGGATTGGACAAGGGACAAACCACAGGAAGAGGGCAAACTGAGGGCAAGGCTAGCAGGTGGGTGTATGTGGTGGTGGGAACCTGTGAAGTTCTTTACCACTTGCTTCTATTTTCAAGGTCAGAGAAAAGCTGGAGGAAGAGGGATTAGAGGCCATAATTAGACATTATGAATTAGGTCTCTTTAAGGAGACTGAAAGGACTAGGGGAAAATAGTTGTTAAGGACACTCTTGAGGTCCAAATTACTGCATTGTTTTATTTTTCCATTATTTCATAATTGAGGATTCTATCACAGTCTATTTATTGGAAACTTCTGCACCTTTCACTAGCATCTCATCACAGTAAGGATGTTAGTTCCCAGGAAAGAGGCATCAGAAAATATCCCAGAGAGGCATAGGGAATCAGGATTGCTACTTTACACTGGAGGGTCAGGGAAGATATCTCTGATAAATGACATTTGAGCAAAAGACCTGAAGAAGTAAGGGAGTAAGCCATGGATATATTGACCAGGGTTGGGGGTAGATAGTGGGCTAGTCTCTTGTATCCATCTGCAGTTTCTAAACATGTATTTAATAGGAGGCATGACACCCATTTGTTGGCATGCTGCTACTTTTTACTAAATGAAACTTTAAGCACATTGCATCCAACCCCTGAAATACAAATTATATATATACACTATCTTTTCCTTTTTGTGTATCACACTAAGGGTTTTACAGATTCACCTTTTTCTACTTAGCTGTAATATTTATTTTTAAAAAAATTTTATTGGAGTACAGTTTACTTACAATGTGCTCGTTTCAGATGTGCAGCAAAGTAATTCAGTTGTACATGTATTCTTTTTCAGATTCTTTTCCTATATAAGTTATTACAGAATATTCAGTAGATTTCCCTGTGCTATATAGTATGTCCTTGTTGGTTATGTGTTATATATAGTAGTGTGTGTATATTAATTCCAGGCTCCTAATTTATCCCCTGACCCTTTTCATTGTATTCATGGGGTTCTTGAGGCAAGAATACTGAAGTGGTTTGCTATTTTGTTCTCCAGTAGACCACATTTTGTCAGAACTCTCCACCATGACCCTGATGCTGGGAAAGATTGAGGGCAAGAGGAGAAGGCGGTGACAGAAGATGAGATGGTTGGATGGCATCACTGACTCAATGGACATGAATGAGCAAACTTGGAAATAGCGAAGGACAGGGAAGCCTGCCATGCTGCAGTTCATGGGGTTGCAAAGAGTTGGACACAAATTAGTAATTGAACAAGAACCCCAGCATTTCCCTTTGGGTAAATATAAGTTTGTTTTTGAAATCTCTGAGTCCGTTTCTGTTTTATAGTTATCTTTCATTTTAAAAAATTAGATTCCACATATAAGTGATATCATATGATATTTGTCTTTCTCTTTTACTTCCTTCACTAGTATGAAAATCTCTAGGCCCATCTATGTTGCTGCAAATGACATTATTTTGTCCTTTTTATGGCTGAGTAATATTCCATTATATATATGTACCACACCTTTATCCATTCCTCTGTCAATGGACATTTAGATTGCTCCCATCTCTTGGCTGTTGTTAAATAGTGCTGCGGTGAACATTGGGATGCATGTATCTTTTTGAATTATGGTTTTCTTTGGATATATGTCCAGGAGTGGGATTGCTGGATTTATGGTAGTTCTGTTTTAATTTTTAAAGGAAGTTCCACACTGTTCTCCATAGTGGTACCAATCGACATTCCGACCAACAATGCAGGAGGGTTCCCTTTTCTCCATAACTTCTCCAGCATTTATTGTTTGTAGACTTTTTGGTGATGGCCATTCTTAAAACATCCTTGTTTTTGGCAACAAAATATTCCAGTTCTACTGCAATCGCTGCTCAAAACATACATTAATGATTGCTTCTCTCCAAGAAGCCCTGAGTAGCATCAGAGGCCCAATCTGGCCCAGGAGTATACATCCCACCTGATCTGCACGAGAGCTGGTTGAAGCATGATGACACTGTTGCTGGGAAACACAGACCTTGGAAAGACAGATTAAAAAAATTTTTTTATTCTTACTATTTTTTAAATTTTTACTGGTGTGTATAGTTGATTTATAATGTGCTGTACAGCTGTATATCTGTGGTACAGCAAAGTGAATCAGCTTTATATATACCTATTTGTTGTTGTTGTTCAGTCACTAAGTCATGACTTTCTGTGACCTCATGGACTGTAGCACACCAGGCTCCTCTGTCTTCTGCTGTTTCTCAGAGTTTGCTCAAATTTATGTCCATTGAGTCAGTGATTTTATCTAATCATCTCATCCTTTGCTGCCCCCTTCTTTTGTCTTGATTCTTTCTCAGCATCAGGGTCTATTCCAGTGAGTCAGCTCTTTGCATCAGGTGGCTTCAGCTTCAGCAGCAGACCTTCCAATGAATATTCAGGGTTGATTTCCTTTAGGATTGATTGGTTTTATGTCCTTGCAGTCCAGGGGACTCAAGAATCTTTTCCAGCACCACAGTTCCAAAGCATCGATTCTTTGGCTCTCAGCCTTCTTTGTGGTCCAGCTCTCACATCCATACATGACTACTGGAAAAACCATAGCTTTGATTATATGGACCTTTGTCAGCAAAATAATGTTTTTACTTTTTAATATGCTGTCTAGGTTTGTCATAACTTTCCTTCCAAGGAGCAAGCATCTTAATTTCGTGGCTGCAGTCATTGTCCACAGTGATTTTGAAACCCAAGGAAATAGAATCCGTCATTGCTTCCAATCTTCCTCCTTCTATTTGCCATGAAGTGATGGGATCAAGATGCCATGACCTTAGTTTTTTTAATGTTGAGTTTCAAGCCAACTTTGTCAATCTTCTCTTCGACCTTCATCAAGAGGCTCTTTAATTCCTCTTCACATTCTGTCAGTAGAGTGGTATCATCTGCATATTTGAGGTTGTTGATATTTCTGCCAGCAGTCTTGATTCCAGTTTGTGATTCATCCAGCCTGGCATTTCACGTAATGTACTTTGCATATGAGTTAAATAAGCAGGGTGACAATATACAGCCTTGATGTACTCCTTCTTCAGTTTTGAACCAGTTTCATGTCTGGTTCTAACTGTTGCTTCTTGACCTGTGTACAAGTTTCTCAGGAGACAGATCAGGTAGTCTAGTATTCCCATCTCTTTAAGAAATTCCCAGTTTGTTCTGATCCACACAGTCAAAAGCTTTAGTGTAATGAAGCAGAAGTAGGTATTTTTCTGGAATTCCCTTGCTTTCTCCATGAGCCAACAAACGTTGGCAATTTGACCTCTGGTTCCACTGCCTCTTCAAAACCCAGCTTGTACAGCTGGAAGTTCTGGGTTATACTGCTGAAGCCTAGCTTGAAGGATTTGGAGCATAGTGCTAGCATGTCAAATGAGTGCAACTGTATGGTAGCTTGAACATTCTTTGGCATTGTCCTTCTTTGGGATTGGAATGAAAACTGACCTTTACCAGTCCTGTGGCCACCGCTGAGCTTCCCAAATTTGCAGCACCTTAACAGCATCATCTTTTAGGATTTTAAATAGCTCAGATGGAATTCCATCACATTTACTAGCTTTGTTCACAGTAATGGTTCCTAAGGCCCACCTGACTTCACACTCCAGGATGTCCAGCTGTGGGTTAGTGACCACATCATCATGGTAATCTGGGTCATTAAGACCTTTCTTGTATAGTTTTTCTGTGTATTCTTGTCACTTCTTGTTAATCTCTTCTGCTTCTATTAGGTCCTTCTGTTTATATCCTTTATCATGCCCATCCTTGATGAAATGTTCCCTTGGTATCTCCAAATTTTTCAGAGATCTTCAGTCTTTCCCATTCTGATATTTTCCTCTTTTTTTTTTTTGCATTGCTCATTTAAAAAGACCTTCTTATCTCTTCTTGCTGTTCCCTGGAACTCTGCATTCAGTTGGGTATATCTTTCCCTTTCTCCTTTGCCTTTTGCTTTTCTTTCCTCAGCTATTTGTAAAGCCTCCTCAATCAGCCACTTTGCCGCCTTGTATTTCTTTTTGTTTGGGGTGGTTTTGGTCCTGCCTCCTGTACAATGTTATCAACCTCCATCTATAGTTCTTTGCACTCTACCAGATCTAATCCCTTGAATCTATTCATCACCTCCACTGTATGATTATAAGGGTTTTGATTTAGGTCATACATGAGTGCCCTA
This sequence comes from Capricornis sumatraensis, assembly GCF_032405125.1. NCBI lineage: Eukaryota > Metazoa > Chordata > Mammalia > Artiodactyla > Bovidae > Capricornis > Capricornis sumatraensis. The sequence goes on from NC_091077.1 coordinate 52,627,432, forward strand.
GTGGTTTTCCCTACTTCCTTCAGTTTAAGCCTGCATTTTGCAATAAAGTCTCACGATCTGAGCAACAGTCAGCTCCAGGTTTTGTTTTTGCTGACTGTATAGAACTTCTACATCTTTGGCTGCAAAGAACATAGATTTCGGTATTGACCATCTGGTGATGTCCATGTGTAGAGTTGTCTCTTGGGTTGTTGGAAAAGGGTGTTTGCTATGACCATCGGGTTCTCTTGACAAAACCCTGTTAGCTTTTGCCCTGGTTCATTTGTACTCTAAGGCTAAACTTGATTGTTATTCCAGGTATCTCGACTTCCTACTTTTGTATCCCAATCCTATGATGAAAAGAATATCTTTTTTGGTGTTAGTTCTAGAAAGTGTTGTAGGTCTTCAGAGAACCAGTCAAACCAACTTCAACTTCTGCATCAGTGGTTGGGCACAGACTTAGGTTACTAGGATTTTGAATGGTTTGCCTTGGAAACTAACCAGTATCATTTTGTCATTTTTGAGATTGCACCCAAATACTGCATTTTGGATTCTTTTGTTGACTATGAGGGCTATTCCATTTCTTCTAAGGGATTCTTGCCCACAGTAGTAGATATAAGGTCATCTGAGTTAAATTCACCCATTCCAGTCCATTTTAGTTCACTGGTGTCAGTATTCACTCTTGCCATCTCCTGCTTTACCACATGCAATTTACCTTGATTCATGGACTTAACATTCCAGGTTCCTGTGCAGTATTGTTCTTCACAGCAGAAGACTTGACTTTCACCACCAGACACATCCACAACATAGCGTCATTTCTGCTTTGGCCCAGCCATTTCATTCTTTTTGGTGCTATTCATAATTGCCCTTTGCTCTTCCCCAGTACCATATTGGACACCTTCTGACCTGGGGTGGGGTGGGGGGCGTCATCTTCTGGTGTCATATCTTCTTGCCTTTTCATACTGTCCATGGGGTTCTCCAGGCAAGAATACTGGCCTGGGTTGCCATTTCCTACACCACTGGACCATGTTTTGTCTGAGCTCTTCACTATGACGCATCTGTCTTGAGTGGCCCTGCACGGCATGGCTCTTAGCTTCATTGAATTATGCAGGCCCCTTCACCACGACAAGGCTGTGATCCATGAAGGGGACATATACATCTACCCACTCTTTTAGACTTTTTTACCATGATAGATTTTTTTAAGATCCTGAGTTCATACAGACATCTCCGTTTAGCATTCATCACTAAATCCTTTCTCATTTCATTGAGATTTTTTTCCTATTAACATGCCTACTTATAATGTAATCCCTTCTTTATGAAATAAACAAAATGTGGTATATATCCATACAATGAAATACTCTTCAGCAATAAAAAGGAACAGACAGTTTGCTACATGTTATATGGATAAACATCAAAATATTATGCTTAGTGAAAGAAGCCAGACCCAAAAGATGTCATGCTGTATGATTCCATTTATATATGAAATGTCCAACAAAGGTAAATTTATAGAGACAAAGCAGATGAGTGGTCACCTGGGCTGGGGTAGGATTAGGGAGCTGTGGGGGATGATGGAAGGGGCTGTGGTGAGGAATTGTAAAAGTCCACAGACTTAATAAAAGTCATTGAATTTATATTTAAAACAAGTGACTACTATGGGCACATATATTAGTAACAGTTGTTAAAAAAGTAAACCCTATTTTCAGCTTCTACTCATATCTCAGTTGGTTATGTTGACCCAAGATGTTCCATTGTATTGACTTTTAACTAAAAAAACCTTAAAACCTGTTTTCTGTACCCTGCAGTCGGTACATCCCTCCTGGTCACAAGTCTGCCTTATTCTATTTAACAGCCACATATTCATTGGGATGTCAAGCAGAGCCAGAAGCTGACCATTTATTGCTCATCGCTCATCTGTTCATTCCTACCATTTTTTCACACAGGCACTTCATTTTTGTGAAATATTTTGGTTATTTTCCTCTCTGGTGTTTGAAGAAGAGATCAACAGTTGCTGTGACTGTGACTTCCTGCTGAGCTGCTATGAGGAGTGAGTGTGGTGCTTTACTCACTAGCTGTTCTCAAAACATAGAAATATCAACCCAGGCCAGCTTCTGACCTCTGGGGGAGGAAATCCACAAATGACACATTTTACTTGAAAATACTGGATTTAATAGAAAATATCACATTGTAAACAAGTCCATTGATCCATTAGCTTAAAACAGAATGGCAGCACAATCACGTATAAAAGCTAAAGGTAAAACACTGGTACCAAACACAGTGCTTAAAGAGAGGCCTGAGCCAGGCTCTGAAAGATCTTTCCCAGAAAAGAGGTGGCAGCAGCTTCCAGCTGGCACAAAAACAGGGAGGAGCAGGCAGCATCCAAACCGTCAAGGCATAGAAGTAAGAGGAAAGCAGAGCAGTAGACTCATTTTGTGAACAAGGAACGAAGGAGAAAGGGGCAAAAGCATTGTGTTTTCTCATGTTCTGGGAACATGAGGCCATGCCACAGGAGCCCCCGAGGGTTAGAAGGATAGGGTATTTTATGTGGGGAAAGGATATTAGGCAACTTCTAAAGAAGTTGGTATGTTTTTGGCGCTCAGCTCTTAGGGGTGTAGAACATGTCACTTGTGTGTTTCTAAACTAAGCTGCTTGCCCTGGCCCCATAACCTTGGCTGAATACAGCTTTGAACTTGACAGTGTCTGTTGCCCCTGTGGACCTCCTCCATGAGTATGAGAGGTTCCACAGTGAGACTTTGGAACAAAACACAGGACTCCCATGGGAAAAATGTTTCCACCTTCCAGTGCTGGAAGGTCCCTGTGGGAGGGGAGTTTGATGTGGCTGGGTCAAACCTGAAGCTCTGAGTTTATCAGAGAAAGCCTTCTCTCTAGCCCTACCCACCCAAATCCTCTCTCAGAGTCCTCTGAGTTCAAGGAAGGGCCAACTGAAAGAGCAGGGAAAAAAAAGGGGGGGTGAGGGAGAAAGTAAGGGATAGTTTCCTTCCCATGGCCTCTGTTATTGACCAAAGGGACTGCTTCCTCATACTGATTTTAGACACAGTATTTATTACTTAATCTAAAACAGTGATTCTCAAATAAGGGGCAGGTCTGTTCAAGAGGGACTTTCAAGACTCTCCAGAGAGGTTCTATCCAATATATATAAGCCCTTAACTCCCTCCCCAATTGAGATTCAGTGCACATGATAGAACTTACTGATGGGAATGTAGTATACATACGAACAGTGTCAGAGACAGAACAAAAAGCTAAAAACCCCTAGTCAGTGGGGCAAACATCAAAATTATGGAGTGATTCCTTTTTTTTTTTTTCTGATTAAGAGTAAGTTACAAACAAGTAGCTAAACTCTTATGACCAGACTCCAAGCTGCATAGCCAAAAAACTTGCCCACTTATCTGGAGTAACCATACTAGATTAAAGAAATACAATTCTGTCATCCTAAAGACAATTTCCAGAAAGATCCGCCTGTCCCAATGAGGTACTTGATACTACAGTGATTAGCACAGGCTAATCACTGTATGGTTTCTTAGAAGACTGGCTTTTCTCTATTTCTTTCTCTTTGATACTGTACAAGGGGTCCACCAATTTGTTATGAACAAGCATTAAACCTACAAAAAATTAAAAACAAAAGTTGTTAATGCAGGTAGAGGCAGAGTTCCATTATCAACAGTAACGTCCAGGAGCTCTCAAATTTTGTCCTAGAACTGGTACTCATCATCATTTTTCTGTGGGCCCAAATGATGAACATCTTAAGAACAGGAAAAGAATTTGTTATTCCTATTAAATGCTAGAATCCATGGGACTTTTATAAATTCAGTCTGTAGGACAGTCGGCCATTATAAGTTGGCCATTTGTTCACCAAAGAACAAATTCCTATTCTCCTGCTCAGTAAATGAGGATTTTCATGTTTGAAGCAGTGAGTGTCCTCTTTAAGTAGAAGAAAAAAGATCTTCATGACAGTTCAGTGCCTTGACTAGAAGGAAAAGGCCTGTATGAAGATAAAAAGCCTGAGGCTCAGTATCACTGCAAGGAGTTTACCAAATTGCCCTAGAACTCCAACTTTGATTTCATTCTTTTCTCCTCCTCAGAGCAAGTAGGTCTCCCAAAATGGACCCTGACAGTCATGGATGGAAGAAAACACTGTATTCTGAGAGGAGGGTTTGATTTTTTTTTAAAAATCACAGTTCTGAATTACAGTGGTCAGAGCATGCAAGCTAGATCCACCATTCACTCCCGGCACATCTGAAGGTGGCTACCTACTCTGACCCACCTCACCCTCACCTTTGAAATACTTGACAGTCTTCACTTTCAACTCCAGGGTAGCATCCTCGTCGCACACAAACACTGTGCGGGGATGCTGCTGGAAGGCAGACACGGTCCACATGTGGTTCACCCCCTCCTCGATGGCCTTGTACAGAGCAAACGCCTTGTGAGCACCTGTGATGAGGATCATCACCTGGGGATCAGAAAACAAGCCTGTGATGGAGGAGAAGGAGCAGCAAAACGGAAGTCGACACCTGAATTCTAGTCTGGCCACCCAAAATGATCGTAAGGACTGCTGTTTCTATGTCGTTTTAAGTCTTTAGCACGGGGCAGGCACACTGCGCTCCATGCTCTACGTGCCTTATCACACGAGTAGCCTGAAGTGGGGAGCATCATTATCCCTACATAAGGAAGTAGGTTCTGTGATGGGGGTTTAAGTAGCCTGCCCCAGGTCATTTCTAACCTAGAGTCCATGCTCTTATCCACCACGTAATTGTGCCTTCTGGCACTTCTGGTGATGTCTGTGAAAGTGCCCTGTGAACATATGTCCCGTGCACACTGAGGCCCACACCTTAGGTCCCAGGGCTTCTAGGCTGGGTGAGTTTTCAGTGACAAACTGAAAAAGGGGTCACAATCGGCACTGTCTACAAGGAGGCCTTGGAAGCAATGCTGAGAGTTATCTGTGTGGCTGCTAAGGTTGAACCCAAATAAGGCTGCCCCTTAATCTGGTCACTTTTCAATTCAGAGTTTTAGACCTGCTCATGTGACTTAGAGTAATGCTTTTTGTCTAAGTAAAACAGGCACAGACTCCCCTCGATGCTTAAAATATCAAGATGTCAAGTGTTGGAAAGTGATTATAAATAGCTCTCCATATACCCTTTCATTGTAATTCACTTGTATCATGGAGTTGTGAGCAGGATCTACTGTTCCTTGCTTGAAAGATGAAGAAACAGAGGCACAGAGAAATGTGACTCTTTGTTCAGGACGCCAGAATTCATTTTCAAAAAGAGAATTTCCAGGTTTTCAGCCCCAGGTCCTTTCTGCACACTGCAGGAAGAGCCCTCAAACCATCAAACCACACTATTTACCAAAACCAGCAAAATGACCTTCCTAGGTACTGATTCAAGGTTACCCAACAGAAATCTGCTGCCATTGCTTGTTTCACAAAAGTTCATTTTAGACAGGGAATCTTTTTCACTGATTTACATGTTTGTTAACAGACTTGGGCAAGGAAAGTTGAAGCTAAAATTTCTGTAGCTTCTTTTCACTGAATATACCAGAAATGAAGAGAAAAAGCTTCTAATGAAAATAAGGAAACTGGAACCACAAAAAATTCTAATGATACCCAGATTTCTATGGAAAGACTTACTAAATTCAGGTCAAGATACTATTTCCATCACACTTCTCCACATTTATGAATCTCTGCACACAGGGCTTTAAGCACAAGCATCTTGCAGTTGCAGGGGGAGCTCCCTTCAAGCAGTGACTGACCGCCACCAACTGCAGGGAACCAGAGGGCCCCCTCAGTACCTGGGCAGGTACAAATTCATATTCTAACATTAGTGGTACTGGGTAAGCAGAGACTAGGAGCCTGCGGCTTCCTGGGAAGTCACTGCTGAAAGGTTACACCTCACACTGGGAAGAACGGTTACTTCCAGAGAAGAACAGTGAAGGGTCTCAGTTGGGACTTTAGCCTTATTTATTATGTCTTCATTTTTAATAAAAGTGAATTCAGGTGGTACTTGTATAGTTAAAATCAGCAGCAAAAAGACAAGTCTAGCTCCCCCCACCTACAATGAAAGGCCTGTGGATCCCTTGCACCCTTACCTCTCTAGCATCCATGACAGTGCCCACACCCACTGTCAGGGCCATAGTGGGCACCTTGGCAAGATCTCCATCGAAGAACCGAGCATTGGCCAGGATGGTGTCCATGGCCAGCGTCTTCACACGGGTCCTAGACACCAGACTGGAGCCCGGCTCGTTGAAGGCAATGTGTCCATCAGGGCCGATGCCTGCCCAAGAGAGATGGGACAGCCCTGTTGGTGCCAGGGATCCAAGACTTCAAGAATGGACAATCCCTCCTTCCCCACGTGGGGTCTGAAAAAAATCCTTGAAAACCGTGTATCTTACCTCATTCAGTTAAGATAAACTTTAAGCATCTGACCTTCCCCCCCTTGTTTCTAGCTGAGGCATACACACATTGTTAACTTGCTAACCCCCTCAGAAAGCTAAGGAGGGAGCAATTCAATAAGCTTCTGCCCCCCAGGTGATCCAAGTGTAACTTTTCTCTCGTCTGCCACTAGTCATGGGTCCCGCTGCTTAGACAGAGTCACACTGAATAAAACATACACAAGGCCTGGAAAGGGGCTTCCAGGTTTATATCTCAAAACATGAGCATTCCTAGCCTCTTCCTCCCCACTTTGAAGTAAAGAAGGATTAAATCTGGAGCAGTAAAAAACTGTTCAACTTCAGCCTCCCACCTCCACCCGCTGTGGGTGACTCCAGAGGCCATGACAGACGGAAGTGTAAGAGGGCAGCTCAGCGTAGGGACACCCTCGGTCCCCACCCTCTCTCTGCTGCTCTGGCTGGCTGACCCAGGGCAAGTCACAAAGCTTCTCTGGGGTTCAATTGCTGTTTATAGTGTGCTGGGGTTGATGGTAGAATCTTTTAGAACTACATGAGTCTGATTTTTAATGTTTAACTGATTGATCAGCCAGTTCCTGTGACTGATCCATAAAACTCCTAACTAGGAAACAGAGAGAATCTGAGTCCAAATCCAAATACCTCACTTTAGATAAGACACTGAAGAAGAGGAGATGCCCCAGATCACAGTTTCTGAGCAGCAGGGGCTCCCACTGTGCCTTCCCTGCCACCTCAGGCCAACAAATGACTCTTGTCACTGGCACAGAGAGGAAGCTGTTTGGGAGACAGGCATGGGTCTTGTCCTCCTCATGTGTTCCAGCCACCCTGGACACCTGCTGCAGTGTCGAGCTCACCTCCAACAAACAGCTCAATCCCGCCCGCAGCCTTGATCTTCTCTTCAAAGACATCACATTCAGCCTGCAGGTCAGCTGCATTCCCATCCAGGATGTGAGTGTTTTCTGGGTGGATGTCAATGTGCTTGAAGAAGTTGTTCCACATGAAGGAGTGGTAGCTCTCTGGGTGGTCTCGAGGAAGGCCTGTGGGGCCATGGCTGTACTCAGTCATGCCAGGCTGAGCCAGAGTCTGCCTCCCAAAGATGTCAGGATACCTCCTGACCCCCAGAGACACTTTCAGGGAAGAGCCTATCAGGGAGGCTGGGGCCCCAGCCCTTCTACCCCCAGCCACTCAGGATAGGCTGAGCTGGTATCCTTGTCTGCTCAAGACCATGGGACTAGGCCCTCATTCTGATCTCCTTTCACAGGGGAATGGCCAGAGGCTGCAGGCCAGGGTCATTCTGGGCCACTAGAGGTAGACTAGCCTCCTAGGGGTAAGTACTGGGTCCATCTAGGGAAGGAAGCAAGCATACCCCTTACCCTATGCCTCCTACCCCACCATTCATTCCTAGTTACACCCTGCTCAGCCTGAACCCCAACTTGAACGCCAGGGGGCTGGTGAGAATTAATTTCAGGGCTTCCCAAAAAGGATATTTTTCAGTCAAGAAGAATGTTTAAAATGCATGTTTCAGGGGCTGGATATGGAGAAGGAAATGGCAATCCACTCCAGTATTCTTGCCTGGAGAATCCCATGGACGGAGGAGCCTGGTAGGCTGCAGTCCATGGGGTTGCTAAGAGTTGGACACGACTGAGAGAGTTCACTTTCACTTTCCACTTTCATGCATTGGAGAAGGAAATAGCAACCCACTCCAGTATTCTTGCCTGGAGACTCCCAGGGACAGGGGAGCCTGGTGGGCCGCCTTCTATGGGGTCGCACAGAGTCGGACACAACTGAAGCAACTTAGCAGCAGCAACAGCAGCAGCAGGGGCTGGGGGAGTGGGTAAATGGGTAGTTGATGTTTAATAGCTAGAGTTTTCATTTTGCAAGATAAAGAGAGTTCTGGAAATTGGTTGCACAACAGTGTGAAAGTACTTAACGCCAAACTATACACAGAAAGACAGTTAAGATGGTAAGTTTTATGTTATGTACAATTTAAACAGAAGAACCCCCTTTCAAGTGAAACCATTACAAGATGATGGTAGGTGGCACAGAGGATGACAGGAGTCCAAGGTGCCACTTTTCATCAGTAGGAAGGACACCAGTCTCAGCTCCCCTCCTGGTATACTTGGCAGGAAAGGGACTGGAAGATGCAGTAGAAAGTCCAGACACAGACACTGGGGGGACACCACCCAGCCATGGGACCCCAGATCCCATTTGCAGTCATTTGTTCCAGAAAGAAAGGGCATGGAGTTGGGGAGGAGACGGGGGGGCAATATGCTAAAGTTTATCAAGTGTCTGCTCTGTACAAGAAGCTTCCACATCTGTTATATCACTTAAGCCCAAAAGTCAGTTTCATTAGCTTCATGTCATAGCTGAAGAAACCAAGGCCTGGAGGATATGGTATCACCAATTGAGCCTACCATCAAATGTCACTGGTTCCGAGATGTCCCCAGTCCTCTCCTGGCTGATCCTGTGAGGCAAGGAGTACGACTTTCCTGGAATCAGGTAAGACCATGAAAGACAAAGACTCACCCACATACTCATCCATGTTGAAAGTCTTCACATATTTGAAGGACAGGTCTCCATTCTTATAGTATTCAATCAGTTTCTTGTAGCAACCAAGTGGGGTGCTCCCTGCAAGAGAGGCCAGAGCAATGAACCCCCTTCAGCTTCCCACTCCTGGAAGCCCAGAGGGCAACCAGGAATGAATCAGGGGTGCTTCACTAGGAATACCTGTCAGATCTGAAGTCCTACCCAATGCTCAATCCCAACTGCCATCCATTAAGTTGCTGGTTTAATAACCTATTTTCTCCCTAGACTGCAAGCTCCAGGAGGGCAGGGCTATGTTTGTCTTGTTCACTGCTGAATCCCTAGCACTGAAAACACTGATGATTGAAATGACTGTGATTAGCACCTGAGTAAATGTCAGACTTAATTACCAACACGATATTCCCTGAGCAACCAGTACGTGAGAGGTACATTATGGGCATGCAGAGAAGTAAGAGACTCAGCAGCCACCCTGGAGGAGCTCACTGTCTAGGAGAGGGGACACATTACACCACGTAATGTCAGCCGTGGTACAGGCCAGGCTGTGGGTTCGGGGAGACTTCCCCTTGGAGCAGCAAACTCAAGTGCAGTCTCATTAAAAAGTCAATCATAAACCCATGAAGAGGCAAGAGGACTACTGTAGATTAAGAAACTAGATATGCATGGAGCCTTGACTGGACATTGGATTTTTTTTTTTAAACTGCAAATAAATGTGGACAATTACAGGGAAAATTAATATAGTTTGTGTATTAGATGACACTGAAATGATTTTTAATTCCCCTAGGTATGACAGTAGTATTGTGGTTATATAAGAGAATGTCCTTGTTCTGAGGAGTTATGTGCTAAAGGACTTAGAGGTAAAAGACTTAAAGGATCTCTGGACCATTCAAGTGGCTTATAAGGAGTGTGTGTGTGTGTATAGACAGAACATGAGCCACAAGAGAAGAAAGTAAATGTGGCAAAATGTTAACAACTGGTGAATCCAGGTAAACAGTACCTGTTCTTTCACCTTTTCTGAATATGTGAAACTGCTAAAAATAAAAAGATGGAAAGAAAAAAGCCCCACCCAAACCAAGTCATTCTTTTCATAACCCACTAATGACTTCTTATTTCACTCTGAATAATAACCAGTCCTAACAAAGGCTCTATATAACCTGGCCCCTGGCTGCCTCCCACCCGCCTTAGGAATCCTGCTTCAAGCAGTTTCACCTCAGGGCCTTTGCACATGGGGTTTGTTCCCTTTGCCAACAATGCTACCCTACCAGTATCTGCACAGCTCATTCACCTCTTTAGGGCCTTTACTCAGAGACTTTCCCTGCCCCCATATCCAACACTGTAACTCCCACCCCTTCCTGAACATTCCCTATCACTTTCCCTGCTTCATTTTCTCCTCTCTTATCACCTCTGTATTTTGCTAATTCACTTGTTTATGATCTGTCTCTCCCACTATAAGCTTTAGGAAGGCAGGAATTTGTGTTCTTTTTATTCATTGCTGTATCTCTGGCATCGAGAACAGTTTGGCATACAGCAGGTATTCGAAAAATATCTGCTGAATGAATGGCAGCAGCCCCATTCACACAAAATAACCAGCTTGTCCCTGTGACATGGTCTTAGCTATGCCTGAGCTACACAGCTTCCCTGTCCTCCCCCGAACTTCGTCATGTCCATTTTCCAAACTTCTAGCCTTCCCATCAATCCTGTGTGTTGTTGTTGATCAGGCACTAAGTTGTGTCTGAGTCTTTGCGACCCCATGGACTGTGGCACACCAGCCTCCTCTGTCCTCCACTATCTACTGGAGTTTGCTCAAATTCATGTCCATCGAGTCAGTGATGCTATCTAACCATCTCATCCTCTGACACCGTCTTCTCCTTTTGCCTTCAATCTTTCCCAGCAACAGGGTCTTTTCCAGTGAGTCAGCTCTTCGAATTAGGTGGCCAAAGTACTGGAGCTTCAGCTTCAGCATCAGTCCTTTCAATGACTATTCAGGGTTGATTTCCTTTAGGACTGACTGGTTTGATCCTGTGAGCTCCCCAATATCTAGCCAATAAATTCCTTTTCTTCTTAAATTAGCTAGAGTAGGTTTTGGTAACTTCCACCCAAATCCCTGATTGGTGCTTCATCTAATAGAAGGAGTATTCCAAGGAACCCACATGGAAATGCTGTGCTGGTTCAAGTGTGATAGTAAGGAAGGGGCCAGGCCCTCAATGGCCCTTAATACCATTCTGAGGGGGCTGGATCTATTTTGCAAATGACGGGGCAATGGGGAGGGGTTTCAGCAGAAGCCCAGACTCCAACCTAGCCTGGCTGTACAGTTAGAAAACAGATGTTAGTGCAGCCCTGTCCTAGTCTCAGATGTTAGTGGTTTCACAGGCACCTGCATATACTGTTCCCACAAACCTCTCGAGCAGAGATGGGGAGACTTCAGCCCACAGGCCAGACCTAGCGTACTGCCTGTTTTTGTAGCATTCATAAATTAAAGGACAGTTTAAAAAACAAAAGAATATTATGACATATGAAAATTATATAAGCTCAAACTTCAGTGTTGGTAAAGTTTCACTGGCAGACAGCCATGCTCATTTATGTATTGTCTATGGCTGTTTTTGAGCTACAAGGACAGAGTTAAGTGATTGCAATCACTGGTTGTATGGCCAGTGAAGTGTAAAATATTTATTATTTGGCTGTATATAGAAAAAGCTTGAAGACTCACCCAATAGTATATGGGCCACTGAGGCAAATCCACCCCACCTCTGAAAGAAATAATCAGCACATTTGCCTTGACGAGCTAGTCAAAATATCCTCCGATAAAGGCACCATTCTGATTTTTTCCGCAAAGAAATTGGGACTGTTTTTCACTTGGGTTCTATGTTTAATTAAGCCTTACAGAAACTGCTTTGAGTGACTATCTTCTCAATTCTCCCAAAGATGGTGCTTAGTTACTAGCACTATAGGTGCAGAGAAGAGAAATTAATTCATTACATAAAATGTATGTCTTAAGGTATTTGGACTTAATTCTGTTAAGGACACTTGGCTCCCAAGGCTGACTTAGAATATAGCCTAAAAATCAGTTTTTCGTGCCTAACCAAGATCCCTTCTACTCCAGGATTCTTCAGGCGCAGACTGCAACAAAACCAACCCGAGGAAGCTAGGTCCTCTGTTTTGTATGCTCAGGGCGCAGGGGAGTTGTTCATTCATAAGGGGCAGTACCTCAGAGCCCTCCTTGCAGTTCCTTGTCTGAATGAGCCTACCTACCTGGACCCTTGAGAGCCCCTAATGCCTTTGCCCACTCTCCCCACCCCACAACGCACCAGTAGGGAGCCCCAGGGTGAAGTACTTGTCTGGCCCTGGGTTAAACTGGATGATGCGGTTCCTGATGTATTTGGCCGCCCACTCACTGGCCTGAGAATAGTTGTCCAGGATGATGAGCTTCATCGTGTCCTGCAGAGGCAGGTGACAGAAAGACTCATTGGTAAGACATAAGGAGAAAGGGGTGGAGGTGGTTGGGATGGAGGGGTAAGCCCCTTTCTCTAGGCTGAGCCAGGAAGAGGAAGGCTCTTTTAGTTCACAGGAATGTCAAAAAGCTGGGCCAGTGCCTCCACCACCCAGCAGGAGGCGCTGCTGCGGGACAGACCTGGGGTCCAATCTCGGTTCCTCTATTTTATCACTGCAGGACCTTGGTTAAGGATCCAAGTTCTTTGAGCCTGTTTTCTCTTAACGTGAAAATGGGGACAACAGCACCTACCTGAGAGATTTCATGATGGTGAATATTAAATGAGAAAATGCCTGTAAACCACATAGTATTCAACATAATATGTTGGCTAGTATCTTGTAGCTCGACCCAGGCCCCCGTTCCCCTTCTTGATAACCCTGGCTAGATGCTATGCTCTACCCTTGAACAACAACTCACTAAACAGGTCATGGGATCATCTTGGATCACTAGAGTATGTGGCGGACTGGAGAGGTGTGTTCTCTTTCAGTACCAGAGAGGGGTGCTCCTACCGCCCGGCCTTGCTTTGTGAATCCTCAGTTTCCACCAAAAACACCGCGTAAAGGCAATCACTCAGGAATGAGGGCGCTTACTCCTCCCCCAGCACTGCGGTCAAATCAGAGTGGGAAGGCCCGGGGCTGAAGGTGGCTGGATCTGCGATTCATGGGGTTTTCCCCACGAACCGAAGTCCCCCCCCCCGCCCCCCCCGAATGGCAATCCCATCGCCCTCCCAGGGAGGAGGTCCAAGCAGATCGCTAGGAATCCCGGCCCCGGGGTGCCGGAGGCTGGGCAACACCCGGACCCCGCCCGCGAAGAGGGTCCCTGCGGACCCCGCTCCCCACTTACGCAGATGCCTCCCGGCGGCGGCGGCAGCGACTGCGCCGGCAGCCCCGCCCCGCGCGGGTCATGTGGCTGCAGGTCACGCGGTGGCGCGCTCGGTCGGCGGGGTTGATTCTGAAGGGCCGCGGGAGATTCTGCCCCGCGGGCCAGGGGCCGCCCACTCTCATTTGAGTTCCGGGGCGGAGTAGGCCCGGGTGGCGGCGGAGAGGGTGGTGGGTACCTGGGGACTGGTTTGGCGGAAGAGAGAGACGGGAGGGCGTCCCAGGTTGCTCCCAGGGATGCAGTCTCCCGGGCGGGGGTTCTGGGACCAGGTTTTCAGTTTTGGGGGTGAGGCCGGGGAGGAAGAGCAGAATCGCTTCCTCTAGGGCTGAGCTTGTCTCTGACCTTTATGTTTTTAGATGTCATTTCCTTACCTAGTTAGTACTGCTTTTTTTGTTTTCAATATAATTGGATTTTTTTCTACCTCTAGGGAAAAAAAAATAAGATCAATCTTTGCAGCAGTATAAACTAGAGAAAAACGTAAACTCTTGGTGTCCTCTGTCATGTTAACGGTTTAGACTACCTCCTCAGTGAATTTTCCTTACGATCCTTATATTTTACAGAAATGAGAACATACCAAACGGGCCATCCCAAGGCAGCTGGGCGCCCTTGTCTTGCAGTTGCCCTGACTCTCCTCGCCCTTTCCTTTTGGGCCCCGCTGCGGCTCCATCTTCTGGTGAGACCCTGATGAGCTAACACAAGTTCTGGGTACTTGTTCTTTGGCTTCACTGTTGGTGTAGGGTTTTTTGTTTGTTTGGTTTGCTTTATTTATTTTTTATTTAGTTAGAAATCTCATCTCGGCCTGAGGATTGCAGATGTTTCTCAGTGAGGTTCCCACCCTATCTCCAGATACTTCAGATAATAGGCTGCTAGTCAGCAGCTAGTCAGTTGCCTTCAGATAGGTCTAGGAAGTGACCTTAATTGGGCCTGTTTCCCCAGAGTTGGGCTTCCTTCGTAGCTCAGTCCTTAAAGAATCTGCCTGCAATGCAGAAGACCCAGGTTCAATCCCTGGATCAGGAAGATCCCTTGGAGAAGGAAATGGCAACCTTGCCTGGAGAATTCCGTGGACAGAGGAGCCTGGCGGGCAAGAGTCAGACATAATTTAGAGACTAAGCCACAACCACCACCCCAGAGTTACCCTTTCTGTAGGGAACCAGTATGGGTGTCTGTTAACTCTGGAGTCCGCATGGGGACTAATCAGAAAGGCCTGGATTTGAATTCTGTTCTTGCCAATATCCACTTCTTGAGTGAGTGACTCAAGCCAATAATCCCTCTTCCCCAATTCTTAATTTTCCTCTCTGGAATTTGGGGATTGAGTAGAAATTAAGTAATACTGACCTCATGTGGCTGTTGTGAGCATTAAATGAAAAAGTGAGCTCTCCATGTCCATGGTTCCACATGTGCAAATTCAACCAAACTTGGATAGAAAATATTCGAAAAATAATTTCTAAAAGTTCCTAAAAAGCAAAACTTGTGTTTTGCTGTGTACCTGGCAACTGTTTACATAATATTTAGGTTGTCTTAGGGATTATAAATAATCTAGAGGTGATTAAAATATACAGGAGGTTGTATATAGGTTATATGCAAATACTGTGTCGTTTTATGTAAGAGACTTGAGCTGGTGTGGATTTTGGTATTTGTGGGGGTCCTTGAAGCAATCCCCTGAGAAACCGATGGCTGACTATATTATCATAGATCCATAATACCCCTTATTTCCTCCTCCCCTCTTTCAGTTCAGTCGCTCAGTTGTGTCCAACTCTTTGCGACCCCGTGAATCGCAGCATGCTAGGCCTCCATGTCCATCACCAACTCCTGGAGTCTACCCAAACCCATGTCCATCAAGCCATCTCATCCTCTGTCGTCCCCTTCTCCTCCTGCCCCCAATCCTTCCCAGCATCAGGGTCTTTTCCAGTGAGTCAACTCTTCTCATGAAGTGGCCAAAGTATTGAACTTTCAGCTTCGATATCAGTCCATCCAATGAACACCCAGGAATTATCTCCTTTAGGATGGACTGGTTGGATCTTCTTGCAGTCCAAGGGACTCTCAAGAGTCTTCTCCAACACCACAATTCAACAGCATCAATTCTTCGGCGATCAGCTTTCATCACCGTCCAACTCTCACATCCATATGTGACTACTGGAAAAACCATAGCCTTGACTAGAAGGACCTTTGCTGGCAAAGTAATGTCTCTGCTTTTCAATATGCTATCTAGGTTGGTCATAACTTTCCTTCTAAGGAGTAAGCGTCTTTTAATTTCATGGCTGCAGTCACCATCTGCAGTGATTTTGGAGCCCCCAAAAGTAAAGTCAGCCACTGTTTCCACTGTTTCCCTATCTAGTTCCCATGAAGTGATGGGACCAGATGCCATGATCTTAGTTTTCTGAATTTTGAGCTCTAAACCAACTCTTTCACTCTCCTCCTTCACTTTCATCAAGAGGCTTTTTGCCATAAGGGTGGTGTCATCTGTATATCTGAGGTGATTGATATTTCTCCTAGCAATCTTGATTCCAGCTTGTGCTTCTTCCAGCCCAGCGTTTCTCTTGATGTACTCAGCATATAAGTTAAATAAGCAGGGTGACAATATACAGCCTTGACGTACTCCTTTTCCTATTTGGAACCAGTCTATTGTTTCATGTCCAGTTCTAACTGTTGCTTCCTGACCTGCATACAGGTTTCTCAAGAGACAGATCAGATGGTCTGGTGTTCCCATCTCTTTCAGAATTTTCCACAGTTTATTGTGATCCGCACAGTCAAAGGCTTTGGCATAGTCAATAAAGCAGAAATAGATGTTTTTCTGGAACTCTCTTGCCTTTTCTATGATCCAGTGGATGTTGGCAATTTGATCTCTGGTTCCTCTGCCTTTTCTAAAACCAGCTTGAACATCTGGAAGTTCACAGTTCACGTACTGCTGAAGCCTGGCTTAGAGAATTTTGAGCATTACTTTACTAGCGTGTGAGATGAGTGCAATTAAATACTCTCTAATCTAACCTTCTGCCCTCAGACGCCTCCCATTCCATGCCTGGGTTTAAACTGTTACCCATACTCATCCTTCCATCCTCTTGTTTTGGAACTAAAGTTATCTAACTAAAAGAATTGTGAATACACCCCTCACCCCAATTTTTTTGTTTGTGAGTTCATCTATATAGTCTCTGTTCCTTTTCATTCCTTCCTGTCGTGAAGGCAGTTGTGATACCTGGAGCTGGGGAAGCCATATTATAACTGTGAGGCAACAAGCATGAAGCTAGATTGGAGGATAGAAAGAACTTAAGTCTTTGATATTTGACAAGTGCTAGACCTCCTACAGTTGACTCATTGGAAAAGACTCTGATGCTGGGAGGGATTGGGGGCAGGAGGAAAAGGGGACAACAGCGGATGAGATAGCTGGATGGCATCACTGATTCGATGGACGTGAGTCTGAGTGAACTCTGGGAGTTGGTGATGGACAGGGAGGCCTGGCGTGCTGCGATTCATGGGGTCACAAAGAGTTGGGCATAGCTGAGCAACTGAACTGAACTGAACTGAGACCTCCTACCGGAGAAGGCAATGGCACCCCACTCCAGTACTCTTGCCTGGAAACTCCCATGGACGGAGGAGCCTGGTAGGCTGCAGTCCATGGGGTCGCTAAGCGTCGGACATGACTGAGCGGCTTCACTTTCACTTTTCACTTTCATGCATTGGAGAAGGAAATGGCAACCCACTCTAGTGTTCTTGCCTGGAGAATCCCAGGGACGGAGGAGCCTGGTGGGCTGCCGTTTGTGGGGTTGCACAGAGTCGGACACGACTGAAGTGACTTAGCAGCAGCAGCAGCAGACCTCCTACTCCTGACTTCCTCTAAGGAAATAATAAGTATCTGTGTGGGATATTTATTTAAGCCACCGCTGGTAGAGTTTCCTGTGACTTAAGATCAAAAACATGACTCACTGTTACAGCAGATGACTCAGGTTAGAAGAAAGGAGATACCTTTCTTCTGTATGAATCTTTCTTCTAATAAAATCCAGGAAAGTTTAGAGCTGTCAGTGAGGGATGTAGAACCAATAGAAAACAGACACAAAGCCCTGTTGACATCAGTTGAGCTGTCTAGATCTAACCATATCTGAAGCCAAATATATCTGTTGGGTTTAAGTTGGGTGAATAACTGATTACAAAAATAAATATCTTTATTCCCCTGAGGTTAGTTATCAGATACTCTGGAAGAATATTGAGGTATTAATTGCTGCATAACAGATTATCCCAAAACTTAGTGGCTGAAAACAATAATTACAATAAGGGCTAAAAAGAAATGTGCTATCAAGTCATGAGACCTGGAGGAAACTTAAAATGTGTGTTATTGAAAAGACTATGTATTATAATATTCCTTCTATTTCTTTTTCTTTTCTGATTGCTGTGGCTAAAACTTCCAAAACTGTGTTGAATAGTAGTGGTGAGAATGGGCACCCTTGTCTTGTTCCTGACTTTAGGGGAAATCCTTTCAATTTTTCACCATTACGGATAGTTTGCTATGGGTTTATCATATATGGCCTGTATTATGTTGAGGTCTGTTCCTTCTATACCTGCTTTCTGGAAAGCTTTTATCATAAAAGGGTGTTGAATTTTGCCAAAGGCTTTCTCTGCATCTATTGAGATAATCATATGGTTTTTATCTTTCAGTTTGTTAATGTGGTGTATCACATTGATTGATTTGCAAATATTGAAGAATCCTTGCATTCCTGGGATAAAGCCCATGTGGTCATGATGTATGATCTTTTAAATATGTTGTTGGATTCTGTTTGCTAGAATTTTGTTGAGGATTTTTACATATTATAATATTCCAACCATATGACTTTCTGGAAAAGGCAGAAGTATGGAGACAACAAAAAAGATGTTTTCCAGGAATTAACAGGAAACAATGGAAACAACAGGGAGGCTGGGATGAATGGGTACAGAGATTATAGGGTAGTGAAACTATTCTACGTAACACTGTAGTGATAGATACATGTCCTTCACTGTACTTTTGTCTAAACCCTTGTACAAGATTGAACTCTGATGTAAACTGGACTTCGGGTGATTATAATGTATAGGTTCATCACTTGTAACAGGTGCACCACTTTGATCAGTAGTATATTGAATGAAGTCTCATGAGAGACCCTGAACCAGAATCACTCAGCTAAGTCAGTCCTGAATTCCTGACCCACAGAAGCTGTGAGGAAATAAACATTTGTTGTTTAAAACTGCTGCATTATAAAGTAATTTGTTATGCTGCAGTAGATATCTAGCACACTCAGGAAAATTCCACAGGTGGGATAGATGTTGAGCAAGAGATCCAACCCCTGTTTTCTGTCCCCCGTGCCTGGGGGTGCATCGTCTGACCCAGCAATGACTCTCCATTCCTCAGACCACACCTTCCCATGTTGTGCTGCCTTCGGCTGTGTTTGTGAATCCCTTGCCAAGGCTTCTGCTGTTATTCTCTGTCTTCTCATTATCTGAGGCCATGTCTTAATCTCCATTTCCTATAGCTCTTTCTCACCTTCTTTCTGATCTCACAGCTTATTCACTGATCTTCGCATTTCCCATACCACCTAGCTCAGTACCTTGCGTGTAAAAGTCAAAGCCCCACATGTTTCAGAGCACTGGCTGTAGACCCCAGTGGGTTCAGATACTAGATCACCCACTTATTAGCTGGGACATTTTCTTAATCTCTGTGCCTCAGTTTCCTCAACTGTGAAGTAGGGAAACTCCTTCATGGGGTTGTCATGAAGTTTAAAATAGACCGTCACATGTAAAGCACTTGGCACTATGCCTGAACATGGCAGCTGCTCCATAAATATCACTTATTAGGTAGAATCATACAAAATTGTCATTTTTATGGATTAGAAACCAAATACTGTCCATTTTACATAGTTTAATCCCATATTATTATTGTGGTGGTTGTTGTTCTTGCATCAGAGTTATGTTCAGAGAAACAATCTGGTGACCAAAAGCAATTAGAATTGTTGTTAAGGTCTCTAGAGGAATATCAAAGACAATCCAAATCAGAACTCAGAGCACCTTTTAAAATTCTCCTTGCCTCATTCCTTTTACTGCTAACCAGGAAACCTTTTTCTACTGCTCATTCTAAATTCCTAACTAAAAAAATCTGCCCCAACTCCCCATCGCACATAACCAGCCAAAGCAGGTGACTGCCTCACCCTTCCTTCAACTTAACGTCCATTCTCCTTTTCCTTACAGTAAATTTCTGCCTTTTTTGATGCAGATACCAGAGTTTGGCTTCCCAGTTGTTCTCTTTTCCTCTCTCTCTCATTCCAAAAACCCAGATATGATACTGCCAAAAACTGGCTTCCTAGAGAGCAGGTGAGAGGGGAGCAACTAAGAAGGCAAATGCAAAATTTCTTTTTCTCTGTTTAAAAAAAATATGGTAAAAACAGCATAGAGTTTACCATCTTAATCATTTTTAAGTGTTCAGCTCAGTATGGTTAGTACACTCATGTTTTACAGCTTGTCTCTACAGCTCTTTCATCTTGCAAACCTGAAACTGCATACCCATTAGACAACATTTCCTCCTGCCCTGAGCCCATGCAGCCACTACTTTTTGTCTCTACCAATTCGTTTACTCTTGTTCCCTCATATACAAAGAATCATATGGCATTTGACTTTTTGCAACTGACTTATTTCACTTAGCATATGTTCTCAAGTTCCATCCACACTGTAGAATGTGTCAGAATGTCCTTCTTTTTAAAGGTTGAAAATTATTCCGTTGTGTGTGTGTGTTGTGTATATACACATATGTACATACCTTTTAATCTGTTCATCTGTCCAGGTACACTGGGTTGCTCCTACCTCTTGGCTATTGCAGAATTCCTTTTAAGCGGAGAAATGTGAACAAGTTTAGTAATTTCAGGCTCCTTCACAAGGAGATGACAGTATAATAAGCTGCATGATCATGTGCTTCAGATATTAGATGGGAAAGCAGCTCAGAGCCCCAAGAGAGCCACATAGATCAAAGCCAGAGAGACCTGGGGCATATCCAGGAATGCAGGCCAGGCTGTTTGACTTTGATTCCCAGCTCTACCACTTACTGATTGTAACTTCTGGGAAGTCACTTAATTTCTTTCTGCTTAATTGCTTCATCCATAAAATAGGAAAAATAACACCTATCTTATGGTATGTACTATGATTGCCAAGAGTAGTTTACCTCAGGGAGGAATAAATGATTTAATACATGTAAGGCACTTAGAGTCCCTTGGACTGCAAGGAGATCCAACCAGTCCATTCTGAAGGAGATCAGCCCTGGGATTTCTTTGGAAGGAATGATGCTAAAGCTGAAGCTCCAGTACTTCGGACACCTCATGCGAAGAGTTGACTCATTGGAGAAGACTCTGATGCTGGGAGGGATTGGGGGCAGGAGGAGAAGGGGACGACCCAGGATGAGATGGCTGGATGGCATCACTGACTCAATGGATGTGAGTCTGAGTGAACTCCGGGAGATGGTGATGGACAGGGAGGCCTGGTGTGCTGCGATTCATGGAGTCGCAAAGAGTCGGACACGAGCGACTGAACTGAACTGAACTGAAGGCACTTAGAACAGTGCCTGGCACGGAGTTAGCTGTCACTAAGGGATCGTTGTTATTATTACTAGAGTTTTGAGATGGGCCTTGAAAGACAGTTAGGATTTGGTTACTGAAGAGGAAGAGGGTGGCATTATAGACAGGGATGATCAGAAACAGGAAGCCACAGAGGCTGGAGGAATAGTGTTTCCAGATTTAAGAAATATAAACAGGAGACCCAGTTAAATTTGAATCATTTCTACTTTCTTATGCATATATACTTTGAGATAAAAGAAAATCCTCCATGAGATATTCTAAAAGCTTTTCTTTTTGGCTGCGCTGTCACTGTTGCTGCATGGGGCTTTCTGCAGTAGCAGGGAGTGGGGGCTACTTTCTAGTTGTGATGCACGGGCTTCTCATCTTAGTGGGTTCTCTTACTGCAGAGCACAGACTCTAACTGGGCGGGCTTTAGCAGTTGCAGCGTGTGAGTGCCATAGTTGTGGCTTTAGTTTTTTCTCAGCGTGTGGAATCCTGGGCCAGAGAGCGAACCCATGTACCCTACATTGGTAGGCAGATTCTTACCTCCTGTACTAACAGATAAGTGTCTCTAAAAGCATATTTTTGTTTATCTGAAATAAATTGCATCTAAATTAGAGACCTCTTTCCTTCTTTATATTTCCCTGGTGATTCGGCTGTTAATAGCTTGTTGTTTTGCAGGATTTTCTTATAAAACTCCCCAAAGTGACAGTCTATGTATGTTTCACTTACATTTATAAAATTTTACACATTTATTTTTGGCTGTCCTGGGTCTTCAGTGCTGTGCTCTGGCTTTCTCTAGTTGCAGCAACCAGGGGCTACTCTTTCATTGTGGCGCATCAGCTTCTCTTGTGGAGCATGGGCTCTAGGTGCTCTGGCTTCAGTTGTTGCAGGAAGCAGGCTTGGTTGCCCTGCAGCACGTGGGATTGGCAGGCGGATTCTTAACCACTGCACCACCAGAGAAGTCCTATTTACATTTTAACGTGATTTCCTTAGTGGTCACAACCAAGTTAACTTGTCCTTGGCCGTTGAACTTTCGCTAAGGAGAAATCATGCTCAGTGTAACGTAAACACAATTATAAATTTAGTTAAAATATCCAGCATTGAAGATAAAATTGTTCTGTTGTGTCAATAGAAATATGTATTTTGGTGAATCACAGCTTCATGATAAAAATGTTGTGTTTACTAAATTAGCAATGATCTTGGAATTGCTTGTCACTCACATATAATTTTTTTTTTTTAAAGAAGGAAGATAGTTTGGATTTTTAAAAGTTTTTAAAATTAAATTAATTCATGTTTTGGCTGTGTGGCTTGTGGGTATCTTGGTTCCTTGACCTGCGATAGAACTTATGCCCCCTGCAGTAGAAGCATGGGGTCTCAACAACTGGACCACCAGGGAAGTCCTTCCCTTTATTTTATACTGGCCTTTTGGCTAAGATCAAGTGGTGGCTCAGACGGAAAGCATCTGTCTACAATGTGGGAGACCTGGGTTCAATCCCTGGGTTGGGAAATTCCCTGGAGAAGGAAATGGCAACCCACTCCAGTAATCTTGCCTAGAAAATCCCATGGACGGAGGAGCCTGGTGTCCATGGGGTCGCAAAGAGTTGGACACAACTGAGCGACTTCACTTTTCTTTTTTATAGTTGATTTACAATGTTATGTTAGTTTCAGGTGTATGATTTACAATGTTGGGTTAGTTTCAGTTGTAGAGAATAGTGGTTCAGTTATACATATGCATATATTCATTCTTTTTCAGATTACTTTCCCATATAGGTAATTATAGAGTATTGAGTAGAGTTCCATGTGCTATACATTAGGTCCTTGTTGATAATGTTTTATATATAGCAGTGTGCACATGTTTGTTTGGTTTTGAAGTACAATTGACCTACAACTGTGTTAGCTCCTGGTACACAACATAGTGATTTGATAGTTCTGTATGTTACAAAATGATTGTTACACAATAACTCTAGTTACCATCTGTCACCATATAAAGATATTACATTATTATTGATTATATGTCTCACACTGTACATTCATATCCATGATTCTTATTTTGTAGCTGGAAGTTTATGCCTCTTAATCTTCCTCACCCATCTCTCTCATTCTCTCCCCTCTCTCCCCTCTGGCAACCACCGTTTGTTCTTTGTGTCTATGACTCTGTTTGTTTTGTTAAGTGTGTGCATTTGTTTTGTTTTTAGATTCCAATTCTACATATAATTGAAATCATATAGTATTTGTTTTTCTGTGTCTGAAGTAGCGTAATGCCCTCCAGCTCCATCCATATGGTCACCAATGGCAAGATTTCATTCTTTTCTTATGCCTGAATAATATCCATTATATATACATATATACCACATCTTCTTTATCCATTCATCTATCAGTAGGCACTTAGATTGCTTCCAGATCACTGTGGTTTTGGTTTGTATTAGTAACTTTTTAATATATATGCAAAAACTACATATATTTAATGTATATATTTGATGAGTATGTATGGGCATATGCATTCCCTGGGGAACAGTCATCACAATTAACAGATTTATCCATCACCTCCAAAAATTTCCTGTGTCCTTTTGGTTTGTGTGTGTGTGTGTGTGTGTGTGTGTGTGTGTGTGTGTGTGATTAACTCAACTCAGTAAGACTGTCTACAAAAAATTGCTACTGTTTTTGAAGTCTCATCTGGAAGGCAGTTCTACTTGCAATTGCCTTATATACAAGCTTTTCTCATTAGAAAAATATTGTACAAAACAAAAATAATTTCTGCACTGTGATTCTTTGCATTTGGCTCTGCCATAAAAGAGGGCTTCCCAGGTGGTGCTAGTGGTAAAGAACCTTTCTGCCAATGCAGGAGATATAGAGATGCCAGTTTGATCCCCGGGCTGGGAAGGCCCCCTGGAGAAGGAAACTGGCAACTACTCCAGTATTCTTGCCTGGGAAATCCCATGGACAGAGGAGCTTGGTAGGTTACAGTCCTAGGGGTTGCAAATGGTCAGACATGACTTAGCAACTAAACCATCACCACCACCACCATATACACAAAGATAGATATCTGATGATGTGTTAATATTCAAAATATATAAGGAACTCATACAACTAAATAGCAAAAAAGCCTGAAACAACCCCATTTAAAAAATGGGTAGAGGATCTGAATAGATTTTTTTCTAAATAAGATATACAGATCGCCAATAGGTACATGAAAAGATACTCAATACCACTAAATCATCAGGAAATGCAAATCAAAACCACAATGAGGTATCATCTCACACCTGTCAGAATGACTATTATTGTAGGAAACAACAAATGTTATCGAGAATGCGGAGAAAAGGGAATCCTCATGCACTGTTTGTGGTAATGTAAATTGGTGCAACCATTATGGAAATCAGTATGGAAGTTCCTCAAAAAATAAAAAAACAGAACTGCCATATGATCCCACAATTCCACTCCAAGGTATTTATTTGAAGAAAATGAAAACACTAATTTGAACAGATGTATGCAACCCTGTGTTCATTGCAGCATTACTTACAATAGGCAAGATACAGAAACAACCTGTGTGTCCATCAATGGATGGAAAAAGATGATGCAGCATAGATTACACAATGGAACACTATTCAGTCATAAAAAGAATGAAATCTTGCCATTGGCAACAAAATGGGTGGGCCTTGAGGGCATTATGCTAACTGAAATAAAGACAAAGTAGCCTATGACACATATTTAAAACAACAAAAAACCAGGCTCACAGACACAGGGCAGAGATTGGTGGTTGCCACAGGTGAAGGAGTAAGGATTAAGAGAAATGGGTGAAAAGGGCAAAAAAGTACAAGTTTCTGGCAATAAAGTAAATAAGTCATGGCTGCTGCTACTGCTTAAGTTGCTTCAGTCGTGTCCGACTCTGTGGGACCCCACAGACGGCACCCCACCAGGCTCCGCCATCCCTGGAATTCTCCAGGCAAGAACACTGGAGTGGGTTGCCATTTCCTTCTCCAGTGCATGAAGGTAATGTAAAGCCTGATGACTTTAAACTTTATCACATATTTGAAAGTTGCTAAGAGTAAATCTGAAAAGTCCTCATCACAAAGAAATTTCTCTAACTATATGGTGACAGTTGTTGACTTGCGATCATTTTGCAATATTTATAGATAGCAAATATTATGTTGTTCACCTGAAACTAATGTTATATGTCTCTTACACCTCAAGAAAAAAAATATTTCTGGAAGGTTGAAAAAAGTAATAAAAACCACTGCAAGAATCAGAGATTGATAATCTCACAGCTGTGAGAGAGTACATCTGTCATTCACAGGTTCAAACTCTCACTATAAACAGCTGGGTCCAACTGTTAAAAGGGCTGCAAAACTGCAAACTAACATACACTGAATTCAAAAAAATGATTTTTTTTAAGGTGAACTTCCTGTTTGCCTAAAAGTGGGAACTACAATTTTAAGGCAAAGCCCCCCAGCAAAGCCGGAGCTGATTTTATGAAAGCGTCTAGGAAGCCCGGGAGCGGGGTCTGGTGGATTTTCAGAAGAGAAAGGATTTCAGGATGTAAGGACTTTTCAGCTGTGTTAATGTATCCGTGGAGCAAGGCTGCCTTTGGCTGGCTGGCTTTCCAGAAAGGACCTGGGAGTGAGACGTTTGCTGATTGGCTGTCGTCTAGGAGCACGGACACTCTCACTGATTGGCTGGCTTTTGGAGGCTTGGGGCCGGCCTGGATTTGTTCACATGCAGAAGCCTAGTTACTGCAGTGAGGGTGTCGCTGATTGGCTGGTTTTCAGGGGAAAAAATCAGTTATTTCTTATTAACGGTGGTTACTGTTCACGGCATGGGACTATGGCCAAAGAACAGTGTTTTCCTTTCCTGAATGTGCAAATAAATACATTTAATTCTCAGTGACCCCTTTTATTTCCCTCCACTAAACCTGCAGGAGATCATAAGAGGTTGCCTGAATCTTTATTTATGGAGATAAGTTTTTCAGCTGGTGTTGCCATTTAAGTGATTCAAGCACCAATTACTGTGGAGGAAAAATAGCTCTGACGTATTTTGGTAATTTATTGAAAAAAGCTGAATACAAGACATTCAGGGTGTCCTGACAGTACAGGACACAGGACAAAGTAATGAACATGTCCGGTCTGTATAGGCAACTGTATAAGCAAAGTGCTAAGGGAACAGGAGGAAGCCACACCTCAACAGAAGGAAGTTGAATTTTCATTTCCTTCTAGAAAGGCATTCATTGTAACCTACTTGTTAAAGGAAAGTACTGGAAACAGCCTAAATATCAATCAGTTGTGAACTGGCTGGATAAATCTTTGGATACCTGTTAGATGGAATACATTGCAGCTATTAAAAAGAGATCGAGTTCCATGAACTAATATGAATACTATCATGATAGCTAATTTTTAAAAAGAAAACAAGATGTGATGATTAGTGTATCATTTTCTTAAATATTTGCAAGGATTCCTCAGAGAACCCATTCAGACCTGTAGTTGTAATTCTGGGAAGAGTTTTTTTGTCTTTTGGAAAAATAAGAATTTAATTTCCTTAATAAATGTTATGGTATTCAAAAAAGAAAACAAGACGACAACTCCTTGTATGGTATCATTTGTGCTGGAGTATGCGTGGGCATCATAGAAGGAGGAATAAATATATGTTCCTGTATGAGCAACCTGTCTCTGGAAGGGTATACAGGAAACAGTCATGATGATCTCGGAGGAGGAAAACTGAAAGGCTGAGAGGCTGAAGGGCAGGGAGCAGAAGAGGCTTCCTTTTCATGGCATATTCTTTTATATATTAAACACTTTTAATTATTTTTGAAATAATTATTTTTAAAAAATCAAATGTATGCCCTAAGGCATGGATGAGAGGCACAGGTTTGATATTCTTAGGGTGTGGACAGGATGTTTTTTGAGCCTAGTGACCCATCTGGACCAGGGTGGATATCTGAAGTTGGCCAACCAGCTGTGTGGGATGTCTCCCACAGCTCCAAATCTCCACATCACAGAGCACAGGAAGTAGCCTGGTGCTGGGAGGGGAGCACTGCCATCCCACATAGCAAATGACCGAAAAACAGAGCTAACCATAAACGCACTAAACTACCCAGGCAGCCAAAGGGAACAGGGGCCGCTCTAATGATTCTGTGTCGGGCTCACTTCCTGGGAGCTCTCCACCGCTGATGGAGATAGAAACCAGGAAGGGTCCTCCAGAACATATTTGGAATTTCATTGCTGGAGATCTCTTCGCTGGGGAGTCAGTCTGCTCTGAGCAGAATAGCTCCTTTCCTGGCAGAAACATCTCTGTAGCATAAAATGTATTAGAGAGCAAGTATGATGAAAACTTTTGAAAATGGAGGGATTGGAAGCAGTGAACTCACTCTAGCAGACCATCGTCATCATTATAGCAGCTGATATTTACTGGGCATTTATCATGTCCTAGAAATTGTTCAAGTGCTTTGCATGCATTATTAGCTCACTTAGTTCTTAAAACAACCCTACGAGGTAGATACCCTTATTCCAGTTTTACTGATGAGAAAACCAGCATGCAGAGGTTTAGAAATTCACCCAAGTTCATGACATAAGTAGTTGATCTGGGGTTTGAATTGAGGCTGTCTGTACTCCAGCTGTTTGACCATACTTCCTCCAAAAGAGGACTTCTTCAACATATGAACAGCATCAAGCATAAGTACCATAGGAAACATTTGGTGTTCCTGAGTGCCCTCAGAGCTCCTGGAATGTGATTTTTTTTTTAATTGAGGTAAAATTCACATAACAAAATTAACCGTGTTAAAGTGAACAATTCAGTGGCATTTAGAACACTCATCTTGTTATGTAATCATCACCTCTATTTAGTTCCAAAACATTTTTATCCCCTTGAAAGGAAACTCCCTACCCATGAAGCAGTTTTTCTCCATTTCCTCCTCCCCTCAACAATGAAAACCCCCAATATAGCATTCTGGCTATTTCATATAAATCAGAGCATACAGTATGTGACCTTCGGTGTGTGGTGTCTTTCCTGTAGCATATATGTTCAAAGTTTATTCACGTTGCAACATGTCAGTGCTTCATTTCTCTTTATGGCTGAATAACAGATTCCACTGTATGCATCTGCCAGTTTGTTTACCCATCCATTCATGGATGGATATTTGGGCTGTTTCCTTCTTGTGACTATAGTGCCGCCATGAACATGTGTGTACATGTGCTCATTGGGTAGGTGTTGTCAGGTCTTTGGGTATATACCTAGGAGTGGATTGCCGGGTCACATGGTAATCCTGCTTAGCTCTTAGAGGACCTGCCAAATCATGGTGTGATGTTTTGAAATTAGAATATTTCCTTGGTATCTTGGAATTTCTCCTATCTAAGAAGAGGAGAGCTCCATTTTGGGGCAGATAAGGGAAACATAGTGTGGTGTAGTGGAGGGAAGACACAAGCTGATCTGGTTTTGAATCTCTGCTCTACCACTTATTGATAGCATCTACTTCCCTCATAGCTCAGTTGGTAAAGGATCTGCTCGCAGTGCAGGAGACCCAGGTTCAATTCCTGGGTCGGGAAGATCCCCTGGAGAAGGAAATGGCAATCTACTCCAATATTCTTGCCTGGAAAATCCCATGGACAGAGGAGCCTGGCGGGCTACAGTCCATGGGGTCACAAGAGTCGGACACGACTTAGCAACTAAACCACCACCAAATGAGTTATAAGCTTCTTTTTCCTTATCTTTAGAAATAGAGATGATCACATCATCCATCATTCATTCAGTGAATCCACTGAGGGCTTCTTGTGGGCCAGGCACTGGGGATAGAGTAAGCCATCGCGAAGTTTACAGAATGAGGAATGGGAGGACCCAGAATTATTTTGCAAAGGGAAGAATCTTTTTTTGTCATGAGAATAATCACTCCCTTTGGTCACAAGAAGTCAGTGAGCACATCCAGGTAGGCCTGTATCTTATTCCTCTCTATCCCCAGCAGCCAACACAGGGCTTACAGAGATAGGCCACTTAGGGTTCTAGGGTGGCAAGAAACAGTAACTCAGTGGCTTGGTATAATAAAGATTACTGGAAAAAGACTGGGATAGTTCCTGGAATGGAAATAATAGCTTAAACAGTCAGTCCTCTGGGAGGCTGGGAGAGGCCAGACAGTGATGGGCATCTCGGCACCAGCAGCTTGTAGCGGGGCCTCCCCTGAGGCTCTGCCTTGGACGATCCAGCTGCAACCCTTGTTGGTGTGGCAGAGTTCTACCTTATCACAGCAGCTTGAGCTTTGCAACCAGGGGGTTCCTTCACATTATAGTCATCAGAGGATTGAATTCTCAATTTTCTAGCAAATGACAGTGAAATGTTTTGAGGACGGGTGTCTTTGTACAAAGTCACAGTTGGGGCTGACGGTGAAGATAAGCTTGGACTGCAAAGTAAAAAAGTTGGCTGGGAGGACAGAGAAGATAAAGTCAGCTGCAAAGCCACAGCTTTGTGTTTCTCCCGCAGTGGGGCAGCAGCTGTGACATGCCGCAAGGACCTCTCTTGGGATGACTGCTGCTTTCTGACTTCTGACAAAAGGCAAAAGCAAAGGCCTGCTTTGTTATTCTCATCACTTACTGAGAATAACTAACTGCTCCGAGCCCTCACCTCATGACAGCACTCCATCCCTAGTTAACCTCTGCTTTTCTTAATCCTGAGACCAAAACAGCAACCAGTCCAGAACTGATTCTCACTTCTCCTCGACTGTCCTTGGAATCCTTGAGCTGGAACCCAAAACTCACACAGAAGAGCTGCAGTCCTTCCTGAGGTCCTCTGGATGCCCCA
The DNA here is from genome assembly GCF_032405125.1 of Capricornis sumatraensis. Taxonomy (NCBI): domain Eukaryota; kingdom Metazoa; phylum Chordata; class Mammalia; order Artiodactyla; family Bovidae; genus Capricornis; species Capricornis sumatraensis. The sequence goes on from NC_091077.1 coordinate 52,657,057, forward strand.
CCTCGCTGCTTGGTGACCTCTGGCTGGTTAGTCAGGAACTTTTTTTTTTTTTAATAATATTTTTTTATTTTTGGCTGTGCTGGATCTTCACTGCTGCATGGACTTGACTTGGAGCGAGCAGGGGCTACTCTCAGTTGTGCACGGGCTTCTCATTGTGGTGGGTTCTCACGTTGTGGAGCACAGGCTCTAGGGTGCACGGGCTTCGGCAGTTGCAGCACACGGGCTCAGTAGTTGTGGCTCCCAGGCTCTAGAGCACCCGCTTGGTAATTATGGTGCACAGGCTTAGTTGCTCCTTGGCATGTGGGATCTTCCCGGATCAGGGATTGAACCTGTGTCTCCTGCACTGAAAGATGGATTCTTTACCACTGAGCCACCAGGGAAGCCCTGGAATGATTTAGTAATGACTGTCAGAAGCTGGAATAGAGCACTGTGATGGGCAGCCCTACTAGAGCCACAGGATGGTCTGCCTACTAGGATGGAGGGAGGAAGTTCCCCAGAGAAAAGTGAGACCCTCTCATTAGGAAAAGGTGAAGGTATTTGGCATGCAGACCCAAGAGATGGCTCTTGGTGTAGGTGCTCAATGCGAATTATTATTAATGAGGTCATGTGTTTTTTAGAGACACCACAGCAGATATCTGATAAATTAGGGATAATAACAATGTCTAATAATGGTTGAATATTTGCTCAGTACTGTGCTCTCTTCTACTTCCTTTCATTCTTTTTTTTTTTTTTCCTTTCATTCTTAAAGTGACCTCACGTCTACCTTATGGAACTCTGCAGTTTCTAGGACGCACTCTCTGTGCAGGGGAAGTTATCTGGCATGAATAACTGGTGATAGGTTGTTTCCAGCTCTGGGTACACCTTGGTGACAACACTGGCCTGGCAGTGTCCCCTGTATTCCTTTGCATCTTGGTGGGAATGTGTGAAGTCAGAACTGGCTATAGACTCAACTCTTGCCCTCCTTTAGTATGGGGGACTCAAACTCTACTCAGGTAGCAACAATGATAATAGCAACCATTAAAAATACTCATAAGCTGGTTTTACCACATACGAGGACTGTGCTAAGAGCTTTGTACATATCATTTTCTTTAATTGGATGAACAGTCCTGTGATGTACATGCTGCCTTATTTCTCAGATGTACCCACTAAGACCTGGAGATCTTCCTTGCTAAGGTCATACAGTTAATGAATGACAGAGCCAGGACTTGAACCTGAGGCTATCTAGAACTCGTGCTAAAACACAAGGCTACATTGCTTGACTGACTTGTAATCATCTGTAAATACAGCCTCAGTTTTTCTTTTGTTCATGTTTACTTATGTAAATATATGTTTAAATCAAGTACAGTACTTAGCATAGGGCCTGGCTCAAGAGTCATTATTATTACAGTTACAAATGGATGTGTTCTTGACAAGCGTGCAAACAAAATCCTATTCTCTCTCTGTACCTTTGGCTTGTGATTCTCATATTATCTTCATTACTCATTGAGGTTTCATCGTGGGCAGTGAAGCTAAAATACAGATCCCCAGGCCCCACCTGGACCCACAAAGGATGCATCTCTGAATACGGTGCCTGGGAGCCTGCATTTAGTGTGATTCCTGGTGTAGAGTTATAGTCTTATTCAAATTCTAAAGGAAGGAACCTGGGCAGGCTGGGGTTACTATCAGAAGAGCAAGTATGCTTAAAAACTGTCTCATGGATGGCTGTCATTTTAGGGGATCTCCTGATTTTATTCTCACTTGTCTTCCCTATACAACTTTTCCTCATGGCTTCACTTGCCTTAACATTACCTTCCTACGCTGTGTTCTAGGATTCCGCCTCTGGAGAACGTGATGGGGGAGCAATCACTCTTTCTGTTTCTTCCCCCAGATGTGTTTCTGCACCCTGAAAGCTGCTTGTACAGGACCTAACATCTTTCCAGGCCCCTCACTCTTTTTCTCCTGTTTTCTGGTGCTTGCTGCTGCTGTTCCATTGTGGGGAGAGCAGGGAGGGTGCTCCTAATGTGCAAAGACTCATTCCTCTTGTCAAGTTCAAAGGTGAAATTTATATAAATCACTTCACGTTTGAATCTGAGGTGCTGACATTTTGTGGCTAATTTAGTAAGGACTGGCTGGAGAGAATTAGAGCTAGTTTGTTTATCTTCTTAGCTGGCCTTCCCTTCCCTCCTTTCTGCATTTGTTTATTTCATGTTTCTAGCTACTGTTGCAGATTTCATTAATCAGTCTGAGGTGCCTTGCGGCATTAAGAGGAGGCTCTGAGAGCATTGTGGGAAGAAAGGAATAAACTCATGTAAGACACCTTGCTATACTCAACATCAATAAAAACAGCTCAAATTAAAAAGTGAGCAAAGGACTTAGATACACATTTCTCCAAGGAAGATACACAAATAGCCAATAAGTACATGAAAGATGATCAACATCACTAACCAGTAGGGAAATGCAAATCAAACTCACAGTGAAATACCAGCTCACACCCGTTAGGATGGTTACTTTAACAACAACAACAACAAAAAGTAGTAAGTTTCTGTGAGAATGGGAAGAAATTAGAACTCTTGTGGTGGGAATGTAAAATGGTGTATTGCTATGGGAATGCAGTATGGCAGTTCCTCAAACAAATTAAAAATGGTATCACTGTATGAACTAGCAATTCCACCCTTTGGTGTATATCCCAAAGAGTTAAATGCAAGGATTTGAAATGATGGTTGGACGCCCATGTTTGTAGCAGCATTATTCACCATGGTCAAAAGGTAGAAACTACAAGTGTCCATGGATAAACAAAATGTGATATATACATATAATGGAATATTATTCAGTCTTGAAAAGGAAGGAAATTCTGACACATGCTACAACATGGATGAACCTTGAAGATATTATGCTAAGTGAAATAAGCCAGTTACAAAAAGATAAATGTATAATTCCTTTTCTATTAGGTACTTAGACTTGTAAATCCATAGATAGAAAGTAGTATGGTGGTTGCCAGGGACCAGAGGAAGGGAGAAATAGAAAGTTATTTTTAGTGGGTATGAAATTTCAGTTTGGAAAGGTGGAAAAAGTTCTGGATAAGGATGCTGGTGATACTTGCCCACCAGTGTGACTGTACTTAATGCCACTGAACTAATTACTCTAAAATTATTAAAATGATGTTTTATGTATATTTTGCCACCACAGCAAAGAAAGAAAAGAACAGGGACAATAAGTAAGGATACCTACGTAAAGCATTATAAATAACAGCCAGTATTTATTGAGCCTTTACTGGGTCCTGTGCACTAAGAACTTTACACATTTTGTTTCATTTAATCCTCACACAAACCTTTAAGGTAAATTCCTTGTAAATTTCTTAGCTGGAGAGACTAAGGCCCACTGGGGCTACTGGTCAGTCATCTAACGAAAAGTAGGTTTAAAACCCAAATCTGGCCCAAGGGAAGCCTCTGGCATAAGTAACTTCTTAGAGTAGGGTCGTGGACTTGGCACTGCTGTTTCTCCAGTGATGGTGCAAGGTGGTACCTCACTGTAGTTTTGATTTGCACTTCTCTAATAATTAGCTATGATGAGCATCTTCTCATATATCTATTGGCCATCTGTATGTCTTCTTTGAAGAAAGGTCTGTTTAGGTCTTTTGCTCATTTTTTTGTTTGGGTTGTTTGTTTTTTTGATATTTGGTGTGAAGTGTTCTTATATTTTGGAAGTGAAGCCCCTTGTCAGTCCCATCATTTGCAAATATTTTCCTCTGTTCTGTGGGTTGTCTTTTCATTTTGTTTATGGTTTCCTTTGCTGTGCAAAAGTTTCTAAGTTTGATTAGGTCCCACATTATTTTTGCTTTTATTTCTATTGCCTTGGGAGACTGACCTAGGAAAACATTGGAATGATTTACCTCAGAGAATGTTTTGCTTATGTTCTTTTCTAAAAGTTTTATGATGTTATGTCTCTTATTTAAGTCCTTGAGCCATTTTGAGTTTATTTTTGTGTATGGTGTAAGAGTATGTTCTAAGTTGACTTGCATGTGGCTGCTCAGCTTTCCTAACACTACTTGCTGAAGAGACTGTCTTTTCCCCATTGTATATTCTTGCCTCCTTGGTTTAAGATAAATTGACCATAGGTGTGGAAATCCCCTTACTTTTGAGCATTTAGGCTCTTGGCAATTTTTCACTGTTGTAAACTATGTTATAAAGGCATCTTTGACCTAGAGAATACTTGCTTGGTGAAATAAGCCAGACAAAGACAAATACTATATGATATTACTTATATGTGAAACCTAAAAAAACAATACAGATGAGTCTATATACAAAACAGAAACAGACTAACAGACGACAAAGCAACTTATGGTTATCAAAGGGGAAAGGTGGGTGGGGAAGGGACAAATTAGGAGTATGGGATTAACAGATGTAAACTACTGTACATAAAATAGATAAGCAATAAGGATTTACTGTATAGCACAGGGCTTTTCATTTTGGTTTGTTTTAGTTGCCAGATCATGTCAGACTCTTTTGTGATCCCATGAACTATATAGCCTGCCAGGTTTCTCTGTCCATGGGATTTCCCAGGCAAGAATGCTGGAGTGGATTGCCATTTCCTTCTCCAGGGGATCTTCCTGACCCAGGAATCAAACCTCCGTCTCCTGCTCGGGCAGATTCTTTACCACTAAGCCGCAAGAGAAGCCTCATAGCACAGCGAATTACACCCAGTATCTTCTAATAACCTATCAGTTCAGTTCAGTTCAGTCGCGTCCAACTCTTTGTGACCCAATGGACTGTAGCACACCAGGCTTGCTTCCCTGTCCATCACCAACTCCCAGAGCTTGCTCAAACTCATGTCCATCGAGTCATGATGCCATCCAACCATCTCATCCTCTGTCGTCCCCTTCTCCTTCCTTCAGTCTTACCCAGCATCTTACCCATTTCTGATGAGTCAGTTCTTCACATCAGGTGGCCAAAGTATTGGAGCTTCAGCTTCAGCATCAGTCCTTCCAATGAATATTCAGGACTGATTTCCTTTAGGATGGACTGGTTGGATCTCCTTGCAGTCCAAGGGACTCTTAAGAGTCTTCTCCAACACCACAATTCGAAAGCATCAATTCTTTGGAGCCCAGCTTTCTTTATGGTCCAACTTTCACATCCATATATGACTCCTGGAAAAACCATAGCTTTGACTAGATGGACCTTTGTCAGCAAAGTACTGTCTCTACTTTTTTAATACGCTGTCTAGGTTGGAGAAGGCAATAGCACCCCACTTCAGTACTCTTGCCTGGAAAATCCCATGGACAGAGGAGCCTGGTGGGCTGTAGTCCATGGGGTCACTAAGAGTCGGACTCAACTGAGAGACTTCACTTTCACTTTTCATTTTCATGCATTGGAGAAGGAAATGGTAACCCTCTCCAGTGTTCTTGCCTGGAGAATCCCAGGGTCGGGGGAGCCTGGTGGGCTGCCGTTTATGGGGTCGCAAAGAGTCAGACACAAATGAAGAGACTTGGCAGCAGGCAGCAGCAGCAGCTAGGATGGTGATGGGTTTTCTTCCAAGGACCAAGCGTCTTTTAATTTCATGGCTGTGGTCACCATCTGCAGTGATTTTGGAGCCCCGCAAAATAAAGTCTGTCACTGTTTTCATTGTTTCCCCATCTATTTGTCATGAAGTGATGGAACCGGATGCCGTGATCTTTGTTTTTGAATGTTGAGTTTTAAGACAACCTTTTTACTCTCCTCTTTCACTTTCATCAAAAGGCTCTTTAGTTTTGCTTCTCTTTCTACCATAAGCGTGGTTGTCATCCTTGTATCTGAGGTTACTGATATTTCTCCTGGCAATCTTGATTCCAGCTAGTGCTTTATCCAGCCCAGCATTTCTCATGATGTACTTTGCATGTAAGATAAATAAGCAGGGTGACAATATACAGCCTTGATGTACTCCTTTCCCGATTTGGAACCAGTGTGTTGTTCCACGTCTGGTTCTAACTGTTGCTTCTTGACCTGCCTACAGATTTCTCAGGAGACAGGTCAGGTGGTCTGGTATTCCCATCTCTTTAAGAATTTTCCACAGTTTGTTGTGATCCACACAGTCAAAGAGAAATCTGTACACAGGTTGAGAGAAATCTGTTACCAGGAGAAATATCAATAACCTCAGATATGCAGATGACACCACCCTGATGGCAGAAAGTGAGGAAGAACTAAAGAGCCTCTTGATGAAAGTGAAAGAGGAGAGTGAAAAAGTTGGCTTCAAGCTCAACATTTAGAAAACTAAGATCATGGCATCCGGTCCCATCACTTCATGGCAAATAGATGGGGAAACAGTGGCTGACTTTATTTTTGGGGGCTCCAAAATCACTGCAGATGGTGACCACAGCCATGAAATTAAAAGACGCTTACTCCTTGGAAGGAAAGTTACGACAAACCTAAACAGCATATTAAAAAGCAGAGACAAAAAAAAAAAAAAAAAGCAGAGACATTACTTTGCCAACAAAGGTCTGTCTAGTCAAGGCTATGGTTTTTCCAGTGGTCATGTATGGATGTGAGAGTTGGACTATAAAGAAAGCTGAGCGCTGAAGAATTGATGCTTTTGAACTGTGGTGTTGGAGAAGACTCTTGAGAGTCCCTTGGACTGCAAGGAGATCCATCCAGTCCATTCTGAAGAAGATCAGTCCTGGGTGTTCACTGGAAGGACTGATATTGAAACTCCAATACTTTGGCCACCTGACGCGAAGAACTGACTCACTGGAAAAGATCCTGATGCTGGGAAAGATTGAAGGCAGGAGGAGAAGGGGACGACAGATGATGAGATGGTTGGATGGCATCACCAACTCAATGGACATGGGTTTGGGTGGATTCCGGGAGTTGGTGATGGACAGGGAGGCCTGGCATGCTGTGGTTCATGGGGTCGCAAAGAGTCGGACACTATTCAAGAGTGACTGAACTGAACTGAACTGAACACAGTCAAAGGCTTTGGCACAGTCGATAAAGCAGAAGTAGATTTTTTTCTGGAACTCTCTTGCTTTTTCTATGATCCAGTGGATGTTGGCAGTTTGATCTCTGGTTCCTCAGAGGAGCCTGGTAGGCTACAGTCCATGGGGTCACAAAGAGTTGGACATGACTGAGCGACTTCATTCAGGTCTGGCTCCCCTGCCTTTTCTAAATCCAGCTTGAACATCTGGAAGTTCAGGGTTCAAGTACTGTTGTAGCCTGGCTTGGAGAATTTTGAGCATTACTTTGCTAGTGTGTGAGATGAATGCAATTGTGCGGTAGTTTGGACATTCAGGAAACACTGCCCTGGGGCTGAGAAGAACTCTTGGCCTCCAGTGATGGTTTACAAAGAGATAATGCTTCTCCAAGGGCTTCAGGGGTCAGAGTCTTGAATAAGTGGGACTGAAAACTAAATTCTTTTGTTGCTTTGGCTCTGTCTCTTTAACCATGGAGTTGCTTGTTAAAAGACTGATATGCATGGTTTAAAGGCTGTCGGATTGTCACCCTAAGCAGCTCCCTCTCCACACTTGACAACAAAAACCTGCTATCAGTGAAGGCCAGTTTGAAGGTTAGAGGAAAGAGAATCCTCTCTACAACTTACTCCTTCCTAGATAGATGTAAAGTGCAGAAGGCGCTGCTTCCCTAAGAATGCTGGATCATCTATAATGCAAAAGCACAGCCAGGTCACGTTCCTTTGGGGACAAGGGAGAGCTGTTGGGTTCCCAAGGACTCTTGGGATACTTAGATACTCCAAGGATACTTGGAACAATGACAGGAAAGCTCTGTGAGAAGACAAATGCCAACTCAAAAAGTCAGAGAGACCAGAGGGCTCTCAGGTTAGATTAGGAATGGGGCTGGCAGAGCACTGTGCTTAGCTGCTCTTCATGCTGATAATCCACACCCCCAGTAGTCCCTATAGGTCTCCATCCATTTATGTGGGACATTTGCTCTGTGAAGGAAGAATAAGTGTCCATAAGTAAATAGATGGGCTTGTGCCTCCTGTCCACCCCTTTGGCCTGGACCTGAGCACCCTAAGAGAGGGGGCTTATAGCAAGACACCGATGAAACAATTCGAGAGGCGCTTTGCAAGATTCAGGGAAGAGCAGGTCTATATGAAGGTCCAGTGGTAGTCAGGGGCAGCCAGTCCTACCCCCAAGCCCCGGGAAGCACTCTGCTCTGGGGCTGAGAAGAGCTCCTGGCCTCCTGTGACGGTTTGCATAGAGACAAGGCTTCTCCAAGGGCGCCAGGGGTCAGAGTCTTCAAGAAGTGGGACTGAACATTTAAAAACCAATTTATTCAATTAAAAGTGACAAATGCAGTTGACACTCAAGAGGAGGGGAATTAAATTCCATCTTTTGAAGGGAAGAGGGTCATAAATTTGCACATATATTTTTCAATAGCAACAGCAAGGAAGTATATATCCTCCCAGCCTGTAACTCTGTAAAACATTACTGGGTGTGAAGGGAATTAGTCAACAAGTGTTATTGTGATAACTGATTAATTATTTTGAGGGGGGAAAAAAAGCCAGTAAAAGCTTAGATCCCTACCTCACATTTTATACCCAAAGAAATTCCACATAGTTTAAATATTTAAGTGTACAAAAGTATTAGGAAAAAATTCTGATGAAAACTGAAGTAGAGAAGGATATTGAGTCATCACACAAAAACTTAGACCACACAAAAGAAATGATTGATGGATATGATCACATATGAAAATGAAATACTTCAGAAGAGAAAAACAAATTAAAAGACAAATGAAAGCAGGAGAGAAATATTTGCAACTTATGAGATAGACAGGAACTAAGAGCTCTTAGCATAAAGGGCTCTTACAAATTCACATGTGTGACCACGTGTACACACACACACACACACACTCACAGACTGCAAAACGTGTCCCAGAAGCATGTCTCCTCTCCTGGGGGACTGGATTCTAAGTGTGCAAGGAGAGAATTGTGTCTGAAATGTCTCTGTTCTGCCCATAGGACATTACACGTGGTTAGTACTCAAGTGGATTCTGTTCATTTCAGCTGTTTATTGCAGTTTCAAAAATGTACCTCTTTCCTCTCCTCGCCCTTAAGAACTCTCTTCTCACTCAGAAAAACCTCATTAAGACGCTTCCTGTGCTGTTTGTGATTCACAGCTGGAATATGGCACCCGCAGTGCTTATTTCAGCAAGAAGCCTCCTCCAGGCATAGGCTGGATTCCTGCAATGTCCAAAGAAAGAATTAAAACTGGAAATTATTTGCAACCATTCAGCACCTCCTTCTTATGCCCTTACTATGTGTCTGGAGCCATTTGTTTTTTGGTGGTTGTGCTGGGTCTTTCATTGCAACGAGGGCTTTCCTTAGATGTGGTGCATGGGCTTCTCCTTGCAGTGGCTTCTCTTGTTCGGGGCACGGGCCCTAGTGTGCAGGGGCTCAGTAGTTACAGCAGGGGCTTAGTTGCTCCAGGGCATGCTGAATCTTCCTGGACCAGCGATCAGACCCTTGTCCCCTGCATTGGCAGGCAGATTCTTATTCACAATACCACTGGGGAAATGCTAATTTTTTTTTTTTTTTTTTTTTAAAGTTTGTGCTCCTAAGGGAGAGTTGCAGACAAGAGGAGGCCCGGTCAAGAAGGGGCATGGGCGGGGAGAGCTGGTTTTAGTAGCTCTGCTGCTTCTTATCTGTATGACCAGACAGGCCTCTTTTCAGCTCTGGGCCTCAGTTGCTCCCTGAGTAAAATGAGTAGGGGAACTAGGTGGTCCCCACAGGGTCTTCCAATTTTCACATCTAAGGATTCAGCTCATTTTCTCTTTTGAACGTGTAGGCCCTAGTAGCCATTTAACTTTATTTGAGAGGTTTTGGAAGTCCCTTGAGAGTTTTTTTCAGATTTTGGAACCCACCGAGGGTAAAATAGAAAATGTTTTCAATTACTGAAGTTGTTCTTCCATTTTCTAAAAAAGATTCCATTCCACTCATTTGGAAAAAGTAAAATTGCAACAGAATGAAGTAACCAAGGAGGCAGTAATCAGGTTAAGTGGTAGGTCTGCCCCAGTCTCCATGTGGGCTGCAGTGATATGTATTGCTCTGTAATTTGAAAAGTGCCTGTTGGCTTTCCAGGGATGCAGTGTCTTCTGTTACCCCAGGAGACTGTCCAGACCAGGGCTGGCTCTTGACACAGAATAAGCTTTGGGGTTGTTGTCGGGTCCTTCCTCCCCCACAATGACCCATTTGCCTATGATCTTGGAATTTTCATGATGCCAGAAATGTCTAACACTAGCACCTCCCCTTTGAATGAAGGTCTTTGGCAGTGATTGTTTTTGGTTGCCCAGCGTGTCCCTCCCACCTCCTACCCTATTCATCTATTTCCCTATTCCCCTTCTGAACTGGCCACAGATGTAGGTGTGAAGCCAGAGTAGGCCAAACATTAGATTTCATTTTCCTGGACACATGATTGATCTAGATGGAAATAATACATGTGATGCTAGGAGAGAGTCCCTGTCCCTTGATCTAAACTGTCCCTGGGCCTGCTAAGCTAGGAGGACGGAAGTCTGATTTGCTGGCAGCCATCATTCTTGCACACAGAAAGAACCTGGTGTGGGTGAGACCAGGCTGAGGCTACAGAGTTGAGATATGGAGAGAGAATCATGGACGGAGGGAACCAAAGAAGTAAGAAGGAGACTTAGAAAGGTGGGGGTGGGAGTAACCTTTCTGTTAGGTTATTAGAGAGAGAGAGAGAGAGATTGACTGACTCACGTTGAAGCTGAAGCTTTGGTTCCTGTAACTCTCCCTTAGAATCTGTAAGCTGCCTCACTATCTTCCCAGCTATACAAGTAAATAAATCATCTTTCTGCTTCAGATGTTTTGAATTTGGATGTGTCCTGAATAATGTATTATTGTATCTCTGGGAAACTTTTCTTAAATTGTAAATATGTTATCCAGAGAGATGACACATTAAACCAGTATTGTAGGTTAGGTTTTTAGATGAGCTGTGACTAGTACTTGGAACAGATAACTTTTGACCAGGAAGATAAAGTAAGGGTATTGCTAGAGAAAGAAAGGTAGTGCTAGAGAAGGGCAGAACCCTTGTACATTGCTGGGTGGGGAGGAGGGGGCTGATAATGTAAAATGGTGCAGCCACAGTGGAAACATTTGATACTTCCTCAAAAAATTGAACATATGTTACCTTATGAACCAGCAGTTCCACTCCTATATATCTACTGAAGAGAACTGAAAACATAAGTCTTGCACAAAAACGCATACATGGTTGTTCATAGTAGCATTATTCATAATAGCCAAAAAGGAGAAACAAACCAATTTCTATTAAGTGATGAATGGATAAAAAATATATAGTATATCCGTACAATGAAATACTATTCAGCAATAAAAAGGAAGGAAGTACTGATATATGCTACAACATGGATGAACTTTGAAAATATTATGCTAAGTTAAAGGAGCTTGTCACTAAAGGCCACATGTTACGTGATTCCATTTATATGAAATGTCTGAAACAGGCAGATCTATAGGGACAGAAAGTGGATTAATGGTTACCAGAGGCCAGAGTACAATGTCTTGTATACTCTAAAAGGATGAGTTACATCAGTTTTTTAAAAAAGATTATTACCGCAGTTATTCTCATCCTTGAATCATACTATCCAGAGTTCATTCTGTGGTTTAGCTCTGATTCTCCCCAGACATCCCTCCTCCAGCTCCCCATCCCACCCTGAATCCTCTGCAATATTTAGAACCCTTGGGACACTGCCTGATGTGAACAGGAGCTGGAGCTGACTCTCCTTTCAGGGAAGCTGGACTCTTTTCTCCTTGCTCAGTTATTTTGCAGGGGTACAAGACCAGTCTTATCAACTCAGAGGAGGTAGGCAGCAGTGGACTGAAACTAATTCACGATTTTGCTTAAATTTACTTGTCAAAGGAAGAAATATTCAATTTCATGCATACTCCCAATTCCCTTCACTGGGAGCATATTTCCAGAAGGCAATTATGTAGAACAAAATGTAATGGGTAACAGGGGGTGCCTTGTGAATTATTCATAATCCGATAATGATTTTAACCCATTTTTAACGTGACTGGCGATTGGTGTTAGCTTCTGGAAAGTTCCCAAAGTAAGCAACAGAGGCTTCCTTTAGCTCCGCTTATATAGCCATAAACCTCCTACCTTTCCCCAAACCACCTAAATAATTAAAATCAAAAGAGGCCTAGGATCGCTTTTCCTCCTTAAGTCTTCAGAGCAAAGGGAAATGCTGCCTTACAGACTTGTCTCACTCACTCATCACTCCTACTTAGAGACTTCTCAAGGAGGTTGGGTACCACATCATGCCTAGCAGATGGGCTAGCTCTGGGAAGGCACGCCATACCAGTTTGTTTTTGATTGTTTGAATGAATGAATGAATGGTGGAAAGAATGAGGTATTTGTAGTAAAGAAGACTTGGGCTAAGTGGTTTTACTACTTATCAGCTGTATGATTTGAACAAGTTTCTTGCTCTCAGTTTTTTTTTTTTTTTTACTCTGTAAAATGATGCCTGCTTTGCTAGATTGTTGGAAGAATTTAAGAGCATAATATGTGCTCAATAAGCAATAGCTGTTACTCTAGCTATTCTTTATAGTAGCAGCAGTAGAACTTCCTTAAATCTGGTAAACAACGAGAGAGTCAACCAAAGCTTTTGGAGCCAAAGATTCCCAAGTCTGGCTGTGTAGCAGAATCACCTAGGGATGTTTTTAAAAATATAAATTTCCAAATTCTACCTCTGGAGATTCTGATTCAGTGATAATGGATGGGGTCGGAGGATATATTTTTTAGTTTTGTTTTGAAATTAAGCTAAAATTTATCTACAGTGAAATACACAGATCTTCAGAGTATAACTGGATGGGTTTTGGCAAATGTGTAGATACAGAACATTTCCATGGTCCTGTGTGCATGTTAGTCACTCAGTCGTGTCCAACTGTTTGAGACCCCACGAACTCTAGCCCACCAGGCTTCTCTGTCCATGGAATTCTCCAGGCAAGAATACTGGAGTGGATTGTCATTCCCTTCCCCAGAGGATCTTCCCAACCCAGGGACTGAACCCTGGTCGTTTGCATCGCAGGCAGATTCTTTTATCACTTGAGCTACAGGGAAGTCCTTCCATGGTCCTAGAAAGTTAAATCAATCCCCACCCTGCAGAGATACCGGTGTTCTGATTTCTGTCACCAGAGGTGAGTTTTGCCTGTTCTTGAATATCAACAGAATCATACAGTATTCACTTTTTTGTATCCAGTTTATTTTACTTCTCAGTGTTTTCCAGATCCATTCATGCTGTTGCATGGATCACATCAACAGTTCATTACTTTTTGTTGCTGAGTAGTATCTACCATGGGGCTTCCCCAATGCTTTAGCAGTACAGAATCCACCTCAGTGCAGGAGACACAGGAGATGTGGGTTCGATCTCTAGGTCAGGAAGATCCCCTGGAGGAGGAAATGGCAACCCACTCCAGTATTCTTGCCTGGGAAATCCCATGGACAGGGCAGCCTGGCGGGCTACAGTCCACAGGGTAGAGCAAAGAGTTGGACACGACTGAGCAGGCGTGCGTGCATGAGTATCCACCATATGGCAGTGCCTTGATTTGTTTCTCTCTTCACCTACTGAGGCAACTTTTAGGGTTGTTTTTGTCTATTATGTATAAAGCTGCTATAAATATGTTTTTGTCATGAGTAAACACCTAGGAGGAGAATTGTTATGTAACAGCATTGAACTTCATTTTTACTTTATGTTTAAAAAATCCTTCAAGTGATTCTGATGATCAGCCACACTTGAGAACCCCTAAGGTGGCAAAAGATCAACCTGGGTGATTTGGCTGATGATCTGCTCAGCTTTTGTTTCTCTGTGCAGGTGTCAGAGACGACTTCTCTCACCAGGGAAGCATCTTGTATTCCCCGTCTTGGCTGCCTAGTTCGCCTCTCCCGCACTTGCCAATTTCTTACCAGAGAAGAGAGTTCCCAGCCAAGGATCCCTTTGACTATGTCATCCAGCGTTCCAGGAAGCACTGAGGGTGTGAAGGAAGTCAGATGAGGCTGCCAACCTACCAAAGACTTGCTCTAACCTTGGGATCGCTTGATCAGGATGAAAGGCCAACCCTTAAGCCCCCTGGGAGTGGGAGAGTTAGCCCCTTCCCTTTGGGCCACAGCAATCCCACCGCCTGACACAGGGGCCGTTTGGCACTGAGGCCTTTAGTAAACCACGCGGAACTCGAAGAGAAGTGCAGTGGCCAGGGCCCAGAATACTCTTCAGACTCAGAAGTTAGAGTTAAGAGTTAGGTGCTGTAAACCATGATAGGACAAGAGAAGCTGTCAAAACAACAGCAATTTTGTTTCAAGGATCATGCTGACTGTTGGCTCAGGAATAATATATTTTCCCTTTCTGAAATTGCTTTTCCTTTGTGGGATTATTAGAATTTCACGATAGGGGCAAAGATATCAGGAATCAAAGTGACGCTCTAATCCAGTGTTCCTGAAGGGTGTTCCATGTGTTTGGTACTCAGGATGGTTTCAGGGATTTTACAGGTGAGTATGATTAAAAATAAATATTTGTTTTAGCACATAGTCAAGAAAATAAAACTGGCACCATAAATATATGGTTTCATGGATGTATTGCTTAGCGTGGAGCCAAGTTATTATTCAGAAAAAAAGATGAAGTATATAATAGGACAGGAGATACACAGGTGTGACAGAAAGTATGAAGGTGGAGATGAGTGGCTACGATTTAGAAAACTATCAATCCTTGCATATGACAGATGAACAAAGCAAGGTCCTGAGATGCCAGTGACCTGCTCCCCGTCAGACTTCCTCAGAGCTAGGCCAGATCCCCCAAGTTGCCTGCTTTCTGCCCATTCCACTGACCTGCTCTTCCCTCTTGTAAGGTGGGAAAGTGATCTCAAGGCCATGTCTCTGGCCCCTGGATTCAAAGTCAGATGCATTTCCAGAAACCTCCTTCAGTCTGCTCAGGCCACAAAGTCTGGAGGGGTCCATGATAAAACTAGGCTCTAGGAAACTGAGCTGATGAGAAGGAACCAGCCTTCTATAGAATGAGCACCAGGATCTTGGTAACTCCTCATATGAACTCTCCAGGGGGGAGTACAGGAGGAAAGTGGCACGGGCAGCTGGTTTCCCCATCTCTGCCCCTCATCCTTCCAGAAGATTAAAAATAGCCTCTAAGTCAAGGCACTTGAGCACGAGGGCCCTTTGTGGGCAGTCTACCTCTGCACAGATTTTTGAGGTCACAGGGAAGGCTCTGATTATTCACAGAAACAGCTTCAGGCAGCTGGAAACATGTAAGGCACATCTTCCCAGATGACTGTCATCTTTGAATCTTCACAAATCCAAAAGAGAGCTGTAGAGGAGGCAAGTCGGTCAGCATTTACTGAGCCCCATGGCACTGAGGGTGAAGAGTGCAGGCACTGGAAACGCAGGCACAGATCTGAGCTTGTTCAGCTGGCAGTCTTATTGGCAGCGGGAGAGAGGATCTGTTACTGCGTTGGTCAACTGGACTCGTGCTGGGGTCCTAGCCCAGACCAGGACCCAGCCACGAAGTTCTTTTTCTGATCTGATACATGTAGCTGATAATGAAATTGATGCTGAGACTGGAGCAGCTCTAGCTTTATTCAGCAGCCAAAGAATGGAAAAGCAGGAACGTAGCTCACAAATCAAATTCTCACCCCATTTTCAGAGGAGACACCAAATATGGGAGGGTCGAGGTAAAAGGGAGGGAATTGAAAAGAGTGGGGAATATTCATGAGTTATCTGAGAACAGGAGTGTGGTTTGGATCCAGAAGGCAGCTCTTCAGCCCTCTACGGGCTTTTCAGTTGTTGTCATGGCAATTGTCGACTGTTGTGGCACTGATAGATATGTCATTTAGCATGCTAATGTATTAAAATGAGAATATAGAGGCTCAACGTCTACTGAAAGTCAAGTCTTCTGCCATCTTGGGCTTAGTTGGTTCTAACTAGTTGTTTTTTTCCTCTTTGTAGCTTCCTCCTGACATTAGATAAGAGTAACTGGCTTCTATTTGAGGAAGGGAGGGTATGATTCTGGGGCAATAACCCTGGTAACAGAGCCATGTTACTGCTTCTCTTCCCTGAATGCGATCTTATGTCCCTTGCTAAGGCAACCCCAACTTCTGCAGTCTGGGAGCCACTGGTCCTTCCTCTGTGTCCCGCTCTGGGTGTTGAGTAGTGTGTGACCTGCTAGCCCATCCCCGGAGGAAGTCTCTGGCATCCAAGCACATGACCCCATCTAACGTCTGTCACCTTAAAAAGATGCACAACACGAGAGTTGTGAGTTAAGTTTTATTTGGGACAAAATGAGGACTGCAGCCTGGGAGGTGGCACCTCAGATGGCTCTGAGAGACTGCTCCACAGCTGCAGTCCTCATTTTGCCCCCAAATAAAACTTAACTCACATCTCTCAGGTTGTGTATCTTTTTTAAGATGTCACCTCAAGGAAGGCCTAGTGGAATATACCATATGTAAATTTTCCCAGTCAGCCTTACAAGAGCTCAGCGCTGAGGAGGACAGGCCTTATCCTGGGGTCAAATCGGAGTCGGCAGGTGAACTCCTCTGCCCCCACCTCTTGTCCTTGCTCTGGTCCTTGGGGATGGGAGCTCTAAGCATTTGAGAGTGGATAAGTTAAACCAGTAACTGCAATTCCAAAGCTTCTCCTGTCCTATGTAGGCTCAGCATGGAGATTTTTTAGTTGAGCAAATTACCTTAGTGTGCTCTTAGGATATCCAGGGTTGGCTTGGGAACCTGATTGGAGTGGAAGCAGATAGCTGAACACCTCTGCAGTAGAAAGTAATAAGGAAATTGCAGGTGCCTGCTGTGAGCTCGGTGTGCGATGTGAGGTCAAGAGGGAGGGGAGGCAGATAAGACCCTCAGACTGAGCTCTAAGGGTAGAAGACGATGAGAATCGGACCACAGGCTGCTCTTATTCCGAACAATGGGCTGTTTGGTCTCTGTCACCCGCAGACCTGGAGTAAAACTTGCTGTCCCTGCCAGTGTTGATGGTGACTTATTCTCACGCATGAAGAGTGTGGGACTCCACATGAGGGCGACACAGGTGAGGCGGGCAGAGAAGCCCCCAGATCAGAGGGTGACCTTAAGAGCTGGGACTGAGCTGGGGCACAGCCCACAAAGCTCCCTCTCTGAAATAGAACTGAGGCCATTAAAATATGAAATGGGGTGGGGTGAGGGGAGGGTGAGAGAGTGGAGGGGCACACACTGTGGTGGGTCTCACTTTGAAGAGTGGTTTAGAAGACCCTGGGATGGTCTGCCTTCTCCCAACCACAGAGCACTAACCAGGAACTTAGGAGTCCCCTTGTCATACTCTGATCCCATCCTTGGCTTTCACTGGTTAGACCAGGCCTGGGAACCTCTCACCTGGGGCAATGAGTCTCTGCTCTTGGTGTTTTGGTCTTGAAATGGAAGAGTGCTTGAGGTCAGGCTGTCTTCCATGACTGAGGCTGTGAAAAGTAAAACTCATAGGTTATGTCAGCAGCCACACTTCCTGTCTTGTGGGAAAAGCCACTGCAATGAGAAGGAAAAATGCTGATGTCCTGAGAGGACACGAAGTAAGGATGGAGTCCTGGTAACTGTCAGGCCTCAGATCCGTAGCTGTGTCACTGCCTAAAGAACCCCTCTCCCTGAGGTTGGTCTTTGCCACTTCCATCCAGAAGTGCCCACTGGACACCAAATACCATCTGCCCACCCCCTCCTCTGGAGGGCCCCTCCCTCCACAAGTTGGGAGCTTAGATGAGGACAAAGGGAAACGTCCAGCCTAGGATTGGAGCCCCTCAGCTCCTGCATCACAGCTCCTGCTTCCACAAATTTCATTTATTTGTTTACCTGTGTGCTTTATCATCCCTCTCCCCTGGGAAAAATGTAAAGTTCCATTCTGTCTTGTTTAACATGATAACCCTATTGCTTAGAACGTAGTAGGTGCTCATGGCTCATTGAATGAATGAAGAAATTGGACTTGAAATCAAGCCACTGTAAACCTACACAAGATCACAATTGCAGCAGAAAGATCTTGGTGCCAGACAGTTCAGTTGAAATTTGTGTCCAAGCTCTCTGAGCATCGACTGAGTGCATATGCTGGGGGCCCGGCTGGGTAATACAATCAGTGCTTCATAGACCACAGATAAAGAGCCAGAGGCCAAGTATGAAAAACGGGCTCTTGGGAGGAAGAGTCCTTTAATGAAGATTACAAAGGTTTCCAACAGGACTAGGGAACTGAAAGACAGCTGTAATTAGAAAGCGCAGGCATTCAAAGCTGCCTGGAGGTCAGAGGGGCTGGGCTAGCAGGCTGGGGAGCTGGACAGGAAATGGACACGGAGGCACTGCAGTTCTGGGCTGACATAATTGGACAGAGATCAGCAGCCTGTTGCCATGGTAGCAGCCAATCTGAGGGGCTGCTTCTGTGGCGTGGAGTCAAGGTTTCTAAAGAAGGGGCTAAAAAAGCTGCCTTTGTTCCCATTCTGAGCGAGTTGCCATCAAGATCTCTGTGGGGGTGATGCGACTTGGGGCCTGAGCCGACAAGTGCTGACCGCTGGGGCCAGGACAGGGCCACGTGAGGACCCAAGCGTGTTGGCTGGGGCCGGTGGAACTCACTGTGGTCATTTCCTGGAGCTGTTGGTACCTCCCAGAGGCCACGACTTGGGTTTCAGCATCCGAGAGGGCAGTGGTCAGATGGCAATTTGGCCTGTTAGCAGCAGTGTGACTCCAGGAACAAGGGAGCCTCAGTTTCCTTACATGTAAAGAGAGACTATAGCACCTTTTCTCCAGGGCAGTTGTGAGGATTGAGAGAAGAGATCTACTCACACATTCAACGAGTGGTAGATACTGTTGTCATCCTTTTGACACATGACACAAACTGCTTCTCAGCAGCTTCTCCAAAGGCCATTTAGCTTCTACGGAGTAAAAGCGAGGTTTTTGCTTCTTTAGGGATACCAAAAAGGCAGCCAACAAAGCCTCAAAAACTCCAGGAGGTGATCAGTTAGACCAACAAAGTGGTGTTTAAAAAGAAAACATTTTTAAAGCAGTCTTGAGAGCCGTGAGCCCTCAGAGAGCCCTTGTCCTTTGTTCTGCTGGCCAATTTGTGGGCCTGGATGGGATACAAAGATGAGGCCATCCCTCTCTTCTTCTTCCCCTGCAGAAGAGAGAACACAGAGGAGGAGGCTCTGAAGGGGGGTGGGGGTAAGGGGCAGAGGAGGTGATTTGCTTAGAGACCAGGACAGACCAGAGGCAGACAGACCAGGGCACGACTGTGGTCCAACCCCTCCCCACCCCCCGCCCCGCCTTCTCGCCCTCCCCAGAAGACATGCTGGGAGATGCAGACATCCCTGTTTGTACTCTGGCACAGTCCTCTGTTGCTATGGCAACTCAGGGGGCTCTCTGGTGGGTGGAGGAAGGCAGCCGCTGTGTGGTAATCAGCATTGGAGACAGCAGCTCTGCCCTTTCCCTGAGGCAGTATAGGCGTTTCTGAGTGATGGGGAGCTGTTCCTTCTGCCCTCTCCAGAAGCCGCCGGAGGCCCCCGAGACTTCAGGGCTATCACTCCTGGCTCCCATCTATACCTGTCTCACAGGGAGGAGCCAGGCTCCGGTGTGGAGAGAGAGCTCCCTGGGGACCCTACCCTTGGAGTGTCTCCATAGACCATACATTCTCCTGGAAATTTCCTCCTCATTTTCCTGGTTGATCTGTCCATCCATGTTTGTTCATTCATTCAATAAGTATATATTTTGTGCCTACTGTGCCAGGGGAAGGGGGCAAAACAGTGAACAAGACAAAGCACCTACCCTCAGGGAGCTCACAGTTTTCTGGGGGGAAGACAGTAACAAATGAATACAGAGAGACTTGGAAGGTGGTAAACAGGGCAAGATGATACAGAGCTATTGGAGGGGGTCGGCTGAGCTCGAGCGGGTGGTTAGGGAAGGTCTTTTGAAGCAGAAATTGTCAAGCTGAGAAGGAGCCATGGAGTTGTCACAGGATATGAGGAATGTTCCAGTGTTTTAGAGGAGGAGAAAGGAAGCGAGTTGTGAGGGCAGCAGGGGATGGAGCTTGAGAGGCAGCTGCGGGATCACAGCCTCTCCCCAGAGCCTGGATTGTACTCTGAAGGCAACAGGAAGCTCTGATGGGTTTTAAGTAAGAGAGGGAAGTGATCTGACTTAGATTTTCAAATGGGTTTGCCAGCCTGCTAGACGACGGAATACAGGAAGGCAAGAGCAGAAGCCAGGGGTCCAGCAAGGACTGGCTGCAGTGGCCTCGGTGCATGGGGCTGGCCTAGGGGAGGAGTATGTATAGAGAAGCCCCAACAGGGCTTGCTGGGGGTCCGATGGGGGTGGGGAGAGGAGATAAGGGAAAGGTGAACTCACGGATGGACTCCCAGGTATCTGCCTTGAACTCCTGGCTGTGTGCAGGTGCCATCTGTGAAAGGATGGGTAGCAGAGGGCTAAGAGGGGAAAGGTTGTACTGAATCTCTGCCTTGTGGCCTGGAGGAAGAGCATTTAAGTTGCCCAAGTACCTCTTTTACCATTCTTCATGAAACCCCTGAGAACTAGTGCATTTCGCAGGTAAGATCTCTAAGAAGTTAAACTGAAGGAAGCTTTTCTACAACTAATAGGAAAGAAAGTAATATTTAAAAAGCCAGCTGCTAGTTGATCCCTGGGTTGGGAAGTTCCCCTGGAGGAGGGCATGGCAACCCATCCCGTATTCTTGTCTGGAGAATCCCCATGGACAGAGGAGCCCGGCAGGCTATAGAGTCCATGGGGTCCCAGAGAGTCAGACACAACTGAGTGACTAAGCACAGCGCAGCACATGTCCCAGGGTGGTGGCAGATTTCAGGGCAGTAACAGCTCTTCTGAGTGGTAAAGGCCTCAATGCATCATTTCCCAGCATGAGAGATGGTGTCGTGATGTATGCCCAGATGCATATCCAGGGATTGTGCTAAGCACTTCAAATATATTTTGGTGCAATCCCTGTCACATACTAAGAAACCGGAGCTGAGAGAGGCTGAGTACCATGCCGAAGGCCACATAGGCAGTGGTAGCAGAGCCTGGATGTGTACAGATAGGGCCTGTCAACCACTCCACAAGACCAGGAGAGGTCAACTACGGGGCTGAGTAAGAAAGCAGTAGGAGCTGAGAAGCTGTTCTCAACAGCTGGATGGTGAAATTGAAAGAAATCTGGGGAGATGGCAGAGGGCCTTCAGAGAGAGGAGGTGACCTGGCAAGTTGCCATGAGGCAAGGGCCTGAGAAGTTCAGTCAGCAGCTCCCCCAGGGAACAGTGGTCAAGGAGTTGTTCAGAAGAGTGGTGCCTGGTATTTGTGGTACTGTTTTCTGTTTGACATTGTGTGGTGACCCTTCTCCTTTACCCACAAACTGCAGAAGCACTTCGGTATTTGGGAAAACTAAAGAAGGAATAGCAGCAATGATGAGCATGGACAGAGGTATGAGAGCCGAGGGGCCAGGAGCAGATTCAGGAGCAGGGCAGGGACAGGAAGTAACCAGGGACACATAAGCAACCCCGGAACCCGTAGAGATCCTGAGAAGGGAGGTGTCTTTGCCACAGGATGTGAAATGGGGAAAGCAGCCATTTTCATTGGTTACTGAAGGAAAAGGTAATGTCTGAAGGCTAGAAGACTTGGGGAGATCAGGATGCTCATGATTCTATTACATCACAAGCTGAGGAGCAGAGCATCTCCAGAGAGAAGCCCGTGGCATGCAAACTTCCACCTGGGTCAGTACAATCAGCCACTGGCCGTTTGCTCACAGAGTCTGGGGATGGCAGCGTCCTGAAATCAGGGTTAGTTGTTTAGTTGTTCAGTCATGTCCAACTCTTTGTGACCCTATGGACTGCAACATGCCAGGCTCCTCTGTCCGTGGAACTCTCCAAGCAAGAATACAGGAGTAGATTGTCGTTTCCTTTTGCAGGAAATCTTCCTGACCCAGGGGTCAGACCTGCTTCTCCTGCATTGGCAAGCAGAGTCTTTACCACTGAGCCACCAGGGAAGCCCCAAAGTCAGTGTTACAGCACCTACCAATGTTTGCTCTCAATTGCCCTGTCTGAAGCCCTCCCCCCCCTTCATATTGCTTTATTCAACCAGGTAATGGGAAGGACTCGTGAGAAGAGTTGACTCATTGGAAAAGACTCTGATGCTGGGAGGGATTGGGGGCAGGAGGAAAAGGGGATGGCAGAGGATGAGATGGCTGGATGGCATCACCGACTCGATGGATGTGAGTTTGAGGGAACTCCGGAAGCTGGTGATGGACAGGGAGGCCTGGCGTGCTGCAATTCATGGGGTCGCAAAGAGTCAGACACGTCTGAGCAACTGAACTGAACTGAACTGAATGGGAAGGAAGAGGAGCAGAGCCTGGTGGAGGAAAAGGTGAGGAAGGGGTTGCTCTTCTGACAAATCCTTTATGCTCCCCATTCTCTGCCCCCAATCCCTGATGACAGAGAAAATGGTGCTTTATTTTTTAGAGTTTGTATTCGTCTATGAATTTGCTTGCCTCTTTTTGCTTGTGAACATTTTATCAGTTTTAGGCCATATAATCTCCAGGAGTATGAACACAGCAGTCCTGTATAACCACATCACTGCCTAGTCGAGATCCCTGAGCTTTTTTTTTGGAGGGTAACTTGGGAGTATCTCTTAAAATTTTAAGTGTGTATATATATGCTTTACCTCAAAAATTCCTCTTGTCTGATTTAGAGAATTTGTCTTCACCTGTGCATAGTTTTCACATACAGCATTGGGTGTAATTACAAAAAATCAGAAACAGCCTAAATGTTCATTCAGAGGAAAGCCCATCCATAAAGTGTGGTACACCCATCCAGTGGAATCAGAAGGTGGTGATTACAGAGAGCAATGTAGATCTGCACACCCGGAAAGGGAAATAGGCCAAGACAAAAATGTCAAATGAGAAAAGCAGGTTGTAGAGAATACATCCGCTGTAGGAAATCAGCAAAAACAACTTCCCCATAAAACAGACACAAAATACCAAATTGGCTATAGTGGGTACTTCTGAGTAGAGAGTGGATATTGTTTAACATTTTTTTTTCTAGCAAAAAATATATTCATGTTGTTGCGATCCAGAGACGGCCACCCCCAAATGTGCCTCTATGGCATATTGATTCTTTTGAATTAAAATTACTTTAGAAACAGTCAGTGCAAGAGGGGCTTCCATGATAGCTTAGTTGGCAAAGAATCCACCTGCAATGCAGGAGACCCTGGTTCATTTCCTGGGTCAGGAAGATCCGCTAGAGAACAGATAAGCTACCCACTCCAGTATTCTTGGGTTTCTCTTGTGGCTCAGCTGGTAAAGAATTTGCCTGCAATGCAGGAGACCTGGGTTCGATCCCTGGGTTGGGAAGATCCCCTGGAGAAGGAAAAGGCTACCCACTCCAGTATTCTGGCCTGGAGAATTCCATGGACTACACAGTCCATGGGGTCATCAAGAGTCAGATACAACTGAGCGACTTTCACTTTCAATGCAAGAGGGACACTCTAACTTTCCTGTTTTGTCTCCCTGGAAGCAGGAAATCCATCTCACGTGAAAGGTGCCCTTCCTGCATCTGGAGGTAGAAGGACGCCCTTATCACCGAAGATAGAAGGTCAGGCTAAGAAGCCTGTATATACAAACCGTGTTGCTCCTTTAGTGCCCCAAGTCCAAACTGGCTCTTTAGAGTCTTCACTAACTGATCACCCGAAACCTACTTTCTTTGTCCTGTCAGTTCCTTGCACATTATCATTTGTCTAAAACCTATGAAAGCTGCCTGTTTTGGCCACTTCTTAGGTCCCATTTCTATGGGACCTCCATGTGCGTGAGTTGAAATGTGTCTCTTCTTCTCCCATAATCTCTCTTGTGAATTTTATTTTTAGTCCAGCCACAAGAACTCAAGAGGGGTAGAAGGAGAAATTTCCCGCTCCCCAGTGGTATAGTTCCTGTGTAATTGAAAATGATGAAGATCTCTAAAAATAAACAAGTGTCCCTGAATAACATGAAGAGGAAGGCTGGAGCAGTAATGTGACTGCTTTAGGTAATGACTCAATTTCTCCCAGTGCTCCTCAGAATACTCTTTCATTGATCCAGGAATCTTCTGGAGGTTGTGATAGAGCACCTCTTCAGGCAGGTCATTAGTTTACTGTCCAAGTTTTTGGGATAATAAAATACTCATTTATTATTATTTTGCATTGTAGTTGGTTTATATAACAGGGTTGAAGTTTTCAAAGCATGGCTGAGAATGCTTCCCATTGTTGCCTGCCCAGGAAGCACACTGAATACTCAGCCACTCCAGTCCCTTGGTGGAGTGAGTCAGGACCTACATTAATATACATGAACAAGACGTATACCCTGCTGTGTATCAAATGGAGCCTATACTATTGTAATGTCCCAGTTTAAGTATCATAAGCCATTCTCCCTTGCAGGAGTGTGTGTGTATACACGTACACACACACTTCCACACACTCTCACAAGTAAGTACTCTTTCCATCAGGTACCAAGGACAACAGGAAGCTGTTAAAGGGTTTTGAGCAAAGGAGTGACCCAGTCAGATGTATGTTATTAAAAGATCTCAGCTTGCAGCGCAGAAAATGGAAGGGGTTACAGAGAGGCCAGCGTGGGTGAGGGGAGAAGAGGTGGGAGGGGAGGTCCCGCTGCGGCCCAGGCTGGAAGTGTTGTGGGGATGATGAGTGAGCACGGTGAGATAACAAACGAGCTGGCATTTGTAAACGCCTTACGTGGGGACTCACCTTGACCACTGTGTCAGCCCTTTGCAGCTCCGCCCCACACTCTCCTCCGGGTGGAGATGACAGGTTCTCTTGAGCAGCCAAGGAGTGGGGAGGAAGGGTGTGCTCCCGTTGCCTCAGCTCTTGCAGCGAGGAGGAAATGTGAGTCATGCTAGAGCCCGAGCGGCTCCGGATCGCAGACCTCTGATGTGGCACTGGTGAAGGGGCTTGTGGAATTGATACGCAGGTGAAGGTGGAGTGAGACAGAATTTGACACAGAGGGGCAGGATCATCCCCCCTTTTCCTTGCATTTGTTTCAGTTCAACTCAGCTCTCTTCTTCAGAAGACAAGCTCTAATGGAGCTGCAGAGCGAGAGACATTTGAGACCCCAGCCTAAAGAAGAGGGAGGATCCTGGGGCTTAGCACTTCACCTCTTTGAATCTCAGCATCTATAAAATGGTGATGATCATCCCTCTTGTGGAATTTAATATGAACAAATTGCTAAATGCTCTCTGGTAACATAGAAAGCCACAGTCTCATAAAGTGGTGATGGTTCAGGCTGTGCTCCTAGTACCTCTCTGATGAGTGATGAGGAGGGCGAGTGGGCTCTAGACTACTCCCTTCCCTGTTTCAGGGAGGGCAGCCCCACTCCAAACTATTGGAATGTCGAGACTTCCCTGGCTGGTGGTAGTTAAGGCTGGTTAAGTGGTTAAGACTTCTTGTTTTCAGGGGGCACAGGTTTGACCCCTGGCTGGGGAACTAAGATCCCACATGCTGTGAGGTACAGTCAAAAAAAAAAAAAGATTAAAAAAAATTGGACCATTGAGTAAGATTTCATCTTCACAAAGAGTTCTGCTGCTAAAACAGCTTCAAAACCTCTATTACAGAGCTTTCCTCACTGGGTAATTCAGGTGTGTGACCTGAACCCAGGGATGGCAAGCAAGTCAACAACCATGTCTGAATCCTATGCCTGAGGCAGACATCACTAATCAATCACAGGCCCTTTCCTGCTGAACCTTAATAAAGCCTCAGGATTATTTATAACATAACACTTCTAGCAGCCAGTTTCACAGTGGGCATATGAGATGAAATCAATTTTCCACTCTTTGACTTCATTGTAGGTAGACCTTGAGTGTTCAGTTGAATTGAAAGTACCAGATGCTCTAAAACTTCATTTGGATAAAGAAGTTTAAAACTTCTTTGAAATCTTTGGTTTTGTCTTAGTCAGTTTAGACTGCTATATAGCTGCTTAGTCAAACTGAACAAGAGGCCATAGGCTGGGTGGCTTAAACAACAAAGATTTCTCAGTTCTGGAGGCTGTAAGTCTGAGACCAGGGTTCCAGCATGATTTGGTTCTGGTGAGGGCTCTCGTCTTGGCTTACAATGGTGCCTTCTTGCTGTTTTCTCATACGGCAGAGAATAATACCTCTCAGGATTCTTCCTATAAGGGCACTGATCCCATCATGAGGGCTCCACCCACGGGACCTCATTACTTCCCAAGCCCCCATCTCATTGGGAATTAGAGCTCCAACATATGAATTTGGGGGGGACAGAAACATTCAGTCTGTAGCAGCTTTTGGACTTTGTTTTACCACAATGTATATTAGAAAATAAGGTCAGTTACTTTTGGTCAGTTACAGACTGCCCTTCATCCTAATATGCTGAACTCTCCTCTCATTTTACATGTGCAAATCATACTCATCCTTTAAATCCTAATTAAAATTCCACCTAGTTACCTCCTCCATGAAGCTGACTATTCTTCTCTGATTTTACCACAGCATTCTTTCTGCTTTGTTCATGGTGTTTCATTCCTTATTTTTTTTCTATAAATGCTATACTTTCCCATCTAGACAGAGAGTGCTACCTTCATTCACATTTGTATTGCTCCAGAGTAGCCCAGTAACCTATTAAATATTTGCTGAAAGAACATATCAATGTAAACAAATCTGAATACTACCTAAAGGGCTATTTCATTTTGTTAAACTACAAACTGAAGTGTCCTTGGGTTCTGTTGGTGAATTGAAAGAAGTTGCTAAAATGTAAATTCCAGGAAGACAAGTGATTTTTGTTTTGTTCATTCTTCATTGATGTCTAGAACAGTGCTGGCATACAGTAGACCCTCAATATATTTTAGTTAAATGAATAAAAGAATAAATGAATGAAACATGGTGTGAGACAGTCCTGTAGCCTGACAATAACTTCTCCTGTGTTTATCGCACATAAAGTAAGGTGTTAGATGATTGACAAGGTCTAGCCACTTTTGAGACCAGCTGGACAATTGCCTGGTTATTTCTACAGAAACTTGCACATTTCACATTTTTGCAGTTAAGAGTTGGAAGGCCACTCCTGTCTTCTGAGATGGACCGCATTCTGCCTATGAAATGTTTCTCTTTCTAGATAAACTTGCCTTCACTTTAAAAAAAAAAGACTTGTGGGAGGGAGAGGTTATTGACATGTGACTTCTATCTCTGACTGGAAGTTATTATTCTTGCCTTGTGGAAATCTGAGTAGATGTGGTCCTTTTAAAGGATGAAAATATTCTGTATTTTTTAAGAGCTATATTTGTTATCAAAATAGCTCTTAAAAATTCTGTTACTTACTCTATGTTTGGCAAATGAAGATTTCCATCTTCCAGGGTCATCCTTTCAGGAGAACAGTTGTTGGATGTTCAGTTTCTCTTTTGCTCTATGAAACTGATAGTTTGCTATCAAGCAAGATTGATAGTTTGCTAGTTTGCTTTACTGTTCGTTTTGCACTTACTGTTGGAGAAATCCATGTTCAGACTGATGTGGCAGCATTCCCAATGTCCAGGCGAAATATGGATCAGAGAGATGTAATCCATTGTCTGGCACATTGTAGGTGCTTGAATAAACATCAAATCTTTGTATTTAGTCATTCGATAGGTGTTGATCTGCTGCCTGCCCTCCACTGGAAATTACCAACATTAAATTCAGGATCCGGGCTTCCCTGGTGGCTCAGTGGTGAAGAATATGCCTGCCAGTGCAGGAGATCCCTGAACCTGGAAGATCCCACATGCCTAAGAGCAACTAAGCCCACTCACCACAATTATTGAGCCTGTGCTCTAGAGCCTGGGAACTGCAACTACTGAAGCCCACACACCTTAAAGCCCATGATCTGCAACAAGAGAAACCAACAGAGAAGCCTGCGTACCACAACAAAGAGTAGCCCCCAACTTACTGCAACTAGAGAAAGTCTGAGCAGCAACATGACCCAGCACAGCCATAAATAAAGAAATTAAAAAAAATTCAAGATCTGAGAACATTACTGGTGCTGTCTCTCAGAGTTGAGTTGGCTGTTTAATGTGGGCATTAAACAGCCAACTGTTTTTTGCTTGTCTGGCCTAGTACTGCCAAATGGTTCAATTTAAGCCATAAAACTAAAGAGAGCTTAATCTGACTTTAATATTTGTCATCAACAGGGGCTCAGTACTGTGCTAAAAAGGCCTGAGTAGAGATTTTACTGGGCCCTTTGCCTTTTCAAACTAGTGTATAACCATTAACTAGTTAATCCAAATTGGTCTTCTGGGAGGCCTGGCAGAGCCATTATCTTTACATCTCTGGGAGCCACGTGGCTTTGCTTGAGGCTGTAGGAAGTAAAGTCAGAGCTGGTTTACCACGGAGGAGGCTTGGAGTTCAGTTCTTCTTTGCCAGAATTGGTCAACTGCACTCTTCCAATGCACTCAAAGGCATTGGCACATCTGTCTTTATTTTTCCCACAGAAAAGGAGTTTCCTTTTGCTACCTTCAAGCCCTGTCCACTGGTGACCTCATTCCAATTGTCCTCTCTTCTTGAATACCCTGCCTCAAAGACGCCTTTTGGTAAAAAGTGCTTGCCATTGAAAGTAAGACTTGATGGCCTTCTATCTCAAAACCCATGCCAAATTTATGCACAGACATCAACAGCTACAGCCTCAGAGTCAGGTAACTTGGGTTCAAACCTTGGCTGTATTACTTTGTGGCCATATCACTTCAAATAACATGCTTAATCTTTCACAAACCTCACTTTCCTTTGCTAGAAAGTGGGGGTGTGTTAATAGGTATGGTGACATTGCAAAAATTAAATGACCTTGTGTGTGTAAGGATTTAGCACGTTGCTTGGTGTATGATAAGTGCTCGATGTATTGCTGTTGTTTCTCAGTTGCTCAGTCATGTCCAACTCTTTGCAACACCATGGACTGCACCATACCTGGCCTTCCTGTCCCTCACCATCTCCCGAAGTTTGCCCAAGTTCATGTCAGCTTAATGTGTAGTAGCTACCAAGTTATACCAAAGCCACCATTACAAATTGCCTCCGGACAGAGAAATAAAAGACTTCTAAATCAGTCACATCCGGTCTTTTCAACAAAATGCACCTGAAAAATCTGCAGATAGAAGAGAAACCAACCTATCAAAGTGACATGGAGCAGATCTGAACTATTTACATATGTGTTGCCTAACACTTGGGGGAGACATGTATGTGATGAAGGAGGGGTATTATAGTACCTAAATATAGCAAAGTGAAGAGAAAGCAGACCCCCTTTGGAGAGATGCATTTATTACCTTTGGGTAGGCTGAGCTGAAGTATAGCTGAGCAACCAGTATTTTGACATTTATCTGTTTTCCTGATGCTTTATGGGTTCTATCTAAAACCAGTCTAATGACCTTCCTACCAAGGCTGAACAATTTGCTGATGGAGCTGCAGGTTGCTGTGGGCCTTTTGTGTGTGTGTGTTTGAGTGGCTTTAATTTCATTTCTGGAATAAAGGAAGTGCAAAGACATTAACTCTGAATCCATCAGAGAAAGAACTCTGTAATTGCAACTTGGCAGCAAAATGTGCTTGTGCTGTGTGTGCGCTAAAAGCCAGTGATGATTAATCCTGCACATTTATCTGAGCCCAAGAGCAGACACGCAATCATGACAACCGCAGAAGGCAAGAGAAGGTTGTGCTTGATCATTATGGCCTTGGGTCTGCTAGATGGACATGGGTAGCAGCATCCACCAGATCTCAGCCAAGAAATCTGGACCTGCATGTCCACTGTGCTAACCACCAGCCAGGTGTGGCTGTTTAGCCCTTGAATTGTGGCTGATGTGAATTGAGATGTGCCTCAATTGTAAAACAGGCCCTGGCTTCAAAGACTTAGAATGTTAAAAAGAATGTAAATATCTTTATATTATGTATATTAAAGTAATCATATTTGGGGTGTGTTGGATTAAGTCATTATATTATTAAAATTAATCTCATCCGCTTCTTTGTACTTCTTTAATGTGTCTGCTAGAAAATTTTACATAGCGTGTGTGGTTTACCTTTGTGTCTGATATTGTATTTGTCTTGGGCACTGCTGCTCTACAAGTTAAGCAGATGCCTCTCGGTTTTGTCCCTGGCTCACAGTGATTCCCCTTTTCCAAGACTACCTTTGTCTTGACCTCAGGGTTCAGTGGCCTCCTAGAAGCGCTGGTGCTGTTTTTAGACCTGACTCAAGTCTGTCAATCAGAGAGCTTCCCTGGGAAGCTGGACTAGGAGCTCATGATTGGAGCTATACCATGTAACATGACTGGTCATGGTTTTCTGCCCTATGGTCCAGAAGAGCAGATGGAGCTGATCTTCCAGGAGGAAGATAAGAATGAAACACATGTCCATGTTAGAGAGGTAGATGAAGCGTGAGGAGTCCTACTGGTGTTTAAGTCTCTGGATGCAGTACAGATTTGGTCCAGCTGGATGTTCATCCTTGGGTCCTGTCATCCTGGATTCTTAGCATAAATGTCAACTTTTTTCACTCCTTCTAACTCAGTAGGCTTCTGACTACCAAAAGAGTCTGAATAAGTTATACTTCAATCTACTTTTTCTTAAAATTTAATTTTCTTGTTTTTTATTGCAATGAGTTGATTTACACTGTTAATTACTGCTCTACAGCAGAGTGGTTCAGTTATACATATGTACATTTTTTTCTTAATGTTATTTTTCTGTTATGGTTTATCCCAGGATATTGAATATAATTCCCTGTACCATACAGTAAGATCTTGTTGTCTACCCATTCTATGTATAATAGTTTGTATCTGCTAATCACCAGTCTTCAACTCCATCCCTCCCTCTCTCCTTCGCAACCACTTGTCTGTTCTCTGTGTGAGCCTGAATCTGCTTCATAGATAAGTTCATTTGACTTTTTCTCCATAATGCCAGACCCATACCAACTACCTTAGAGCTTTCTTTTGATAAACCTCCCTCTGTCAGCAATTTTTCCCACCCCGCCCCCTGCTCCCAGATCTCTACAGAGTTGGCTCCTTACAGATCAGATTTTACTTTCAAGGTCACCACCTGCAAGAGGCCTTCCCTGTATACCCCACCTGAGGAGATCTTGTAACTCTATCACATCATTCTCTTTATTTTCATGACCATTTCTTCTATATTGTTCTTCTCCTGCTGCTCCTTCTAAAATGAACGTACCTTAAAAG
The DNA here is from genome assembly GCF_032405125.1 of Capricornis sumatraensis. Lineage (NCBI taxonomy): Eukaryota > Metazoa > Chordata > Mammalia > Artiodactyla > Bovidae > Capricornis > Capricornis sumatraensis. The sequence continues at coordinate 52,688,195 of NC_091077.1, forward strand.
CAGGAACATTGTCTTCATGTCTGTATTTCCAAGTGTCTAGAACAGTGCCTGGTACATTGTAGGCATTCAGTAATCATTTTTTAGGATTGTATTTTTTGATCAAATATTTATAAAGTGCTTCTTATGTGCCAGGCATCATTCTAAGAGCTTTGTTGTTGTTGTTTTAGTTGCTAACATGTCCATCTCTTTTGTGACTCCATGGACTGTAGCCTGCCAGGCTCCTCTCTCCATGGGATTTCTCAGACAAGAAGATAGGAGTCGATTGCCATTTCTTTCTCCAGGGGATATTCCCAACCCAGAGACTGAACTTTCATCTCCTGCTTGGCAGGTGGATTCTTTACCCCTGAGCCACCAGGGAAGCCCACTAAGAACTATACAAATGAACAAATAAAGTTCTTAGTTTTCTGTTATGAATTCATGCTTTCTGAAAGATTTCCAGTTCCCTCTTACTAGGAAGAAGATTGGAACTCGTCAAATATTAAGTTATGCCCATGTTTCAGGCACTAGACTGAGTACTTGGCAAACAGTATCTTGTTTGACTTCTCATAGTAACCCTATAAGATAGTATATTTGCTTGAGACTACATTTGGTTCAGTTCAGTTCAGTTCAGTTCATTTCAGTCGCTCAGTCGTGTCCGAATCTTTGCGACCCCTAAATCCCGACAATGGTGGGTTAACCAACTAAAGATTTGTTTTTCTAATGCAACATGAAATTTAGAGTTATGAGGTCCAGGATTAGGACAGCATCTCTATGAAGTCATCAAGGATCTGGTTTTTTCTGCTTTCTGGCTCTATCATTCTTAATATGTGGCTCTTGTAGCTGGAAAAATGGCTACTGCTCCTCTAAATGTCATTTCCATGCTTTAGATGGGAACAGAGGGAATATTTAAGGGCAGAGAATATATATCAGATGAGTATCTCCCTTTTGATCAGGTATATACCAATTTTCTTAGAAGTTCCTTGTAATATATAAGAAACATATGGGTACTGCTTATATCTCTTTGGTCAAACTGGGTCACATGGCTACCCCTACCTGCAAGGAAATCTGAGAAGTGAGTGTTTTTGACTGTGCTGGGTCTTCATTGCTGTGCACAGGCTTTCTCTAGTTTCAGTGAGTGGGGGCTACTCTCTAGTTGCCGTGCATGGGCTTCTCATTGAGGTCGCTTCTCTTGTTGCAGAGCACGGGCTCTAGGGCACACGGGCTTCAGTAGTAGTGGTATTTTGCCTTAGTTGCCCCACAGCATGTGGAATATTCCTGGACCAGGGATCGAACCCATGTCCCTTGCATTGGCAGATGGAATCTCAACCACTAGACCAGTGAAGTCCAAGGTGAGCATTTTTAATTGGGCGCATTGCTGCCCTGGGTAAAATCCAAGTTCTGTTGGTAAACAGAAAGGGAAGTAGATATTATGTAGTGAATTAGTTGTGTTGGCATGGGAAGGTTCTATTATTATATGCTCTGAAGAGTGACAGTCACATGTACTCTAGGTATTCTGTGTGTTCAAGGCAAATGGAAACACAAAATGTTCTGAAGTTTGTGTAGAATTTTGGGTGATTGGATTAGGGGAAAACATTCTATTTTACAGATGGAGAAACTAAGGTTATAAGTGGCAAAGTGTTTTGCTTAAGGTATATCGTCTAAACAGATTGAAAGGAGAAACAAGAGACATAGAACTAAGATTTAAACCCAGCACTGACTAATTCCTAATTTCTTAAAAATTAGGCTTTCTGAGATTTAGATATAGTTAAATTGTGATTTTTCTGGAATTGAAAAAGCTATCTTTTCAAGATAGATTTTCACAGTAAAACATTTATCATTGATTAAGCACTTACTGTCGGAGAAGGTGATGGCACCCCACTCCAGTACTCTTGCCTGGAAAATCCCATGGACAGAGGAGCCTGGTAGGCTGCAGTCCATGGGGTCGCTAAGTGTCGGACACGACTGACCGGCTTCACTTTCACTTTTCACTTTCATGCATTGGAGAAGGAAACGGCAACCCACTCCATTGTTCTTGCCTGGAGAATCCCAGGGATGGGGGAGCCTGGTGGGCTGCCGTCTATGGGGTCACACAGAGTCGGACATTACTGAAGTGACTTAGCTGCAGCAGAAGCACTTACTATATGTGATTTTTAAATGCATTATCTCATTTTATGAGATATGTTTTTTATAAATATTCTTAATCATTGTAAAGAGCAAAGTAACACACACCAAAAAAGCCCCTTAAATCCCCAAAACAAAGCAACCCAAGCAGTATGGAGAAAAATAAGGGGAAAAAAATCTTAAGAAATCCTATCCCAGGACTTCTCTGTTGATCAAGTGGCTAAGACTCCACACTCCCAATGTAGGGTGCTGGGGTTTGATCCCTGGTCAGGGAACTAGATCCCACATGCTGCTACTAAAGATCCCACATGCCACAGCTAAAATCTGGTGCAACCAAGTAAATAAATGTTAAGAAAGAAAAAGAAATCTCAACCCCAGAAGAAGATTAGCATTTTGGTAAACATCTTCCCAGACATCCCTCTTCGCAGATTCACATATTAGATGCATGTTTAAATACATGTATGGGAACAGACCATGTTTTCCTATAGACATAAATTGTCCCAGTTGATCATTTCAACAACCTCTAGTCAAAGCTATGGTTTTTCCAGTAGTCATGTGTGGAAGTGAGAGTTGGACCATAAAGAAAGCTGAGGGCTGAAAAATTGATGCTTTTGAACTGTGGTGTTGGAGAAGACTCTTGAGAGTCCCTTGGACTACAAGGAGATCCAACCAGTCCATCCTAAAGGAAATCAGTCCTGAATGTTCATTGAAAGGACTAGAGCTGAAGCTCCAATACTTTGGCCACCTAATGTGAAGAACTAACTCATTGGAAAAGACCCTGATGCTGGGAAAGACTGAAGGCGGGAGAAGGGGACAACAGGGGATGGGATGGTTGGATGGCATCACTGACTCAATGGATATAACAACTCCTTGAGCAAGCTCCAGGAGTTGGTGATGGACAGGGAAGTCTGGTGTGCTGCAGTCCACGGGGTTTCAAAGAGTCAGACACGACTGAGCAACTGAACTGAACTGAACTGATGGGTTGGGTATTATTATCTCCATTTCATAGGCTTAGGATATTTAGGTGACATGCCCCAGGACACACAGTTAGCAAGTGGTAAAATAAGGCTAGTTTTAGTTTTACCTGAACCAACCACCCCAAAACCCTGGCAGATTTAGAATTGGACAAAGCAAAAGTCTCTTTGCCTGAAGAATTTTTAAAATATAGATAGATAGATAATAGATAGATTGCCAAACTATCAAGGCACCTTGGTGATAGATAGGAAAGCACAGCTGGCTCTGTAGACTCAGCTCTTGTCATGAATAACTCATTATGAATAAAATAAAGCATTTTCAGTGCCAGAGACTTCTGAGACATGATAATCAGAAGTCTGTGTGAAACAGTGCTGCATTGATGTCACTCAGAGTGACCCCACCTGGCCCCATCAGGTGACTGAGTCTTCTAGGATTGTCACCGTTTCCTGCTTATGATTTTTGCTAGTCATCTTCACTCTGGTGCATTACAGATGGCTTTTTTCATAGCATTCCCCCACCCCCAGTTCTGCTGATGCTTTGCTTTGTAGTTGTATCTGCCAGATGTTTTGGACCAGGCTGAAATATTCTTTGGATCTATAGTTTGAGTGAATGAATGAAATAAGGGTCCCTCCTCTCTTTTTGCTGAATAGCTTTATCAACTTCCAAGAGGCCCACTGAAGTCATTAAAAGATGGTTTGCCATTAATAGGGTACTAATTAAATTATGACATGTCCATATGTTGGAAAACCATATGCAAAACGAATGAGGTGAATCAGGAAAGAATGCCAAGATATGTTATTTAGTAAGAAGAAAAAAAAAAAAGGTGCAGAACATAAGATAGAGCATTATTTCTCTCCCTTTTTTTGTAAATTTTTAAAAATGTGTGTATACATACAGATACTTTTTCTGAAAGGACTCATAAAAATTATTAATAGCTAATAATTGTTACCATTAGAAAAGCTGAACAGAAGTTATCACTTGTTATTCTATACTTTATTTTATATTTTCATACTTTTATATTATTTTATACTTTAATATTTATAATCTTGAATCTTATACATGTATTACTAGTCTAATATTATAATAATTATCTAATATCAACAGGAGTGATCTAGACAGTGAGAATAGGGGTCACTAAATGTTTTCTTCTCTGCACTTCTGCATGCTTAAAAAATATTCAAACTTATTTTTAAAAGATCTCTTCAGACAGATTTCCTTCCTCCTTCCCTGGTTGCTCAGATGGTAAAGAATCTGTCTGCAATTTGGGAGACCTGGGTTTGATCCCTGGGTTGGAAAAATCCCCTGGAGGAGGGCATGGCAACCCACTCCAATATTCTTGCCTGGAGAATCCCATGGACAGAGGAGCCTGATGGGCTACAGTCCATGGGGTCACAAAGAGTCGGACATGACTGAGGGACCAACACTTTCATTAAAAGAATGGGAAAATTGATAAAACAATCCAAATGAACACAGTCTGAGAAGCAGTGTAACTGAATGCAATTTGGGGAACAGATTCATTTATTTCTTTTCCAGTTATTGTAATAAATCAAGTAGGACAGCCAGATAGCGCCAGCTAAGTGCAGTGGTAGTGGCGTCCCTAAACTTATGGGGGGAACTTAGAGTCTGTGTCCGGGCTTGGCTGTGATTGGTGAGCCGTGGCTGCCCTGGGGGTGAGGGTGGGAGTCAGGAGGGCAGAGTTCCCATGGGTGGCTGTCGCTGTGGGTGGCTGTCGCTGTTCCCATGGGTGGCTGTCGCTGAGGGACAAGTCTCCTGAAGTTAGTTCTAGCCTCTTCCCAACACCCAGCATGCCAGCCCATCACAATGTGCTCACCACAATGTGCCAACATCCCAGAGGGAGAAGCTAGATTTAATGGAAACATGAGAGAACACGAAACCTGATGGTGCATGAAATTAGTAGTGAACATTGGGAAACGTAAGTCACAGCTCTGTTTGTTTTAGGATAGGGTGAAAATCACCATTGTTTCATGCCAATAGGAGCTAAAGCCAGAGAAAACCTGAGTACCAACTAATCAAAAGGGCCAACACCCCCCTTTCAGATAGTGGCCCTGCCACATCCCTCATCCTTAGTGAGCTTCTTTGATGAAGAAGGAGATAGAACTAGGGTGCTGTGTGGGCTGAGCCAGCGATTTCATCTCTAGGGTCTCCAGGTATGTGTGAGGCACCAGAGTAGCCCCTCTGAAGAGGTGACATCTGAACTGCAGCCAGCCACCGAAGCAGCACGACTGCTGCTTCAACTTGAGGTGCTGTGGGATTTCTCAGGCACTTCCAGATCAGCATGTCACCTCCGGCCTGGCAAGACTGCCAAGCTTTCACTAAGGGCAAAGAGGCATTTCCTGAAAGGGACTTTTTGGACTTTGGTGCAGCTTTTCTTCAGTGTGTCTGGTGGAGTACACGGCTGTCTGGACCATGAAGGTGCTTCTTGCGCTGCCTGCTGCCAGCACTGACTAACTGGACTTAGTGCTGCTTAATATAGCAGCACTGAGTGGTCTGTTTATCCTGTTTCTCCCAGAGCTACAATTAGCTGGCACTGAGGGGTCAGGCAGCCCTGGGAGGAGGTTTGGGAGCTTACAAGGCTAGGTCTGTTCACCTCCAGAGGCATCTTTGGGATTTCATCAAGTTGATTTGATTTAGTATTTAAACTCTTTTGTTTGCTTTTATTTTTGTTTCTCAGTACAAACAGCAAAGGATAACAACAACAGCAAAATCCCTCTTCTTTCAAAATTGGCAGATGAAAGATGTGAGTCAGCGGGGTTGCTTGATTTTCTACTATGGGTGTCCCATCCCTTCCTGAAAATGCTAGAGATAATCCTGCATCTCCCCTGCTTCAGAGAGACCATGATTTGTCCCTTAGAGTTGGGTGAAGCCAGGGTCTCCAGGGGAGCATAATGAATTGAGCATTGAATGTTTAAGCTAGTTTAAAATTTGAACCTCTAGTACATAAATAAGTGAATGAAGGTACTTGGGTCCTGTTCCTGCAAAGAAAAGAACTTAAAAGCGGTAGTTTTAATAAGTCTGTACACTGTACTTCAGCATCATCCCCATCTTTATCACCATATCCTTTTGAATCCACCTAGCCATGTCCTTCACCAGACTGCAATTTTCTTAATTAATTTCTTAAATCTGTTTTTCTTAGTGGTGGTTCAGATTAGCATAGACTGACAAGATCAAGGCCTCTGCTAATGAAATTAGATTTGGCTTTAAAGAAATGAGGCTAGGGAATTCCTTGGTGGTTTAGTGGTTAGGCCTCTGCACCTCTATGCAGGGTGCCTGGGTTCGATCTTTGGTCAGGGAACCTGAAAGCCAAAGGAAAGAAACAAGACTCAGAGGAAATAAACTTTTTGATATCTTGAAAAGATGGCGCATGGGATTAGTATGAGAAGAAAGTATAGGGCTTTATATGGCTTCCCTGATAGCTCAGTTGGTAAAGAATCTGCCTGTAATGCAGGAGACCCCAGTTTGATTCCTGGGTGGGGAAGATCTGCTGGAGAAGGGATAGGGTCCTCACTCCAGTATTCTTGGGCTTCCTTGGTGGCTCAGCTGGTAAGGAGTTTGCCTGCAATGCAGGAGACCTGGGTTCGATCCCTGGGTTGGGAAGATCTCCTTGAGAAGGGAAAGGTTACCCACTCCAGTATTCTGGCCTGGATAATTCCATGGATTGTATAGTCCATGGGGTCACAAAGAGTCAAACATGACTGAGTCACTTTCACTTTCACTTTAATAGGACTTTATACAGAAGATAATGCCCCTTTTAAAAGAAGTGCAGAGTTCACACAAAAAAAGTGAAAGTGAAGTCACTTAGTCGTGTCCGACTATTTGTGACCCCATGGACTGTATGTAACCTGCCAGGCTCCTCCATCCATGGGATTTTCCAGACAAGAATACTGGAGTGGGTTGCCATTTCCTTCTCCAGGGGATCTTCCTACCCCAGGGATCGAACCTCGGTCTTCCGCATTGCAGGCAGACTCTTTACCTTTTGAGCTACCAAGGAATCCCTTAGCAACATTATTCCTAATAGCCAAAAAGTGAAGATGATCAAAATGTCTATCAACTGATGAATGGATAAGCCAACTGTGTTATGTCCATGCCATGGAATATTTACTAACAGTAAGAGATGAAGTAAGGATACACATGCTATAATATGAATGCACTTTGAAAACGTTATGCTAAGTGAAAGAACCCAGTCACAAAAGGTCACATTTATGATCTAGTAATATGAAATGTCCAGACTAGGCAGATCCATAGAGATGGCAAGTTGATCAGTGTTTGCTGGAGGCTGTGAGGGGTGGGGAAGAAGTGAGGAGTGACTGCTTACTAAGTGCAGGGTCTCCTTTTGGGGTGGTGAAAATGTTTTGAAACTAGATAGATGTGATGGTTACAGAACATAGTGAGGGTACTAAATGTACATTTTAAAAAGAGTTAATTTCATGTTATATAAGTATATCAATTTAGAAAACCTAAGTAGAAATATATGCTAAAATGTGGATAAACTTTGAAAACATGCTAAGTGAAAAATGCCAGACATAAAGGGCCATATACTGTATGATTCCATTTGTATGGTTACATTTGTTTTTTTTTTTTTTTTTTTTGTATGGTTACATTTGTAATGAAATATCCCGAATAGGCAAATCCATAGAGACGGAAAATAGATAATGGTTGCACAGGACTAGAGATCTGAGAATGTTGTAAAATTGTTCCACGCTGCAAATATCCTTAGAACCATTGAACTGTATGTACTAAATGGATGAAGTGTATGGTATGTGTGTTGGATGTCAATAAAGCTGTTACATTAAAAAGGGATGTATACATTTAAGCTTTTGAAAAATTGAATCATTTCAGGGATAATTAGGGTAGCTTGCTATCTATAGCTTGAAGAATCCTATCTCCTTACTTTATCTAATTTGTGTGCTGAGTTTGTGAACTGAGTTTTCTAAAATGCAGGACTAACAATAAGCATTTGAATAGATGACTGAAAAAAGAACCAGGGGTTCAGAAATAAACATATGTATATAAGGGGATTTTGTATATGATAAAGGAGATGTTTAAAAAAATCTTTTTCCAAATTTTGTTTATTTATTTATTTTGGCCACACCATAGAACACATGGGCTTCCCTGGTGGCTCAGAGGTTAAAGCGTCTGCGTTTGCCCGCAATGCGGGAAAGCTGGGTTCGATCCCTGGGTCGGGAACATCCCTTGGAGAAGGAAATGGCAACCCACTCCAGTATTCTTGCCTGGAGAATCCCATGGACAGAGGAGCCTGGTGGGCTACAGTCCACGGGGTCGCAGAGTCGGACACAACTGAGTGACTTCACTTCACTAGAACACATGGGATCTAGTTCCCTGACCAGGGATGGTAACTGTGCCCCCTGAGTTGGAAGTCTTAACCATTGAACTGCCAGGGAAGTCCCAAGGAGAACTTTTAAATGATTATTCAAAACAAATGGTATGAGATCTAGCTTGCCATTTAAAAACCACCACCAACAACAACTGAATTTCTACCGTATTCCTTGTTCCCAAGTAAATTAAATTAGATCAAATAGGTCTATGTTAAAAAGAAAACCATGAAGGTACTGGAAGAAAATATAGGTGAATGTATTCATGATCTTGGGGGTGAGAAAGATCTTCCCTAATTAAAGCAAGAAGTTTTTTTTTTTTTTTAAGGAGACATAGATTTGACTACATTTTTAAAAAATGTAAAGAACTTCAATACAGCAAATAGCCTTCCTCTCTCTTTTCTTTTACTCAGGCTGTTCAAATTGGATCAGTCCTTCAGGGTAGAGCTAAAACTTCCCTCCCCTGTGGTATCTTTCCCAACCATTCTAGCACATACCATCATTTCTTCCTCTCCTGAACTCTTGTTGAACTTGATCAGAAATACAGGGGTGGAAAAAAGAGGTGGATGGGTTGTATTTTCAGAGCACTGTGTTGAGGATTCTGAGTTGTGTTGACCTTGGCGGGAATGATGGAATTGATTGTCACTAACTGTCTGGGCCTGGGGTAGTTGGCATGAGTCACTGCATTTTGTCCACCTTTGAGTATCCCATTCTAAGTTCCTAAAGCTCAGGGAGCCATATCTTAGACTTCTTGTTTGTTTGCTTTTTAAGTCTTGAATTTTGCTACTTCTGTTTTATGTTTCGGTTTTTGGTCACAAGGCATGTGGGATCTTGGCTCCCTGACCAGGGATCAAACCCATGCCCCTTGCGTTGGAAGGCGAAGTCTTAACCACTAAACTGCCAGGGAAATCCCACACTTCTTGTTCTTGGTGATATATCTTTGTGTTGCTGCTGTTTATATTGCTTTTATATTCCTGCAGAATCTCTCGTGGAGCTATGTACAAGAGTGCCCAACAAATACTGTAATGATGCTGTAAAAAAAAAAATACTATAAATAGAGTATGATGGCATTCTGAAACCTGTGCTTTCCAGGAGCTGAGTGGTTCCCAAACACAGAAAATACCCGCAAGTGACCTCTAGTGTATGGTGTGGGGGCCAGGAGGGTGGCATGGACTGGGTGTGCTGGTCAGGGCACATCTTTACTTTTTTATTTAAACAAAACCTGCTTACCTTCTACTATACCCACTGCATGCAGACTCTGTATGTGGGCAGGAAATGAAAGGGTTTGTTGAAACAGAGAAAGCTGCCCATGAAGTAAGAATTAACAACCTATTTACCGAATGAATGAATATGTGAATAAAATAAAAGAACCAAAAACAGCTCTAACATGACAAGGTGTTCCATGGAGCTCAAGCATCACATGCTTCTGGCAAGAAGCTAGCAAACAGGTCTTTGTATTAAGACCAATTCCAGGTTAACACAGCGGCAGAGACTCAGTGGGGAGGTCTGCCCACAGCTGAGCAAGGCTCTCTCCCTGTCTCCTCAGTTCTGCTGGTTGGTTGAAATTCATTCCTACTCCTTCCGGCACCCTGCACCTTGTTTTAGCTGGCATCAGCCCAGCCTCAGGACTGCTTTTTTGCAATGATTGGTCTTAATCTCATCTCAGCACACAAAGAGTTAGCCAGAGAAAGCACAGGCCAGGAAAACTCCCTGGGTCTCTGTGGCTGGAAAATCTGTCTCACCAGAGGTATCGCTAGAGAAGTCATTTCTTCCACTCACTGCAGTTCTGAAAATGCGGGGAACACAGGCAGAGGCCCGTGATAGTCCCTGGTATTTGCAGGTTACAAAGTACTTTTACATACACTGTCCCTCTTAGTTGATCTTCAGGAGGTAAAAGACTAAGCCAGAGACCCACACCTTTTTCCTTGAAATTTGTCTGTTTTAGAAGAGCAGTTTTTGCCAAAATTCATGTGAAAGGTTGTTTCCTCCTGCTTTCAAGACATTTTTGTCCTTTCCCCAATAAGGGAAATCTAGACTTCAGGTGGGAGGCAGGCTTCTGTTTAGGCAGCTGCTGGGTTAGTAAGGAAGGGCTGTACCTGGGGTAGTGATGTCTGTGTTTGGAAGGGAAAAGGGAGTGACATTTTTAGGCTGCAAGCCTCTTCTGGGAGAGTTGAGGACAGATCTATTTTTAGTGGTGTTCTCTGCCACCCACAAAGAACTCAAAAGGTAACCAAGCACCTGGCAGGTTTCCTGTAGGGAAAGTTGTTAAGGGCTGGAGAGCTTCTGCGTATTCTGAGTCATGAAGTTTGACTTCATCATCAATCTGATGCACAGAGAGCACAAAACGCCCCCCACCCCCACCCGCCCCCAGCCTTGTTTTGAATCATATTTGGTTGCATGATGACAGCACACTTGGAGATGGCACACATTCTCAAATCACAAAAGACTGGGCCTCAGACTCACAGAGAGGCCAAGGTGATGTGTGTTAACCCCAAATGGTAGATGGTATAGTTCCAACATGGAAGGAATCTTGTATCGGGTATCAGCTCTGCCACTTCCAGGCTATGTGATTATGGGCATGTGACTTAACCTCTCTGAACTCACTTTCCTCCTCTTTAAAGTGAAGCATCAAGTCAAATGATTTCTAAAATCCTTTTAGCCCCAGTCTTCTATGACACACACACAGGCAAGATAATTTTCAGGCAACTTGTTCCCTCATCCATAGAAAAGAGGGATATAGACTCTACCTCATGTATTTACTGTGAATGGGAAAAAAAGATAATAAATGTAAGCTGCTTGACACACTCCCTAGCATAAAGTCAGTGCTCAGTAAATGTTATTAAAGCAATGTTCATGTGAACAGTGACATCACAGGGAGTTTTGTTAGCCCAGTGGACAATAAAAAGTGAGCCTGAAGACTTTTATGGTGACAAACAGCAGTGGGAATTTAAGCTGGTATTCTGGATGGCCTACAGATGAGTATACTGACCATATTTGCCAGTGGAAGGACACTGGCTTAACAGGTAAAAGAAAGACTAGGTAAGAGAATGGTGTTTCACGAGTCAACGGCACAGCTTCCATTCCACCACCCCCAGACAGCCAGTTAGACCATTTAAAATCAAAATCGGAGGTTTTGTGACCTGTTTTGTCATCATCAGTTCTGGAAAGGCTGTATTCCTCGGGTACCATCCCGCCTAGTACCACCATCCTATTGGAGCACTGCTGACACAAGGCAAGGAATTTGGCATACAAGGTGGCTTGTCTTTGTTCTATCTACAAGCTTTGGTTACTGAAGATGTGGTGGTGTGGGCGAGACCCACACAGGAATAATGTTAGAGAGGAGTTCCTGAATAATTTGGCCAGGATGTCAACACTGTTTAAAAACCAAGGTATTATTCCCAGGTCTGTATGTAATCTAATTTAGAACTAGAGATTCTCTCTTGTACTTTGCCTGCGGCCTGCTCTAAGTCACCTGGAAAGTTTCCTCAAGACCTATAGGAACCAGCATGCAGGCCTACAAGCTGCTGCTGAGTTTAAACCAACATCAGTGTCTTCCAGAGGGGCCCCCCACCACCACCCCTGCAGGTCGCTTCTCTTTTTTTTCATAATTAGCACACACTGTTTCTCCCCTGACACACCACAGGCATAAATATGAGCTTTAGTATTTCCCTTGTGTAATGGTGTTTCTTATGATACTCCCTAAACACAGTAAGGAAACTACCAGCCTGGGAAATGTGAGAAGCCCTTCTCTTACCCTTCCAATCACCCTGAGGGTTAGAGATTTAAGCATTTCCCTAATCACCTTGTTCTTTTTTTCAAGGAACTAGTTCATGCAATTGGTTGGTACATTGTGTCCAAAGATGAAGATCAGTCACTTGATTTCCTCGTGGACGCTTTGCTGTTCCTCATTCCTTTGCCACCCTCAATGCCCCTAAATAAATTGTGAGCCGTTTGTCAGGGGAGGGATCACTCAAAGATTTTGTGGGGTCACCTCTTATGGTTGCACAGATTGTATATTGCCCAAATGAAGGGTGGGGGTGTCAATTGCATAGAATACAATGGGATAGCCATTCCTGAAGTAGGGCAGTGCACAATTTGCACAGTCAAGTATGACAGTAAATATATGGACCAGCTGTAGCATCATTCATAGCAGGGAGGATTCCCAAAACTTAAAGCATATATTCTGTTCAGGACAGAGGGGTAGATCAGTTTAGCATCTTTGTAATTAAATATTAGTGAAGGCTCTTGGGAGAATTTTTCCATTGGTTTCAGTATCTTTCTTTTGTTTAGCTCAAGTTTACTATCAATTGTATAACCAATACAATCTTCACTATAATTGGATGCCAAATTAATGGTTCACCTGTAAAATGTGTATTACTTCATTTTGGGGTCATCCTCATTCTTGATGTTATTTCAATCCTACAAGGGCCTACTATGCATCAGGCTCTGTTCACACAGAGACAACAGTGAACAAGAAGGCAAACTCTATTTCATGTTGCTACTCTTGTCTTGCTTTTTCTTTCTCATCGACTCTAATCTATGATTTCTTGCTGTACCATAACCACTTAAATCCTTTTTAGATCAAGACAGTGTAAAAAATAAGTGAATACTGTAAATATTTCTGTACCTAACAATAAGGCACTAAAATACATGAAGCAAAACTGACACAACTGAAAAGAGAGCTAGACAATTCAGCAATAATATTTGAAAACTTCGGTAATCCACTTCTAATAATAGCTAGAACAACTAGGCAGAAGATTAACATGAAAATAGAGGGTCTGAATTAACTGTAAGCCAACTAGACCTAATAGACACCGGTAGAACACTCCACCCACCACCAGCAGAATATACATTCAAATAAACATGGAACATTCTCCAGGATAGACCATATGCTACTGCTACTGCTGCTGCTAAGTCGCTTCAGTCGTGTCCGACTCTGTGCAACCCCATAGATGGCAGCCCACTAGGCTCCTCTCTCCCTGGGATTCTCCAGGCAAGAATACTGGAGTGGGTTGCCATTTCCTTCTCAAATGCATGAAAGTGAAAAGTGAAAGTGAAGTCAGTCGTGCCTGACTCTTAGTGACCCCAGGGACTGCATCCTACCAGGCTCCTCCATCCATGGGATTTTCCAAGCAAGGGTACTGGAATGGGTTCAGCATTAAGCAAATCTCAATACATTTAAAAGGACTGAAATAAGGCAAAGTATGTTCTTCAACTACAGTGGAGTGAAATTAGCAATCAGTAACAGAAAGAAATTTGGGAAATGCACAATTATAAGGAATTAAACCACACATTTCTAAGTAACCAATGAGTCCAAGAAATCACAAGAGAAATTAGAAAATCCTTAGAGATGAATGAAAATAAAGCCATAACATACCAAAACTTATTAGCTGTTAACTAAAATAAGTAAATAACCACTCTTAGCATTTCTTATGGAAAAGGAAATGGCAACCCACGCCAGTATTCTTGCCTGGAGAATCCCATGGATGGAGGAGCCTGGTAGGCTACGGTCCATGGGGTCGCTAAGAGTCGGACACGACTGAGCAACTTCACTTTCACTTTTCACTTTCCACTTTCATGTATTGGAGAAGGAAATGGCAACCCACTTAGGTGTTCTTGTCTGAAGAATCCCAGAGACAGAGGAGTCTAGTGGGCTGCTATCTATGGGGTTGTGCAGAGTCGGACACGACTGAAGTGACTTAGCAGCAGCAGCAGCAGCATTTCTTAATATCATTTTAGAGAATAAATGAAAAACTATTCTTTTATAGTTTCAAGTTCTAGGCAGAAAGCCTCAGTACTTGCCCATATTAGTGCTAAATTAATATTTGTTGAATGAATCAATCAGTTGCATTCCAGTGACCAGAAGGTAAACTAAGGAATCGGGAGTATATCTCATGTTAGATTCCTCCTTGACTAACCCTTTTCCTCTGACTTACTTTTTTCATATGCCATTTACTTTTTAAAAGCTTTTATAAATTCCCATCGTCTTCACTCTTTCCCTTTCTTCCCCATTGGGTCTTCTGCGTTACTCTGCGATTTAAACTTCCTACTCAAGTTCTTAGCACAGAAACTTTTTTTTGTTCTACTGTGAAGCTAGGGATTGGACCACTGCCTGATTGTTAAATCCAGTCTTGTTAAATCCAACTTGCTTCTGTATGACCTGCATTAAGAATAGGTTTTACATTTTTAAATTGTTGAAAAAAATCAAAAGAAGAATATCTTGTATTTCACATGAAAATAATAAATTCAAATTTCAATGTCCATCAACAAAGCTTTATTGGAACATAGCCACACCAATTTGTCCAGTATTGTCTATGACTGTGTTCATGATACAATGGCAAAGTGGAGTAGCTGTGACAGAAAGCTTGTCACAAAGCCCCAAATATTTATTAGCCCATATTACTATTATTTTGTGTCCTCCTGTTCCTAAGCTTTTGTATTTAGCATATTCATGACTTTTCTACGCCTTTCCCTCTTTCCATCATGACTAATCCTTATTCTTATTCAAAAACCTTTCTCCTCAATCCTTACCTTATTATCACACCTGATTACACACTTCTCTTCCTCAACTCTTGGCATTGTTTAATATAGGCCAACACAACTATAATTAACTTGAGATTTTTATATTTAAAACTATGTCTTGAATATGTGTTTCCTATCTTCTCTATCTCATTGTGAAGACTCCAAGGTTCTTCTATGTCCTGTATTTCATTCCACACACAGAGCAGTGCTCAAGTTTAGTTGTCAGACAGATCTGAATTTGCATTTTGTTTCCACAACACCTTGGCTGAGCAAGTGATGTACATTTCTTGAATCTCTTCATCTGCTGAGGGTTTAGCTATGAAGGTTACAGAGATGATGTATGAAAAGGTCCAAGACCCAGGAGGTGCTCCACAAGCAGTAGTAATTATCAGTGGATAATTTCTTTATTTGCAATAGCAAGACAATACCTTTGCCCTTAAGGAAACTCATTGTGATGTAGTGAGAATTAAAAGAAATAGTAAGTCAGTAGAAATGGCAACACATTGTTCAGCTGGAGCCCTGAAAAGATTAACTGGAGATATTCAAGGCCTGAAATGAGATATTAGACCAGTGAGACTTTGTTTAAAATTTAACAAACCCTTCTTGGTTACTCATTGAGCTCAGTAGTGCCTTGGACAGGCCTCAGGTGAAAGACAGAAGACTATATCGTGGAGATTTTTGTTCAAATTGGGGTTCAGTTCAGTTGCTCAGTCGTGTCCAACTCTGCGACCCCATGAACCCCAGCACGCCAGGCCTCCTTGTCCAACTGGGGTAGGGGTGGGGAAACAGACATGAGCTGTGTTCTTACTTGTCCATAATCTTTCTCTTCTCTCTCAGGATGGATGATTCAGAACCAGCAGTTCACATAAAAAGTATTGCACATGGAAAGTATTACTGCTGTTCTGTGGGGAAATAAGCTTCTAACTGCAGCAATATGAAATTAATAACTTTCTGTGTGGAAACTCTCTTGACAACACCTCGAGATAAAGCCAAAGACTGCAATTTTTACAGCCTTGGATTATCTTTTCTGTCTGCTTGGCTGGCAGCAGGCATGGATTGGTGAGTCAGAAATTCAGAGTTTTCCCCTTCACTGTACAGTTTGCTTGCCAACTGCAGACCTTATACAGCGGTGACTCAATTCCTCAGTTCCCCAGCTCACCCCGCCATTGAATCAACACACATCACCTCAGTTTACTTACAAAAGTCTTCTCTTTTTTTTGGCCACACCGTGCTCCTTTTATGGGAGTTTAGTTCTAAAGATCAAACCTGGGTCCTCGGCAGTGAGAGCATGCAGTCCTGACCCCTGGATCTCCAGGGAGCTCCCAGTTTACTTACAAAGGGCTTTGGGGGAACTCAGAGGAAAAAAAAAAAAAACATCTTAATGGTTAACACAAAACATCTTAGTTCAGGACATCAGAAAAAGAGTAGGAAAGGTAGATTGGAAGCTGAATATCAACTTTTTTTTTTCTTTTGAGAGAAAATATTCCTGTGAGAAAACCCAGTATTTATCTTATGATAAATATGTATGTCCACATGCAGGGAGTATATATTAATAGCTGTTGAAGGAGAAAGTAATTTAGGAAAGAAATAGATGGGAAGGACAGCAACTTCTTTTCAACAAAAGCCACAAAAGTGCTGCAGACACGCATGAAGATGGCAGCTGTTGCTCCAATAGCCATATGTTTCAGCACAGACATCTTCTTTTTTTAATTCCTTCTCACATGTAAATTTAGAAAATCTGGGCAAAGAAGTCTGGATTTCTCCTTTCCATTGATGAGTTTTTTTTTTAATTTCAAATTAGACTCTTTTTTCCCCCTTATATAAGACCACAAGGTAGGATTATGTTTGGATTGATTCACTGTACATCATTACATTTGAAAGTTGTTTTTCCAGATAAAAAATAAACATCTGTGGGACAGACTAAGGAGCAGACCACTTGGAAACACTCAGATTGGCATTTTGCTGGATCTGTTCACTCTCCCACAGTGAAAATTTGTGAGACCAGTGCTTGGAAACAGGGACTGACTTCTTGGAGCTTGGATACTGGCAAGAGGCACAAGAGACGCAGGTTCAATCCCTGGGTTGGGAAGATACCCTGGAGAAGGGAATGGCAACCCACTCCAGTATTGTTGGCCTGGGAAATCCCATAGACAGAGGAGCCTGGTGGGCTACAGTCCATGGGAGTAGCAAGAGTCAGACACGACTGAGCACACAAACAACACACGCGTGCACACACACACACAGAATTGGAAGTGAGGAAGAGAAATTACAGAATTTTTATTGATTATGACTGGCTCCTACATACAGAGACCTCAGGGTAGGCTCAAAACACACAGTTGTGGTTTAAAACATGTAGTTACCTAAATGTGAATATTAGAAGATAAAACAATAGTGATAGTAGTGCCAACTCTAGACTGCCAACTTGGAAAGGCAATCAAGAAGAAATAGGAAAAACAACAAGCTTCAGAGATCAAGTATTTTTCTGTGTTGGCCATGTGGGTAGAAGCAATTCCAGATGGCTGGGTATGATAGAAACAGCAGACTTCAAATGCCTGTTCCAGGATCAATAACTATACTGTGCTAGATGCTGTGGGAGACACCAAAATATTTCAAAGATAAATAGTGTCATCTTTACAAAGTTTATAATTTGATTGTATGATAATGGTTAAGAAAGCTAGCTTGATGAGTTTGTAACCCAACTTTACCCCTTACCAGCTCTGTGTTCTTGAATAAAATATCTAATGTCTTCAAGCATAACTCCCCCCATCTGTGAAACATCAATAATTGTATCTCCTATATGGCCTTTCCATGCCTCCTTTCCATTCTTCCACAAGGCAACCTCTCACTTTCCTCACCATCTTTGCATATATGTTCCTCTTCCCTGGAAAGCTCTTCACAAGTCTACATCTTTGAAGTTTTGCCTTTCACGACACCTCCTCAGAGAGCTTTGGTTCAGAAAACATCGTGTCTGTATCCACAGAGGCTGTTAAAACACGAAAGGACTACATAAAAATAGTGGATGCTATTATGATCACCCAGGGGTCAAGAAGTTTTCCAGGATTTAGCATCAGCAAACTTATCAGATAGTAAGTAATTTAGGATTTGCAGGCCATAGTAAACAAACGGGAGCGGCTGTGTTCCAAATAATTTATGGACACAGAAAGGTGAATTTCACATGCTTTCCACAGTCATTGAACCGGATTTAGCCTCTGCCCTGTAGTGAACTGACCCCTAGTCTAGGGGATGGCAGACAAGAAGGAAGTGGATAAGAACTGAGATGCTGCACCCAGATAGATACTAGGGGTCAGATGGCTGCTGTGGGAGACTGTCAATCTCCCTGGGCACCAACGACCTCTAAAATGAGGCTGTGGCGTCTGTCTGGGGTGTGTGAGCAGGGTTCAAAGTAGCAAGCAGAGAAAGCTTGGTGCTTAGAACCAGGCACCCATCACCAGCGTCGCCCTCTCTGCGGTGACCTGCAACCTGTTTTGGAAGGAACCGATTCCGACGCCTCAGCCTCGGGGAGCGGAACGACAGGCGGAGCCCACGGCGGGCAGCAGCACCGCCGGGCGAGGCCGGGCCTGACGGGCCGGGCTGCGCTGCGCGAGTCGGGGGCGGGGCGGCGGCGCAGCGTCGTCGTCGTTGTCCCCGCCTCCTCCCCAGGGACCGCGTCTGAGCCTCGGCGGCGGCGGCGGCGCTCACTAACCGAGGAGAGCGGCTGGCCTGGTAGCGGCGGCGGCCACCGAGACCCACCCGAGGCGCGTCCCAGTCGGCCTCTCGACGCCCCCAGGCAGCAGCGCCCGCGCCCCTTCAGCTCGCTCGCTCGCCCTCCTTCCCTGCAGCCGGCTGCGCCATGGCGTTGGCGTTGGCGGCTCTGGCGGCGGTGGAGCCAGCCTGCGGCAACCGGTACCAGCAGGTGAGCAGCGCCCAAATGCCCCCCCGCCTCCGACCCCGGTCTGGCCCTGCCCTCTGGCCGCTTCAGGCCTGCTCTCCGGCCCCGCCTGTAGCCAACTCGACGCCGCGGCTTGCCAGGCCGCGCTGGGCCTGGGCCGTCCGGGCGGGCCCCGGGCTCGGATTCGAGGCGGCCGCGGGCCGGGACCGTCCCTCCGCGACGCGGGGCGGGAGTCGGAGGTGGAAAAACCTCCGCCCTGCAGTGTTTGCCGCATTTCCCACGGCGGTCGGGTCGCCGGCTCAGAAGCCGAGACTCTCCGGAGGCTTTGACCTGAGGGCATTCAGTTTGCCTTTTTCCACCTTGAATTTGATGTCACTGGAAAAGGGGGGGGGGGGGGGACCAAAACCAAACCAAGAACGTGAAATGTAAAGGAAATTAGGTGGAGAGAAGATTAAAGTCGCTGCTGCTGCTGCTGCCGACAGCTCTCCGCAGTGAGATGCGATTATTCAGGGTTTCAGAGCCTAGTCTGCTCGTCAAAACCCATTCCCCTCGCCTGTGTTTAAAAACAGAAGTCAAAATGATTCGAGGGACAAGTCCCAGTTCGCAGATTTGGAAAACGCAATGTTTAACTAGTGATGCCCCTAAAATGTCGAACTACGTAACGTTGCAGGCTGCAGGGCGTGTGCCCGCTGTGTGTTTTCCAAGCTTGGAAATGACGTTTAAAGAAATTGAATAGCATAGCTGGGGAGAAAATGTATAGGAGATGGGTGGATTATTATCTCGGGTATAATTTCTTAATTGAAGCCCTAGGGGAAAAACCTGCTTGTTTTACTCGCCTGCTGTAGCCTGATTTCCCTCGGAAATTCGAGGGAGACATTTTGCAGGGTTTTTAGAGGTATTTAACACATCGTAATTGTGGGAACTGATCCAGGTGGCTAACTGATGTTGACTGGAACCGCAGGTATCTGCGTGCATTTTTTTCAGATGCTTTCAGTTTAATTTGCATATAAATGGAATTGTGCTTTTGTGAAATTAAATGTCCTATCATAGATGATCTACAGTTTTATGTTTTATAAGTGAGGAA
Source organism: Capricornis sumatraensis (assembly GCF_032405125.1). NCBI lineage: Eukaryota > Metazoa > Chordata > Mammalia > Artiodactyla > Bovidae > Capricornis > Capricornis sumatraensis. The sequence goes on from NC_091077.1 coordinate 52,708,116, forward strand.
AACCAGTATGATTAAAACATGTAGATTAATCCTGGTGGGGCCAGTTGCTGGGTTTTTTTTACTGTCATCAGCTCTGTGTTGTAATTTCCTCCCTCCTACAGCCTGACTCCTCATATGACTAATTTTAAGAATTTAGCTTTTTGGTTTCATAAGCACGCTCAAATTGTGGCAGTGCAGTCTAGTCCTTAGTTCTCTCACAGCCTGGGCTATGTGCTTTTTTGTATGACCTTGGGCAAGGGTCTGGGTTCCTCTCTGCTTTAGGGAAATACGAATGACAGGTGTCACTTAACTGTCACCGAGGTGTTCACAGATCACATGTATCCCATATTGTGATCTAGTTCATTCTTTCATCCTGCCTAGGATAAAGCAAACAAGCAAAAAGCTGAGGCTTTCCTTTGTACTGCCATCTTCTTGAGCTATTAGGTAATGTTGACATACTGCTAGAAACAAAAAAAAAATGGTGAAGTATTAAAATTACGTATTTCTTGGTGTAGTGGTTAATAGCTTTAAATATGCAAAATTGAGGTATCTTAAGGACAGGCCATCTTTTTTACTTAAAAAAAAATCATTGTTTTGAAGAAATCTTCAAAAAAAGAATGAAAAAAAGAACTGACATTCCTAGAAAATTTGCAAAATACGAAAGCCAAAAAAAAAAACCCAAAACAAAACCAAAACCCCACACCAAAAACCTATCACCTATAGATAACCAAAGTTAACATTTTGTGTGTATCTTTGTGTACTTACAGCTATGTAAATATACACAAGGGTAGATCAGTGTATGTGTCCAGATAAGGAAAGTTAATATTGATTGAGCATTTACTCTGTGCCAGTCATGGTACTAAGTACCTTTACATCCATTATTTCACTTAATCCTCACAGAACCCCTTTGAGAGTGTTTGATGTTGTATAGATGACGTTAAATGACGAAGTCAAGACTCTATAGAGGCTCGGTAACTTGCTCAAGGTCACCGCTTCTAAGTAGTGATTACAAGGGTAAATACACACTCAACTACTTAAACACAGGCTTATGGCCCAAATATAAGCATGTACATTAGCAGATATATACATATACATTTGTATTGTCTTATGCACCCATACATACGTACACAGGCACATCTTTGTACATACATGCAGTTTTATGGGCCCCTGATGATACTTTCACATATTTTGTGCATATGTGTACATGTATGTTTACATACCCACATGTTCTGAAACACATTTGCCTTCTCAAGTTTGCATGTGTGTGTATTGAGCACATATATGTAGAAAGGCAGACACTATAGCTGTATAATGAGATGGGTTCATCTTTTAACATCTGCATAGCATGCAGTTACGGCTAGACCGTAATTTAATCAGTTGCCTATCGTTGGTCTCTAAGGGTGTTTATAATTTTTTTTCAGTCACATACGTCTTCAACTATTTCCTTAGTATAAATTTCTAGTGGGTGGAAATGCTTGGTCAGAGAATATACATAGTTAAAAGGCTTTCGAATTATGGAATGTTGTTGAATTGTCTAGGCAGCCTGATAGCATGGTACTTTCTGGTTGTCACAAAGGGACCTCTGACTTCTATTTGATATGGTTAGTCAAAGTGAGCTGGTCTTCTAATGAAGTAAATGTAGGAGAAAACTATGATTCATTTATAACTGCAAATAATGGTTTTGCCTTTATGGTCTTTTGATTGGAAGAGCAATATGTCCCTAATTGGAATTTAGCATCACCCCAAACTACACAGATAGTTTGGGCTCATAAATTTCCTGTGGCTTTATTTTTTTCTCTTTTTGCGATTTGAAACGTGAGCTTGTGTGTCCATACATTCTGAAGCGCTGTTTCAGAAAGCTCTAGGGAGGCCTAGTGTTGAAAACCTTGTTGTGTGCTGCCCTCTCTGAGGCCATTTACCCTGTTCATCCATTCCAAGCTACCTTTGCCTCACTGTAGTAGATCATGGGCTATATCGTGCATTTTCCCAAATACATACTTCCTGAAATGTTTTGAGATATTTGGATTTAAAACCAGTGAAAGTAGGCAATGATGACACTGCTGTATCTGCTTAAAAACAGGCTGCAGAATGTTTGTTTTAGATGACTCCCTGTCTGCTAAATAAGTGAGTTGCTTGTGGCATCACTAATAAGTTTGTATTGCAGTCTGCTGGGGTTGTAGATCAGCTTTGGGTAAGTTCTTTCAGGATTGTGAAGGAAGGTTTTGAGAAATGAGGGAAAGAATTTCATCTTGGGCAGGCCAAACATTTTGCATGTTCAAGTGTTAGATGACGTCAGGATTCTAGAGGAAGGAGTGAATGGTGCCCCTGTGGCTCTTTTTTTAATTTTTATTTTGTTTAGTATATTCACGTTGTTGTGCAGCCTTCATTTCACCACCATCCATTTCCAGAAAATCCTTACCCCTTAAACAGTAACTGTCTTATTTCCCCCTCCCCAAGCCCCTGACAGCCACCATTCTGCTTTCCATCAGTGAATTTGATTACTCTGAAGTACCTCATATGGGTGGAGTAATACAGTATTTATCCTTTTGTGACTGGCTTATTTCACTTAGCATAATGTCCTCAAGGTCCATCCACATTGGGTCATGTGTCGGAATTTCATTCCATTTTAAAGCTAAATAATATCCATTGTGTGTGTATACTATATTTTATTTCATCTGTCAATACATTTTAGCCATTGTGAATAATGCTGCTGTGAATAATGGGTTAATAAGTTTCAAAAGAGTCCAAGCTTTGAATTCTTTTAGATATATACGCAGAAGTGGAATTGTTGGTTTATGTGGTATTGCTTCCCTGGTAGCTCAGCTGGTAAAGAATCCACCTGCAGTGCAGGAGACCCCAATTTGTTCCCTGGTTCAGGAGGATTCCCTGGAGAAGGGATAGGCTACCCACTCCACTTTACTTGGACTTCCTTGGTGGCTCAGATGGTAAAGAATCCACCTGCAACGCAGGAGACCTGGGTTCGATCCCTGGGTTGGGAAGATCCATTGGAGAAGGGAAAGGCTACCCTCTCCAGTCCATGGGATCACAAAGAGCTGGACTTGACTGAGTGACTTTCACTTTCACTATGGTATTGCTATTTTTAGTTATTTGAGAAACCGCCATGCTATTTTCCATAGCAGTGCACGGTTTTATATTCCCACCGGGAATGCATAAGAATCGCGGTTTTGTCACTTCCTCATCAACATGTACGCCTTCTGTTTGTGTTTTGATTTTGATAAAGCCTGGGTATGAAGTGGCGTCTCGTAATGATTCTGGTTTGCATTTCCCTAATGATTAGTGAAACTGAACATCTTTTATGTGCATGTTGGCCATTTGTACATATTGGAGAGATGTGTACTCAGATCATTTGCCAATTTTTGAATTGGGCAAATTCAAACATTCAAATTTTTTAATTGTTTGCTTTTTGTTACTGAGTTGTAGGCGTAATTTCTTTCTTTATTAAAATTGTAATTGGTTTACAATACTGTGTTAGTTTAAGGTGTATAGCATAGTGGTTTGGTATTTTCTTAGATTATAGTCCATTATAAGTTATTACAAGATAATGAGTATAATTCCCTGTATATGTATATTCTTGTTGCTTATTTACTACTACATATAGTAGTTTGTATCTATTAATCTAACACCCCTAGTTGGTGCTTCCTTCCTTTTCCTCTTTGGTAACTACAAGTTTGTTTTCTAAATCTGTGAGTCTGTTCGTTTTGCATATACATTCATTTGTATTATTTTTCAGATTCCACATGTAAGTGATATACAGTATTTGTCTTTATCTGACTTACTTCATTAAGCATATTATTCTCTAGGTTCACCTACTTGCTGCAGATGGCAGTATTTCATTCTTTTTTGTGGTGAAATAATATTCCATTGTGTGTATATATTAAGAAGGTGTGGGATGTGTGTGTTTGTATCTCACATCTTCTTAATCCAATTGTTGATGAGCACTTGGGTTGCTTCTAGGAGTAATTTGTTAGTATTTATTTATATTTTCAACTTTTTACTTTGAAAAATTTCAAGCATTTACAAAAATTTAGTGTAATAAAACTTATGCACCCATCACTCAGCTTCAACAATCAACAAATAGTTAACTTTTTCATTTATACTATTATTTTGTAGTAAATTTTAGAAATCACGTCATTTCATCCATAAATATTTCTGTGCATAACTCTAAAAGGCAATGGTATGATATTTTAAGCAGATATTATCACATCAGGAAATAACGTCATGAAAGCACTTTTGTATAATTCGTCATGAATGCAGAACCAGGATTTGTGAGTGACAGGAGCTGCAGATCTTCAACTATCTGTGGGGTCTGACTCTCAGTGAAGTGCTCTAGGAAAATCGAGCATTGTCTAAACTGATGCCACCCATTGGTTTCCCTTCATATAACTTCAAATTACTTTATCCTGAATACCACCAATATTACATTACTCTACATTTAATTAGATTGTTAAATAACCCTACCATGAGAGTAATATTGTATTTTGCTAATGAAAAGAAGTCAGACTTAGAGAAATTCAAGTGACACTCTCTGATTTACTTGTTCTTAGGGCTTTAAAATGATTACTTTGATTTCTTAATAATTTATTCTTATATTTGAACAGTATAACTGTTTAGGGGAACCATATTCTTGTAGTAATGGATAATGCTCATTTAGATAAAACAACTTTTAACACTTTAATTAGAGATTAATGGAAAGAATCAACTTGGTGATCTCATCCTTATTTTCAAGTTACTTTTGCCAATATACCAGGCAGTTGGTGAATATCATGTATTGAATCTGTTGAATTTTACACAGTCCAGTTGTAATTAATTGCTTCTCATGGCTGTGTAGATAGATGTGTAGTGTATGTTGCCTTCACCAGCTGAGTGTTAAACAGACTTCACTTTGCATGTCCTGCTGTTACAATTAGACGGACTTTTTTTTTCTGAATACCACAATTTAAAGTTTTAGATACTAGCTCTCAGTATTGATCAAATTTAAGAACATTTCTAGTGAAATATTTTCTTACTGTATTATATATTTCTCCCCTAGCAGTTTAGTATAATCTTTGACAGTTTTTCTTTTAAATTTGTGTATTGCAGTATTATCAGTTGGTAGTTAATCAGTGGCTTGACTGTGATTTGGAGGTCTTTCTGGAGATTGGATAGTTTATGAATAGAAACATAAAGGTTGATGGGACTTCCCTGGTGGTCCAGTGGAAACAGGAGTTTATCTCTGTGCCTTTCAGTGCAGGGGACGTGGGTTGGATCCCTGGTTGGGGAACTAAGATCCTACATGCCGTAGAGTAACTTAGCCTGCGCACTGATACTACTGAGCCTGCAGGCTACAACTAGAGCCCTTAGGCTACAACGAAAGATCTCCTGAGATGCAGCAAGGATACCTCTTCCCACAACTAAGACATGATGCAGCCAAATAAAGAAAGTACAAAGGTTTAAGGAGTGGTTTCTGTTTAATAACAATTTCATTTTATTTGTTATTCAGTACTTAAATGTGGCAATAACGTTGAACATTTCTTGTTATAGAATAGCACACAGATACAGTCTTCATATTCTAGAGTCAAATAGTAACTTGTAAAGGAAAGCTTGACTTCCCTCCCATTCTTTTCCCCAGAGGTGTGACTGCTTTGCAAGTTTGGTGTGTGTTCTTTAGGAATTTTTCCTTTCCTTAAAAAAAAAAAAGTTAAAAATATTTTTAAAAAGTAAACTTTACTTTTTGTAACATTTTTAGATTTTCAGAAACATTGAAGGTAGTATAGTTTCTGTATACACCAGACCCAGTTTTCCCACTAACATATTAGTAGTGTGCATTTGTTGACAATTAATGAACCAATATTGATATGTTATTATTAACTAAAGTCCATACTTTATTAAGATTTTGTTTTTATCTGTGTCTTCTGTTTCAGGAGTCTATACAGATTCCACATCACATTAGGCCATCATATCTCCGTAGACTTCTCTTGGCTGTGACAGTTTCTCAAGTTTTCCTTGTTTTTGATGACCTTGACATTTTTAAGGAGTATTAGTCAGTTATTTGTAGGATGTCCTTTCTTTGGGATTTGTTAGATGCTTTTCTCATAATTAGATTTGGGGAAGAAGCCACACAAAGATAAACTGCTGTTTCCATCACATCATATCAAGAATGCATACTGTCAACAGTATGTCAGCATACTGTCAACAACTTATCGAGGTTGATGTTGACCTTGGTCACCTGGCTAAAGTGAAGTGAAGTGAAGTGAAGTCACTCAGTCGTGTCTGACTCTTTGTGACCCTGTGGACTGTAGCCCACCAGCCTCCTCCGTCCATGGGATTCTCCAGGCAAGAATACTGGAGTGGGTTTGCCATTTCACCTGGCTAAAGTAGTGTTTGTCAAATCTCTCTATATACAATGACTCCACCTTCCCCCTCCCCTTTTGTACTGTGCTTTTTGGAAGGAAGTCACTGTGTTCACTATGTACAGCTTATACTTAAGGATTGGGGGAGTTAAGTTCCACCACCTCATTGAGGGTAATGTGTCTGCTGCTAAGTCGCTTCAGTCATGTCTGACTCTGTGCGACCCCATAGACGGCAGCCCACCAGGCTCCCCCGTCCCTGGGATTCTCCAGGCAAGAACACTGGAGTGGGTTGCCATTTCCTTCTCCAGTGCATGAAAGTGAAAAGTGAAAGTGAAGTCACTCAGTCGTGTCTGACTCTTAGCGACCCCATGGACTGCAGCCTACCACGCTCCTCCATCCATGGGATTTTCCAGGCAAGAGGACTGGAGTGGGTTGCCATTGCCTTCTCTACATTAAGTTATTTGGAATTTTTCTGCGTGCGACATTTGTCTCTTTTTCATTACTTTATTTATTCGTTGATACTGGTATGGGCTCATTAATGTTATTATTTGAGTTATAAGCTAGCACTATTTTGTTAGGTTGTTCTAGCTTTTGCCATTGGGATCTCCTTCAGTTGGTACTTGTATCCCTTTGAGAGAGCTCCATCTTTGTGGTTTTTAAAGCACTTCTTAACTTTTTGGCACCAGACTTACCATGTATAGTTCCTGAGCCATACTGGAATCAGCTGTTTCTCCAAAGAACCCTGGTTCCTTTTATTGGAGAATGATGTTAGAAACCACGGTCTGTGTTCATTGCACCTGGAGACTGCTGCTTTTTTTGTCCTTTTTCCTTCCTTTTCATCCTTCCCTTACTCTTAGTAACCAGCACAGTTTTTTTGCATATAGTAATTCCCTGATACTGTATTATGGTATGTAATATTAATTACATTAATTAAGAGAATAAGATGGTGGATAAATGGCATCATTTTGAGATGGAAAAGATCATCTCTTCCGGAGACTTGCAGGAAGCTTCTGAGAAGATGGAGCTTGAGCTTGGCCTTGAAGGACGGGTAAGAGGTAGGTGGGGAGACCAGGACGTGGGAGAAGAGGGTAGAGGTGGACTCTCATGGGTTGTTGTTTCCCTGGGGAACTTGTCTCACTTGTTAGAAAAATCACCTCTCTCCTTTTCTGGCCGGGAACCCTCCTCTTCCTCTGCCTGGAATGCTGCCTTCCCAATGACCCTCTCAGTTTAGGTAGTCTGTCCTAAGGGGAGTTTGAGTTCCTCCCCTCTCCCTCAGTTTGGTTAGTTTCCCGTGAATACTAGATTCCCCTTTCATGACACATTTTATAACCACATTTTAAACCTTTTTTCTGTTTATTAGGTTGATACAAAAGTAATTGTAATTTTGCATTGTTGGACTTTGCTGTTTGATATTGGAATACATTCTTAAATGTGATTGTTATAAATCATTTTAATGTACATTTTGCACTTTATTTTTTTTGCTAATGATATTACTTGCTGTTTATTTTGTATTTATTTTAGACTAGGAAAATGATGTTATATAAAATGCAAATTCGAGCTATTTTCTTATATGAGTTCAAAATGAGTCATAAAGTATTGGAGACAACTTGCAACATCAGCAGTATATTTGACCCACAAACTGATAATGAATGCAGTGCAGTGGTGGTTCAAGAAGTTTTGCAAAGGAGATGAGCACCTTGAAGATGAGGAGCATAGTTTCCAGCCATTGGAAGTTGACAACGACCAACTGAGAGCAAACATTGAAGCTGGTCCTCTTTCAACTACACGAGAAGTTGCTGAACTCAGTGTTGACCATTCTATGGTTGTTCAACGTTTGAAGCCAATTGGGAAGGTGAAAAAGCTTGGAAAGTGGGTGCCTCATGAGCTGATTGAAAATTTAAAAATGGTCCTTTTGAAGTATTGTCTTCTCTTATTGTACACAACAATAGCAAACAATTTCTCTATCAGATTGTGACTTGTGACAGAAAGGGATTTTATGCAACCAGTGGTAAGCAGCTCAGTGGTTGGACCTCGAAGAAGCTTCAAAGCAATTCCCAAAGCCAAACTTGCACCACAAGAAGGTCATGGTCACTGTTTCATGGTCTGCTGCCGGTGGGATCCACTACAGCTTTCTGAATCCCAGCAAAACCATTACCTCTGAGAAGTATGCTTAGCAAATCGGTGAAATGCACCAAAAATTACAGTGCCTGCAACCAGCATTGGTCAGCAGGGCCCAGTTTTATTGCATGACAACACCTGACTGCATGTTGCACAGCCAATGCTCCAAAAGTTGAATGAATTGGGCTACGAAATTTCACTTCATCTGCCATATTCACCTGACCTCTTGTCAGCTGACTACCACTTCTTCAAGCATCTTGACAATTTTTTTTGCAGAAAAGATGCTTCCACAAACAGCAGGAGGTAGAACATGCTTTCTGAGAGTTTGTCAAATCCCAAAGCACAGATTTTTATGCTACATGAATAAATAAACTTATTTCTCGTTGACAAAAATGTGCCGATTATAATGGTTCCTATTTTGATTAATAAAGATGTGTTTGAACTTAGTTATCAGTTCAGTTCAGTCACTCAGTCATGTCTCTTTATGAGCCCACGGATTGTAGCATGCCGGGCTTCCCTGTCCATCACCAACTCCCGGAGCTTGCTCAAACTCATGTCCATTGAGTTGGTGATGCCATCCAACCTTCTAATCCTCTGTCGTCCCCTTATTTTCCTGCCTTCAATCTTTCCTAGCATCAGGGTCTTTTCCAGTGAGTCAGTTCTTCACATCAGGTGGCCAAAGTATTGGAGTTTTGGCTTCAGCATTAGTCCTTCCAATGAATATTCAGGACTGATTTCCTTTAGGATTGACTTGTTTGATCTCTTTGCAGTCCAAGGGACTCTCTAGAGTCTTCTCCATCACCACAGTTCAAAAGCATCAATTGTTCAGCACTCAGCTTTCTTTATAGTCCAACTCTCACATCCATGTATGACTACTGGATAAACCATAGCTTTGACTAGATGGATCTTTGTTGGCAAAGTAATGTCTCTGGTGTTTAATATGCTGTCTAGGTTTGTCATAGTTATAATGACATATAACTATATAGAACTTAGTTATAATAATTTAAAATTCACAGTCCCAAGCTGCAGTTACATTTGTGTGTGTGCCCAGCTGTGTCTGATTCTTTGCGACCCCGTGGATTGTAGCACAGCAGGCTCCCTTGTCCATAGGTTTTTCCAGGCAAGAATGTAGCCCTGCAGTTACATTTGCACCAACCTAAATATTTTGTTTTCATATCTTACATACAGTTATTCTTACAGATATTACAGGCTTGTTACCAAAAATAGCAGTCTCCTGCTTACTTTTGCCTGTTTCTTAGCTCTTTCTTTTGCTGTTTTGTTACTATTTGTGAAGGTAAAAAACATAAGATATTACTTCTTGATTTCAGTTTTCAGCATTTTAAAAATTGATCACTAGGAGATTTGAGGGTTTACCTCTCGTTTACCACAACTGCATATGCTCCCATTTCCTGTCTCTATATCTTTCTAGTATGCTAAATCGCTTCAGTCATGTCCGACTCTGTGCAACCCCATAGACGGCAGCCCACCAGGCTCCCCCGTCCCTGGGATTCTCCAGGCAAGAACACTGGAGTGGGTTGCCATTTCCTTCTCCAGTGCATGAAAGTGAAAAGTGAAAGTGACGTCACTTAGCCGTGTCTGACTCTTTGCGACCCCATGGACTACAGCCCACCAGTCTCCTCCATCCATGGGATTTTCCAGGCAAGAGTACTGGAGTGGGGTGTCATTGCCTTCTCCACTTTCTAGTATATCCATATTATAGTTAGATCAATATTCAATATTTACAGTAATTTAATAAATAATGTTCACAGCTGAGATACATTGTATGTTGTGATTAGTTTTACTTGCTTGAGAGTACCTTATTTTCCCTAAAGTTAACCACAATTTTTTTTGTCTGCCTAATTTTCTGGGTATATACCATAAGTTCTTATCGCATGAATCATCCTCAGACTCTCACTCAGTCTCAATTTTTGATGTGTTCAAACACAGTAGGTATCTTGCTGATTCCATTGCTGGGTGGGGGGGTGCGGCTCTTTTTGGGGTGTTTCTGGCTGCATGCAGATGTCAGCTCCCCAACTCGGGATCAGGTCCAGGCCTGTGCGGTGGGAGCATGGAGTCTTGACTACTGGGTTACAAGGGGACTCCCCCTTTCCTGTTTTTTTGACCTGTACTATAAGACTGCTTTCAGGGTCTGCTGTTCAGTTGTCATCCTAAGATTTCCTTTTCCAGTTTTTAAAATTGAAGCCCCTTGCCTTGATTCACACTTTTTTTTCCCTTGATGTATTGTCTCATTTCTATAGAACACGCCTTCTAGTACTTTACTGAGAAAGAATGCATGGGGTAAACTTTGTTGTTGTTGTTGTTGAGACTTTGAACATCTAAGAATTTTTTTGTTTTCAGTCTGTACCCTAACCTTGATTTCTAGGCTTTTGGGTTAAAAACAGTTTCCTTTAGAATTTTGAAGCCATTTGTTCCATTGCCTTCTGGGTTCCACTATTAGGAAGACTGAAGCCAGTTGTGACATCTGGTTCTTTAAATGTGGCCTACTTCCTGTTTTCTGGAAGCCTTTAGGAACTTCTTTTGTTCCCAGTGTCGTTAAATTTCACTGTGTTGTACCTTGGGATAGATCTGTGTATGTCCATTGTGCCAGGAACTCAGTGAGCCCTTTTGGTCTAAAACCTGATGTCCTTCAGTTCTGGGAAATTTTAAAAAGTATTTGGTTGACTTTTTTTTCTCTGCCTTTTTTCCCCCCTTTTCTCTCTTTGAATCTTGACTCTTTTATACTGATTGTTAAAATTTTTTAAATCTCATATTTTTCACCTTTTTCTCAGCTTTCTATGAGATAGTCTCAATTTTCTAACTCTTTGATAAAATTTTAATATTTTAAAAAATTTTTCAAAACTCTTTAATTGCCCCCTCCCCTTTTTTTTAGTAGCAGGAAATGGCAGCTCACTCCAGTATTCTTAACTGGAGAATCCCATGGACAGAGAAGCCTGCCAGGCCACAGCCCATGGAATCACAGAGTTGGGCACAACAGTGTCTGAGGACAGAGAATGGAGTTCAGCAAATAGTAGATGCTCAGTAAATGTTAGAATCTTTCCTTTAGTAGCACACTGTCCATGTTTTATGGTTTTAATTTTTTTCTCTTGTTTCTCTGAAATTATTGAAATTTTTTTCTTTTTAAAGTTTATGCTTTCCTACATAGTTCTTTCCTCTGTGTTGCATTTATTCTCCTTGCTTTGGTCTTTTATGATCTTTGAGTTAGAAGTAGGTGATCTTTGCCTGCTTGGTTAAAAGTACACAGTTGGTAGAGCAATTTAGAAGCTCACTATGGTTGATGGAGCTTCTTGACAGGCCTTTTTGCCTTTTAATCTAACTAGATTCTTTCTTTGAGTGACAGTGTATTTCTGTCTCTCTTGGGCTGGTCAGTTTCCCCAGAGCTTAGGCCTGACTGCTACTACTCTAAGAGCTGATTGGCAGAGGTAGCCTAGGAGATCTCAAGGTTTAGTACCTAAGTCTCTCACTTAATCACTCCTTTCCAACAATCCATTCTTTCTCCAAATCTCTGGTGTCTCCAGTTCAGACTTCCACTGCCTCACACTCTCCAGAGAGTAAACCTCCAGTCTCTTAATGGGGATTCTGGGGGCTGTGTGTGTTTAACTGGGTCCAACTTCTCTTCCTGCTTTTAAATCTCATTTTTACTTTTACTTTCTCTGGTACCTGCTACCACCAGTTCTTAAGCCTTGAGAGGGTACAGTGCAAGAGAGGTTGCTTTCCTGCTTTCTGGTTTAGGATTCAGGTTTCTTGGGTCTGCTGTGTAAGTTGTCACCTATCCTGCTTCTAACTTGCAGGATTTTATTGCTGCTTCCTCTCCTGTTAGTAAAGTTTTGTTAAATTTGAGGCAAAAAAGAAATTTAAAAATGACTATCATTTACATTTGAGAGGGTTTTGGAAGGGATAAAGGGGCTGCTTTGGTGGCTCAGATGGTAAAGAACCTGCCTGCAGTGCAGGAGATGCAGGTTTGATCCCTGAGTTGGGAAGATCGCCTGGCGGAGGAAATGGCAACCCACTTCAGTATTCTTGCCTGGAGAATCCAGTGGACAGAAGAGCCTGGCGAGCTACAGTCCATGGGGTCACAGAGTTGGACATGACTGAGCGACTAACACTTGAACGTTTTTTTGAAGGGATAAGAGGCAGATTTGTGTGTTCAATTTTTAACTGGAACCTTATGATTGTAATTACTTCTTTTGATATCTTTTCTTTGATAAGTTTTTAATTTAATCAGGTCAAAAGCATCACTCATGGCCTGATAAAGTCTTTGAGTGATGTTGATTATAAAATGCAAGCAGTTACACACTTGCATAGTAGAACATTCTGTAATGAGGTGAAAGGAAAGATATGAAATGCTTAATGCATTTCCCTGTTGGTTCTCATTGTTCTTCCAAGAGAAGGGAAACTCCAGATGAGGCCTAAATTACAGCAAACTCTTTTCCCATCCATAATTTCTGCCCCATTGTGCTCTACTCTAAGCATCATCATCTGATAATAAGCAAGCATAACTGAGAGAACTCTGGTAGCTCATGGGGCCAGCAGAGCCAGGAAGGCTGCAGTTAGCATGAGTCTCTGGATTCTGGACATGTCTGTCACTTTCAGCGTTTGTATATTTGACTATATTCTTTAATTTAGAATCCATTTTAATTTAATTCCATTTTTTGATATACCAGTTGGTTGTTTTTAGAACGGAAGACTTTCTAGGAATTACAGTGTGATCAATTAAAATACCAATTTTCCTTCATATGTACCATAAACATTTATTGAATACCTAGTTGTACCCAGTACACTATGCCAAATATTTTATTTCCAAAGATTGGAGCAGTTATTTCTCCTTTGTTTCTTATTTTTGTTGCATGCATGCTAAGTCACTTCAGTCATGTATGACTCTTTGCGACCCTGTGGACCATAACCTGCCAGGCTCCTCTGTCCATGGGATTCTCCAGGCAAGAACACTGGAGTGGGTTGCCATGCCCTCCTCCAGGGGATCTTCCCCACCCAGGGATCAAACCTGTGTCTCCTGCATTGCAGGTGGATTTTTACTGCTGAGCCACCTGGGAAGCCCCATATGGCTTAATACCTAGCTTTGTATTTATTTGGTGATTTATAAAGTAATATGAATACTTTTAAATAAATGCAAACTAGTAAGATAAGATGGCATTAAGATTAGCTGCCATTTCTGTAGGTAGGTTTCTGTTAAAGCTACACCTCCATGCCTGATTTGGTCAGCATGTGCTAATAAAGTATCCACGCTATGCCACTCCCTGTTCAGTGCTGGGGTGAATACAGTAGTGAACCATGCAAAGGTCCCAGTCTGCAGAGGGCTCACAGTCTACTCTATTAACTGTTAATCAAGCAAGGGTGCATGTTCCTGTGGTGCAAAAAGTGAGACTCTGACAGCTGGTGTTTACAGAAAAATAAAGATTTATTTGCAGGTTTCAAGCAAGAAGCACTGGGCAGCTCATGCTCAAAAGATCCAAACTCCCTGATGGCTTTCAGGAATGGCTTTTTAAGGATAGGTGTTAGGTAGAAGGGTGGTAGGATATGTTTGTGATTAGATCCTGGACCTCCTTCTGATCGGTTGGTGGTGAGGTAACAGTGATATTTTGGGAATTTCAACCTTCTTGTTCCAACTGGTTTGGGGTCTACTATCACAAACTCTAATGTCATAGTCACTAAACTCTACTAGTTTCTGCAGAACAGCTCAAAGGTATGCATCAGATTGTTACCTATATTCCTTCAGGAGGAACTAGGAGTCCTGTGACTATTCTAATCATTAAATGCTTGAGTCTGGTCTTTGGAACTTTGGGAAGATCTGGGAGACTAAAACCTTTCTACAAACAAGAAACAGGACACAGAGAGGGGCTTTTGTATCTAGAAAGGCCCCACAGGGTCCTGCTTTGTTCCATTCCCCCCCTTTTTTTGATAGCCCTCAATTCTGAGAGGAATAGGGGCAGGACAACAAATGAATTAAAGTTTAGGAGAGAGATTAATCATAAACTGAGCAGAGGCACTCAGTTTTAGGGGGACTCAGTTTCATAAATCCTCTGCTAGCCTCCTTTTCTCAACCTTTCTAGAATTGTTAGTGTGATTTATCTGAAGAAACATGCACAAATCATAAGTGTGCGTTGTAGCTCAGTGAATTTGCACAAGATGGACATGCACATTAGCTAGTACCCAGCTCAAGCAGGAGCGTTACCAGCACTCCAAAAGCTCATTTCAGGTGCCCTTCCAGTTGTGCCCCTACCCAGGGTAACGACTCAACTGGCAGCTTAGATTTGCCTGGTTTTGATCTTTATTATATAAAGTGTAGTCATACAATAAAACCTCTTGTGTCTGGTTTCTCTTGCTCAACATAATTATGTTTATGAGATTCATTTGTGATATTATATGTTGTTATAGTTTGTTCATTCATGTGACTGTGTGATATTCCATGGTGTGAAGTTAACATGATTTAGTAACCCATTCTGATGTTAATGGACATTTGAGTAGTCTCCAGTATTATGAATATTGTTTCTTTGAATACCCTGATACATCTTTTGGTGAATGTATGTGTTTCTGTTGGGATATATAACTAGAGTAGAATTGCTAGGCCATAGAGTATATATGAATTCATCTTTAGTAGCTATTGCTAAACAGTTTTCTAAAGTGGTTCTATAAATTTACATGCCAAGTTTGAGAGTTCTGGTTATACATGTGTGTGTATAAAATCTTAATGGAGAATAGAAATGTTTTGTATGCCAAGTCCAGAATCCTTTCAGTTCTGTTGTGAGTTTATAAATAGGAACAAATAATTTTTAAAAATTGTTCTTGAAATCTAAATAGATGCCAGTTATAATCCGTATTCTGTTGGGACAGTTTTTTTCATAAAGCATTGCTTAATATATTAAATGATGAATGATTAAGAGTTCATTTTTTATTTCATGATTGTATTTTAGAGCTTTAATATATCTTAGGAGACAACATGAGGATTTTAAAAACACAAAAGAATGTTTACCATTCACAGACTAGATTTTATATAAATTATTTTAAAATGTGTGCTTAGTTGCTCAGTCGTCTCCGACTGTTTGCAATCCCATGGGCTGTAGCCCGCCAGGCTCCTCTGTCCATGGGGATTCTCCAGGCAGGAATACTGGAGTGGGTTGCCATGCCCTCCTCCAGGGGATCTTCCCAATCCGGGGATCCAACTCAGCTCTCCCACATTGCAGGTGTATTCTTTACTGTCTGAGCCACCAGGAAAGCCCATCTTAAAATGACTGTTGTCTAATTCTTATTTTTGTATTGTTTATTCTGTAAGCAAAAGATGAACTGTCCTGTCAAAGGCAAGGAGAACAGGCAGGAGCTTAGTCTCCAATTCAACTTACCTTTGCTGGGGCTTTTAATTCCTTCTCCAAATAGGTTCTGGAGCTCTGAACTAAGAACCGAGTTTTCATATGGAACTAAAAAGTGGAGAAGAGGTAAGACTCAAGACATGGATTGGATGCCACTTCTTAAAGGATATTATGTTCAGAGGTAGAGGGGCTTACCTAATTGAAAGCTGTGTGATTGTTCCTTATTTCCCCAATCTTTATGAAATCATGAAGAGTGATAAGGAGTGGGGGCACTTATCACTAACCTGGAGAGCTCTTAGCTGTAGACTTTGCCTAAGCTAGGTGACCGGAAACATTGTGCACCATTTACTTGACAGGGTCTTGATGAAGCCATCAGTGGTGAAAATATTTCAGTTGGATGTGAGATGTGGACCCCAGGGTTGGCAGGTTGATGGCAGTTTTCTGGTGCCACCCAAAAATCTCACCGTGTACTTCCCAGGTGGTGCTGGTGGTAAAGAACCTGCCTGCCAGTGCAGGACACATAAGATGTGAGTTTCATCCCTGGGTGAGGAAGATCCCCTGGAGTAGGAAATGGCAACCCATACTAGTATATTTGCTTAGAGAGCCCCACGGACAGAGGAGCCTGGTGGGCTACAGTCCATGGGGTTGCAAAGAGTTGGAACATGACAGTGCACAGAGAAGATATGGATCCCAGAGGTGGACAGGTTGATGGCAGTTTTCTGGTGCCTCCCAGAAATCTCACAGTGCCAGTATCCTAGCCATAGTTGGCTAGTTTAGTGCCTTAATGAATGAGTTATTTCTCCCAGTGCCTTGGCTTCTTAAGAAAGTTGAAGGGACTTCCGGGTGGCCCTGTGTTTGGGAATCTACCTTGTAATGCAGGGGACTTGGTTCGATCCCTGGTCAGTGAACTAAGATCCCACATTATGCAGAGCAACTAGACCCGTGCCCCACAACCACTGAGCAGGCACACTCTGAAACCTATGCGCCACAACTAGAGAGAGTCTGTGCACTGCAGCGAAGATCCTGTGTGCTGCAGCTAAATTAATTTAAGAAAAGAATTGTTAAAAAAAAAAAGCTGAAGTTGGAGATGAGTGGCTACCATCTTGCTTTCCTCTTTCCTCTCTCCATGGTATACCTTCACGTGTTACTTGGACCTCAGGTGAAAAAGAGAAGAAAAGCCATCGAATTGATGATCATAGTTTGTAGCATTTGCTCTCATTTCTAAGGACTAACATAAATATTGACTTGAAATATTTTCTCTGCTTCCAAACCAAATTGTATTCATCAGTTGTACTTATACAAGTTCAATGGTGATAACCACAAAAATCTTTAAATAGGTTAACAAACTGGTGGCCATTCTAAGGAAATTTACTGTGGTATTCTTTTCATGTTATTGCCATTGTCTTATTTAAAACATTATCCTAATTACTTTGCTTTTCCTTTGCTTTGGTGAATTTTGATTTTTTAATTGTGTTTTTATTTTCCTAGTAAGAGGATTTGCATTTTGTCTTTTTCCTCTGACATTAAATATGTTACGGATAGTCTAGATCTGGTGGTGGTTTGTTTTTTAAATTATCTTTAGGTATACAACAGAAAAAAATAATGATGTTTATTCTTCGCTCTTAAAAGAGATTGTTAGTCAAACTCTTTTAATTTCTTGATCCTAATATTTTTCTTTTCAGGGAAGGAAAATATTAAGGGATTTTTTAAAAGCGTGATTAGTTTGCAACTCAATGTGTTATTTTTTATTATTTTTATCCATTCACTTACAGGTGTACTGTGTTAAACTCTGAAGATATTGATGGGATCAGGACCCACCCCCTCCCATTAAGGGACATAGACATTGATTTAGCAAGGAAGTACTCATTCAGAACAGTTGATTTTTAGAGTCCTTTTAAATAAATTATACATTATATAGGTTTGCAGTTTTAATATTAGAAAATACTCTTCCTTTTTTTGAATTGTAATCCACATGCTATATAGTTCATTTTTATGGGAGAAGGAAATGGCAACCCACTCCTGTATTCTTGCCTGGAGAATCCTGTGGACAGGGGAGCCTGGTGGGCTGCTGTCCATAGGGTCGCACAGAGTCAGACACGACTGAAGCGACTTAGCATGTATGCATGCATTGGAGAAGGAGATGGCAACCCACTCCAGTATTCTTGCCTGGAGAATCCCAGGGACAGGGGAGCCTGGTGGGCTGCCCGTCTATGGGG
Organism: Capricornis sumatraensis; assembly: GCF_032405125.1. Lineage (NCBI taxonomy): Eukaryota > Metazoa > Chordata > Mammalia > Artiodactyla > Bovidae > Capricornis > Capricornis sumatraensis. Next base: position 52,726,119 of record NC_091077.1, read on the forward strand.
TCGCACAGTCGGCCATAACTGAAGTGACTTAGCAGCAGGTCAGTGATTTTTACCACATTCACAGGTTTTGTCATTGTTGCTGCTGTCTAATTCCAGAACATTTGAACAACCCCCAAAAGAAACAGAGTACTAGCAGTCAGCAACTCCACACTTTTCCGTTCCCTAGCACTTGGCATCTGCCAACCTTTCTGTCTCTATTATATTTGCCTTTTCTGGAGAAATTATATAAATGGAGTCATACACTATGTGGTGTTTTGTGATTGGCTCCTTTTTCTTTGCATGATGTTTTCAGGGTTTCAGATTTTAGAATGTATCAGTGCTTCATCGTTTTTGTTTCTTGGTTGTTTTTTTTTTTTGGTTAGGATTATTTATTTCTGTCCATCCTTTTGAAAGTGTGTGTGTTAGTCTCTCAGTCATGTGTTGCAACCCCATAGTCTGTAGCCCCGCCCCCCACCCTGCACCCCGCAATCTACTCTGTCCATGGAATTTTCCAGGCAAGAATTTTGGAATGGGTTGCCATTTCCTTCTACAAGGATCTTCCCAACCCAGGGATTGAACCTGGGTGTCTTGCATTGGCAGGCAGATTCTTTTACCATCTGAGCTACCAGGTAAGCCCTTCGTTTTGAATGGATATACCAGATTTTATTTATCCATTCATCATTTGATGAATAATTTTGACTATTATAAATAGTGCTGCTATGAACATTTATATACAAGTTTTTCTGTGAAGATATATTTTCAGTTCTCTTATATGTCTTGGAGTGGAATTTGCTGGATCCTTTTTTAATTCTGTGTTTCACTTTATTTTGAGAAACAACCAAACTATTTTCCATCTTGTGTAAGAGTGTTCTAATTTCTCTGCATATTCAGCACCACTTGATCTTGATTTTTTTTCCTTTTGTTTATGGCCATATGCTTGGGTGCAATGTGATATCTTGTGGTTTTGATTTGCATTTCTTGATGACTAATAATGTTGAACATCTCATGTATACTGGCTATATATCTTCTTTGAAGAAATGTCTGTTAAAATTAGATGGTCTTTTAATTATTGAATTTTGTTGTCAAAATTACCTTATATAAATATCATCCCCTAGTTAATAGTAAGTTAGTAGAAAACTATTCTTGAATGTATAGAATTTGGTGGTGGTGGAATAATTTATAGTCAGTATATTATATACAGATATACGATCTGCAAACGTGGTTGCCAGAGGGGAGGTGGATTGGGGGGCAGGTGGATTGGAAATAAATGAAGGTGATTAAGGGGTACAGAGTTCAAGTCATGGGGATGTAATGATATATAGCATAGGGAATACAGTCAGTAGTAGTATAACAACTTTGAATGGTGACAGATGGTAGCTAGATATCAGTGATCGTTTTGAAATGTATATGAATACTGAATTACTATAAAGTGTACCTGAAACTAATATATGATGTTGAATGTCAATTATACTTCAATTTAAAAAAAAGAACTATAGTCTGTATACAATAGAAAATTTTTAGTTCTCATAAACTTTGGCTGTTTCTGAACAACAGAGTAAAATAGCACCCCCAGTGGTTTACCTAGAGAAATGTATTTTTACTTTTTGGTAATTATACTGTCTCATTTGTTGGGATTTAAAGAGTATGCAAAAATAGTGGGTTGATCATTAGAGGTTTAAAATATTGCATTTTGAGGTAAATGTTTTTGAAATTAATGCTAAAATTAGAAGTGTAAATAGCATTTAAAGCTAAAGTTTAGGATTTTCTGAGACTGTTACTACTTACAGAAGATATCTAAACTTACCAGAATTTTCTTGCTGTTTAAATAGGATTCACCCAAGAAAAAAATGAGTCATGAAAATACTGTAACTTTACGAGTTTATTGGATAAGCTCAGTATTATTTTCCACATACTTGTGTTTGTGTGAATTATGAGGTGTACTTTGATAGCTCTTCTCATGGATTTATGAGTTTTGGGGTTGATCTTCTCTTTGATGTTTAGTAGATTTTTTTTTTTAATTGTTCTTCCATTCTTAGTAGAGAGAATCCAAGAATGACTTTAGTGTGTCTTTAGGTGCTGCCATCCTGTACAGTTGTAAATGTTGACCTTAGTTTGGCCTAATCTAAGTCCTTGCTCTTCTGTTGCTTAAAAACAGTTCATTTCTAAATTGAAGCTCATCTTTAAAACTACTGGGATTTCCCTGATGGCTCAGATGATAAAGAATCTGCCTATAATGCAAGAGACCTGGGTTTCATCCCTGGGTTGAGAAGGTCCCCTAGAGAAGGAAATGGCAACTAACTCCAGTATTCTTGTCTGGAGAATTCCATGGACAGACCATGGGGTCGTAAAGAGGTGGACATGAGTGAGCTACCAACACTTGCTTCAGAACTGCTTTTGGGAGGGTAGCGAGAAGCCTTTTTACTCTGGCGGGAGCTCAAATAATTTAAACTTGTAAGGTTTGTGTCTTTAAACTTGTTAATTGAAGTTTCCTTCTGTTAGAACTTGAGTTATGTATGATTTCTTTATGGGAGATTCTGTTCTGTAACTAAAACACTGTGTATTTATTTCTAATAGGAACAGTGTAGATAGGATACAGAGGAAGGTAGTAACAAGGAAAAACATCCTTTATTTTAGTTGTGCTGTATTTCACAGGCTTAATATACAGGACAAAACATTTCAGCTCCTGTTGGTAGGTGTTTTGTTTTGTTTTGTTTTTTAACTGAGGGATTGAAGGTAAAAGGAGAAGGGGGTTGCAGAGGATGGTTAGATAGAATCAACTCTGAAAGATAGTGGAGAACAGAGGAGCCTGGCGTGCTACAGCCCACGGGGTCTTGAAGAGTTGGACACGACTTAACGAGTGAACAACAATCAAGGCTAAGAAGTACCTAGAAGATTGTGCCATGTATATAAACTGGGGACGTGGAAGAGTTTTAGGGATCTTCTGGGGAGCCATAACAAAATCTGCTCATGGTATAAGGAGGAATGCAAGTAATCAGGAAATAGGAGTGAGGGCACTGTCAGGAGTGTGGTGAAGAGAAGGACCATCTGAAATTTCACATGATTCAATTATTCCTTGATCAGCAGTGAAGACGCAATTTTGTACTCAGTACTTTATATGGCATGTATAGGTAATTGTATAACCAAGGGAAAACCACAGTTTAAATCTTATTTGGAGATAAGTAAAATTGATGAGAATTGTTTTTAAAAAATTATGTGACAGAAAAGAATCCAGAGCCCAAAAGGTATTTATTAACTGTCACATTTATACAGTTAACCACCCTCCCCTGCAGGAGCATAGTGCAGGGAGAGGGCAGAAGTCCCACCACTTTTCAAACTTGTCTCTCCATAACCCCTACAAAGGAACCTGTAACAGGTAGGTTGTAATCAGGCTTCCACTGACCCAGTTGCTAGAAGGGATTGGGCATCTTTCCAGTGGCAGCCTCAAATTGACAATGACACTTATTCTCTTAGAGAGCCCTGGGAGAGCCTGAGAATCCCCGAGCCCCAGGGATATGTTAGGACTGCATAGGAAAGGTTTCCAAGGACAGAAAAGGAGAACCTTAAGAACACATTGTGGAACCATGTAACCAGTCTCACAGCCTTATAGATAAGGCCCGCTTGAGTTCTAGTGCAGTATTTCCCAGTCCCCCCACAATCCCTGTGAGTGAGCGTGTGGCTTGTTTGGCTGGCAGAACCGAATTAATGGCAGGAGATGCCCCCAAAGTGTAAAAAGATGTACACCTAGGGATTCTGTTGTATAGCATGTTATTATTCACATTCTGGTGGTCACTGAATACTTCTTGAAGGTGATTGCCTCTTTCCCTCCAACACTGTAGTGTTTTATTTTAAACACCTTTCTTGATGGAGCCTAAATTTATCACCAGCATTATAGAAAAGAAGTCAGAGTTGCAAACTCTGTACAGTGAGGGCTTGAGATCTTCCTAATACGTCGAGCCTCCTAAATCATAGTAGGCGTCTTTTTGTTGGTTGTTTTTTCAGCTAGAAATAATATTAGTACGATTGATTACTAATAATTACTTACTATTTATTAATTAATGATTCAAAAGTGTTGAATTTTAATGGAATAAAAAATTTTACCTGGAAATGTTTCTTTTTTCCTCATTAAAGAGAAAATGGGGGTTTCTGACTCAATTGGAATTTCTTTGCTCTGTTATCTGTTACCTGGTGAGGGATGATCAGCTTTCACATTTCCAGGTTGCTAGGAGACAAGCAACCTATCTTGCAGATACAGGTGTTAAAACTCCTTTATGCTTTATTTCTTAGAATTCTGTATTTAGAATTGTCATGCTTTCTTTCTAAAATCTTAATTATGCAGAGGTAACAGGATTATTTGACCAACCTCAAGAAATAGAAAAAAAATCAAATCAAAAATGAGAAACTAGGTTTAAATAAAGAACACGACTGGCTATAGTAAATGAAGGCAACATTCGTAAAACTCTTATTTGCCTTTGCTTTTGCTGCTGACTTTTGCTGCTTTTTGCAGCTTTGTTTTCACTGGGTTTTTTTGCACTTTCTGCAGTGCACAAGAGTAGTAAGTTGGGAGTAAACCGAGAATGCTTCGTCTGGAGGTATGCAGGTGTTAAAACTGTTCCAAGTGAACCTGGCCCCAGCAACTCTATTTGAATAATTTACTGATTTGGTCTCCCAGAAACATTCGGATTTACTGTAGCTATTTTGCCCAGAAGCTCCCAGGTGGCTCAGTGTTAAAGAATCTCCCTGTTAATGTAGGAGATGCGGGTTTGATCCCTGGGTTGGGAAGATCCCCTGGAGAAGGAAATGGCAACACACTCCAGTATTCTTGCCTGTAGAATCCCATGGACAGAGAAGCCTGGCAGTCTACAGTCCATAGGGTCACAGAAAGTCAGATATGATTGAGCATACATGCATACACCACTTCTGAAAAGGAAATTCATCTTTCATTACAATACAGTTATTTTGGGAATGCCTTAAGTTTAATGTTAGATAACTAGTGTTCAAAAAAATGTGCCCAGATGGTAGATGTTGTTGAAAATTTGGCAGAATTCACTTGAAATTGAATGCTTTGCAATATTACCCTCCCAGGTAACGCTAGTGGTAAAGAACCTGCCTGCCAACGGAGGAGACTCGGGTTTGATCCCTGAGTCAGGAAAATCCCCTGGAGGAGAAAATGACTATCCACTCCAGTATTCTTGCTTGAGAAATCATGTGGACAGAGGAGCGTGGTGGGCTACAGTCTGTGGGGTCGCAAAGAGTCAGACATGACTGAAGCAACTTAAAATGCACACATGCTTTGCAGTATTAATCAGAAAGGTTTTGTTTGCTTCTAATTTTGAATAGCGTGGGAATTGGAGACTGAGATCTTTCAGATTCAATATCTGCTTCATGTGAGGACAGGTCAGCCTTTCTCTTCTTAGGTTTCAATTCAAGATAGAGTCCTTTGCAGCAGTTGGTTTAGAAGGATTTGTATTTTACCATTGGCTCAGTTGGCTCTATATGTCTTAAAAAATTCTTTTTTTAAAGATGTGGGCTGTTTTAAAATAATTTTACTTATTATTTTATTTTTGGCTGCACTTTGTCTTCGTTGCTGCATGCTGGCTTTATTTGCAGCTTGTGGGGCTTCTTCTTGTGGTGGTTTTTCCTGCTGCAGACCATGGGCTCTAGGAGTGCAGGCTTCAGCAGTTGTGGCACACAGCCTCAGTTGTCTGCTGCATGTGGAGTCTTCCCAGTCTAGGGATTGAGCTCGTGTTCCCTGAATTGGCAGGCAGATTCCTAGCCATTGTACCACCAGGGAAGTCCAGCTCTATATAGCTTGATGGTATACATCTGGTACCCAGACCCCCAAGTCAGTTACACTGATAAATAGTATGTTAGTACTTTACAGATTGACTCCCATTCTCAACCAGGTAGTCTTTTATTTTTATGTTTTTAATTAAAAAAAATTCTTTTATAAAATATAGACACAGAAAACTGAATAAATCACATGTATTTATGTAGCATTTACTAAATGTTATTTATGTAGCATTTACTAAACATGAATGGAGTTGACATCCACAAAACCAACACCCAGATCAGGAAACAATACTTCTATCACCTCTGAAGCATATTCTTATCTGCTCACCAGTAGTAGACTGACTCTCAGCCAGTTCATCTTTTAAATGAGCTGTATTCTGTTGTCACAGTGGAAAATTAAATCACTTGTCTTTGTTTATGAAGATGAGTTGGGTAGACTGTCTAGATTGGTAGTGGCAGAAAGACACTTTGAGCGTGAGTTATGTAAAGTAACTGGAGCTATAGATTTGACCAGTGAGAAAGTTACTGATACAGAAGAGGAAGATGTATTGTAGAATTTTATGTTTTTGTAAATATCTCAATTATTTAAGATACTATCTTTGTGCAAACTGAGTAAACCTTGGTTATACTGTGATTTGTCTTTGTCCTAACAGATTTTTATTATTCTAACTGGAAAAATTACACAAGTAATAGATGTTCATTACAAAACATTAGAACATATATATACACAAGGAAAAAAATCTCTTCTGTTGCATCTCCTGAGATAAACAGTGTAAACTGTAGATGTCTATCATACACCAGTTTCCATCACATAACTGTCTTTCAGAACCAACTTATGTGATTCATATGGTTTGATAGGAGAAAGCAATGGCAACCCACTCCAGCACTCTTGCCTGGAGAACCCCAGGGACGGAGGAGCCTGGTGGGCTGCTGTCTATGGGGTCACACACAGAGTCAGATATGACTGAAGCGCCATAGCAGCAGCAGCAGCATGATTTTATAACTTTAGCTTTTTTTTTATGTAACAGTACAACACAAATTTTTCTGTTCAAGTCATTGAATTTTCTTCATTTTCATTTTTGTGGTTACTTAGTAATCCTTTGTGAGGCGAACTGTAATTTTATTTAATAAGTCCCCCATGATAAAGGACAGAAATGGTATGGACCTAACAGAAGCAGAAGATACTAAGAAGAGGTGGCAAGAATACACAGAAGAACTATACAAAAAAGATCTTCGTGACCTGGATAATCATGATGGTGTGATCACTCATCTAGAGTCAGACATCATGGAATGTGAAGTCAAGTGGGCCTTAGAAAGCATCACTACGAACAAAGCTAGTGGAGGTGATGGAATTCCAGTTGAGCTGTTTCAAATCCTGAAAGATGATGCTGTGAAAGTGCTGCACTCAATATGCCAGCAAATTTGGAAAACTCAGCAGTGGCCACAGGACTGGAAAAGGTCAGTTTTCATTGCAATTCTAAAGAAAGGCAATGCCAAAGAATGCTCAAACTACCGCACAATTGCACTCATCTCACACGCTAGTAAAGTAATGCTCAAAATTCTCCAAGTCAGGCTTCAGCAATACGTGAACCGTGAACTCCCTGATGTTCAAGCTGGTTTTAGAAAAGGCAGAGGAACCAGAGACCAAATTGCCAACATCCACTGGATCATGGAAAAAACAAGAGAGTTCCAGAAAAACATCTATTTCTGCTTTATTGACTATGCCAAATCCTTTGACTGTGTGGATCACAAGAAACTGTGGAAAATTCTGAGAGAGATGGGAATACCAGACCACCTGACCTGCCTCTTGAGAAATCTGTATGCAGGTCAGGAAGCAACAGTTAGAAGTGGACATGGAACAACAGACTGGTTCCAAATAGGAAAAGGAGTACGTCAAGGCTGTATATTGTCACCCTGCTTGTTTAACTGTATGCAGAGTACATCATGAGAAATGCTGGACTGGAAGAAACACAAGCTGGAATCAAGATTACTGCGAGAAATATCAATAACTTCAGATATGCAGATGACACCACCCTTATGGCAGAAAGTGAAGAGGAACTAAAAAGCCTCTTGATGAAAGTGAAAGTGGAGAGTGAAAAAGTTGGCTTAAAGCTCAACACTCAGAAAACGAAGATCATGGCATCTGGTCCCATCAGTTCATGGGAAATAGATGGGGAAGCAGTGGAAACAGTGAGAGACTTTATTTTTTGGGGCTCCAAAATCACTGCAGATGGTGACTGCAGCCATGAAATTAAAAGACGCTTCCTCCTTGGAAGAAAAGTTATGACCAACCTAGATAGCATATTGAAAAGCAGAGACATTACTTTGCCGACTAAGGTCCGTCTAGTCAAGGCTATGGTTTTTCCAGTGGTCATGTATGGATGTGAGAGTTGGACTGTGAAGAAGGCTGAGCGCTGAAGAATTGATGCTTTAGAACTGTGGTGTTGGAGAAGACTCTTGAGAGTCCCTTGGACTGCAAGGAGATCCAACCAGTCCATTCTGAAGGAAATCAGCCCTGGGATTTCTTTGGAAGGAATGATGCTAAAGCTGAAACTCCAGTACTTTGGCCACCTCATGCAAAGAGTTGACTCATTGGAAAAGACTCTGATGCTGGGAGGGATTGGGGACAGGAGGAGAAGGGAACGACAGAGGATGAGATGGTGGGATGGCATCACTGACTCGATGGACGCGAGTCTGAGTGAACTCCGGGAGTTGGTGATGGACAGGGAGGCCTGGCGTGCTGCGATTGATGGGGTCACAAAGAGTTGGACACGACTGAGCGACTGAACTGAACTACCTTATTTGCCTCTTTCTGATTATTTATTTCCTTAGGATAAATCCTGGGAGTAGACTGCTTCGTAAAGGATCTGCCCACTTAAACACTTTTGAAACCCACTGCCAAATAGCTTTCGAGAAAAGCTATCCAGTTTTCAGGTTTTCCTCTAATTGCCTTTATGCTTGCATTAAAATGTGAAATTTTTATTTAGTTGCAGAATGAAGAAGAGCCTGGAGAACCTGAACAAGCTGCTGGGGATGCTCCTCCACCTTACAGCAGCATCTCTGCGGAGAGTGCAGGTAGGTAACAGGGTGAGATGACTGCTGAGTTCTTGAAATGCATTAGCCAGAGACTTTTGGCTACTAAACATTTGTTGGTGTTTGTATTTGCTTCAGCTTTCTGTAAGAAGTCTAACATTATTTTTAGTTTGTAGCCTGAGGTGAAAAAAACTCATGGTACTGTTCTGAAAAACAGATAAAAGCCCCATTCCAGGGTGGCTTTTTTACGGAACTTAATTTCATTCCAACAGACTCTTAATATAAGGATAGAAATCAGAAACCAAGTGATCACTTGGTTTTTTCTCTTGTTCTTTTTATAGTTTTCTTATTAGTTGTTCTGCTCTTTGATTCTAGTACCTATGACCTGGAATATATGTTCGATTTCTTTTATAATAAATAAAAAGCTGATAGATCCTTAATTAAAAAAAGCTAGAAGTCTCCCAGCTTTTTCATTTTCTTCCTCATAGTTCAGACCCTCTTTAATTAATTTTTTTCTTTCCATCCTATGCCAGATTATCTTTATAATTTTCATACACAAGTTTAAAAGAGATGGGGGAGAAGAAAGAAAATTGTGATAGTGTAGGACTTTTGGTAATTAGATCTTTGTGATACCAGTTCTGCTCTAATTGCTGAGAGCTGACCCGTTTGATGGGACCTCTTCCATATTCTCTGAAACAGAACTGTGGCAGAGTGGCAAGTACGTGGCTGATGATTAGAAATAGAGCGGAGCACACACTTTTGGTAGGGGAAAAAGTCAAAAATCATTGTTCGGTATATTCAGTGTACCTGTTTTAATTTGTGGTATATAAATTGTGGGAAACAAATACTGGATTTTTGTTTTGAATGTACTAAATTAGAAAAAATTGTCGTTAAACTTTTCATGGAAACTTAAAATTTTATGTGAGGTGTCTATATCGATGGATTCCATTTTTTTAAAATCCTTTGAAATGGGGAAATAAAAATATTCTTGATTTCCCTCAACTTAAGGTAGTAAGGAGAGTTCCCTGGTAGCCTGTTAGTTAGGATTCCGGGCTTTCACTGCCATGGCCTGGGTTCAGTCCCTGATTGAAGAACTGAGGTCCTGCAAACTTTAAGCTTTCCTTAAAGTGGTAGGTATCAGTTTTGTTCATATATTCAGAATTACTATGGCTATGGGCAGTTCAGATTGTACCCATCAATTTGTAATACGATTTTTAGTATGATTTAATTAAAAGTAAAAAAATTTTAAGGAAATTATATAGGCATGTATATGTGTGCATATGTTAAAGTAGTTATTTTGACATAGAGAAAAACAAGTTTCTTGAATTGGATTAGGTGGCAGCTTTAGTTGCAATAATACATTTTCCTTATTTTATTCTAAAAGCTTTGATATTTTATTTTCCTCATTTAAATCGGTCTGCATTCCGTCTGGAATTGTTTTTCTCTGTACAGTATGAGGTAGTGGTCGAGATTGTTTTTCCTTATGGATGTCCATTTGGTCCCACACCATTTACTGAAAAGACCATTTTCCTCTGCTGTACTGCAGTGTCACCTTCGTCATGAATCAGGTGACCATATGTGTGTATGCGTATCTGCTTTCTGGACTCAGTACTTTCTTTGGTCTGTTTATTCACCTTTGTGCCTAGACTCCAGTCTTAATTCCAGAGCTTTATAATCTTGATATCTGGTAATTAGGTCCTTTAATTTTTTTTGTTGTTCAAGATTGCTTTGGTACTTCTTGGCTTTTGTATTTTCATTTACAGTTCAGAATCAGCTTCCAGTTTCCATAAAATGGGAAGAAATAAACAAAAACTCTGCTGGAAGTTTAGTTGGGATTGCGCTGAATCTGTTTATTAATTTGAAGATAATTAGCATCTTTATAATATTATGTCTTCCAGTCTGTGTTAAATCCCTCCCATTTATTAAGATTTTCTTTAATTTCTCTGATTAATATTTTGTGAGTTTCAATATAGAGACCTTGCATCTTGTTTCTTACATATTTTTTTCTTGAATCTTTTTAATTAGATTTATTCGTAGGTATTTGGTTTGTTTTGCTGCTGTTGTAAATGGTCCATGTATAATTTTATTTTCTGTTTGTTACTGATACATGAAAATATAATTGATGGTTCATATTAACTGTGTGTTCAGAGACTTTCCTAAATTCATATATTCTAATCATTTGTTTGTAGATACTCTTGGATTTTGTACATATGTAATTATGTCTTCCATGATTAAGGATAGACTTAATAGACTTAATCTTTTCCAGTCCTTTTGTCTTGTATTCTCTTTTCTTGCCGTACTGTATCAACTAGTATTCAGTTCAGCTCAGTCCTGTCCGACTCTTTGTGACCCCATCAATCGCAGCACACCAGGCCTCCTTGTCCATCACCAACTCCCAGAGTTCACTCAAACTCACGTCCATCGAGTCGGTGATGCCATCCAACTATCTCATCCTCTGTCGTCCCCTTTTCCTCCCTCCCCCAATCCCTCCCAGCATCAGAGTCTTTTCCAGTGAGTTAACTCTTCACATGAGGTGGCTAAAGTACTGGAGTTTCAGCTTTAGCATCATTCCTTCCAAAGAACACCCAGGGCTGATCTCCTTTAGAATGGACTGGTTGGATCTCCTTGCAGTCCAAGGGACTCTCAAGAGTCTCCTCCAACACCACAGTTCAAAAGCATCAATTCTTCGGTTGGTGCAAACATAGTTGCAATTTCAGACCGTGAATTTTAAATCATTATAGTTAGGCTCAATAACATCTTTATTAATCCAGATAGGAACCATTGCAATCAACACATTTTTGCCAACGAGAAGTTTGTTTATTCCTGTAGCATAAAAATCCTTGCCTCTGTATTCGGTGAAATCTTGGAAAGCATTTTCTGCCTCCTACTGATTGTGGAAGCATTTTCCCTGCAAAAAATTGTGAAGATGCTTGAAGAAGTGATAGTCGCTTGGCAAGAGGTCAGGTGAATATGGCGGATGAGGCAAAACTTCGTAGCCCAGCTCATTCAGCTTTTGAAGTGTTGGTTTTGTGATGTGCTGTTGGGCATTGTTGTGAAGAATTAAGCCCTTTCTGTTGACCAGTGCTGCCTGCAGGCCTTGCAGTTTTCCGTGCATCTCATCCATTTGCTGAGCATACTTCTCAGATGTATTGGTTTTTCCAGAATTCAGAAAGCTGTATTGGATCAGACAGGCACCAAACAGTAACCATAAGCTTTTTTTGGTGCAGATTTGGCTTTCGGAAGTGCTTTGGAGCTTATTCTTGGTCCAGCCACTGAGCTGGTCATTGCTGGTTGTCACATAAAATCTACTTTTCATGGCACATCACAATCTGATTGAGAAATGATTTGTTGTGTACAGTAAGAGAAGACGACACTTCAAAATGACAGTTTTTTGATTTGCAGTCCCCTCATGAGGCACTAACTGAGTTTTCTCACCTTTCTAATTTGCTTCAAATGCTGAACAACTGTAGAAGGGTGGATGTTGAGTTCTTGTGCAACTTCTCGTGTAGTTTTAAGAGGATCAGCTTTGATGATCCTCTCAGTAGGTCGTTGTCAACTTCCGACAGCCATCCACTGTTCTCATCTTCTAGGCTCTTGTCTCCTTTGCAAAACTTCTTGAACCACCACCATATGGTACGTTCATTAGCAGTTCCTGGGCTGAATGCATTGTTGATACCATGAATTGTCTCTGGTGCTTTACGACTTAAGTAAGAAAATCGCTCGAATTTGCTTTTTGTCTAAAATCATTTCCGTAGTCTAAAGTGAATATAAAATACACAGCAAGTAATAAATCATTAGCAAAAAGAAAAAAAAAACCAAAAAACCAAAGCGAGAAATGCATGAGAAATGATGTATAACATGACTATATTTATTTAAGAATGTATTCCAGTGTCAAGGGCTTCCCTTGTGACTCAGCTGGTAAAGAATCCGCCTGCATTGCAGGAGAGCTGGGTTCAGTCCCTGAGTTGGGAATATCTCCTGGAGAAGGGAAAGGCTACCCACTCTAGTATTCTGGCCTGGAGAATTCAGGCCATGGGTTTGCAAAGAATGGGACACGGCTGAACAACTTCCACTTTCCAGTATCAAACGGCAAAGTCCAACCATGGAAAACTGAAGTTACTTTTGCACCAACCTGATAGTACTTCTAAGATAATGTTTGAATTGAAGTGGTAATAGTGGGCCATTTTTGTCTGATTTTCTAATCTTAGGAGAGAAAGCTTTTAATAACTTACCATTAATTATGATATTTACTCTAGATTTTTCATAGAGATTTGTGAAAAGATTAAGGAATCAGTTTTAGGTATTTTATCAATCCTTCCTTCTGCCCATGTGAAGACAATAAATTTTTCTCCTTATTTTTGGTTAATGAGGTGAATTCTATTGATTGATAATTTCAGTAATATAGTACAGTAAAATTGGAAGTTAATTATAGTTAAGCAAGGTGGAGAAAAAATGTTAATCCTCAAGCATAGGAATTTTTTCAAAGTTCTTAAGTTTTTAAAAAAATTGTGTAGAAAATTTAATCCGTTTGTAAATAGATCTGTTCTAATAATACATATTGAATCTATTATAATAGAAGTCAGTGAGAATGAAGATGTACATTTAAAAAGAGAGGATGCAAGATTTCACTCAGTAACAATTCTCTAACTGAACCTGTTATTGCCTTAGGCATGTCATAGGAAACAATCCATGGTAAAAATAATGTGAAAGAAGCAAAGTGCAGAAATCTATGAAATATTAATTTTAACCTTGTTTTCAAGTTTATTTTGATGTTTATAAGTAGGAGGAAACCATGGTACAGATTTCCAAACACACAAGTGAATTATTTTTAGCTTACACTTTACCTTATGCTGTTATTAATATTGTATGTTTTTGTGAACACACCACATGCATGCTGAGTTGCTTCAGTCATATCCAACTCTTTGGGAACCCATGGACTGTAGCCCAACAGGCTCCTCTGTCCATGGGATTCTCCAGGCAAGAATACTGGAGTGGGTTGCTGTGCCGTCCTACAGGGGATCTTCCCCACCCAGGGATCAAACCTGTGTCTCTTATGTCTCCTGCAGTAGCAGGCAAGTTCTTTTACCACTAATGCCACCTGAGAAGCCACCACAAAATGAGCCAGAAAAAGTGTTCAAAAGCACTTGGCAGGGAAAGTAAAGTGAATCTGGAATTTAAATAATTGAAAAGCCAATAAATTTAAAAATTATTCCCAATCCCATGTTCATCTTTAAGCATCTTTTGATTCAGTTATTCTATATGTAATGTTTGAGGAGGGTTTCTCGGGTGGCTCAGTGGTAAAGAACCCACCTGCCAGTTCTGAAGATGTGGGTTTGATCCCTGGGTCAGGAAGATCCTCTGGAGAAGGAAATGGCAACCCACTCCAACATTCTTGCCTGGGAAATCCCATGGACAGAAGAGCCTAGTGGGCCCGTGGGGTCACAGAGTCGGACTTAGTGACTAAAACAACAGCAAAATTTTAGAGGAATGGTTGGTTTTTGTTTGCCAGAGTTAGCAGAAATCCTTTTTCCTCATTTCAGCTAATCATTGGATAATTGTGACTTCCTTTTTATTTTGTAGCATATTTTGACTACAAAGACGAGTCTGGGTTTCCAAAGCCCCCATCTTACAATGTGGCTACCACACTGCCCAGTTATGATGAAGCTGAGAGAACCAAAGCTGAAGCCACTATCCCTTTGGTTCCTGGAAGAGTAAGTCCAACTTACACCTTGTTATTTGGTACTAGTTTATGGGAATTAAGTTCTTTGCATTATCAACTTTGTGATATTACTTAGATTAAATTGATTAGTAAAAGAACAACTAATCTTTAAAATCAGATACGTTTTTCTTTTAGGATAATAGACTCTTATCTTTTCCTGAAGATGATGGAGGTAAACAGTATAAAAGAGCAGAAAATCACTAGTCAAACCAGCTAATTTCCCCTGTATCTCTACTACTACCCTCACTTTCTCAAGTCTCCTTTCATGGCTGAAACATCTTGGTATAGGAATATACCAATTTTGCCTTGATTCTGCACACTTAATATTTTGGTGTTAAGTAGATAGCTGCTTAGGAATTTGTGGAGAAAATAAATAAGTGCAGCTTCATAACATTAAACTCAGAGGGGCTCTAACAATCATCTGTTTGAACCCTATGCCACCAGCAGTCCAGATGATGCCATCTGTGGAGGCATAATGAATTCAGATTTCATCTGGCCTGATGTTACTTCTTGGGAGTGGAGGTGGGATGTAATGGAAACCAGTGGAGAATTTTGGGCACTCATGATTCATAATGTCAGACCTATAAATGATACAGTTGTGGTTTCACGTGTATTGATTCAGGTTGAAGCTGGTGCAAGTGGGACCTTGGGTCTGATACTGAGAGAAAGGAGAGCGGGATCCAGTCCCTGGAAATGGGGCAGTCAGGGCTCCAGACCCTAGGCCTGGCAGGAAGCTAGAGTAAAATATAAGAATAAGGATATAAGTTCAGTCTGGGCAGTGCAATGACACAAGGCCCAGAAGTTCAGCCCTTAGGATAGTAGACTGTTTGCAGATCACATCTTCCATGGGGGGTAACAGTCCTAAAACCACTGCTTGGCAGAAGTTACAGTTCATAAGCATAGTCTAGGCTGATTCTGCATGGTGACATGCATTCAGTTCTTACAGGTGCAAGGAAGAACCCTCCTGGAGCTCATTGTCTAAAGAGAAAACAGTGTTTATATAGTTAACGTGTATTGGAAGCAAACAACATGGTTGACACTGTGTTTTGTGCTTATATATATATAGTATATATTATTTTCAGTCCTCAGAATAACCTTGCAAGGTAGAGATTATATTATCTCCATTTTACAGATGCAAAAATTGAGACCCAGAGAGATTAAAAATTGCCTAAAGTCATATAGCTAATAAGTAGCAGAGGTGAGTCAAGCCCAGACATTTTAGACTCCAAAGTCCTTGTATCTGTTCTCTAGATCTCTTGAATTATGGTAACTGTCCCATAGAAATAGACCAGGAGATTAGTGCAGCTTAATCACAGAACTCTGTTTTATTTGACAAATACACACATTTAAGAACTTCTTAAGGGGTTTTATTATTCAGCAAATATGTATGGAACACTTTTATATATAATTTGCTATGTATTTTGCAGTGGATAGATAGAAGGGTTTGTATAAGGCAATGCTCCTGCCATACAAGAGCTTAAAGTCCAACTGGGGAACAGGCCCACAAAGACCTGTATCTCAGGGGCAGCACAAGAGCAGTGAGCATTAAAAATTGTGACTTTAACCTTGTGATCATGGGGAAGATGGGATTTGAAGTGGGCCCTGAGTTTTGATGGAGAAGAACATTCCAGAGGGGAAAGCTCAGAAAGCAGATGTTATTCAGCCAGGTACAGGGCAGTTTCTGTGGTTGTAGTGATTGGTGTTGCTTCAGCAAAGAGTTTGGCCAGAACTGTAGGTCGTAGAATCTTCTGAATACTAGGCTGAGACATTTAGACTTTACATGTAGGTCATCCTGAATCCTTCAAAGTTTTTAAGTGTGGGTATGATAAGACAAGTATGGTGTTTTAGAAACATTAACCTGGCGACAATTTTAGGAAGAATTCTGGGGCTAGAGGTACCAGGATAGAAAGAATGGTTAGAAGACATTTATAGTATTACTAGGCATTACTTCCATGTATTTTGGTAGTTTATTTTGAATAGTTATGCACAAAACAGTTTCTCTTTTTTTATTTTATTTATCTTTATTTTTGGCTATGCTTGGTCTTCGTTGCTGTGCTGGCTTGTCTCTAGTTGTCGTGAGCGGGGGCCGCTCTCTATAGCAGTGCACAGGCTTCTCATTGCAGTGGCTTCTCTTGTTGCAGAGCATGGGCTCTAGAACACACGGGCTTTGGTAGCTGGGGCACGTGAGCTCAGTAGTTGCAGCACCTGGGCTCTAGAGCATAGACTCAGTAATTTGGGTGCATGGGCTTAGTTGCTCTGCAGTATGTGGGATCTTCCCAGATTAGCACCAGAACCCATGTCCCCTGGATTGGCAGGCAGATTCTTTACCACTGAGCCACCAGGGATGCCCACAAAACAGTACTTTCTATTTTGGCAAAGCCTGTTCTTCCTGCTAATATGAATTCAGAATACTAGGTATTTCTTATTTTAAAATATATGAAAGAGCCCATTCTTGTATAAATTTCAAACATTAGAGGAAAGATAGTAAATTAGATGAAGCTGCTACTTCCACTTCTTTGGATCCCATTCTTCAGGGGAATGAATTAACAACTTACTAGAAATGTCCCAGTCCCTCTTCTGTGTAGGGCAAGTTTTGGTTCTCCCTGAAGTTTTCTTTATTTGTTTATTTTTCACTTGAGGAACCCTCATTGGACTGTGTACAAGTCTACCACTTTAAGTGTGTATTCATTTTCTTTTTCAATATTTCAGCACATACCTACAATTAGTTGAAAAGGTAGGGGACTTTCCTGGTGGTCCAGTGGCTAAAAATCCACGTCCCAGTGCAGAGTACACAGGTTCAGTCCCTGGTCTGGGAAGATCCATGTGGTGCTGGCAAACTAAGATTGTGCACCAGTTGCTGAAGCCGCGCACACTGACATTCGTGCTCAAGAGAAGCAGCAAGAGAAGCCACCGCAGGGAGAAACACATGCATCTCAATGACGGTAGCCCTTGCTCGCCACAACTAGAGAAAAGCACGAGTGTAACATCGAAGGCCAAGCACAGCCATAAATAAATAAATTTTAAAAATTAAAAAAAAAGAAAAAGGTAGGCTACATATGTTGGTGTCAGTGCTGGTCAAGATCATGTTCCTTCTAGACTTGCAACACTATGTTTTCTGCCAATAAGACTGGAAGTGAGGTTGTTTCAGACCTATATACCAGTATTAACAAATAGTTCTGGAGTTGAGCATGGGCAGCACTGTTAGACTCTTCATATATGATCACAGTATCTTCTTCCATCTGCCCCCACCAAGTCAGTCTTATAAAACTCTTGAGCTTATCAATGGTATCTTCTCAATAGGTCCAGGATTACTAATGTTCTGGGCTAAACAGGCCCTGGATTACTGATATTCTAGCATTTAAGCCAAATGTGTAAGAGAATTTTCTTTTTATTTATATGTATATTTCTTTATGTTTATATATATATGTGTGTGTATATATATAAGGAAGAGTGAATAGTTCTTTGTGAACTTTATAATTTTTGAAATATATTGTTAAAGAACTTGGGTTAGAAAGTGAAAAATTCCTTTCATTTCAGAAAAAATTTTATCTTAGAAGACCAGTGAAAAAATTAACATATACTAAAGCTTAATGCTCTTAGTTTTAAATTGAGCCAAAGTAGTACATTTTCCCCTTGGAAGTCACTTTTGTCCCTTTCTCAATTTTGTTTTGATGTCTTTCCTTTGCCTTGAAATAACTTATCGTGAACTTACCTTTTCTTTTCATTTAGGATGAGGAGTTTGCAGGTCGGGAGGAGTTTGATGATCCCGACCAGATGAGGATAGGAAACGATGGGATTTTCATGTTAACTTTCTTCAGTAAGTATATACACACACAGCAGAGCCCCTTCCTGCAAACCAGAGTACTTTAGGTTATGAGTGAATATGACTGAATTAAAAGAACTAATTGAGCTAATATTTTAATAATTATATGTATTTGATGCCTTTTACTGACATGTTCAAAGCACAGTACACTTTCATCTTAATTTCCTGTCTCTGTCTTCAATTTCTGTGAATATCTATAGAAAATATAATTAAAGCAGTTATGGAGGATGCTGCATTTTTCCTTGAGCTGAGCTTCATTTTTCTGATCTTCAGAACGCCTTAAGCATTCCTCCTACTCATTCTTGACCTATAAAATAGGGAGTAAATGCCTTTGTCTGATGAATTCTGTTTTAAGCACTTCTGTTTTCCAACACATCAAAGTCAACCTCATTTTTCCCCCTTGATGTTATTTTGCATTTAACTTTCCATATGCCTGACTTGGAAGTGAGCAACCATTTCAGAAATTTTATTTTCTGTATTAAAAAGATATGAAGGAAATGCAGTGCTTTTAGAGGTAACACATTATGTAACCTATCAAAGTTTACAGAAGCAAGAGGATGAATGACTTGAATCAGATTATTTAGCGGCATTAATTTAATGTTCAAATAATGTTTAATTACTCAGGTATAACACATACAGTAAAGGGTGCAAGTCATAAGTATGAAGTTTGGTGATATTAAGTTATTTCTTAAATTGTATAGCAGTAGGTGTAATAATAAAACACCTGATACTTTGAGACTGTGCTTTCTTGTTTGCTTTTGGGAGGAAGACAGAGGATGGCCATTTTGGGGAAGTGAGGTAAGTGTTGTGGAGGGTGGGCTCAGCTCGTTTATCCTTGAGAAACCCATTTAAGCAGAAGTAAATCCAGAGTGCACCCTTAGAACTCTTGCTCCTTGGATAACAGGATGTGTCTGACCTGCCTCTTTTCTTCTCTTGGCTTTTACAGTGGCATTCCTCTTTAACTGGATTGGGTTCTTCCTGTCTTTTTGCCTGACCACTTCAGCTGCAGGAAGGTATGGGGCCATCTCAGGATTTGGTCTCTCTCTAATTAAGTGGATCCTGATTGTGAGGGTAAGTTAAGTTGTACACCAGCAGTGATAGTCTCTGGAGAAGAATGAGTGGAATAATTTTGAGTATTTGACTTTAGAATTATCTCAACATTTAAAATGACTTTTTGTTTGTCTTTGTCTGGTTTCAAGAAATTGAACCTAGATCAGTTGTAGTTGGTTCATACACACAAGTTTTGTAGTCAATCTACAAAATATTCGTGGCCCTAGGACATCTATCCTTGTTCAGCTGCTTTCTCTGTTTTTAATGTTTATAATGTGGTACTGCATGTATTTGTTCTGAAATTAGTTGTTTTTATAATAAGAGTCTATTAACTTTCTGGTATCTCATCAAAAGCAGACATTCCTCTCGTTAATGCTGCTGAAGTTTGAGTCCTTCTTCTCTCTTCCCCTCTATTCTTTTCTCCCTCCTTCCTCCCTCTCAACCTTCCTCTCTTCCAAGATTGGTTTTAAGTAGCATCATTGGTTATGCCAGGATATTTGGAGAGCCAGAACTATTCAACAAGCCCTACTCCATTAGGGGCCCTTATCTCTAAAGTAAATGAGAGAGAGATCTTAAGTGATGTAGGAGTTATCAGTTAGTTAGAGTTGCATGAAGTAATTGAAAGTTGTAAAAGATCTAGTTTCTTTAAGTGTCCTCTGATTTCAGATAAGGTTACTGCCATTGTTAACTTTATAATATAAAATCAAGGTGTTTATCATAAACTGGCATTATTAACTAAGGGGTGTTGACTGAGCCATGGAGTTTTTCAAAGTTATTTATTCTAAGGCAGTTAACATTTTTAGAATTCCGAGTTCCTTTGAGAATCTGATAAAAATTATAGGCTTTTCTCCTAGACAACTAACATATACTCTTCTAAAACATGGCCTTTAGGTTACAAACTCAAGCCATAAAAAAGTTTTTTATTCCTTCTCTAAATCTTATTAATCAAGAAATAAAACTGTTTGAATGCTCAAACTGTGCTAAACTCTAGACTGTGTTAAAGTCTTCAACAGAAAGCAAGATCAAAGTAGTTACCAATCTTTTTATTTTTACTAAATTTTTAAAAGAATTAATCAGCTTTTATCAGTTAGGATGGTCTTTGGGGTAACAGAACATGTAGCTGAAAAATGGCTTAGAAAACATTGGGGAAATTTTATTTCCAGTGAAAATAAGTCCTGACACAGAGGTCAGTTATGCTTCACTGATAATCAAGGCCAGCCGACAGGTGTCTCAACCTGTTGTACAGCTGGCCATGGCAGTTTCAAGCATCACATCAGAAACACAACAGTGCTCAGCAGAAGAAAGGAAACTCTCTCCTCTCCCTTTCTTTTTAAGAGCTAAGAAGCTTTCCTAGCAGCCCTTAGTTCCCACTGGCCACAATGGTATCATGTGCTATAGAGTCCCTGGCAAAGGAATGGGATTATCATCATGTACATGGTAAAGCTTCCAGGGTCAAGGCATGGCTGAAAGGGCAGGAACAAAATCAGGGATCATTAGAAAGGAGGCCAAATATAGTTGAGTTTGGCATTGTGTAAGCAAGGATAAAAGTATCATCAAGATATATTTCTGGGGCTTTCCTGGTGGCTTAGTGGTAAAGAATCCACGTGCCCATGCAGAAGACACAGGTTTGATCCCTGATCCAGGAAGATCCCACATGCCACAGAGCAGCTAAGCCCATGTGCCACAGCTAATGAGCCTGTGCTATAGAGCCAGCGGAGCTCAACTACTGAGCCCACAGGCCACCAGCCACTGATGCCTGCGTGCTCTTGAGCCTGTGCTGCTCAACGAGAGAAGCCACAACAGTGAGAAGCCCCTGCACTGAAACTGGAGAGCAGCCCCAGCTCTCACAACTAGAGCAAAGCCTGCACGGCAGCACAGACCAGCAAGGCCAAAAATAAATAAAATTTATTTTAAAAAAAGACGTATTTCTAAAAGAGGAAAAATAGTTTTTAAAAAACAAACAGGTTTGAGCACTTTCAAAACAAGGACTATGTAAAGCTGAAAGCTACCATATTTCAAGGTTGCTTTTCCATGAAAGGAAGTATATTAGCAAATATTGTAATCATTTCAAATCTGTACTATATAAAATACTTTGACTAAAATTTTAGAAATTTTTGTAAGCAACAGCATTTGTGTACAAGTTAAGATCTTGTGTTTTGTAAACTCTTAAGCTAAAATGTAAAATAATATCTGCAGAGGTTCTCTAAAGTATTTTGCTTTATTTTTCAGTTTTCCACTTACTTCCCTGGATATTTTGATGGTCAGTACTGGCTCTGGTGGGTGTTCCTGGTTCTAGGTAAGTGCTTTTAAAAAAGAAAGGAGAGAAAAGATTATGTTAAATTTTAGAAGTAAAATTACTTTTATTAAACCTTCATCTCACTTACTATACAGTAACATATTAGTGATAATAAGTATAATTTTAAAAATATGTCAAAGGTTAGGCTGTTATCACCATCAGAGTAGCATACGTAGTCATAGAATGTCTCTTAGTGGTGATAAATTTTTCCTAACCCATCCATACACAGTTCTCACATTTTCCATGTAGCCAGAGGGGCGTACCAATAAGATGACTTTTTATAGTCCTTAGATTTTTTTCCCCCTTGTGAGTTATTGCCACATAGGTTTCACAAGCTCAACCCCAAACTGCTTATAGGTATACTGTTACCTACTAAACTACTCATGGGTGTATGTGGCCTATCTTCAGTTGAATATATCAGTAGAAAACAGAAAATATATTGTCTTGCATAACTTCTGGAAGAACCACCATTGGCTGTCCAGAATTCTTTAGTTTGCTCTTGATGAGAATAAGATTTTTTTTTTTTTAAACATACCGGCCATTTCAGGTAGTTGGTCTTAAGATTGTACTTATTAGTGTTACTTACTTCCAAGACATCTTAAAGAAATGAGCAGTGTGGTGAATACTGTTGACTTCTTCATTCTTTGTAGAGAAAGTTTGTATGATACAATAGCAGACCATCATCATTGCTGTCATTCTACAAGAAAATAGAAGGGGCATCTTGTGGCTGTGAGGGTATAATTGTCTCAGTCTGCTTCTGTGGCATCATTTTCTCCTATCCTAACATTTCTTCTGTCTCAGGCCTTTTTGCTATCTCCTCAATTTGGATCTTTGGTTCCCAGGGTTGCTAATGGGTCTGGCTAGCACAGTGCAGAGCCCATGACCAAAAGCTGCTTAATATATTCAAGGCCTACCTGCTTTGCCTTGGGTAACAGAGTCCTGCACTGATGACTCTAAATTTTACTTAGTGAATACAAGTCATTCATGATGCCATCCCCTACCTCGCCAGCAGCATCATTTTATTCTACTCTTAGTCACAGCATTCCAGGGAAAGAGACAGTGATTTTTACCTCTTCTCTTGATTACTGAGAAACTTAATAATTTAGAAAGACAACCTACAGGAGAGTTACTTTAGAGAAGTAGTTCCTTGACTTGCTTAGTCTCCAGACTGTATCTTTAAGAGAAAGTCTGACTCCTCATCTACTCCCAAGCCTAAAGTCCAGGCAAATCCTGAATAAGCCAAAGAAGAGCCATTAAGCATAATTTTAGGTTGATTGTTGACAACATAGATGATTTTTAAAAATCCAGTAGGCTGATTTCCTTCCTATATTAAAGTTTCATGGGAGATGAGTTTATAATACTTAGTAATTGATCATTCTTGGTGTCTTACTGCTTAGTGGTAAGCAGAAAATGCTGAGACTTCAGATGTACTTAATACATTTGGATCAAATGTTGGAGTCATTTTTGGAACTCCTTGCAGAGAGAATCTTTTGTTGTTGTTGTTACTGTTTTTGGTGCTGTTTTTTGTTGTTGTTGTTGTTGTTAAGGGGGGATGGTTTCCTGCAAAGACCAGGTCTATACAGAGTTCTTGAGCTGGCAGCTCATAAGCTACATCTAGCCTGTAGTTGTGACTTGTATGTTCCATAGTTATTTTCAGAAGTTATTTTTTTAGTTGTCATCATAAATGGGCTTCCCTGGTGGCACAAGTGGTAAAAAACCTGCCTGTCAATGCAGAAGACATAAGAGATGTGGGTTCGATCCCTGGGTCAGGAAAATCTCCTGGAGGAGGGCATGGCAACCCACTCTAGTATTCTTGCCTAGAGAATCCCATGGACAGAGGAGCCTGATGGGCTACAGTGCATAGCATTGCAGAGTTAGGCATGACTGAAGCGATTTAACACACACACTTAGCACGCACACATCGTATAAAAACCAAGACCTTTCACATAAACTATCTGAATTTTTTTTACCTTTTTAAAATTGAAATATCTAGCAAAACTGATCTATATTCCCACATCGCACCCATCCTTTGACTGGAGTTAGGTTGTATTGTCGCTGATCTTGATGCCAAACAGGGTAGCTTTCACTGTGCTCAGTGCTGATGACTCTTGGTTGCTGCCAGAAATCATTTCTAACTGAGTGCAAAGCATCTTCCACTGCTTGAGTATATTTTAAAATATATCCAAAAGAAAGTTATTGCTCAGAGCCTGTGAGATGGGAGGAGGGTAGGAAATGGGGAATGGCTACCTAATGGGTACAGATAGTTTTAGGGACGATAAAGAATTCTGAAATTGGGTTATAGTTTTAACTACTAAAAGCCAGTGAATTGTACACATTAAATGGGTAAGCTTTGTGAAATGTCAGTTATATCTCCATAAAGCCGTTTGAAAAAATGTGTCTGGACCAGGGGCCATCTCTGGAGGAAAAGGGCCAGCAGTGAGTGAGCTACCACCGGAGGGAGCTCATCATCTTCCCTGCTGACTCCTAAATTAAGAATAGAGAAATAGAGTTTAGAGTTGAGACAGAATTCTTGTAAAGTTAAGGACAGCCTGACATCTAGTGGACAGCATTGTGTACTGTTGACAGAAAAAAAAGAAGCCATAACAAGGATGACATTTTTTTATTTGAGAAAAACACTGTTTATAACCTCTCTGTTTTTAGTGTTAATTATCTTGGAATACTTTTTTGGAGCTCAGAAAGTAGGTTTTGGAATGTTTTGGAATCCCTGGCTGTCCATCGGTTAGGACTCCACACTTTCACTGCTTAGGGTACAGGTTTGGTCCCTGGTTGAGGAACAAAGATCCTGGGGTGGGTAAGGAGAATAGGTTTTGATGATGCTTCTCAGTGAGGCTTCCAAAAGCAAATGATGTAAATGTTTGGCCCCATCTTATCTTTTGTTTTCTTTTAGACCAATTAGATTCTGAATGTGCAAAAGAGACTATTTTTGGCTCTTGAGATTATATGTTCTCATTGAGAAATAGAAAACTTGGTATAAAATCAAATCCTTTGAAATTTTTAGAGGAAATTATGTTTTGATAGCTTTTCTGATAACAGAAAAATGAAATATTTGGTATTAGGAGGGATATTTTTGGGGATTGGGCTTAATATGTGAATTATAAACTCATTCTTGACTTTTCTTTTTTAAATTAGGCTTTCTCCTGTTTCTCAGAGGATTTATCAATTATGCAAAAGTTCGGAAGATGCCAGAAAATTTCTCAAATCTCCCCAGGACCAGAGTTCTCTTTATTTATTAAAGGTATTAAAGAAAAAAACTTTATTCCAGTCGCAATGTAATCATGTGATGCATGGGTAGATTACTCTTCACATTTAGAGTAGAATATACAACCTGTGGTAGGGGATATAGAGACAGTAAGGAAGCCATAGTCTTTGCCTTTTAGTTTCTAGCTTAGTAAGCAGTGTTTCTATGAAAAAACTATCTTAAAAGGCAGGAGACAACATTATCTCATGTTTGGACAATGCAGAAGAGACTTGACTAGGACTCAGGGTCCTTAATCTTTGAATCATGAATCCTGAAGCCACTGTTTGGGTTGTACTAGTTCCAGAGGTAAGTAGTGAGAAGGAGCCTTTCAGGCGTAATCACTAAGCTCTGTTTTGTGGGGCCCCTAAACCCAGAGCTGGGAGAGTCCACAGTACTTGAGGAACTCCTTTTGGCTACTGACAAGCCTACCAAGGCTTCCATCTCCTAAAATCAGTGAGGGACTTTCCTGGGCTTTTTCTTCAGGTTCACATCCTGATGTTACCATTCTGGTGGGAAGGTCAAACCCAAGGAAAGGAAGGGGAGAAAAGGGCCTTTTCCCTGCCTAGAACAGGAGGACTAAGCCTTGCCAAGGCTGTTTGGTTCCCCCATGGTTTTCCCCAGAGCCTGGCTCCATCTTGCATCACCAGCTGCAAAAAGGAGGAGACAGGGAATCTTGAGAAAGAGTACTCCAGAGAGAGGTCTCTAGTGACAAGATCTGATGGACCTCGTTGGAACTGATTCTTTGTTCCTTAAGACTGTTGAGGACAGGTAGAGCCAGGCTAGTTGAAGACATTGGGCAAGGGCTTGTGAAGGTTGTAACAGTTGAGATAGACCTTGAGATAAACCTAGAAAATGTAATATGGAAAATGTTGGGTGGGGAACCCTTTTAGAGTCACCTGAGGCAGTGTTGAATAGGAAGAGAGGTAGGGAAGTAGCAGCTGGCTCAAAGGAAGCAGTTTGTAACACAAAGGAGTGTTGAGGATTAAGGCTGGAAAGTCAAGCTGAGAGCATTCTCAAATATCTTGAGCACTAAGCCCATTTGCAGTGGAACCTTTGAACTCACAGAGCAGCCCTTTAAACCCAGTCACATATTGGCTCAACACAAGGCTGATTCCATGTGAGCCTGTATTTGCTGTTGGGTTATTTCATAGTTTTTGTAAGTAATCATATGCTACGAGTGGAGTTTTCAGTTTTGAAGATTTGTTGTGGTCTTAAGATGCAGAGTAGCATTCTCAGTTTCGAAGATTTCATGGTAGTCTCAGAATATATGCTTCTAGAAAAGAAAATATCTATCATATTTAATTTGCCAGGTTGTGAGAGGGTGTTGAAAGTCTTTAAGCAACAGAATAATACGATAACTTCTTAAGTGAAAAAAAATTTTTTTCAAGCATGGTGTAATAGTAATAACTAATATTTGCCAGCTTTTCAATATGTCAGATACTGAATTAAGCATTATACATGTACCTGTGCATATACATGTACAATGTGCTTGTATAAGCAACTAAAGGTTATTAGTGACAGATAAGCTCAGATACATGCACGGTAGAGTATATTCATAAGGCATTGTTATAAAAGTTAAAGCATGTAAAGAACCTAGGTTCTTTTGGTTAAGGTCAGTTTCTTCAAGAATGTGTACTTTTATTTGAGAGACAGTTTTAGTCTTTAAGATTACCACTTATATTTATGACTGTTTTGTTTTGTTTTCCCAAGAAAAGGCATGTTTTACTACATGTCCAAAATGCCCTGAGAGGTGGTGTGTCCTGAATTTGAATTGGGTTACACAGTCTGGGTGCAGATGGACATCGACACGCTCGCCTGGGCCCTAACCCCTGTGATGTTCTGTGTTACACCCTAACTTTAGGAGGCTTGTCAGATGTTTTGTGTGGTTTTAGTCGTGTATGTAGTTACCATTGTCATCTTTTTTCTCCTTCTGTGTGTCTGATTATAATTTATAGTTACTTCTGATCCTTAGCTTTAACTCTTACCTACCATAGGTTCAAAGTTAAGTCTTTGGGGTAGTCACAGTTCTCCTGATGATGAGCTTCTGAACCCACCACCACATTTCCCCTCATCCACTGGTGCCCACAAATACCCTGAGAGGACAGATCCCTCCCTCCCTCTCTGCCTTCCTTCCTTCACAGGTTCTGTAGGTCTGGTGTATTGGTGGCTTTGAATTTCTAAATGACCGAGGCCACACCTCTGTCTGGTCACTTCATTCTTCTGGGGAAGGCAACTCTGGCTTCATTAGGGGATGCATACCTTTTTTATCTTGCATCTAATACAGGACAGGTTGATGTGACAATGGAAGTTGAGAGAAAGCCTGAACTTTGCAGTTTTCCTGTATTGTTAGGGACTTGGAGGATTTTTTTGTTCGTAAAATTTGTTGTTATTGTTTTGACTTACTGAAATTTCTAAAGTGTTTTATGGGTATATTCTAAATGTAAAACAGCGCATCTTTAGAGTTATGATTTGAAGTAGGCAGCCCTTAGTTAAGCAGTAATGCCGTTGGAGCTGTGAATGGGGTATTATAGACCTGGTACTCTCTGTGTTTTGGAGTCAGAATCATTACAGTGCTTTAGGAGTTGTCGGAAACTTACATAATGGGGTTTCGTTGCTTTCCTGTCTAACTTTGATATCCTAGTTGATTTGAAATCATCCCTGACATGCCTAGAGGACTCAGAGCTCTAAATTAGGGGTTTAGAGACTTAGAGCAGCATTTAGAATTTTAATGACTTCCTTACTAATTTTCAGTATCCCCAGAAGGAATCCACAAAGCTATAATATCCCATGGGACTGAATTTCCTTTATTCATTGACACAGGTAGGAACTGTCCATCCAGAACCAAAATTAGAATGTTTCCTTTTTATAGTTCAGAGGAAATTTAGTTTAGTTTGAAGATGCGGTAGAAAACCATCGTGTAAGATATGAAGATTTTCTTTCACTTAGACCTCTTACTTTTCTTTACTGGAGGTTTCACTGGTTAAAAGCTAGCTGTGGGGTTACTTTTGCCAGAAAGCCACAGATAGGAAATTGCTAAAATAACTTTGCTGTAGATAAAAATAATTCAATTCCCATGCTAAGGTCTGGCATTGTACTAGAAAAATGTATAAGAATAGTGACTTTTCTATTTAGACTGCCCAAAATATAGTGTACACACACACAAGACTGCCCCAAAAATGGGATACACACACACAAACCTTGAAATACCCTCAAAAGATCTTTCTTACCAGCCATAGTAGGTATTATAAGAGCTGAACACTGAAGCTCATACACTACTGTCACAGGGTAGCTCTCGGTTTCCCTTCTGGAGCTCATTTAAGCTTATAAAGGAAATCTGGTTTCCTGCCTCACAGCCAGAAAAGCCAAAAGACACTGCTAGAGCTAGGCACAGCGGCATCAAGAAGTGTGTGACTATGAGGAAGGGGGAGAAACAATATGTTCCTTCTATGTTTTATGAAAAAGAAACAGATACCTTTTAGCCTACATCTTTATCTGAAATGGTCAAAAATATAAAGTGTCCATACTTTATCTTATTTACCAGTTAACTGGAAAATAAATTTTCATCAAGTTCCACCTCCTCTGATACTGCCAGATAATTGAGGAGTTAGCTATACATAGTAACTATAAGATGGTAACACAGTTAACCTGATACCTAATACTACTCCAAAAGTACTTATATATACAAAGTACAATGGATCTTAAATTTATTACCTTAACTACTTCTGAAATAGGAGGGGAAGAAAGTTTATAAGCCCTGACAGCATTAATGAGATGGGGCCCTTCATAATTAGATAGTGATTGCTGTGATCTGGTGAGTTATACATTCTAGGCATCAGATATCTTACCTTTTTTGCATATGATGATAAATATTTTCATTTTCTTTTTTTCTACAATCTTCCCCCTCCTCCTTAATACATCTTTATTTCCAATTCACCTCAAGTTAGTTTCACTTATTTGGGCTGTGTAAAGTAGCAAGACAGTAGAAAATATTGCCAGTGGAATTTTTGCTTTAAAAAAAATCACACAGGGTCCAAGAAGAAATTGTGTAGGCTGTTGGATTCCCTTGTTTCTTAAGTGATCTGATCTAAAGTTCAGTGGTGATATTCACAGTCCCTAAAACCTGTCTCTTTTCCAGTTTACATTCCATCATTGTTTTTGTAACAACCTGTGAATCAAATTGATCTCAACAGGCCTCTGAGTCATAGAGAACAGTGAATGCCTCTATAGCAATCTTTTTCGTTTGGAGTTTGTTTGGTGAATGAGATCACCCATTAGTAGACCTATCTAGGACCTTTTAATGGATTTTTTTTTAATACTGGAGAATAGTTGATTTACAGTGTTGTGTTATTTTCAGGTGTACTACAAAGCGATTCAGTTATACATACACATATATCTATTATTTTTCAGATTATTTTCCCACATAGGCTATTACAGAATGTTGACTAGTGTTCCTTTTGTTATACAGTAGGTAGGACCTTTTAATGGATTTTTTAGTGTCTTTTGGGTGGCTCTGACTTTGAGGGATCTGCTAAAACTAACTTACCTCCATGCACATAGCGTGAACTAAGTGGCCTGGTAGTTTTCTGAAACTCTAGTGTTTTGACCTAATAGTAATTATTATATCAATTTTTATTTATTAATGGTAACTGATAAAACTGAATTTACTTAGACTTATAATGAGTCTAACTAGCCTCATTGAAGAAATCTCTATTTGTCATATGCCTACCAGACAGATTTTATTTTTGGTTCTACTTGGCTTCAGGAATCCTTACATTCTTGTGTCTTTGTCCTTGCACATTCTGAAATCTCCCTAAAGAAGAGTTGCTCTTATATCAGTATCATTGGTTTGCTTCAGATCAAAACACCAAGTGAATTTGGAGTTTGGGAAAATATTAGTGTTCAAAAAGAATATGTTGATTTCTTCCAGAGTTGTAGCTTCTCTGCATCTTGGCAACTTTTTAAAGATGTATGCACCAGTCTAATTGGTCTATAAAAGGGCTGCTTGTGGCTTTTAATGTAAGTTTGAAAGATGGGAGGGCCTACGTATGAGCCTGTCCAACTTTCACTTGGTGTAGGGTACCCCAGCATAGTTTCTCAGTTTTTTGGCACTAATACAGGGAGTTATCTGTATTTTTTCCATGAGAACCAAACCAGTTTATATGCCAATATAAAAATTCATCAAAGTGTTATATGAAAATTCCATTTATAATAGATGGACATCATTTTGAGAGTATTTATTTCAGTCATGTAAATTGCTTTATAAAATTGGGGCTGCGTACACTTTTTTTTGTCTACCAGAGATACCTCCTCCAAAATACAGTAACTTTTTCCCTCCTAGTTATTGGGAAGAAGTACCTGTGGTTCCTGTGAATTTACAGCTGTTTTCTAACTTTGCTGTGCTCCAAGGATAGCGTGAGATCACTGGCCTCCTTATTGGAAATCTTTCATGTGAGATCTGGCAGAACTGGCAGGATAAACAGCTTCAAGTGTGTTTGGAAAATTACCTACGCATTTGGATTGTGCTGTCTCTTTGTCCCCAAGTTTCAGTCATTGCCATTGGTGTTAAGTGTGGGATGAAGTGCTCCTTGAATTTTTTTCTTGTGTTAGGTTTAGAGAGAGAGAGATCCCTGGCCTCATGGGATTTAGAGAAAGCATTTAAGTCTTTCCTAGTTCTGGAGACCTTGATAACTTTAAGAACCAAAAATGTAATGTTTTTTAATATTATGATGTCAGTGTATAGTAATCTTAAAGCTATGTTAAAATGTACTTCTCATGTCTCCAAACATCCTGCCTTCTTTTGTGACTACATCCTTCTTTTAGCCAAAATAACAACCTAACCAGAGTTCCAATATTCAATATCCTTCTCTGGCAGATGTTTTCTGGCAAAGGCCTTCCTGCATTTATGAATTCTCTCCCAAGAAGCAAGAGAACACCTGCAGGAAGTGAATCAAGATGCGGAACACAGAGGAATCATCACCTGCTTTAAAAAAATAAAGTACTGTTGACAAAGATCATTTCTCTCTATTTGTTCCTAGGTGTAAAATTTTAATAGTTAATGCAAAATTCTGTAATCATTGAATCATTAGTGGTTAATATTTGAAAAAGCTCTCGCAGTCAAGTCTGTGATGTATTAATGATGCCTTATCTATTGTTTGTAGTCATTTTAAATAGCATGAGCCTTGTCCCTGTAGTCAGTAGGGGGCAATCTTGCTTTTATTCATCCTCCATCTCAAAATGAATTTGGAATTAAATATTTTAGTGTAAGATATGTATAATGCTGGCCATTTAAAAAGGGGGTTTTCTCAAAAGTAAAAACTTCTGTTATGACTGCATTTCTGCACATAATCCATTTTGCTGTTAAAATTAATCTAGAAATTTATTTAATTGTACTGTGAACACCTGGAAGCAAACTCATAGTGCAAAATACATTTAAAGTGTGGTCAAGAATATGTTCTTAATTGGTAAAAAATAAGCATTAATTTCTTATAGACTGTATTCTGATTTTGCAGTACCTTATTCTGTGTTGTGTACCTAAGGGATTGTAAAGGTGTTGTCACTGTATAAAATAGAAAGGACAAGGACAAATGCAGCATAATTACTAATAAATTGCAATTCTCGACACTTTCTATATGATTGGAATCCCTGCCCCCTTTTTTCTTTTTCTTTTGTCTCCTGATGATTAGGCCAGGGGCTAGGAGTAGAGAGGGGATTAGGTACTAGGAGCAAAGAAAGAATTAGTTTGAAACTTTTGAGATGATCCCTAACATACTGTACTACTTGCTTTTACAATGTGTTAGCAGAGACCAATGTGTTATAAATGTAGAGTGATGTGCTTTCTGCCAAGTGGTAATTCACCCTGGTTTGCTATGTTAAAGCTGTAAATACAACAGAACATTAATAAACGTCTCTTGTGTAGCAACTTTTGCTGTGGATTACCGTTTAATTTCTTGGTTTGCACTTCGGCAGTTTTTTCTAATCTTCATTCATATAGATACATACACAGTCATTCAATAAACACAAAAACTGGTCTTGGGCCAGTTTTTTTCTTTTTTAGCACGGGATGTAACTTTCATATCATATTCAGTATATTCCTAAAAATGTATTAGTTCTTCAAAAGACAATGGACTAAAATAAGGGAGGAGTTGTAGAGATTGTAAGTCATTCTGGAATTCCAACTATGCTTCATTTTTAGACATAATCTTAGATAATTTATTTCCAATGTTTTCTGCATGTTCCCTGCATTTGCCCTTTTTCTCAGTTGAAGAGTCAACTGGTTTAAGTCCTGTGAGCAAGTGCCCAGGTGAAGCTAAAGCTTTCTCCTTCCTCCTGGTTTTCTGTTCTTGTCTCAGTTGTGTTAAATTTAGACACCAGTAGTTTTTATATCAGTTGTTTGGGTTTTTTCCCCTCCACTTAATATATAAAGAAAAAATGTAACAAGATGGTTAAATAACTATACAATCCAGCACTAGCATGGTATGATAGCTGCAAATGTTCATTTGTTTGCTGCATGTGAACATGCAGGATCAGCTTAGGAAGTGAGTGTTCAGGGGTATCAGTAGGTAATGCGTAGAAGTGTGCATTATTTGAAAGGCCAAACAGGAAAACTGAGTGCCTCCTGGAACAATGTTTCAAAGACTACTTATTCTAATTCATTTATTGATTACAGTAAGTATAACTCATTTATTGATTACAGTAAGTAATAACATACCATTATGTTCTTGTTTACAAGTTATATTTTACAATAGATACAGTCTTAAAAGTCTCTGAAGATTTTTTTAATATTTTGAATTAGATTGTACCAAACATAGACTTTGGAGGAGTTTATAGCCTATCATGTTCTAACAGTCTGAATAAATTTGGACATTGCAACAGAGCTATTTAAATTATCTTACAGGACAAAATAGAGGGGCCCTACATCACATTAACTAAGACATTGTAGTTTTGCTTTGTGTTTACTCTTTAGGTCTTATGCCTTATTTGACTTTGTGTATTTGAGGGCTGAAATATTTGGAATTCTTATTTCTGCATATTTTGCAAAGTCCTTAAGACTTAGTTATACATAAACCTAAGGTTGGTATGCTTTAAAATTAATTAGGATGGTGATTTCTCTCTTTTTTAAATGTTCTAAACATTCAAGTCTTTGCAGATATACGAGTTACCTGGGGTCCTCACTGTTAGGGTGGAAATGTTTGTTTTGCAGTATTACTTTTTATTTTTCTGTCTCTCTTCTGTCTCCCTTTGGTGGGTTCATTATTAAGAATAACACTTTCAGATAAAGGAGAAGTGTTTAAATTATTTGAGAGAGAATACTGAGGAACCACTGTCATTTGCACAAGGTTATGGAATAAATTGGCTTTGACCTTGGGCTGAGGGACAGCTGGGGCTCTTCTATGACTTCAGAGGTCCCTCTTGTCTCTCACTTACTGTTGCCAATTGGAATGATGCAAACAAAGTTATCTGACTTGAGCTGTGTCCCGCTGTGGGTTGTTAGTAACCCAGATGAAATTTCTTTTGGCCTTCAGTATATGCTCACACTATATTTAAAGGTAGAAAGAACTCCTGAAAGGGAGTTTCAGGGCCAAATGATAGTAAGCGGTTGCCTGAGATGTCAGGGTTCTAGGTGAGAATCAAGAAAAATGTACCCAATAAATGGAGTGCTGGCCTCAGCTTTGAGTCCAACTCTACCACCGCTTACCGATGTCTGACCTTATTGAGGTGTTGGATAGTCCATATTGAAAAATCACCTGTTCCTAATACTAGTAAACACTGATAATCAAATTTTAACTTAAAACATGCCAAGAATAGACACAGAACTCTACATTTATGTAAAATACGAGAGAATAATTTATGAAAAAGTAATGTGGGTCCTACCACCTACCTGAATCTGTTTTTTTGTGAAACCTTAATGATGAATACAGGAAAACCATGTATGAATATAAGATGTAGCTTAATTTTCAAGTTTGGCTGATTTTTTTAGCAAGTTAGATTTTCACCTTTTCAGGCTTTCTGAAGATAATTTGAGGGATGACGAGAGGTGTAGCAAAATGCAAATATGTTTCTGTAGATGGTTTGTGCGTTTAAAAAAATTCTTGCTTTGCACATTATTAAGCCTAAATAGCAGTTACAGTCTCTAAGGCCGATAAAGTGAGATAAGTGAGAGCATTTGGTGCACCCAGTACTAAAGGTAAGTACCGGAGGTGTAACCTGTATACAGTGTGTGGTTGTCCCCATTTAGAGCACCCACAAAAAGTGCTGTTTGACAGGGAACTTCTGAGTATTGGCTCTCTCTATGTTCTGCTGCTGAAATGCAGGACATCTCAAAGAAAGACGCCAAAATTCTTTAAGGGAAAGGTAAGTTCATGTCGAAAATAAAAGACTTTCAGGAGGAAAGGAGTTACAGAAAGTGATTTTGTGTTCTAAAAAGGGGCTCTTTGATAACCCAGTTCCTTTCTTACGTACAGCTTTATGACCTATAGAAAGAACCTGCTCTTTGGACAACCTAAGTGGAGAGCTTTCCTCCTGAGGACAGTTTCTCTGTCTAGAAATTTGAAATAGTCCCATCTACTTCGTGGCATTTTGGTCCCCTCAACCCTCCGGTTAGTCTCAGATTTTGTCACTTGTAGTATAGATACATTACTTCAGTTTTGTTTTGATGCCTCTTTTTGCTTAAAAGTCTGTTTTATTTACCAAAAAGCATTGCATTCTGATTTTGAGAGTTTTAATTCAGTTGGCAGATTTGTAAGGTGTAAACTTAAAGGCAAATCTATTTATTAAACCTGAATATAGAATATGGTAAATAATGAGAGTCATCGTATGTTTATACAGGATTTCATCCAGGTCAGAAACTAGGATGTAGTTTTGTGAAATAGACATCTCCCAACCCTGCTTTGTATGTTGTTCATTCTGCTCTAAAAGTGATTCGTTTTTACCAGTTATGTGAGAAATTAAATATTTCACAGACTTTTCCCCATCCTTATGTGATTGCAGGTTTATAGACAACAAAACACGGAGAAAAGCAGTTTCCCTGAATCTTACACAAAGATTAGTGTGGAACTGCTGAGAAGTCCATATTCATTGTTATTCATTAGTTATCTGGAAGGTTCACCGGTGGGTCAAAAACCTAAAAAAATAAAAAACTCAGATATAGGGAAGGTAATTTCTCGCCGCAAAGTATTATCAGCTAAACTGTAGAACTAAGGGAGTGCTGCCTTCTGACTCTGAAACGCAGCCTGACTCTCTTCTGAAATTCGTCCCGTGCTGCACTGATTTTTCACCGTGCTAGTTAGGTTAGGGTTTGCATTCACATCCCCTACTGAGAGCTGCTTCCTCCATTTAAGCCAGTTACTTCCTGAGCCAAGGAAAGAGGATTGGGGCAACCTATTATCATAACTCGGCTAGAGTTACACATGATGAAACATTTTTCTTTTCATTTGCACAAGAGTCCGAAATGCCTAAAATGTCCCCTTAAGTGAGATTTTAGAAAGAATTTTGCCATCTGCTTCCTAATTCCACATTTTATTTTGACAGAACATTTCTTAGGCTATATGTGGCAGTCACTAGGTCTAAATGTCACTCTGGTCGTTTCACAATGTTGGGTTTTTTTCTCTGATTATCGACATTGAGGGGTTTTATACTCGTGGGTTTTTTTTTTTTTCAGTTTGCTTTTTAACTAGGATTGCAAATAAATTACTAAGTGAGCCACTGGATAGATCAATATTTCCACCAGTCCTTTTATTACTAGCATCATTTGGTACTGTGTGTGTAGTTCTTTTAAAAAGTGATTACTGGTGGGCTACAGAAGCAAAAGTAGCTTTCTCTTTTTTGAGGGGGTGGATTTGGCTCATTGAGTGTCTAACCCTGGATCCCTGTAACCATGGTCATGTTATGTATAAGAAAAGCCCTTTGGGGGATAGTTGTATTTGTTTTCCCTGTGGCTATCTGTGTGAGGTGCATTTTAATCTGTATGTAGATCTCCCAATTATTTTTGTCCTTAAATGCTTCTGTGATTTAGCAGTTCTCTAGATTTAGGTATTAAAACTTGATTTTCTAATCCTCATCCTGTGGAATTTACAAATGGTCAGGCTTGGTTCCTGCTGCAGTTCCACAGAGCTTCCGAATAAGGATAATGGGTAAGTACTCATCTCAAACCTTCACTTTTCAGGGAAGAAACCTGAAAAGCATGTGTTGTTGTCTAGTTGCTCAGTCATGTCTGACTCTTTTGCGACCCATGAACTGTAGCCCCCAGGCTCCTCTGTGCATGGGATTCTTCAGGCAAGAATACTGGAGTGGGTTGCCATTCCTTCTCCAGGAGATCTTCCCAACCCAGAGTTGGAACCCATGTCTCCTGCAATGGCAGGTGGATTCTTTACTTCTGAGCCACCAGGGAAGCCCAGAGCATGTATACCTACACTTAAAATTATGAGTTAATTTTTCATTAGGGTATTTTCATGGCATTGACTGTTAGTAAAATTGAGTTATTTTGTCTTCATGTAGGTCTTCTCAAAGCTCATGGCTACCATATTTTCTTTTTATGGCAGCACTATGGGAAGGAATGTGTTGGCTCAGCCATGGGGAAAAGCCATAGGGAAAATAATTTCTGAATATTTGGCTGTCTAAGAGTGATCATAGACTCTTCCTTGGAGGTCTTAAAAAATTGGGTCAATCCTTCCCTGGAATGGCTTAAGGGTGAAGGAAAAGGAATGGATTAGCAGGCCCCTGAAAGTTCCCGAGAGCTCCAGAGGTTTGTATGTGGCCTATGTCCGTGACAGATGGAAGAGTAAGTTCGACAGATGTCACGTCTGCTGTTCCCAGGCTATGCTCCCTTTAATGTCGTGACCTTCTGTGAACACTGTCCTGAATAGCCTGCAAGAAGGGACTGTGTTCAAACTAATGGGAAACCTAAGTTGGGTGGCATTTTACCTGCTGCTACGGTTTAAGATCCAGTAATCAGTAATCAAAAAATTGTACTTTGTCAGAATCCCAAAATGAGGACTCAAAAAAGCACACTCTAGTTTCCAAATTCATTTTCAACCTTTGCATATTCTGAAGGATTTTAGTTAAGATGGCATTCCATAATGTTACCTTTAAGACTCCTTTTCCTAAAGGACCATGGGAGGAAGAAAGAAAGAAGATTAGGTGGTTAGGGAGGGCCCTGGAGGAAATGAAGTCTGATTTGTTAAGAGGGGACCTGCAGAAGAGTGTAGCAAATCCATTGCTTTTGTTCTTTGCTTCTGCTTTAATCCTTCAAACTCACAGGATAAGATTGCCAACTAATTGCTGGGAGCCCCCTATAAAAGAGGATTGGTCTAAATTGAAGAATAAAGAGTGACTAAAAATTTTTTTTTAATTCCTCTTTTATTCGAGTCTTTTTTTTTTTAAACATATGATTATGTCTCCAAGAAGTGGTTGAATACCTTCTTGAGAAGTTTTCTTTAAAAGAGAAAGAAAAAGAGAAGAAAATGTTTGAAATTTCAAAGACTCTTTCCCCCCCTCCACTGTAGGATTTATGTAAGCGTGTGATGAACTAAATTCATTAGGCTGTAGTTTAAGAAAAAAAGAGACTAGTGTGTTTTATGGTGGTTGCTCACTGGTAGAAGTATGATGACCATTTTAAAGTGCAGTTTGATCTTTTAGGGGGAGACATTTAAATTCTCTGAGTATACACACTGTACTTAGGACAAATTATTGTGTTTTTTACTTCGGTGCCAATCTCAATTGTGTCCTTGTTGCTTATTTTCAGATAGTACCAGATCCATCCAAAAACAGTATACTAAAAATTGTCATTAAAAACATATCAAGTTTTAATAGCAAGTCATGGATACTTTTACTGCCTGTTATTTATTGCCGCGTGTATTTTATTAGAAGGAAAGGTAAATAAATGTGTTTTGCAGAAAATATGTAGTGCAAATCAGCTTCAGTAGTAGTTATTATTTTTTTAATTTGATGATGGAGCATTTACACACTTAGTTTATTAGTGAACTTCCCATAAAACTTTTAAGAACACAAGGGCAAAGCAGCGGTCATGAGTTTACCCAGGCTGGCCTTCTCCAGCACTGCTTTGGTGACGTCAGACACCCGAAGGGAAGCCAAGACACTTTCCTGCATCCTCACATACCAAGTGGCTTTGGCTTCACCTCCATCTGCGTATTTTATTCCCCTTGGAAAGAATCACAGAGGAAATTTAGATAACCACCTGTGTGTTAGAAGTGATAAAGTCCACTTTCTGAGAAATATGGTTTCTATGTATTATATATACTTTTGATCTGGATTTTAAATTTGTATTTCTTGTAAACAACTTTATCGAGAGATGATTGACATACAAAAAGCAGTACATATTAAATGTATACAACTTGATGAGTTTGGAGAATGGTTTACATCTATGAAACTGTTACCACCACAGTCTGTGCCATGAACATATCCATCACCTCCAGAAGTTTCTTCCTGCCTCTTTATTATCTTTTTTTCGGTGATAACACTTAACATAAGATCTACCCTCTTGGCAGATTTTAAAGTACACAATAGTGTTGTTAACTATGGGCACTATGCTGTACAGCAGATTGCTGGGACTGCTGTATAATGGAAAGCCTCCGGTTTCTTGAATGCAGATGTTTCAGGCTATCATCTGATAAATACTCATTTCTCTTAGTTGGCCATGATGTGTATGACCTTGTGTTGGCTATGGTGTACCCATAATTTGTGCAAGGGAGCCCCTGGGCACAAGGAGGTTCTGATGAGGGAGAAGGCAGCACATAAGACAAAGTGCTTTCCTGTGCAAGAAATCATGATACACCAGCATCTTCTCTGCCTTATTTGCATAGAGGTGTAAGAAGTTTACTATACTTTCCAAGCTATGATGACCTGCTCCTAACTTAGTTTTCACCAGAGGAGCACTAAAGATTTTCTTAAAGCCAAATACCCTCCAAGCAGAGAGAGACTCTCACCACCGGAGGAGCCAAAAAGGGTGGGCAAGAAAGCATCTCCGGGCTCTTGTGAAGCAGGACCTGGAAAACCACTGCCAGGGGAGAAGCGCTCATGAGTCCACTTGCTCCCCACTTGCCAGCTGTGTGGTCTT
Source organism: Capricornis sumatraensis (assembly GCF_032405125.1). NCBI lineage: Eukaryota > Metazoa > Chordata > Mammalia > Artiodactyla > Bovidae > Capricornis > Capricornis sumatraensis. Next base: position 52,765,139 of record NC_091077.1, read on the forward strand.
AGGTCATTTGCTTGCCCTATTCAAAGTTCGGTTTCCTAGTCTGTGTTCCAGAAACTTTTCTCACAAGGCCACTTTAGTCCTAAACAAGATAATGTAGTTAAAGAGCCAGTCACCAGAAGACAGCTCTTCACAGCTCCCCAGCTAGCTACAGCACTGGATCCAAGGGCAGGATGTTAAAAGCCCAAACCTGTTGTTCAAACCGGGGCATTCATTTCCTTTTGAGGACATAGCTTTCGTATATTCTGCCTTTCCTCTTTCCTTCACTTTGTCAAGGCTGTCATTAGACCATCCCTGATAAATCAGATTGCTCTTCTCCGCCTAGACTCCTGCTGCCCAGATGAGAGTATGACTTACCCTTGCTTCTCTGGTAATACCATCATGTGTTTCTGTAGGCCCTTATATTTATATCCATGTTCATTTGATCCTCACAGATTACTATAAAAGGGATCATTGCACGTTCCTTACTGCCAAGCCACCAAAGTCTCCCTCCCCAATACTCAGTCACATCAAAACACTCTATAAATCCAATAAACTCTGATTCTCATTTCCTTTCCTGAGTTCTGTAGGCTGAAATTCTGGCCTCCTTTTTTCTTGGGCCATTTGTATTATGTGACAGGATTTGCCATACACTATCTTTGTGTGGATTTAAGTCTTCAAAGCATCCTTTGAACTCCTTATCCTTTGCCTTATTTCTTTCTGCACTTGCCTTAAATTCTTTGCTACTTTCCCAGCTCTTCACCAGATCTTCTTTACCTGCCGCTCTGCACCTCCCCCTAACAAGGCTTCCAGTACTTTGTGGATCACTCTCCCTGGCTTTACCTTTGCCTGTCCCAAACCCTACAAGTCTCTTCTCTCCCACTGTAGTGAGGGCCATCTCCTTGCCTTCCTCCTCATCTTGCCTGGGCCATGGTGTCTAGTTACTCTCTGCCTTCTTCACCTTCCTGCTGAGCCCCACCCAACCAGATCACGTACTTTATTTTCTTTCCTGAATCCCACCAGTTAACATCCCTGAATCTCCCCAGGTAGATGCTTCCAGCCAATCCACTCCCACCCCATATGTCTGCCTGTTTTCTCCTTTCATGTAGGACCTGGGGAACTTTGCACAGATGAGGCCTTTATGGGCTCATCTCCTCTCCATGCCCCTCTGTATTAGCTTGGTTTGGTCATTAAACAGAAGACATTGGGGTGTCCTCTGGTCACTTTTCCTCCCCTCTCTGCATGGACACAAATGACTTACGCATGCATCTCTGGAAGACGTGGTCCTGATGGAAAAGCTCCTGGCAGTTGCCTAGCCCTTATCTTCACAGTCTTCTCGATGTTCCTGAACCATCTTCCAACAAATACTAGGATTCTGTGTTTTTATTTGGAATTTTATCTTCTAAAAATTTATTTAACCATTAAAAAATCAAATAAAATGACTGTTGAAACGTGTACGCAACCAATACACATTTGTGCTCTCATTTACACCTAAGTGGAATAAGGAAAAACTGAACCTATAAATGGATTTATTCGATAAAAGCAGTATTCTGTCTGCTTTATAGATGGGATCTCAATAAGATTTTGTTTACAAAAATGTTGCATAGCTTAAAAAAGGAAGGGGGCTTGAAAACCACTGCACACCCCGCCCCGCCCCCCCCCCCCGCCCCCCCGCAGCAAATCATCTCTCACTGTGCCTGAAACTATCAGACCATCATACATTTCCCCACCCTGATCTTACAGGGTTTCAGAAGATACCCTGATTTTGCAAAAATAACCAACAAATCGAAAATTCAGCTCTAATCCCACTACCCCCTAAAGGCAACTGTTTGGTTTTGATTTTTGTTTTTCAGCCTTGTTTTTGTGGCTTTGTCATTTTCACATAGTGTAGTACTAGCCACCAGGATAGTCTGGTGAGATGAGGTCTCTTATTAAGCCATTCTGCTTGTTAGCAATTAAAAAAATTTTTTTTTTACAGTCTTGCTGCAGTGGAGATTATCTTGCCTTTTCCTGGTTTTCAGCTAGTTCTGATGAATCCTAAAACATGTCTCTAAAGCCAACTTCGAATGCCTCTTCTTTCCAGTGTTTCATTCCTAAGGAGACTGACTAGGATTTTGCAACAATTTTAACAAAGACTTCCCATAATCTTAGTCTTTCACTCATAGTGTGACCAAAACATTTCCAGTTCTTTGTTCACCCAATATTCACATCCAACTCCTTGGCCCTAAGGATAGAACCTATTGTAAGATTGCTATGTTACAGACGCCTATCATAGATACATAGTCGTGGGTACTATTTATGGAGCATTTACCATGTGCTAAGTACCCTGCTTCATTCTTTATACACATTACCTCATTTAATCATCCCAAATCTTTGAGGTGGGTAGTACTATTATCCTCACTTTATACTTTAAAAAACAGAGGCCTTTTTTAACCAGGGAGGTTAACAGACTTCCACCTTAGAGCTCCAAAGCAGTGAGGCCAAGGTTGATTGGGTTGGTGGTGTTGAGTGAACTGCTGACAAAGATGAAGCCTCTGTCCTGGGAGTGCGCCTGCCGCATTCCCTCTTTTTATTCCCTTGCCCTTTTGTGATCTACACTTACTGTTCCAGTGCCCCCAGGCTCCCAGCCGAGCCAACTCCCCTTTGCTGGAGTGGGGGTGGATTCTGGCCTGAAGGTACACAACAGTGGCTGACCTTAACCTCAGGCTCCCCACCTCATTTCCCAGGAGTCTGTAATCCCCCCTCTAAGCCAGTGAGGCAGACCTGACCAATGATGTGGATCTTTCTAGTTACTACTCAAGTGAAGTGATTCCTGCAGGCTCTTAGAGCTAATGCCAGGCAGAGACAGGACAAGCCCTTCACTCTGTCTCTCAGATTACACAGAAGGACATCTTAAGACAGTATTTCCATACTAATTTCTTCTTAATGGCTTACATTTATTCAGCACTTTGTGTATCTAAGTGCTGTTATAGCACTTTTCATGCATAATAATCTTTTAATCCTACAATAATTCAGTAGTAAAAGTTCTATTATCCCCATCTTATGCTGAGGGAGGTGGCTCAGAGAAGTTGAATAACTTAGGTAATGTCACACATCACACAAAGCAAGGATCCAAACCTAGGCACTCTTTTTTTTTTGGCTTACAAGTTTTGTTTTTGTTCTTGTTTGTTAAAGTATAGTTGGTTTACAATGTTGTATTAGTTTCAGGTGTACAGCAAAGTGATTCAATTTTATATATATATTCTATATATGTATAGCATATAATATATGTATTACATATATATTCTTTTTCAAATTCTTTTCCCTTATAGGTTACTACAAAATATTGAGTGTAGTTCCATATGCTATATACATAGGTCCTTGTTGTTTATCTGTTTTATATATAGTAGTGTGTATATGCAGAGAAGGCAATGGCACCCCACTCCAGTACTCTTGCCTGGGAAATCCCATAGACAGAGGAGCCTGGTAGGCTACAGTCCACGGGGCCGCTAAGAGTCGGACACGACTGAGTGACTTCACTTTCACTTTTCACTTTCATGCATTGGAGAAGGAAATGGCAACCCACTCCAGTGTTCTTGCCTGGAGAATCCCAGGGACAGAGGAGGCTGGTGGGCTTCCATCTATGGGGTCGCACAGGGTCGGACAAGACTGATGCAACTTGGCAGCAGCAGTGTGTATATGTTAATCCCAAATTCCTAATTTATCCCTTCCTCCCCTCTTTCCCCTTTGGTAACCATAAATTCATTTATTATGTTTTGAGTCTATTTCTGTTTTTTAAATAAGTTCATTTGTATCATTTTTTTAAATTTAGATTCCACATCAAACCCAGCCGCTCTTGGCCACTAATCAATACATCTTCAACCTCCTCTGCTTCGTTTTTTCTGAAAGTAATCTATGTTGATTATGGAAACGTTTCCAATCTGACATTGTAAAATTTGCCTTCTGTCATTAATACTAAATCTGAGGTACATTTTTATCTTCTTAAAATGCCACTAATTCAAATGTGTACAGGTGTGAACCTTCATGGGAAGAGCATATAATCTTTAGACTGCTAAGAATAATCCTGTTTTCATGTCAGAGAAGGGTGTTTGAAGCTGCCCAACTGATATATGTATTGAGCTATTTGTGAGAAGTTGTAGTTCATGGAGTCGTGAAGAGTCAGACGCAACTTAATGACTGAACAACAACAAATGTCTTCATTTAGATTTGAGAACTGATTACTGAAAACAAATTATATCAACAAGTCTTCTGTTATTAGTCTCATTCTTTTACTTTGAACTTTATTTTTTATACTGATATTTAGGTTAAAATCTGTTGCAAACTTGAAACAATCCATAATAGTTTATTTTCCTTTAACAGACTTTTCCAAGAGCTTTATAAATACTCTAACCAATGCTTATCAAACTGTAACTGGCATCTGCATTGCCGGGGGATCTTGTTAAAGTGCAGATTCTGACTTAGAAGTTTGGGTCTGAGGCTCAAGCTTCTGCATTTATAACAAGCTCCCAGATGATGCTCAAACTACCCATCCAGAAGAACCCTACTTTGAGGAGTGAGGCTCTTATCGTCTAAATATTCAAGAAAGAAATTCAAACTCAGAATGTGAATTTACAAGCTTTTTTTGCTAAATAAACCAAAATTCAAACAGCTGTGAGAAACAGCTGCTGTCCTTTAGCTCCATAGCATCTGACTTTCTTGGAATTTCACTGGGCTTAATCTTGACTCCTTTTTTTTTTTTTGACTCCTTTTTTGATTGATATTAGGGCACTTGGGGAAACTCACCAGCTTCCCACTCCTTGCTTCTTTGTGAGATAAGTCAGTCATCTCTTACCCCCTGGTGTGATGTGGGTAAGTCATGGCTTGAACCAGCTCATCATATGTCCTGGTTGAAGGATCTGCAGTGAATTTTCTAGAAAACATTTTCTCAATCTCAGTTATTCAGAAATGGCTGTGAGAGGGGCAGGGGAAAGATTTGGAGCCCTAGGATTGAAGATCAGCTTGGTCCTCGCCGTGTGCACTTGTCTGATAAAGAGCAGGAAAAGCTTTGCCTCTCTCCCACCCCCACTCCGCCTACTCCGAGCCTTGGCCATGTCCAGAATGGACTCCGGATGGCAGTTGCAGATGCTCAGAGCACAAAGGGTTTCTTGTTTGCGCAGGGGTCTATCAGTGTTTAAATAGAACTGGCGGAAGCGCAGGCACACCATATCAGCAGCTTATCAGGGCCCCTGGTTTTCCATGTACATTTGCTGGTCTCTTGAGTTTACCCAGCTCCATTAGCACCAAGTTAAAAATTGCAAGGCCAGGCTGTACTGCACTGAGATAGGGTGGGGAGAACAAGCCAGTTACTAAGTGTAGAGGGGTGTGTAGGTCCTTGAGATCTTATTTGCATTCTGCCCATGGAGAGAGTAAACCTGTGGTACCCTTTGTGTTAAGAGGCAGGCAGAGAGAACCAAAATCCTGTTTAGGAATGCATCCAGAAAATGGGATTGTTACAGAAAGGCAGACCCCTTCCAGGGCCCGTAACTGGGCTCTTGTCTAACACTCGGAAATGAATTGTCTGAGGAGACACATGTACTGACAAAGCAAGAGATTTTATTGGAGAGCAGTAGGGTAAGGGAACCCAGGAGAACTGCTCTGCCGCGTGGCTCGCAGTCTCGGGTTTTATGCGATTAGTTTCCGGGTGGTCTTTGGCCAATCATTCTAATTCAGAGTCTTTCCTGGTGGCGCACGCATCATTCAGCCAAGATGGATGCTAGCGAGAGGGATTCTGGGAAGTGGACGGACACACAGCGTCTCCTTTAGACCTTTCCCGAACTCTTCCTGTTGGTGGTGGCTTATTAGTTCCGTATCCCTTATCAGGATCTCCCGTCATGAAACAACTCATGCAAATGGTTACTATGGTGGCTGGCCAGGGTGGGTGGTTTCAATCAGTGTGCTTCCCTTAACAGGATGATGCCAGGCCTACCTGGGGCAGAAGTAGTGGTGGTAGCTCTTGTAATCCAGCTCTCCATCTTAGCTGACCAGGTCTGCAGTCAGCTCAGGAAATGGCTAAAGGAGGCGTCAGCTGTGAATACCTTAGAATTTATGCAGTTTGGGCATTTGCATGTGTGTCTGCATGCATATTTCTCTGGGAGCAGATCCATGACCCAAAGGGCTAAATGTTCCTGTGCTATTTGTGTTGCATCTTCCTGGAAGGAACTCTTCAGGACAGACTGATGAGTAGCCTGCTTTAGCTATAATCCTTACTCCTACTTTTGAAGTTCTTGCTATATGCCAGGTGCTGTGCTAAAGACTTTACTAATATTACCTCATTTAATGCTCAGAACAATCTAATGAGAAAGGAATGTTCATTTCTGTTTTACAGATGAAGAAACTGTTGCTTAAAGAGCTTAAAGAGTTGGAATTAGTCCAAAGTCACAGAGCTAACCTAACGATAGAGCTAGCATCTGAACCTTGGCTTTCTGATTCCATAGCTCTTAGCATCATGGAAAGCTGTTTCTAGTCTGAGCTTTTCATATACTTTGGTTAATTTGTCAGCTGGCACAGAATGGTCCCAAACTTTGGTTATTTGAAAATCGGTTTCATGGGATTTTTGTCTTATTTCTATATCACCTATATTGTTAAATTAGTATTTAGTTTAATTTTTTTTATTATTATTCATTTTGTTATCACTTAGCCTCATCCTAAGCAACATTCATGAAATAACCACTTATGTACTAATTTCATTTTTCTCAAATTCACACTAAAATAAATCATAACCATTAAAATGAAACATGTTATGCCCCACCTAACATCATTTAAGGTACCCTTAGGGTATGGGTCCTACCTTGAAATAATCCTGATGTAAGATGTCAAGGCTGTGTGTCTCTGTTGCTGCAGAATTGCTAAACTAAACTAGCCTTTCCACTAACCTAAACTTTCCACTGAACTAAAATAGCCTTTCCACTCCCACCCCAGGCAGCCTTTCCCGCCCAGGCCCACCTCTTAGAGCACGGTGCTGGGAGCCTCAGAAGTGGCTGAGTTGACTCCAGGGAAGATGCTCTTCTGTGTCTTTCAGGGCCTGTTTTCATTGTTCTAGTGAGGCAGGTGTGCCAAGAAAAAACATTATACTTAGCTTGCCTTGAGGGGGTTGCAAGATTCCAGAGACTGAGGCAAGAATCTGTACTCGCTATGTGCTCCTGCTGAAAGGAAACTGTTGGGATCCTGGGGATTATGGAAGAAGTAGCCTTGCCAGGGGCAGAATTTGGGTGGTAAGGGGTCCCAGACTCGGATGAAAGAAGCCTCTAACCAAACCCCATTTGTTCCCATTTCCATTCGAACCAAATGTCCTCCCCAAATTCCAACCCTCTGGGCCATAAATTAAAGGGAATTTTGCAGTCCTATTTCTCATATTCTGTGTGCATTTGACCTACAATGTTGTGTCTTTAATACAAGCAGCTAAAGAGTAATTCTTCATTTCCTGACTTGACTGTTGTGCCAAAAGTGTGCTAAGACCCTCAGTAATGGAGCATTCCCATTTCCGTCCCCCGCCTCCTTCCAATAAAGTTGCAGTTTATGTGTTAAACTTCCCGGTCTTGGATTTTTAGCAACTTTGTCATTTGGCAATCCCTTCAACGGGCAAGTAAAACAAAAGAGGGCCTGCAGTGGGTGGAGGGTGGTGGATTCTGGGAGTCTTATCTTCTTTCACCGGCCTGGAGAAGTCATAGTGGGAAAGGTTCTTTTTGGGGACCAGTTGGTTCCGGTCTCTCAGACTAGAGGCACCTGTACCGGAAGTGACGTTGGTCTCTGCGCCACAGGTGATGTGGTACCTTCCAGACAGTTACAGCCTGCCCAAGGTCAGACAGGCTGTTAATATTTCAGTGTCAAGATGTGAAAACGAACCTGCAAGAAAACGAAGAAAAAAGAAGTCTGCTTTTGGACTGGGCCTGGGCATTTTGAATCCTGACTGTCTTCATCCTTGTAGTTCGGCAGTAGCTGACTTGGGGTTCTTCTCTGGAAGCTGCCATAGCTCCAATTCCGCAAACAAAATTCTAGCTCTCCAGGGGTACAGTTCCTCTGCTGACTGTGCCCCAAAATGGCACGGCCTGACCAAGGAGTCCCAGGTACAGAGATGTAAAAGATGCCTCTCACTGGCCTCCATCTTCCACCGCCGCCCTCCTCTCCGCAGGAGCCCGTGGCTGGAGTTTACAGGAACACCAGGCGCACATGGAACGCTGCCAGTCACAGGAGATTCCGAGGGAGATAAAAAGCACATCTTTGACCACCTCTTTACCAAACAGACCTGAGATGTGTAATTAAAGGCCCGGGACTCTGCTGGAAATAGGTTTAAACTTGAGGTAATCCCTTCTGGCACTTCCTCTTCCTAATAACCATCAACAAAAATCAAACAAATCCACCTGGCTCCAGCCAGTAAGTCTGTAACCAGTAAAGGTCACGGGAGGAGCGATAAGAGAAGAAAGCGGCCACAAACAGCGTTACTGGAAACACATGTCGGGACGTGTTAGAAAGTGACTCCTGCCAGCACCATCCTGGCCCTGAGATGGGCCAGCTCTGCTGTCGAGAAACTCATTCTCTGCCCCTGGGAAGGAACGCCAGTGACACACGCTGGAGGGGAAGGCATGTTTGGGGAGCTCCGCCCAGGCTTCGTCTCTTCTCTCTGTAAGATGTGACTCAGCCACAGAGACTAGAGGTGAGGCAATTCTAAACGTTCTTTTGAAGTTAATTTCCTCCTCTTACCAAAAGTAATGCATGACCGTTATTGAAAATACTGTTGATAAGCAAAAAGAGGAAGAAAATTATTTCCCCCAATTCCACCACACAGTGACTGCCCTGAGAACATTTTGGTTCATCTTTTTCCAGTATGTTTTTGGTTCTTTCATATGTATCTAGATGTGGGATGCATAAACACACAGGCATGAGAAAGGTTTTTGAACAACTTTCAACCTGCTTGACTCTGCAGGTTGAACTCTTTTTAGCCTGCTTTTAGTTTTAGCCTATCCTGAGCATCTCTTTTCATTGCCTGGTGTCATATCATTTTAAATGTGGGTCGTATTCCATCACCTGATTGTTTCATAATTTACTTTAATCATCTCCTGTTATTGAGTATTTAGATTGTGTCCGAATTCCCATCCCTCGCCTCCCCAACTCAGGCAATGTTGTGGAAACATCCCAAATATTGGGATTTGGGCTGAAAGTGCAAGGGGTTGGCTGGTTTGAATCTGCCCAGCTGAGCTCAGCATCTTTTACCTCTGCTTTGAAGGGAAAGAGACTGGCTTCTCAGAGAGAGCTGGACCCTCACAGGGTGGACTGTGCCCAAGGCACCTTGAAGAAAACACAGGGTGACCCTGCAGGAGGAGGTCAAGGGCCAAGCAGGCCCTCCCCAGAGCTGTGAGGTGTTAGTTGTGGAAACCGAGGGTAATCCAGGATGATGTGGCTTGTAGGGTGGGGGTTTGCCAAGGGCAGTGAAATGGAGACCTTTGAGAGCTTGAAAGAACAGGAGGAGTCTTCCTTCCCTTCCTACGGTCCCTTCCTAGGGTCTATTCCAGACTGGGGGTCATGATGCTAAAATAGCATCCCCTGGGTCACCGGGGAACTTGGCCCTCAAGGTCATGCAGACCACCTGCCTACTTGTTGCCCACACGTATTTCCTATCTGTCACCTCAGCAGCATGGGATTGCAAGCAGGGAAAACTGCCAAGTCAGGACAAGAACAGAACAAAACTGGTAGTGAACCACGTATGGAGCCTGAGGCCTGTTAGCATCTCTAGTTTCCAGGAGAAGAACCTCAGGCAGAGAAATGTTGAGTTGCTTGCCCAAAGCCATAGATCAGGGAAAGTGGAGCTGAAGTTCCAGCCCTGGTCAGAAGCCAGAGCATGCCCCAAACCATCATGCAGCACATTAGGAAGCATTCACAAAAGCTTTCTGGCTAGGAGGGTTTAAAGACAGAACAGTTATAGTTAACAGGGCAAAATGAAGTTGTGAAAAATGCCCTTGTTCAGTGGTATTTAAACAACTAGCTTTGCAAAAATACTAGTGTTGGGAGCAGGGCAGGATGGGGGCAGGTCCTGGAAGGAGCCTTGTCAGAATGGTTTTATATGAATTTGTCACAACAGGAAGTAGGACTAATGAGGCTTCACTGAGTGTTGGCATCTTGGGCTAGGATGCAGCTTCAAGTGTTTACTATTTTGAACTGAATCTCTTAATTTGAATATCTTTGAGTATAAATACATAACGTCAGAGTTGTTCCATCTCAAATTTGAGTATGTGTTTCAAAAAGTTGGAGTATGACTTTAAATACCAACAAGGACAGAATTCCAGGTTTGTGCTTTTCCAGATTTTCTTCTGCCTTGAAATTTGGCCAGTAACACTAATAATTTTGACGTGATGGACCAAAATGAAAAAAGGCTTTGGAAGGCAAGACTGTACTTGGCAGTATGTGTGTACTGTAGGATCTAGAAACTGTGTCAGTGAATAGCCTATGGTGAGGAAAACCGGAATCGTTACAGCCACGTGGGAGCCTGGAGACTGTGTGTTTTCAGTGCCATACTGAGAAGGAGGGAGGAAAATGTGGCACTGAATGAAATGCCAGGCTACAGAGGCACGGATGTGGAGGGAGGAAGGTTTTCTTGGGAGAAACTGTTGTTTCTGAGATTTTCATTTGCTCACCCACCGCCTCCAACAGAAAGCCAGTGGCTCCAGGTCTGGGAGGGGTTATTTGCCTGCTTAGGGGCACTTGGGGAGCCCATGTCCTTGGAGCCTGAGCACCGAGAAGCTGTGTGTCACTCTTCTCCCACCAGATCCCAGAGAACATGCTGAGGTGGGCAGGCCTGACCCAGGAAATGGTCTTAACAGCGTTGCTCTGCACACAAACAGGGCTTTCTCCCAATTGGGGTGGGAGTGGGGGCTTCTGTTGCTCTCTCTGCCCCCTTTCTCAGGTCTCTGGGCTGGATGGGAGGTAGCTGATCCCATCTGCCTGGGGAGTTCCCATCCCTCAAGGAGAATTGGATGGCCTAGCAGCCAGGGGCTGGGGAAAATGGGGACCAGCACTGAAAAGGTACCCACCTACTTAAGGACAGAACAGTCCCCAAAGCTTAGCACCTGGGGTTGACCTTCAGTGAGAAGAGATTTCTGCAAGGTCCTTAGCATCTGTGTGTGACTCTGGTAGAAGTGACAGCACCCCCCTCCATCTGGGGAGAAAATCCAGGGAACCTGGCTCCTTGGAGAGATTCTGGAATGATTGGGATCGGGGGGCTAAGACCCAAGCAGGACAGATAAGGTGGGGAATTGGGACCATCTCTGCACATCTGTCACACTCTTTCCCATCACATTCAGTATTGCCCACACCTCCCAGGATTGCAGGTGTTAAATGTATAGAGATAAGACAAGATCCTGAGCTTAAGGAGCCCATAGCCATCAACTGCTAAGATAAAGATCCTCTAAATACTTCATCACATGCACAGTAGCAAGAGGAACCAAGTGCAAAAGCTGGTGTTGGGGAAGGAGCCTTGCAATGAGATTGGTTACTTCTTCACGTTTCTCAGTGTTGTCTCCACAAAGGGATTTAAGTGCCTTTATGACAGAGGCCAGGTTTCTGCCTCTTGCAAGAGCCTAGCCCAGTTTAGAGTTCCTGGTAAGTGTGGGGTCAGTGCTTCTAAACTGACCAACCTGCCTTGAGCCCTGTAGCAGGAGTGGGCGTGGGGCTGATGTACTTAGAGATGACAGCCCTGCAGTCTTTTTAAGGGAGAGGCAGATTAGCTTCCACATCTGGTGAACTCAGACTCTGCTTTCTGAAATGCCTGTTTAAAGTCTATTGCACATCAGCTGAGCTGCTCTGGGCAAGTTACTTAACAGTCTCTGAGACTGTTTCCCTCTCTGTGAGTGGAGAACGATGCTGACCTCACAGAATCAGAGCCCAGCAGTGGTGGACACTCCAGGCAGGGCTTCTCTGGCCTCCAGCTCTGAATCTCTCTCTTCTCTCATCAGGCAGTGAGTCTGTCTAGAACCGCCCTTCTCCCCTCTACTCTGAGCCGGATTCTATGGAGGTTCAGAAAGGGATTCATCCTGGAAGTTTGCTTTTAATGAAGAGAGGAGGATATTAAAAAAAAAAAAATTGCTTTGCCCTCCTGTTGGCTTTTTGCAAGATGAGAGGTCTAACTAGGAGCAAAGACCAGGGGGCAGTGGGAGTTTGCTGCCAGGAAACAATTTGTGAGGTGAGACTTGGGTCCCATGTTGAACGCTGTCTAGTTCCCCCCAAACCTGTGCATCCATTGACCATCCCTGCCTGAACCAGCTATGTCATTGGTGTTGCTAAAGGTGATTTCTTGATTTTTTTGTGTGTTCCTTCTTCATTTATTACCTAGACTCTGTAAAAAAAAAAAAAACTCTCCCTCATTGCATGGGACTATCTGATTACCCTGAAATACAATGCCTTCTGAAAAGATGGGGTAAATGCTAGATTCTTTGCTTTTCATGACCAGTTTTCAAAGTAAGGATTGAGGGCATCTTTGGAGCTGAAGATTGAGTGTGATGAAAGGTTAGCATTTTCTCTTCCTTCATTTTCTCCATGTTCACCTGTAATCCCTCAAGTTTTCGGAAATGGGCTAGAAGTACCACGTGGGGCTGACAGCCCTTCCTCAGCAGTGGACCCACCTCAGCAGTGGACCCACTACTCAGAATTTTCTCCTTCCAGGCAAGGTCCTTGGGTGGGGTCTGGGGAGGGGAGGCTTCATTCCTGGGTCTTGTGTTTGTTCCATTTTTGGAATGAGCTGGAGAGCCTTTGGAGGGAGCGTAGTGTCATTATTTCTCATCCTGAATCTCTTCTTGTGGGAGATCATAGATTTCATCAACCGCTTCCTGAATGTTCAGATGTTTCCAGCCTTTATTTTTGCCCCTTCAAACGATTAACAGTGGGCTCAATGGATATCTATCCATCATTCACCTAATATTTATGGAGTATGTCCTGTGGGCTTCATCCTAGGGCTGACTCCAGAGGAGGTGCCCCTTAAGGAATTCACCATCCAGTTTTGGGGAAAGATATGTATACATTGGAAGTGGAGTAGCAAACAGTGTCAGCCCAAATAGACTTGTAGAAATAAGCACCAGTGGACTGTCTGGCTCAATAGCAATTATTTATTGAGCACTTCTCCTGTACTAGGCACTTGCCTTTAAAATCCCTGGAGGGTAGATAGACATTATCATCCTATATTTCAGTGAGGAAACAGGAGCTCAGAGAAGTTACATAATTTACCAAGGGCTTCACAGCTCTTAAATCCAGGAGCTCAGCTCTACCTGAAAGTCCATGCTCCACTCACCACATCATGGTGTTCTGTTTCCAGCAGTGAAAAGAGCCAGGAATTTAGAGAAGGTAGGAGACTAACTACCGTTATTAACCATAAGGTATTTGCTGCTTTGGAAATTAAAATTTTTCCTTTTTACATGCGATTGTCAAAATAATATTGTGCTAGTGGTGTATTAAATATACTATAATAGTAAAGAAAATATTTGTAGGAAAATATGTTCATAATCTCACCACTTGAATCTAATAAGTACTTCCAGTCTTTGTTCCTGGGTATTCATACATGATGTTAATCATAGTATCTATATTATTTCATTTTTTTGCTTGGCTTTATATGCATTATAAACATTTCTATAAAGTCTTTATGATTTTAAAGACTGCATAATATTTCATGGAAGAGATGGAGCATCATTTACTTAGCCAGTCTACTATTTTGGGAATCTAGACACTTTTTAATTTTTGTTATCTGATAAAGTCCAAAGGAGGATCTCTGCACAGTTTTCCTTTTATCATTTTTATGATGTATTTCCTCAGTGAATTCCCAGGAGTTGGTTACCTGGTTCACAGATCTAAGCATTTTGTTGAATCGCTCTTATACACCATTCTTTGCTACTAGCAAAGGATGGGGTGCCGTTTCTTCCACAGCCTGATCAGCCCTAGGGAGGCTCTTGTTATTTACTCTCTGCTGATTTGAAAGGTGTATCATGGTCCTTAGACTTTTTAATGTATATAAATACATTAAATGCATTGGATACTTGCCCACCGTTTGTTCACTATTTTGTATTTCTTTTTTATAAGCTGTCTGTTTCTAAGCTTTTTTCATCATTTTTTGGGGCCTTTGTCATAGTTTTACATTTTGTATGAGAGGTTTTACATGAGATGTTTACACAAATGAGTCAGGTTCGGACAGGATGTAGATGGTGCATTCAGCTGGATAGTTTGTAAAGGGTATAACAAAGGGTCAGTTTTCTGAAAGAGATGGGAATACCAGACCACCTGACCTGCCTCCTGAGAAATCTGTATGCAGGTCAGGAAGCAACAGTTAGAACTGGATGTGGAACGACTGCTTCCAAATCAGGAAAGGAGTACATCAAGGCTGTATATTGTCACCTTGCTTATTTAAGTTATATGCAGAGTATATCATGAGAAATGCTGGGCTGGATGAAGCACAAGCTGGAATCAAGATTTCCAGGAGAAATATCAATAACCTCGGATATGCAGATGACACCACCCTTATGGTAGAAAGTGAAGAAGAACTAAAGAGCCTCTTGATGAATATGAAAGAGGAGAGTGAAAAAGTTGGCTTAAAGCTCAACATTCAGAAAACTAAGATCATGGCATCTGGTCCCATCACTTCATGGCAAATAGATGGGGAAACAGTGGAAACAATGACAGACTTTAGTTTTTGGGCTCCAGAATCACTGCAGATGGTGACTGCAGCCATGAAATTAAAAGGCACTTGCTCCTTAGAAGAAAAGTTATGACCAACCTAGACAGCATATTAAAAAGCAGAGACATTGTTTTGCCAAGAAAGGTCCATCTAGTCAAAGTTGTAGTTTTACCAGTAGTCATGTATGGATGTGAGAGTTGGACTATAAAGAAAGCTGAGTGCCAAAGAATTGATGCTTTAGAACTGTGGTGTTGGAGAAGACTCTTGAGAGTCTCTTGGACTGCAAAGAGATCCAACCAGCCCATCCTAAAGAAAATCAGTCCTGAATAGTCATTGGAAGGACTGATGCTAAAGCTGAAGCTCCAATACTTTGGCCACCTGATGTGAAGAACTGACTCATTGAAAAAGACCCTGATGCTGGGAAAGACTGAAGGCGGGAGGAGAAGGGGATGACAGAGGATGAGATGGCTGGATGGCATCACCAACTCAATGGACATGAGTTTGAGTAAATTCTGGGAGTTGGTGATGGACAGGGAGGCCTGGCGTGCTGCAGTCCATGGGGTCACAAAGAGTCAGACATGACTGGGCGACTGAACTGAACTGAACTGAGTTTTCAACAGTGTGAGCTGGGTTTGAGGAACAAACAAAGAGGAGTGTCAGCCTTCCCAAGCACTCTGGCACCTCAAGGAGCAAAAAGGGAACAGGTACCAGGCCCTGATAAGAGTGGTGTATGCAGGGGATCCCTGCTAGGAGCTGTGACTTTGAGGGAGGGCCTGGCCAGCTCAAGAGGACTCTACAGGGAAGAAGCCTGGAGAATAAATCCCTCATCCCCGCTACACTCTCCTCTCCTGCTGGTGACCTGAGCTCAGACCCCTGAGCCCTTTCATCTGTGTTTCCCAAATTGTGAGATGACTTCAAGAGATACACAGATAAAGATTTTTTAAAATTTAGTAGTCATGTGTTAAAATATATACACATACACATTAAATGCTTGTATCTTATCCATGTAAAAGCATATTTATAAAATATTATTTCATAGATGTTTATGTTTGGTATAAGACTAAACTATATTTAAATTTAAAAATGGACTTGCTTTGGTGGACTACGTAGAATATAAGAGTACAGGTGCTACAGGGGTGTGGCCAAACTGACTGAATATGGGGAAACAGGCTCCCCTCCAGGGGCTCTCTCACAGCATCTGATTCTTTGATTTTCAGTTTCATACACACTCATATCTGAGGTGACTATCCTGGGAGGTCAAGGATTAGTCATTGTTCCTGATGTCCCCACATGACAGAGGGGATACAGGAATACAAGGGAAAGGTTGCTGAGTCGCCACCCCAGAGTTTCCCTCACCTAACAGGGGAGCCAGGAGGGGTGCCCTGTGTCTGCTTGGGCTCATCAAGGTGGGCTGTCTTGAGCCCCCTGGGTCCTGACACTGAACCCTGGGCTGCAGTGAGCTCCCACAGTAGAGCCAGGGGGATGGAGAAAAGGGGAGCCAGGAGCTAGGCCCATATTCTGCTCAGGTGGAGGGCAGTTAAGTACCACTCCCTTATTCCAACTCCCACTTCCCTGGAGCATGTTGGTGCACCCCAAAGGGCGATACCCAAAGGGCGATACCCAAAGGGACTCTACCTGGCATCAGTGGCTAGTCTCCCTCCCCTTTTCCATGTGGGAAAGTTGGTTAAAGGGCCTGCTCTCCCCTCTCCCCACGCCCACACCCCTCAGAAGGGGCAGTACTGACAGTGGCTTCAGTCTTCTCCTTTGCGGGTGTTCTGCCCTGCTCAGTGGAGAAGGAAATGGCAGCCCACTCCAGTACTGCTGCCTAGAGAATTCCGTGGACAGAGGAGCCTGGTGGGCTGCTGTCCATGGGGTCACACAGAGTCGGACATGAGTGAAGCAACTTAGCAGCAGCAGCAGGCCCAGTTTATGCCTGTTTGATGCCTTTTATTTAAAAAAGTATCTTGGTTTGAACAATAAATTGTAGCCACCTAAACTGTAGATCGGAGAAGGCAATGGCACCCCACTCTAGTACTCTTGCCTAGAAAATCCCATGGATGGAGGAGCCTGGTGGGCTGCTGTCTATGGGGTCGCACAGAGTTGGACAGGACTGAAGCGACTTAGCAGCAGCAGCAAACTGTAGATATCTCTGACTAGCCTCCAGAAAGAACATAAAATGTGGGGGTTGGAAGGAATTTCCTATAGTTCTTTTAGTCTGTTGTGTTGCTGAAAGACAATGAGCAAGCCCCCCAGCCCTTTCATGGAAGAAGAGCCCCGTGCCTCCCTCCCAGGTCCTGGGTCCAGCCCTTTACAGGTGTCTCAGTGGGAAGATGCCCCTCCACCCCCAACCAGCTCCTTTCTACTCAGAGTTTTTTGATAAGAGAGGAAAAGCTGGGCCTTCTGAGGAATGGCCTCTTGTTCTGACAGGGACAAAGCCCTTCGCCTTGAAGACAAGCCCAGAAAGTAGACTGCTCTGCTGACTTCCTTTGGATAAAAGCAATGAGGTCATGGAGAGCCCCAGAGAGAAGGCCAGGGAGTGCCCTGCAGGGACCCACAGGAGCAGGAGGACTGCTGCTGCGCCCCTGGCTGTGGGGCCAGGGCCGCCACCACCCAGAGCACAAATGGCCTCGAGCCACCTCAGCCTGAGTGGCACCTGCCCCCGCCAGCACCTGCTGCGGGAGGGAGACGAGGTGCCGCTGGCGCTCCCTGGGCATGGACCCCTGCCTGGCCCCGTCTGGGGAGCAGTCTGCCCAATTCTTTTCTTCTTTGTGCTCTACCCGTACCCCGTTGGTCAGTCCCTTCCCAGAGAGGGGACCCAGGGCATGTCCCTGGGTCAGGGTGGGGGATTATTTCTCTCTTTTGATACTTGGGGAAGGACGAATGTGATTTCACTTAATTGCAGGCCTTGTGCTGTGCTCGTGCTGTGGGGCAGGCCCGTGACCATGCTAGGAGCTGGAGGTACAGTGGCACTGGCTCCGGACCCGTGCTTGGATTGTCTTGGGTTTGTGGCATGATGCTCAGGGCACAGAGCAGGGCGGGGGTGCTCTGCCTGGGCTGTGGGGGGCAGGGCCGAAGGGAGTGTGGCCAGGGAAGCTCCAGAAAGGAGCAGGATTTGAGTGTGGTCTTGTGTCAGGAAGGGCTTTCCAGGCCAAGGAAAGTGCTTAAACACAGGTCCGAGATGTTTGAGGAATGGGTGCAGTTGTGTGGGCTTGGAAGCTGGCACGGGTTGGAGAGATGTGCTGAGAGGTAGGGTAGGAAGGCCCTCTGGGGTCTCAGAGACTGGCTGTGTGGCCTCCGGCAAGTTATTTCACTTCTCTCAGCCTCAGTTTATCTCTGTAATGGGAATAACATAAGCTACTTTCATTCTTGTGAGAAAGAAAGGATATATTGGATGTAAATCAGCCAGCTTGAGGCCGGGCATATAAAATGCTCACAAAATATGAATTATTGGCACTGCTCCTGCTGCTAATAAATAATGTAGATTGTTCTTTTCTGAAACATGTGGCTTGTGTCACTGGAGTGAGCGAGCAGTGCTGCCCTCCTGAAGCAGGTCTGGATTTGTGCTTTCATTTAGGCATACATATCCTATTAATATCTGGTAGGAGATGCTGGTGAAAGAAATCTCACATGGCTGGCTTGCTCCAGGCTCTGCTGCCATCTTACTCTTGACAGTTGCGTAGGGCCAGCATATGGCTCCTGATGTCAGTGAATGCATTTTTAAATTACTTTTTATTCCACAAGTATTTAATGTGAACCTACTATGTGGTGTCCGGTTTTTGGGTTCAATATCTTAGTAAAAGTGTGTAGGTAACAGGTGAAGGGATTAAAGAGAGAGGAGAGATGAGAACTCAGTTCTTTCCAAAGCTGATTTTATAGAATTAGAAATGAATTTGAAGGCTGGAGTTTAACTGCTTTTTGTGGCCTTGCACTTCCCAGGTGGCTCAGTTATAAAGAGTCTGCCTGCCAGTGGAGAGACAAAGGAGATATAGCTTCAGTCCCTGGGTCAGGAAGATCCTGTCCCAGGAGAAGGAAATGGCAACCCATTCCAGTGTTCTTGCTTAGGAAATCCCATGGACAGAGGAGCCTGATGGGCTACAGTCCTTGGGGTGGCGAAGAGTCGGACCTGACCGAGCGGCTGAGCATGCACGCATACCTGGAAACTCAGTGAAGGGGGAGTTTCTTTCGATGTGAGCCTTTCATTGGAGTGTGGGTGCCTCAAGAGTAGCCACTTTGGGGACAGATCACTTTCTTCCATTTGGTTGTTCAGCAGATATTTATTGAGCACCTGCTGTTTGTACCAAGCACTGTTCTATGCACTAGCTGTTTAAATGTTCTTTTAGATATGAATAGTTCTTTCAGGACCATAATGATTACTTGTAAATGGTCAGTTTTGCTTTAGCAAGAACCAAGCCCATTACCCTCTGCCTGGTCTTGCTCACATAGTCTTGGGAAGAGAAAGGGGGAAAACCAATGGACGTACATTGTTGCTTGTGATTGAGTCAAATGCCACTCAGTGGAGTGATGGGTGGGAAAGGGGCTGGAAGAAGAGGAGCTTTAGCTCCTGTTTCTTGCTTTGTGGGTGGAGAGATTCCCTACAGGACAGCCTCCTCCAGGCTGTCAATTTATACCCTCGGTGAGGGGGTTGGGGGGAGGAGGCGATCCCCCCTTTAATGGAAGGAGTGCCTACTCACTCTCCCCTCCCCTCCCACACACTTTGAACTCAGTCTCTCAGGAGGGAGTTTATCCTCTTGTGTTTCATGGTAGCGCATGGCTGCCTTGGACACATGGAGGAGACTGCTGCTGCTGCTGCTAAGTCGCTTCAGTCGTGTCCGACTCTATGAGACCCCATAGACGGCAGCACAACAGGCTCCTCTGTCCCTGGGATTCTCCAGACAAGAATACTGGAGTGGGTTGGCATTTCCTTCTTCAATGCATGCATGCATGCCTGCTAAGTTGCTTCAGTCGCGTCCGACTCTGTGCGACCCCATGGACAGCAGCCTACCAGGCTCCTCTGTCCAGGGGATTCTCTAGGCAAGAGTACTGGAGTGGGTTGCCATTTCCTTCTCCAGTGGAGGAGACTAAAGGGTAATAATTCAGCTAATTTAATAGTAGCTGTCACCATCATGTTTGAGTCCTTTTAATATTCCAGACAAACAAGTGCTTTTCACACATTATCTCATTTAATCTTCACAACTTTGTCAAATTCATACCGTCATCTCCATCTCACGGACAAGGAAAATTAAGACCAAAAGATGGAGTAAGTAAGCAGTCCCTGGTCACACGCTGTAAACAGAAGAGCTGGCAGTGGAGCCCTCTTCTGTTAGGGCTCGGGTGACCTCACCCTCACACCGTCCTGGTGGAGGGATTGGCTCGCTTCTCTCCTGACCTTTTGCTTCTCCCGTCATGCCCTCCCTCCTTCTTTTTCCTAAAGATTCTACAGCTAACAAGCCAGGCTTAGAAAACCCTGAGGAGCTCTCTCCAGATTGGGGCCGCTGATAACACAGCACCCACACTGGGGCTACAAGGGTTAATGCTGGCCTGTGCCCCAGATGAAGGCCTTGGCCTTGGGAGCCAGCTATTAGTCCTCCTTTCTAATTAAAAGTCGCCACCACTGGCTTTCCTCCCCTGCTAACTAGAAGACTCTGTGTGTGTGTGTGTGTGTGTGTGTGTGTGTATTTGTGTGCATAGCTCTTTATCTTAGTTTCCTGTTTCATATTTAATTCGGCATTTTTTCCAGTTTGTGGATGTGGAACACGTGTAAGGTTGGGACATGGTCTGTTAGTAATCATTCCCGCATCTTGGGACTGGCTTGCTCCCACTGAGTCCAACCAAAGGCTTGTGGATGCTAATCTTTCTGCCTCACAGGAGTTCCTTTGTCCTGATCACCCTGGTTTCTGAGGGGACTGCCTTTAGGGTGGTGGTTTTGCTTTGCAGATTGCTTTCTGGAAGGTCTGGGAGGTTTCTTATGTACAGGTGGGGAGTTGCATGGAACTCCGATTCAGTGGATGAAGATGGAAGGCTCTGGAAAGACAGCACCTGTCGGTGCGCTGTTGGGTCAGGGTGCAATGCAGCCAGATCTTTGTTTTTTGTCAAGGCGGCATGCAAGTCACGGCGAATATGAAGTGTTCACTTTCTGGCCTTTCCCTGGGGTCTGGGAGCCCCTACCTTTTTGGATTGGACTCTCAGGGAGGGCTTCCCTGCTCAGCAGCGTGACCTCGTGAACCCCGTTGTGGAGTGTGGGGTGGAAGCCCTAGGAGAGGATGGTGGTGCTGGGGGCTGGGGGCCCCCGGCTTTCTCATCAGTGCCTCCTCAGCCAAGCGGTGTGCCTCACGAGACAGATGGCAGTCACGTTGGGCCTTGAGTGTCCTGGGGACCCCTCCCAACATCATGGGCAAGAGTTGGGGTTCAGCGTTGGTGTCCAGGGTCTTGCTGGAATGCCCTGTTCTCCCCACTCGTAACAGCTCTCATACTGCCAACTTGGGCTTCCGCACTCGACGGGGTGTTTCTGAACCCTGAAATCCTTAGTGTAATTAGCCTCCGATTGCTAAAGATTATCCCATGTAGAGAATGGAGCCAAAGCAGTTGTAAAATGAGAGCTGGGAGGAAGCTTACCAGTCAGTCTGATCTGGGAACGATAGAATCTGGGGTCCTTGGAGCCAAAGTGCTTGGGTCCAAGGTGGAGCCTTGAATTCTGATGCTGCACCGTTCTGTGTGGTGGGGATTTTCTGGGGAGGGGTCTGGACTTCTCCTGAACATGAAGCATCACTGATCTAATCACCCTCCCTTCAGCAAAGAGTGTGGTGGAGAAGTCTCGGAGGAACATGAGGCACAGAGGAGCAGTGCCTAAATGCTTCTAGACCTCAGGCTTCCAGGTGACTGGCTGGCCCTTGAAAGGGCAGATGAGATAGAAGTAAATAGTTTGTATTTCTTCACAGACAGGAGTAATCAACTTCTATTATGCACTCTCAACTTCAGGATATACAGTGAGAAGTCTACAGTATAAAGAATTATAACCAGCCCAGACTCCCTGACTTTGAATAATCCATTATAAAGTACAGGGGTTTTGTTTTTTTTTTTTAATCACAATAGTCTTATCTTCTGTTTATTTCTAAGCTGAACAGAAATGCCCTAAGCTACACCCCAGCTGTGGAGTTTTTAGACCAAAGGCTACTGTTTTCTTCCTGCAGGAACCCTGGGGTGTTTGGGGGTTAAAAGGCCTGGACCAGCCATGTGTGTTTAAAAAACAAGGCTGATTCCGCAGCCGGCGGCTCCAGCCTGACTCCATCCTGCTGTTAATGGAGGACAGAGGACCACTTATAGCTTCCTCTTCACCCCATAACAAATAGCCCGGTGCTCCCCCAGGCCTTCCTGCCCCCCACCCGCACTGCCCTCCCCGTGGTGGCAGCAACAGGCCTGTTCCAGTCTGGTTCCTCGGCAAGCCCTGTGATAAGGCCCTGACTAACCATGTTAGCCCCAAGTGGGCAGGCTGCCTGGCCTCTGTCTGCTCTTTGGCTACATCACAGCCTCTGGGCAGGGTGGAGTCCCTTGTCCTGTAAACAAAGCTTGTTCCAGCTTTGAGCACTGGCTTGTGTGATACCTCTTCTGGGCAGGACTCCTTGACTGCTCTAACCTAGGTAGGTTACCTCTTTGTTACATTCAGTTAACTGATATTTGTTGTGCCCTCTTTAAAAAAATTCTGTATCATAGCCTTCAGGTACACAGTTTAGCTGTGTATAGAGCTTTCAGGTACACAGTTTGTCATCATCATCCCTTATCATAATTCCCATTTGCCAGAATTCACTCTGTCCTCAACTTAGTACTAAGCATCTCACGTGAAATATTTTACAGACTCAGCACGAGAGTCTCATGAAGTTGGCACTGTTGGTATCCCATTTTACAGACATGGAAACTGAGGCATTTTTTTGTATTCTCCTTTCGTAGTTTTTTTTATCACCCTCTGTGATCCACCATGTGCTTATTTGGTTCCTTGTTTCATATCTGGCTCCCATATTATATCATAAGCTCTGTGAGGGCAGGGTTTTCCCCTTCTGAGGTGCTGGAGAGCTGGCATGACAGTGTCCAGCACCCAGGAGGTACTCAGTAAGGGCTCACTTGATGGTTGAATGAAATACTGGAGGCCGTCACTTGTCCATAGCCTCACAGCTTGTCAGCAGTGAAGCTGGAATCGGAGCCCAGAGCCGTGAGCGCAAGCACTGTCGGCAGCAGCACCTCTCAGCCGGGTGGGTCCTCTTGCCCCATCAGACCTTCAGCTCCATCAGTCAGGGCCCTGGTCTTCCCTGAAAGGGCACCCAGGCTTTGGAGTGGGACCCACCTGAGTTCAAATAGTGGTTCCACCACTCAGTTGAGTGACACTTGGAAAGCTGTGTGTCCATTCTGAACCCGAGGGTCCACATTATCTGAAATAGGAAAAATAATGCCTACCCACATGGGTTGTTGTGAGAATTATAAATAATACATGGGTTTCCTGGTTTAACGTAGGTGCTCAGTGAAATGACGGCTAGCATGAAACTGGGCATTTCCTAAACTTTCGGGAAGCCAGTGTACTGTGTTGAAAAGACCTAGGAATCTGTTTATCATCTTTTATTAGATTGTACCACTAATATATGAGTACATGCTCATTGCAAGAAACAACTCAGAAATAAAAAGTAGAAATTTCCATATCCTTCTCTGACCCTAAACCCATCTTTCTCCCCTGAAGGCACTATTATTAATAGTGGTGTGTAGGCACTTACCCAAATAATACATACTTTACATAAAACTATACTAGGCATATATAATTGTTCAGAACTTTGTACTTTTCATTAGCCTATCTCCAGGGGACATCCCCCGTCCCTGCTTTCAGGTTGACTTCAATCTTCTCAATGGCCGCAGAGCATTTCTGCTGTGCTGGACCATTACTTATGTAACCAGTCTTCTATTGATGACCTGTAAGTTGTCTCCAGTATTTCTGTATGGCAACGAATATTGGGATATTGGGGTTTTTTTTAATCTATTGCTGAGGAACAGAGCCCTTAAAACTTAGTGGCTTAAAATAGCTTTTTATTTCCTCAAGTTTCTATGGATTGAGTGGTTTTTTACCTTACATGGTATTGTCAAAGGTGAGAGTCTGAAGTGGTCCCACTCACATGGCTGGCTGCTGGTGTAGGCTGATTACTGGGAACTGAACTAGGCTGGCATCAGGAGTACCTTGGCTCTCCTCTAAGTGGTCTCTACACATGGCTTGGGTTTCTCACAGCTTGGGACTGCGTTCCAGAAGGTCACTTCTGCCACATTCTGTTGGTCACCTCCAGTCATAGGGCAAGCCCAGACGCAAGGGGGCAGGAAATAAGCTCTAGCTCTTGATGTGGAAATGGCCTCTGTGCCTGTGCAGTGGGCAGGGAATTGTTGGGGTCCCCTTTTGGGATTGGTTATAGGTTAATTTGTAGAAGGGGATTAGGGGCTCAAAGGGCTTGCACATTTCTGATCTGGATAGCTAGAGCAAAATTGCCTTCAACAAAGCTGTAATCTCATGCACTCTCCTCAGTAAGGAACAAGAATGTTCATTTCTCTGAACTCACTTAGTATTGAATATCATCAATTGTTTTCTTCTTTGTCCATCTGATGGGTGAAAAATTGTATCTTGTTTTTACTATTAATGGTATTGAGCATCTTTTTAGACTTTCATTCTTCTTTCTACTTGAGAGTTCAGTTTGGGGATGTGCCCACAAGTGTCCTATCCCTCTGGCACCATCAAGGAAGCAGGGTGATGGTTTGAAGGGCTGAGGGTCAGATATGGCATATAAGGACTCTGATTCTGAGTCTTATCAAATAGCTCTGCTGCCCGTGACCTGCCTTTGAGGGAGAGGGTTTCATGGTGTCAGCGAGAAAATTTTGTTAATCGTTCACTGTCTTCAGGCTCGTTACTGACTTAGATGAGTTTTCAGAAGGCTCTGCAGTTCTTAGTAAGAGAATGTTTTACACTTCACTGGAATTGTGAGACTAGCCCTGAACTCTGAGCCCATCAGCTGGGCTGAAAAGCCCATCAGTAACGAGGAGGGCGTGGGATACAGGCAGCCAGATCAGGGGAGTAAAACCTCTATTTAATGCCCTCTTGTTAAGAGGGTTTTCAGGCTTTTTCCCTCTAGTATTCCCACTTTGCTGCAAAAAGAAGATAAGATGTTGGCGATGATACCTTTGATGGGTTAGTCGAGGGTTTAATTCAGAGATACTCTCTGGTCAGGATCGCTCCCACTGCTTTTCCAGCGTTGAATCCAAGCTTTGTCTCCTGGACTTTGTACACTAGCACGTTGGGATGGTCTTGGTCCCAACATGACCAAAGAGGCAGAAAACTCCGGCACACACTCTGGCTTAGGCTGGGGAATAAAATACGTTAGTATGGATCACATACTATGATGTCTAGGGGTAGAGATGGGAATGGACTGGAATCAGGGCTGAGCCCGGGACTCTATCTCTTGGATCTCCTCTGCTCTGCTTTGACTCCGTGTGAGGCGTGGGGTGGTTGCCTGGACCCTCATCCTCGGGGTTCTCAGTTCAGAGTCCCTGTCTCAGTCTCTGGGCCCCTGGCAGGGCCCCTGTGGCCCATTGGCTCTGGCTCCTCAGGGCCATTTTCCCAACCCGGATGCCTGCCCCTTGGCCCAGAGAGCCTGGCACAGTGATTGGCAGAGGCTGGGCAGTGTGTTCCACCACAGGCCCCATCATTTGGAACCTCACCTTGAACCTAGAGAAGGAGTAGAGCCCAAACCAGTGCTGACGGCTGTTTCGTGAAGACAGAGGAAAGGACCTGGGGATGTCAGGGACACAGGTCCTCTCCCTGGTTCCTTTGTGGTGCATTATCACATGGTCATTCATTTAGGATTGAGAATCCACCATGGGGGAAACTTGGGGATCTAACAGCTCAGGTAAAGCCAACTCCATCCCAGGACCAGCAGTGGCAAACAGAAAATTGCAGGTAGCCTAGGAATAATTACAAATAATCCCAAAGCCTGGGTTTCATTCCCGCTTATGGTCGGTTTTTTGCCTTCATGGAGTGGGTGAGGATGTGGCCAGATGCTTCTCCTCCTCCAGCCCTCCTGCCCTAAAGGAGATGGCCGAGTGGCCGAAAGGCCCAGATAGGAGGGAGGGCAGGAGCTGGTAGAGGGCCTCCTTTCAAAATCCACTTACAGGATGAGTATCGTAAAATTGGTTACCTTTATTGCAAACTGTGTGGGTTTAAGTCAGGGGTATATATTTTCTCCAAACTTAAACAGTTTGGAGAAGTGAAATGTCCTTCTTGGCCCAGCGGGGCGAACAACCCTGGGATGTGTTAACAGTTCTCGACGGGGTTATTAGCTTCCTGTTAATCCCTTTATGGTTCACTTTTTTGGTTTTGTTTTGTAGAGAAAATTCAGGTTAAATATTTATTGTAGAGGAAAAGAACGCTGCTCCCTCCTCCTTCTGCTTTGTCCTTGCTGGCTGTCTACTAGGCAATAGCATGCAAACAGGATAAGCTCTAAGAGGCACCAAGTACCCTATGGGAAGAGTCTATGTCTGGACCCCCTAGTCCAGTGGCCCGCTCACCAGCCCAGAGGTATCCTTTCTGAGAGAGTCCAGTCATAGAAAAATGTCCCACATACCCATTACTGAATGATGACATATTCTTTTATTTAAAATATTAATAAAGCAACTAGACTTTTGCACAGTAGCAACTTCAGCAGTGCCTCCTCAACCCCCCGCCCTCATCCTCCCCGAGCTGAGGCCACAGAATTAATCTGGCCTCAGCTCCAGTCACACTGCCCCCAGCGGTGTGCACACATCTGCATGTTCTCTTTTCAGTGCTCCCCATTCACCAGGCACCATGTTGCAAACAGCTTCCTAGCTCAATTGATCAAAAAATGGTTTCACTCAGCATTCTTTGACAACCCCTACCCCACTCCTCATTTGCCATCGGGCTCCAGACACCCCACAGTTTCCAAAACGAAAGCTCATCCTCAAGGGTGAAGATTCATCACCACCAAAACCGCACCATTAGATAGTTGGATGGCATCGCTGACGCAGTGGACATGAGTTTGAGCAAACTCTGGGAGACAGTGGAGAACAGAGGAGCCTGGCTTACTATAATCCGGCAGAGTTGAACATGGTTTAGAGTTTGCACCGCACCAACAACAGCTGCTCCAGAGCTGCTGGTCAGAACCTGAACCAACAAACATGGCACACAGGGCAGGATTCTACTGGGGGAGCTTTCATGTCACCCCCACCATGTCACAGGCCCTGTGTGGGGCCCTGGGGATGAAGTGTTGAAGGATGCACAGCTGCCTTCCTTGCAGAGCCTCATGCCATCCTGGGGCACAGGTTTGGCTGTAACATAATTAATTGTGTGGGTCTCAGTCCTGTGGAGATGACTGTGAACGAACTACATTGATTTTGGATATAAAAGTTCTGCTGTTTTTTGTTTTCTTTTAAGTCACTTATTAGCACTGTGCCTTAAAATGCAGCAGCAGAGAGACATGGAAATAATAATAGTAAAAATCCTTGCTTGCCCATGAGCAGAAGTAACTGCAGAGCATAGGGGTCAGGCTGTGTCCCAAGTGCTTCTAAACTTTATCTCACTGATCCCTCAGAAGAGCCCTCTGAGGTCGGGCTGATGTTACAGGAGAGCAGGTGACCTCAGAGAGAGATGGGGAACTGCAGGGCATGGAGCTCAATGCAGGCAGTGCTTCACACCTGGCCCCTCTGCTTCCTTCTACCTTAGGCCCTGTGGGGAAGCACTGCCCACCTGGCAGTGTCACGCCACTCACCCATCCTTGGGCAGTTTATTGTGAAATAGAAATATTTTTGTTTAAGTGAACAATGAACTATTCCTAGAAGAACCTTGAAGAAACACCTCCCTTAGTTTGTAGTAGAGACATAAATTTTGTTCACACCACTTTCAGATGTGCAGAGAAAATGTAACTTCTTTTTGATAGTAAAATATGCTTTATTAAAAAAATTTTAATCAAAGTATAGTTGATTGACAATATATCAGTTGCAGGTGTACAGCATGAATCAATATTTTTATAGACTATACCCTGTTTAGGGTTATTACAAAATAATGGGAGAAAGTACAACTTCTATATTTAAGGCTATACCTGGTAGAAGCCCCTGACCTACACCTGCCTGCTGGGTGGCAGGAAAAAAAAAGCCAGTGCAGCTTATGATGGAGTCTGAACTTTTAAACAGTCTCTTGAGGTTTCACTCAGTCTCTTTTCCCTTGTCCAGGAAGATGTGCAGGGAGGTCTTAGGGGAATTCATGGTGTGGGCTAAGGGTTCCTTCTGTCCTGTGCTTGCCTGTGGGTGTGAACTGGCTGGTGTCACACAGGACTGTTGGAGAGTCCTCTCGCTGGGTCACCTTGGTGTCTGTGGTGTGTTGAGTTCATTCCTGCTCAGCTCAGACAGCGGCTGGTAGCACATCCCTGCTCGCCTGGGTCACCTTCAGTGGATTCTCCACCAGGTCTTCCACTGGCCGTGGGAAGAGTTCCACCCTCAGCCCCTGGCTCTTTACTCAGTGTGTCCCCGTGTAGGAGTTGAGGAAGCTCTGACGGCCTGCCAGACCCTCTCCTCTGGCCATGCTGTTTGGCTCACTTATCTGTGTTGGAAACTTCTAGAAGCTGCATCAGAAGTAGGGCAAGAACCTCCTCTGCTCAATGTGCTTTCCCCACCGAATCTGGCTCCCACCTCCTCTCTGAGAGAAAACTGAGACTTACATGCCTACATCAAGTACCTCTTGATGCTTCTGCTTGCCGTCTTCTCCCCACAATCCTTTGGGCAAGAAAGGGTGGGCCCCACTTTTCCTTTCTCTCCATTCTGTTCATTTTCCCAACCCCAGCTTCATGGCTGCATCTCAGTGGCCAATGGCAACGAGAGATGCCTCTTCACACCAGTCGTTTTCTCCAGAGAAATGATCATTTCTGACTTCTTCAGTCTTTTCCTTTTATGTCCTTCAAGTAGACGTTTGTCAAGGATTGTGAAATCGTTTTTGACCACCTCCTTTTCAATCTCATGTTGATGAGTTAGTTCCCTCCTTGGCATCAGTGATTTTGTTCTTGGCCACAGAACCTCAGGGAAATCCAAGACGTCAAGTCACGTTTGACGCATGGGGTCCAGAGCCTTGCAGTACACTGAGAGTGTAGCCATACACTCCATTATGAGCCTCTTGACCACCCTGGAGGGTGGACAGGTGAAATGAAGCTTAAAGAACTTAAGTTCTTGAATAAATCAAAGTGAATTGAGCTAATAAAGAAGGTCATGGTAGATGTTGAATTTGAGATGTTTCCAATTTTAGATTTTTTGTTCTTCTGTGGATTTACCACATGTTCATTTGATGTTGATGTTGCTTGGCTTGTCAAGTTCAACTTCCACATTAGATAGGTAGGCTTATGTTGATTAAAAATTTTTTTAATCATTTAATTTTTTAAATATTTCGGTATTCATCGTTTTTGAGATGCAGAGGCCGCCTTCATAGAAGAGGGTATATTTTCAGAAACAAAATGTTCCTGGTTCATGGATGGAACCAAGTAGGTCAGTATTTTAGGACGCCTGTTTGACTTCCAAATTGTTAATAAAGAAGGAGCAGTGGCAGGAGGTGTGTGTTCCAGGTCAGAGAGGTTGGGGAAATGGCTAAGCAGAGTGAACCAGGCTTCTTAAGCACTGGGCCTCTCACCTCTTGCACTGCACACACTATTGTATTAATTCCAGGAGGGACCATCACAGATAGTAGTATTACTCAAACTGATTTTTTTTTAATTGAAGTATAGTTGCTGTGCAGTGTAATGTGTTACAGATGTATGATACAGTCATTCACAGTTTTTAAAGGTTATCTTCCATTTAGAGTTATTATAAAATATTGACTTTATTCCTTGTATTGTACTGTATATCCTTGTAGTTATTTTATACATAATAGTTTGTATATCTTTTCCCCTGTCCCTAAAACGCCCCTTCCCCTTCCCTTCTCCCCACTGGAAACCACTACCATCATTTGTTCTCTGTATCTGTGAGTCTGCTTCTTTTTGTTATATTCACTAGTTTTTTGTATTTTTTAGATTCCTCATATTAGTGATACCATACGGTGTTTGTCTTTCTCATCTGACTTATTTCACTTAGCATAATACCCTTCAAGTCCATCCAGGTTGCTGCAAATGGCATATTTTGTTCTTTTCTATGGCTGAGTAGGATTCTGTCCTACATATAAACCAAATCTTCTTTATCCGTTCATGTTGATGGATACTCAGGTTGCTCCCCATATCTTGGCAATTATAAATAATACTGTTGTGAATGAATATTGGGGTACATGTATATTTTTGAATTAGTGGTTTTGTTTTTTTCACATATATACCCAGGAGTGGAATTGCTGGGTACTATGGTAGTTCTCTTTTAAATTTTTTAAGAAGCCTCCATACTGTTTTCCACAATGACTGTACCACTTTATGTTCTCACAAACAGTGCACACTGGTTCCCTTTTGTTCACATGCTCACCAGCATTTTTTATTTGTGTTCTTTCTGATGACAGCCATTCTGACACATGTGAGGGGACATCTCACTGTGGTTTTGATTTGCATTTCCCTTATGCTTAGCCATGTTGATCATCTTTTCAGATGCTTGTGGGCCATCTGCGTTTCCTGTTTGGAAAATGTCTATTCAGTTCTTCCACTCGCTTTTTAATTGGGTTATATGTTTTCTTGCTGTTGAGTTGCATGAGCTGCTTATATATGTTGGATATCAATCCTTTATTGGTCATATCATTTGCAGATATTTTTTTCCCATTCAGTAGGTTGTCTTTTTGCCAGACTTATTTTTTGATGAGCATATTATGAAACTACTGTTGCATGGAACTCTCTCTGGAAAGTGCTGACCTAGAATAAAATACATAGAGCAAAACAAGGAACTCATATTATCTTAGTATTTCCTTGTGAGCAAAATCCGTGGTCCCTGAGTTAGAAAGGGAGCCTGCAGGACAGAACGACTTTCATCATGATTGTAGACCAAAGGTCACAGTGCTTTATTGTTCTGGCCCAACAAGTTCTCTTCCACAAACAAACTAGCACCAGCTTCTGTGCCTCTGACAGAAGCAGATCTCTCCTGAAGAAGGTGTTGATGCTATGGTGCTTGGCTTGGAGGTGAAAGAGGGTCTGTTCAACTGCAAGAAGTAAATATCCTTCAACCATCCCCTCACCCACCCCTACATCAAACACCTCAGCTCTCCTCCCACCAAAACAACACTCCAGAAGGAAGAGGTGAGGGGAAATGAACAGGAATTTCAAGAATTTGCCTGACACTTCTTTCTTTGCCCTAGTACCATATTGCCTTAGACTGCAAATATGATCCTAGCCGGGTAAGATTTGAATGACAACTGGAATTAGGTGGAACAGTATTCCACCTCTGTTTTGTTGTCATGTAGCCCCTTTAGCCAAGGTCTTAGAGATGGTAGGATTAACTCCAGCAGGAATTTGAGTTGACTCTCCCAGGTTGTGAGCTAACAACAATTGAATGGCTCAGTGAGTTTTAAAGGCTTCAAGAAGGAGCTAGGCCCCATCTCCCAGCTACACTGGAACTGTAGTTTGGGTTGGCTTTTCCAGTGAACAACCCAAATGCTTGGGATGAGGGGTGGAAGGGTCAGGTTAGAAGGGCTCTGAAAGACTCTATAGATGAGAACAAAATCTTGCCCACCTGGGAAAGACCTCTTGGGCTATATACCACCCCCTAACAGATTTATATGTCTGAGGTATGAAACCAGCTCTTGGAGAAGCAATGCTATAAAAACAAAGCCACGGAGGGTATAAACTTGCTGACTGCACAAGCCATAAATCAGTGCGGAGGGGGTCCAGGCCCCTGAAGAGGCCCAGTGCCCGCTGAATCAAGGACAGCCCAACTCATGGGACTTCTGCTGGGCCGCTCATGTCCACTGCAAAATAACCAAAGGTTCCCCTCCCCCCAACTTCCCCCACCATCCTCTGTTTTGGAAACTTAGATACTGTTGACAGAACCTGGTGATGTGTGGGGTTTTTCCATTTCTGAAGGCCATCAGTGCTTCGCGGAACATCTGCCATGTGACCCTGGCTGTCTGGAATCATTTTCTTACTGGTTCATATCTTAGTTTTCTTCAGAGATTACTGGCTTGAAGATGTGGCTCTTGCCTTGTCTGTTTCTGTGCACTGCACAAGAGCTGCTGGCTCCTCTGCATTTAATAGATGGATAGCTGACACTTTGAAGGTGCGTCTGACCTGCCCAGTGACCCCTAGTCCCTGAGAAGTGCCCCCTCCCTCATCAGAGGTAGGTCTGGGCACCAAGTTTATTCTAGGGGACTCTCTTCCCCTGGCTGTAAGAGGTAAGCTGCTGATTGATGCTTGACTCCTCAGCTTATCTCTCATGGGGATTTGGGACTGGGAATCAGACACTAGTTGGTTTCCTCTAGTCTTGAAAGGGGCATGTAAAACAGGAGCTGTGAATCATCATTGCCATCTTCTGTCACATGCATGGAGAACAGAGGAAGGAGGTCTGCCAAGAGAGGAGAATGGAGCAGATGTGCAGAGAGCAGCACAAATGAGAGGTCACAGAATCAAAGAGAGAGGAAAGTGCCTGTCCTGAGTCCCATTCATTCTCCAGGTTCTGGTTCCTGCCCCTCATGAGACCTGGATTCTCCTCCTGCCTTTGGTTCTGAGAGATATACACGAATCCTTAAATTCATCTTCTTTGCTTCAGCTAGTTTGAATGGGTTTCTACTTCTTGAAACCAGAGGGCCTTTACTAAGCAATATGAAAAATAAGTGATCCTTGGTTGAATGCCCGGGTTATTTCATCAGTACATCTTACTGACTTCAGTTTTAGAATACATCTGGAATATGACCATTTCTCCCCATCCCCAGGTGGCAGTAGTGGTAAAGAACTTGCCTGCCAATGCAGGAGACATAGAGACGTGGGTTCGATCCCTGGGTTGGGAAGATCCCCTGGAGGAGGGCATGGCAATCCACTCCAGTATTCTTGCCTGGAGAATCCCATGGACAGAGGAGCCTGGTGGGCTACAGTCCATAGGCTTGCGCAGAGTCAGACATAACTGAGCGACTCAGCAGCAGCAGCCCCATCCCCATTGCTACTAAGTCTCTGTTATCTCATTTGCATTGTTACAACAGCCTTTCTACCGTCTCCTTCCTTTCACTCATGCCTCCCTACAGTTTGTTCTTCACCCAGCAGCCAGAGGGGCAGAGGGTCCTTCCCCTCCCTTCCTATTCTTTCCTTCCTGTATTTTCACATCCTTTCATGAATAAGTTGTTTTTTTTTTTTCCACAAAGCCATTATATGGGACAGAGGAAGGTTGGTGCTTGTGTGTCTGCAGAGAGTTCCTATGGTCCAGAATGAAGTCAGGGCCTGAAAGGAGGGTGTCTATTTATAAAGACTGCCTGACTTGAGGAGTCCAAACCCAAAGGGATGATAAGGTATCCAAGGAAGAGGCATATCAGAGCCTTGGAAAGATGAACAAGGTGTCCAAGTGGTATAGGGAGCAACTTCATATAGAAACTTCATATCAGATGGCAACTTCATATCAGAAGACAGACCTGGGTCGGAGAGGAGGGTGCCCGTGGGGAGGTATAGACCTACATAATAGGTATATGCCCTGTTATGGGGTATCAGAGTCCAAATAGAGTGAGGAACTTGCCCCCCATGGGTTGTCCCAGCATGAGAGTCAGAGGGTAAGAAGGGCCTCCAGGGGAAAGGATGGTGATAACAGATTGGTAACATCAGAGTGATCAAATGAGCAGGTTTATTAGGACTAATGAGAGTCAGGCTTCACAGTGTCAGAGAGAAGAGTAACAGTTATGGAAGGGATAAAACTTAAGCGAACCCTCTGGCATTAGACTAGAATTGGAGATATCTATCAGAACTCATGACTTTCAGTACATAGATAGGTAGGTAGGGTAGACAGATAAACAGACAGACAGACAGATGTAAATGTTCACTGTCTCTGACCACTGAGGGCCTGGGAACAGTGACACTTCAATAGCAATGACCACACCTAGCACTCACATTTTGGCTTCTAATTATCATTTCCCACTAGCAGAAACTAGGACTCCTTGGAGGAATGGCTGATTCCTGGGTTAGGGCACAGAAAGTACAAGAACCACCTAGAATATCTTTTTGTGCCAGAAAACAAGTGCTCAAAAAATCATGGGGAAATGTTACATGGACACAGAAGCCAGTTTGAAGGGGCTTCTGTTGGCCAAATCTAGGACCATTTAAACAGCAACATAAATAGTGATAGTGATCAATTATAACCCAGACTGAGTTAGGAGACCCTGACTCCATGCTAATATAAATTATAAATGAATATTTACATAGTTTTAAGTATTCTCTCCATAAGATATTTTCAATTTCAAAAGGGAACAGAGTAATTTTACAGTGAAGTCTGGGAGACATCACATTAATCAAATGATCAAAGCATTACTGGCAATGGGACAGACTGAAATCATGTGTCACTGATAAGATATCAGTCAGCCTTACTTCTCTGTATTCTTGCTAAAGACGCATAACCAGAATCTAATCGTAAGAACCACACTCATGATTAGAAGTGTGGAAGACACTT
Organism: Capricornis sumatraensis; assembly: GCF_032405125.1. NCBI lineage: Eukaryota > Metazoa > Chordata > Mammalia > Artiodactyla > Bovidae > Capricornis > Capricornis sumatraensis. Next base: position 52,799,403 of record NC_091077.1, read on the forward strand.
CCACAAATGTGGAAGACATTACCCAAAATAACTGATCAGTAATCTTCAAAAGCATCTAGGTTGTGAAGGCTGAGGACCTATTCCAAATTGAAGGGGGCTCACAAAGTATGAGGAAAGTGTGATGCTGAGCTGTCTCTTTGCCACTGGGGTTCGTCTGATCTACGCTAGGCTCTTCTGGGCCTCGCTCCAGGCTAGGGGTTGAGTCCAGGTCTGCACCATGAGTCTCCCATCCTCCTTGGATTGGCAGGTCCCTGAGGCACATTGCTTTCATGGACGTAAAGCAAGTCATGCACAACCATATTTCACATTTCTTCTCACTTCACATCTGGACTGTTTAGTTGGCTAATGTAAGTCACAGGGCCCACACTCAAGGGTGGAAAAACACATTCTGCCCTCCCACCCCTCCTAGACCTCCTCAGGAGGAGTGCAGCTGTAGGACAGTAAAGAATGGAGACCAGTAGCCCCACCTCCCAGGGCTTCCCTGGTGGCTCAATGGTAAAGAAGACACAAGTTCAATCCCTGGGTTGGGAAGATCCCCTGGAGAAGGAAATGGCAACCCATTCCGGTAGTCTTGCCTAGGAAACCCCACGGACAGGGGAGCCTGGTGTGCTACAGTCCATGGGGTCGCAAAGAGTCCGACATGACTTAGCAACTAAACAACACACAGCAGCAGCAGCCCCATCTCCCATGCTTGCTGTGTGCCTTAGCGCTCTGCCAGGCACACTGCATGGCCTGCAGATTCCCATGTTGGTGTGTGTTAGTGCCACCCACACTGCTCAGCCCCGGGAAGGTGCTTCCCCTTGACTGATCAGTGGCTGCTAAATGCTTTTGTATCCTTATTGGGGAGGAGGCTAAAATTACCCTGCGAATGTTCCTTGCCTATTCTGGTACCAGGCAAAGGAGGCCTCTCCGCGGTGTAAAATGTGTCAACTTTTGGAGTCATCAGTTTCATATCTCTGTCCTAAAGAATGAGCACAGATGTAATTTTAAAAAGGGGGCATGAGAAAGGGTGATTTTTGGGGGAAGGGGGGTTTCACTTTGAAGCATGAGGGACCTTAGTTCCCCAACCAGGGATTGAACCGACGCTCCCTGCAGTGGAAGTATGGAGTCTTAACCAGTGGACTGCCTGGGAAGTCTCCAAAAGGGTGCTTCTTATAGCATGATTTATAAGAGTGACAAAGTAGAACCTCCTAAAGGTCCTTCAGCATGGAAAGAGTTGAATAATGCTGGCATTTCCATAATAGTTAAGAAGAATGAAGTAGTCGTGTGTTCTCAGCAGTTTTGTTAGATAAGTGGAACCACCAGGAAGTACCCTGTATGTGTGTGTGCGTGTGTATGAGAAAGAGAGAGGGAGATGGGAGATGAGGTTTGACTTTATATACAACTGGGAGAGATGGTTGAACAGTCTTTGTACGGCTGCAGTCTCCTCGTCTGATGCAGGAGTTGAAGTCCACCAGGCAGGCAGGTAGAGTCCAGGAGCAATGTAAATAAAGTGCGGAGGCTGATGGGTGTGGGGAGTGGAGGGGTGGGTGGCAAGGACCAGTGGGATTTCACTGCAATCAGTCACCCTACCTCCAGCTTCTCTTTCAGGAGAAGCTGATGCCCTTCATCCCAGAGCCAGACACGGACAGGGCAGAGCAGCTGTAGGTCAATAGATCAATGGCAGTATGCATGACCCAAAACCCTGCTCTCACCTTTTGAGAGTTAAAAAGAATATGGTCACTATGTGACATCTGCCCTCCAAATCTGAGTGAAACTGTTCCCTGTTCCAGCCTAACCTAAAACACAGTGGGAAGGGAGATCCCAGAGCTTGCCTTCAACCTTGCCAAATCTCTGCATTACAAAGCCACCACGCTGCTGCTGGGCAAAGATTTCCAAGACAAATTGATGTGTGAAAAATGCAAGTTGCAGGGAGACATATGTTTTAAAAAATACTTCCACAAAAATTATTTCCATCTGTACACATATAGATAGGTATAAGCATAGAGGCAGATTTGGAAAGGTCAGCACTGACCATGGTCATCTCTGGAAGGGTATCATAAGCAGGGAAAGGGGTTCTAAGGGGGCTTTGAGTTACCTGGATTCAAGTGCAATTGAAAGCAAAACACTGAAAAGAAAAAGATCCCTTTCTGTGTTAGTCACTTCTCAAATCAAGGGAACTTTACTTCTCTCTCAGGGCTCTAGTGCTTCAGTTGAGTTCAGTCGCTCAGTTGTGTCCAACTCTTTGCAACCCCATGGACTGCAGCATGCCAGGCCTCCCTGTCCATTACCAACTCCCAGAGGTTACTCAAACTCGTGTCCATTGAGTGGTGATGCCATCCAGCCATCTCATCCTCCGTGGTCCCCTTCTCCTCCTGCCTTCAATCTTTCCCAGCATCAGGGTCTTTTCCAGTGAGTCAGTTCTTTGCATCAGGTGGCCAAAGTATTGGAGTTTCAGCTTAAGCATCAGTCCTTTCAATGAATATTCAGGGCTGATTTGGATCTGGTTGGAAGGACTGGTTGGATCTCCTTGCAGTCCAAGGGACTTTCAAGAGTCTTCTCCAACACCACAGTTCAAAAGCATCAATTCTTTGGCACTCAGGTTTCTTTATAGTACAATTCTCACATCCATACATGACCACTGGAAAAACCATACCTTTGACTAGACGGACCTTTGTTGGCAAAGTAATGTCTCTGTTTTTTAATATGCTGTCTTAGGTTGGTCACAACTTTTCTTCCAAGGAGCAAGCGTCTTTTAATTTCATGGCTGCAGTCACCATCTGCAGTGATTTTGGAGCCCAGAAAAATAAAGTCAGCCACTGTTTCCACTGTTTCCCCATCTATTTGCCATGAAGTGATGGGACCAGATGCCATGATTTTCGTTTTCTGTATGTTGACTTTTAAGCCAACTTTTTAACTCTCCTCTTTCACTTTAATCAGGAGGCTCTTTAGTTCTTCAGTGCCCTTTGCCATAAGGGTGGTGTCATCTGCATATCTGAGGTTATTGATATTTCTCCCGGCAATCTTGATTCCAGCCTGGGCTTCATCCAGTCCACCGTTTCTCATGATGTACTCTGCATGTAAGTTAAATAAGCAGGGTGACAATATACAGCCTTGATGTACTTCTTTCCTGATTTGGAACCAGTCTGTTGTTCCATGTCCAGTTCTAACTGTTGCTTCTTGACCTGCATACAGATTTCTCAGGAGGCAGGTCAAGTGGTCTGGTATTCCCATCTCTTTCAGAATTTTCCACAGTTTGTTGTGATCCACACAGTCAAAGGCTTTGGTGTAGTCGATAAAGCAGAAGTATATGTTTTTCTGGAACTCTCTTGCTTTTTCAATTATCCAGTGGATGTTGGCAATTTGATCTCTGGTTCCTCTGGCTTTTCTAAATCCAGCTTGAACTCAGTGGAAGTGCAGAATCTCAATTACTGGACTTCCAGGAAAGTCCCCTGTGTCATATTTTAGATTCTACATGTAAGTCATATATGGTATTTGTCTGTCCTGATTTTGTATGACGTAGTATGATGATTCAGGGTCCGTCCATGTTGCTGTGAATGCCATTCTGTTATTCTTCTTCTGGCTGGGTAGAGTTCCTTCGTGTATACGCACCGCATCGTCATCATCCATTTTTCTGGCAATGGACGTTGAGGTTGTTGCCATGTCTTGGCCATTGTAAACAGTGCTGCTGTGAACGTAGGGGTGCATGTATCTTTTCTCTGGACATATGCCCAGGAGTTGGATTGCTGGATCATATAGTAACTCTATTTTTAATTTTTTAAGGAACCTCCATACTGTTTTCCATAGTGGTTGCACCAATTTGAATTCCCACCAACAGTGTAGGAGGGTTCCCTTTCTCCACATCCTCTCCAGCATGTATTATTTTTTGACTTTTTGATGTCTATTCTGTCCAGTGTGAGGTGATACCTCATTGTAATTTTGATTTGCGTTTCTCTAGTAATTAGTGATGTTGAGCATCTTTTCATGTGGCTGGTACGATTTTTGAAAAGATATCTCTCACAAGAAGTTTGCTAGTGTTACAGACCCTGCCCCCACCCCCAACCCTGGAACTATTGAAAGGCCTCTTTCTGAATATGATCTCTGAGGGGTTTATTCAGGACCAATAGTCTCAGCTACTTTTCCAAAAAGTAAAACTAGTAGATAGCAAGTGTCAAGCATGTCTGCTCCTCTAAAGTCAACCACATTCCCAGGCTCAGGGGATGCCATCCCCCATGGATCTTCTCCACACAAGTCTCTCCCTCTCCTGTCTTCTGGGATAGCGCTAGACTTTCTCCCTTTGGGAAAGTCTCTCCCTTCTTTTATTTTCTGTTGAAATTCCATGCTTCAAATTTGGGGGAAGAAGTATCTCATCATTTAAAGTGGATTGGCGTTCTCCTTCATTCCTTAGGTCTCCCTTCAAGGCAGGACTTGCTCGCTGTCCAGCGGTGGGGCTGCCAGCAGGCAGCTCCCAGCTCCTCACTCCCTCAGAATCTGCCTCTGCTGCTGGGAACGGTCCCACCCGAGGCCATGCCCTCCTCAGAGTGGCCCGCATCTGGTGGCCCAGGGAAGCGAGGATCTACAGGCCCGACCACTCCAGCCTGACAGGGATGAATCTGGTGCACCACTGGCTCCAGAGCTTTCCGCCGAGTTGGCCGTGCACTGGACAGGCCTGCACTGCAGCTTGACTTCTTCTCTGCTGGTTCTGCTTCTGCCGCCTCCCTTTTGTCGATGTTGACCACTAAGAAACATCTTGCACTCCAAACTCCACATCTGTGTCTGCTTCGGAAGGACCTCACCTGTGACAGTGTGTCCAGGGGGTAGTCCAGCAAAACACGCGATAAGTTGGGGCTTGGAACAGCCTCACTGATCCCAGGGCTGACAGTGAGTGGCAGTGGAGCCAGGCTGCCCCTGGGATGAGACGGTGCCCACTGTTGACTCACCTGCGGGTAGAGTGGAGGATGCACCAGCAGCCATGGAGGTGCTGGGGTTTTACAAGGCTGTATGGATGAAGGGACTGGATGGCGGTTACCCAGCTCCACTGATGCTGTTCACGAAGATGATGGGCAACTGTTATCAGTAACAGGCACTGAAAGGCAGGTGTGAAAGCTCAAGGGCCTCTCTCTTTTATACAAAGATGTTCTAATCTCCAACAGAGGGCAAAGACCCAAACCAGTTCAGTGACTAAACTTCAAAGAAAGTGAAATGCCCAACCAACCACTTCTATCATGCTGAAGTCGAGATCCTAGAACCCTGACAAGTGGGATACAGACATCCCATGTGGGTGCCCAGAAGCTCGTGAGTTCTTCAATTCTGCTGAACCTTCAGAGCCTACAGAAGTAGCCCAGCCCTCCTTAGTAAGGGCTAGCATTGTACTGGGCAGCAGTGCAAGGATCTTTCTCGTGAAGGCAGCAGGTGCCTCTAGGATTTGTTCTCCCCTTCCTTCCTGGCCATTAGGCCTGAAACTGCAGTTAAGTCGGAGCATAACCCAGTGAGGGATACTGTGGCTGGATGTGGGAGGAAAGGGCCCATCCCACAGGGTTGTAGGATGGAACCGGCCAGAGGAGCATGCATGGGCCTCGATCTGAGGATGTCAACCAAAGGAACAGAATGTAACACTGAGCAGGAAAGAGTTTGACTTTGGTGTGCTCTCCTGAGATACAGGACCCTAGGAGATGGTACTGACTCATTTCTAGGATGCTTCCAGAGGCACAGAGAAAGTGACCACCCCTTGCTAAGCAAGGTTGACATCGCCAGAATTGCCATGGCAAATGATGGAGGAACAGGTGAAAGGACTCCAGGGAGTACGTATGCTGACATAGACTGACTCAGTACAGCCAGAACACCTGCCTCCTCATCTTCCACAGGAGCGCTCAGAGGACACAGCAGTTGCCAAAGTGTGAAAAGGATATGCTGTTGAGAAGAACCCCAGCATCACTCAGAGTTCAGTGAAGGCTTTCCTTTACAGGCCAGGACTAAGGGCAGAGTGACTCTCTGAGACTTTGTCTCTCTAATAACTATGGTAGTGATAGGATCTCCCAAATAATAGAGGTCAGGGACAGTGCTTTTAACTCCAGAAGCCAGGGGACCACAATGATCATGACAGCTGGGAAAACTGAAGTGGCAGCAAAGGGTGCCTGACAGAAAGTTGTGGAGGGGGTTGGTATATCACAATGTTTCTGGGGCAAATAGCTCAATAGTTGGTAAGGGTGCTATCTAGCTTGTACCAGCCAAAGAAATCAAGGGGAGATGAATCAGAGACTGGGGTCCAATAAAAAGACACAATCTTTCGCCCTGTTTCCAGACCTAAGCCAGTATTTAGACCTGAAAGCCCCTGACTAAAGAGGTGACTTGGTCTCCAGAAAAATGAACCTGTAATACTATGACATGTAGTACCTCCATCCTTCCTTCAGAGGGGCCACTGCACTGGGGAAACAGGAATACCTAGATGTCTGAGGACTGTTAGAGACAGGGTCTGCACTAACACCTGAAGTGTCCTGATAGTTTCCCTTTGAGGTAAGGCTACAGGGGTCTCTAGAGATCTCTTCAAGAAAATTAGAGATATCAAGGGAATATTTCATGCAAAGATGGGCTCGATAAAGGACAGAAATGGTATGGACCTAACAGAAGCAGAAGATATTAAGAAGAGGTGGCAGGAATACACAGGAGAACTGTACAAAAAAAATCTTCAAGACCAAGATAATCACGATGGTATGATCACTCACCTAGAGCCAGACATCCTGGAATGTGAAGTCAAGTGGGCCTTAGAAAGCATCACTACGAACAAAGCTAGTGGAGGTGATGGAATTCCAGTTGAGCTATTTCAAATCCTGAAAGATGAAGCTGTGAAAGTGCTACACTCAATATGCCAGCAAATTTGGAAAACTCAGCAGTGGCCACAGGACTGGAAAAGGTCAGTTTTCATCGCAATTCTAAAGAAAGGCAATGCCAAAGAATGCTCAAACTATTGCACAATTGCACTCATCTCACACGCTAGTAAAGTAATGCTCAAAATTCTCCAAGCCAGGCTTCAGCAATACGTGAACCGTGAACTTCCAGATGTTCAAACTGGTTTTAGAAAAGGCAGAGGAACCAGAGACCAAATTGCCAACATCCGCTGGATCATGGAAAAAACAAGAGAGTTCCAGAAAAACATCTATTTCTGCTTTATTGACTATGCCACAGCCTTTGACTGTGTGGATCACAATAAACTGTGGAAAATTCTGAGAGAGATGGGAATACCAGACCACCTGACCTGCCTCTTGAGAAACCTATATGCAGGTCAGGAAGCAACAGTTAGAACTGGACATGGAACAACAGACTGGTTCCAAATAGGAAAAGGAGTACGTCAAGGCTGTATATTGTCACCCTGCTTATTTAACTTCTATGCAGAATACATCATGAGAAACGCTGGGCTGGAAGAAGCACAAGCTGGAATCAAGATTGCCGGGAGAAATATCAATAACCTCAGATATGCAGATGACACCACCCTTATGGCAGAAAGTGAAGAGGAACTAAAAAGCCTGTTGATGAAAGTGAAAGTGGAGAGTGAAAAAGTTGGCTTAAAGCTCAACGTTCATAAAACGAAGATCATGGCATCTGATCCCATCACTTCATGGGAAATAGATGGGGAAATAGTGGAAATAGTTTAAGACTTTATTTTGTTGGGCTCCAAAATCACTGCAGATGGTGACTGCAGCCATGAAATTAAAAGACACTTACTCCTTGGAAGAAAAGTTATGACCAACCTAGATAGCATATTGAAAAGCAGAGACATTACTTTGCCAACAAAGGTCCGTCTAGTCAAAGGTATGGTTTTTCCAGTGGTCATGTATGGATGTGAGAGTTGTACTGTGAAGAAGGCTGAACGCTGAAAAATTGATGCTTTAGAACTGTGGTGTTGGAGAAGACTCTTGAGAGTCATTTGGACTGCAAGGAGATCCAACCAGTCCATTCTGAAGGAGATCAGCCCTGGGATTTCTTTGGAAGGAATGATGCTAAAGCTGAAACTCCAGTACTTTGGTCACCTCATGAGAAGAGTTGACTCATTGGAAAAGACTTGATGCTGGGAGGGATTGGGGGCAGGAGGAAAAGGGGACGACAGAGGATGAGGTGGCTGGATGGCATCACTGACTTGATGGACGTGAGTCTGAGTGAACTCCGGGAGCTGGTGATGGACAGGGAGGCCTGGTGTGCTGCAATTCATGGGGTCGCAAAGAGTCGGACACAACTGAGCGACTGAACTGAACTGAACTGATAGGGGTCCACATAATAAATGGAGTCCTGGCCAAGACCCAGCTTATGATGGGTCTGCTGGCTCCTACCATTAGCAACAGACATTTCCTCCCCATCCAGACCCCACCTCCCTATCCTCTTGGTTCAGAGTTTCTTGAGAATAGGACCAGGGTATTTTAAAAAATATTTTCTTTTATTGGAGTTTAATTGCTTTACATTGTTACGATAATCTCTGCCATACAGGACTAGGGTCTTTAAATTAACCCTACTGTCTGGCATGATTCCCAGTATGCATCACAGGGTCGGGGCTTGCTAAATACCAGATTGGTTCAAGCTTTTCTTGACCACTGTCAACACCATACCTCCCCCTGGAGCTTACAGCTTTTCACATTCATTCTTCACATTTGAAGCTTTAACCAATATTGACCTTACTTATTATTTTCTGAAGTTTTTATTTTGAAATTATTATAGACTTGAAGTTGCAAAAATAGCACAGAGCAGTCTAGTCCATTGTTGTGCCATTCAGTGAACTTCCCCAGTGGTAGCATCTTACTAAGCTATGGTACATCGACAAACCAGGAAATTGATGTTGGTGTAGTACCATTAACTAGGCTATGGATTTTGTTCAAGTTTCACCAGTTTTTTTTTTTTTTTACCTGCACTTTTGTGTATGTGTGTGGTTCTATCAAGTTTTTGTCACCTTTAGAAATTTTGTGGCCACCACTATGATCAAGATACAAAGCTGTCCCATAACACAAAGGAACACTGTCTTGCTATACCTTTATGGTCACACCCAGCCCCCATCCCTAGCCCCTGGCAACCACTGATGTATTCTCCATCTCTGTAGCTGTGCCATTTTGAGAATAGTGTGTAGCCTCTTGAGCTTAGCTTTTTGAAGTCCGCTTAAAGTCCTCGAGATCTCCTCGCATTGTTGAATCTGTTCCTTTTCCTGCTGGCTGCTATGCTGTTGTGTGCAGTATCACAGGATGCTTTTCCGGTCACCTGTTGAAGGACATCTTGGTTGTTGCCACTTCTTGGCAATTACAAATAGAGCTGCTTTGAACATTTATATATAGATTCTTGTGTGAACGTTAAGTGTTTTTGATTTCTCCAGGATAAATGCCTGGGAGAGTAATTGCTGGGTTACAGGGTAAGTGTGTTTAATCTTATAAGAAACTGCTGAGCTCTTTTTCCAAAGTGACTGGACCATTTTACATTCCACCACCAATGTATGAGAGTTCTGCATCCTTACCAGCACTTGGTAGAGTTGGTATGTATGTTTTAGCTATGTTTAGTTACCTTTGTGGTTATCTTTGTGGTTTTAATTTGCATTTTCCAATTGAACACATTTTCACATGCTTGTTTCCATCCGCATAATCTCTGGTAAAGTGTCAAAAACTTTTGCCTGTTTTCTAATTGGATCCTTTATCTGCTTACTGTTGAGTTTATTTAAAGAGTTCTTTTTATATTCTCAATATAGGTCCTTTGTTGGGAATGTGATTTGCAGATTTTTTTTTTCCCAATATGTGGCTCATCTGTTCATCTTCTTTCATTTTCTTTTCATCTTTTCATCTTCTTAACAGAGTCATTTACAGATCAAAAATTTTAAGTTTTGGTGAAGTCCAGTTTATCAGTTGTTTGCCTTTATGGATTGTGATTTGGCGTCAGGTCTAAGAACTCTTTACCTAACTCTAGCTCTTGAAGATTTTCTCCCATGTTTCCTTCTAAAAGTTGTATATTTTGCATTTAGATCAGTGATACATTTTAAATTGTTGTATAAAGTGTGAGATTTAGCTGAGTTTCATTCTTTTGCTTGAAAAGTGAAAGTGTTAGTTGCTCAGTCGTGTCTGACTCTTTGAGACCCCATAGACTGTACACTGTCAGGCTCTTCTGTCCTTGGAATTCTCCAGGCAAGAGTACTGGAGTGGGTAGCCATTCTTTGACCCAGGGATCGAACCTGTATCCTTCTGCATTGCAGGCCAACTCTTTACCAACTCTTTACTCCTCCTTGAGCCACCAGGGAAGCCCATTCTTTTGGTTATGAATTCCTGAATTATTCTGAGACTGTTTGTTTGTTAAATACTCTCATTAATTGCTTACCTTTTTCCACACAGCCATCTTTTTCACTCCCCCAAAAGTTAAACGAAAAGTAGGGAGCACACCTTATGTCTCTTGGCATCTCATTCTGAACTTAGTATTTGTTCATTCATTCAACAAATACGAATTGAATATTCAATACGTGCTCATTATGAGGAAGTGCTCATTATTAAGAACTCAACTAAAATTATGCAAGGTGCTTAGAATACACCTGAGCTCATAGAGCTTATAATCTAATGGAGGACGAAGACCATACACAATCAAAAAATGTCTAGTTAATATTGTGATGAAGTAATTGAAAGGAAAAAGAAAACCTTACAGAGGTAAAGACCAAGGAGGAGAGAGGACCACTGAGAAGTGGTTAGGAGAGGCACTCAGGAGAAGGTCGCCCTTAGCTAAGACCTCACAACAGAGGAGCCTGGCGTGCTGCAATCCATGGGGTCACAAAGAGTCAGACACGACTTAGCGACTGAACAACAACACAGCAACAAGACCTTACAGTCTTAAGGTCTGTGACACTATTGTGACTACAATCGAGCAAGAGGGGTGAGAAGCCATAACACTTTTTTGGTCCATCCATCTCTATACCCTCTAAATTGAACAGCTTAAAAAAGCGCCTGAAAGTATGTATCATTTTGTATTAAAAGGTACAAAATGGATGCAGTGCAGTTTTATCTCCTGACACAGAAGAGTATCCTCAACATATTTATTGTTCAGTAAAAAAGACCAGTTTTAGGAAATTCTGTTCCACTGCCCCTGTTTCTCCTTTAGCCACCGGAGTCCCCAGACTCCTTTCCTCAGTAACAGGCAATGAAAAGGCTCCAGATGTTTGAGAAAGTTCCAGGTGGTCTCCTTTGGTTACTGGCCCTCTGAGCTATGTCATGGGCCACCCACCTCTGGTGCCCTCCACTGTTTCTGATTCTCAGGTCTTCCCGGTAAGAAGACTTCCCTCGTGGCTCAGCTGGTAAAGAATCTGCCTGCAGTGCGGGAGACCTGGGTTCGACCCCTGGGTTGGGAAGATCCCATGGAGAAAGGAATGGCTACCCACTCCAGTATTCTGGCCTGGAGAATTCCATGGACTGTATAGTCCATGGGGTTGTAATGAGTCGGACATGACTGAGTGACTTTCATTACTATGCTATTGCTACCTGGTGAGAAAGCAGGTATCCCAGCTCACAGGGCTGGATGCTTAGACTCGGCCGGGCAAGGCACTAGGCCAAGGTACCTGGTGAACAGGAAGTGGATCCCACCAATGCCCTGTATGGGGCAGAGCCCAGCGGCAGCCTCCTTCTCCAAAGGTTGTCTGCAGCCCAGCGTGGTTTTGTGGTTCCCCTTGGATTTTGGATGTTCATAAAACAAGCTGCCAGCTGCTTGCCTGCCACGTGGGTAAGGCTATGTGGGAAGAGCGCCTTGCTGGAAGCAGGGTGGACCGATAGGGCCTGACACAGCCAGCCAGCCAGCCTCTTGGTCAGCTACATGGAGCACTTCCCCAGGTTGGGGAGGGAGACCCAAACTACCAACTCAAGGCCTGCTGGCAGATGAGGAGGTGGGGAGAATTACACAGCCATGTCTCTTTGAGGTTCTCAAAGGTCCTCCCCCAAGGCCTCCCAAGGCTTTCATCCTCCCCTGTCCCTTCTTGGCTGTACCCCTCTCCTGTTCTGCCCTTTGGCATTCAGATCTCCAGAAGCCTGGCAGCACTTAGCACAGGCCTGGTACAAAGCAGGCAGCCTCCATCTTTCCAGGACACTCTCAGCCTATAGATGTTTGGGGAGGCCCAGAGACTGGGGAGTGAGGCTTGAGCAGGTTCCTTTTCTCCTTTGGGTACAGTTGACCAATAAGAACTTTGGGGGCAATCAGATCTCTGCTGGAGGACCTGGCAGGGCCTCCCTTGCTTCTGGGGAGAGAGCAATGGAGTCCACGCACCTGGGTCCTGGCACTCTGGTAATGTGGCCTGCCAACTCTGGGGCTGGAGGGCTGTTCCAGCCCTTTGGTCTCCGGGTTATTAAACCTTGTGGTTCCCCTAGTGATGCAGGTTGAATCTCACTGAACCCAGTTACTTATTAGCTCTCCCCAGACTTGATCTGACTTGAGAAGGCAGTGTTACCTCCTAGCATTTGGTCTGCCTACCCAGACCCATTCTTCTGGGTGGGTGGTGGGGGAGAGATGTTTCCCAGCTTCCATCCACAGACATGGGGACAAAGGCCACTGAAGCTGGGATGGGACTCAGCCTTTTGTTGCACTTGACACTGCCCTCAGACTTGACGTTTGTTCCCCAACACCTTGCGGTCCTTTCTGGCCCTGAAAGGAGGCCCTTTTCCTCCTCTGTGGAAACCAGAGACACCAGGACCCCTGAGAATGGCCTGGGACTGCCAGGTGGTCTGCAGGCCACCCACTGTGTCCATGACACGTGATCTTCCTGTTTCCCATAGCCCCTCACTACAGAGACTCCAAGCCCAGAGGCCAGGATAACAACCAAGCCTCAAATCAGCCTAAAAGATTTGACCTCAGCACCAGAATACCTGAGTTCAAGCCCTGACACTATCACTTATCTGCTCTGTCATCTTGGCTAAGTCACATGACCTTGCTGAGGTTTGGTCTCCTCTGCTATATAATGTGGAGAAGGCAATGGCACCCCATTCCAGTACTCTTGCCTGGAAAATCCCATGGACGGAGGAGCCTGGTGGGCTGCAGTCCATGGGGTCGCTAAGAGTTGGACACGACTGAGCAACTTCACTTTCACTTTTCACTTTCATGCATTGGAGAAGGAAATGGCAACCCACTCCAGTGTTCTTGTCTGGAGAATCCCAGGGACGGGGGAGCCTGGTGGGCTGCCGTCTATGGGGTCACACAGAGTCGGACACGACTGAAGTGACTTAGCAGCAGTAGCAGCTATATAATGGGAACAATAATGCTACCACTTGTCTTGGAGATTAGATAAGACAATGTTTGTAAAGTGCCTGGTACATTTTAATTGCTGATTAAATAGTGGTAGTTGTCTCTGTCCAGGGCTTTCCTAGTAAGCTCAGCTGGTAGAATCTGCATGCCAGGCAGGAGACCCTGGTTCGATACGTGGGTTGGTAAGATCCCCTGGAGAAGAGATAGGCTACATACTCCAGGATTCGTGGGCTTCTCTGGTGGCTCAGACAGTAAAGAATCGTCTGCAGTGCAGGAGACCCTGGTTTGACCCCTGGGTTGGGAAGGTCCCCTGGAGGAGGGTATGGCAACCCACTCTAGTATTCTTGCCTGGAGAATCCACATGGACAGAGGAACCTGGTGGGCTACAGTCCATGGGGTTAAAAAGAGTCGGACACGACTGAGTGACTAAGCACAGCACAATTGTCTCTGTCACCCCATTCTAAATGTAGCCATCTAGTGTGAGGATTGTTCTTCCTGTTCACTGACAGTGGCTGATAGAAATTAACTTACTTTAGCTGGTTAATAACACCAACAGTAAATCCTTATAAAGTACTTGTACTGTTCTAAGCACTTAATATCTATTTTATACTTAATTTTCCTAAGACCTGTTGAGGATAGGTTTTCTTTTATTTTTTTAAGATTTATTTATTTTTATTTTTGGCTGCTCTGGGTCTTTGTTGCTTTGCATGGGCTTTACCTAGTTGCGATCAGGGGCTGCTCTTCATTGCGGTACACAAGCTTCTCATTGAGGTGGCTTCCTTTGTTGAGGAGCATGGACTCGAGGGCACATGGACTTCAGTAGTTGCAGGACATGGGCTTAGTAGCTGTGGCTCCTGGGTTCTCGAGCACAGGCTCAGTAGTTGTGGCGATGGGCTTAGTTGCTCTGAGGTATGTGCAATGTTCCCAGACCAGGGATTGAACACAATGTCCCCTGCATTGGCAGGTGGATTTTTTACCACTAGACCACCAGGAAAGCCTGAGGATAAGTACTATTATTATACCCATTTAAAATTAGAAAAGTGAGGCTCAGAGAGGTCGAGTGAGTTGAGCTGACTGAGGATACACAACTCGTGAGTGGCAGATCCAGGTCTCAGAACCAGGGAATTGAGCTCCAGAAGGTACAGCCACACTTGATTTGCTTCTCTCAGAAAACACAGGACAGTGAGAGAATGTGCCTTAGACATGTGTGGGATGATGGTCAGGCTGGGCTTTTTTTTAGTGCTTTTCCTATCGCCCTGGGCAGAAAGCCACCATCTCTGCTTAATGCCTGGTGTGTCTGCAGCATCTCACTGTTCATTTTTCACACACTGCAATTTTACCTGCCTCTTCCAGCAACCAGGTGGGGCAGGCAAAAGAGAGTAATTGTTATTTCTATTTTACTGAGGCTCAAAAAGGTGAAGCAGCTTGCCCAAGGTCACCCAGTTAGTGTAAAATTACAGGTCTTCAGTTCTGAATGCAAATTCTTTCTCCCATATTATCTTGCCTTTTGTTGATGCCAAGGGCAATTTCTTATACCTGAAAACCATAATATAATAATAAAATCCAGAAACTGAAAGGTCCCTTAGAGTCAGTCAGGCAGTTCATGTTTGAATGTGTATTTGAATATGCTTGAACATATTCAAATGATGGAGAGCTCACTACCTATAAAGGGCAGCTGGAGAGTGGATTCCGATTGTGTACAGGGAGTGGTGGCCAGGGATACAGCTGCCCTTGGGGATGTCTGCCCCTGTGAATGAGGTGCTCTCTGAGGAATGGCCCTACAGCCAGCCAGGCCCATGGGGTCTCCTCTAAACCCTATCCCAACGCCCTCTCAATCCTTTTTCCCTAAAACCACAGTCCCTCCCTCGAAAGGGAGCACTGTCTGCACAGATTGGTTAAGGTTTATTAGCCCTTAAAATTCCTCGGAGATGAGTTGGTATTTATTTCCCTGCAAAGCTTATGTAACCGTAAGAGGATACTGGACTGCCAAAGCTGTCTGTGGTTTGGATCAGGCTTGCAGTGGTTTCTTCTGGGAGCTAAATATTATAATGAATGATCTCATACTATCATTTTCTTTGGACCTGAGTCGTGCTTGTCCCAGTGGTACCCAGAGCTACCTCCCAGGCCCCTCTGTTTCCATTCAGGCCCGCACCTGCAGGTAGTGTTAAGGGGGCAAGGAGAGCAAAAATTAGTCCCTTGACGCAACCTGGCCACTTGGCTTCTTCAAGGAGGCTCAGGTCTGGGTCTGAAGATAAGGCTGAGGCACTGGGTGTGTCCCATAGTGATTGCGCTGCCAGGGAGATGACAAGGAAAGTCCGGCCACGATCTGTTCCAATCTAAGCTTTTATAAGGAGGAAGACTGGGGACTTGGAACAGAAACAGGTCAGGGAGAGCATGACTGCTGGGAAATCACAGACCAGTCCCATAGAAGTGTCAGAGCTGGGGCAACCTTATATTGGATCCTCCAGTTGTATAATAAGAGGTAACATTTATTGAGCACTAACTTCATTCCTCTTTTCTTCCTTTCTTTAACTTCATGCCAGGCACCAAGCCTGTTCTTTGCCTGGTGTGACTGCACAGGGAGGCCATATAAGGCCATGGCTTGTAGTGTAGACGGTAGTTAAAATGGCTTGATCTTCATCCCAGCTCTGCCACTTGCTGGCTAGGTGATACCGGACAATGATGTAATCTGTCCTCAGCTCTAAAAACAGGGATGATAACAGCTCTCCTTATGGGGTTGTTGGGAAGATTAAATGTGATAATTCAGACATAGCTCTCAGCACAGTGTCTGGCACAGTAAAGAACTCCAAAAATGTTAACAATTATCATCATCATCATCTCACTTAATCGTCATAACCACTCTTTGGAGTGGGGATGCTTGATTTCAATTTGCAGGGGAAGAAATGAGGTTTACAGAAGTTATGTGCTCAAGGTCATGTAGTTAATGAGCCACACAGCTGGGATATGAAAACTTGAAGGCTTCATTCCTAGTGTCCTCTTAGTCTGAAGCCAGTGGAGGTGGGGGTTCCTGCACTGATTCCTTCCTTGGGGAACTTGAAAACGTCCACATTCAGGGTGGAAGGGAAGGGGAGGAGAAAAGCTGGATTCCCTGGACATGGACATCTGTCCTGGGAGACTGGTGGTTCTTGGAAAAGCCTGAGGAGCCCATGAGATTGTGAGCTCCAAGAGGGCCTGGGGCTGGTTGGTCTTTTCCACTGTGTCCCAGGTCAGAGCACTGTGCCTGGCCTGTGGCCAGTATTCATGGTTCTTGTTTGACAAACAAGTATCTGCAGTAATCCTTCGAGTACCATCATTTAACAAGTGAGGAAGGCTGCCTTTTCTTTCTGTTATTAGTAACCTCTTTGACCTCAGTGACTTGGTGCTCTCAGCAGTTCCCTCCTGGGAACACAGCTCCTGGGGACAGAAGTTGGCAGTGGCAGTCAGAGCTGTGGGGCCGAGAGAGCCCACAAGAAGGAAGGTGTGGTGGGGACTTTCAAAGACCTGGTTGAGTGCCTTGGGTTTAATGGGTAAATATAAGCCACCTACACTGAGTGTAGTGTGCTCGAGGGCCGCATATACAGCTTGAAGAGACCCTGTAAGAGGGCACAGACTGGTGGAGAAAGAATAGCAAAGGGTAATCAAAAGAGTCATTGATAATTATAAATTATGATAATCACTATGAACTTTTTAAAAAGCTCCTATGTACAGACATAGAGAATAACAGAGAGATGGAATTCTTTTACTTTTTTTGATACTGATTTTTTTTTTAAGATTAGTTGCTTGACCTGTTGTGTTAGTTTCTGCTATACGGTAAAGTGAATCTACTCTCAGTTTACAGCTGTTCCCTCTTTCTCACCACAGAGCATTGGGCAGAGTTCACTGTGCTATACTGTAGGCTCTCATTAGTTATCTATTTTATACATAATACTGTATATACGTCAAGTCCAATCTCACAATTCATCCCTCCCCCCCTCCCACCTTGGTACCCATACTTTTGTTCTCTACATCTGTATCTCTATTTCTGCTTTGCAAATAGGTTCATCTGAACAATTTTTCTAGATTCCGTATATATGCATGAATATACAATATTTGTTTTTCTGACTTACTTCACTCTGTAAGACAGTCTCTAGGTCCACCCAGGAGGTGGAATTTTTATTTCAGAGCTGTCAGGCAGGCCTCATGGAGGTGACATTTAAGCTCCTTGGAAATCATTTTATGACCTTAAATGGGACTCAGTCTTCCTTCTCTAGGTCATGTGGGAATTTGAGGCTCCGAGGCCCGAAGCTGGCGCCAGAGCCTAAGTAAAGCCATGCTAAGGCATTTCTGAAGGCTGTGCTGGCCTGGAATCTCATGAGAAAAGGTCCTGTCCCACCCAGGAGCTGGGAATAATTAACAGTGAAGGGGCTCAGAGAAGAGCTTAATTAAAGAAAGGAGCAGATGGCTATAGCCAATGGGGTGAGAGGCGCCATACGTCCCTGTTTCCTGAGGGCATACACGAGACTTGTTTTTTAAGAATTTTTCCATGTTTATCCACTAGATTTGGGGTCTTCTGAAACTTTTAAAGTGTCCCTAACAAGAAGGCAGCTCTGAATTTTTGCTTTACTCCTCCGTAAAATATGTTCACCCTCTGGTGCTCTCTCTTGGTCATCCCTGCCCACATCCAACAGGCCCTCTGGGTTCCACCTCCAGAATATCTCTTAAGTTCAAATCCATCCTTTTCCTTCAAGTTCCATCACTCTGCCCACCCCATCCTGGCCCCAACTGCCGACACTACCATCTTCACACACTGCCAGGGTCACGTTTAAAGATGTTGATTTTTTTTTTTTTCATTGCTTTCTTACTGCAGTTTGGAACCAAATAATGGAAGCCCTTTCCACGGCCTGGGAGGCCCTGTGTTCTGACCCTGCCCCGCTCCATCTGTACCTTGTGCCCTGTGCCTCCTTACTCCACAGTGCTTTTCACCCACGTTCAGAGGCTCCACCTCGGCTGCTCCCCTCTGCACAGGATTCTGTCTGATTGGATCAGACCTGTGCTGCAATGTCACATCCCAGCTGGATGCCTGCAGCAGAACCAGTGATCAGAGCCTAGGCTTCAGTGCTCAGTAGCTGGAGGAAAGCTGCCCGTGAGCCTCGGTTTCCTCTCACCATGGAGCGTTAAAAAACCACCTTTGGCAGTAGATATTTAGTAAACATTAGTCTCTTGCCTACTTAAGTTACAAAGAGAGTACATCCCCTTGCTGTTCTTTATACTTTACATTTTCCATTCATTTCCTTATTTAAAGTTGTTGCAACCCAGTCTTTAGACTGGGTGAGTATTGTGATCTCCTTATCAACTGGGAAGTGATATCAGAGAGCTTAAAGTTCTGCTCAGGGTCACACAGGCAATGGACAGCAAAGCTGGGACAGTGATGACAACCACACTTGACCCGAGGGTGACGATGTGGAGTTGCCAGAGGAAGACAGCGAGGCCCAGTCAGAGGCAGGGGAAGAGCTATGCTTTCAGCACCCACCCCATCTGCCTGGCCAGGGAGGAAGCTCAGAGTCCCACTTCCCTGCAACCGACACCTTGGGCTTTTAACATCCGATTTTTCATAACTTTCACCCTTTCTCTGATCTTCTCCTGGCCACTTCTCTTGCCACTGATTTTGGCTTCACCAGACTTCTCTTTCCCCTTTAATCAGCTCAGGATAAGCCAGGCAGCCCTCACCCAACCAGCAGTGTGGGGAGGTTGGACCCAAAAGTGGAATGAGTAGTGAATGGGGCAGGAATCCCTGGACAGCTTAAGTGCCTTCAAACAGCTTTACACCGGAGCCCAGTTCATCACCTAAATCCTTCCAGGTGGAGAGCCAGAGGAAGGTGGTCCTAAGGTCTTTAACTTCCGGAATTTGCATTCTTGGAATGATGACCTTGCCCAGCTAAGGCGCAACAGGTCCAACTACACCCATGATGGAGGGAGGTTCGGCCAGAAGAGATTTTGTTCTGGGGCTGTGGTTTTAATGCTCTCCCAGCTGGTTGGATGGGTGCCTGCTCCTTGAGGGTCAGTGGGTATGGGTAGGGGGCAAGGCGGGTGGTGGAGAAGGGAGGCTTCTCAAAAAAAATCAAAAGGGCTGTGTAGCTACATGGGAGGAAGCTGTCTGAACCCCAGCTCTGCCATTTACTTGCTGTTTGACAGTGTATGGTGGTTTAGTCACTCAGTTGTGTCCGACTTTTTTGCAACCCCATGGACTGTAGCCTGCCAGGCTCCTCTGTCCATGGGGTTTCCCAGACAAGAAGGTGGCCATTTCCTTCCTCTCTGACAGTGTATGAAGTGGCTTAACTTCTCTGAACCTCAGTTTCTCTCTATGAAAACAAGGATAGCACTTCCTTTATTTACTTATTTTAAACATATTTTATTTATTTGACTGTGCCAAGTCTTAGTTGCAGCATGCAGAGTCTCTAGTTGTGGTGTGAGAGCTCTTAGTTGCAGCATGGGGGATCTAGGTCCCTGACCAGGGATCAAATCTGGGCTTCCTGTATTGGGAGTGCAGAGTCCTAGCCACTGGACCACCAGAAAAGTCCCAACACTTCCTATATTAAGCAGATCACTTGTCTGTTTCCTGTGTGCTCAAGCCTGTGCAGTGAGTAAGACAGACAGGAGACAGAATCTCTAATCCCATTGTGCCTGGGGTTGGGGGTGGAGGGTGGGAGTTGGGGAGTAAGCAAACAAGAAATACATCAACAGTGAACACACAAGATAATTTTGGTAGTTCTCAGTGTCAGGTCAAAAGCCAGAGGGAGTGGGGACCATGAGGTAGGCCTCTCTGAGGAGGTGCTGTTTGACCAGAGAGCTAGAAGAGAGAAGTCAGTTCTATCCAGAAATGGAAGAACATTCCACACAGAGGGAACAGCAGGTGCAAAGGCCTTGGGTGGGAATGATCTTGATATGTTTCAGGAATAAACAGTGGCCATAGAATGTATGGTATAGTGAGTAAGTGGGAGAAGCAGGCAGGAGATCCAACTGTGACAATTCCCTGTGGGGCTTTCAGGCCATAATCAGGAATTTGAAGGCCATGGGATGGTTTTAAGTTAAGCAGAGAAATGACATCACTGGACTTGTATTTGAAAAGCTCACCCCCTTGAACTTTCTGAGCTTCATTCTCCCCATCTGTTAAAATGGGCATAGTAAAAGATTACTGAGGGGATTAACAGACATGAAAACAACACACAAATTGATTCACACATATTAAATGCACAACAAATGTTTAGGGCCACCATGTAAAGACCTTGCAGGAGCCATGCAGCTCCCTGCTTGAGAGTGGGGTGGCTCCTAAAGGGTTAATTCAACCTGTCTGGGGAAAAGCTATCCCACTCCGCTAATGTCATGGTAAGGGATGCAATTCAGGCTGTTTATTTTTTAGAGATTTGGCACCCCTATTAAGCAATCACCCTGTTTATGTCACTGCTAATTGAAGTAAATTGCTTTCTGCAATCAAATCGGGAAGTTCCCCCTTCCGAACATGAAGGGACTTGGACTCCAGTTCCTGATTTCCAGTATTTAGTCTGCCTTGAGTCTTACCCTTTAATTAATTGCATACATTACACTGATTTCCTTAACCTGCAGTTGGCTTGTTGTTGGGTCCAAAGTACATTGATTTTGAAATTGCCCTCTGGGATGGGAAGTATGCCCTCCCCTTCCCCCTCTCCCCAGCCAGAGCTGCCTTGGGGCTGCCGGCAGTTGTGACGTGGAGGTGAGTGGCAGGTGTGACTGCCGTGGCTCCGGCAGTGGAGAACTACTGCAGTGCATTAGAACCCAAACCTCAGGTAAATCAGGCTGGAGGCTGTCCAGGGCGCGGGTTGGGGGGTGCAGATCCATGCTCACAAATCTGCTCTACCTCTAGCTCTTGTGAGGGGCACAGGAGGGGCTCTTGTAGGCAGAGAGTAAGCACCCCAGTGAAGCCGGATTCTCCTGGCTCACTGGCCACCTCCGCCTGCCCCCCGCCCCAACACACACACATATACCAGCTCTCTTTCATGCACACAGGCCTGACATGAGAACCTGGGGAACCTGGGGAACAGAGTGGGTGTGAGGGAGTTCACCAGAAGACAATGAGTGGGACAGAGGCTGGGACCTGGGGTTTTAAGGATGGGTGGGAAGCTGCCAGAGGGGTATCCTAAGGAGGGAGGGAGCATTGAATTCCAAGGTCTGTGAGGCCCAGCCCTCTGAAAGGGGACCCCAGAGCCTGCTCCTAGTCTCAGTGGTCAAGGGCAGAGGATGGAGAAAAAGATTTGATGCTGGAGAGAGTTGTCAGGCTGAGTGCCCTTGGAAGTCCTCCCATCTTTGCTGGACAGTGGAGAAAGGAGGAAGTACCCCCACCATTCTTCTTCTGAGCCAGAAGGAAAACAGGGCCCCAAGATTCAGTCCAAGGTGAGGTGTTTTAGATGGTTTACCTGAGATGTGAAGAGTTTCTCTTTGGAGATCAAGCCTGTGCCTGCAGAAGGCAGGCTTCAAGGTCCAACTCAGCAGCTGCTGCCTCCAGTAAGTCCTGTCACACACGCTCAGAGGGACCCTTCCTCTGGATCCCCATGACACTTCGTGCCTCGGGGACAGCAGACACTCTGCTAGGTCTGAGGATAAAGACTCAACTCAGACACATTCCCTGCCTTAAAGGGAGAACTAGTCAAGTAATCAGGAGCTAATTATACCAGCATTTCCTGAGCACTTACTGCTCTCCAGGCCCCGGGCTAAGTGCTTACATACATTGACTCATTCGTTCATTGACTCGCTGCACCCAGACAAGGTAGAAACTCAGTATACTGAGTTTCCAATAATAAAATCAAGACTGAACCACTTTGGAAATTTGTGTGGCAGATTCTTAAAGAGTTAGATATCGATTTACCATACAACCTAGCAATTTCATGCCTAGGTATATACCCAAGAAAATTGAGACCAGATATCTACACAAAAATTAGATGGAAACATTTTCACAGCAGCACTATTTATAATAGCAACAAACTGGAAATATCTCTCAGTAAAACTCAAATATCTATCAGTTGATGAGTGTATTGCATGCTAAGCTGCTTCAATTGTATCCAACTCTTTGACTCTGTGGACTGTGGTCCACCATGTTCCTCTGTCCATGGGATTTTCCAGGCAAGAATACTGGAGTGGATTCCCGACCCAGGGATTGAACCTGTGTCTCTTACATCTCCTGCATTGGCATTGGCCATCAGGTTCTTTACCATTAGTGCCACCTTGGAAGCTGGATGAATGTATAACACACACACACACACACACACACACACACATATATACAGTAGAATATTATTTGGCAACAAAAAGGAATGAAGTACTGATACAGGTTGTAATATAGATAAACCTCAAAAAATTATTCTCAGTGAAAGAAACCAGACACAAAAAGGCACACATATTATATGATTTTATTTATATAAAAAGTACTCAAAAAAAAGTACAAAAAAGGCAAATCTTTTTTGTAGATTGATGGTTGCCTGTGGCTGAGGGTTGAAATGAGGATTAACTGTAATAGGGCGCAAGGGACTTTATGAGGTCACAGAAATATCCTAAAACTCAATTATGGTGATGGTTGCACAACTCAGTAAATTTCCTAAAAATTATTAAATTGTACAATCATTAAATAATGAATTTTATATGTAAATTATATTTCACTAAACTTGTTCTGCTTTATTGACTATGCCAAAGCATTTAACTGTGTGGATCACAATGAGCTGCCAAAAATTCTGAAAGAGATGGGAATACCAGACCACCTGACCTGCCTCTTAAGAAACCTATATGCATGTCGGGAAGCAACAGTTAGAACTGAACATGGAACAACAGACTGGTTCCAAATAGGCAAAGGAGTACGTCAAGGCTGTATATTGTCACCCTGCTTATTTAACTTACATGCAGAGTAAGTACATCATGAGAAACACTGGGCTGGAAGAAGGACAAGCTGGAATCAAGATTGCTGGGAGAAATATCAATAACCTCAGATATGCAGATGACACCACCCTTACGGCAGAAAGTGAAGAAGAACTAAAGAGCCTCTTGATGAAAGTAAAAGAGGAGAGTAAAAGAGTTGGCTTAAAGCTCAACATTCAGAAAACTAAGATCATGGCATCTGGTCCCATCTCTTCATGGCAAATAGATGGGGAAACAGTAGAAACGGTGAGAAACTATTTTTGGGGGCTCCAGAATCACTGCAGATGGTGATTGCAGCCATGAAATTAAAAGACGCTTACTCCTTGGAAGAAAAGTTATGACCAACCTAGATAGCATATTAAAAAGCAGAGACATTACCTTGTCAACAAAGGTCCATCTAGTCAAGGCTATGGTTTTTCCAGTGGTCATGTATGGATGTGAGAGTTGGACTATAAAGAAAGCTGAGTGCCAAAGAATGGATGCTTTTGAACTGTGGTGTTGGAGAAGACTCTTGAGAGTCCCTTGGACTGCAAGGAGATCCAACCAGTCCATCCTAAAGGAGATCAGTCCTGAATGTTCATTGGAAGGACTGATGTTGAAGCTGAAACTCCAATACTTTGGACACGTGATGCAAGGAGCTGACTCATTGGAAAAGACCCTGATGCTAGGAAAGATTGAGGGCAGGAGGAGAAGGGGACGACAGAGGATGAGATGGCTGGATGGCATCACTGACTCAATGGATATGAGTTTGGGTAAACTCCGGGAGTTGGTGATGAACAGGGAGGCCTGGTGTGCTGCGGTTCATGGAATCGCAAAGAGTACGACACAACTAAGTGACTGAACTGAAACTTGTTTTTAAAAAATTGAGGCTCAGAATGGCTATTATAAAAAAAGAAATCCACAAACAAAAAATGCTGGAAAGGGTGTGGAGAGAAGGGAAACCTTCTGTACTGTTGGTGAGAATATAAACTGGTATAACTACCGTGGAGAACCGTAAGAATGTTCCTTCAAAAACTAAAAACAGAGCTACTGTATGACCCTGTAATTCCACTCCTGGGCATATATCTGGAGGAAAATATGATCTGAGAGGATTCATGCACCCCAGTGTTCACTGCAGCACTGTTTACAGTAGCCAAGACATGAAAGCAACCTAAATGTCCATTGACAAGGGAATGGATAAAGAAAGATGTGTATATACACAATGGAATATTACTTGGGCATTAAAAAGAATGAAATAATGCCATTTGTGGCAACAGGGGTGGATCTAGAGATTGTCATACTGAGTGAAGTAAGTCAGAGAAGGAGAAATAGTGTATGGCCTCCCTTATATGTGAAGTCTAAAAAGAAAGTATACAAATGAACTTACAAAACGGAAACAGACTCACAGACTGAGAAAGAGCTTCTGGTTGCCAGGGGGAAGGATGGGGAGAAGGGACAGTTAGGGAGTTTGGTATGGACATACTGTATTTAAAGTGGATAGCTGACGAGGACCTACTGTATAGCACATGGAGCTCTGCTCCATGTTATGTGGCAACCTGGATGGGAGGGGAGATTGGGGGAGAATGGATGCATGTATATGTATAGCTGAGTCCCTTCACTGTTCACCTGAAACTATCACAATATTGTTAATTGTCTATACCCCAATACAAAATTAAAAGTTAAAGAAAAAAATTGAGGCTCAGTAAGATCACTTATGGAGAAGGCAATGGCACCCCACTCCAGTACTCTTGCCTGGAAAATCCCATGGATGGAGGAGCCTGGTTGGCTGCAGTCCATGGGGTCGCTAAGAGTTGGACACGAGTGAGCGACTTCACTTTCACTTTTCACTTTCATGCATTGGAGAAGGAAATGGCAACCCACTCCAGTATTCTTGCCTAGAGAATCCCAGGGACGGGGGAGCCTGGTGTGCTGCTGTCTGTGGGGTTGCACAGAGTCGGACACGACTGAAGTGACTTAGCAGCAGCAGCAAGATGACTTAACCTGTCTACAATGAAACAGTAAAGCCGGAATTCAGTGGGTTACAGAGACCACATTCTTAGCCACTGGGCAATGCGGCTTCCCTGAGATAACATTGATCTCTGCCTTGCAGGGGGAAGCTCACACAGGCCTGGGAGGAGGCAGGCATTCTTGGGATGTTTCTGGAGGATGTAGTAATAGTTGGGTTGGGTCTTGAGGTCTTATGTACAAGTTTACCTTCTTTACCAGGAAGCCTTCTGGGCTCCCATCTTTGACCCTCACTTCCTCTTAAGAGCTGGATCTCACTGAGTAAACAGAAGAGGGAATGTCCACAGAAAGAGGAGGACAACACCAGGCATCTTCCTGGAATGTGGAAATCCATATTAGGTACTAATGTGGCCTCCGGGGAGGTTTTAGCTGGAGCTGGGGATGGGCCGAAGACTCAGGCTCAGACCCACCGACATCCAGGGCTGAGTTTCCCACAGGCCGAACTTGTCCTCTGCCTCCCTACAGGCTGGCAAGAGGGAAAACTTCACGCCCCTTGTGAATTCTTACGGGGACTGCTTGCAGAAGGACACTTGAATCAGGTTTGGGAAACAAGGGGAACATAGTCTTTAAGAAACATTTCCAAACCACTTCCAATCTGATTCTCACTGACTGGGTCTCTGCGGTGTCTGAAGAGTAGGGTGGTTGGAGCAGCGGCCGGTGCAGGCACTGAAGGGGCACAGTGTCTGAAGAGGATGAAAAGTCAAGAAGGAAACAGAAGCAGAGGACTGCT
Organism: Capricornis sumatraensis; assembly: GCF_032405125.1. NCBI lineage: Eukaryota > Metazoa > Chordata > Mammalia > Artiodactyla > Bovidae > Capricornis > Capricornis sumatraensis. The sequence continues at coordinate 52,825,255 of NC_091077.1, forward strand.
CGCCGTTCACCAGCGGTTCTAGACAGTGCCAGAGTTGAAACTATTCCTTCCCGTGGGGCAGCCTGCTCCTCTACCCTCGCCCGGTATGCTGCTGCTTGGTCACGTTGATTTACTGGCAGGTTACACAGACTCATTACAAATTGGCTTAAGCCAAAAAGGTCATGTAGTGTAAAAGGAACTGAACTGTCTCGTGGAGAAGACTAGGGGATGCCTCTCTCCTTCCTCAAGGACCCTGAGACACACCTCTGGCCTCTCTTTGTCAGCCTCTCTGTTCCCTCTCCACATGCTGGCTTTCTCAGCTTTACTGAATTGGCAAGTCCTCAGTTTCAGCAACCAGCAGAAACTGACCTGCCTCTCTTCGTTGTAACGCTGAATTCCTGGGAGGCAGAAATCCACCGGGACCAGGGTGGATCCTAATCTAATGGCCAAAGGAGAAAGTCCTAAGTTTTTAGGACTCATACAGGACTGTGTGCTGGCCAGAACCCCCAAAGTGTGTCTTGAGTATTTGTCTGGGTGTAGTTTGAGAGGAGTAGGACAGCTCTTGGTTTGGGATTCCTATGAGTCTGTCTGTTTCTAAATATACCCATTTACTTGCGATATAACATTTTTTACTGAAGTTAACTGTTGTTGTCTAGTTGCTAAACTGTATCCTGCTCTGTGCAACCCCATGAACTATATATAGCCTGCCAGGATCCTCTGTCCATGGGATTTCTCAGGCAAGAATACTGGTGTGGGTTGCCATTTCCTTCTCCAGGGTAAATTACCTGAAGTGGATTTTTATTTCTTGCAACAGAACACTCCTTAACCAAAATAAAACAGTATAAAACCCCACATAACTTGACTGGCAAAAGGGACCACATAAGAAATAACAAATATTCAGTCTGCAAATAATAAATACTGAAAATAGTGTGGAGAAAAGGGAATCCTACTACACTGTTGGTGGGGATGTAACTTGGTGCAGCCACTGTGGAGAACAATATGGAGGCTCCTTAAAAAAAAACAAAAACTAAAAATACATTTACTTTATGATCCAACAATCCTGCTCTGAGCATATATCTGGAAAAAACAAAAACCCTAATTCAAAAAGATACATGCACCCCAATATTCATAACAGTACTATTTATAATAGCCAAGACATGTCAGTGACCAAGTGTCCATCAACACAGGAACAGATAAAGAGGATGTGGTACATGTATATACAATGGAATATTTTGTTGTTGTTCAGTCACTAAGTTATGTCCGACTTTTTGCAACCCCATGGACTACAGCATGCCAGGCCCCTATGTCCTCCACTGTCTGCTGGAATCTGCTCAGATTCATGTCCATTAAGCGATGCTCTCTAACCATCTTATCGTCTCTGCCCCCTTCTCCTTTGGCCTTCAGTCTTTCCCAGCATCAGAGTCTTTTTCAGTGAGTCTGCTTTTGGCATCAGGTGACCAAATTATTGGAGTTTCAGCTTCAACAACAGTCCTTCCAATGAATATTCAGGGTTGATTTCCTTTAGGATTGACTGGTTTCATCTCCTTGCTGTCCAAGGGACTCTGAAGACTCTTCTCCAGCACCATAGTTCAAAAACATCAATTCTTCAGTGCTCAGCCTTCTTTATGGTCCAACTCTCACATCCATACGTGACTACTGGAAAAGCCGTAACTTTGACTATATGGACCTTTGCCGGCAAAGTAATGTCTTCTGCTTTTTAATATGCTGTCTAGGTTTGTCATAACTTTCCTTCCAAGGAACAAACATCTTTGAATTTCATACGTGAAGTCACCATCCACAGTGATTTTGGAGCCCAAGAGAGTAAAATCTGTCACTGCTTCCACTTTTCCCCTTCTGTTCGCATGAAGTGATGGGACTGGGTGCCATGATCTTAGTTTTTTTAATGTTGAGTCTTTAGCCTGTTTTTTCACTCTCCTCTTTCCCAGAGATTATCATACTCAGTGGAGTAAGTCAGACAAAGAAAGATAAATATCATATGATATCACTTATATGTGGAATCTTACAAAATAATGCAAATGAACTTATTTAGAAAACAAAACCAGCCTCACAGACATAGAAAAACCTATGGTTACCAAAGGAAAACGGGAAGGGGAGGAGGGATAAATCAGGAGTTTGAGATTAACAATTATATAACCACAATATATAAAATAGATATTTTACAACATTGTAAATCAACTTCAATTAAAAACAACAACAAGTAATTAATACTTTTGAAAAAAATGAAAAGTGGCAACCAGGTGAGGATTCTGAACAGTTTTACCAAATCATTCTTTCTTTAATTTTCAGTCTGTGTCGGTCTAAGGAGTTAATGATAACTTTGCTGAATCCTTGAAGAGTTACCTCATATTTCAGATTTGATTGTGGATGTAAAAGCAGAAAACAATACATAAATAAATATATGGAACAAAAAGGCAGATACCCTTGGTTGTGATTGGATCATGCTGGGAGTGGGGGCAGCTCATCTGTGAATGAGGCACACATCTGTGTGTGTGGCAATCTGTCCTTTTCCTTGGAGTCCTAGGGCTATTACACAACTGCTTAGAGAAGACCAAAGGCTCCCTGAAGGCAGGGCCATCTGTCCCTCCTCTCTCTTACCTATTCTTTCTTACGGATTTTTCCATTTTTCCAACCCACTGACAGCCATCAGTAAGAAATTCCTCGGGCTGGATTTTTCTAATGGTCAGCAAGCTTTCTCCAACCCCACCCCCGACCTCCCTCCTTCCACCTGCTCCCCACCTCCCCCTCTCCTCCCCCTTACCTCTCCCCCATCCCCCCACCCCCACCTGGCTGAGAAATTGACTGGAAGTCAGAGTGCAGGCCTGGAGAGTCTTGGCCCCCTAAGGAGATGCAGTAGGAGGGACTAGCATCACTTGTAAAATATTCTTACGCAAAATGTTTAGCTGGAATCTAATCCAGCCTCCACTTCAGTTTACAGAAATAAAAGGAATACAGAAACAAGTTAAATAACACCATGAGGAAACAATCAGACAAATCAAGACTACAGAGTATTCCATAAGGTAGCAGGCCTGGACTCATCACAAAGCTGATACAATTAAAAAAGAATAGTTGGGAGGACCATTCTAGATTAAAAGGGTCTTAAAATACATTAAACCAAAACAAAAGAAAACAAACAAAAATACATAAAACTGCATGCAGTGTATGCCCTTTAATTGGCTCCTGAGTCAAATAAGTTAAAAGATGTTTTAGGGAATACCAGAAAAGTTTGACTCCCAACTGGTTTGTTTGTTATTAGAAAGTTGGTGTTAATATTCTTTGGTGTGACAGTAGTAGAGTGAGTAGGAAGAGAATGTCAATATTTTTGAAGATGTGTGAAGAAATATTTGCAAATTATTTTATATTTCTCCTAAGTAAAAGTCTACATATTTATATGTATAGATAAAGCAAATATGGCAAAGTACTTACAGTTGTTGAATCTGGGCAGTTGATATAAGGATGTTCACTGTTTTGTTCTTTCTTTTTTTTCTCTATATTTAAAAATGTTCGTAATGAAAAGTGGAGAAATAAAAATAAAGGAATAAGATGTAATTTGAATCCGTTTAATACATGTGGGTCTTGAGCCAATTACATAACCCTTTTGAAACTCAGTTTTCTTTTCTGTAAAATGGGGCTCATAGCAGCACCCCCTCCTGAGGCTGTTGTAAAGACTGAGTAAGACCATTTATGTAATGCCCTTAATACCATGCTTGGTAAGCGCTCAGTGCCTTGACTTTATCCCCAAACAGTGATACACAAAAGACCACCAAGAGGCCTCTTTCCTTTCTAGCTTCATCCTTGGTCAGAGGCTGGTTTCTCAGTCACGCTGAGGGCTGGGCTCGATGTCTTCTGCTTGCCCTCTGGAGCCAGAGTCTCCCTTCTCTACTTGCTGTGTGACCCAGGTTGGGTGTGTGTGTGTGTGGACTGGGCTGGACTGCACCTTGAGCTCCGTTCCCTCTGGTGTCTAATTTCTGGGTGGGTTCAGTCAAGGAGAAGCACCAGCTGGAGGCTAGAAGGAGGGAGAAGGATGAACTGGATTGCGTTGGTGGACACTCTCCCCTCCTCCGGCCCCTCAGGCTCACCCACTGTGGCTCACCCCAGAGCACTGCACTGTCCCTTGTTTCTTTCCTTCAGGTTTGTAAATTGAACTTTTATGAAACTTCTCATTTATCCAGTTGGAGTGGACCCCTTATTTCCTACCAGAACTCTGACAGATACAAGGTCTTCTATTTGTCATCCATTTTGCCAGGTAGGCCCTGAGGGATGTCACACTTAGTAAACAAAGAGTCCTGTTCCTCCTGTCACTTATGTCTTCATTTCAGGCCTGTCCCCTTAGGGTTTTCTAAGCTGACACCAAATTCCCTATTCCAATGGACTAGTGTACACAAAAGGACAAGCCAGCACCCCTAGCTCGCCTCCACCCCCTAACACACTGAGAAATCCCATGTGGATCCTGCAGTCCCTTTGTTTTTGTTGTTCAGTTGCTCAGTTATGTCTGACTCTCCGCCACACCTGACTTCACTGTCCTTTGTTATCTCCCACCATTATTTCCCTTGGCTCACCCCAAATCTTCAGATCAAGAAGGACTTGTTGGTTGTGCACACTTCCTCTTGTACTTGTGTGTCTAGAAGCCGAGGAGCTCATTGGAACCTACTTAAGTGTCTGAGACCCACTGATAACAGACAACCAAATGTGGTAACACTTAGCAGAAGGCTGTGTGCAGTGTGAGGCTACATTAAATCAGGTTTATAGTGATAAGGACTCAGAAAGCAAATTTGTCTAAGACAAAAGGGTTATATCACACGTTCCTCAAATGTTTCCTCGAATCTTTCAATATCTGTGTAAATTGCCCCCAAACGAAGAAGTTGGGGTTTATGAGCTCAGGGCTTTGTTTTTTTTTTTAATATTTATTTATTTGGCTGCCTCTGGTCTTAGTTGCAGCATGCAGGCTTCTCTCTGTGGCCCAGGGGCTTAGTAGTTGTAGCACTGGGCTTAGTTATCCTGAGGCATGTGGGATCTTAGTTCCCCGACCAAATCCAACCCACAGACCCTGCATTGCAAGGCAGATTCTTAACCACTGGACCATCAGGGAAGCTCCAGGATTTTGTTTTATGTCTTCTTGGACAATGGTCTGGCCTTCCCATGTGGCTCAGTGGTAAAGAACCCACCTGCCAATACAGGAAATGCTGGAGATGCAGGTTTGATTACTGGATCAGGAAGATCCCCTGGAGAAGGAAATGGCAACTCACTCCAGTATTCTTGCCTGGAAAACTCCATGGACAGAAGAGACTGGCAGGCTACAGTCCATGGAGTTGCAAGAGCTGGACATGACTGAACACACATGCACAGAAACAGGAGAATGGTTTTTCCTCCCCAGTTGCAAATATGAAGAGGTGGATATCATTTGTGGGCAAGATTTATTTGTGGCAATATGGTCACTGGTCCCCACCCTGGTCCTGCCCCTGCTGTGTTCAGTGAATGATTTCAAACCTCCTTGTGTTCACCCACTTGAGAAGGAAGGTCCTCGGGAGGATGGGACCTGCCTTTTTGTCCCAACATGGAAGAAGATAGCTGATGAGACTAAGTCATCTTCTGGTTTGGTAGGTCAGAAAGGGTCCTCTCAGAGGGTGCTCATTTCTCTCCAACAGCCCAGTTAAAAACCTTCCTGGGAGTGCTTCTCAAGGACCTCAGAAATCTGAACCATATGGCGAGTTTGTTTGCACTTGAATCCTATCTCCTGGCTCCATGCATTGGCTGCAAGGTAGCGATTATAGCTCCTCAGTGTAAGCCTCACCCAGAGGCTCCTTGGTGTTTGCGGTGAGCATATGGACAAATGGAAAATAAACAACCCAGTGAATATTGGGGGGGAGCTGGCTCACGATAAGATGTTGTGGAAAAGGGAGCAGTCATGGCAAGTGGAACTTTAGCAAGTACATAGGAAACCAGAGTAAAGAGTCCTTCCCCAGCACAGCTTCCCCATGGAGCAAGGGTGCCATAAGATCACCTGATGTTAAACCGATCATTTATTACATGCCCCACACTGGGCTGAGCCTTTGATATGTGTCTTCTCATTGGAGCCTCACAACAACCTCTGTGATAACTAAATGTTATTTTTAACAATAATGCTTATCTTCATACTAAAACTCTACTTTCCACATGAGGAAATTGAGATGTTAGAAGGCTAAGGAAAATTCTCTTAAGGTTATACAGTTTGCACATGGGTAGCAACAGACCTTGAACTCAGGTCTACTTTGCTTCAAAAGCCCTACTCTTAACCACTGTGCCACACTGCCACATCCTGGCCAGATTGCCGAGGAAGTATTTTCTTGTCACATAGACCTGGCACACAGGAGAGGGCAGAAGACGAGGACATAAGCGTCATAAGGACGGGAATCTTTGTTTCACTGTGTCCCCAGTACACGGCAGGTATTCGCTAAAAACAGTGATGACTACAATGCAAGGAACTGACTTTGATCAGCAGTCTCTACCCCACATGGTTGTGGCCCTGGGATTATGATGTGAGGTCTGCAGACTAGGGAGAGGTTTGGATTTTAGCTCTGTGGGTTGAGGCTGCAGGTCTTTGAGAAGGAATGTTGCAGAGAGCTTACCAGGCAAGCAGGGGCTGGCAACATGTGACAGGCACAGGGCTGGGCCCCTGCCCTGCGCGTCCTGTAGGTGGTAGGCACTTCGGGCAGTGGGGTGGGGAGAGGAGGAAAAAGAGGTGGTGTGGGAAAACCTAGGGGAGGGGGGAGGGAGCCGACAGCAGGAGTGAGGTTGGAATGCCCCGGTTATTGCTGCTCTGGCAGGTCAGACAGACTCCCAAGGCACCTCCTTCCTCCTACTCCTTCTCCCATTGTTGGGCGGTCTGAATGAGAACAATGGGAATGGAATCCTTCTTCCCCTCCTGCCTGGCAGGGCTGGGCCGCTTCCTCCTCACCCCACCAAAAGGAATGCTTTCTTGTCCTGGCTGTGTGGTACCCGCAGGCAAGAATGGCACTGGGGGCACCCCAGGGACGGAAGGCTTTGTGGCTTGAGCTGATGACGATTTGGGTTGCAGTAGGGAGGGAGTGGGTGTGGAGGATCTTTTCAGAATTCCTCCTGGGTTTCTTGTGAGTGTTTCTGCTCTTTCTCCTGACTCGTTATGGGATCTCCTCTCTGGAGCAGACCACTCTGGCAGATCTATGAACAGAGATGGAGCCAAACAGTCCCAGCCCTTTGAGACAGGTTAGCTATGCCTGGGCGCTTCACATCTAGGGCTTCCTATTCAAGGCTATACTCTTGATCTGTGGCCTCCACATAGTCTAGGAGCTGCTGTGTTTTGTGTGTGGAAACAGTTTTGTTGCCACCTGTCTCAGAAGGCTCTTAGACAGACATGATTTACTGTTTATCTTGGCCAGTTTAGGCAGCAGTGGGGTGGCATGAGCATGGAGACAGGTTTGGAAGATGCAGAAGCTGCTGCTTCTCCTCTTTCCCTGCACGTGATGGTCGCTAAGCACTTATTTAACCCCTCCCTCACTTGCAGGGGTAGGGGGGAAGGACACCCATTCACCCACAGTCTGTGAGTTTGACCAGGAAGCTCTCAAGCATTGGCCCTGGAGGACCAGATTCTGCCTCTGTTGTCATCTCTCATTCCAGGGCCCAGGACCCTTGGGGACTCTGCAGATCTCCAGGCTTTCAGAAAATCCTGAGGAGTCCACTGTGGACAGAGAACCATGGGTGTGGGGCTGTGAGGGCTGATCTTACTAAGGGCAGGGAAAGGTGGCCAGGCCATCGACGTGTCTGACAGGATGCCAGCTAAGTCTTTTCACCAGTATTTTGGAGTTGGGAACAGTGGGGTGGGGCTGTGGGGTCAGAGGGGAGTATCTATCTGAGTTGGGGGAACCAGCCGAAAAGTGTGAAAGAACGTGGATTTAGAAAACTTGGGTGGGTGCTGGGTTCCAGTCCCGCCACTGCACTGTGGGACCAGGGGAGAGAGACACAGTGACGTTACAGAGAGACTCACTGACGACACAGTGATGCAGACTGGCACCTACTGAGTTATTCAGGGTACTGATCACCACTGTTAGCTCCCCTGGCTGCCAGCCTTCTGCCTTACCTATGCAGGAACCCATGGGAGCAGAGGGCTGGCATATCTCCATCCACCATAGGCAAACATTCACATTTCATCCCACTGTTGTTGACTGAGCTGCTGCCCTCAGGAAAGAGACCCTCTGTGAATCAATCTTCAGAGAGTGAACCTCCCCGGTCCACCAGCCTGGGGAAGAGGCAAACCTGGGACTGCACAGAATGGGGACAGAAGGAGTCTGGCTTCAATTTACACAGTCTTTGGATGCATCCTCCAGCTTACGGTCTCCACCTTTGCTCCCACTTTTATGGATACTTGGTGTTCTCAACCTTGAGTCCCTTGCAGGGATCTGTGTGCAAATCATGTGGCCTCTCAGCCTGCCCTGCTCTGGCTTAGGAGCCAGCTTTGTGGTCCCGCCAAATGGAAGACCACTCATCCATCTGCTTTCCAGCTTTCTTTTTATGGTTGCTGGGTTTTTGTTTGCTTTGTTTTGCTTTTTCTGCTGCTGGCTCTTCTATTCATGTTGTCCTTCTGGGTTTATATCTTTCTTTTTTAAAAAAAAGTTTCCTTCCTCTTATGTTAGTGAGCTTTGGGATGTTAATTAAGTGCATGTGTTCAATCTTCCATTTTTAAGTGGATGGAATTTATCCAATCAGCAGATTTATTCCTTTATCAAACATTGAAAGCTTTCAGAATTTGGGATAACAGAAAACACTGTAAGTCGCAACCCTTAAACACGTTTCAGTTTGCAGATTAATTTTGCAGATAAGTCAGTGTGTGTTGTCTGTTCTCTCAGCTCCTAAGACTTCTACCTGCCAATCTGTGCCTTCACTTTGGAGCTCAGAGCCTAGCACAGTATCAGCCCCTCTTGGAGCTTGGCGCCTGTGTTGGGTGACTGACTGAATAGCTTATGACCTAATTAGTCCCTGTCCTGTGGCATCTTTCGTCTCAGGAGAGACATTCAGTGTACCAAAAAGGTTCGTGTCCATAAGCCTGTGCTTGCTTTGTTAGTTCATTTTTACTGAAAATCAAAGATATCAAAAAGTCCATAAAAGGGACATGTAATAAGAAATACCATTGTACCCAGTATCCAGCTTAAACCTCACAACCTTACAAGCCCTTAGTCTCTCTTCCCTCTCAGAAGTAATCGTAATCACCATTTTGTGTTAGTCCCTTGCTATTTTTTATAGCTTTACTACCTGCACATGAAAACCTAAACAATACATTATTTCCTTCGCCTGTTTTTGAAATTTATATAAATGGAAACATCTATTTGTAGTTTTCTCTGACTGCTTTGGCAATGGCACCCCACTCCAGCACTCTTGCCTGGAAAATCCCATGGACGGAGGAGCCCAGTGGGCCGCAGTCCATGGGGTTGCTAAGAGTCGGACACGACTGAGTGACTTCACTTTCACTTTTCACTTTCATGCATTGGAGAAGGAAATGGCAACCCACTCCAGTGTTCTTGTCTGGAGAATCCCAGGGACGGGGGAGCCTGGTGGGCTGCCGTCTGTGGAATCACACAGAGTCGGACACGACTGAAGTGACTTAGCAGCAGCAGCTTTCACTCAACATTTTTTTGGAGGGTCTTTCAAATTGGCCCATGTAGCTACAGTTCATTCATTTGGAGGTCATGTTACCTTGTGAGCTAATACCAGAATTTACTCATGTATTCTACTGTTGATGGACATTAGGATGGGTTCCCTTGTTTTGCTCTTCTGAACAACAGAGGTGGGGCTACTGTGAGGCAAGAGAGGCCCTATATGAGCTTCTGTGGCTGCCGTAACAAATGACCGCACATGGAGTGGTTTAACACAACCAGAATTTATTCTGTCACAGTTCAGGAGGCTAGGAGTCTGTAATCGTGATGTTGGCAGGACCACACTCCATTTAAGGATGTAGGAGAGTCCTTGCCTCTTCTAGTTTCTGGTGGCTCAAAGTGTTGCCTGATTTAAGGCCTTGTGGCAGCATAATTCCAATCACTGTTTCTGTCTTCACACGACTGTCCCTCTTCTCCCTGTGTCTCTCCTCTGTGTCTTTCTTATAAGGACATTTGTCTCTGAGTAAGGGCCCACTCAGATTATCCAAAATAATCCTCTTTCTAGATCCTTAACTTAATTACATCTTCAAAGACCCTTTTTTCCAAATATGGCCATATTCAGAGGTTTCAGGCCCCTTTTGAGGGGGCTACCATTCAACCCATTGCAGACACCAAAAGTGTGGATATCAGAGGCATTGACCTGCAACTGCCTTTGGAGTAAATGCCATCTTAGCTTTTGTGCCCCAGGAGCCTCTCTTCCTCCCTTGGGTCTTGTCTCTGCTAAACAACCTTGCAGTGAACATCTGTTGTGCATGTTGCCTGGAACTCTTGGGTAGGAGTTTATGTAGGGTGCGTAGCACAGGAGTGGAATTGCTGCATGATAGAAAGTGAGCATACTCGTCTTTATTAGGTAAGGGCAAGCTTTTTCCAAAGTGGTTGTACCAATTTATGTTACCACCAGTAACACTTCCTGTTGCTTCACATCTTCTCCAAGCCCTGGGTTGACAGACTTACTTTCTCTGTTTTTTAAGAAAAAATATTTATTTGTTTGTTTGGCTGTACTGAGTCTTCTCAACATGCTGTGTCTTTGATCTTCATTGTGGCATGTGGATCTTCAGCTGTGGCATGCAAACTCAGTGGTCGCATGTGAAATCTGGTTCCCTGACTCAGGATCAAACCTGGGTCTCCTTATTGACAGTGCAGAGTCTTAGCCACTGAACCACCAGAGAAGCCCCTTGGCTGATTTTCTAGTTATGATCCATCTGGAAGGTGAGAGGAATAGGTATGGAAGCCTAGATGTGAAAGGGTAGCTCATCACAGTTTCAGTGTGCATTTCTCTGAGGACTAATGAGATTGAGCATCTTTTCACATAATGGGCCATTTGTGTTTCTTCTTCTGTGAAATGCTTTCTTAAGACTTTTGCTTATGTTTGTAATTTATTTTACCATTTTATTTTTTATAAAAGTACTTTATATAGTCTCTGTATTAATTCTTTGTTAGTGAAATATGTCCCAATCTTGTTTCACAAAGTAGTCTTTTTGTACTTTCTTTTAAAAATGTCATTGAATTTGTCAGTTGTTTCCTTTATCATTTAGGCTTTTTCTTCTTGATTATATCCTTGAGGATATAAAAATATTTTTAGTGACCTTATAAAGATTTTATACTTGTATATTTCATATTTAATGGATGGGCCTTTTGGTTTTTCAATGTAAGATGTGAGACAGGTATGCATTTTAACTTATTTCTGTTTAATTTACCAAATGTTTCAACATCATTTCTTAAGTAGTTCAGGCTTTAATCACTATCTGAAATGTCTACTTGGTCATAAGTCCTACTTCCACATATACGTGAATATATTTGAAGTTCTCTATTATGTTCCATTGGTCCATCTTCTTTCCTTGTTCCAATAAACACTGTCTTTATTAATCCAGCTTTAACAGTAAGTTACGGTATTTGGTTGGGCGCCCCTGCCAAACTCGTTCAGAAGTCTTAACTTTCTTGGACAGCTTAAATAGTTGTTCTACCATACACATTTTTGAAACAGCTTTCAAGTCCCTGGAAAATACCTGTGGGATTTTTTTTTTGCAGGCATTACATTAAAGCTAAAGATGAGTTTGGCTAGAATTAATAGGACTATGATTTAAAATTTTCTTATCTAAAAACATCATATTTCTCTCCATCTCTGTAGGTCTTTTAAAATAACATTTAAAGTTTGATCATTTTCTGCAAAGGGTTTATGTTTCTTTTCTAGATTTGTTCCTAAATACTATATCCACATATGGTCTCTTCTCTGTACATGCAGAGAGAGAGAGCAAGCTCTGATATCCCTTCCACTTCTAATAAGGATTCTAATTCGGTCAGAGTAAGACCCCACCCTACTCATTTAACCTTTATTACCTCCTGATAGGCCCTATCTCCAAATACCTTGGGGGTTTTAGACTTTGAGATATGAATTTGAGGGAGCACAATTCAGTCCATATTACCATTTTCCAGATGAAGGAACTGAGGCTCCACTAAGGTAGATGATTCCTCCCAGGATACTTTAGAAATTAAGACCTGAGGTTAGACTAGAAACTGGAGTTCTGGGTGTGAGCACAGTGCTCTGGTGACCTGGTGGTCCAGTAAGGTCCAGAGCTTAGCAGGGACCTCCTGGCCCCTGCTCAGAACCCAGCACTCCACCTGGTCCCTGAGATGGGTGGGAAGGCACAGAAGCACCTACGAGAAGCACTGCAGACATGGACATCCATGTGGATTTGGGGCATTTTCCCCAAGGGGCTCTGTGAGACGAAAGAGGAGAGCGGCGCAGACCCCACATGGTGACTGCAGTCCACACACGTGCGGTGGGGGAACACGCACAGGAACTGGGGGGCATAGAATTTCTGCTGTTGCAAGGCAGGGGAGTCTTCAGGTAGCAGACCTTTGGGTTGGCTGCTGCAGATCACATTTATCAAGTTCTTGCCATGTGCGAGCTGTGCTGAGTGCTTTAGAAAACTACATCATGGGACCCCCGTCCACGACCACCTAGTGAGAGAGGAGCTCAGGTAAGCACCCTGTATGATACAGCTAGGAAGTGGTGGGTCCCAGACTGGTTGGTTCTACCACCTGGGTCCTCCCAGTCCCTCCCTTTAAACTCCCACCTTCTCTGAAGTGAGAGACCAGCCTCTTGGTGATACTGCTGAGCTTGCCAGGCCTCTTCCCACAGCCTGGTCAGACCTGGATGATTCTCATCTCCAGGAGGGAAAATAGGGAAGAGAAATGTATCTTGGTCTCCAAGGCCGATCTAGGAGCCAAACAGATCAAACAGGGTGGGGGTAGGGGCCTGGAATGTCCCAGGCTGTCTTTTCCCAAGTTGAGGAGCGGAAGCCATGACAGCTAAGGGGATTTGTGGAAATTCCTCTGCACATTGTTACCAAGCAAAGGAAGTGTTTCAGAGCTGAGCTCTCAGTTTCTGCCCTAGGGAGCCAGGGCCAGCTTCCGCTTCTGAAGCTTGTTTGTGGGAAACCGAAGGGACTGTTTGAGGTTCTCCGTATGGGGGGCTCCAAATAGTCCCCCATCCTTCCCTCCTAGAGGTGAAGGGGGCAGAGGGTCCAGTGAGCCAGACAAAACAGCCCCAGAATCTGTTCCTCTGCTTTTTCCTCCACTTTGGGGTGGATGGCTCAGAGCCGAGGCAAATGAACAGCAAGATTTTTTCCAGGCCTGCTGGTATTTGTTTCTGGCACAATCAGCACAAGCAGATTAGAGAAACAGTTGCATTCTTCAGTCTATGTTTGCCCTTTGGACTGGACCTGATCATGCTTCATACGTGTGTGGCCCTGCATGGCCACCAGTCCTCTCTGGAGGGACAGCCAGGCCTGACATCCCTGGAGTGGCTGTCTGCACTCTGCCAGCTGGTGAGTTGACTCCCAGCCTCTTGGAAAGGTCGTCACTGACTCACCAGGAAAGCTGTCCATGCTTCTGTACGTCTATCTACATATGGAGACACCACTTACGGACACACACGTATATATACCTAAGTGTGTCCCGTGGCTTCCTGCGTCCTGTCCATTGCTGTCCTAGGCTTCCTCTGGCTCCACTGTCTGGTGGAGGAGCGCTCTGTGGGAGTTCTCCACAGACCCCAGAGGAAGGGGAGGCTTGCATTCCCCTCCCACCCCCAGAAAGGCTTGTGGGAGCCAGACACCGAGGGCAGTACCAGGCTGTTCTATCCAGGCCCTGCCAGGAAAACCCTTTCCCAGAAAATCATCTTTGAGGTGTGACAGAAACCTGGCGGAGGAAGGAGGGGTATGTAGGTGCATAAGGTTATTCTCAACCCTCACATTCTCTTTGGTTGGAAAGTGAGGGTCTGTCAGCTAGGCTGAACAAACCCGAGAGGGAGTCCGCAGCCCGTGGGAGAACTTTTACAAGAGGAACTAAGCGGGAGGTGCTCCTTTGCCTGCCTTTCTTCTCTCCCCCACTCACTCCTTTCCTCCCCTCCCTCTCTACCTCTCTCCCTTCCTTTCCCTCTTCCCTCCTCCCTTACCTCTTTCCTTCCTTTCTCCTTTTCCAACCTTACTTTCTCTTTATTCCACCTTGGAAACAGCACCAAGCACCTCTGCTGTTTAATTTTTTAGTGTATCCGGCCCGGTTGTAAGCACTGAGGTTGGAGGGTGGAACAGGTCACAGCCCGGGTACCCAAGGGTTACAAAATGGCTCGCCTGTTTAAAACTCCATGCTGGGGGCTTCCCTGGAGGCTCAGTGATAAAGAATCTGCCTGCCAGTGGAGGAGATGCAAGTTCAATGCCCAATCCCGGAAGACTGCACATGCTGCAGAGCGGCTAAGCCCATGAGCCACAGTAGTAAGCCTGTGCTCTAGAGCCCGCGAGTCTCGCCTGCCGAGCCCAAGTGCCACAGCTACGGAAGTCTGCCCTCATAGAGCCCATGCTCCAAAAGAGAAGTCGCTGCAGTGAGAAGCCCGCACACCATCTAGAGAGTAGCCTCTGCTCGCCACAACTAGAGAAAACCCGTGCAGCAGCAAAGACCCAGCACAGCCAACAATAAATAAATAAAACAAAAAAAAAAAAAAAACAAAAAACTCTGCATTGGGTGAGCCTTCAGGAAGGCCAGAGTTGAACCTGTCATAATTGCGCCTCCAGCTCCTTCATTCTCCAGCACTGAGGGAAAGGGCGTTTGTGGAGCCCTAGCTGCAGACTGAGCATGCGAATGCCTAGGAGAAGTGGCATTTGGGGTCATTTGTCCAGTGATATCGTCTCATTGGGAGAATTATGACTTCAGGGTTAACAGAGAACTTTTTTTTAATGGTTCCTATCCATAAGACTTCTGGGAAAGGGATGGTTTCCCAGTGTGTAAAAGATGAATTTTTCAGAGTCAACATTCCTAATGCCCAAATACACTTTAGGACTATGAAAACTTCATGTACAATGATATGTTGTTAGGAACTAAATCGTACTGAGCAGAGTTGTAAGAGGGCATTTTATGTTTTATTTTTATTTCCATTCGCGGTTTATTTTTGCTCTGACATTTTATTATAATTTCTTCCTACAGTAGGTGAAGTGCTTGGGAACTTAATTTAAACCAGCCTGACTTTCTGTGTGTTTTTTTAATATTTGTTTAAGCTTTTATTGAGCTTGTCAGGCAAGTCAGTGTGCAAAAATGCAGCCGAAAACCCCGTTTTCCTTCTGCGGTGCTTGCCCATTAATACTAGGTGGTGACAACAAGATTCGCGCACACTTCAAATGGGGGATTATTCTGGGTTTTCAAGGAAATTCGAGCCACCTGTTTAAGAAACCTCTTACTGACTTAGGATGATGAAGGCCATCTCCCCACTCAGCTGTCACTCAGAGCTCCAGCTCCTGGGCGGCAGGGGGGCCCTTCTGACCTGGCCAGGCTCTACAGGAGCAATTTGCATCACAGGTCGGAGGCCTGTCCTCCCAGCTTGTGGCTTGGCCTCAGCCTGGGCCAGAGAAGCAGCTGCCATCTATCTGCCTATGGGGAACTTTCCAGATCCACAGCAGGCTGCTTTCCCCTGGGTTTGGGCTGCCCAGTCTGGAGCTGTTTATCATGGACAGCAGAACAGCATGGGATCACCTTGAGGAAGTGGGTTGTGAGAGCTGATTGTGTGGCCTACGTGTCGGGGAGCCACGCTACCCACAGACTTTGGCCAAGGGAGAAACAGAAAGTCAACATTTTCCAGCAGGCTGGGAAGCAGCTGGGTATTACTGGAGTCCAGGACTCTTTGGGAGAATAGTCTTGTGGTGGCAAGAGGCAGAAAAGTGGTGGTAGCAGGGGCACAGCCTGATCTTGGCTAGGCTGGGGGCAGTTTGAGAACCACTGGTCTGATTCAGGTCCATCAGATGATAGGTGAGAAACAGGCCTGGTTTGGGGGGATCAAGACGAAGTACCATGTGCATCTGCACTCAGTTTGTGGCAAAGCCAGGACAAGGTCTGCCAGGCTAGATTTCTTTCTGCTGCTTCTCTTGCTGGTCCAGGTAGGATGAGACTGTGATTTCTGAAATTCTGCCAGTTGCCATACTCGATCTGCTCATCTCTCTTTCAGTTGGGGTTGGTCCTCTGCTCACAAAATAGCCATCTGCAAACTGTGAGGGGGATTCGTTCCCTTTCTCCCAGGGCATATGTTGATCATTCAGAGGTTGGCTTTTTTGGTAAATGTTGTGAATAAGAGAGCTAGATGAATTCTCTTTGGCTTTAAGGAAAAAACTGGTCGGTCACAAGCTGAGTTCGCTAAGTCTGGGCTCCTGCCCTGTGCCCTTCTCTTCTAAAGGAGGGCTCTGTGCCTACTGTCCCTGCTGAGGCCTTCTCTTCTAAAGGAGGGCTCCGTGCCTACTGTCCCTGCTGAGGGGACAGCATTTTTGGCCTCGTGTGACAAAGCCCCTAGTCACTGATGTGGATCCAGGGGTGGCCTGCTGACTGAGGGGAGGGGACAGTCACAGGCTGGCTAGGAATCTCCAAGAATCGTAGCCTTGAAAAGATGGTCTGGCCCAATCACATTCTTCCCCTGGGAGTTCAGAATTGGGAACCTCAGAAGCAGCAGCCATTTGCAATGGAGGTCAATGCTGAAAGGCTGTTTGGGATTGTGTGATGTGGAAGGGGCATGGGTAGCTCTGAGGGGCCTTGTGCAGGGGCAGGCGAGGGAAGTTGAGGAAAATAGCAGTGGAGAGAGACCAGGGGAGGAACAGAGAAGCAGTAATCCCATGAGAAAAGTCTGCAGCTCTAGTCTTTGTTCCCCCAAAGCCTGATTTCTCTGTGGTTTCTTTCCCTGGCGTCTAGCACATTCCCTGATATGTCTTGACCACAAACATCCTTTGCTTGAGCTCACCTGAATGGATCTCTGTTCCTTGGAACTTCAAGTTGCTAGAACAGGGACTGCCAACTTTTCCTATAAAGGGCTGATAGCAAATATTTCAGGCTTGCTACATGGTCTCTGTTGAGTCACTGCTGCCTTCAGAGGGTGACAGCGGCCGTAGATAACATGCAAACAAATGGGCATAGCTGGACTCCAGTGAAACTTCATTTCCGAACAGGTGACCAGCTTGCCAGCTAAGGTTTGTCTGCACCAGGTGGAGACTTAAGTGTTGCATAGAGCTGGGATGGAAGGATCTAATTCTTAAGGAAGACTGGACTTCTAGCCACCCCTCTCCCTATCCCCTTGAGGCCATGTCTCATTTGGTTATGGATTAAGGATAGGTGGAATAGGAACCCCACATTTTCTCTGTACCCTCTTTTCTCTCAGTGTTCTGACACTTCTCTAGGCTGGTGAGCTACCACATGAGACATGATAGGAGCCCCAAACCCAAAAGTTTATAGAAGTCAGGATTACCTAGCTAGCAGACCTAGCCCAAGGTATCTGCAAAGCAAGGGCACACCCTAAACTCAGCTTTTGTTATGAACAAGGCCACATTTTACACAAAGGAAATCTTGTTATTTCAACATGAGTGCTGTAATATACTGAAAAAGCAAATAAAATACTTAAATGACATTTTCATAATGATTAACATGGAACACAGTTAAACAATAGGGAGTGGTGAAGACTGTGGCAAATGGGTCAGAGGAGATACCACCTTGTATAAATCAGTGCCAGTTGTTACTCAGCTCTGGTTCATTGTTTCCTATGGGACTGCAACCCATCTGATGTTAGAGTTTCCAGTTCCTGGATATCTGAACTTTTAAAAATATAAAGCCTTCTTTCTTTCTTTCTTCACCTCTCCCTTCCTCTCTTCCTTCTCCCTTCCCTCTCTTCCTTTCATTACTGTTAGCAACTAATTTAAATTTAGGGGGAAAAAAATAGTTCTTTTAAACTAATGTCTTCAAATCATACTCAACCCATGAGATTCTCAGGGCCAGTTTTCTCAGAGTTCAGTTTTCACCTGAACCCACATTGGACTGAGCTCCCTTTAGCATATTCACCCCACACCTCAGAGAAGGAAAGCCCTGCATGTATCTCTGAGGTCTTGAGAAGGAAACTGAATCCAGAAGAGTGAGTGGCTTGCTTATGGTTTATTGAGTTGGGACCAGAGCTGAGCTGAAACCACACAGGTCCAGGTCTCCACCTGAAATCTGCACTCTACCTCAAACTGAAGCTGGCCTGACAAGCATCTGTCTCCGCTAGCTCACGCTTCCACATGTGGGCTGTGTTCGCAGTGGTATCTGCCTGTGGTTGCTGCAGTTGGCAGGAGGGCCTCTGAGAAACCAGCAGAGTTGGATATAGTTAATAAGTCAGAATATGAGCCGGGATCTCATCCTGCGACGTGAGCAGCTCTCAGCCTGCCCTTCAGACCTGTGTTGAGAAATGGACCTTCCCCTGATCCTTGTGTGGAGTTTCCCAGGGAGCATCATAGGTGGTTTTTTCAAATTGAGGTATATGCTTTCATCCTTGGGGTACAACAGGAAGAAATACACTATTTGCAAAACAAGTGTTGTAAGTGAGACTTCAGGAAGAAGAGACTGACATATAGGAACATATCTTCCAGAAATGTGGGTAGACATTATTTTTCTGGGGAATCTGAGGGATGCCCGAGCTCCAGGCAGCTGGCAGAGCAAGATCTGGACCCTTTGAGGATCCTTTGTAGAGAATGTCAGCCCTGGATACAGATTGGGGTAAACTCCAGATGGTTTGAATATAGCTGCTCCTCTGAGAATATGTCTCTGTATTCCTGAGCCAAATGAAAATGGTTTTTGGATTATCCAGTGTTTTGTTCTAATTCAGGCCTCATCTTCCTTCCATTAGTGCAAGCCAACCCATTGTTACCAGTACTGGTTCAGTAATGACAAGTTATCATTTAATTTCTCTATGGCCAGTGAGGGTAGTGGTGATGTTTGGAGTCAGATTGTCTGGGTTCTACCACTCTACCAATAGTGGTATTCTATCATTTTACCACTCTACATTGCTTTGGCAAATCACTCAATCTCCCTGTATCCCCATTTTCCCATCTGTAGAATGGGAACAATAACAGTGTCTACCTCATGAAGTTCTTGTGACATTAGAATGAGAAATACCTTCATTCAATTCTAAATATTGAGCACCTGCTTCCAGGTTCTGGAAATATAGTAGAGAACTAAACAGGCGATGCTCCTGCTCCTGAGATGCCAACATTCTCACATTTGCTCAGCAAATATAAGGTGCCATTTTTCCTGTTGATATTTTATTGATGCTGTTGTTATTGATGTTCTTGCCACCCAGCTCAGAGGAAAGAGGAGAGATATTATCCCAATCCGTGGCTCAATAGTTTTCCACATTAAGCGAGTTATAAAAGATACATCCCTCACTGTACAATAACCATTTCTCAGAGCCTGATTGGTGTCAGAGACAAGCTCCTGACATACCTGGACATTTGCAATATGTCCACAAGTTATATCATGTTTCTCTCTTTAAGAAGTGGAGCTAAGGCCTTCCCTCATAGTCCAGGGGTTAAGAATCTGCCTTGCAATCTGCATAGGACACAGGTTTGATCCCTGGTCCGGGGAGATCCCACATGCTGCAGAGCAATTCAATATGAGTGCAGCAACAAAGACCTAGCACAGCCAAAAATAATTAAAAATAAATAAACAAAAATTTGAAAAAAGATTTAGAGCTGAATTCCATCTCCATTGAGTTTGGGTTGTACTTAGTGATTTACTTCTAACAAATAGAATATGGCCAAAATGATGGGGTGGGTGACATCTAAGGCAGATCACTAAAGGCACTGCAGCTTCCTCCTTGCTCTTTCTAGAATCAGTTTTTCTAGGGGGAGCCAGCTACCATGTTGTGAGGTCACTCAAACCGCCCTAGAAAGAGGCTCACATGGTGAGGAACTTAGGTCTCCTTTGAACAGCTGGCAAGAAACTGAGATCTTTTGATAACAGCCATATGAGGGGATCATCTTGGCAGAATAGCCTGCATCCTGTCAAGCTGTCAGAGGACTGTCGCGGCCCCAGTCAACATCTTGACTACAACCTTGCGAGAGACTCTTAAGTCAGAACAGATTCAGCTGCTTCTGGATTCTTGACCCACAGAAACTGCAAGTGGGTGAGGGGATCATCCACTCAGACTGGAATCAGAACAGTGCAGAATTGGTGCAGCACGATAGCTTAGTATCAGTTCTATAAACCCGAGCAGTCCTGCATGTGCTGGAGATGCGGAGGGAAGGTTTCCCAAGATTCCATCTCCCTATCCAAAGATGGTGCCCAGTGTACTCCAGCTCTGCACCGATGCATCTGCTTGGTGATGATGCCTTCACCGCCAGAGAATTCCTTCCTGATGGGAGCTGTTTGCCCCAGGAGCCAGCAGGGAAATAACTTTTCTAGAGATAGCAGAAGACAGAGGCTGCAAGAGAGTCTCAGTGCTGAGGCAGTGACTCAGTTTTCCCCTCCATAGGGTAGCATCCACTAGCCTCTGGTCTGTCCCAGTTCTACCCTCTTCACCTTTGCCATCTGGTCCTGAACTAGGCTATGCAGTATATATCTCTTCCTGGAACATGAGACCCCTCATTCCCTTCCTCCCTTACTCGCCACCTGTGTTGCTCGGTTTTATGTGTCCACTCAACTGGGCCACAGAGTGCCCAGATACAGGCCAATTGTTATCCAGGGTGTGTCTGTGAGGGTGTTTCTGGCCGAGATGAGCATTTGAATCAATAAACTGAGTAAAGCAGATTACCTTCCCTAATATGAGTGAGCCTCATCCAATAAATTGCGGACCTGACTGGGAACAGAAAAGACTGGGTGGGAAGGGATACCCTCTGCCCGGCTGTAGGAGCAGGGCCACCACTTTCTTTCTGAGAAGAAAACGGGCTCTTCTGGCATCTCCAGCCTGCTAGCTTTGGAACTGGAGTTTACAGCATCAGTTCTCCTGGTTTTGGGGCCTTCAGAGTCAGACTGGAACTGTATCTTGGCTCTCCTGGTTTTCCAGCAAGGTGACAGCAGATCTGGGGACTTCCCAGTCTCCATAATCACATGAGCCAGTTCCTTACAGTATGTATATATATTCCTTTCTGTGTATATATTAGTTCAGTCCGACTGAACTGCTCAGTTGTGTCCGACTCTTTGCGACCCCATGAATCGCAGCACGCCAGGCCTCCCTGTCCATCACCAACTCCTGGAGTTCACTCAGACTCACGTCCATCAAGTCCGTGATGCCATCCAGCCATCTCATCGTCTGTCGTCCCCTTCTCCTCCTGCCCCCAATCCCTCCCAGCATCAAAGTCTTTTCCAATGAGTCAACTCTTTGCATGCGGTGGCCAAAGTACTGGAGTTTCAGCTTCAGCATCATTCCCTCCAAAGAAATCCCAGGGCTGATCTCCTTCAGAATGGACTGGTTGGATCTCCTTGCAGTCCATGGGACTCTCAAGAGTCATCTCCAACCCCACAGTTCAAAAGCATCAATTCTTCGGCGCTCAGCCTTCTTCACAGTCCAACTCTCACATCCATACATGACCACAGGAAAAACCATAGCCTTGACTAGACGGACCTTAGTCGGCAAAGTAATGTCTCTGCTTTTGAATATGCTATCTAGGTTGGTCATAACTTTCCTTCCAAGGAGTAAGCGTCTTTTAAT
Source organism: Capricornis sumatraensis (assembly GCF_032405125.1). Classification (NCBI taxonomy): domain Eukaryota; kingdom Metazoa; phylum Chordata; class Mammalia; order Artiodactyla; family Bovidae; genus Capricornis; species Capricornis sumatraensis. The sequence goes on from NC_091077.1 coordinate 52,846,894, forward strand.
TTCATGGCTACGGTCACCATCTGCAGTGATGGCTCTGTTTCTCTGGAGAACCTTGACTAACACACCCTCCATCCAACCTATCCACCTTTCGCCACCACCAGTTTACCTCTCTAATCCATCATTGTCTTTCACCTATATTCCCACCGAATCTCCTCACGGATCTCTCTGGTTGGTTGAACGGTAGCCCCCAAAAGATATAACCCCTAACCTGTGATTGTTGCCTAATTTGAAAAACAGATCTTGGACTTCCCTGGTGGTGCAGCAGATGAGAACCTGCAGGGAGTGTGGGTTCACTCCCTGGTTTGCAAAAATGCTGTGGAGCAACTAAGCCCATGTGCCACTACTACTGACCCCAAGCTCTAAAGCCCATGAGCTGCAACTGCTGAGCCCCAGTGCTGCAACTGCTGAAGCTGACATGCACCAGAGCCTGCATGATGCAGCTACTGAACCCGAGCACTGCAACTGCTGAAACCAGCGCTTCGGAACAAGAGAAGCCTGTGCGCTGCAATGAAGGGTAACTCCTGCTCACTGCAACTAGAGAAAGCCTGAGTGCAGCAACAAAGACCCAGTGCAACTAAAAAAATAATAATTATGGCCATCATAATAATAGTAATAGGGCTTCCCAAGTATCTCAGCTGGTTAAGAATCTGCCTGCAATGCAGGAGACCCCGGTTCGATTCCTGGGTTGGTAAGATCCCCTGGAGAAGGGATTAGCTACCCACTCCAGTATTCTTGGGTTTCCCTTGTAGCCCAGCTGGTAAAGAATCTGCCTGCAATGCGGGAGACCAGGGATCGAACCCTGGGCTGGGAAGATCCCCTTGAGAAGGGAATGGCTACTCCAGCATTCAGGTCATCATAATACTAATGATATTTTTAAAAAGAAAAGAAAAATAGATCTCTGCAGATTTAATGCAAGTTAAGAATCTCAAGATGAGACCATTCTGGATTAACAGGATGGGCCCTAAATCCAATAGCAGGTGCCCTTATAAGAAAAGGAGAAAGGTAAACTCACTGGACAGAAGAGACAGAGAGGAGATCGTGTGAGGCAGAAGCAGAGCCTGGAGCTGCGCTGTCACAGCCAAGGGGCCACAGGAGACGGAGAGACAAGGCTGTCCTGGAGCCTGGGAGCGGGTACCGCCCTCCTGATGCCTTAGTTTTGGACATCTGCCCCCCCAGAGCTGTGCGAATACATTTCTGTTGCTTGAAGCCATGTGGTTTGTGTTGATTTGTTGTGTCCACCTTGGGAAATGAATACAGTCCTTCTTTCCAGCCTTGATCCACTGGGATCCTTCAGTACTAGGAGCCAGAGTGACCTTTGAGAAATTAAAATTTGATGACCACTTGTATTGAAAATACTACAATGTTTTTTAATGGCTAGAATTCTTTCTTTCTTTTTTAAAGTTTTTATTTATTTATTTATTTATTTTTGGCTGCACTGGGTCTTTGTTGCTGCTTGGGCTTTTCTTTAGTTGCAGTGAGTGGGGACTGCTCCTGGTTACAGTGCTCAGGCTTCTCATTGTGGTGGCCTCTCTTGTTGTGCAGCACAGGCGCTAGGGCACATGGACTTCAGCTGCATGGGCACATGCAGTCCAGTTGCAGGTCCTGGGCTCTAGAGCACAGGCTTGGTAGTTATGGTGCACAGGCTTTAGTTGCCTGCAGCATGTGGGATCTTCCCAGACCAGAGATTGAACCTATGTCTCCTCCTTTGGCAGGAGGATTCTTAACCACTGGACCACCAGGGAAGCCCCTACAATGTTTATTTTTAACCACATTTAGATTAAAAGACACTGCCGCCCCCTCCCCGCCCCCCACCCCCCACCCCGCCAGTAGCGTACAAAGCCCAACTGACCCAGCCCCTAGCATCCCTCTCACTTAGCACACCCTGTCACCAGGTCATCAGTCACTGTCTGAAGCGCAGCAAGCTCTCTCCTGTGTCGAGGTCTTTGCAACCGCTTTTCCCTCTGCCTATGACCTTCTGCCCCCAGATCTTGGGAGGCTGTTCCTTTGCCATCCATTAGGCCTCAATTTGGGCTTCCCAGGTGCGCTAGTGGTAAAGAAACCCACCAGCCAATGCAGGAGATGTAAGAGATGTGGGTTCCATCCCTGGGTCCGAAAGAACCCCTGAAGGAGGGTATGGCAACCCACTCAAGTATTCCTGCCTGGAGGAGCCCACGGGCAGAGGAGGCTGATGGGTTATAGTCCATAAAGAGCTGGACACAACTGAAGCAACTTAGTACACGCGCATGCATGCACAGGCCTCAGTTAAATGTTATGATCTCAGAGAGGACCTCGGTATCCTATCTAAGATGCTCACCATCCACACCCCTGCATTAACCATGCTCTTACCACATTTGTTCCCTTCATAGTCTCTGTGTTTAACTCATTTGTCTAATTGTTAGATTTATTCCCTACCCTCACCATGGACATAGGGACTGTGTGCTTCCCACTGTCTCCTTGACTTCCAGGACAATGCATGGAGTAGTTTTTGACAAAATGATTTTAATTGCATGCAGTTAGGAATTGCTTCTTCCCATTTAACCATTCACTCAATAAATGTATTAAGTACTGATTTTGTGCCAAGCATATATCACAGCCACACTCAGTGACAGATGCTAAATTTTCTTTTAAATTTAAAATTTATATATTTTTAAAGTTGGCTAATATATTCTAGGGACCGAAATTCCAGAGGTCACCCAACTATTCACTTTAAAGCGTCTGTACCAGTTCTACATTGTTGTCTTTCAGCTCCAGACCCATCCTTTTATACTCAGCTTTTGATGCTGGGGCTCTGTGCAGTATGTTTCTGCTTTGTAAGCTGCCTTATGCGAGACCTTCCCAGTGTCAGGGAGATTCTAAAGCCAGAGGAGGCAGAAGAAACTTGCCCCTCCTGTGGGCTTCTTATCTGCTTCCTGCACTGTGAACAGTCCCCCCAGCCCATCATAATTGCTTTTTCATCCTGGCTTCCTGAAGAAATAGCTGATTCCAATCTTGTGATTTTTCTAATATCAGCCTCCTTGTACCTTCCTGGAAGACACAGCACTAGCCATTGCTGCTCCCTCCTCAGAGGTCTGTGTCCTGGCACGTGATGGGTCCTCTCCCCAACACACAAGCTTGAATCATACACTTAATTCCAGCTTTTCCCTTGAAAGTGAAAGTTGCTCAGTCGTGTCTGATTCTTTGTGACCCCATGGACTATACCACCTGAGGAATTCTCCAGGCCAGAATACTGGAGTGGGTAGCCTTTCCCTTTTCCAAGGGATCTTCCCACTCAGGAATCAAACCAGGGTCTCCTGCATTGCAGACAGATTCCTTACCAGCTGAGCTATCAGGGAAGCCCTATTCATTGCCCCCCCCTCCCCCATATTCACAAACTCTTCCCTTGGCACCCCCCCCATATTCACTGGAAGGGGGGGTTACCCTTCCTATGGTTGTTACTGCCATGAGACCTTGGGGTGTTTACCTTTCAGTCACCTGGTAAATAGTTTTATATCACATTAATAATTTTTTATATTAAGTTTTCTCTGATCAGATAACTTATGCAGTTTCTGTTTCCTGGGTACCTTGGCTGATTCAGCCTTCTTCCTACATTTGTCCCCACTTCTCCCTGTAGGCAATCAACAAACCTTGCTTCGTATTCTCCAGAGACCAGGTACATTTTTTTTGAGTCAAATAGTTTCATGAAATGTGGAGTATGAGAGAAACCATCAAATTTTGTCAATAATTAGGGTAATAATAACTAACTCTGTTGTTAGTACCAGGTTCTGTGTGAAGTGCTGTTTTGTGTGGAAGACCTTATTATTCACTCTGGTTTACAGATGAAGCAGCCAAGGCAGAGAATGACAAAATAATCTCACTCCAGGTCACACAGTGAGTGAATGTCAGAAGCCGTGTCTGAATCCAGGCACCTGGGTTCCAGCATCCTGATACTTAGCCTCTTTGCAGTATTCCTACCCTGGGGTAGCATTGAGATCTTGGACTTAAAATAGGAGGCTTGATTCCTACTTTTTACTGGCTGGTATCTTTGAGCGAACTACCTAATCTCTTTGGACCTCAACCCCAAACATGTATAACAATGGGTAAAAATAAATATCTACCTCATCAGACTTTTATAAGATTTTGTGAGACAACATACAAAAGCATCTAATAATAGCATATGGCATACGATACTTACCGTAAATGTTGGCTCTTATCATTGACATTGTCACTATGCCCTGTTCCCTCAGTGGATGTCTGTATTCCCCTCTTTTAACAAATGTTGGCAGAGGAGTGCTGATAAGTGTTCAGTACCTAGCTTTGTGAAATTAAAGCAAAGCCCTAATTCATAGCTTGCACTGATTTCCAGGGTGCTAATATTCCCATCATGGCAAATTTCAAGCTTCCAACACAATAACAATTGACTGGGAACTCCCCCCACAGTCCAGTGGGTTAGGACTCCACACTTTCACTGCCAGGAGTACGATTCAGTTCCTGTTAGGGCAACTGGGATCATGGTGTGGCCAATTTTAATAAATTAATTATACCCTATTCTTCAAAAAATAATTGTCTTACAAATTTCTTAAAAATTTAACTTTCTGCTCTTGAGATCTGGTATTGAACATGTCCAGCACACCATCCCATCTAGGTCTTGGTGCAAAATCTGATATTCAAGCCTTCTTTGTCTAATGAAAACCTCAAAGGCATACACTTTCCCACTACTTAGAGTTCAGGAAGGTGAATCTGAACCACTGAAGAACCCCTCCCTTTTGCTCTTGCATTCATGTGTCCCATAGATATCCCTGAGCTCCTGCTATTTGCTTTGTCTGGAAAGAGTTTTTGTTCAGGAATGTAAACCTGCAGCTGCCCTGCTGAACAGGCTTTGTCCTGGGCTGTGTTCCCATTCCTGTCCAGGGAGCATCCTTTTCCCTCCTCAGCCGCCCTTCCTTCCTCCCCTCCCAACGGTATCTCCACTGGGAGCCTGAATGTCTGTCTCCCATGGGCTCCTGTTTGCCTGTGCTCCAAATCCTCTCACACACCCGCACTGCAGCCGTCCCTCCCAGTTCGCCCAGTGCCTTGCTCAGTTCGGCAGACACCTCCTGTTTCTCGGTTCATTTACGCTACCACCTCTCCCTCTGTCTCCTAACAGCCTCTCACTAACTGTGCCCTGGGCCCCTCTCTCTCTGCAAGGTGCAGTGTCAGCCACCAGACATTCGGGTCCACTCCAGACCAAATGAGAACTTTGAGGGGTCAGTGTCTTGCTGTGTGGTGATTTGCAGAAAGTTGTGTGGAGTCAGATGAAACTGGGATCAGAACTCAGCTCTGTCATTTACTAGCATTATGAACTTGGCCTAGGCAGGTTAATTATTTCAACTTTCATTTTCTTTATCTCTTCCTTCCTTTTCCCTTTTCTTATGCCCCTTTATCCTTCCCTTTCCCTCTTTCGTTGCTTAAGAGTTGATGGTTATCTTAGTCTGTTCAGGGTGCTATGACAAAATCCCACAGAGTGGGTGGCTTATAAACAACAGTAATTTATTTCTCAAAGTTGTGGAGGCTGGAAGTCTGAGATCAGCATGCCAACATGGTCAAGTTCTAATGGAGACCCTCTTCAGGATTAACGATGTCTCACTGTGTCCTCATATAGCAGAAGGGCCTAGAGAACTCCTGGGGTCTCTTAAAAGGGCACTAATCCCATTCATGAGGGCTCCAACCTCATGACCTAGTCACCTCCCAAAGGCCCCACCTCCCAATACCATTACATTGGATATTAAGATTTCAATGTGTGAATTTAGGGGGATACAAGCCTTCAGACCATAGTGTAGTTATACCTTTATGTTTTAGTTAGTTTTTTTAAAGTCAAAGTACCACCTGTACATATTAATAGTTTACAGTCAAGTACTTCTATAAAATATGAACAAAGCTAGTGGAGGTGATGGAATTCCAATTGAGCTATTTCAAATCCTAAAAGATGATGCTGTGAAAGTGCTCTACTCAATATGCCAGCAAATTTGGAAAACTCAGCAGTGGCCACAAGACTAGAAAAGGTCAGTTTTCATCCCAATCCCAAAGAAAGGCAATGCCAAAAATGTTCAAACTACCACACAATTGCACTCATCTCACACACTAAGTAATGCTCAAAATTCTCCAAGCTAGGTTTCAACAGTACATGCACTGAGAATTTCCAGATGTTCAAGCTGTATTTAGAGAAGGCAGAAGAACCAGAGATCAAATTGCCAACATTCATTGGATCATAGAAAAAGCAAGAGAGTTCCAGAAAAACATCTATTTCTGCTTTATTGACTACACCAAAACCTTTGACTGTGTGGATCACAACAAACTGTAGAAAATTCCTAAAGAGATGGGAATACCAGACCACCTTACCTGCCTCCTGAGAAATCTGTATGCAGGTCAAGAAGCAACAGTTAGAAACAGGCAAGGAGCAACGGACTGATTCCAAATTGTCACCCTATTTATATAACTTCTATGCAGAGTACCTCATACAAAATGCTGGGCTGGATGAAGCCCAGGCTAGAATCAAGATTTCTGGGAGAAATATCAATAACCTCAGATATGCAGATGACACCACCCTTATGGGAGAAACCGAAGAGGAACTAAAGAGCCTCTTGATTAAAGTGAAAGAGGAAAGTGAAAAAGCTGGCTTAAAACTCAACATTCAAAAAACAAAGATCATAGCATTTGGTCCTATCACTTCATGGCAAACAGATGGGGAAACAGTGGAAACAGTGACAGACTTTATTTTCAGCTTCAAAATCACTGCAGATGGTGACTGCAGCCATTTATTAAAAGACGCTTCTTGGATGAAAAGCTATGACAAACCTAAACAGCATATTAAAAAGCAGAGACATTACTTTGCTGACAAAGGTCTGTATAGTCAAAACTATGATTTTACCAGTAGAAGGAAATGGCAACCCACTCCAGTATTCTTGCCTGGAAAATTCCATGGATGGAGGAGCCTGGTAGGCGACAGTCCATGGAGTCGAAAAGAGTCGGACACGACTGAGCGACTTCATTTTCACTTTCACTTATAATGGATGTGAGAGTTGGACCATAAGGAAAGCTGAGTGCCAAAGAATTGATGCTTTTGAACTGTGGTGTTGGAGAAGACTCTTGAGAGTCCCATGGACTGCAAGGAGATCCAACCAGTCTGTTTTAAAGGAAATTAGTCTTGAATATTCATTGGAAGGAATGATGCTGAAGCTAAAACTCCAATACTTTGGCCACCTCATGCGAAGCACTGACTCATTGGAAAAGAAAATGCTGGGAAAGATTGAAGGCAGGAGGATAAGGGGACAACAGAGGATGAGGTGGTTGGATGTCATCGCAGACTCAATGGACATGAGTTTGAGTAACCTCCGGGAGTTGGTGATGGATAGGGAGGCCTGGCATGCTGCAGTCCATGGGGTCACAAAGAGTTGGACATGACTGAGGAATTGAACTGAACTGAACTTCTGTTAGCCTTATTTTAAAATGGCAGGTCTCCCCTAAGCCTACTTTCTCCTCCCTAGAGATGACTGCTTTGAAATCCTTTAGCTATTTTTTTTTTTTGTAATTACCTCTGCATATCTAAATAACATAGTTAGATTGATACTTCCTGCTTTTTCAGTTTTAGGCATTATCTTTGGCTTCCCACTTTGAAACAGGATCTTATGTATCATACAATAAACTGTATGTATTTGTCTGTTTGGCAGTACTTTCACATGGTATAAAATTGGGTCAAATAATCAACTGAGAATTCTAGATTGGGACATGAGGATTGATCCTTTAGCATCTTCATCCCCTCCCACCATGTATATACTCCCCACCCCCCTTCTTGTCTCCCAATATAGTTACATCTAATATTTATTAGATCAGTGTTCATCTTTCTTACCATCGTGACTGTCACATGCTGTTCACAGCTGAGCCATGTGTATTCTAGGAACATTTTTCGTTTCTTCTATAATTGTTGTTTCCCCTGGAGGTCATGCTTGCCCTGATTTTGTTTTTTTCCTAAGTGTTTGAACGATTATCATAAATTCTACCCAAGAAATCCCTAATTGTGAGTCCCCTGTCAATATATTCATGGGGTCACAAAGAGTCAAACATGGCTGAGCGACTGAACTGAACTGAACTGTCAATATATTAAAACACATGGGACATTCTGTCAACTTCACCTCAGTGAAATCCCTGGAGATCCTCTGACCATTGGGCCTGGCCTGGTTTTCTCTGGGTCTCAGAGGCACAGTTGTGGGTTGAGGTCCCCCTACACTGTCTTCTGGGGTTCCTGTCACCGCCCTCTGCTGCTTTGAATCCACTTTTGCCAGAATCTCCCATCTCCTGGTAGATCACATTGTTCAGCAACTTCTTCAGACTGCACATGTGTGAAAGGTCCTTATTCTACCCTTACCTCTAAGTGGTAATTTGGGTGGAGAATTCTAGCTTGGAAATCATTTCTCTTCAGAATTTTGGACATAGCTTGTTTTTTTCTGATTTTCTGAGATGCTTTTTGTGACCTGATGTCATTGTGATTCTTCATCTGAAACCTATTTTTTTCATTCTGGAATCTTGTTTTCTGTCTCCAGGTTTTAGAAATTTCACAGTGGCATGACTTGATGTGAGTGCATTTTCATATTCAGGGCACTGTGTGGACTCCTTTAATTGAAAAAGTCCATTCTGATAATTGCTTACTTTTGCTGTGTCATCCTAGCTAAGCTGGAATCACATCTCCCGGAACCCCCTTCTCTATCTGGTATCAGGCTAGTGTTGGCCACAAAGGACATTTTGTACCAGATTTGGAAGGTGAAAATAAAGCAGCAGCCCTATTTGTATGTTGTGGACTGTGGTGTCTGGTGTCAGGCACTGAGGCATCCCTCAGCTCACCTGATTGGCTTGGAGCAGCACCTGGACTCGCAGCTCCAGTAACCCCCACCGTATCTGTTCCTTCAGCCTCTCCAGCTTCTTTGGCCAGTGCATGTGTAGCTCTGTGATGGTGAAAGGGTGCCAGGCTCTCCTATAGGTCATCAATGGCATTCGGGTTGGAGGGAGTGAGAAAAAAACATGGATTCCAGTTTGCCCTTTTGGGTTCCTCCTTACCAGGTTTCCTTCCCAACTGCCAGTCTATAGAGACTTTAGGCTCAATAGTAGTTTGTAAAGGCAGCAGTATTCATAGATTCCTGTCCACCAACTCCACAATGATGGAGGGCCTAACCCCTGCTTTTGAACTGTGGTGTTGGAGGAGACTCTTGAGAGTCTCTTGGACCGCAAGTAGATCCAACCAGTCCATCCTAAAGGATATCAGTCCTAAAAATTCATTGGAAGGACTGATGCTGAAGCTGAAACTCCAATACTTTGGACAACTGATGCAAAACGCTGACTAATTAGAAAAGACCCTGATGCTGGGAAAAACTGAAGGCAGGAGGACAAGGGGACGACAGAGGATGAGATGGTTGGCTGGCATCACTGACTCAATGGACATGAGTTTGAATAAACTCTGGGAGTTGGTGATGGACAGAGAGGCCTGGCATACTGCAGTCCATGGGGTCGCAGGGAGTCGGACACGACTGAAGGACTGAATTGAACTGGCTGCACTGGGTCTTTGTTGCAATGTGTAGGCTTCTCATGTTGTGGAGCACTGGTTCTAGGCATTCAGGCTTCAGTAGTTACAGCCCACAGGCTCAGGAGTTGAGACTTGAGGGCTCCAGAGCACAGGCTCAGTAGTTGTGGCTCGCAGGTTTAGTTGCTCTGCAGCACGTAGAATCTTCCCAGACCAGGGATTGAATCCATGTTCCCTCCATTGGCAGGTGGATTCCCATCCACTATACCACCAGGGTTAGATGATGCTGTGAAAGTGCTGCACCCAGTATACCAGCAAATTTGGAAAACTCAGCAGTGGCCACAGGACTGGAAAAGGTCAGTTTTCATTCCAATCCCAAAGAAAGGCAATGCCAAAGAATGCTCAAACTACCTCACAATTGCACTCATCTCATACGCTAGTATGGAGAAGGCAATGGCACCCCACTCCAGTACTCCTGCCTGGAAAATCCCATGGATGGAGGAGCCTGGTAGGCTGCAGTCCATGGGTTGCTAAGAGTCGGGGACAACTGAGTTCACTTTCCCTTTTCACTTTCATGCATTGGAGAAGGAAATGGGAACCCACTCCAGTGTTCTTGCCTGGAGAATCCCAGGGATGGGGGAGCTTGGTGGGCTGCCGTCTATGGTGTCGTACAGAGTTGGACACGACTGAAGTGACTTAGCAGCAGCATATGCTAGTAAAGTAATGCTCAAAATTCTCCAAGCCAGGCTTCAGCAATACATGAACCGTGAACTTCCAGATGTTCAAGCTGGTTTTAGAAAAGGCAAAGGAACCAGAGATCAAATTGCCAACATCCGCAGGATCATTGAAAAAGCAAGAGAGTTCCAGAAAAACACCTGTTTCTGCTTTATTGACTATGCCAAAGCCTTTCACTGTGTAGATCACAAGAAACTGTGGAAAATTCTGAAAGAGATGGGAATACCAGACCACCTGACCTGCCTCTTGAGAAATCTATATGCAGGTCAGGAAGCAACGGTTAGAACTGGACATGGAACAACAGACTGGTTCCAAATAGGAAAAAGAGTACATCAGAACTGTATATTGTCACCCGGCTTATTTAACTTATATGCGGAGTACATCATGAGAAACGCTGGGCTGGAAGAAACACAAGCTGGAATCAAGATTGCTGGGACAAATATCAATAACCTCAGATATGCAGATGACACTACCCTTATGGCAGAAAGTGAAGAGAAACTAAAAAGCCTCTTGATGAAAGTGAAAGAGGAGAGTGAAAAAGTTGGCTTAAAGCTCAACGTTCAGAAAATGAAGATCATGGCATCTGATCCCATCACTTCATGGGAAATAGACGGGGAAACAGTGGAAACAGTGTCAGACTTTATTTTTTGGGGCTCCAAAATCACTGCAGATGGTGATTGCAGCCATGAAATTAAAAGACGCTTACTCCTTGGAAGGAAAGTTATGACCAACCTAGATAGCATATTGAAAAGCAGAGACATTACTTTGCCAACAAAGGTCCATCTAGTCAAGGCTATGGTTTTTCCTGTGGTCATGTATGGATGTGAGAGTTGGACTGTGAAGAAAGCTGAGCACCGAAGAATTGATGCTTTTGAACTGTGGTGTTGGAGAAGACTCTTGAGAGTCCCATGGACTACAAGGAGATCCAACCAGTCCGTCCTAAAGGAGATCAGTCCTGGGTGTTCATTGGAAGGACTGATGCTAAAGCTGAAACTCCAGTACTTTGACCACCTCATGCAAAGAGTTGAGTCATTGGAAGACTCTGATGCTGGGAGGGATTGGGGGCAGGAGGAGAAGGGGACAGCAGAGGATGAGATGGCTGGATGGCATCACCGACTCAATGGACATGAGTCTGAGTGAACTCCAGGAGTTGGTGATGGACAGGGAGGCCTGGCGTGCTGCAGTTCATGGGGTTGCAAAGAGTTGGACACGACTGAGCAACTGAACTGAACTGATACCACCAGAGAATTCTAGAAATGATGGTTTTTAAAAGAGATTTCCTCTCCATGTACTTCATGTACTTTTTCTGCTTCCTCCAAAATACTTTTCTTACGTTTACTTTGGTCTCTACCTTTCATTTGGCTTTCCTCAACTGTATAGTGATCCTTGTTTGTTCGTATTTAAGAATGACGTATTTTTTGGAAGCTGTGAATGATTGTGATCTTTGCCGTAGGCTGACCTGGCTGGCTCCTTCACTGGGAAACTCCTGGTTTTAGTATTTTAAATCTTTCTTCTTGGGCTAGTCACATTCCCAGAGAAAGGGTTTCTTTTCTCTTGTTAGGAGTGTACAAGACTGACTGCCAGCTTTCTGGGAACCAGAGTAGTAAGGAGGGCTGGGGACTCAGCATTCAGTATGTCACTCTCACCCAGCCCCTCTGTTTTCCCGTGATATTATTACCTTCATTTTCAGTTATAGGGTTTTCTCTAACCCAGATTCCTCCTGTTCCACTTTCTCCTGAGAATAAAGCTTAGGCTTGTGCCCAAGTGGGAAAGAGGGAGTCACACGGCTGACTAGAGTGGGTGATGGGATCTGGGATCCACCAGCTTCTTAAACTATCATTTAAACCAACCAGTCCCCTGTTTTTAGCTCCACCCCACCCCTACTTTAGGAGATAGCTAGTGCTCCCCATCCTGAGCCCTTGGGGAAAGTCTCAGCTGTAATCTGACTATTCCTTGGCTTTCCCCACAGCTAATTTAGGATTCAGATTTCTTAGGTCTGCAAAGTCCATTCATATTCATTTCAGCTTCCAAAATTTTTTTGGTGTGAGCTCAGTGTCTGTTTTATTTACCTTGTAGGTTTATTAATTTTTTCATTCATTACTTTATTCATTTATTCAGCAAATATTTATGAGCCCCGTACTATGTGCCAGACATTGCTTGACTTTTCAAAAAATCAATTAACACTTTTAATGGAGTTTTAGATGGGAGTAAGCACAAAAATTTGTGTATTTAGTCCTTCATTTTTACCTGAAAGTCAATTTTTTTTTTTTAATCAGTGAATGAAGATGGTAATATTTACTCCTGGGATTGGGAAAGGATTAATTGAGATAATGTATATAAAGTACCTAGTATAGTACTCAGCACGTAATAAGTGCCCAATAAATTATAATCACTGTGGTTAGCATTTTAGTTTTTACTGGTCTAAGGGAGACCTAGTCTGGGTGGTTAGGAATTATATGGACATTTTGTTTTGTTAAGGGCAGTGTGTTCAAGTAGATTATGCACATTGTGGATTATATTGCAAATGTTAAATTTTTGGCAGACCTCTCCAATCAGGCCATTAGAAATGTGTCCAGAGGATACAGTCTCAGCTTAAGGAAAGCTTACATGGAATTTGGATGGTGACTCTGCAATTTGGATGGAGAGGAAGTCCTATATAAAGATCCCAAGTCAGATAGACATGATTTAGAAATTTTTACTACTGATTCCCTCCATTAATATGATACTTGAAGTTTTGTTCGATAAATGACACTCTACAAAACATGGCCACATTTATTTTCATGTCAGCTATGGCTGGTGGACAGAGCTGGTGGTGCTGTTGTATTTCATAACTCAGGAAAATGAGTTTCCGAAAAGCAATATGCCTTGTCTACTGATGTGTAGCCATCAAACAACTAAGCTGAGATTAGAGCACAGAATTGTCGCTTTTTTCTCTTTATTCTATTAAATGGAAAGAACCTAGAAGTCCTGAACTTCTATTGTATAGTCATAATAAGATCCAGGAAATAAACTGTTTCTGTAGGTCAGAATTCAGGAAAGTCTTGACTGGGCAGTATACACTTGGGGTTTCTTATGTCAGTGTAGTCAGCTAGAGCTGCAGCTGTCTGAAGGCTGGAGGATCCAACATGGCTGACTCACATGCCTGGCACGTTGGTGTTGGCTGATGGCTTAAGGCTGGCATGTGGCTCTTAACTACCTAATGCTGCATAAGAAATTACCCCTAAATAAAAAGACTTTTTTAAAAAAATCACAATTTAAAAAAAAATAAAAAATAGAATGAGGGCATAAGGTGGGCTTATTGCAAGATAAAATCTGTCTAGGAGATAGGATGTCTCTGAGGGAACTGACAAGATTGAACACTGACAAAGATGTGGAGCAACAGGAACTTTCATTCATTGCTGGAGGGGTGCAAAAAGTTACAGTGACTTTGAAAGGCAGTTTCTTGTAAAACTAAATATATTCTTACCATATGACCCAGCAGTTGTGCTCCTTGGTATCTATCCAAATGAGTTAAAAACATGTCTACACAAAAACCTGCACATGGATGTTGGTAGCAGTTTTATTCATAATTGCCAAAACACGTAAGCAACCAAGATGTCCTTCCCTCGGTGAAGAGACAAACTGTGGTACATCCAGACAATGGAATATTATTCACTAATTAAAAAAAGAGGCTGTCATGCCAAGAAAATACATGGAGGAGACTTAAATGCATATCACTAGGTGAAAGAAGCAGATCTGAGAAGGCCACTTGTATATACTTCCAACTATATGACATTCTGTAAAAGGGAAGACTACAGAGGCAATACAGGATTAGTCAATGGGTGCCAGAGTTCTAGCAAGAGAGAGGGATGGATTAATTGGTGGAGCACAGAAGTTTTTAGGGCAGTGAAACTATCCTGTATATACTGTAGTGGTGGATTCCTGATATTAATGCATTTGTCAAAACCCATTGTATGTACAGCATAAAGAGTGAACCTTAATATAAGCTATGGACATTGGTTAGTAATAATGTATCAGCATTGGTTCATCAGTTGTAACCAATGCACCACACTAATGCAAGATGTTAATAATAGGGACATGATGTAGGAGACAGAGAATAGGGCATATAGACTTTTTCTGTATTTTCTATTCAGTTCTTCTATTAACCTAAAACTGCTCTAAAAAAATAATGTCTATTTAGGGAAAAAAAAAAGGATGGGAATATGTGGTGGGTTGGTTACAACAGAAAACCTTTCTAGAAAACATAGCCCAGATGTCCCTGAGTGCTTTGTGTTAAATGTTCTCTGAACAAATCAATTGTGAGGTAAAGATGCTTTAAGGATAATGATGTGTTTGGGATAGACAAGAAGCGACAGTTAGAACCAGACATGGAACAACGGACCGGTCCAAAATTGGGAAAGGAGTATATCAAGGTTGTATATTGTCACCCTGGTTATTTAACTTATATGCAGAGTACATCATGCAAAATGCTGGGCTGGATGACTCATAAGCTGGAATCAGGATTGCCAGGAAAAATATCAACAACCTCAGATACACAGATGATGCCACTTTAATGGCAGAAAGCAAAGAGGAACTAAAGAGCCTCTTGATGAAGGTGAAAGAAAAGTGAAAAAGCTGGCTTAAAACTCAACATTCAAAAAACTTAAGATCATGACATAAGGTCTCATTACTTTATGGCAAATAGATGGGGAAACAATGGAAACAGTGACAGACTTTATTTTCTTGGGCTTCAAAATCACTGCAGATGGTGACTGCAGCCATGAAATTAAAAGACCCTTGCTCCTTGGAAGAAAAGCTATGACAAACCTAGACAGAGTATTAAAAAGCAGAGACAGCACTTTGCCAACAAAGGTCTGTCTAGTCGAAGCTGTGGTTTTTCCAGTAGTCATGTATGGATGTGAGAGCTGGACCATAAAGAAGGCTGAGTGGCGAAGAATTGATGCTTTCAAACTGCAGTGTTGAAGAAAACTCTTGAGAGTCCCATGGACTACAAGAAGATCAAACCAGTCCATCCTAAAGGAAATCAGTCCTGAATATTCATTGGAAGGACTGATGTCTCAAGCTGAAGTGCCAATACTTTGGCCACCTGATACTAAGAGCCAACTCACTGGAAAAGACCCTGATGCCAGGAGTGATTGAGGGCAAGAGGAGAAAGTGACAACAGAGGATGAGATGGTTGAATGGCATCACTGACTCAATGGGCATGAGTTTGAGCAAACTCCGAGAGACAGGGAAGAACAGGGAATCCTGGTGTGCTGCAGTCTATAGGGTCTCAAAGAGTCAGATATGACTTAGCAGCTGAACAACAATCCTGAAATGAGGGCCTTGTTTAAGTGACTTTGAGATTGTTTGGAGATCTTTATTTTTAGTGCATTTGAACTGGAGGGAAAAAGAGGAGCTACTGATGTTCATAAGTTTCCTCTCCTGTACATTCCCACCCTACCCCTGCTCTCTCCCTCTCTCTTTCTATTATTATTACCATGTTTTCCCTTAAAACCTGTGCTATGAAGCTCCAGAGACCTAAAGGAAACTGGAAGCCTGTTCTAAAAAGACAGAATGAGTCATGCTCAGTGAGTAGGAATTTTCAGAGAGGGGCATTGTTCAAAACCAGCACTGATACCCCAGCCCCCACACCCACCTTGGTGACTCACACCATCACCTTTAGATTAAAATTGCATCTGAGGACACTGAGCCCTCAGAGATTCCTGGGAGACAGATGACACTTCAAATAACCCAACTGGGCACTGACAGTGGTACTGCTCTAGGGAGGAATGGCACCGACCAGCGGCCATAGATCCTGATTGGTTTGAATCAATCAGTGTATCCCATCCCATGACCACGGTCATTGTTTGGAGAGGGGCATGTGTCCTTAGTTCAAGCCAGAAGCGTAGAAGGAATCTCAACGTGTGTAGGAACCACTAGGAAAACCCTCTTCCTTTTCCTAGAATGGGAGGTATAAAGACATATGGTTTGAAACTGTGTTGACCATTTGGCTACTATGGGAGGGTGAAGGTGACACTGTAGAGGCAGAGCAGAGACAGAAAGATATGAAGTCCTTCACGATGTCACTTGAAATGCTGGGTCAAACCTCACCTGAAGGCAAATACTCTGTGACATTTTTAGCTACGCTTACTCCTTGGAAGAAAAGTTATGACCAACCTAGATAGCATGTTCAAAAGCAGAGACATTACTTTGCCGACTAAGGTCCATCTAGTCAAGGCTATGGTTTTTCCTGTGGTCATGTATGGATGTGAGAGTTGGACTGTGAAGAAAGCTGAGCGCCGAAGAATTGATGCTTTTGAACTGTGGTGTTGGAGAAGACTCTTGAGAGTCCCATGGACTACAAGGAGATCCAACCAGTCCGTCCTAAAGGAGATCAGTCCTGGGTGTTCATTGGAAGGACTGATGCTAAAGCTGAAACTCCAGTACTTTGACCACCTCATGCAAAGAGTTGACTCATTGGAAAAGACTCTGATGCTGGGAGGGATTGGGGGCAGGAGGAGAAGGGGACGACCGAGGATGAGGTGGCTGGATGGTATCACTGACTCGATGGACGTGAGTCTGAGTGAACTCCAGGAGTTGGTGATGGACAGGGAGGCCTGGCGTGCTGCAATTCATGGGGTTGCAAAGAGTCGGACACGACTGAACTGAATTGAACTGAACTGAGCCTATATATCCTCTTTACTGTTTGAGTTGTGTTTTCTCATAATTTGTAATTAAATGTGTCTTAATTTATGGTGAGGAAAGAAATATATGAATCAAGATAAGAAAAGTGATGAGTGATATTCCATATGTCTGCAGGAAGCACAGAAAAGTTATCTGTTGTCTAGAAATTGGTGGAAATCAGTGTGTAAAAGTGATAGAGCTCCCTGTGGCTACCCAGCATCCGAATCCCCTCCTATGGAATCCTCCATTGTAAGAATCCTGATGGTAGGATCTGCCTCCTACTCCAGAAGTCCACTGCACCCCCTGGAGGTGAGGGTGGGGCCAGGTGAGCGAGGCTCTGCCAATCACATGATCCCACTAGGGCTTGGAATCCAGAATAGGCAATGCAGAGAAGCTGGAAAAGAGGACTCATCCCAGGTAGTGGCAACTGCCTCCAGTTTCCAATAGCAGCAAACTGGCCCTTCATGCAGTGAGAGCATTGGTGTCCTCACCTGGTGGATGACTGCTCTGCCTGGATTCCTGCTTGCTTTCCAAGCTTGATTCTTCACGTTTCTGGCAATTTCGTGAGCTACCTCATAACGTCTAAATAAATCCCTTTCCTGCCAAAACAATCAGAATTGGTTTCTGGTGTTTACAAATGAGAACTGACTCGCTAAGGTAGAGGTCAGTACTGCTAGGAAAAGAGGGACTAGTCAGGAGAGGAGGCTGTGAACATCTCCTGGCAAGAAACAGCCTCCATGTCAATTGCCAGGGATGTGGGGACGGACACACCCAGATTGAGTCCCAACCCTGTCATTTACTCCGTGGGTAACTGTGGGCAAGTGACCTTGATCTGTCTGAGCCCTGGTGTCTCATCTGTGAGAGGTGTGTGGCAGCAGGGCCTACCTTACAGCTCTGTGGGATGATTAAATGAGATGATACACACAGCAGTCTTACTCCAGATTCTGGCACAGACGTGGTCTTTAAGGAATGGTAGCTATTGCCATTACCTTGCTCACATGGGGTTTCATTGAACCCTTTTACAAGTCTACTCAGTTGTAATATTTACTCTTTACTTTGCTCTTTATTTACAGGCAGAAGGGAGAAAATATTCCTGATGTTCAGTGGAAGACATTTCAGTTGGATCCAGGCACATGTGTACTTTTAAATGTTTAACAACCAGCTCCCTGTGGAAATAGAAACACTGCTTTGTAGCATTTTCTAGTTTCCACAGTGTAAATACTTCCAAGCAGCCAACGTGATGTTGCTAAACATGGAAGTGGGAAGAAATGTTCTCTAGCAGCTGAGTTGTGTTGAGAGCCAGCACTGGTAACATCACTGGACCCAGGGAAAAGTCTCTTTAAAATGCTGGAGAAAATAGGTGGTTCCTGAACTCTAGTGCAGATTGTCTAAAGAAACTCCCTAAGTACTGTAGAAAAGATGGGGGTGGAGCCATGTTACGCCTTCAAACGGCAGAGTTCTCTTTAAACAATACATTTTGACATCCAACTCTTACAGCTAGTCAGCTTCTAGGCCCTGACTAATCCTTCTTTAAAATCTCTCCTATATTCACCCACCCCTTCCTCTTTATGTCCACCATGGCCACCCCTGCTCATAGACTCAGCTTGTCAACTCTGCAACATTCTGTCTCCCTTATGTACCATTGATAGACTGGACCAAGTCTGCCGTCCCTAAGTCATCTTTCAGTGTATCATGCCCACTCAAGGTTTAAGGTCACATCCACTGTAAATGCTGCTGCCTGGCCATCTCAGCCTTCCTCCAGTCTCACTCAGTCTGAAAGTGGTCTGAGTTTAAGTCTCAGGGCCTATGCTTGCCAACTGTGAGCTCTCGCGCAGATTACAGAACACTCTCCTAGCCTTAACTTCCTTCCCTCTCAGATGGTCAGCATGTATGTGGGAAGAGATGTTCTCTAAAATGATGAGACTAAAAGAACTTTCTTAGGGTTGTTTTGAAGATTAAACAAAACAATTCTATAAAAGGCTTGGTATAATACCTGGTCCGTTGGAAATGTTGCACTGATACCAGCTCTGTGATGATGATAATGATTATTGCTGCTCCTTCTAGTGGAAAATGGTAGCTGGTAGAAGGATGACCTTCCTCCCACCTGAAATTCTACCCTACTCTTTTTTGCTATTCTAATTTCACTTTCCCCTCAGCTTTGGTTCTTTCTTTTTCTGATATGGTTTTTCTCTGCTCTCATTATCTCCTTTTTTTTTCCTCCGAGCTTCTGAGGCAGTTACACCCCACCATGGAACATTTAATTCAATACTGTCCCTTATTGTTGCCTGTTGATGCCAATCATGTCGTCTTGGCTGCTCTGTAATTGTCTTGCAGGGAGTGGCCTGTCTCCTTCATTTTTCCCCCTGAAGGGTCTTGAGATCCAGCACAGAGCAGCGGCCACAGTGGCTGATGCTGTTAACGGCCCGGAACTGTGTTGGATATTTTTCACTTGCATCATCTCATTTTTTAATTTTTTTTTCCATTCAGCCAAGATTTATTTGAGCACTGTCTATGTGCTAGGCACTGGGACCACACAGTGAATAAGGGCCTCTGTCTCCTGAGAGTCTGCAGCCTACTGGGAGGAGCTGGCCTTCAACAATGAGATCACCCAAATTGGTGTCTGATGATGGATGGGGCCAAGTGCTGTGAAAGGAAAGAAGAGCTGTTGCAGGGGGTTAAATCAGGAGCCTGATTTAGAAAGGGCTGGTGTTAAGTTAAAATTGAAAAGAGTTACCCAAAGAGAAGATTTTCTGGAAAGCTGGTACAATGGGTGCTGAGTGGAATGGCTCAGAGTGCTGAGGACCTAGATAACATCAGAGAGCCCAAGGTCCAAGCTGGAAGGACAGAGCAGGCTGCCATGGCAGGCTGGCAGATAATCTAGGGCCTGCTGGGCTTCCTAGGCCAGAAGGTACGTTGATCTCCAAAAGCAAGAAGCATTTGTCCTCTCAGAAGTCTCATGAGGTAGTTGCTATGATCAGTCCCATTTTCCAGCAAAGGAAACGAGGCCCAGAGTGATCAAGTCACTTGCCCAGGGTCACACAGCTATTTGGCAGCACAGCCAGAATGTCATTTCTGCTCAAGGTGGTCTAGACCCCTACCTGCT
Organism: Capricornis sumatraensis; assembly: GCF_032405125.1. Classification (NCBI taxonomy): domain Eukaryota; kingdom Metazoa; phylum Chordata; class Mammalia; order Artiodactyla; family Bovidae; genus Capricornis; species Capricornis sumatraensis. The sequence continues at coordinate 52,866,921 of NC_091077.1, forward strand.
GAGTGACTGATGGCAACAGTGACCACTCAAGACCCACCAGCCTCATCCTTCCCACAGGCTATTCGGAAAGGGCCCTCTAGTTGGGACTCTTCTCAGGGGAGAACCAGCCTGACACCCATCGGGCACAGAAAACCTGTTTGGCGGGAATGAAACGTCAGCAATTTTGATGTCATAGTCAGGTGTGTATAGTGCCTGCCTTGGACACGCTGAGGGCTTCCCGGTGGCTCAGACAGTAAAGAATCCGCCTGCAATGCCAAGACCTGGATTCGATCCCTGGGTTGACAAGATCCCCTGGAGGAGGGCATGGCAACCCACTGCAGTATCCTTGCCTGGAGAATCCCATGGACAGAGGAGCCTTATGGGCTACAGCCCATGGTGTGGCAAAGAGTCGGACATGACCGAGCAACTAAACACAGCACTGGACACATTGTGTCCCATGGTCATGTCCCTTCCCAGGCTCTGCATAGCTCAAGAGAAACTGCATTTGTTTTATTTTATTTGTCAGAAGTCTGGGGCTGTGGACCCAAGTCAGGGAGGTGGTGGTTTACCATGAGCGGATTTTCAGGAGTTTTACTGGGATATCTTGGCTGAGAAGCCCGGGCACAAAGAGCCTAAGGAAGTCTCGTGGAGACAGGATGTGCTCAGGAATCTGAAATAGGCAGCGTTTGTCCTCACAACTCCTCGGAGTCCCCTTCAGCCTAAGACCTCCTTCCTTTCTCACCACCCCCCAGGGAGATTCAGTCTGGAGCCCCTTCCTTGGGCCTCCCTTATAGCCTCCGCTCCCAGCCTGACCTCCATGGCCCCTCCCAGAACATTAAAACTTACTTAAGATGCTAATAGGTGATAATGACACCTCCCAGGGCCTGGGACCCCGGCAGTTGTTAAGGGTGGGAATTTCAGGCACCAAATGGAGCCAGCCTTTTGGCCCCCCTCAAGTCACCCCATCACCTCTGGGAGGTAACTCCTTTTATTTCCAGAGTCTTCCATAGTTGGGAGATGTCCCTTATCTATCGGGAGCCCCCCACCCCCACCCCTGGTTCTGTGGTGAGGAAGGAGCCGCAGCTCAGTGAGCCGAGGGGCCACTGGTCCAGCAAGAGGCAGGAGAGAATGAGGCAATTGATTGAGCCTCTGGGCGGCTTCCTACCAAGGAAGGTCCCTTTGTTCACCCTGAGCTGGGCCCTTCAGCCACAACATGACCAGAGGCCCTTGGGTCAGGAGGCTCGCCCCCTTTATGGCCTTCTAATGGACCTTCCTTCCGGCCACTTGACCAAATGCCCCTGCCTGTGGAGGGGGAGTGGCCCCATAGCTCTGCCGTTGGTCTCCCCAAGGACCTCTCCCCCCAGCCTCACCCTGTGAAAAAAACTAGCACCTCCCAGGCTGGAAGAGGAGGATGCAGCCTGTTTTCCCATGGGCTCTTTCCTCTGAAGAAGCTGAAAGTTTCCGTTTCCCCGGCCGTGAGGAGATGCCCCCATCCCCATGCCTTTCTCTGTGTTGTTTAGTTAACTGTCCGTTCATGGCTCCCCCGTACTGTGTGTCTGAAACTCCAGCACCATTTAGTCAGGAGGGTTGGCCTGCAGTTTGCTTAATGCAGAAATGGTGTCAGCAGGTTCCAGGAGCCACTCAGTTCAGTTCAGTTCAGTCGCTCAGTCGTGTCTGACTCTTTGCGACCCCATGAATCGCAGCACGCCAGGCCTCCCTGTCCATCACCAACTCCCGGAGTTCACTCAGACTCACGTCCATCGAGTCTGTGATGCCATCCAGCCATCTCATCCTCTGTCGTCCCCTTCTCCTCCTGCCCCCAATCCCTCCCAACATCAGAGTCTTTTCCAATGAGTCAACTCTTCTTATGAGGTGGCCAAAGTACTGGAATTCCAGCTTTAGCATCATTCCTTCCAAAGAAATCCCAGGGCTGATCTCCTTCAGAATGGACTGGCTGGATCTCCCTGTACCCCCAAATGCCACCCCCAACAATACCCTCAGCTCACCCTGACACCACCCCCCCTGCTTTCTTTGTGTCCATTTACCCCCAGTGTGTGTACTTTGTATCCTTCCCTCCTCTTTCCTCAGAGCCACACTCTAGCTTAGCACCTACTTGACTAATCTTCTGTCTCCTGCCTCCCTGAGCCGTCCTGTAAATGACTAGCATTTGTGTACCTAATCACAGTTGCTACCTCTACTGAGCCCATACTAATGGCAGCTAACATCCTGTGACAATGTCCTGTGAGTCAAGAAGTGTACTAGAAACGTACATTAAGCTGCCAGTATTACCTCCTCTTTGCACTTGTGGAAACAGCCCAAGTCACACAGCTTGTGAGCAGCAGTCAGGATTTGAAGGCAGTCAGCCTGCGCTCATGACCGTCATTAACACAGTATTTAAACAATTTTTTCCCAAGTGTTTTTTATGAGGAAGGCCGGAGGTCCTGAGAGCATTTAAACCTGAGTGGATGAAACATGCTTCCTCCTGCAGCTCCCACCTTGGGGAGCTGATGATAACAGAGGTCATCTGGGAAGATGAGTAAGACAAGCCCAGAGGTGACCTGCTGCGGGAAAGGGCAGAGTACGTGCTGTGGTGAAGATACCCAGAGGGCCTTTGGTACAGAGGATGGAGAAGCCACATCCGTTTGGGAGACTCAGGAAGTCAGAAAACGTTCCAGGGTGGGGGATGGTGTGGAAAGACAGATGGGGTTTGTGGCATGGTCCTCGGGGGAGGAAGGCCCATATTGGAGTGAGGGTGAGGGGGAATTGAAGGGTATGAGGAGGGCAGTCTGATGCCTAAAAACTGCAGAAGAACGAGAGAATCGGAGGGGAGGTAAAAGTATTCTGATTACAAAACCCAGATCCCCGAGAAGTGGGTGCAGTAGTTGAAGACCATGCCCTGCTTGGGTCTAATTTCTGCTCCAGCACTTACTTCTCAGCTCTGTAACAAGACAAATAACCCCTCCCCCATGTACCAGTTTCCTCATCTGGAAAGTGTGTTTAATTCAGGGCCAGGACCAAGGTGAGGGGGCTGAGGCACTTGCCTTGAGAACAGAATTTAAGTGATGACTCACATCCCTCACCCCACCCCTGCCAAAAGCTCAGAGATTAAGACAAATAATAATTTCATGCGATAATTTTTGAGAGTCAAAATCAGTGCCAAAAATCCACGATGAGCACATTGTCAAAAATTTAAATAAGGAAGGGTCATGCAGAGCCATGCTGGAACCTAAAGCAAAAGGAAAAGTCAGTAATACTGATCCTGTTTTTAGTTAGGGTAAGGGCACTCAGCTTATCCTTGCCCTGGCCCTGAGAACAACACTAGGCTTTGGGTGGCTGCAAGGATTCAGTGAGATAGACATGGTGACTGGCATGGCAACTGACCAGGGAGCACCTTGGAGAGTCTAGGAGTCTGAGGCTGGTGGTTGGGGGGAGATAGAACTGTCTGAGCACCTGCTCCACAACTCTGCACCTGTGAGATTCTGGTGGCAGCCTGTTCCTTCATCTATAAATGGGGAGAGCACCTTGGTCATCAAGCTGTAGGGTAGCCCGGGATGAAAGATGCTCAATGCTTCACCCAGGACCTGCACGTGGAGACCAGGAGTCCCCTGTGATACTCAGCAAGTGGACCTACACACCACCAGGCTTTCTGGATGTTCTTGGCAAATTTCTGTTTGTTGGCTTTAAAAAAATAGAAAGCAACAACCACCCCCACCCCCCCACCCCCGCCCCCTGGTTTTCATTTAATTAGACGTTGAGGCGAGGGATTTAGCTTTATCCCATGGTCCTAACCACTAAAGCAATGCCTCACTCATATTCCTCTATGGCGTTTGCTTCTGTGTGCTTACTCCTGACCAGGTTGTGAGGGGTTCCATGCCTTGGACTCACAGAGTCCTGATGCTCTGACCATAGCCTGGTCCACGTCTGCTGCATCTCTGTAGGCCGGGAGGGGTTCTGGATTATCTGGTAGGATTGTCACTTGAATGCTAGGGGGCCTTGGCCTGGCCCTTCTCTGGTGCTTTAGACCAAACCATTGTCATTCAGTGAATGTCATTAAAGCGACCCCTTTAAAATTCATCCTTGCCAGGGTCAACAGTCAGACTTACCTGTGAAATCAGCAGAGCCATTTCCCATTGTGTGGCCCTCAAGGCCATCTCAGAGATGAGGTCTGACTCTCCTATACAGAAGGGTAACATGGTTCTTGCCCTACATTATACCAGTTTTCCAGGGTAGGTCAGTCTGGGCTAAAACCTGTACTCCGCTTTTTACTGGCTGTGAAACCCCAAGCAAATCTTTGCATGTCTCTAGCCTCAGTTTCCTCATTTGCAAAATGGTGCTGGTCTCTGTGGCTTTCCATGAAGATCAGATGGAAAATCAGTGGCCACTTTCATGTCAGTTGTTTATCTTCACTCATTTAGAACATGAATTGAGTGAATTCACTCATTGGGGATATACCATGTGAATAGTTCTAAATTGTATAAGGAGATACAAAGATAATATATAATCCTTGCACTTAGTCAGCAGTCACATGGAGGGGAAAAGAAACAAGAGCAAAAGATTGTACTGCAAGATAGAACTGTGAAGTGTCACGATAGGCACACAATAAGTATTTGTTGAATGAATCAAAGAAAGAAAACTAGAAAGACATTAACCTTCAAGAGAGATTTCCACGGGGGCAAGCGGGCAGACTGTGGAAGAGACTGAATTTAAGCTGTCAATATGTCATAGTTATTAAAAGATCTCTTTAGCAGGCACCAGAGATAGAACAATATATATGACAGTACCCATAGCTTTAAGGAGCTGACCTTTTAATGGGGAAGATGAATCATAGCAAATGCTTACACATAACTCATAGTCACAAGTGTAAAAAGTGTTAGGCAGAGATGCTGAGGGCCATCAACACTTGAAAGACAGAACCTGTGCTAATGTGTTTTGTTTTCTTTTCCTCTGTGCTTATGTAAGCTAGACCCGAAGGACAAAAGTTTTTAAATTTACAGATAAAATTTTAAATTTATGTCTTCTGTGGATAGGTGTTACTTATCCAAGTGGTAAGTGGTACAAAAATTGTAAATGCCAGAGTATATAATGAAAAGTCTCTCTGCATCTCCCTGGCAACAGTAAGGATGCCACCTGGCCTTGGATATCACCCCAGATGTCTAGCCATAATCCAGCCATGAGGAGTCACAAAAGTGGGGTCATGCCATCCTCACTGGTTAAGGCTTACCTTTCTCTTAGAGATTGTTCTAAAGCAGCACATAATGTTTATGACTGATTTGTTCTGTTACAATTGGTGGACACTTGGTATGTTGTTTTCTTTTTTTTACTTAAAAGACTTTATTATTATTTTTTTAAATATTTATTTATTTAACTGTGCTGGGTCTTAGTTGCAGCATGTGGAATCTAATTTCCCACCCAGGAATTGAACTCAGGCTCCCTGCTTTGGGAGCTCAGAGTCTTAGTCACTGGACTACCAGGAAATCCCAAGATTTCATTTTTTAAAAGAAGTTTTAGGTATACAGATAAATGAGCAGAAACTTCAGAGTTCACATGTTACCCCTTCCTCTGCCCCACAGTTTTTCCTATTATTAACATTTTATATTAGTGTGATGCATTTGTTACAATTGATGAACCAATATTGATACATTATTATTAGCTAAAGTCCATAGTTTACATTAGGGTTCACTCTGTTATACATTCTGTGGGTTTGGACAAATATATAATGCATATGGGGCTTCCCCAAGTGGTGCTTGTGGTGAAGAACCTGCCTGCCAAAGCAGGAGACTTAAGAGACATAGGTTCAATCCCTGGTTTGGGAAGATCCTCTGGAAGAGGGCATGGCAACCCCCTCCAGTATTCTTGCCTGGAGAATCTCATGAACAGAGTAACCTGGCAGGCTACGGTCCATAGGGTCGAGCAGAGTTAGACACAACCAAAGCGACTTAGCACACACGCATAATGACATAGAGCCACAGTCACAGTATCATACAGGATGGTGTCACTTCTCTAAAGGTGCCCTGTGTGTCGTCACTCTTCATCCTTCCCCTCCTCCCTGAAAACACCTGGTGAAATGTAGTTTTTTCCAATCAAAGGTATTTGTGGCTCAGCTTCAGAGCTTTTGCAACCTACGTGAGCCCTTCTCTCCAGCCTTGCCTCCTGCCCGTGTGCTCTGGCTGCCCCGGCTGCCCCGTGTTACTCCTGCTCTCTGAAACATACCAGGCACTAAGACATATAAGCGTCCCCTGGCTGCACTCCTGCGGGCTGCTCTTCCCACGGGGTACTCTCATATGCCACCTTCTCTCTGAAACTTTCCCCGGTCCAGTCTCACCTTCCGGCCCCCACAACATAGTCAAGGTCCCTCCTCTGTGTGGTTCTTGTGTTAATTTATTCAGCCATGCAACAGATATTCACGGGAGTGCCTTCCACAAGGGCGCTAGCACTAAGGATCTGGCAGGGATTTGGGCATAAAGCCCAGCTCACAGATGGCCAAAAGTTCCTTGAAGAAAATGAAACCAACTAACGTGATGAAAGATGCCAGTATGGTCAGGGAAGGACTCTTGGAGGGGGTGACATTTAAGGACCAGAGGGGAGACTCTTCAAGGCAGATGAAATAGCATTTGATGCAAACCTGGTAGAACACTTACCATCACTCACATAGCTGCCTCTCCTACTCTTTGAAGGAAGGGAACAGTCCCTGGGCAAGAGGTGACCTGTGTGTGCTCAGTGACCAGCCCAGGGTCAGGGATGCAGGGGAGAACAGGAGGACGGGCTGGGCTTGTAGGGGCTCCCAGCGCATACTCCTCACCTCCCTCTCCCAGCTGGGTGCTAGCAGCTTTGTTTGCTGAAGCAATTTGAGCCCTTGCTACCAAAACCCCAATTACCTGTGAGAAGGCTATTGCCTATTTAAAGAGTTCAAAAGCCCCAGACTTCTCTTTCCTTCTTTCTTTCTTTTTTATAAATAGCTCGTATCCTTTCACCAACCCTTAAGACCAGGATTTATGGCCCACTTCCCCAGAAGCAGACAGACCAACAGACAGGTTACTTCCCCTGGAGTCCGGGTTCCTACAATTGTGGGATGCTCCCACTTCCTCTTTGCATTTTATGACCTCCTGGCTGGCTAATCCTGCAGTGGGTTACAGGGGAAGGAGGTGAACCGTGTGATGCTGCAGCTGCCTGGGAAGCCAGAGGGCCACGCAGACTCAGGAAAGGGCTGGCAGGGGTGGGGAGCCAGGCAGCTCAGCCCCTTGGCCGCACTGGCTCCTCTGGTTCCCAGGAGACGCCCTGAGCGGAGACCTCAGTGTGATGGGTGCAGGGTGGAGTCTACCCCAGAGGACAAACAGATAACCTCGGTTCATAATCTCAGGGTCTAGTGGGGTGATGTGGCACAATTAATGAAGAGTCTCGTCACAGAGAAACATCCCCCTTTCACCTTTAGAACATGGGCATGTTCCTTGTCGTCTTTCATTTAGTTCTTACAGGACTCCAGTGAAGTGGGTCTATGACATCCTTACGACAGACAAGGAAACTGAAGCAGAAACTAGCCCTGGTTGCCCAGCCAAAATGTGACAGGTCCAGCTTCTGATCTTGGCTTCCAGTGTGAGGTCAGGTTGGGGGTGGGGGGCGTCAGAGGCAGCGAGAGCAGCGGGAGGTCGGGAGAAGGAGTGGACATTGGGACAAACGGGTCAGCTTTCAGGAGACCATGAGGAGGGGCTGGATTGTCTAGGAGGGGACTTAGCATGTGGAAAGGTGAAACCACTGTCAGGGACAGAGACATTGCCCTGGGGCCGGCTCGGGGAGGCACAGACTTCTGGACCTATCTCTGCAGGTCTCTTCATTGACCTCCGGCCTCTCCTTTTCCACAGCTTTTTCTCTAGGTCCTGACATCTCACACAGAAGGGCAAGGCAGTGATCAGGAGTTGGGCTCTGAGTTTGAATCCCTTGCACCAGCCATGGGGCTTCGGTTGTACCTCTCTGAGGTTGTACCCCTCTGCAGCACAGCCTGATGACAGTAGGGCTGGAGTGAGCCCAGGGCTCAGCTGTGAGAGCTGACACTATATTCTTTCTGGGGTTGTTGCCCCCATCCCCTCCCTCAGACAGTGCTTCTCTGTCAAATACAGCTCCTAACTTGTCATTTGCCCTGCTCAAAAACCAAGACTGGATGTGCTGTTTTGGCCTTCAAGACCTCTTGACCTTTGATCCTAAATTCCTCCACAGTGAGACCATCTGCAGATAGTCTGAAATCCTCAGGGGATGGGGACGTACTATGTGACACAGAGGAAGGAACAGTAGCTTAGGGGGTCAAGAAAAAGCGGTGTTCAAATCCAGGCTCTTCCAGCAGTCCCCATATGAGGGGCACCTGGCCTCTCAGAATCCAGCAGTCTGGCCTACATGAAGGGGCCTTCTTTTCTGCCAGCTGCTCTGAGAGCCCAGGACTACAAGGTGCTTCATCTTCTGGAGCATCGTGGGTGCTTCAGTGTGTTACCTTTCCTTCATTTCAACAATAGTCTGTTCATTCCACATCATCTCTGCTTTTACCTGTAATCAGGAGACTCACCAATAGAACTGGCACCACGCCCCCTCCACCTAGGTGGTTGGGCTTCCCAAGGGTGAACCTCAAGCTTGTCTTGCTCATCCCAGATCCTGGCCTGACAAGCAGTCAGTGCTCAGTAAGTATTTGTTGGATGAATTAATTACTGAAGAGAAGCCCTGAGCGCTGTGCTCAGTGTCCAGGAGGCTTGTTTGAAACATGTGCTATGAATCTCAAAGGCCTCTGAAAGTAAGCACGTGCTCCTAGAAGTGGACTCGGCAGGCACCTCACAGCCATGGAGCCTGAGCCAGCGTGCTTGCAACAGGAACGGGAGTCCCTTGTGTGGGTGGCGGTCCTCAGTTCGGTCCTGGTCCTCCTGGCTGGGGGCCCCTCTCCCTCTGGGGAAATGAACTAACATATGGCAGTGCCCCTACTTTGTCCTCTGTCCTTGGCATTTTACAGTCGTCCCTCTTAATGCCAACAACAACTGTGTAAGGTGAAAATTATGATCCCCACTTTACAGATGAGAAAATCAAGACAAAGGAAGGACAAGAAATTCTTTCCGATTTCCCAGTCAGTGGGTGGTAGAGCTGTGCCAACCCCTGAGCCCATATTCTTTGGACCAACTACCCCCTCCTTCCTGCCTGAGCCCGCTGTGGCTTTCAAACTGTGTATCTTTCGTCCTTTTCTTGGCACGCGTTTCCCAAGCTAGCAGGACCACTTTTGAAAGACCAGACCAACCCATCAGAGTTTCTTTCCAGCCTCGGACAAGCCCAAACTGCTCTGTGTGCTGGGTGCTGGCAGCGCTCAGCCGCGCGCTTCCGACAGTCCCCGAAGGGGGTTGAAACGCAGGGCAAGTGGAAACTTCCCCCAACATGGTGTTCAGAGATGGAATTTTTTTCTCTTTCCCAATTTTGAAACCATCAGGGATTGGGGCTGGTCTCTGGATGGGACTCCTCCAGGCTGGATGATTTATTCATCAGGTGGCTTTGGTGTACACATTCTTCCGCAGGAATTTGTTGTAGAGGGAAGTAGTGATATGAGGAGTCCCAGGGGCCTTGTGTCCCTATCGGCCCCTCAACCCTCACCCAGAGGTGAACAGTGACAGTCTTCTGGCTCTGCACCCCCACCCAAGCTGGGTGCTTGGCTGCCAAAGCGATAGCATCTGGGCAGCAGGAAACGATTAGCTGCCGTTATATTATTTAGGCTGGAGCCAGAGTGAGGTTGGGGACTGAGTGGGAGATCTGCAAGTTTATTAGCTCTCTCCTTCTCTTTTATACACAAATGTACACTAATCCCCTGAAGCCCAGGGGGTTGGCTAAGCCAATAGTATGGTCAGGTTTGGTTTCCTTCCTTTCTTCTATTTTGAATGCTAGCTTTATCACTTGAATGTCAATTTGCCGAACACCTCAGTTTCCTAATCTGTAAAATGGCAACATTTATAGTGCCTTGTGAGTTTGTTATGAGGTCAAATGAATGAATCCATTTTGAGTGTTTGGCACCTGGCCTGGTGCATAAAAGGGACAAACAAAATGTAAGCTTTCACTATTACTGCTGTTTACTTAGCAAACAGTAATCATTAGCCTCCCATGTGCCATGCATTGTGCTGGGTGTCAGAGAGGCTTCATGCCTTCCAGTAATGTCCAACTAGTAGGAGGGGATGTGGCATATTAAATAACCAATTACAACCCAGAATTGTAAGCAAAAAGACAGATGAAACATGATATTAGGACTTAATATGCCAGACAATTTTTGGAGGTCATTACTTATTTCGTCTAATCTTCACAACAATCTCATAGGGCTGGAACTTTTTTTTTTTCCCCCTGCACTTTTTGGATGCAGGAACTGAAGTGCAGAGGAGTGAAGTCACCTACCCAAGGCCACCCAACTGTTGGAAGTAAGACTATTGAATAGGAAGCCAGGCAGACTCTCCTGGGTGCCAGAGGGGTGCCTGGCCCACCTGGGCAGGAGAGGCTACGTGGAGAAAAAAATGTCTCAGTTGACCTGGAAGGTCCAGTAGGCCAGAAACACCAAGCAAGAGTGAGCATCGGCAGGGGGAGCAGCATCTGGGGCCCCTTCTGCTTGGGGCTCACCCTGCTGTGGAACGTTCAGTGCTCGGCCAAGTGACCTCTGGCTTTAAAATGGGAGCTCCACTTAGTGATACAGTGATTTGACAACTGAACAAAAGGATGTGCAGTATGTAAAGTGCCTGTCACAGTGTTAGGGTGCTTGAGTGCTCCGTCAGGTCATGTATTCATTCATCCATCCGTCCATCCAGCATGTTTTTATCAAGTTCCTACCATGAGCCAGGCACTTTCCTGGGCGTTTGGAATATAGTGGTGAAAAGGACACCTTCCTCGTCCTCATAGGGCTTACAGTCTAGTGGGCAAGAGAGATGACAAACAAGTAAACAACGTATGCATATGTAATATAAGAGCAGGTAGGGGTGAAATACAAAATAGGCTAAGGGGAGGCGGGAGATTGAAGGGGGCACTATTTTGGGCAGGGAGGTCTGCTAAAGCCTCTCTGAGGAGGTGATAATTAGGCCAGGACCTGAAGAATGTGAGGGAATGAGCTATACAGTTGTCTGGGCAAAAGGCTTTTTGGACAAGGGACCGGCAAGTGCAAAGGCCCTGAGGCAGAGCATGCTTATTGTGAAGGAAGGCCATGTGGCAGGAAGGCAGTGAGTAACGGAGGGGTGTTGGAGCAGATACAGTCAGGGACAGATCATGTGCAGCTTTCAGGGCCAGAGTGAGGCTTTTAGATACTGGTTTAATGAACAAGAAGCCACCAGGGAGGATCTGAGCAGAGGACTGACTTCTGGCTTTGTGCTGGGTGGTAGGTGTGTTCCATGACTTCCCATAATACCCAGTCTAGCGGGAAGAGATGACTCTTAGAAAACTAGTTACCATACAGCATGATGAGGGAAATGATAGATCGACTACTAAGCCCTACTGTGTGCCAGACACTCATTTCATTTACTCTTCACAGCAGTCTCATGAGGCAGGTCCGATTATTTTCTGTCTCGTTGAGAGGCAGACTGAAGTGCAGAGCAGTGGAATCACCTGTCCGAGGCCACCCAGCTGGTGACTCTCCTCAGTCAGTTCCCTCTGGCCACTGCACAGAGGGTTAGTGGGGCTAGAGAGGCCACAGGAGTGGCCAGGAAGCCGGTGCATCAATTCACGGGAAAGAGATGATAGGTGGCTTGGGTGGTGGTGGCGGTGGTGACAATAGGCCAGCTTCTGGATATATTTGAATATAAACCAACATGATTTGCTGCCGGAGGATCAGATATGGGGTGGGAAATCAAGAGAGACGCCAAGACCGAGCCTAAGATTTTTGGCCGGAGCTATTGGGTAAATTAAATATTCACTGCGATGGGGAAAGCTACAGGAAGAGCAGGTAGGGAGAGAAAGTCAAGGCTTTGGCTCGCTTCAGATGTGTGAAAATACCCGTTTGCTGAATGGAGGGCACCGTCTGCCGGACGTCCCATATCCGCCCTTCCCACACTCTTCGTTACCTTTGAGGAGCATCTGTCCTTGAAATGATTGGAAAGTGCTCTTCAGTCAAGTCCTTTTCACACCATCCACCACCCCAGGGTTCCAGAGAGAGAGAGACCCATCCCCTGTGACCTTCTCACTTTGCTTTTACACCTTTCATTTTGTTTTGGCAGCTTTGACCTGAAGAGAGCAATTTCAACCCAACTTGTGCTCAGGGTCAAGGGGAGGCATCTTGCCTTGAACTCTTTCCCTGGCTTCCCCTGGGCCCCCACCCCTAAGCATTATTATTATTTTTTTTTTGGTCTGTAGATTATAGTCCTGTTGGCCTTGGGGTAAGGTGGAGGTGGGCTGGGGGACTGTGGGGCTAGAAAGTGTGAGTCCCCCCCGCCACCCCTGCAGCCGTCAGAGGAAGCCTGGGTGATGCCGTGAGCGAAGGAGCTAGCATTAGGAAGGAAAATAGCAGGCAGTGGAGAAATTTCTATCTGGGCCATTTGTCTGTGGCCCCCTGCCCACCACGGAGGGTGACCCTGCGGGCTGGCAGCCTCTCCTGCCTGGGAGGCGGGTGATGACTGAATTGTGAAGAACTGGCTGTCTAGTTCATCTCCGGCCTGTTTTATTTGGGCAGTTCCTGCAGATTTATCTTTGGCTTTTCTTTGTGGTGTGTGTGTGTGGATCAGGTTCTGCAGGTATCTCTTTGACTTCCCTTTGTGGGGTGTGTGTGTGTGTGTGCATACGCGAGCTTGCATGTCAGGCCCAGGTCCTGGGAGGGCCTGTGAGTGAAGACCATTTCTTTATCTTGAGGCTCAGTTCTTAGATTTCTCACTGGGTTTCAGCTCAGACATGCCTTCCTCAGTGAGGCCTTCCCTGACTACTCTGTGGGTCATTCTCCACCAGGTCTCCTGATTTCTTTTCCCCGAAGCACTTTTTACTCTTTGAAGTGATGTTGACCGCCTCTCTCGGACAGGGTCTTCATCTGTCCTTCACTCTGCACTTGGGAGAACCATGAGTGTTGCGGGTGACTAGCCCTGGAGCCCAGGCCTGTGCCTGCATGTGTGGCCCTTGGTCACTGCGGGGTATGGCAGAGTCCTGGGGCAGGGCCACTTGCCAGGCACTGCCCCCTCCTCTGTTGGCACTCTGCTTGCTGTGTGAGGGGACCCTGTTAGGACTGCGGCACATCCATTACCCTTAAGGCAGTGGGGAATCTGAATTGAACATTAAGCTTAGCTCCCAGCATAAGGCCCGAGCAGTGATTTATGGACCCTCCACTAGGAGAGGAAGCCCCTCTGCTCCCCCTCTCCCCTCAGGACTCCTGGACTCCAGCTCCCTGTGTTTCTCTCTGGTTCTGGGCTCTGCCTGACTCTCCCCGAAGCCCTGTGTCTGCAGTTCCCTCTGTTTCTTTCTTCTTCCCCCATCCCTCTTTCTCTCCCTCCCCTCCTTTCCCTCTTTGTTCTGCCTTCTTTCATTTACTGAATTCTTCCCTCATGGTAAGTGCTGGTCACACAGACTGTTACTGACCCCTTACAAGAGTCCATGTAAGACAGATTTTCATCATGCCCATTTTTCAGATGGGGAAATGCAGGCTCAGGGAGACTTGGTGACTTGTCTGTTCCCACAGCCAGTGTGTGGTCCAGCCGGGATTGGAATCCAGGTCCTCCATGTTTACACTCTGTGCTGTGTCATGGTTCTGACAGATAACCAGTGCTACCCTGTGAGAACACGGGGACCTCAGGCCCACTGTTCCACAGGCTTCTAAGCATAGAGAGAGGAAGAGTGAGGGAGATGAGGCTGGGCAGGTTGAGGGGGATCTGGTGGGGTAGGCTGTGAGGTCATACCCTGCAGTCACCCTCCAGGCACACTGTGCGTCTGAGCGCTGCCCGAGGAGAGAAGTGAGGAGCCCCTTGGGTCTTGGGCCAGGTGCTGCCTGCCAGCCAGTGTGGGTTATTTATAATCCCAAGGCCAGAGCAACTGGGGGAAGTTAAAGCTGGAAGGGGAGAGGCAGCTAAACACAGCCTCCACCAGTTCATCTGTGACAGATGTGAGAGGCTAACTCCAGCAGATCCTTTTTTGGATGGAAGTGAGTGGTGAGGGCAGGAATAAAATTCTCTTCTTATTCAACCTACCAGGAATATGAGCTCTCCAAACTTCAGCAGGAGGATAGAATGGCCAGGATGGGTCAAGCGCAACCATGATCTCCTAGACTGCATTTTCAAGAGGAGTCTGGGACAACCTTGGAAATAGCTACTCCCCAGCTCTCCTGGCAAGTAGAAATTATTGTTAGAGAGGGAGCGAAAAAAAAATGCACCTAATGCATTACGCTCCTGGTCTGTCCCACTCAGGAGACTGGTGATGGTTATTTACAAGGCTGGCTTATTCATGGCCACTGAAGCTAGGAGAGGCAGGATGGAGACAGAATCTAACAAACGAGTTATTTATATCTACACCCCCCGACCTCAGAAGGAAAATTCCCATACTTAGGCATTCCTAGATGGCCTGCGACACAGGATATTTAAAGTAACAATGGGCCAAATTCCTGCTCACATTTTTGGCAGTGCGCCAGTCTGAAAGTCCGCATGAGAGAGACTTGTCCGGGCTGTGTAGCTTTAGCGGGGTGGGGGGAAAAAGACTGTTTCTATTTCAGGACTTATTTAAGATCTGACTTCCCCCCTCCTTCCTGGAATTACGAGGAAAACATGAATTAGAGACAACAATCCATGTAATCTACTTTGGAAGATTTTAGGAGCTCTGCGGGTACCCCCATCTTGGGATAAAGCGAGGATGTTAAACAAATGAATAGGACACACTTTGAAAACCCTTGAACTCCTCTTACATTTCTTTACCTGGGGTTGGAAATAGCCACTACCTGTGGGCAATCTAATAGCCAAACTCTGAATGCTGCAACAATTGTATGGAGCTGGATGGACATGGCTATAAAACAGTCACTGGCCCACTTAAGTTATGACCCTGTGGCATTAGTTCCAAGGAAACCCCAGAAAGAGCTGAAAATGGTGACTTCTTGTACTTACACAGTTGGAAGTTACAGTTGACTTCTTAGAGCCCCTCCAAAGCCTATGCTATGTCTAAGCGCCAGCCTTGTAAAGAAGTAGAAAATGTACAAGCTCTGTTAGCAAGGATGCCTTTGACAGCAAATCACAAAAATTACCCAGCTCAGACTGGCTTCAATTATATGAAAGTGGGACTTCCTTGGTGATCCAGTGGTTAAAACTCTGAGCTTCCCAATGTTGTATGGCAGCCTGGATTGGAGGAGAGCTTGGGGGAGAATGAATACACGTGTATGTATGGGGAGTCTCTTTGCTGTTCACCTGAAACCATTACAACATTGTTTGTTAATCAGCTATACCCCAGTACAAAATAAAAAGTTTAAAAAACAAAAGCAAACAAAAAAACCCCGCCAAGCTTCCAGTGCAGGGGGTGTGGGTTTGATCCCTGGTCAGGAAACTAAGATCCCACAGGCTGCATGGCCACAATATATGTATATATACTTCATAATCATATGAGTATGAAAAATTTATTTACTTAGATAAAAGAAATCTTCAGGTAGAATGACTTCAGGACTGGCTAATTAGGCAGCTCAGTGATGTCAAAAAGGACCCAGGTTTCTTCCCTGTTTTCTCTCTGACATCCAATTTCTGGCCTTTATTCTCAGGCCACCTCTGTTTATGGTACTAAGAAGGCTGCTGTTTCAGTGTCATAAGACACTACCGTATTTTCCTTTCTTCTTGGTTTGTCATTTTAACAATGAAGAAACTTCCTAGATTTCCCCTCCCATCCTATTGGTTATTTCTGTATTACTTGTCCATGCGTGAACCAGTCACTAGCTAGGAGACTGGGGTCAACAGAATTTGATTACACTCCTTAGGGCTTATCTGTGCAGCTGTAATAGTTACTTGTGCCTGAACCCTGGAAGAAATCCAAACAAGAACAGGGAATGGATATCAAGGTGTCTGCCTCATTAGCTATGAGAGCAAAACTTTGGAAGTAATTTAAATGTCCATCAATAGAAGATGGGTTCCTTTGTAAAAAGGAAAAAATGATAACCAGTATGCCAAGAACTGTTTAGACCTGTAGATACAGCAGTGAATAAAACTACTCTTGACGGGAGGAAGACAGATAGCAATAAGCACATGAACACATATGTGTATAATTGCAAATTAAAATAAGCACAGTGAAGAAGACCAGGACAAGAGACAGCCCAGAAAGTCCTCTCTGAGGAGGTGACAGTTCAGCTGAGAAGAGACAGGTGAGCCATGGAAGAATATTTTAGCAGGAGCAAGAGGCAGTGCAGGGGTTCAGAAGCAGAAGCGACTTCTTGGGGTTGAGAGTTAACCAGATAAGGGTGGGAGGGCTGGATTAGGCAGGGTCTTGTGGGCTTTGGTAAGGAGTCTGATTTTCATTCTAAATTGAGTGGGAAGAAACTGAAGATTTAAAAGTACATATTCCTTTTTAAAACTTTAATTAATTTTATTGAATTAAGTTGATTTACAATGTTGTGTTAATTTCTGCTCTACAGCAAAGTGATTCAGTTATACATACATACATACATATATATACTTTTTCATATTCTTTTCCATTATGGTTTATCACAGGATGTTATAGTTCCCTGTGCTATTCAGTAGGACCTTGTTATTTATCCATTCTGTATATAATAGTATGCATCCGCTAATCCCAACTCGCAGTTCATCCCCTCCTTCCCCCTTGACTGTTACAAGTCTGTTTTTTATGTCTGTGAGTCTGTTTCTGTTTTGTAGATAAGTTCATTTGCGTCATATTTAAGATTGCACATTTCAGTGGTATCACACAGTATTTGTCTGTTTTCTGACTTACCTCACTTAGGATGATCTCTAGGCTCACCTGTGTGTTGCAAGTGGTATTATTTCATCTGTTTTATGGCTGAGCAGTCAGTCCACTGTATATGTGCACCACATCTTTATTCATTCATCCGTTGATTGGACATTTAGGTTGTTTCCATGTCTTGGCTATTGTGAATAATGCTGCTATGAATATAGGGATGCACGTATCTTTTTAATTATATTTTTTGGGGGATATATGCCCAGGAGTGGGATTGATGGGTATATGACAACTCTATTTTTAGAAAAAACTTTGTATTTTGAAATAATTTTAGACTTACAAAAGAGTTACAAAGATAGTACAGAGAATTCCTGTATTCTTCACCCAGCTTTCTCTAATGTTAACATCTTACATAAACCATGGTAATTTATCAAAACTAGGAAATTAACATTGGTACAATACTCTTTATTTAGATATCATCAGTTTTTCTACCACGTTGCATGTCTCCTGTTTTTCTTAGTATGTGACAATGTCTCACTCTTTCCTTTTTTTTATGGCCTTGACATTTTGAAGAGTACCTATCAGGTATCTCATAGAATCTCCCTCAATTTGAGTTTTTCTGCTGTTTTCTCATGATTTGACAGAGTCTATGAATTTGGGGATGAATAGGAGAGGTGACAGGCCTTCTCGTCATGTGATTTCAGAGAGTATATGACATCAATGTGACTTTAACTGGTGACGTTTAACCTTGATAACTTGGTCAAGTGGCATCTGCTAGGTCTCTCACTGCAGAGCTACTGTCTTCCCCTTTCCATGCTCTGTTCTTTGGAAGCCAGTCGCTAAGTCCAGCTTACACTCAAGTAGAAGGAGGAGCTGGAGGGTTTTAAGGGCAGTGACAAGAAAAAATTGGATAAAGGGCTGTCATTGTGGAATACATGTCTCTAGCACCGACCTGGAGCTGTCAGTGAAAGTTGTGTATCTTAGAGACGATTGCCTTTCACCTTACCCTTCAGTTTATTTTCATGGCCATCTGTAAGGTGAATGCTCTGCTACCTAGGCTTCTGCACTCTGGGAGAGATGTTCCACTTGGCAGTTCTTCTGAAGAGAGAGGACTCTGCTGTGTCTCCCAGTGGGCCCTGTGCACAGCCCTGCCACCCAGTTTGCCCCATCACACACACACACTCATGGGCCCAGTGAGGCTCCTGTTTTTAACCACTGGCCTCCTTGGGCAGGATGAGCAGAGAGTGTGTCGAGGGTGGTTTAGTTAAGGTTGGGTGGTTGGTTTGGAGAGCAGTGCATATGAAAGGGAAGGTGGGAAGAGGAGGTGGTGAGGCAGAAAATAAAACGACATATAATATCAGCTATTAAAAATCAGAAAGTGGAGTGGTGGAGGTATGATAGAGAGTCCAGGTGTGTTGTTGAGTGAAGAAAGCATTTTGCAGGAACAGCTTTATGCAGTATGATCCCATGTATGACTTTAAAGATGGAAGGATAGTCCCTAGCACATAGTAAACACTCACTATTTGTTGAATGAATGAATGGTATACAGCAAAATGTTAAACTGAGGCTGGGAATGGGGGGGTGAGTTTTTCCCTGTTATTTTTTTTCTTTCTTTTTTTTGCAACATTCATGTTATTTAAAAAAAAAATTAAGTACCGCCTTAATTTTCCCCTTGAAGCTGATGAGTAGTAGTTCTCAGCTGGCCTAGTTTGAGTGGTAGATATTTAATACTGACCCTTAATAAATGCTTTTAGTAACCATACCTCTTCTGGAAGGGCCAGGAGAACCCAATAGCTTAAGTTCCTAAACTCACTTCCTTTTTCCCTCCTTGGGGATGTTCTGTCACAGGCAAGTGATGAAGGGAGCAGAGGACTGGGAATTTGCCAGATTCAGTTTTGCAAACTACTGGCCCCAAAGACCTTCGCATTCCACGAATGATCCCACAGCATGCAGCCAGGGCTCAGGCCTCTTCCCACACATCAAACATCCCCATAATCCACTGACCAGACACCCTCTTCCCAGTGTCCGGGGATGGGAGCACAGGTAGGAAGGCAGGGGCTCTGGAGTCAAGCCTGTGCAACCCTGGGCATATGACTTCACTTTCTAGAGCCTCAGTTTCTTCAACTGTAAAATGGGTGTAATAGAAGTATAGGCACAGAGTGAGGATGAAAAATATGGGTCAAAAGCACTTGGTTGGCATCAGGACTTAAATACTCAAGTGTCAGCCACTGGGGGTAAAAGCTGGTCCTGTCGTTCACATCATCCTGGTTATGTGGTGGAAATCCTCCATCCTCTCACAAGGCTGGCTTTGGGACAGAAATAAAGCCTGAGACCACTTGTCCCTTCCCCTTTGACTCTCCTTTTGGTATATCATTAATTAATTAACACATTTAACAAATATTTATTGACTGCTACTCACATGCCAGATGCTGTGTTGGAAGCTTCCCAAGGGGTGTGGTGTGTATGGGAATGCTGATCCCCAAGCTTGGGGCAGTGGGTGTGGCTGGGGGCGGACAGAGGCCTGGACTCTGGAGTGCTGCCAGTCACCAGCAAGCGACCTGCTGTTTTACCACAGTAGACAGCTTCTAAGTGTACCATGACAAAGGCCAGGTGGTCCTGAAGTCGAGAACAAGAAGCCTCAGAACAAGAGCTCATCTGCTGCAGGAACAGACAGGCTGTGAATAGACAGGTGTGAATAGGTCATCGCAACGCTGCATGTTGCAGGAGTGTCAGGAAGGAGCCCAGTAAAGATCAGAGGAGCAGGGTGAGACCGAGTCGGCAGGTGTGGTGCTGATGGCATCGTTACTGTTGCTATCACTTCGGGGAACTTTTCGGTAGAAGACACTATAGACTGGTACATAAGTGCTTGGAAACCACAATTTCCTAGGGAGACAGAAAGCCTGGCTCCTCTTCTTGGCTTTGCAGCTAACCTGTGGTGTGACTTGGACAAGCTGCACTCAGGATCTCACCCATATGATGGAAGTGGGTGGATTGGACCAGCGATTCTGAACACTGTAGTGGGTCACATACCCCTCTGAGAAGCTGGAAACTGTCTCTCAGACAAAAAGCAAAAATACACAGAAATTTATCTACAGTGTCAAAGGACTCCTTTTACCCCCTCCTCCACCTTCAAATCCTAGGCGAAAAATCTCCAGCTTCCATGACCTCAGGTATCCTTTCTGGCATTATGACTCTGACACCTGTGCCTGAGAGACATGCCTGCAGGGTAGGCGTTCTTAGGAAGCCTTCTAGATGGGGGTTGGGACATCTTGTCTTGGGTTCAACTGCCCAAGGAGGCCAGTCAGACTTGACACCAGCTGGCATTAGGAACGGAGAGCCAGGAAGATGATGTGAAAAAGAGAAGCAAGGTTGGGCTAAGGGACATCAAGGTACAAACACCATGATCAGTGCCAACCGGCACTCAGTGCAGGGGATTTGGACAGTGAAATGGGTGGGGGGATGCTGTGCGAGAGTGAGGGGACCCTGTCCAGTTTGCAAAGGGTAATTGGTTGCCTTTCAGCTCCAGCCATCTGCTGCCACAGGCGATGGGGGGCCCAGAGCAGCCAGTGCTTTTTGTTTTTCAAGAGAAGTTTTAGATCTGGCTTTGGAAGTCTCTTCATTTTCAAATAACAACCAAGTTTCTGAAAACACTGTAAGCTACGGTCTGATTTCTTGCCTGTGTGATCCATATGTCTAGGCTACAGATGGAGACACTGAGGCTAACGGGAGAGGAGACCGAGTTCTTATATTCTCTACTCCTCTATGAACCATGTTTCCGCCTCTAAGATAATGAGTAACGTTATATTAGTGCTGCGCACAACCACCGTCAAACTCTCCAAGTGTCATTAGAAGGGCAGTGACCCTCCCAAGGTCATAAGAGACAAGGTAGCAGAGCAGGGCCCCAAGCAGTGGGACCATAAGGCTCAGCTGCTCTTCCCCACACATGGTCCTAAGGGGAGGGGTCTGCGGAAGTGGCAGCCACTTCTCAGAGAGCCCCAAGGCCCTGGCTGTGCCCACTCTGGGAAACGGCTCCACCTGGATGGACACTAGTTCTTTAATCCGATTAGATCCGGCACCTCAGAGAGCCTTGGTAATCCAGGGCTGGCTGGAGCACTGCCTGGAAACTCGTCAAGCAGTGGCCTCGGGTTGGGAGGAGCTCTGCTTAGAAACATGGGGGTCCCCAGTCCTGCTGCCTTCTGTGTCCACCCGGGTGACTGTGGCTCCTTGGTCTGTGCCTTCTTTGTGCTTTGGCCCTGGAAACCGAGAGGGGGCCTGCGCCCTTAAATCCTGTATATGCATCTCTCTGCACACAGCCGCCGCTGCCCCACCCACCCACAAAGCCACCAGACCACACTTGTGAATTATCTGGGGCAACTTAAACTCCCCCCTCACCCTGTTAAGATTCTTGCCTCTGGCCACCACAGACCAAGTAACTCCACAGGTTGGGGAAGCAATTCGTCTTTTGATTGCAGAGGAAATGAGAAAGGCTGGCCAAGAGCAGTGTTGGGAGGGTTGTTACCATGTCGTGTGGTGACGCAGCATCCTTCCTGAGATCTGTTTGAGGGGGCCTCAGCATTTTATATGGGGTGTTGTGAAGTGATGCGTAGACCTGGGTTCCAGTCCAATCTCAATCAGTCTATGTAATCTTGTTTAAATACTACCTATCCTATTGACTTATGTAGAAGCACACAGTGGGGGTGGGCGCGAGGATCCTAGGAGAGATGCTATTTGGGGAGTGTTTGAAAGTTAGAGTAGGCCCTTAGCATTCAGTACACAGGCTGTGGGGGAAGGCCTACCACTTATCAGCAGTGTGGCCTTGGATGAGTGACTTACTCTCTCTGAGCCTCAGGGGTTTCTCATCCATAAAAGGAGACTGATTATATCAACCTACTTTGATTGTTTTTCAAGATTGTAAATGATAATGCAGCTCAGAAGCAATAGCTTTTGTAATGATTTCCTAAGGCCACTTGACCTCTATAACTCTGAAGACTTTCTAGAATACTGACTCCAAGTAGAGTATCACCTGGAACTCTTCTCTTGCTTTGTCCTTGGTGGATTTTCTGTTCAGTCCTAAGCCACTCACTCCCTCCTTCCCGAAGCCCAGTGAGAGAGAAGCCAGTCAGGAGAGTGGTTACCTAGTCTCTGCAGGTACAGGGAAGAAAGAGGGTAGACCCAAGGGAGAAGTTAGGGGAGGAAGGCAGCAGGGAGGGTTCCAACCTTGCAACAGTTAAATGTTAATATAGGTGTCTGCATAGGAAGTGTCTTCTAATGACAGAAGGAAACGAGGGAGTTTTTCAATCATCTCCTGCTTAACAGATACAGATGTATTCATAATTATCCCTTGCCTCGGGCCTTGAGGCCCAGGTGGGCTCCAGAAGGCCTGTGTTCCTGCCAGACAACAGTCCTTAAGGAACGTCATGTAGACAATTGGAATGCCGTTTATCGTGCAAAACACAATAAAACCCTGAGCTCTCTTCCTGTCTCAGAGACCCATAAATTATGAAAATTATACCTGCCCCAGGCCATGGACATATTGTTTTATTAAAGTTCCGATGAATAAACTTAGGGCTCTGAAAAATGTCCTCTTGGCTTTCATCTGGCACACACCTCCAGCACTGAGCTGTCTGCTGGGGTGCATTCAACGAGTTCACAACCCAACTCGGTGAAGTTAAGCTGATTCCAAGGTGCAGTTTCAGCAGGCTGACGGAAGGGCTCAGGGCCTCCTGGCCTGATGACATGAGTTGTCCAGGGGGTTCTTGTTTTCTGCCATCAGCATGGGGATTCCCCCTCGTCCTCACCATTCTCTTTTTTTGGATGAGCTGAGGCTTGTGGTGCCGTCATATGAGGTGTGTGGTTATGGATGTGGAGAGAGTTGAAATCCTTCTCTATTTTTAAATTTAGTTGCTGGGGAGTCTTTTTAGTCCATCCTGTGTTTCTGCCCCGAATGGAGTTGCTAAACCTTCAGCTCTCCATTTTCCCATCTACCCTTCAACCGTGACAGGCCTGTAACTCCTTCTCTGACTCTCAATTTCTGCATCTTGAAGAGGTAACTAACAATGGTATCGGTCAAGTATGTTCAAGACTTGGCAAAAAGGAACCATTCACTATATTCTAAGCATTGTTACTGCCCCAAGTCATTTTATAACTGAGAGCCAAGAGGAACAGGGCCAGGCGAGGAAAGACAACGAAGGCACAGGCAGGGCTTTCTCTCCGGCCACCAATTTTTAAGGAACAAGCTCACATTTGTTTAGCTTGTTTCCTCAAGGTTTTGGGTGGGTGAGACAAACCCAACATCCTGTATAGGTTTCTGTTATTTTTAATGTCTAAACTGTAGAAACAAAACCAGAGGCAGGCCTGCCCCACGTCTCCACCTATCAAGACACCCAAGACTTAAAGCCTGGGTGTCAGTAACTGGGATTGAGCCAAGGAAAAGGAAAACCACCTCCAAGTGTCATCAGTGAAGGAAGACACCAATATCCAGGCGCGGGAGAGGCCACAAGTTCTGGCTGAAGGGGAGGCTGGTGTTGTCTTTATTCTGGAGCAGTTTTAGAGCTGAGAAGACCACAAGGAGGATGGACATCCTTTATGCCTTTTTGGGAAGTTAACAGGGGATCCTTGGCATGGGTTTGGATGTCTCGAACAGGAGCCTGAGGCTTTCACGAAGACTGGAAACGTGCCATCCCTGGTGACCCGAGACAACCCAGAGCTGGACTCAGGGCTCCAGACTATACCTGTCTGTCTAGCTTCTTCTGTCAACCACTGTTGGATCCCTTATGGCTAACAGAAAAGTATCTTTAAAACAGGAGGCATGTGTTCAGTTTCAAGACAATAGTCAAAGTCTCCTTGTGATTGGCATATGCAACGAAAGTAATTAAATTCTCTCCTCCCCGCCTCCCCCCACCCCTCTCCTGCATCCTGATTTAAATGTCTGCGTGGCATGGGGGAGATGGATAGATGGGAGGTACGTTGCAGAGGCAGAGGCACGTCATTTACTAGATGGAAGTCCAAGGGGACGGGCTTGTTACAGTAGCCACCAGTCCAGAGAAAATAAGGAAACTGCCAAGGGTTTTTCTGTTTGCCTTCGGTAAGCCTGTGTGTGGGTACATATATGAAAATCTGCTTGGGGAACACCAAAGTGAAAAGAAAAGAGCTGCAGAATTTGTATAAATTGGACAGGTAGACGAACCTCCCCCACTTCCCAGTCATCCATCTGTTACCAATACACTCTTGCATAGGGGAGGGCTTGCCAGAGGATTTAGCAGCGCCTGGCAGGATTCAGCTTCGTCAGACAGTGAAGCTTTCCTCCAGGGGCTCTAAGGTCATCCTCGAGGCAGCACCAGGGCCAGGAAGCCTTGTCCCCCTGCCACACTGTCCGCTGGAGCCTGGTCGCTCATTTCCATTCGGCAGGTGTTCTTTGACAAACTCACACCTTGCTGGGTGAGGATGTTGGGGGTGTGAACACACAAACACACGAGAAACGGCAGTCCTACGTATATTTAACAATATATATTTATATATATTTTCTAGATCAGTACATTCAGTTTTTAACTTGCTTTTTCTTCACAAACAGAAGAACTCTTACAATAGTAGACTTTCTAAAATAAATACTATTAAAATAGAGCTTCAAAATAAATATTCTATACAAAGGAAACCTTCTGTGGTAACTTTTGATGTGGGGTGAGAAAGGGTTACAGTGAAGAGGGAAAATGTGACAGGATGGGACCCTTGAATAGCTTTTCTGTTTTTAACACAAAACTGAACTGTGGGGCAGTGAGAAGAGAAAGCAAGACATGACACCACACCGAGTTACCCACAGCAAAAATGGCAGCTTAAGATTTGTCACCGACTGTCACAGTAAGCAGAGGGCATGAAAATGCTTACCAAAGGCATAAACCAGAAGGCCAGTTAAGTTCATAGGATGCTCTAGTGACGTGTACAGTGCAAAGTGGTGGTGCCTACACCCCGCTGGACACCTCCTGGGGCAGCACGGAGACCATGAACGTGACGGTATCTGGTCCCAACCTATACCTTCCACACTAGGGACTTGTCGTAATCTAACTGGGCCTCACTCGATGTCAAGCGGGGATGTATGCAGACTCCAGAGTGCTGAAAGAACCAGACACGTCACATGACGGTCTTCCGGCTATCAGTTGTGAAGGGGCCCGTATCAACAGCAGGGGCTGGTCTCCACTCCTCCCAGAGCCAGTGGGGAGCCTTGGTGTACCCCATCCTCTACCTAGAAAGGCTTGGCTCTCCTAGACCCTGTTCTCAGGGCGCTTGCTGGAGTTTTGGGACTTTACGAACCCACCCTCCAGGGGAAGCAGCTGTGGCCCCTTAGGACAAGGGTCCTGGGCCCAGGCTTGTGGATCCCACCTCCAGTTCCAGGCAGAACCACCAGCCATCCTAGATTGAACCTTAGTGGGAAGCAGCTGGCAGTCTGCTTAAAAGGTCAAGATGAGGAGGCATAATCCAGCCAAGCAAGGCATTGGTCACAGGACACACAATCAGCCAGAAGTGGCCACAGAAATGCGTCGTGTTGCTGACAGGTTGATCCCTCAGTGGCCCTTGACTGGCCCCTGGGGGCCACAGGCAAGCCAGTTTTTTCTTTTTGCCAGAAAAACATGCCGAGGGACTGCTATGCCACAGAGCTGGGAGAACGAAAGCTGAGCACACGGGACACAGAGAATTCTGCAGACATCTACCTAGCAGGTTAGATGCAAACCAAAAAGAACAAGCCAAAGTAGGGGAAGGAAAAAAAGGAAACCAAAACCCAGAAAAATCCATGTTTACAACTATATACACAAAGTCAGGGTTCAGGAGGCTACTTGCCAGGAAACAAGGGTCTTTGTAGAGATGGTGGGGTAGGGGTAGGGTGTGTGTGTGTGTGTTCAGGAGGCTACTTGCCAGGAAACAAGGGTCTTTGTAGAGATGGTGGGGTAGGGGTAAGGTGTGTGTGTGTGTGCACAGCTTATGTAAATCAGTTCTCCACAGAATGGGCACGTAGAACACCAAAGATCACCAAAGTGCAACTTGCCACTGGGTCAAGTTTCCCGTGGAGACATTTGAGGGAGGGGCTTTGGGGAAAGTTCTGAGGCTTCTCCCAGAGTGAAAGTATGCCCTCTCTTTTGGGGGGTAACCTCTGCACACCTGTTCTGAGGAAAAACATCTCCAGTCTCTTCAGTACACATCTGATACATTCAATTAGGACAAGTGGTTGGCTGAATGTGTTTTTTTCTATCATTCCCTCTGATTTGTGCAAGAACATCCATACATCCATGACAACTGTGGCAAGGGTAGCTACAGGAATCAGCCTTAGAAAACGCAGATGCAGTATTTCATATTTGCCTTTTACAAGCTAGCAAATGTTATATAAATAAAGCCTAAAATAGTAAGACCATCCCCTCCTTTCTTCCAGTCAATAAATACCTACAGTTACAATTAACTTATTCTAAATCATAAGCTGTTACTACCAGTCTTCAAGAAGGGAAGGGAAAAAAAAAGTCCTTGAGAAGCATTGGGTGCATGACCATCACAGCTCCCTGCCTCCTTCAAGGAGGCTGTTCTGTTCCTACAGAACAAACTGAAGTGCTACAAAGGCTGTGCCTAGTACACTTCCAACACCGCCCCAGGGTAGCTCTTCTGACCCAAGCTACTTTCTCTCACGGCGGGGAGGGGGAAAGGGAGGAGGCACAAAATACCACACGAAGCAAAAACCCCACACAATTGCTGGGGAGTAAGGACCAGACACACTACAGCTTTTGCATGCAACAAGTACCTACCCATGGGACGAGCTGCGCTTTCTGAGTCCTTTAGCACCTTGAGAGAGTTGCTACGTCTTTGGGGGCTGCTGGGAGGGGCTCATGTGGCCATGCACAGAAGCAGGGCTCAATCCCAAGAAGTCCCCCGGAGAATCTCCCCCCACCTGCATTCTTCCGACTCCCCCCGCCAGGGCCTCCTAACGCTAAAATAGACTCTTTTGTCACCATCTGACTATTTACATTAAAGATACAGACACTGTACACGAAAGGCTAGGACAGTGAGCAGCAGAATCAGGAGAGAAGAAGCCCACACCCAGCCGTCACTGCCAGCGCGAGGTGCTGCCTCTCTTCTCTGCTGTTAAAATCTTCTTCTTGGTGGGGAGGGGGGGGATTGTGTTCCTTGAGGTTGCTCGCCCCCCCAGATTTTGAAATCAGCCCTTCCTGGGGGTGGCCCAAAAGGAAGCAAGTGTTTTATTATTATTTTTTTAAAACACCGTTAGTATCTGATATAAAAACGTGTAACGACTGGATCCAGAGACCACAGTCTCAGACTCATTGGCAAAATGCTATTTGGTCTCAAATTTGCTGCCCCGGTCTTCTCTACCCGTAGTGAAGTTTCTGGAAAGGATCTGGGTAGAGAGAACTGGGGGCACACAGCAGGCAGGTGAGTCTGTGACTCAGTAAGAGCCAAAGGACGGTATTATGAGTGGAACACCCCCGAGAGTTAGTGAGGAAGCTGGAAGGGAGAAAATGTACTGTGCAGTGGCTCCTAAATCCATCCATGGCTCCAGGCAGAGCAAGGAATGAGGGGTGGGGGCTCCCGAGTATATACAACAGGGATTGCCAGGGTCTACACCTTCCCCAAGATGGGGCAGACTGGGGTGGAGGCTGGGAGGAGAAGGTACAGATGGTAAGACTCCACGTGTCTTCTTCCAAGTCCCCTGGCCACTCAGATTCCTCCCAGGCAGCCAGAGAGAATGCACAAGAGCAGGGAAAAAGCGAGGGAGGAGGAGGGCCAGGAAGGCATTCAAGCAGCTGCAACTTCCGGATATGTGTCCACATCTGTGTTCCATCTTCTGCAAAAGAAAAATCACCCCCAAACCACACCACACCCCTGCCACTGTTTCACACAAAGTTCCAGGATCCTGAACAAAACAACCCCAAAGTGCTTCTTCATCCTTTTGGGGAAGAGAGGGGTGGGTGATGGTGGTCCCTATTTCTTCAGCAGCTGGGGGTGGGGGGTGGGTGGAGTGGCAGGGTCAGCCTCAGGATGCTAAAACCTCTGGCTGTGCCATGGTGCTCTTCTCAGGTGTCAGAAGGGAACCAGGGTTCCAGGCGGAGCGCTGGGCTTGACCCCGAGCGTCAGAAAGGCTTGTCGGGTCTGCTGGCCTTGGCGTCCCCAGCGGCTGCCTTGCAGATGACGCTGTTCGTGTGCTTGCAGCGGCACCCGGGGCGGCACAGGCGGTCGTAGCCGCGCTGGGCCAGCTTCACACAGCCAGTGGCGGGCAGGTAGCAGAGCAGACAGGGCAGCACCAGGGACAGGGCACCCATGAAGGACCAGCGGGCGCAGCAGTTTGAGCGGGAGCAGGAGCAGGGGTGGTCGGCGCAGGAGCCCTCATCGTCCTCGTTGGTGCAGTGGTAGAAGATGCCCTGCACCAGGCACATGCAGGTGCCATAGTTGACCAGCGTCTGCGCGGAACACAGGCACTCCTGGTTGCAGACCCAGCAGGAGGGCAACGTCCGGGGGGACGCGCACTCCTTGCACTTACACTTCCCGCAGGCCTCGCACAGCAAGAAGTGCTTGTCCAGCTCTGGGGGGCCAGAGGGGCCCTTAAGGTCCAGCGGCTTGCAGTGAATGGCCTTGGGCTGGATGCGCACAGCCCTCGGGGAGGCCTGATCAGCCACGGGTGGGGGCGCCATGTGGTCTAAGAGGCGCTGGTCGGAGGACGTGCTGCTGCTGCTGCTCACAGAGCTGGGGCGCCCGCTGAAGGAGATCCAGTGGTGGGTGATGTCCTGGTCGCAGCGGGCTGGGGTTGGGGCCAGCTCTGGGGCTCCACCCCGGGTCCGCTTGGGGCCAGAGGGGGGTGCCAGGCCAGGGTTGTCGATGTAGTCGTTCTCCACATGGCTGGTCTTCATCTGGTCGATGGGAAGGATGGTGAGAGGGTGCTGGAGCCGGCTGTGGGCCGTACGGCTGTCCAGGAGGGGCTGGACCATGACTGAGCTGGGAGTCAAGGGGACGCTCTGTGGGATCGGGGGCTCCATGGGGCCGGAGGTCCTGGGATGTGCGGAGTAACAGGCTTCTAGGGGCCCTGGGTAGGGGGGAGGAAGAGAATGGATTCCAGGCATCAATAGGTGGCCTGTTAACACCCCCATCCACCATTAGGTCCTTGGGAGCCCAAATGAAATAGGATTCCTTTGGTGGACTACCCAGCATTAAGGCTTAGATGATTACTATTAACAGTAATGACAATTTTAAGTGGTAGAAATAACTTATTTAGCACTTACAAGGACTCGTCTAAGCATCATATTATTATGTTATCAACTTTTCACAATAACCCTAGAATGTAACTACCATTACCCCTTTTCTAGTTATAGGAAACTAATGTTCAAAGTAGCTTGTCCAAAGTCACACAAAACCATCAGTAGCAGAACTAGGGCTCAAACTTGGGCCATCCAGGTTCATTCTTATAATCCCCATGAAACATGCTTCTGATTTATGACAGACAGAGCTAGCAGTTATAAACGCAGGCTCTGTAGTTAGATCGAAGTTCAAGTTCTCACCTTTGCCTAGCAGTGTTGCTGTGAATGAGGTTCTTTAACTTCTGTGCCTTAGTACTGTCACCTGTAAAATGGGTTATTGTGAGAACTAAATGAAAAAACGCATATCCAGGACCTAGCATTTTACCTGACACACAGCACGTTCTCTAATTTACCACCATCCCAGAGAGCAACCATTTAGATTTCCTGAGCACTAATAAGCACGACTAATGAGTACCAAGTGTTATGCTGAATGTGAGGATGTAGTGACTACAACAGTGAGTCCCTGTGTGCTCCCGTGGAGTTTTTATCAGCTAGATAAACAAAAGCCTTTATTTCAGATAGACACAAGAGAAGGAGGAGCTGTATCTGATGCCTACACAATCAGGATATTTACTTATTACTACTACTTCTAAGAGCAACAACCTCCAGTGGCTAATAACCCCTGGGCAGGTGCCCTCTGACAACTTGGATGGGAAATCCTCTCCGAGGGGCACTCACTTCACCCATTTCCAAATACTGAGCTGAACATTCAGACTAAATGCTGTTTACTAGAATAGCTAAGCCAAGCCTGGATCAGTTTCTAATTTCACCGAGAGAGTGCAATTTTAAGTTGGAAACTGGCCAGAGATTCAACTGCAGTGCCTGACATGGAACCCCAGGAAGTCACTTAAATCAAAGAGCGGAAACGGCTTGGTTCAAATTTAGAAAGTGCACATTGTTTTCTATTAGAAGTGCCATTTCCTCGCCTGCTGACCTTTACATTTGGAATTCGGCTGGAGACCAATTTAAAGAAGTAGCAGCAGAGGCCAAGACCTCTGCCCAATTTGGAATCCCAGAGAAAGATTAGACTCTGGGAAGATTCCACTGGGCTTGTGGCTGGGGGATAGAACAGACAGCCAGGGTGAAGATAGGAGATCATAACCACCTTTAAAAAAGAAAAAAAAACACATTGGATTAATGTGCTATGGGGTAGGGCTTCAGTAAATGCTTTTTCAAGATGCCAATGATGCTCTAATTTGGAGAGCTGACACTGTACCTCTGCTATTGGTTCATCTTGCCTCAAAGGTGATACCTTGGGAACTCCCTGGCAGTTTAGTGGTTAAGACTCCAAGCTTCCACTGCCGGGGGTGGGGATTCGATCCCTGGTTGGGGAAATAAGATCCCACATGCAGTGACAAAAAATGAGAAAAATACTTCAACTGAATAAAAATGAAAATACAACACATCAACTTAAAAACAATTAAAAAAAAAAAGTGACACCTAAGAAGAGGATGTGGATAGGTTTCCACTTCCAGTTCTAACCTCACATCCCTCCAGACTTGGGCCCCAGCTAGTCACCCTAGTATTCCAATTACAGGAGAAGGATACCTGGCTCTGCATGACACATCCATACTTATCGATGTCTATAATAGAGAATGAAGAGAGAGAGAGAGAGAGAAAAGCCATTCAGGACAACTCTGCATTATACTTCCTCTGCTTGGAAACAATGGTTTGATTAGAAATGGTTCCGTTGTTGGGGATGGACTTCTTAGATGCTTTCCAGCCTAACTGAAATAAAGAGCTCAGTCTAGGTGCAAAGTTCATGAAGTGAATGAAAGGGAGCTTATCCCCAGGGTTCTCATCTGCCGAAAAAAGCCCTAAGTCTTTTCTACAAGGTTCATTGCTCAGTCAACTGATATTTCCCCTTCACAAAGGCCATGAACTATTGGCTTTGGTCCCACAGCCCTATCCACTTAAGAGATGCTGGTGTTTCTGTGCAGAGTTTTTCCCATTTCAGAGAATGTATGCCTGGGGATAGCCTCTCTCCTGCCTCGTGTTCCCTCCACATGTCAGGAAAGCATCATCTTCAATGAGGAGACTTTCCTATGGCAGAGTTTGACTTCAGTGTCAGGCAGGTCTGCCACCAAGAAGCCGTTCTTTGCCGAGACAGCCTCCTTTAGGGGTCCTGGGTTTGGGGCTGGATGAGAGATGTCAGTTGAGCATTTTGGGAGAGGAATTTTTTCCAAGGCTCAAGCTGGTCATTGGGCAGAACTTCAGGAATGCTAAAGTGGGCTCACTTTGTTCTTTGCAGGGATTCCAAAGTCTTGCTTCTAGAATAAATGGGTTTGGGGTCAAAAGAAGAAGAGTTAGGAGCCCCGGGTTCCAGCTCTGCCTGGAGGAAAAGGTGTGACTCGGCAAAAGAATGGAAAATGCTGACAGAGGCTCAGGAGTCGACTCTCTGGCGCCAGCCAAGAGGTGCCTCCGCCAGAACCCCCACCCCGGACAAAGACAACGTGATTCCCCTATGCCAGAAGCTCAGGTCACAAAGCTCAGGGTCCTGCCAACAAAATGTCAGTGGCAGTTTGAAGGCTGTATTGCCCCATGTAGTTGAGCTTTCATCTCTTAGGACCAGGGCTGGGACTTGCCATGCTGTGGGTACTCCCTCCCCTAAACCGATCACCCACTCTCCTTCCTCCGATCCTATTCCTGAGATTCTTTAAACAATGAGCACACTTTCTATGAGTGAATCAAAGGCATGGGCAATGCTCAGGGATTTTAACAGGCTATGGACTCACAAGGCAGATTCTTGGAAAAGTCCCACCAGGAAGCCAGGGTGGGGACAGTGGCTGCTGGTGACGGGATATTGACATTACCCCACTCCCATTACCCTCCAGAGGCAGCTGTCAACATCTGGGTCTGCACTTAGGGCCAGACAAGGGGGTGGGAGCTGGGTCCCTGATAACTCAGCTCTCTCGGGGTAAGCCACACCCTGGATGGCTCCAGCCGGCATATTCTAAAATGCATCTTCCCCATCATAACACTGATGCAGGATTCCTTCTGGCTACAGCCCAGCAAAAGCCAGCAGCTGGCTCAGACCTATAGGTCTCCAATCTTCTCAGCCTTTATCTCCTAGTTAGCTGGGACCACCCGTCCACAGGACGGTTGAATTCATTTGACTCATGTGAAAAAAAAAAACAACTTGCTGATAGCCTGATGGATAACACTTCAGCACAGCAAAGTGAAGTTTCAAACCCCCACCTCCCCATTCCTAGGTTTCAAAGATTGATCTCTACTCACTGGGACACACCTACCCTCCAGTCTACCCAATACTGCTGAACTTAAGTGTAGTTTAATATGTACTCTGTTTCCCCTGCTAGGAAGGAGGAGATTTGTAATATAAATAGGAGAGAGGAGGCTTTTGCTTCCTTTAGGTCATTTGGGAAACTGATGGCCCATTTGGAAGACTGTGGACAGAGAAACAAAGCCAGGATTCCACTTAGCCAGAGAAGCACTTCTGTGGAGTTGTAGGTGACAGCCTTATGGATTAGCACGAGGAAAGGAAACTTTTACCTCCACTCCAACTTTCTAATAATAATTAATAGTTAGGAAAACATCTAGTATTTATGAAACATTTCTTGGTGCCAGGATCTGTGCTAAATCCTCAGTGATGTTCTTAAATCCTCACCATCACTTTGGAGAATAACACCTACTTTGCAGAGGAAGAAGCAGAAGAACAGAGGGTCATAGAGCAGGCAAGTGGTCAGGGCAGGAGTTGAACCCAGTCATCCCCGCTGCCTGGACTTGCAATAACTTCTGGATATTCAGGGAAGGCACCCTTCTCTCTTGTAGCTGAGAACTCTGCCAGTCTCCTGGGTCTGCCATCAGCCCTCGGGGAACCTCATCAGGCCATCTTCGGGCTGTTAACCCAACCAGCCTGGAAATGAAGCCAGACAGGGCTGGTATCAGACTGGCCCCCAGTTAGGGGAATTTTCAGTGTGGAGAGTGGGGGCCAGGGCTTTGAAACCTATCACTAAAGGAAGCGTCAGTGCTTAAGGCATCTTTGCTTCCAACTCCGTTTTCTTTGCTGTCCCTTTTGTCCTCCACAGACCCCCATTTTACTAAGTGTTTTCATTTTTAGGTTTCTTAAGGTTGAATGGGTCTCACTTGTAGGATCTCACCATAAAGCAGCCCCTAAAAGGGAAGCCTAGAGTGGGTGGGAATCCCCTCTCCTCCCATCTGTAAAGCTGAACTTCAGGGTCCCCAGGGCACATTCATGGATGTGGCTTCCTGGTCCAGGTCTGTGAGGAAGAGGAAGAGCTAGGGTAAGAGGAAGGCAGAAGAAAGAATACCCAGTCAGTGGATATTAAAAAGCCTAGAGCACAACGCCCTGTATTTGTCTATGATACCTGCGGGGAGGGGCTGAGCATCAAGGTGACACACAGCTCAGTGCAGGCTGGTTGCAAAGAATCAAGACCCATGTTAACTGTCAGGTCCAGCCATCTACTACTTCCCCTGGACTTAACCCAGGGAGAGGAGTTGAGAAATATTAGGAAAATCTGACAGCTGTACTTTGAAAACTACAGGTCAGCTAATGCCAAACTGACAAGAAGCTCTGAATGAAGGGGCACTTTTTGTACTGCCTCATTCAGTCCTAGCAGGTGCTTTCAGGGAAGGTTGTTTAACCCTTTAACAGCCCAGAGAAAAAGGTCTCTAAGCAATGCAGGAAACACGGGTTCTATCCCTGGGTTAGGAAGATCCTCTGGCGAAGGGAATGGCAACCTACTCCAGTATTCTTGCCTGGGAAATCCCATGGACAGAGGAGCCTGGCAGGATGCAGTCAGTCCATGGCACTGCAAAGACTGGAAGCGACTGAGCAACTTAACAACAGGTTGCGTAAAAGCCCGGGGCTACATCTGCCACTATCCCTTGGGTTCTCTGGGACAACGTCTCAGTTCATTAAGCTCCAATTATTGCTTCAGAACGACTTTAAAGGGGAGGAAGGGGGGAACTTCCCTGGTAACCCAGTGGTTAAGACTCCATGTCCTCAATGCAGAGTGCAAGAGTTCAGTCCCTGGTCAGGGAACTACAATTCACTAAGGATCCTTAAGATCCCACATGACACATTTTAAAAAAATAAAGGGGATGAGGACGACAAGGGAAGCCAGAGCTTGTATTCCCTGTACCCTACACAGAGAGAGATCATCTTGGCTGAGAATAAAGCATTTAGACAGCTAGATTTGTCTGAGAATCCTTGCCCCCCCCTCCACCCCACCCCATTCTAGCACCACTAGGAGCTGACCTCTGGCCATAACCTGTCAGAGATCATAAAAGAAAACAGCTGCTTATCCTCACTTCGTCTCATCCTCAGTTATCAGTTCCCAGACTTCTTTTTCCACAACCAGTCAGCTGTGCTCCAGAGCCCCTGTGCAAGGCTGAGTTGGAGGGGTCTTGCTGTACTTTTTGGTTCTGGACTATTCTAACCAGCTATACATTTTGGCTTTGATGTATTCCCCTCATAATTGTTGTCTGCTCGAATCCCAGGGACAGGGCAGCCTGGGGGGCTGCCATCTATGGGGTCGCACAGAGTCAGACATGACTGAAGCGACTTAACAGAAGTAGCAGCAGATCCCCTTAAAGAGGGATTAGAAGTCAAGAGTGAGAAAAGAATGGAGCTAGAAGAAGCCTGTTAAATACTGGTACAGTTTCGGAACCTCTGGCCTGCATCAGAGTTTGGGGGTGGGGGACCAGGAACCTAAACCCCAGGGAGGGACCTCCCCCCACATTGGCACAAAGATCACTTTATTGGTCTCACCACCCTCCACTATGAACTGGAGTTACAATAATAGGTTTTAGCTTACTCCTGGGATGGGGCAGGAAATGACTCCCCCTCCCCCCAACCAGAAAAAGACAAGGGAAACCACTTTTCTGCAAATGGCCACCTGCCCCAGAAGGGCCCCTTCCCTCCTCCACGAGACCAGCACATCTGTGCTCCCTCCCTGGTGCCCTTGCTTCCTCCACTGACTGTCCTTGGAAAGAACAATCATGATCACAGCTGAACGGTGGAGCCTCTTAAACCCAGCCACATGTCCCGGATACATCTCCAGCCTTGTCAGCTGTCTGGATCTGCAGGGTGGCCCCAGGGCCCCTTGAGAGCTCGGCATCCTCCACCCTGTACATCAAGAAGTACCCCAAGTCTCCTGTGGAGGAAGGGTCTTCCTTACAACCAGGCCTGCCTAACAGGCACCCCTAGTAACAAGGGCACAGCCCCAGCCCTGCACACTTGGCTAGCTGCTCAGCTGGCCCTGGCCCCTGGGTGGGGGCGGGGGTTGTTCTCCCCACTCTGCAGATGGGGAGACTAAGGCCCAAGTTTAGCATATTTCCTAACCTCTCATCCACTCTGACCCAGTTCCCTACCTTGGTCTAGAAGAGGTAATACATTCTTCTGTTATGTTGCCCTTCATCACCTTCTTCCTCTGGCTCTTTTGAAAGAGTAAAAATATATTCCAGTGAGTCATTGCTTTTTGTCCAGTAGCTCTAGGTTGGCCATCCGAGGGGAGCTTCTCCACTCTTGCCCTTCCCCTTCCTTAAAAACACAAGTCGTATCGATATCCCAAATCCAACATTTTCAATTCTGTCCCTAGATCCAGAGGTTTTCCTCACAAGGAAACTTCTGCCTCAGCTGGAGCTAGATGATAGACAACTCTGGATGCAGAACCAAACTGAATCCCATAGTTTTTACACTGAACTCCTTCTCTGAAGAGAAGGGGCTCCTTTCTAAGCACCCTGGTACCATTACCTGGGCCCTCTCCAAGAGGACAACCTGGGAAAAGAAAAAGGCTTGCGGGGGGCCCAAAAAGTGGTGCTGGAAGATGCGACATGAAGGGACCAACAGCGTCAGAAATCGGAAGAGAATTCCACACATGTGATCCCAAGCATTAAGCTCCAGAGCAGTACATCTCAGGGGCCATTTCTGGAAGTGTTAATGGGTGTTTTTTCCTCCCTTAATTTTAAAGTCACTGACTTTCAAGTTTTGCACTGAAAGGCTGCCTTCATTTGTTATTCAAGTCAGAGGCACTGTCACGTTTACCATCTCCACCTATTCTGGAAGGATGAAAGCAAAAATGACATCTGCAAGCTCCAAATGTCTTCAGCGTCTGCCCTGCTTTAACTAGGAATCATTCTGTTCCATGTGGTCAGTCTCCTCCCACAAAGCCCCTTGGAAGCTCTAAGGAGATGTTGCCATTTCAGAGGGTACTGGTAGAAAAGGTGGTGGGAATGAGCAGGAGAGCACTTATTCTCCACAGAACAGAGAGTAAGAATCTAAAAAGGAAGATAACCAAGAGATGTCTTCCTCACTGAGCATTTGTCCATCAAGGAAATTTTATAAATCTGCCATCAAAATGCCTACCTTGTACTAGCCATGCAGCTCAGTTGGTCAGGGTGTGCACTGTTCATATTAGAATTCATCTAGAGCCTTCTGGCAAGTGAGGACCCTCCCAAGGGCTAGGAAAGAGGCAGTCTGATTTTATACTGGACATGTCTACAATGTCTTTCCCACCCTTCTGCTTAAAGAGATAGAGGGAGACAGAGGCAGGGGGCGGGGGTAGAGGTGGAAGGGTGTCAGTGGCTGCCCTCGCTTTCCTAGTCTGCCCCATACCCACTTAGTTTTTCACTAAGGGGAAAAACTGAAATTTTCAGATGTGTATGCCCCATTTGTGTTAAGATCCAGGGAACTCTAAACATTGTGAAATCACCAGTGCAATATTGGGTAGGGCCTCAGGCCAGACCGAGCTTAATAAGACATTGATAAGCCCACATTTCCTAAATGCTCTGGGCCTTCACCTCCCAGCTTTGTAGCCCTGAGAGGCTCAGAGGCACTGGAGAGCCTCCTCAGTCAGCGAACCAGACTGACAGGCACTTTCTCTTACCCAGCCCCCAAAGTGGAGAGAATCATGCCACTGGTTTGGAAGCAGGAAGAGGGGGTTCACGCTGGGTCTGGGCACCCCCTTTGAACACACACCCTTCCTTTCTTCACAAATCATCCTGGGGAGGAGAGGTGCTCTCCAAGCCCTAATGGGCCACAAGGCAGCCTTCTGTCCCCCTCATCCAGGCCTGGCAAAATGGATACCCATCCACCAGCTGGTGCATGAGGCAGCCAGCATCTCTCCCCTCTGCCCACCATCCAGCCCTCCAGCCCAGTTCTCTTCTTTCCTTCATCACTCAGCCCATCTAGCCATGCAACCATTTTCCACCTCTCTTACTTCCTCTACCCACAACCCCCAGCCCTCAATCAAAGTGAATTGAGAAACTGGCTTCTTGCACAAGAGCAGCTACTGTCTAAATGCTTTTTGATCGTCTGCAGGGAGGGGAAACTGGGCACAGCCCTGGCCCCAGTGATGGAGCCAAGCTCCAGCTGTCCTGGCTGGCCAAACCTGCCCTTACCCCCCTTCATTGCCTCCCAAGCCTTGGCGATTCAGAATTTTCAGAACGTACCGTCTCTGTCCTTCTTTCTTCTCGGTGATGTCAAGCCTGGTACCACCAAGAAGGAAGGAGGGAAGGCAGGAGCCTTATCTCTCCTACGCACGCAACCTCTTCCTCCAGCTCCCACACGCCCGGCGTTATGTAAACGCACCTTCAGCCCCCACCACAGCCCCAGCGCGGCCGGGGGCCTCGGGGCCTGGCACGATTCGGTGCCAGGGTATAGGGGGACACGAGGAGGCCGAGGATCCTCAGCCCCTGCAGAGGCCGGGGA
Source organism: Capricornis sumatraensis (assembly GCF_032405125.1). Classification (NCBI taxonomy): domain Eukaryota; kingdom Metazoa; phylum Chordata; class Mammalia; order Artiodactyla; family Bovidae; genus Capricornis; species Capricornis sumatraensis. Next base: position 52,904,757 of record NC_091077.1, read on the forward strand.
AAGGAAAGCAACTGCAAAGCAGTTGCACAGCATAAAATGCGGCAGCAGAGCAAAGGTCAGACGGCGAGGAACCGCCTCACCAGAGAGAGCAGAAATGCCCAGTCCCGGGCTAGCCCTGCGCTGACCATCGAGGGGTAGGCAGAAGGAAAGAAAACCTAGTCCATCACGGCTCCGAAGGGTAAATTAAAACCTCCGTCGAGCATAGGCCGCTGCGGCGGGCTGGGGAGATCTACGGCACACTGGCACCGTGGGCAGAGAGCCCAGGGTGGGCGAGCCGCCCAGGGTGAAGGCGCCCGCCGGACCCAAGAGGTGGCTCCTCACGGAGCCCAAAGTCGCCTGTTCCAGCGCCCGAGGTGGGTAGTGGTAGGCGGAAAGGGGCCAGGCCAGAAGCAAACTCCCGGGACACGCACGGGGCTTCTGAGTGGTAGAGTGGGAGAGCCCGGCTTGGCAATGCCCGGGGGTCGGGAACGCCGGTACCAGGCTGTGAGCACCCCCGGCGCCTAACTGGCCCAGCCGAGGGCGTCAGGGAGCTGCGGCGTACCGCAGCTGCTCCAGGAGGCGCAGGGAGAGGGAAAGAACATTGAGGCGCGTATAGAAATAGCGCAGCATTTGCCCCAGCCCGAGGGGGAGTCGCGTTGCGACTCAGAGAAGGGTAGCTTCACATCCCGAAACCGGTCGAGGACTTACTTTGAGGAGCCGCAGAGTCACAAGCATTGCTCCACGTCTGTGTAAACCCCCGAACCCGAGCGGATAGGACGCCGCTGTCCTCGCAGACGCCTGCCGGAGGAACCGGCTCGGCTCCCTGCGCTCTGCAGCGCCAGCTCCGCGCTGTCAGCCTCTTTCACTGCCTCCGCGGCGATGTTGCAACCCCTACCTGGGAAAATGGCTTTTTTATGAATGGGAGGGAAGGGAGCTCCAGTGCGCACGCGCGCCGCTCGCGATTCTATGAATGGGTGGGCACAAGAGACCCCGCGCGCGCATGCGCCGCGTTCCTTTTTTTATGAATGGGGGGCCGGAAAAGGACTTAACCCGTGATTGCTGGGGCTGGCTCTCGCTCCTCTAGGGGCCGTCGCTCTTTTACAAAGAGGGGTGGAGGTTGTTGTTGCCTTTTTTTTTTTTTCCTTATGAATGGAGGGCGGCGGCGACTGCTGCAGCTGGTTCAGCTGCGCGGGCTGTACCCCCTCCCAGCCTGCGAGAGGAGGTAAAGGCCACCTTCAGGCCACTGCGGACCAGGGTTGGAACCGTCCGTGTTGCTGGGGGCGGGGTGGGGGGGACAAGGCGACCTCAGGATCCTGGGCTAAGAGCTGGGTGGGGGAGGACACACCTAGATCCAGGGATTTCTGCCCGCCGCAAGCATTCAGAGGGTGGGGGAACGAAGGACTCCTGCTAGGGGCCTTCTGTTTCTCTAGAGTAGGGGCGTCGGGGGGGAAGGGTCTTGAAGCTCTTTATAAAAAATTTTAAGAAAATGTCAAAGGTCCATATCAAAGAAGGGCGGAGTGAGGGGTTACTGAGTGAATCTGGTTCCCTTCCTGAGGCTGAGTCTCCCTTGAATAAGTGCAGATCACCCCCCTCCCCCACTTCTTGGGTGTGGACAGGACTGGGCCGAGCCTCTTCCGGCCCTAGTACCCCCCGGAGTGGACTGGCTACTCAGTTAGAGACCTGGCTCTCGCCTGGCAGCGCCCCACTTCCTCCTGCCCCAGTGTAATGTACGCAGTGCTCCGGCGTCCGCTCGCCCTCTGCTGCCCCGGCTAGTGCTCCCCTCCACTCCCGCGCGTTTCTCAGCCCTCACGGGACTCAGGCCTGAGGAAGGCCACAGCCTTTGCTGCTGTAGGCGCCACTCCTCAAAACCGCCCTGACTAGTGTCCCGCCAGAGAAGCGGGAGCGGTGCAGAATTGGCCAGGTGGATGGGTGGAGCCGTCTGCGCCAAGGATGCTGCTGGGGTGGCCGCGGGATTAGATAACAACAGGGCTCTTGAGCCGCAGAGGAAATGGAAATGGCCGGGATCTTTTCTTTGCAGTTAATGATGGGGCGGGTGGGGCAAGGGGGGGAGGTGGGTAGAGCCTCAGCCCCGGCGGGTGAAAAGAAAAGCCCCCGCCATTAGGCCCGACTCCGGGAAGGCGGGGAGCCCTCGCAGCAGGCCCAGCTCCGCCCAAGAACGGAGGAGGCTGTAGCCTCCGGGGAGTTCGGGGTAGGGGGTGGCTTTGATGCAGGGATGAGGCTGAGCTAGGGCCTGAATCCCCCCTGAAAGGTTTATCTTGGTGGTGTTTTCGCTTCACCGGGAGGTGGTGAGGCTGACTTTTTCTTCCTACGCCACCATAGGACTGCGCTTGGCAGTTGTCAGTGGAGCAGATGGAAAGCTCCAGACCAGAGGTCTGGCCTTGGGCTGGAGCTGGGACCCAGGGGATCGGCAGAGGGAGAGACGTTTTACAAACCCAGACCAGAGCCCAAGGTCACCGAGTCTAGGCTAAGATGGCTTCTCGCTAGTCAAATGCACCTGTGTAATGTGATTTACTTACTCATCTCCTGGGGGCAGAGCAGGCCCTCCACTATGAAAGCTTAGATTTCCTTTGAGGACCAAGATCTTACTGAATGCCAAGAGAAAAACACTTTACTAGGATAAGAGAGTATTTTAAAGTCATTCAGTTCTTTTCTTTACAGGCATCCAAGCTCAATATCATTATTCCTATTGGTCAGATTTAGAAATTCAGGCCAAGGGTCCTGCTCCTGATAAATGAAAGATTTACTAAATTGTGGTGCTGATTCTATAGACCTTTGCAGCTCGGATCTTTCTATCACCCAGTCTCCATATCACTAACCGTGTTGTTGTTCAGTCACTTAGTCGGTGTCCAACTCTGTGATCCTGTGGACCGCAGCATGCCAGTCTTCCCTGTCCTTCACTATCTCCTAGAGCTTGCTCAAACTCATGATCACAAACCTAAAAACGTGTTTTTTGCAAGTCATTTAAACATGTTAAACAAGGAAAGTTGAAGCAGTAATTTTCCAGCCAGTGGTTGCTCATGGCCTTGCTTAAACAATTAAAAGAATGAGAATAAAGAAATCCTTTCTGAACTCTACCAGAAAGTCAAGATGGGGATGGGGGTGGGGGTGGAGGGGCGGAATTGTCCTGTGTTCTTTATTAGAGAAATTTGCCAAGAAATGTGTTCCTTTCATTCCTGGTCTTTTTTCAGCTTTTCTAGAGGAGTGAGGAGACCCCAGCTATGGTGGGAAGGTGGGTCCATGAAGGATACCAGTCCTGAACTGGGAGGAGCCTCTGATGCCTGAGCGGACTGTGACTCAGTGTCTGGGAGGGCACTGGGGACCATATTCCACTGTTCCTGGAAACCTAAAGAGCGGAGAGGTTTGGGGGTTACTTACGAGAAATCCATCCATTCATTCATTCAATCATATATTCTGTGCTGGGGCCTGCCCTGACTCTGGGCACTTGGTCGTGAGGGACAGACAGCCCTCCCTGCCCTGGTGAAGCTCACAATTTGGGGAGAAGGCAGACTATGCAATTTGAGTCTATGATAAGTGCTAGGAGGGAGATGTAGCAAGATCTGAGGGTATGTGGAGAGCCAGGAAGGACCTGATTTCAATTTGGCATGGCGGTGAGGGGGTCAGGTCTTTTTCTGATAAAGTGGTTATGAGTTGAGACTTGGAGACTGGGAAGGAGTCCTGAAGGAGGGTGAGGAGACAGGCAGAGGGAGCCCAGCGGGGAAGGAGAGGTGGATGGTTGCCTGGGGAAAGCCTCATTAAGTTGCCTACAGGAGGCCTCTGTGGCCACAGCTTGGCGAGCAGGGTTGAGATCAGCCTGGTGAGTTCAGATAGTGTCCTCTTCAGGGTCTTAAGCAGGATCCCTACACACTCTAATTTGTGTTTTAATACTAGCTGGAGGAAAGGGGACAAAATGAAAGATGATGGGGGAATGCTAGGCATCTGTGCCTTCCTGGTTTGATGGCACCACCTTCATTCTTTAGATTGAGTGGCAGGTAGACCTGCACTGGATTTTTTTTTTTTTCCCCTACTTCCTGGGACTTTGTTCATTCCAAACCTGGCCTGTCTATCCCCCAGGTATAACTTTCCTGCTAGAGGTGGATCCTAACAGCCCTGCATTTCTACCTATCCAATTATAGTCCTTCCACCCTAACACAGGTGTAAACGTCTTCACCCCTACCAGATCATGTCCAGAGAGTCCAGTGGCTTCAGTTCTGTGCTTTGTCCTTTTTATTAAAATGGGAGCTGAATACAGTGGGAGTGAGCAGAGGCAGGAATTCCCATTCAGTGCCACACATTTATGGGGAACCTACTGTATGCCACTGGGACTTCCCCGGTGGTGCAGACGGTAAAGCGTCTGTCTACAATGCGGGAGACCCGGGTTCGATCCCTGGGTCAGGAAGATCCCCTGGAGAAGGAAATGGCAATCCACTCCAGTACTATTGCCTGGAAAATCCCATGGACAGAGGAGGCTGGTAGGCTACAGTCCATGGGGTCACAAAGAGTCGGACACGACTGAGTGAGTTCACTTTCACTTTCACTTACTGTATGCCATTCCTATGCTCGACCTGTTTTCATATGTCATGGTGCTTCAAAAAAACCGTGCTCTGGGTCTTATCTTCTCTCTTTTTCAGATAAGAAGTCAGAGGCTCTGTTTTAATTATTTATTAATTCCACAAAACATTATTATACACTTCTTGTGCATCAGGTGTTGGGTTTACAGTGAGGAAAGAGATAGATGCCATTTTTACTCACACAGAGCTTACTGTCAGTGGTGACACCATGGTGTCGTCCCTTATCTTCATCAGCAACCTCATTTATTTGTGTTTTCAGTTGACTTTTTTCAACCTTATATCAAATAGGAAGCCCCGGAACCAAGCCCCCAACACAAATAGATGACCTGCCCCCACCTATATAGAAACTCTGAAACTGCTATTATTTATATAGTCAGAAGGGGAGATAGATGTTAACAAATAATAATTTGTTTGTTTCAAAGGATGATTTAATTACAGTTAACATCAGTGATCTGAGAGTACAGAAAGCAAAGGAAGGCCCTGGGGGCGCTGGCGATGCTTTCCTGCATCTCGCATCTGCAGGAAGCCAACTGAGCCAGGCGAGGGGTGGCAGAAGTCCCAGGAGCAGGAAGGAGCCATGCGGAGTGGTCCTGCAAGTTAAGATAGCCAGAGTGACATGTCAGACCTAAGGTGAGAACTCTGTTCTGGCACTAGCCCCTAGGGTTTCTGGGCTAGTGTACACCCTCAGTGTATTGAGGTGTTTTGAAGCCCGGAAAGCTTGAAAAACAGATGTACAAACATTGACCACAGGCTGCTGGGGTTCAGTTCCACCCTTACAAGCTCCACAGCCTTGGACAAGTTAGCTAAACTTTATGTGCCTCTTTTTCCTATGACAAAGTTTCTTTCTCATATGAAAACTAATAATAGTACTTACCAAAAAGGCCTGAGTGGACCTTGAATGGAATAATGCTCATAGAGCACTGAGGATAGCCCCTGGCACATTCTTAGTGCTAAATATACATTTTGATGATTATTCAACATATCCAACCATTTTAATGTAGGGAGTGAGTTAGAATTTTAAGAGAAGCCTATTTATCTGGGTGCATCAAAACCTCAGAAAAACACTAAAATGCAAACAAAGTTTTCTTTTTCAACACAGAGTTCAAAGGGTCATACCGTGCTATCGTTGCTGCTTTAACTAGTACAGTTTTTACAGGACAAAAGTTATATTTTTAACTGTGTGGCTGGGTATCTTAAATAGTTCACGAAAAAGTTGATTTTAGATGTTTGGTTTTAGGCAGTAGCAGATCCTATAATATGCTGGGAATGATGGTTCTCTTATATCAGTATTGGGATGGGGATTGTTAAACATCTGGTGACTTTACATAATTCTTAATCTCTTTAAATCTCTATTGTGAGAAAGGAGATAGTCATAGTATCTGCTTCAGGGGGTTATCATGAGCCCTAAAGGGCATGATATTCTTCAAGCTCAGAGCCAAGTGCACAAGTAGTTTTGAGATCCTCTCATTGCTCTGTTTAACAGAGAAGTTTTGAAGATTTTAGTTTGGTTATGATAATACAGGTCACTAGCCTCCTCTTCCCCATTCTTCCTTCAAGACCGTCCAAGAACAGGGCTGTGGAAGGCTATGCAAAAGAAGCTTTCCTAAACTTCAGATAGTCCAGAGTGATTTCCTCCTAGGTGTGACTGTACAGTCAGAATTGCATTGTTTTAGCTTTGGCTAACTGAATCAAGATTTTTATGAATATATGGCCAGTTCAAATTTGCATCAGTTCAGGTTCACCTACAATGAAGCACACTGCTCATTTCAGATGTGGGAGCTAAATCCAGAGCAACCATTGAGAACAGTAAGTAGGAAGTGAAGAAGAAAAAGAAAAAAAATGAGTAGCTCTCTTGGTCCTTGCTTGCAAATCACAGAAATTCCCTAGTAATGTTGAAAAACTCAGCTGGTTTTGTTGTTCAGTTGCTATATCATGTCTGACTCTTTGCAACCCTGTGGATTACAGTGTGCCAGGTTTCCCTGTCCTTCACCATCTCCCAGAGTTTGCTCAAACTCATGTCCATTGATGCAGTGGTACAGTTAATACCTCCTAAGTGTCTGTGTCCTTCATAGGACAGAATGGGGACCCTGAGAGAAACAGATATCTGGACTCTGGAGGGGTCAGCAGCTTTTTGGAGGCTGATCTTGGCTTTCGTGTCCATTGAGAGAAATTGGAGCTGCATCCACCTTTCCATCTTGACAGTGTGCTTTGGGCCACCTTTTGTCCCTTGGCCTCATGCCACTTCATGTGGTCAGTCATTCATTGTTCATTCATTCAGCCAATATTTAAGCAGCATCTAGGTACTAGGTGCCATCCTGGGCCCTGAGAGTACAACAGTGAATAAGTTATAGGAATCTCCTGCTCTCATATACCTTAGTCTAATGAGGAAAACAAATATTAAAAAGTAAACACCCAAATAATAACATAATTTCAGAGGTTGATCAAATCCATGAAGGGAATGTGACAGTGATGAAAGGTTTTTAGGGAGGTCAGAGAATGCCTCTCTGAGAAGTCTAAAGGCTGAGGAGCAGGAACCTTGCAGATGTCCAGGAAGGAGGTCACTTTGAGTGCAAAGAGCAGGGCAGGCGTGACCTGGTGTGTTGCAAGAACAATGAAACCTTGAGCCCGAGGCTGAAGTGGTTCCTTCATCTCTGCCTGAGGACATCCTGGCCTCCTCTGGCTGACTTGCACCACACCAGGGCTGGCTGGACTCTGGACTTGAGTACAAGGCCAAGTGCACCAGCCTCAGGCCCTGGGGAGGAATTTATAACCATCCTGAATCTGTTTACCACCTGCCAAAGAGCCCTTGGAAGGCACAAGCTCTTTCTCATAACTAGTTTTTACAGAGCTGTGTACAAAGCAATTCAACTGGGCAGGACTTTTTTTTTTTTTTTTTTTTTCATAATTCTTTCATTGAAGTATAACATTTTAGTTGAACCATATGAAATTGCTAATATTCAGTGACTTTTCATGGACGAAGTAGCATTTCATATGATTCAACATAAATATATTATTTTACAACATAAAAGTGTACAAAATCAGAAGTGTATAACTGAATGAATTTTCACAAAGCGAACACTGCCATGGAACTAGCATCCAGGTCTAGAAACTATATTACCTGATTCAGGAAGCTCCACTCACGCTCTTCCCATCCCAAACGAGCACCAGGCCCCAACTCCACCCCCAAGGATAGTCACTATTTTGACTTTTAGCAACATAGATTAATGTAGTCTATTTTAAAAATCTTTCTTTAAAGGGAACTCTACAGTAGATACTTTTTTCTTGGTGAGATTCATTCATGTTGTTGCATATAGTTGTGTTTTCTTTTTTTGTTGCTGTATAGTATTCCATCTTATGATTATACTATAATATGTTTATTCATTCTATTTGATGGACATTTAGGTTGTTCCAAGCGTTTGATTTTAAGAATGTTGCTTCTGTGAACATTCTCGTACATGGCTTTTTGTTGGACACGTTTGTGTATCTGTACCTATAAACTAAGGACTGAGTCATTTGCTAGGATTTCCAAACAGTTATCCGAAGTGACTGTGCCAGTTCATACTCTGTCCTGATTTATTCAATGCCTGTTTACTGTCTAGCTCTTAATCCAGGCTCAATGTAAAGAATGAAAATGGGAGGATACAAGACATGATTCATGGGATGAATCCCAGTTTGCCAAGGCCTAGGGCCATTACCATCCATGGGTAAAGTCAATCAAATCAGAGAACAGGATGTAATGATTCAGAGCACGAGTCCAGGAGGAAATAGGCCTGGCAAAGATTGTTACTCATTGCCTCTATTTACTCACTGTCTCTGTGACCTTGGACAAGCCACCCAATATCATTAAGCCTCAGGTCCTTGATTGACAAAATGGTGTAGGTAGAGTATTTCTTATCTTACAGGGTCTTTCACCCTTTAAAAAAAAAAAACAAAAAAAACTTGAGAAATGTTTGTGGAAGGCCTGATAAATGCTTGGCTCTGTTCTGGCCACTAAGAATTCAAGAGTGAACAAGATAAGACTTTGCTGTCATGGAGTGTATGTTCTAGTTAAGAGAAACAGATAGTAGTGGAGTAAACAAAAAGTTAATATAATTTCAAATAGTGATACTTGCTATGGAGGCCATAAAATGGTAAGGTGATGGAGCTGTGGGGTGAGCGGGGTAAGAGAGTCAGGGACGTAGTGACTGAGGTGAGACCCAATGACCAGCAGGAGGAACCCATGTAGATCTGAGAGATGAGCACTTCAGGCGGAAGGGTTAGTTGGTGCATTGGTGATAAGGTACGAACAAGCTTGACATCTGTGAGTTGTGAAAGGAAGGTGCATGCTGCTGGAACTGACTGAGGGGGGAGGCCATTTAATGTAAAACAGCAGAAATCATTCATGTAGGGCCTTGAAGGCCATAATAAGGAGTCACTGAAGGGTTTTAAGCAGGGGACCTGAGTTCATTTACATGAAGATTAAGAGATACTACATATATGTATACATGTATAAAGAACTTACTCCTTGGAAGGAAAGTTAAGACCAACCTAGACAGCATATTCAAAAGCAGAGACATTACTTTGCCAACAAAGGTCCATTTAGTCAAGGCTATGGTTTTTCCTGTGGTCATGTATGGATGTGAGAGTTGGACTGTGAAGAAAGCTGAGCGCCGAAGAATTGATGCTTTTGAACTGTGGTGTTGGAGAAGACTCTTGACAGTCCCTTGGACTGCAAGCAGATCCAACCAGTCCATTCTAAAGGAGATAAGTCCTGGGTGTTCTTTGGAAGGAATGATGCTAAAGCTGAAACTCCAGTACTTTGCCCACCTCATGCAAAGAGTTGACTCGTTGGAAAAGACTTTGATGCTGGGAGGGATTGGGGGCAGGAGGAGAAGGGGACGACCGAGGATGAGATGGCTGGATGGCATCACTGACTCGATGGACATGAGTTTCTGTGAACTCCGGGAGTTGGTGATGGACAGGGAGGCCTGGCGAGCTGTGATTCATGGGGTCGCAGAGTCGGACACAACTGAGCGACTGAACTGAATTGATAAAGAACTTAGCACAGTCTGTCACAGAGTGGTGTTCACTAAATGTTCACTAACTAATTGGTCTTCACTAAATGTTAGTTCTGCTACTGCTCTTATTGCTATTTACTGGCGTTCTTTAAGAACCTTAGAGCGTTCATCCTTGTTGAAGATGAGGAAGCTGAGGCATACAGCCATTACCGTTCATGTGTAAAGTCAATCAAATCAGAGAACAATGTAGATTTTAATAATCAAAGGAAATGCTTTCTGTCCCTTTCCCAAATGGGAATTTTGAGGCAGAGGATTTTCTCTGTAGTTAACAACTGTCTGGAGCCAAACAAACTCAGCTCCATCAGCCCCACTGTGCCAAATGCCCAGAGTTCAGTCAGGTGGGTGCCACTGACTGTGGCCCTTGCCACCATTTAGGGCCCTGGGAAAGGCTCATGGTTGACTGTTCAATCCTAGCTCTGGGTCAGATGGGCCCAGAGTGGGGAGGCACTCCCTATTCTCCATCTTGACTGCCCACCAATTTTACTGAGATGCCATCTACTGCCCTGGCTTGAAGACTCTCCCACCATGTTCTTGCCATGTATTCCGAAAAAAATTTTTGAAGGAAGCTGCCTTCAGTGTTCTTGCCTGGAGAATCCCAGGGACGGGGGAGCCTGGTGGGCTGCCATCTATGGGGGTCACACAGAGTCGGACATGACTGAAGTGACTTAGCAGCAGCAGCAGCAGCCTTCAGTTCTGACACAGAGAAGTGGCAAGTAAATAATCTGTGAATGAGTGAATGTAAATTTAATGAAATTGGGCAAAGCTTCTTAGGGTATATAACGCTTATTTCTGCGCAAAGTGCCCTTCTCTTAGGATATTTTCATTTCTTTATTCATCAATATGTATTGAGCTTCTGCTAGGTGCCAAGTGCCACACATTGCACAGTAGTGAGCAAAAGGGTACCTTTCTTGCCCTCATGGAGCTTCCAGTGTAGTGGAACACACATACATCAAACAGTTGCACAAATACGAATTGCTGTTCAGTTGCTAAGTCTTGTCCAGCTCTTTGCAGCCCTATGAGCTTGCAGTCCAAGGGACTCTCAAGAGTCTTCTCCAGCACCACAGTTCAAAAGTATCAGTTCTTAGTACTCAGCCTTCTTTATGGTCCAACTCTCACATCCACATATGACTACTGGAAAAACCACAGCTTTGACTATATGGACCTTTGTTGGCCAAGTGGTGTCTCTGCTTTTTAATACATTGTCTAGTTTGTCATAGTTAGTCTTCCAGGAAGCAAGTGTCTTTTAGTTTTGTGGCTGCAGTCACCATCTACAGTGCTTTTGGAGCCTAAGAAAATGAACTCTGACATTGTTTCCACATTTTCCCCATCTACTTGCTGTGAAGTGATGGGACCAGATGCCATGATCTTAGTTTTCTGAATGCTGACTTTTAAGCCAACTTTTTCACTCTCCTCTTTCATTTTCATCAAGAGACTCTTTAGTTCCTCTTTAGTTTCTTCCATTAAAGTCCTATCATTTGCATATCTGAGGTTATTAATATTTCTCCTGAAAATCTTGATTCCAGCTTGTGCTTCATCAAATCGGGCATTTCTCATGATGTACTCTGCCTATAAGTTAAACAAGCAGGGTGACAGTATACAGCCTTGATGTACTCCTTTCTCAATTTTGAACCAGCCCATTGAATAGAAAATTAAATAGTAGTAAGTGCTCTGCAGGAGAGAGATTAATGTCCTGAAGGTATATCACGAAGGTGGGGTTTTGGGAAAGTTCCTCTAACAAGTGATGCTTGAGCTCAGCCCAAAAAGGTGAGTGGGGATGAGTGGGTTTAGCGAGTAGAGTGAGAAGTATTGTATGCAGAGAACAGCACATGCAAAGGTCCTGAAGTGGGAAGGAACATGCTTGGTGAAGCCAAGACTATAAAAGAAGGCCATTGTGACTAAAACGCTGAAAGAGAGTAGACTCTGGTCCCAGAAAAAGCTGGAGATAAGGCATAGAGGACAGATCACCAAAGGCTTTGAGGCTATGTGAAAGCGGTTTTAACCTTCTCAAGGACTGTGAGGTTCTCTTAAAAGACTTGAAGCTGTAGATGTGTGTGAGTGAGTGCATGTGTTAGGGAGTATGTCACTGGCCACAGTGTGGAAGATGGATTGGAAGGAGCCAGTATGGGTTCTCGTAACTGCCCAGCTCTCCTTGGCCTTTCAGTCCTGGAGGTGATAACACAGCCCTGTGTTTTCCAGTTCCAGGGTGTTGCACTTATCGCTCTGGTTTCCTTACACTCTACCCGAATGTTTGCCAATAGTTCCTTTATCAAACACTTGTCACATGACCACATTTGTTCTGGTTGACTTTATGGAAAAGTTGCATATGGATAAAGCAGGAAGGAACTTTCAGTTCAGTTCAGTTGTTTAGTCATGTCTGACTCTTTGTGACCCCGTGGACTGCAGCATGCCAGGCTTCCCTGTCCATCACCAACTCTTGGAGCTTACTCAAACTCATGTCCATTGAGTCGGTGATGCCATCCAACCATCTCATCCTCTGATGTTTCCTTTGCCTCCTACCTTCAATTGTTCCCAGCATCAGGGTCTTTTCCAATGAGTCAGTTCTTTGCCTCAGGTGGCCAAAGTATTGGGGCTTCAGCTGCAGCATCAGTCCTTCCAGTAAATATTCAGGGTTGATTTCCTTTAGGATTGACTGGTTGGATGTCCTTGCTGTCCAAGGGACTCTCAAGAGTCTTCTCCAACACCATAGTTCGAAAGCCAGATCTAATCCCTTGAATCTATTTTTCACTTCCACTGTATAATCGTAAGGGATTTGATTTAGGTCATATCTGAATGGTCTAGTGGTTTTCCCTACTTTCTTCAATTTAAGTCTGAATTTGGCAATAAGGAGTTCGTGATCTGAACCCCAGTCAGCTACTGATCTTGTTTTTGCTGACTGTATAGAGCTTCTCCATCTAGAAGAAACTTCAGCAGTTCCCTAACCTAGCTCTTTTACTTGTAACATGCCCCTATTACTAGATTTTGTTTTCTAGCCATACTGACAACCTTTGTCTTTTCAGTGCAGAGCAAAATATTTCTGTCAGAATGAATGTAAGAGCTGAAGATTATTGAATGTTAGATTTCTTTCTATCTTATTTTGTGCTCCTTGTGCTGGGTGTATGTGTGTGTTTAAGACATAATTTTTTTAGTGCAATTTTAGATTTGTAACAACATGGAAAGGAAGGTACAGAAAGTTCCTATATACCCCCTGTCCCTACACAGAAATAACTTCACCTATGTCCTGGTTTTTATTTTTGTTTTTTCCTTCTGCTTTCTTTTATTTTTATGGATTGAATTTTTTAATACCCCATCTTTTCCCCATTGATTGCCGTGGAAGTTACAGTCCTTATTTATTCTTTTGGTGGGTCCTCTAGATACTTAAAATTTAATCAGAATTTTTAACTTCTAAAACAAAACAGTGTGTGCCGTACTCAGTTGTGTCTGACTCTTTGCAACCCTTTGGACTGTGCCCACCATGCTCTTCTGTCTGTGAGATTTTTTTAGGCAAGAATACTGGGTGTGTTGCCATTTCCTCCTCCAGAGAATCTTCCCAACCCAGGGACAGAACCCACATCTCCTGCATCTCCTGAATTGCAGGCAGGTTCTTCACTACTGAGCCATCAGGGAAAGCCCAAACAAAACAATAAAGGACCTTAAACTACTTTAACTTAGGCCCCTTCCCCCCTCACCATTTATCTCCTGTTATAGACCAGTATTTTCACTCTGTTTTTCTCCAGGATAGATGAGATACCATTGTTTCTTTATGCAATCAAATGTTGTTCATTGGTGTCTTACAGAATCACCAATCTCTTTGTTCACAGTTCCTTTTTAAAATTAATTAAATTTTTTGGCTGTGCTGGGTCTTTGTTGCTGTGCACAGGCTTCTCGCTGCAGTGGTTTCTCTTGTTATGGAGCACAGGCTTCAGTAATTGTGGCACACAGGCTTAGTTGCCCCACAGCATGTGGAATCTTCTCGGGGCAGAGATTGAACCTGTGTCTTCTGCATTGGCAAGCAGATTCTCAGCCACTGGAGCACCAGGGAAGTCTCCACAGTTCTTTTTGTAAGGGTATCCACCTGAGATTGCCTTCTTTCTGCCTGAAATTCATCCTTCAGTGTTTCCTTCAGTGAGGGTCTATTGGCAATAAGTTCTCTTGGTTTTTGTGAACTTGAAAATGACTTTCTTTTACTCTCGGGGGCTTCCCTGGTGGCCCAGCTGGTAAAGAATCTGTCTGCAATGCAGGAGACCCCAGTTTGATTCCTGAGTTGGGAAGATCCCTGGAGAAGGGAATGGCTACCCTCTGCAGTATTCTGGCCTGGGGAATTCCATGCACTGTATAGTCCATGGAGTCGCAAAGAGTTGAACATGACTGAGCAACTTTCACGTCTTTTACTCTCATATTAAAGTTACTGAATGAAATTCTTGACTGCCAATTATTTTATCTCAGTACCTTGAAGATACTGTTCTGGCTTCCACTGTGGCTGCTGGGGAGTCTGTGGTCAGTCTAATTGTAGTTTCTTTTTTATTGATCTGTACTTGACCCTGGCCCTCTGCAGTTTTCACTTTGCTGTTACTGCACGTTAGTATATTTTATTTATTCTTGGAATTTCTGGATCCAGAGTTTGGTGTCTTACAACATGCTGGAAAAATTCTCAGTAGGAGCAGCACTAGTGTATAGCCAGTGACATGCCTGGGGCCTCAGATTTAAGGAAGTGCTCATTTTTGAGTTTGTGCAAATGCAGGACTGGCCCTGAGAGTGATTGTCTAAACTAAAGTGCCCTAGGTCCCTCAGTCAACTCCTCTAGTTCTGATATTGACTCTACAAATACCTCTTCTTCCTTATTCTTTCCTTTACTTTCTTCTGTAAATATAATTAAATATATATTAGACCACCATATTCTACTCTCCAATGTCACATATGTAGTTATTTTATTTTTTGTCTCTTTGTATCCCTGGTCACTTTCTAGATTTCTTTAGATCCATCTTCTAGTAAATGAATTCTGCCTCTTTTCTTCAGTTGCTCAGTCATGTCCGAGTCTCTGCAACCCTGTGGACTGCAGCACAACAAGCTTCTCTGTCCATCACCAACTCCCAGAGTTTACTCAAACTTATGTCCATTGAGTTGATGATGCCGTCCAACCATCTCATCCTCTGTCGTCCCCTTCTCCTACTGCCTTCAATCTTTCCCATCGTCAGCGTCTTTTCCAGTGAGTCAGCTCTTCACATCAGGTGGCCAAAGTATTGGAGTTTCAGCTTCAGCATCAGTCCTTCCAATGAATATTCAGGACTGATTTCCTTTAGGATGGACTAGTTTGATTTCCTTGCAGTCCAAGGGACTCTCAAGAGTCTTCTCCAACAGCACAGTGCAAAAGCCTCAGTTTTCTTTATTTCTTTTTCAGCACTCAGCTTTCTTTATGGTCCAACTCTCACACTGATACATGACTACGGGAAACACCATGACTTTGACTAGATTGACCTTTGTTGGCAAGGTTATGTCTCTGCTTTTTAATATGCTGTCTAGGTGGTCTTATCTCACACACTAGCAAAGTAATTCTCCAAGCCAGGCTTCAGCAATACATAAACCATGAACTTCCAGATGTTCAAGCTAGATTTAGAAAAGGCAGAGGAGTCAGAGATCAAATTGCCAACATCCATTGGATCATCAAAAAAGCAAGAGAGTTCTACTGCTTTATTGACTATGCCAAAGCCTTTAACCATGTGGATCACAACAAACCCTGGAAAATTCTTAAAGAGATGGGACTACCAGACCACCTTACCTGCCTCCTGAGAAATCTGTATGCAGGTCAAGAAGTAACAGTTAGAACCAGACATGGAACAACAGACTGGTTCCAAATTGGGAAAGGAGTATGTAAAGGCTGTATATTGTCACCCTGCTTATTTAACTTAATGCAGAGTACATCATGGGAAATGCTGGGCTGGATGAAGCACAAACTGGAATCAAGATTGCTGGAAGAAATATCAATAACCTCAGATATGCAAATGACACCACCCTTATGTCAGAAAGCGAAGAAGAACTAAAGAGCTTCTTGATGAGAGAAGAGAGTAAAAAAGCTGGTTTAAAGCTCAACATTTAGAAACCTAAGATCATGGCATCTGATCCCATCACTTTATGGCAAATAGATGGGGAAGCAATGGAAACAATGAGAGACTTTATTTTTGGGGACTCCAAAATCACTGGAGATGGTGACTGCAGCCATGAAATTAAAAGATGCTTGCTCCTTGGAAGAAAAGTTAAGACCAACTTAGACAGCATATTGAAAAACAGAGACATAACTTTGCCAACAAAGGTCCATGTAGTCAAAGCTGTGGTTTTTCCAGTAGTCATGTATAGATGCGAGAGTTGGACTATAAAGAAAGCTGAGCGCTGAAGAATTGATGGTTTCAACTGTGGTGTTGGGGAAGACTCTTGAGAGTCCCTTGGACAGCAAAGTGATCCAACCAGCCCATCCTAAAGGAAATCAGTCCTGAATATTCTTTGGAAGGACTGATGCTAAAGCTGAAACTCCCAATACTCTGGCCACCTCATGCGGAGAGTTGACTCATTGGAAAAGACCCAGATGCTGGGAAAGACTGAGGGTGGGAGGTGAAGGGGATGACAGAGGATGATATGGTTGGATGACATCATCGACTCAATGGACATAAGTGTGTGAAAACTCTGAGGTTGGTGATGGACAGGGAGGCCTGGCGTGCTGCAGTCCCTGGGGTCACAAAGAGTCAGACATGACTGAGTGACTGAACTGAACTGAGGATGTACATAGCTTTTTTTTTCCCAAGGACCAAGCATCTTTTAATTGCATGGCTGCAGTCACCATCTCAGTGATTTTGGAGCCTAAAAAAATAAAGTCTCTCACTGTTTCCATTGTTTCCCCATCTGTTTGCCATGAAGTGATGGGACCACATGCCATGATCTCAGTTTTCTGAATGTTGAGTTTTAAGCCAAATTTTTCACTTGCCTCTTTCACTTTCATCAAGAGGCTCTTTAGTTCTTTTTTGCTTTTTGCCATAAGGGTGGCATCATCTGTATATTTAAGGTTATTGACATTTCTCCTGGCAATCTTGATTCCAGTTTGTGCTTCATCCAGCCCAGCGTTTCTCATGATGTACTCTGCATAGAAGTTAAATAAGCAGGGTGACAATATACAGACTTGATATACTGCTTTCCCAATTTGGAACCAGTCTATTGTTCCATGTCCAGTTCTAACTGTTGCTTCCTGACCTGCATACGGATTTCTCAGGAGGCAGGTCAGGTGGTCTGCTCTTCCCATCTCTTTAAGCATTTTCCACGGTTTGAGGTGACCTGCACAAAGATTTTAGCACAGTCAATAAAGCAGAAGTAGATGTTTTTCTGGCATTCTCTTGCTTTTTCTATGATCCAATAGATGTTGGCAATTTGATATCTGGTTCCTCTGCCTTTTCTAAATCCAGCTTGAACATCTGGAAGTTCATAGCTTATGTACTGTTGAAGCCTGGCTTGGAGAATTTTGAGCATTACTTTGCTAGTTGTGGGATGGGTGCAACTGTGCGGTAGTTTGAACATTCTTTGGCATTGCCTTTCTTTGGGGTTGCAATGAAAACTGACTTTTTCCAATCCTATGGCCACCGCTGAGTTTTCCAAATTTGCTGGCATATTGAGTGTAGCACTTTCACAGCATCATCTTTTAGGATTTGAAATAGCTCAGCTGGAATTCCATCACCTCCACTAGCTTTGTTCATAGTGATGCTTCCTAAGGTCCACTTGACTTTGCTTTCCACCATGTCTGATCTAGGTGAGTGATCACACCATTGTGATTATCTGGGTCATTAAGACCTTTTTTGTACAGTTTTTCTGTGTATTCTTGCCACCTCTTCTTAATATCTTCTGCTTCTGTTAGGTCCATACCATTTTTGTCCTTTATTGAGCCCATCTTTGCATGAAATATTTTCTTGGTATCTCTAATTCTCTTGAAGAGATCGCTAGTCTTTCCCGTTCTATCGTTTTCCTCTGTTTCTTTGCATTGATCCCTGAGGAAGGCTTTATTTCTCCTTGCTGTTCTTTGGAAATCTGCATTAATATGAGTATATCTTTCCTTTTCTCCTTTGCCTTTCCCTTCTCTTCTTTTCTCAGCTATTTGTAAGGCCTCCTCAGATAACCATTTTGCCTGTTTGCATTTCTTTTTCTTGGGGATGGTCTTTATTACTGCCTTCTGTACAATGTCACAAACCTCCATTCCTAGTTCTTCAGGCACTCTTATCAGATCTAATCCTTCGAATCTATTTGTCACTTCCCCTGTATAATTGTAAGGGATTTGATTTAGGTCTTACCTGAATGGTCTAGCAGTTTTTCCCTACTTTCTTCAATTTAAGTCTGAATCTTACAAGAAAGAGTTCATGATCTGAGCCACAGTCTCCCCGGTCTTGTTTTTGCTGATTGTATAGAGCTTTTCCATCTTTGGCTGCAAAGAATATAATTGATCTGATTTTGGTATTGACCATTTGGTGATGTCTGTGTGTAGAATCTTCTCTTGTGTTGTTGCAAGAGGGTGTTTGCTATGACGAGTGCATTCTCTTGGCAAAACTCTGTTAACTTTTGCCCTGCTTCATTTTGTATTCCAGAGCCAAACTTGCCTGTTGCTCCAGGTATCTCTTGGCTTCCTACTTTTGCATTCCAGTCCCCTATAATGAAAAGGACATCTTTTTTGGGTGTGAGTTCTAAAAGGTCTTGTAGGTCTTCATAGAACCATTCAACTTCAGCTTCTTCAGCATTACTGGTTGGGGCATAGACTTAGAGTGCCATGTTATTGAATGGTTTGCCTTGAAAACGAACAGAGATCCTTCTGTCTTTTTTGAGATTGCATCCAAGTACTGCATTTCAGACTCTTTTGTTGACTATGATAGCTGCTCCATTTCTTCTAAGGGATTCTTGCCCATAATAGTAGATATAATGGTCATTTTAATTAAATTCACCCATTCCAGTCCATTTTAGTTCGCCGATTCCTAAAATTTCGACATTCACTCTTGCCATCTCCTGTTTGACCACTTCCAATTTGCCTTGATTCATGGACCTAACATTTCAGATTCCTATGCAGTATTGCTCTTGACAGCCTTGGACTTTGCTTCTATCACCAGTCACATCCACAACTGGGTATTGTTTTTTCTTTGGCTCCATGTCTTCATTCTTTGTGGAGTTATTTCTCCACTGTTCTCCAGGAGCATATTGGGCACCTACCAACCTGGGGATTTCATCTTTCAGTCCTATCTTTTTGCCTTTTCATAACTGCTCATGGGGTTTTCAAGGCAAGATTACTGAAGTGGTTTGCCATTCCCTTCTCCAGTGGACCGCATTCTGTCAGAACTCTCCACCATGACCTGTCCGTCTTGGGTGGCCCTACACAGACAGCATGGTTCACAGTTACATTGAGTTAGACAAGGCTGCGGTCCAAGTGATCAGTTTGATTAGTTTTCTGTGATTGTGGTTTTCATTCTGTCAGCCCTCTGGTGGATAAAGATAGGAGGCTTATGGAAGCTTCCTGATGGGAGAGACTGACTGAGCTGGAAACCTGGTCTTGTTCTGATGGGCGGGACCATGCACCGTAAATCTTTAATTCAATTTTCTGTTGATGGGTGGGGCTGTGTCCCCTACCTGTTATTTGACCTGAGGACAAACTATGGTGGCAGTGATGAAGATAATGGTGACCTCCTTCCAAGGTCCCACGCCTGCCTTGCTGCACTCAGTGGCCCCGACCCTGCAGCAGGCCACCACTGACCCATACCTTCGCCAGAGACTCCTGGCCACTCACAGGCAAGTCTGGGTCAGTCTCTTGTGGGGTCTCTGCTCCTTTTTCCTGGGTCCTGGTGCTCACAAGGTTTTGTTTGTGACCTCAAAGAGTCTGTTTCCTCAGTTCTGTATAAGTTGTGACAGCTCTGTGGTGGGGTTAATGGCGCCCTCCTCCAAGAGAGCTTATGCCATGCCCAGTCCTGCTGCATCCTGAGTCCCTGTCCCTGTGGCAGGCTACTAATGACCCGCACCTCCACAGGAGACACTCAGACACTCAACAGGCAGGTCTGGCTCAGTCTCTGTGGGGTCTCCTGGTGCACACAAGGTTTTGTTTGAGCCCTCCATGCATCTCTGGTGGGTATGGTGTTTGATACTAAACGTGATTACACCCCTCCTGCTGTCTTTCCTTGGAAGGAATGTTATGACCAACCTAGACAACATATTAAAAAGCAGAGACATTACTTTGCCAACAAAGGTCTGTCTCGTCAAGGCTATGGTTTTTTCAGTAGTCATGTATGGATGTGAGAGCTGGACCATAAAGAAAGCTGAGAGCCAAAGAGATGCTTTTGAACTGTGGTGTTGGAGAAGACTCTTGAGAGTCCCTTGGACTGCAAGGAGATCCAACCAGTCCATCCTAAAGGAGATCAGTCCTGGGTGTTCATTGGAAGGACTGATGTTGAAGCTGAAACTCTAATGTTTTGGCCATATGATGTGAAGAGCTGACTCATTTGAAAAGACCTTGATGCTGGGAAAGATTGAGGGCAGGAGGAGAAGGGGACGAGAGAGAATGAAACGGTTGGATGGCATCACTGACTCAATGGACAGGAGTTTGAGTAAACTCCGGGAGTTGGTGATGGACAGGGAGGCCTGGCGTGCTGCAGTTTATGGAGTTGCAAAGAGTTGGACATGACTGAGTGACGTAACTGGACTGAACTGAACTGAACTGAACTGCCTTGCTGGGGCTTCTCCTTTGCCCTTGGACGTGGGGTATCTTTTTTTGCTTGGATCCAACATTCTCCTGTCGACAGTTGTTCAGCAGCAAGTTGTAATCTTGGAGTTCTCCCAGGAGAAGATGAGTTCACGTCCTTTTACTCCGCCATCTTGTAGAACCCTATGTATGATGTAGGTCCCATTGTAATTCCCATTTTATAGATCGCAAGCCTGCCTAAGGCCAAAGGATGAAACCAGGAACCAAAACTATGTGAAAAACCTAGAGCTTTTACCCTTTAACCTTTGTAACAGAGTAGGCTACTGAGACCTAAACATTCAATACTTATCTAAATATAAATGTACTGAAATATTTAATGTTAGGTGAAATCAAGATAGAACTAGAACTTTGGACAAGAGGCACCATGATTTTGGAATCCACTTCATTGGCTATGAGATGAAAGAGAAAGAAGAAAAGATGACTTTGCATTTTTGAGTGGTGACCACCATAAGTATGGTGCTTTTTGAAACAGGGAGGTCAGGAAGAAAGCTATCTGTTTTTTATCTGTTTATTTTGTTTAGTGCCTCAGTTTCCTCATCTGTAAAGCAAGGAGGTTCGGCTGACTTTAAGGCTTCTGTAGCTCTAAACCTCTTGAAGTTTTGTTGTTCATTAGCTCAGTCACATCCTACTCTTTGTGACCCCTAGCTCAGTCACATCCTACTGTTTGTGGCCCCATGGACTGCAGCACACCAGGCTTTCCTGTCCTTCACTGTCTCCCAGAGTTTGGTCAACCTCATGTCCATTAAGTTGGTGATGCCATCCAACCATCACATCCTCTGTCATTCACTTCTCCTTACATCAGTCTTTCCCAGCATCAGGGTCTTTTCCAATGAGTCAGCTCCTCACATCAGGTGACCAAAGTATTGGAGGTTCAGCTTCAGTATCAGTCCTTCCAATGAATATTCAGGGTTGATTTCCTTTAGGATTGATTGGTTGGATTTATTTGCAGTTCAAGGGATTTTCAAGAATTTTGTCCAACATTACAGTTTGAAAGCATCAATTGAAGTTTAAACAATTGGCAAAAATAAATAATTAATTAAATCAGGAGGCATTATCTGGTAGGCAATTGGAATTCAGAGCTGGATGTGGATTAATAGAAGATGGTATCTTTGTGGGTAATGGTTTGTTCAGTACAGGGAATATATTAGTTTTCTAGGGCCAAAATAGCGAGGACCATAGACTATGTCACTTAAACAACAGAAATTAATTTTCTCACTTTTCTAGAGGCTAGACATCTGAGATCAAAATGTGAACAGGGTTGGTTTCTTCTGCAGCCTCTCTCTTGTCACTTGTAAATGGCCATTCTCTCCCTGTCTTCACGGGGTCTGCCCTTTGCCTGTGTCCTAATATCCTCTTATAAGGATACCATTGGAATTCAGTTCAGTTCAGTCGCTCAGTTGTGTCCGACTCTTTGCGACCCCATGAATTGCAGCACGCCAGACCTCCTTGTCCATCACCAACTCCCAGAGTTCACTCAGACTCGTGTCCATCAAGTCAGTGATGCCATCCAGCCATCTCATCCTCGGTCGTCCCCTTCTCCTCCTGCCCCCAATCCCTCCCAGCATCAGAGTCTTTCCCAATGAGTCAACTCTTCACATGAGGTGGCCAAAGTACTGGAGTTTCAGCTTTAGCATCATTCCTTCCAAAGAAATCCCAGGGCTGATCTCCTTCAGAATGGACTGGTTGGATCTCCTTGCAGTCCAAGGGACTCTCAAGAGTCTTCTCCAACACCACAGTTCAAAAGCATCAATTCTTCAGCGCTCAGCCTTCTTCACAGTCCAACTCTCACATCCATACATGACCACAGGAAAAACCATAGCCTTGACTAGATGGACAAGTCCATCCTAATGACTTCATTAATTACTTTTTAAAGACCCTTTGTCTAAATATCACCACACTGTGAGGTACCTGAGGTTAGGACTTCAACGTTTGGATTGGGGAGAGAGGGAGGGGACACAATTCAGCTCATGACAGAAATCAGGAATCAGGCACTGAGATGAGAGACAGGTGGATAACTGAAGAATATAGTGTCCCAGAGTAACCCATGGAGGAGAAGTGGTTGTTGTTCACTTACTACATCATGTCCAAATCTTTGTGACCCCCATGGACTGCAGCATGCCAGGCTTCCCTATCCTTCACTATCTCCCAGAGTTTGCTCAAATTCATGTCCATTGAGCCAATGATTCTATCTATCTCACCCTCGGCCATCCCCTTCTTTTGCCTTCAGTCTTTCCCAGCATCAGGGTCTTTTCCAGTGAGTCAGCTCTTCACATCATGTGGCAAAGTATTGAAGGTTCAGCATCAGTCCTTCTAATGAATATTCAAGGCTGATTTCCTTTAGGATTGGTTTGATCTCGTTGTAGTCCAAGGGACTCTCAAGAGTCTTCTCCAGCACCACAGTTCGAAAGCATCAATTCTTTGGTGTTGAGTGAAAGGTAATGAGGAACAAGAATGGAAGAAAGTGGATTAACAGTGGGGTCTCCAGAGGACTACTTGCAAGGAAGCCATTCAATAGAGAGGTGGGGACAGCTTTGAGGGGTTGAGATGGATGCTAGCATAGAAAGACAGTAGAGGGGACAGGGCCAAGAAGGGCCCTTCTGGCTTCAATTTCAGGCACAGTAGATGCTCCTTATATGCATTTTTTTAAAGTGTTTTTTTAGCTGTTTCAGGTCTTAGTTGCTGGGCATTTGGGATCTTTCTTGTCATGTGGGCTCTTTCCTTGTGGTGCATGGAGTCTAGCTGTGGCTTGTGGGGATGGGGAGGGGTAGGGAGCTCTATAGTTGGATCATGTGGTCTTAGCTTCCCTGAAGCAAGTGGAATCGTAGTTCCTTGACCAGGGATTGAACCCCTATCTCCTCCTTTGCAAGGCAGATTCTTAACCACTGGACTATCAGGGAAGTCCCAGATGTTCCTTCTATGTATTTATTGAATGAATAAGTAAATTTACTTTCCTCCTTTCTCTGATGTTCCATGGTCCTGGGAGGCAGCTTCTCTTTAGAAATTAAAATGAGGCTGCATTCCAGGACCTTGGCCTTCACCTCATTGTTTTTATTTGGCTAGGTCTTACCATCAAGCTAGGGAGAAAAGGACGTCTTTTTTCCTAGGAATAGAGAGAGGGAGAGGGAAAAGTGAGAATGGGGTGGTGTGAGGTTGGAGAGACCTTCGAAATCATTTTGCAATTTTCTTATCTGCCTTCCAGAAATGAAGAGCTTATTCATTCATTGATTGAAAAAAATGTCTTCATTAATCACCTACTTTGGATTGTGCACTGTGTTAGGCAAGGGGAACATATATCAATGAAGTAAGTATCACAGATTGATTGACTGCTTATGGAATGCCAGGCCCTGTGTCAAAAGCTTGGTGTACTTCCTGCTCTCAAAGGCGGTATATGACAGGGACTGTTGGTGTTCCCTTTTTTTTTTTCCATCGATACGGAATTGACCCAACTGAAGCTTAGGATGGTTTGCTAACTCACTGTAAGTAACTTGAACTCAGCCCAAGGGCACTTTTTTCAGCCCTAGCTTCTGCTAGGCCCCTGGGTCTTGTCCCAGGGTACAGTAAGTGACTGGCTTAGGGTGTTCTGCCTGACTCAGTTCCTGCCCTTCCATCCTGTCCTTGGCCGGAGAAAGGACGCTGTGTAAAGGGATGGATGTGGGTTAGGATAATAATGCCGAGTCACTGCCTATGAAAGCCCTGTGTCTTCCCCTTGTCCCAGCCACCACCTATAGCCTGGCTCAGCCCCTGTCCTTCTTGTCACACTCACTTCCCTCCCAGTCTCACTGACAGCAGCTGGCATTGTGTCTCATGAACCAAAAACATGTTTCCTTCCTTCTCTGGAACTTCCTCAGAGCTACCAGAGAACACGGCCAGATTCTGAAATCCTATCCCCCAATGCCAGGGATTTCCCTTGTGGTTCCAGAGAAAGAGAGAAACGGTGTTCTGTGACTTCTGTTGCATGAGATCATGAAGAAAACAATCCAGTTACCTGTTTCTTCTATTTTAAAGTGAGGAGGAAGGTGGTCCTGCAGCTGACCAGTGAGTCAGTGGGTCTAGGGACTGAATGCTAGGTGTGGGTGGAGGACTCAGGAGGTAGAACCAGAGTTGGAAGAATCACCTCCAGTCTGGTCTAATCTGGCAATCAGAGGCCTTAAAGACTTAAGGAGTCTACGGATTTTTATCTATGTCTATCTATCTGTTTCTATATGTGTGTGTGTACAGATATACACATATATAAGTATGCATATGTGTATAATTTTTATACTTATGTAAATATGTATATATTCATCACATTGTTTTAGTGGTAGCAACCTACCTGCCCATCTGGAGGGGATTTATGAAATCAATAAAGGTTGTTCTCTACAAAAGAAATCTAAGTTGCTCTTAATTACTGTGTGGTAGACCTATCAAGTGTGGGTGGATATGGAAAGGTGTTCAAGACGGTTATGTGAGTAAAGCAAGCCACAGATGGTGTATGTGTGTGTGTATGTTTCAATAGCCATGGTTGATTTCTAGAAATACTCTTGAGAAACTGCTAATTGGTTATTTCCAAAGAGCAGGAATGGAGCTTTGGGTGGTGGAGAGAATTTTGCCCTTGTGCAAAGACTTTACACTCTTCTATACTTTAAAAAGATTTTTTTAAAAAAAATAATGAGTATGTATTGCTTTTATAATACAATGAGAACGAGAAAGGAAAGTAGAAGAAAAAAAGGCCTAAGAAGTTTCACAAGCCAAAGACATGAAAACAATTTCATTGTTGAATTCAGGAGTGTTGAGGGCAGGAGGAACAACACAGTGGGGCCTGAGATGACCTTGCATGATGGAACTTACCCTAGCCACTGTTTGCAGAGATACGCTTTAACCACCCAGGGGCGGTCACAGAGGTAGGAACTGGCAGGAAATCCTATTTGCCAGGCTGACTCATGACCGTAAGTCTAAAATAAGATCCAGGCCAAAGTTCAACTTCACGAACAGGGACTGGAGCCTCTTATAACCCTAGCTAACATATATTGAGTGTTTACCATGTTTCAAAGTAATGTACAAATTGCTTAACTTAGTGCTACCTAATTTATCTTTACAACTCTGAGGTAGCACTGTTCTTATCCCATTGTTACTGAGGTTGAGGGCTCTGAGGCTCAGAGGGTCCAAATCACTCTCCCAAATACATACAGTTAATTGGTTAGGCTGGGGTTAACCCAGGTCTGTCTGTGGCAGTATTACTTCCTGAGTACTACTACATGTTGAGCTCTTAGGGTCTTAGGATCCCTCAGGTTGAAGAACAGGACATCCTTTCTGTGCCATCAAGGAGCACCCAGGCTAGTTGGAGAAAACCACACCAACCTAGGTAGACTGTATAGTGACTTATATAAGGCAGTCATCTGGATTTAATTGGGCTGCAAAGTTGATAAGCTCTGTTTGGATTTTCAACTTGGAGAGATCAACAGGGCCTGAAGTTGTCAATGAAGGCATCTTGGAGGAGGACAGATATCAACCAGGCCTGGAAGGATGGATGGAATCAAGAGAGGGATGGGGAGGACGTTCCAGTGGAGAGAGTGTGCAAACTGTGCAGAAGTCTTTTCTGCTGTTTCTGAGACAGTGAAGCATCTTCCTAATCAGCATGAACGCTGTATATGTGTGATAAGTGCACTGATGTGTAGAGAGGGAAAAGAGAGCAATAGAAGTCATCCTGAAGGTTGAAAACTGGAAGAAGAGTCGAAACTCAATGTGGAAAAAAATAAAGAGCCTCCAAAGGCGTTTTGGGCAGTGAAGAGACACTATGAAAAGTGATGATTCAGAGAGGTTAATCTGATAGAGCTGTCAAAGTGACAGTGAAAGAGAGAGCCATGTGAAAACCTAGGTGTGGGGTGATAGGGGCCTTGAGGGGGGTACCAGCAAGAGGAGTGAAAAAGGAGGGCCAGAGTGAAAGCTGCTTATGGAGGAAGAGGAAGCAACAGGACTTGATGATTGAGAAGAAACAGACTATGAAGGAGCAGGTCTGAGCCAAGTAATTCCAGGGCTTCAAATCAAGGTGTCCAAAGAAGGGAACACATATATCTGGCAAAAGGAATTGGGAGAGGGTTTTGGTTTGCTATGATGTGGGAGAAGATGATGGATTGTGTCTTTGTTCCAAACCTCTTTTTTTCCTCCCAAGATTGTAAGACAGCTTAGGGACTTTTTCTCACTTAGTTTTCTTAGTTGTATAATACATAGGACTTCCTTTGGACCGGTTCATTCAGTCAGCAGCTGTTTATTAAGCTGCCTTATGGTCTGGTTGTTGGAAACACAGCAGTGAGCAGGCCAACCTGGTGTCTGTCCTCATGGAAGACAGATATTGAATAACAAATCATAAGGATTCTTTCTTTGCTCCTGATATCAAGGTGGCATTTCTTCACCAAGACCAATTCTGTTCTGTACCTGAAAAATGTGAAGCATTAAGGGTGTTTGTCAAATACTTTATTATAAACTGTATCTTGTAATAAAAAGCACTGCAACCATTTGTTTATTCCTTTGCTCTACAAATATTTATTGAATGGTACTGTGGCTCTGTATTTTTAGCCCTTATGTTCACAAACTAGGGGAGGACATAGACAAGTAAGCAGGGAATAATAATATGGTGTAATAAGTGTAGTAAAGGGTAAATACCAGGTATTGTGGGAACAAGTAGGAGGTGTTCTGATCTTGGAGGGGCAGGTAACTGGACAGGAAAATGTCCCTGATAAGACTAATGAGATGTTAGCTATACAGGGCAGGAGTGAGGGTGAGTGTATGTGTTCCATGCAAAGGGGATATCTAGTTCAAAGACCTGGACACTAGGGAGGCCTAAACTTGTTGGGGAATGATTTGTAACCTGGAATTTTATACCTAGCACAACTACATATCAAAATGTTAAGAAAGAATAAAGGAAAAGGCATGTTTAGATATACAGGGTGGCGAAAAATTATCTCCCATGTGTCTCTTCCCAGGAAGCTAGTGGAGGACCTGCAATGACAAAACCAAAGAATAAAGCAAGAGGATAGACACCATGGAAATAACTACATGGACCTCAGGTAGGAAGGGCTGAATCAAAAAGGAGACATGGTGAGCAGTTGGGACTTCATTATAATGACAGAATTACTTAAAGTAGTAATAGAATCATGTTCTAAAATAGTGCTCCCCCCAACTTTGAATTCTAGGGACATCTTTGAGCAACATTGTGATTGGATTCAGCCAGGAACAACAGTTTTAAGGTTTTTCATATTTTGTATTCCTTTGAATAGGATGCTGCTGAGTTTTAAAGAATTTGGAAGTCATTGTACTAGGGCAACCTAAAAATGTGTGTAACTACTTCTTCAGTAGCCTTGTGCAGTTTGGCAGCGTCCTCAGAAATTCCCAGCGTCAAGAGGTTGTAGAAATGTGAAGGCCTATACAGGTGGCCACAGGGCTATGAAAGTTCCTGGAGCAGTGCATTGTGGGAGAGGGATTAGTATAGGGAGGTAAGGGCCAGCTTCCAAATCCCAACCAAACCCTTTGATGGTCATTCTTTCTTCCATAGAAAAGGAGACCCCTAGGAGAACATTTCTGCTAGAACAAATCTGCTTACCAATTAAGTGCTGAAGCTGCTCTCTCCAGTGACTTTCAGACTGCCCAGAAATAAAATTTTAAGATGCCACCACCGGGTGACCAGAGATGCTTTCCTGTTGAACTTTCCTGTAGCTGGAATAAGGCAGTGTATGTTTGAGAGAGAGAGAGAGACAGAAAGGGAAGGGAGGAGGGAGGAGAGAGAGAATACATGTGTGTCTGTTCAGTGGGCTCAGAAGAAATTTATGGCTATGTTATATTTTAGCAAATAATGGTCAAAGCCAGAGCAGGAATCCAGGTGTTCCCTAAATCTGAAGCTAAGCAGAACATTTTATTTATGGATTCAGCAGACAGACGTTTGTTTTCTTTGTTATACCTGCATTTCAAGTTTGGATGATAAAAGATCAGCCCAGAAACCAAGCAGCATATTATGGTGTTTACTGGTTTTACTGGCCATAAAAGAGGGCGTTACTCAGTTCCCCATCAGCTGAGAGAAATCCTTCCCCACCCACTCCTGGCCAACCTCTCTCCCTCCCCCTAAGCAAGTGAATTTTAAACACCACTCTAAAGTTGTTGGCTGGTGACCTGGAAAATTCCTTTTGCTTTGTTCCGCTGTTAATGGCCCATCAGTTTAAACCTCCTACCCCCAGAAACTTTCTTTCTCATAACTAGACAGAGGAAGGAGGAAGTAGACGTTAAAAAGAAAGAAAGAAAGAAAAGATTCCTATTCTAAGGGCTTTGAGAAGATTCAAAGATGGCCCAGCCCGGATGAATGGAAGGAAGGAATTTCATTTGTCTTGACCTGTCTGTACTGAAGCCAGCGCAAGGGCATATGTAAATAGGGCCTTCTTGAATACTTTTGATGAAGTGATAATTTTTGAATGCAGCCGTGGCTCAACCATGTGGGATTTTAGTGGACACAGGTCTGGAAGTCTTCTAATTCTGGAGTCCAAGATTTGGATTTATGTTTGAGCTGTGTAAGCTAGTAAATGTGTGAACCTCATCGAGCCACTAAGCTCAGTAACCTTCCTTATTCTTATTGTATCATATTTAATGATAGTAACTGTTTTTGATCTTATTGTTATTCGTTATTAATAACAATAAACTGTATTTAAAGATACAGTTAGTAACTGTTTTGGATTTTATTGTTATTAGTCCGACTCTTCGTGACCCCATAGACTGTAGCCTGACAGGCTCCTCTGTCCATTGGGATTCTTCAAGCAAGAATACTGGAGTAGGTAGCCAGTTCCCTTCTCCAGGGGATTTTCCCAACCCAAGAATCAAACCCAGGTCGCCTGCATTGCAGGTGGATTCTTTACCCTCTGAGCCACCAGGGAAGCCTTGTGCTTATTGTATCATATTTAAAGATACAGTTAGTAACTGTTTTGAATCTTATTGTTATTAGTTGTAAAAGCCAGTAATTATCATTGACTGTGTGTGCCAGGTCTTAGGACACTTCTTGAATTATCTCATTTAATCCTCACTGAACAACTCTATGAGGTAAGTACTATTATTATTTCCATTTTAAAGAAGAGGAAACTGAGGCTAAGTGAGGGTGGTAGAGCTGAGATTCCCACCTAGGTTCTCTGTCTTTCTATTAATAGCTGATGCTCTTAACCTCAACATTGTTGTGTTCGTAAACTACAAAGATCTGAGGAAACATGATTAAGAGGAGGCACAGAGTGGCCATGCAGCTCTCCCTAGAGCATGACAGTGGTCACCTTGAACTTGCTGAGCTATCCCTGGAGGGTACAATTCTGCATAGGATGTTGACAGCAGGTCACTGCCCCTGGCCATTCGGCTTTCTGGAATAAAGTTCTGTCCACAAATCTCTCTTAAGGTTTTGGTCTGTCAGATTCCATTTCTCAGCTGCCAAAACAACAACCTAGACGCACAGAGAAATCAGAGCCTTTGAACACTAGTGCCACGCCCTTTACCCATCCCCACCACCAAATAGCACCTATGGCCTCTCAAATGAACTCTGTCATCTCTTGCATCAGTTGGAGCTGGCAGGTCTCAAATCCATCTTCTGTAACCCAGAAATGCCGAGGAACCCTCCCTAGCTGGACGGGAGGCAGCTGACCAGGTGAGAGACTGCCACTGACCTGACACTGAGGACAAAGCAACTGAAGAGCAATGGGACCATTAACACCAGCTAGAAAGCTCTGAAAACATGGCATTAGTACAGGTTTACTGAGCCCTCGCTCTAGACCCCAGGAGTCACAACTACTGAAGTCTACATAGCCCAGTTGGTAAAAAATCTGCCTGTGATGCAGGAGACCTGGGTTCGATTCCTGGGTCAGGAAGATCCCCTGAGGAAGGAAATGGCAATCCACTCCAGTATTCTTGCCTGGGAAATCCCATGGACAGAGGAGCCTGGTGGGCTACAGTCCATGGGCTCGCAAGAGTTGGACACAACTTAGTGACTAAACCACAACCACCACTTGCCTTAGAGCCCATGCTTCACAAGAGAAGCACCACAATGAGAAGCCTGTGCGCTGCAACCAGAGAAAGCCTGTGCAGAGTAGTGAAGACCCAGTGCTGCAAATAAATAAAGAAAAGAAAAAACAAAGTACCAATCTACATCCAAATGAAATTACCGAAAGTGAAAAATGGCATTGCTGTGCGTGTACCCTGGGTGGAATTCCCAAGGCCAAGGGTGGGCTTTTATGTTCTCTCTTCCGTGAAAGTGTGTCCAACTCAGTTGTGTCCAACTCTTTGTGACCCTATGGACTGTAGCCCACCAGGCTCCTCTTTCCATGGGATTCTCCAGGCAAGAATACTGGAGTGGGTAGATGGCATTCCCTTCTCCAGGGGATCTTCCTGACCCAGGGATCAAATCCAGGTTTCCTGCATTGCGGGCAAATTCTTTACCATCTGAGCCACTAGGGAAGTCCCTTTTTAGAAGTATCTTTATCTTAAAAATTAATACATGATTGTTGTCAACAATTTAAATAATATGGATATTAATACAGAGAAATTAAAAGTATATCATTAACAGAACACACTCCCTGACTCCCCTCCCCTGATCACTGCCCCCTGCCCCCACGCACCAGTCCTGGCATTACTAGTAACAGTTTGATGTCTGTCTTTCCAAATGGTTCTGCTGATTTCCTGTGTGTGTGGCATTTACATAAATAGCAGTGAGAAGATCCTATTCTGTACCTTGTATATTACAAGTACATTTCTAGTCTATCCACACAGCTCTCTTCTCCTTTTTGACGGCAGCACAGTATTCTACAATAAGAATGGATCAACTTCCTTTTTCTCCTTTTTGTTTTATTTTTATTTAATTTTGGCTCTGCCATGTGGCATGTGGCATCTTAGTTCCCTGACCAGGAATTGGGCCCATGCCTCCTGCAGTAGAAGTGTGGAGTCTTCACCACTGGACCAGCAGGAAAGTCCCCAGCTTCCTTTTTTTCTAATCTCTGCTTTGACAGATCTTTTACTCTCCTGAGAACCTGTCTCAGCTCCCACTTAGCAAACCCTTGTCTGGGTCCTGCCTCAGGAAACTGCACAGATGGGAAGGTGGTCAAGAGGTGAAAAGGACAGTGGTAGGCACCATATGGGAGAGTGTGGGGATGAGTGTATTCTATCCTCGCCCTACTGGGATACACAGGAAGCTCTTTTCTCTCTTCCTCACCTTGCCAAATGGTTCCACTGTCTAGCTAAAAAGCTGCACATTTTATGGGAATATCTTTGAAAACGATTAGGAGGATCAATTTAGAGAAACATGAAAGGCTGTCATCTTAGAGTCACACTCTATCATTTGGGACCTCCACTCTGGGCATGCACACCTTGGGGCTGTCAGGATCACCAGAGGTCATCCAGGCCAGTCTCCTGCCTCTATCCAAGATGCATGAGTAGCTCCTACTGAAAGCACTCTGTGCTCCTCTCTTGGTAGCTACTTTGTGTGACTAACATCTCCCTTATTTACAGATGTGCTCTTTCTCCCTGGAAAGGCATTCTAGTGTAGAGGATTCAGGCAAGACCACTTATTACCTAGGTGCTCTTGACCGAATTTCATATTATTTCTCTATCTCAGTTTCCTCATCTGTGGAATGGGGATAATAGTATGTGTCTAATTTGGTAGGGTAACTTGTCTTTTTTATTTTTTTGGCAACTTACAGTATATACATAGCATAGTTGGTATATTATGTAGTAGATGCTAAGTACTTATTGATGGGAATGATTATACCCTGAGTCCAAACAAGATCACTGGCTTCTAACCCAGGCTGCACACTAAACTCACCCGAAAGTGAAAGTGTTAGTCTCTCAGTGGTGTCCTACTCTTTTCGACCCATAGATTGTAGTCCATCAGGCTCCTCTGCCCGTGGGATTCTCCAGACAAGAATACTGGAGCAGGTAGCCATTCCCTTCTCCAGAGGATCTTCCCAACCCAGGGACTGAATCCCTGTCTCCTGCGTTGCAGGCAGGCCCAGCCAGGCTCCATTACCAGTGATTCCGATTCTGCTGGTCTGTGGTGGAACGGGACGGGACGATTGAAGGTTTTCGAAAATCTCTCTGGGAATTCTAATATGTACCAGGATTGAGAACTGCTGATTCTAGTCTAGTGATCTCATTTTCCAGATGAGGCCTGGAGTGGGGAAAGACTTGCCCAGGTTACACAGCCTGACCACAAGGACCCAGGTCTCTCTTATCCTAGGTGCCAACCTCCAAGACTTGTCCTCATGAAGGAAATCTGTTCTTTGCACCCTTCAAGTGAAAGTGGAAGTCGCTCAGTTCTGTCCAACTCTTTGCTGCTGGACAGACTATACAATTCATGGAATTCTCCAGGCCAGAATACTAGAGTGGGTTGCCTTTCCCTTCTCCAGGGGATCTTCCCAACCCAGGTCTCCTGCATTGCAGGCGTGTTCTTTACCAGCTGAGCCACTAAGAAAGCCCTTCAGGTACTGCCCCAACTTTCAGTCTCTTTCCTGAGAATGCTATATAGACCCCTCAACTAACTCTTACCAGGAACCGTGCTTTTTCCCCCTTCTGGTCCCAATCAGATTGTCCCCTGCTCAGAGAGTTCTCCAGACCAGAAGCTGCTCTTCTAGAAAATATGACCCTTTAATCATAGCACTTAAGAATATGTGAAATAATCCTGTTCATTCGTTTGTTCATTCATTCAAGAATCTAAGCCCCTTGGGGCCAGGGACCGATGTTATCTTGTTCCTGTTGTACAGGGCCTAGAACGGTGACCAGCTCTCATTAAATGACTGACTGAACGAAATCTCAGGAGGGCAGTTGAATATATTTTATTTTTCTGTCCTAGCCATCTGATTCTCATTACTCCTACAGCTCGGGAAGCCTCTCTGCTTTGGCGTTTTATAAACCTTGTGTGCGTACGTCGACATTTTAACCATAAATCCAGAGTTTAGGGGTGGAAAAATTCGAGGCCAAGGGATTGGAGGAGAGGGATAAAAACTACCCTGAGGTCCGAGGCTGGGACGGCGCTGCCCCAGGGCTGGGGTGGGGAAGGGAAGGGAAACGTCGTTGGCGGGGCTTGGGGGGGTCCCCTTCTGCCCGCTGCGTGTCCCCTTGGCGGGACATAGCTCCGGGCTGCGACATCAGAGGGGTGCTCCGCTGCTGCCTTTACCTCCGTTCTGGGATGGGGACGGGAGGTGGGGGGATGCCCCAGGGGAGGGGACACTGCCCGGGTCGCAGCCCGAGGGACCGCCTCGCGCAGTAGCCCCCGCATTCCGGCAGCGCGCGCCCCGGGAGGTGGCGCCTTAGGGAGGCTGGTTTTTTTTTTTTTTTTGGAGCCAGAGGGGAAGGGGGAGGGGAGCCCAGTGTGTGTCCCTTTAAGAGCCGGAGCGCTGCCCCCGCCTCACAGGCGCCCAGAGCCTCACAAAAGAACAGGATGTTGTTGATTTGTCACCAAACCACAGAGAGGAAATGATTGTAAATTTCCTTTAAACATCCCCACCGCGCTCCAGCCGCCCCCGCTTCCGCCTCCGCCGCCCCCGCCCGGCCGGGCGCAGCGGGGCCTCGGCGCTCCCGCGGGGCGCCCTCTCCACGGCCTCCCCGGCCAGGCCACAAGCCCCTGCCGGCTCCGGGGCGCCTGCGGGAAGAGCCCCCGCCCCGCGCCCCGCTCGCGTTCCAGTTGCTTTCTTCTGATTATTTTTTCAGCAGCTGCCACAAAGGGCCTCAGCTCATGTGCAGCCTCGCGCGCCACCCTTGCCTCCTCGAACGGATGACACCCGCACCGGCACCGCGGGCCCGGCCCAGGAAGAACCTGAGCATGACCCCGCGTTGAGCTTCTGGATTCCCTGCAGTTGCAGTGATCATTAGTTCCAGAGTCGCGGGGGTGGCGGGGGTGGCGGGGGGTGGGGGGCGCACTGAGGCCCAGGGAGGTTACCGGATAGCTGAATGGTCACCAGCTCCTGGAACCATCCGGGGACTCTTTGAGCACCTACCTAGGAAGTTTAATTCACCCTGAGTTTATGTTTGTAACCCCCACGGCCACACTGCCACCAGAACATGATAGAAGTCTCAGGTCTTCAATCGTGGCCGTTTCCATTGGGAAGTCCAGTGTAACCGGTGGTTAAGACCAGGTTGTTTCAAGAGGCACATCCCCCACCATTTCCAACGGGACACCCCTGCACCCTTCCAGGAGCTGCTAGGGTCTTGGTTAATTACACCTGTGGTTTTATCCATTCTTACCTTTCCCGACGCCTCCCCCCATGTCTTGGTATAATTTCTGGAAGCCTCTGGTACGGTTCAAGTTTGCTCCCAACCTGGGCCTGTGGTGGGGTGGTCCAGTCTGGTCTGTGGTCTAGGGAAAGGTTGCCTTTGTTGCACACAGTGTTCTTCTGGAGCAATTAATGCTTATGGTTCCGACACTGGCTTAAATATTCAGAGCAGCAGCTAAAGTCCCAGGTATGATGCGCAGCAGATTTTCTCATTTCATCTTTCCAATATTCCCTTGAGGTTGGCATTGCTATGGTCTTTATGCACATGAGGAAACTGCATGACCAACTCACACAGAGTAAGGTGAAAGTGACTGGACTCATTTAGTCCTCACTCTGATTACTGGTGGTGTCCCTCTTTGGTGCTTTAAATCTGATTGAGGGGACTAGTAGTAAAAAGGACACGGGGGATTTTTGTTGTGTCTTTTGTCACCCCAGCCTACAGGGAGCTCTGGGTCAGGTCCCACTTTCTGGGGAAAAAAATCCAAAAAACCTGAGTGGCTGACACCCTCAGGCTGGAATCTGCCTTTTTGGGACTGTACTCTCGGGTCTTGGAGGAGGAGGGGGCCTGGTGTGGAGTCTTAGTTCTTTCCCCTCTACTTGAATGGGAAAATGGGATCCTTGAAAAAAATTTCCCTGGTGCTGGATTCCTAAGGCCAAATAGCCCCCTTCATTTCAAGACCCTGGATTCTAAGCTCAGAGGCGGTGAGGTGGAGGTGGGTGGGGGGAGGAGGAGTGTTTGCCTCTGGATTTCATCAGTGTCTTGTAGAACAGTTAATGGCATCCTGTACCTGCTCTGTGCTACGCACTGCCCACATGCTGTTTCTGGGCTTTCTCATTTGATCCTGTGATGGATTCTAAGAGATGAAAAGTTAGTTCCCAGAGAGGTTGTGCCCCTAGGAATGTTGTAGCTGGGGTTTCTGTCCTTCCCCACATGGTCCATGTGTGTGTGTGTGTGTAAGAGGGAGTCATTCAGACACTGTGGAAACAGGGCTGCAGTGCTTGCCTTTAGTTGGTGCAGAAAGCCAAGAGGGTCCTCGATGCTGGTGGACTTGAGAGAGAAGTGCAATGGCTTTTGGCTCCTATATGCTGCAGCTGTTTGCGGTCCCTCAGCACTGAGCCTATTTGTTGATGGATTTCCAGAGCGGCTGCGGCGTCTCCACCTGTCCTTGTTGCTTTTATAGGTTGCCAGTCACTGGGCATCTGGGTCCCGGGCATTTGGGAGGGAGAGCCATCTGCTTAATTGTTTCCAGTCCACAGATGAGGAGCACCGGGTACCAAGAAGCTGAGTCGTTGGTCTGAGCAGGCTGGCTCGAGGCAGAGCAAGGCACCAGGAGTCAGGGCTCCCAGCCTCCACCACCACACAGTTCTAGGGAGGCTAGAACCAGAGGGCAAGTCATGTGGTGTCTCTCAGCTTCAGTTTTCTACCCTGTGAAGAACTCTGGCCTGTGCGGTCTCTTGTGGCCCTTCTCGTCATCGTCATCAGAAAAACAACTTCTGTTTATTCATTCAGTTAATATTTATTAAATGCCCACTGTATGCCAGGAACCTCTTTTATAGGTGCTGGAGATACAGCAGTTAACAGTTCTTGGAGTTTATTTTTTAGGATACAAAAAATTATATACACTTACTTATATACATTTAAAAGAAATACATGTACATTTGACCCTTTACCCAGGGGTTACTAGCCCTTACCCGCCGCACTCAGTAGAAAATCCACATACTACTATCTTTGCCTCAAAAACAAAGGATTTGATAAATGACTCATCCAAGCACAAGAACCTGAAACAGTTCGGATAGAATCAAGACTCAAACTGTAGTTCTTTGAATCCCATGTGTTATGATCTCTAAGTGAACACAAACTTGCCCCACACTTAGTTAAAGATATCTGAAAGAAAAATACAGATACTATAATGAAAAATTTCTGTATAAATGGATCTGCACAATTCAAACCCACATTGTTCAAACTGTGTGTGTGCGTGTGTGTAAAATGTCAAGTAGTGTTTTGTGCTGTGGACCAAGATGAAGAGGGTGTGTGTATGAGGTGAGGGAGTAGTATTTTATTTTATTTAAGGTAGTAAGGGAAGGCTCGTTGATAAAGTGATGTTTGAGGTTTGAGATGAGGGGAAGGGCTGAGCTATGCAGCTTTTCGGAAGTTTGCTTCAGCAGTAGGAACAGAGCAGTGAAGGTTGGGAGTTGTAGGTTGCATAGCACTTAGAGTGTGTCAGGTACTGTGCTAAGTGCCTTATGTTCTACATTTAATCCTGTTATTGCTGAATTTTATTTGGAGAAGCTGAGGTTCAGAGAGGAGGCCAAGGTTCAGAGAGGTTAGATGATTTGCTCAGTGCCATGCAGCTAGTAGGTAGTAGAGATGAAATTCAAATGCTCCTATTAACCATCATGTTGCCTCCCACTCGGGGACTCTTTTTATGGATCTGGTACTTACTTTATGACCCACTTAAAAAAAAATTTTTTTTTTTTTCTTCTCTGTGCATGCAAAATCTTGGTTCTTAGATCAGGGACTAAACCTGGGCCATGGCAGTGAAAGTGCCAAGAGTCCTAACCACTGGACCACCAGGGAACTCTCCATGACCTGGTTCTTAGATTTTGTAGGGAGTAAGTGTCGGTACTCTTGCCTGGAAAATCCCATGGGTGGAGGAGCCTGGTGGGCTGCAGTCAGTGGGGTCGCTAAGAGTCAGATACGACTGAGCGACTTCACTTTCACTTTTCTGCATTGGAGAAGGAAATGGCAACCCTCTCCAGTGTTCTTGCCTGGAGAATCTCAAGGATGGGGGAGCCTGGCGGGCTGCCATCTATGGGGTGGCACAGAGTCGGACACCACTGAAGCGACTTAGCAGCAGCAGCAGCAGCAGCATCAACAGTAGCCAGGGTAGCTCCTGGCCCCTCAGTTGCATGGTTCTGGGGTTGAGCTCGGGGTCTGAAGTTCCATTTTATGAGTGGAAGAAGGTAATCTATTTGATGCTGGAAACATCCCATGTTGTGTTTATGGCAGAAGAGGGAAAAACACTATCAGATTAGTGTAAACAAGAGAAATGGAAGAATGGGGTAGCCTGAATCCCTCCAGCCCCCTCCTTGGTTTTAATTTCCCTATGACGGGGCCCGACACAGCACGCTGTATTATACAGCGATAATGAAAACACTTGGATTAGTGAACTGAGATTTATAGGGCAGACGAGAGCCAGCGGAGAAGACGGCAGTCATCTCTTATTTGCAGGCAGATATCCAAATTGCCACTTGCTTGCTTTTTCTTCCTGACACTATCACCTACTCTGCTTAATTAGATCCTTTCCCCCTCCCATATAATTTCCAACTCCTACCCAGCAGCTGGCTGCTCAGAAGAGTTGGTGAAGCTGCATGCAGAACGCTTTCCCAGAGTCCGGGGAAGATGAGTCAGAAACACAGCACATGAAAATCAGGGATGGGACCTGTGCATCAGGCTGTGTGGCAGGATGAGGAGGGCTGGACCCAGGGCCACGTGCTTCTTAGGTCTCCTCAGTTTTCCCCCTGAGCATCTTCTTTGTTGTGGGGAGCAGAGACAGCGAATTCCCCAGACAGCAGACCACCCCCAGCACACTTTTCCAAAAGCACATCGAAAGAGTTCAGTCCTGCCTCTGAAGTATTTTGGAATACTCTACTATGTTCAAAGTATCGTTCTGGACTCCGAGGAGGGTGAGAGGTAGTTGGGGACTGAGATGAACAGACTGCTGCTAAAATCTAAAATAGAGGGAAATAGAATGGAATGGCCAGATTAATTTCTTCAGTAAGTATTTATTGAGTACCTGCTACGTATCAGGCATTGTTCTGGGCACTGAGGGGACCCAGCAGTGGCAAGACATGCAAATAAGTCCCTGGCCATGTGGACTTATGGTCTACCTGACTGGGGAAGGGGCAGGACAGTAAGTTCATTACTAAAGAGCCTAAGAACTATGGAGAAAAACCAAGTAGGGGAGGTGGTGAGAGAGTGTTTGGCCTTGTAATTTTAAAAGGAAGCCAGTGAAGGCAGGATAGTGTGGTGGAGACTGAGAGAGCTGATCTGGAATCTAGGCTTTGACGTCTAGACTTTGATTTTTTTTAAGTTTCTGTGATCAACTGATCTCAACATATTTCTCGTCTGTGAAGTGGTACTAGTTATAGACATTCCTAAACTGATTAAGTGAGGGAAAAAATATATATATACAATACACACTTAATTAGGGCTCTGTGACTGTTAAGTGTTCCAAGTATTATGTGTGCTTGTAATAGAATAATGGGAAGCTGAAGGAGTGACTTACTCTGTTTGGGGAAAAAAAGGATTATTATCCATGTCACGTTTTGTTTTTCTAGGAATCACAGTTTGCCTGTATATAAGGAGAAGGCAGGAATGTGGATGAACTCTTGAAGCTAGAATTCAGATTAGAGGGGATTTAGATAAGGGTTTGGTATGTGGGATGTAGGTGGGAGTTGGACTATTGTTGGTATTTTGCATTCTCTTTTTAAAATGATTTTCCACATGCTTTTGTGTTTGCCCTGATACTCCACAACAAGCCTGGCAGGGAGGCTGGGGCTGCCCATTAGACAAACAGGCACAGGATGTGAGTGCCCAGCCAAGGTCACCGCCAGTCTCCAGAGGAGATCTCCTGCCGGTCTTGAGATGAGTCATCCTGGAGTGTTGCTCCCGGGGTGAAATCACAAAGGAAGGAAGGCTTGGATTTATTGCAGGCAGTATGGGAAGTTTCCTGTTCTTGAGAAATCTCAGAAACAGTAACCCTCCACCTGAGGGGCCTTATTCTTCAGAGGTCAGCCTCCTGTGTAGCCCGAAACCCTTCAGAAGATACGGGATCTAATTTGGGGTGAGGGAGAGGGTCTTAAAAGCTTTTGGCATAAACAGAGGTGAAAGAAAGGAGATGAAAAGAGGGAAAATGTATAGTGGTTGAGAGCTTGGGGTCTGGGTTTGGTGGTTCTGCCAGTTACCAGCTCGGGCAAGTCCTAGAACCTTCTCCAAGCCTCATTTCCTCATTTGTAAGATGGAATAGTAATGGTCCCTAACTCCCAGGTTGTTGGCACAGTGACACACAATGATGAATGCCAAGGGTTTAGCAGTGTCTGGCAGAAAGAGGCCCTTAGTAACATGAGCTGTTATTATTAGAGAGGAAAAGGAGGCCATGCTGGGAGAGGAGTGAGGGTGAGAGGGTCCCCAGGTTAGTGCATCTCTCCTGATGCTAAGCCGTTTAGATGGGGCCTTTTTGTTTGTTTGTTTACTTGGCTGTGCTTACTTGGTCATGGCATGTGGGATCTAGTTCCCAGGATTGAACCTGGGACCCCTGCATTGGAAGGATGGAATCTTAGCCACCAGACCAGCAGGGAAGTCCCTCGATGAGGTCTTTCTGCCTGGGGTACTTTCTCTTCAAGGAGTTTGTACTTCGACCAGCAGTGCATACGTGTGGTCACTTCAGTTGTGTCTGACTCTTTGCGACCCTATGGACTACAGCCTGCTAGGCTCCTCTGTCCATGGGATTCTCCAGGCAAGAATATTAGAGTGGGGTGTTGTTTCCTCCGTCTTCCCAACCCAGGGATTGAACCCATATCTCTTGGGTCTCTTGCATTGGCAGATGGGTTCTTTACCACTAACGCCATCTAGTAGACAAGCATATGATATCCTCTGGTCCTTACTCATATTCCCTGGCATCATGGTTCAGTGGGCATGGTGGGCCTGGGATCGTCCTCTGATGGTTCCTTCTCTCCCCCTCCCTTTAACCCTTGCTTCTCTGGCAGACCTGTTATTTGTCCTGTCTCTCTTGACTCCATAGAATGAAAATAATGATCCTGTCTCTCCTGGTAATTGTCTAGGAACAGATCAAGTCCCCTCCCAGTCATCTGCCTCTGATTGAACACACTCTGCCTGCTGTAGACTGTCCTGCTGGAGCTTGGTGCCAAACACAGGCACTGGGAACCCATTGGCTAGATGTCATTGGCTGGACAGCCTTGAGGTTTGCTGAGGATGTTACACCTTGGTTCTGGGACCAACGCGGAAAGCTCTGGAGTACCTCTGAGTGTTTACCCAAAACGCTAATATTGTTGTCCAATTGTGAATCTGCTCTTCATCTTCCAGCTTCACTTCCTGTCCCCTCTTCGACGTAGAAGATTTCCTTAAGAAAACTGACTACAGCCTTTTCCAGCTGGGCTGAAGTGTTGCATGGGCTTGGGGTCAGGAAGCTCCAGAGGCTCCATATTTTTCTGATTTTTATAGAAATTGTCCCAAGAGCAGACCTAGCCTGAGTGAGAAGGGCATGGTTGTGGGTCAGAGAAATCTTAAATTTAATTGTATTATTCTGTTCCAGTAGATTCTAGTCCTATTGGTATTTGTGTATATTTTATTAAGATATAACCATCTTAAATGGAAAGCAAAATAAAACTCACCACGTCCTCTTCTTTCTTCCTTTCTTTTTTTTTTAAATTTTACTTTATTTTACTTTACAATACTGTATTGGTTTTGCCATACATCAACGTGAATCCGCCACGGGTGTACATGAATTCCTAGTCCTGAACCCCCCTCCCACCTCCCTCCCCATCCCGTCTCTCTGGGTCATCCCAGTGCACCAGCCCCAAGCATCCTGTATCCTGCATTGAACCTAGACTGGCGATTCATTTCTTACATGATATACGTTTCAATGCCATTCTCCCAAATCATCACACCCTCTCCCTCTCCCACAGAGTCCAAAAGTCCGTTCTATACATCTGTGTCTCTTTTGCTGTCTCGCATACAGGGTTATCATTACCATCTTTCTAAATTCCATATATATGTGTTAGTATACTGTATTGATGTTTTTCTTTCTGGCTTACTTCACTCTGTATAATCGGCTCCAGTTTCATCCACCTCATTAGAACTGATTCAAATGTATTCTTTTTAATGGCTGAGTAATATTC
This sequence comes from Capricornis sumatraensis, assembly GCF_032405125.1. Lineage (NCBI taxonomy): Eukaryota > Metazoa > Chordata > Mammalia > Artiodactyla > Bovidae > Capricornis > Capricornis sumatraensis. The sequence goes on from NC_091077.1 coordinate 52,946,314, forward strand.
CATTGTGTATATGTATCACAGCTTTCTTATCCATTTGTCTGCTGATGGACATCTAGGTTGCTTCCATGTCCTGGCTATTATAAACATTGATGTGATGAACGTTGGGGTACACATGTCTCTTTCAATTCTGGTTTCCTTGGTGTGTATGCCCATCAGTGGGATTGCTGGGTCATAAGGCAGTTCTATTTGCAATTTTTTAAGGAATCTCCACACTGTTCTCCATGTCCTTTTCTTTCTGAAGGACCCTGTGCTTTTTGCCTGAAATCCATTCTCATCTTTATCCTCATACACATCCATATATTGTGAGCTCTTTCACCAGGAGCCTGGATTGTGCTAAACCTTTTATGTATTTTCCACTTGATCTCAAAGTAACTTTAGAAAGATGGAATTATTATCCCTATTACTTTGATGAGAAGCCTGAGGCTCTAAGAGGCCACGTGGTCATGGCTGGCAAAACTGGGATTCAAACCCAAGTCTGATTCCATCCAAAGCCTTTAAACTTAGTGTATGATTTCTGCAACAGTTATTAATTCAGTATTATAGTCTAGACCTTTCCCCCGTATGCCTTGATAGAGTTCCTAGTTACTGTTTAAAATGAGAACATAGGATGCCCTGAGCTGTGTAACCATTTTCTCCTCTGGGCCTTTGTGGGCAGGGTCATTGGCCAGGGGCTGCAAAGCAGTGCAGGCAGTAGGTTCGGGCTGCTGGAAGCAGGAGCACACTGCAGCTGGGAGGAACCCACGGAGTGCACACCCCCAGGGTCATTTCAACATTAGGAACTCGAGCTGGCAGCTCTGCACTACCTGGTCATTACTTCAGCTGGGGTAATAGGTGTGGGGCTGGGTGCCCATGGCAGCAGCTCTCAGCTCCGGTGAGGGAGGCAGAGGAGAATCAGTCCTCTTGAGGTAGACAGGAGAAGAATTTCTATCTCCATCTTACTGGTAGGGGATCTGATCTTGAAGATGGCAGGAGGGTTTCCTGCCAAGCATAGGTCCGAAGTGGCGAGATGAAGACCAGAGTGTTGGCGTTCAGACTCCTGGTACCTTTCTCCTCCATTGTAGCGTTTCTCTTCCTCTGGCTCATCTCCTCTAGGCCTCTTTTCTTCCTGATACATGGGGATGCTTCCCAGGTAAACTTTAGGTATAAGTGCACATTAGACACAGCTGTTACACCAAGGTTAGCCTCATGTGGATAACCTATTTCTAGAGAAGGGCAGAGTGGTTGACAGAGAAAATAACTTGTTTCCTAAACACTTCCAAGAAGTGGTGGGTTTTTGTCTTGTTGGGCCAGGATGCAAATGGTAGCTCAGTTTCCTCCCTTTAGTCTTCAAGAAGGCTTTCATCTGCCGCCTGGAGCAGTGCTATAAACATCTTTCTTGAGTCCAGGCAGTGGTCACTGCACATTTTTCTTTCACAGTAGGAAGATTGGAGTCCTTTGCAAGAGTTGACAAACAGTGTCCAGTTCTTAGGATGACAAGCCAAACTTAAAAAAAAAAATGTTGTTAATGCAGCTCTGCAGCTTATCAAAATAAAATGAAGATTCAGATTCATTTATATATGAATGAAATACACCATTTTGGGAGAGGGGTGTTAAAAATTCATATATCTTTACGAATGAAACCATTTTTACATTCAAATGGGGGAAAAAAAACCCAAAACAAAAAATCAAGGTTCATACAAGTTTTTCTGTTAACCAGAAAAAAGTGAATCCCTGAAATTACAAACTTGCAGTATTATCTTTGCGTATTAGCAAAATTCTTCAAGCTTTTGAATAGTAAGACCTGATTTGCTGTTCCGTGAATTTAACATCTTCTTTTAATTTATACCTTCTGTAGACTGAGTTTCTCTACGCTCTGAGCCACACTGTGCTAGCCCATTTTGCACTCAAGTGGCCTTGCATCATTACAACTCATCTTTGAGACACTCAGGGCTCCAATGAGCCTCAGTCCAGGAACAGACTAAGAACAGCTCCCCCTAGGGTTTAGCCACATGGAACTCTCTGAAAGGCTTCTAAGGGGAGGTGAATGGCAGAGGCAGGATTTGAATCCAGGTCTAGACAGCCCATAGCACATACTGTTTTCCACTACCCAGTTCTGCCTTGAGGGGGCAAATCTGTGCTGAGCCGCTTCTTTGGAGTAAGACACCCTGTTAGGAAGGTACCTTGAAGGAGATGCTGAAGTGAGTCATACTGTTCCCTCTCTTCACAGTACCTTCAGTCTAGCATGTGTTGGAGGATCATTTTTTGTTGTGAAGAAACATGAATTTGTAATCTTCATTTTACACAAAAGGAAACAGTGAATCAAAGAGGTCAAGTGACTTGCTCAAGGGCACACAGCTATGATGAGACAACTTTTACTAGGTGACTGTTGCTGGGAGCCCTTAGCAGTCTGAGACACTTATGTGGACCACCTCATTCCTAGGTGCAAGGCAGGTGAATCCCTTACAGGTCAGACAGAGGATGAGGTGCCAATGCTTGATAGGTTCAGGTCAGTGCTCCTGAATTGAGTGGAGTGTCTAAGACAGATTTATCCAAAAGGACGCCTCGAGGCTCCTGGGTCTGTGACTGTATGTGCAGCAGAATTCACGGGTTTCACCCACTTCTCTCTCCCTGTGGGGAAGGGTCCCCGCTTTGGCAAGTTGACTCCAGAGACCTCCCATCCCCAAAGTTTCACTGAGGCCTGCTGAATTGAGCCATGCAGTGTAGAAATATTTGCTTTAGGATGCAGGAGATGAGAAAAACCTGGAGGGGCAGGGCAAGAAGGTAGGGCTGGGGGATGCCCTTTGCTGTCGCTATGGGCCCGTGGGCCCAGGTTTTCAGGACCCACACCTAGGCGCTTTGGGAACACTCCCAGCCTATCTGCTGTGCTTAGAAGTGGGCAGCAGGATAGTGTGGACTCCTTGGGAGGGTAGGTGAGAAATAGCTAAGTCCATTGCCGGACATGAGTAGATGCTTCACAAGAGTTTCTTTCCTTCCTCTTTCATCCTTGCCTCTCTTCCCTCTTAATGTCTAGTTGATTAGCCCCGTAGGGCTTTCCTGCTGCCGTCACATCTTCAGTGTCTTCACAGCAATTCCCTGTCTTGTACCCCGAGAGGCTGTCCTGCCACACATGAAGCTCATGTGAGGCACACACAGGAACAGTAAAAAATGCTGGGGTCCATCCCTGTCTCCCCCTATCCCACCCAGCATAACATCCCAGGAGGGAGTCCAGTGAAGCCATTCTATATTTGTCAGACTTTAGAGTCACTCAGTTTGGGTGTTCATCCTAGCCTCTGCCACACTGGCTGTTGTGACCTGGACTGTATTATTTGATCTCTCTGTGCCTCTGTTTCCAAACTTGAAAAAGATAATGAGAACAGTACTTACTTCATAGAGATGCAGGACGTATTGGATGCAATAGTTCATTAGAACCCCTGGCTCAGGTAAGTGCTGAGAACTCTTAGGTAAAACAGACATCAAATCCAACTGGAAGGGACTTTAGACAGCAGGGCCCACCACTCGATTTTAAAAAATTATTTAAGTCATTGACAGTAATTAGAACTAATAGCTAACAGTTATTGAATACTTACCATGGGCCAGCCACTGTGCCAAGTACTTCTCATACATTAACTTGTTTAAAAATGTGAAAGTTCAAGTGGGGTGTCTCCTTCCCATCTCAGTCCCCCTCCACAGAGACAGCCACTATTACTGATACTCTGTGTGTCCTTACAGGTGTCCTCTGTGCATGTACAAAGATTTAAATATCTTTTTACCCCTTCAACTTTTTATAGAGGAAAGTTGGGCTTGGGGAAGAAACACAGCCATTGGTCATAATAGTTCCTGTTCTGTGTGTGGAGGACTGCTCCTGTGCTGTGTGATTTTGAATCCTTGTTTCAACCCTGCAGCATGAACTGTATTATGTAGAATAAATGCTTCAAGGCTTAGTTTACCTCAGTGCATTAATTGAGGATTAAATTAGATAATCCATGAATAGGGATTTATCAGTGTTCCTGACACATCAGAACTGCTTAGAAGATGATGGCTGTCGGGGAGGATCAAGGTTTTATGGGGACCTGAAGCTTGTACAATTTGAGAGCCATCTATATGAGAAATAATACAAAATTATGAATCCAGTATTAAAAATATTTGTTTAGAGAAAAGAGGCCCAACAAGTTACATATTTGAAAAGCTACCAGATACTTCCAGCACTGTAAGAATACGTAACAGAACATTTTTGTCAATTAACTGCTGGGCACGCTCTATTATTATACTTTCCATTCCTACATTTTCTGGGCTTCATACTCATTGTGGTCACTTCTTCCTTTGATAACAGTTTTATAAAACAATTTTCTGGGAATTCCCCAGCGGTCCAGTGGTGAGGATTCCACACTCTGACTGCCAGGGCCCCAGGTTCGATCTCTGGTTGCGGAACTAAGATCCTATAGCCAAACATACAAACAACAAACAAACAACACTTCTAAAATAATTGTGTGAAACAAGAATAAAAGATAATTCAGCCTTTTCTCTGGCTTGGTTGATCAAAATTTGCTTTTTGTTATTATTTTTTTAATTTTTATGGAAGTACAGTTGACTTACAATGTTGAATTAGTTTCAAGAGAACAACAAAGTGATTCAGTTATACATATATCTATATATCTATTCTTTTCAAGATTCTTTTCCACTTTTGGTTATTATAAGATACTGAGTATTGTTGCCTGTGCCATGCCATAGGTTCTTGTTTATTTTTTATATGGTAGGATGTATATGTTAATTTGAAACTCCTAGTTTATCCCTACCTCTCCTTCCTCCCTTTGTTACCATAAGTTTGTTTTCTATGTCTGTGGGTCTATTTCTGTTTTGTAAGTCAGTTCATCTGTATCTTTTTAGTTTCCACATGCAGCTGATATCATATGATGTTTGTCTTTCTCTTTCTGACCTACTTCACTTCATATAATAATATCTGTGTCTATCCATGCTGCTGCAAATGGCATTATTTTATTTTTTATGGCCGAGTAGTAGTCCATTGTATATATATTGCACAACTTCTTTATTCATTGATCTGTGGATGGACACTTAGGTTGCTTCCACATCTTTCCAGTTGTGAATAATGCTGCTATCAACACAGGTGTTGTCATTTAGTTTAGTTGTGGAAAATGAACAAATTCACACACACTGTTTGTAGTGCTACTTCTTGTTCATGTCTCATAAACAGGAATTTTGGTGAATTCTGTTTTATACAGTTCCCATCAAAAATGAAAAAGAAGCTCTGGTATGTTATAACTGTAAGCATGGAGCATGTTTCTGACAGAAGGGAACTTCCTGCGACTAGGCGAACCAAATCCTCCACTTCAGATTTTACAGGTCTAGGAATTAGAAGCATTTCCCACAGGCTGGTGTCTGACGCTGTACATGTTCAGCCTTTCTCCTTTTTCCCTACCACACATGTCAGTGTTGGGTGCTGCCAGACATGTTCCTGTGGCTTCAGGAGGAGGCTAGTGGGCCCTGTGTAGAGGAGGACTCCTGGGAGGGAGTTGGGCCTGCACTAGACGTTAGCAGTAACTCAGGATGCGTAAGAGGGGATGGTGAACCACAGAAACATAGACCAGTAGCCTCAAATCATTTTTGACTCCTACTTGAAGAGTCCTTGGATGCCCTGGGCCACTGGAACATCACCCAGCATGAAGGCAGGAGTGATAGAGGGAAATGGGTGAGGCAAAACAGTGCCCTTTCCCTTCGTGGCTTAGACTTGACTTTGGCAAAACATAGCGAAACCCAAGATCATGTGAGCACGTTTCTTTCCAGGCCCCCTCGTAGGGCTTCGGAAGGGGCTGCTGCAGGCCGGGCTGAAGCTTCAGGGCTTTGAGCTCTGCCAGCACCTGGTTAGCCGTTGTTCATGTTGTGGTTAAGAGAGGATCTCTGGGAGTCATGCAGCTTGCTTGGGAGCTGTGTGATCTTGGGTTATTGATTCCTCCCTGAACCTCCCTGAACTCCTTACTAAGGAGTAAGTGTGACATTCGTCCTAGTATTTACCTCTCTGGGGATGTGAACTCCATGAGGGCAGGCACTGGTCTGTTTATTGCCATGTCCACAGTGTCCAGGACACATAGTGCATACTCATACATCAGCTTTGTGGGTTTAATGAAAAGTAGGATGTTTGGGTGTTGAGCCTCAGGCTCTCAGAGAAAAGGAATCCTGGGCACAGTGAGCTTAAGTCCCTTTTCTGTACTACACGCTGTCTCTGGTCAGACCCAATGGTCAGAGGCAAGGAGAGAGCTGGGAGAACCAAGGTGAATGAATGGTTTTGAGCCACGAAATAGCATGAAAAATCAAGTCTGGAAGGTGAATGGCTCTAGGGTTTAGCAGGGACCACCCTCGGAATTACTGACATTACCTTCTGAGAACACCAGGAGCCCCTTCCTTTGTAGCTCCCCTGGATTCTGAGAGGTCCTTGAGCACAGCTGGAAGTCACTGTGCTACGGAACCATAGAGATGAGGCTGGAGGGGGCCACCAGTGAGTGGTCACCTTGTCATTGACAGGAGCTATGAGCTAAAGGGCCAGGTGGCTGCAGATGGGTACTCACCCAGCTGGGCAAAGCAGGTGACTAGACTCCAGTCCCGGCCCTGCAGATGGAACACACCTCTTTGCCCTGCTTTTTCTCTGCCTGGCATAGATTTCTAGCCAAGCCCTGCACAAGCTTCCACCTCTGTTTTATGACAAGCTGCCCCACGGGGAGTGGCTGTGCTGGGATGGTTCCCTTTTGATGGAGAGCTCAGGGAAAGAATGGGGGTACTCACCCCCCACCCCCCACCCCCGCCAACCCTGTTCTGTTAATAAGACAACTGGGATGTTGGAGCCTCTGCTTCCAGCCCAATGCTATTCTCCCTCCAGCCCTGGGATAGTATTTGTATGCAAATGTTGGCTCTGATCTCCACCCAGGAAAACACCAGCTGAGACTGAAACTCTTTTTGCATGTAATAGAGAGCAGAGCATGGGGCCTCATATGGCCCCCCTTGAGCTGCTCTGGAGGATGCTAGGGAACATTTTATTTGTGTTTTCCAAACTTATCCCAGAGCTGTGTCCAGGCAACTGAGGGTCTGTCAGAGCCGAGAAAACATCTGATTCCTTTTAGAAAAGACACAGGGATTAGGTGTCCCAGGGACTTTGACAAATGCCTAGCTGGTGGTTTTGATTGAGCTTTCATTTAGGGAAGGTTGATTGCAGAAGTGAGACTGCCAAAGACCCAGGCAGCCAGTGTTGAGAAGATGCCTGGAAACGGGCACGCATACACCATTCGTTGGCAGGTAAAGTAGTGCAGCCTTTTGGAGGGAAATTTGGCACCATCTTTCAAATAAAATGAGAGACTTTTGATGCAGACATTCCATGCCTTAGAACCTACCTTAGAGTGTGCCTGCCCATGTATACAAACACCTGTGTTCACAAATTCCCACTTCTGCAAAAGTAGGAAATCACCTGTTTCTCTCAGCAGGGGGTCAGCTTGATAATTCATGGTTTAACCAGATGATGGAATACAATTGTCCATTAAAAAAGAAAAAGCAGAGTAAATCATAGCAATGGCCAATATGTAGAGAACTTACTCCATCCGCTATCCTAAGTGCTTTATATATTTTATAATATTTACATATTTACGATGTTAACTCATTTAACCTTCACAACAATCCTCTGGTTACTTTTACTAGAATATTTTTATAGATGAGAAAAGAGATGTTAAGTAACTTGTCCACAGCCACATAGCTTATAAGTTGGGGAGTTGGGCTTCAGGTCTGCTGGTCCCAGGTTCTATACCTCACAAACCCCTGCATGTCCAAGTATGGAAAGATACCTTTGATTTATTAATAAGTAAAAAATTCAAGTAGCAGTGATATAGAATGTGATTTTTATTGATGTAAAAAAATAGTGTATGTGTATTTGCCCATGTGAATGGTCCCACATATTTGTAAAGGTAAAGTAAAGGTCTGAAAGAATACATATCCAATCGTCAGTTCCCTTCAGGGAGATGTTAGATGTAGTAAGTAGAGAGGGTTTTTTGTTTATAGATATAGTTTTTTAAAAAAAATTTTTAAGTTGAGGTATAGTTGATATCCGAGGTTATCTGAGATTATTGATATTTCTCCTGGCAAGCTTGTGCTTCTTCCAGCCCAGCGTTTCTCATGATGTACTCAGCATAGAAGTTAAATAAGCAGGGTGACAATATACAGCCTTGACATACTCCTTTTCCTATTTGGAACCAGTCTGTTTTTCCATGTCCAGTTCTAACTGTTGCTTCCTGACCTGCATATAGGTTTCTCAAGAGGCAGGTGAAGTGGTCTGGTATTCCCATCTCTCTCAGAATTTTCCACAGTTTCTTGTGATCCACACAGTCAAAGGCTTTGGCATAGTCAATAAAGCAGAAATAGATGTTTTTCTGGAACTCTCTTGCTTTTTCCATGATCCAGTGGATGCTGGCAATTTGATCTCTGGTTCCTCTGCCTTTTCTAAATCCAGCTTGAACATCTGGAAGTTCATGGTTTATGTATTGCTGAAGCCTGGCTTGGAGAACTTTGAGCATTACTTTACTAGCATGTGAGATGAGTGCAATTGTGCGGTAGTTTGAGCATTCTTTTGCATTACCTTTCTTTGGGATTGGAATGAAAACTCACCTTTTCCAGTCCTGTGACCACTGCTGAGTTTTCCAAATTTGCTGGCATATTGAGTGCAGCACTTTCACAGCATCATCTTTCAGGATCTGAAATAGCTCAACTGGAATTCCATCACTTCCACTAGCTTTGTTTGTAGTGATGCTTTCTAAGGCCTACCACCGTTATGGCAGAAAGTGAAGAGGAACTAAAAAGCCTCTTGATGAAAGTGTAAGTGGAGAGTGAAAAAGTTGGCTTAAAACTCAACACTCAGAAAACGAAGATCATGGCATGTGGTCCCACCACTTCATGGGAAATAGATGGGGAAACAGTGGAAACAGTGTCAGACTTTATTTTTTGGGGGGCTCCAAAATCACTTCGGATGGTGACTGCAGCCATGAAATTAAAAGACACTTAGTTCTTGGAAGAAAAGTTATGACCAACCTAGATAGCATATTGAAAAGCAGAGACATTACTTTGCCAACAAAGGTCCGTCTAGTCAAGGCTATGGTTTTTCCAGTGGTCATGTATGGATGCGAGAGTTGGACTGTGTAGAAAGCTGAGCGCCGAAGAATTGATGCTCTTGAACAGTGGTGTTGGAGAAGACTCTTGAGAGTCCCTTGGACTGCAAGGAGATCCAACCAGTCCATTCTGAAGATCAGCCCTGGGTGTTCTTTGGAGGGAATGATGCTGAAGCTGAAATCCAGTACTTTGGCTACCTCATGTGAAGAGTTGAGTCATTGGAAAAGACTCTGATGCTGGGAGGGATTGAGGGCAGGAGGAGAAGGGGAAGACAGAGGATGAGATGGCTGGATGGCATCACTGACTGGATGGATGTGAGTCTGAGTGAACTCTGGGAGTTGGAGATGGACAGGGAGGCCTGGCGTGTTGCTATTCATGGGGTCTCAAAGAGTCGAACATGACTGAGCGACTGAACTGAAATGAACTGATAGTTGATATACAATATTAAATGTTTCAGGTATATTGCATAGTGATTCACAATTTTTAAAGGTTACACTCCATTTATAGTTATTATAAAACACTGGCTATATTTCCTGTGCAGTACAACATGGCCCTGTAGTTTATTTATATCATGCATAGTTAACTGGATACAGTTTTATATTTTCTTGAACAAGTATTTTTGGAATTTTAGAAAAAGTAAGCTTGAGCACATCATCAAGATAATCATAATAAAATAATAATCATTTAGTTTCTATTTCTCAGTAACTCTCTTATTTTAATTGAGAAAGGCAAGGCTTCCTATAAACACAGGCTCAGAGTAAGTCTTGTGATTAACTCCAAAGTGAAGGAAGTGGAGCGAAGCCTACCAGACAGACCTTGCCATAAATTAGATAAAGACAGTCCAAGGGATTGCTCTTCTGATTGGCTGAAAGGCTTTCTGAGATATTTATTCTTTTTTTCATTACCCTTAGAAGTCTCACCTCCTCCTGGAAGCCTTAGCCCAGACAGTGGAAGAGAAATGGTGATTCTGCTGGCATACTGCCCTTCTCCGTTCCATTGTCACTCTCCCACCCCATTGCATTTAATGAGTTCACTTAGTGCATTATTGCATCTTATGTAAACACTCCAGGTACTTGGACTTTGTTTAATCACTGTCCCTTCAGAGTTATCCTGTAAAAATGGACTCGTGATGCATTACATTTTTAGGTGCTTTACAGCTTACAAATCTTACCCTCATCTATGATGTTAGTGAACTGGTGCCTTGTCACTTCAAAGCCCTATGTACAACAGCTTTTTCAGAGTTAACCAAGCAGAGGCCTAGAAGAGGGGCTGATGAGGAAAATGAGGGCTATCAAAAATTTAATCCCCATTTAAAAATCCCCAGTATTTAAATATTGATTTGTGGAATGTGACCCAACAGAGAGAATATAGAAAAGTAGCTCTACTTACTGGGTGAGGTCAAGAAGCATCCTGTGTTTCCATGTGCTTTCTTATTTTAATTCTCAAAGCAAATTTAGGGAATAATTTTTTATCTCCCATTATTTCCATGAGGAAGCTGAAGCCCAGGGAGTTTACATCAAGTCCTCAGAGTTAATACACGTGGACAGTGGGCAATGGATTTCTCACCCAGGCCTGTCTGTCTGCAAAGCCTGAGTTGCTGAGCCTTTCAACAGAGGAATAATAGAGAAAAAAAGTATCACTCAGATACCACCTCCCTAACACACTGTTGGCAATTTATGTTTATTTCCTTTGTTTATCTACCTAAACAAAACTAAATTAGAAAAACACCAATTTGGTAATCAGAAGTAATCATATCAAATGTTTATATCCTGTTTTCTTTCTTTCACTATCTTCCTTGCCTTTGTGATGTCATTTTAAAATGATTGCATACTTCTTCCAAATCAGTAGTTAAAAAAAACAATAACCTAGGACTTCCCTGGTGGTCCAGAGGTTAAGACTGCTCTTCCACTGCAGAGGGTGTAGGATCATCCCTGGTTGGGGAACTAAGACCCCACATGCCAAGGGGTGTGGCCTAAAAAAAAACCCCTAATAACCTGATTAAAAGATGATTTAAGAATTTGAATAGACACTTCTCCAAAGAGGGCATAGAAATGGACAACTGATATGTGAAAAAAATGATCAGCATTACCAGTCATCAGGGAAATGTGAATCAAACTACAGTGAGATATCACTTATTGTCAGGATGCCTGTTATCCAAAAACAAAACACCCACTGAGTGCCTTCAAAAAAGTTGAGTGAAAATGATATTGGAAAACATTAAGGCTGTGTTTTTGAGCCATGGGTCTCAGCCACTCCAGTCGTTGACACCTGAGTCCTAAGGACAGTAGAAGTGAACCTTTTTTCCTTGTGGCCAATTTCTTCTCAACTCTGGAGCGTTTATTCTACTCTGTAAAGGAAAGCCATGTCCTGATTAGTGCTGTTTGTCAGTTGGTTGCTTCTTCTTAAATGTCATCGCTACTCTTTGATGAATCATTCAGATTTCCTTGGGAAGGAATAAATAGCTATAAACACTTTAAAACAAAACAAACAGAAGAAAAGTACTGGCGAGGATGTGGAGAAATTGGAACTCTTGGACACTATTGGTGGGAATGCAAAATGGTATGGAGCAAAAAATTCAAAATAGAACTACCATATGATTCAGTAACCTCACTTGTGGGAATTACTCAAAAGACTTGAAATCAGCATCTTGGAGCCATATCAGTACTCCTATGTTCACTTTATTCACAATAGCAAAGATGTGGAACCAAGTTACATGTACATCAATAGATGAATGGATAAACTGTGGTATATGCACAAAATGGAATACTATTCAGGTTTTAAAAGGAATGAAATTCTGCAATCTGTCACAATATGTGTGAAGCTTGAGAACATAGCTCTAAATGAAATAAGCCAACTACAGAAAGACAAATGCTACATGATTCCACTTAGCATGAGGTTTCTATAGTAGTCAACTTGATAGAATCGAAGAGTGGAAGAGTGGTTGATGGACTGCGGAGAGGAGTAATGGGGGGTTACTAATCAGTGGGCATAAAATTTCAGTCAAACGTGATGAGTAGGGCTTCCCTGGTGGCTCAGCAGTAAGGAATCTGCCTGCAGTGAAGGAGACCTGGGTTTGATCCCTGGGTTGGGAAGATCCCCTGAAAGAGGGCACGGCATCCCATTCCAGTATTCCTGCCTGGAGAATCCCATGGATAGAGAAGCATGGCAGGCTACACTCCATAAAGTTGCAGAGTCGAACACAGCTGGAGCGACTGAGCACACACATGGTGAGTAAGCTCTAGAGACCTGCTGTACAGCCCTGTGTCTAAAGTGAGCTATAATGTACTATATGTTTAAAAATTTAAGAGGGTAGATCTCATTTTGTATTCTTGCTACAATAAAATTTAAAAAACAAACAAAAAAACACAACTCATTACATATCATTCCAGGAGAGTGATGTTCTTTGGAGAGATATCTAGACATGGAATTGCTGGGTCTAAGAGTATGAATATTTTTTTAATTGTAATTTTAAAAATTGTGCTATAATTGACATATAACATGTAATATAAAGTGTACAAAATATTTTTGTGGTTTTGAATACACATTGCTAAATTACTTTTCACATGGACTGTATTAATTTGCATTTTAACATACAACTTTGAGTATCATTTTCATCACATTTTTTCAGGCATTAGTTATTGTTAAAAAATGAAAAACACACATACTGACTTGTTTGCTTAATATATACCAAACTGTTCACAGTGGTTAGTTTGGAGAGTGGATTGGGGCTGATGGTGGTGGTGGGAATGGTGAAGGGGTTGTCCCCTTTCTACTTTAGGTAATGTGCTATTACAAATATTTTACTGTAGGCATATATTACTTGTATCAGTTCAGTTCAGTCACTCAGTCGTGTCTGACTCTTTGCAACCCCACGAACCACAGCACGCCAGGCCTTCCTGTCGATCACCAACTCCTGGAGTTTACCCAAACTCATGTCCATTGAGTCGGTGATGCCATCTAACTATCTCATCTTCTGTCGTCCCCTTCTCCTCCTGCCTTCAAACCTTCCCAACACCAGGGTCTTTTCAAGTGAGTCAGCTCTTCACATCATGTGGCCAAAATATTGGAGTTTCACCTTCAACATCAGTCCTTCCAATGACTACCCAGGACTGATTTCCTTTAGGATGGGCTGGTTGGATAATATATATATTTTAAACTCTTGAAATAACTTGTCTTACAATTGCAAAAATAATACAAAGAATTCCCTTTGTAATATATTTTTTGTATAAAAGATTTATTTATTTATTTTATTTTTTAAACTACTTATGGCTGCCATGGGTTCATTTCTGTGCACAGGCCTTCTCCAATTGCGGTGAGCAGGGGCTACTATAATTGCGATGTATGGGCTTCTCATTGCAGGGGTTTCTCTTGTTGTGGAGCACAGGCTCCAGGTGTGCGAGCTTCAGTAGTTAGCAGCACATGGGCTAAGTAGCTGCAGCTCACAGGCTCTAGAGCACTGCCTCAGTAGTTGTGGTTCATGGCTTAGTTGCTCCGAGGCATGTGGGATCTTACCGCTCCAGGGATTGAACCCGTGTCTCCTACATTGGCAGATGGATTCTTCATCACTGAGGCACCAGGAAAACGCTGTAATATGTTTTTAAAAGATCACATAATTGAAAGAAATGTTATCCAAATGTCAGAAGTCAGACCTTACACCACCAAGGCTCTGTTAGTCAGAGTTTCTTGTTAGGTAGACTGGAACCTAACATAATAACAACTTAGGGAAGTTCTCATTAAAATGCAGACTTGTAGGCCTGAGCAGGATCAATGAAATCAGAATGTTTGGGGACAAGCCTGAAAATCTGCACTTTAAACACCCACCATCTTCTGTAATTCTGGGGCCCTTCTAGGGCTGAGAACTACTGTAGAAAAAGTTCCTCCTCTTGATATTATTTCCTCCGGCAATATTGTGGCTTCCTCACTTGGAAAGCCCTCCAAAGTGCAGGGATTGAGAAAAGTGAGTGAAATCTGAGCATCCTTGTTGCAACTTTTCACACTTTGTGCTGCTACTGCTTAGCTGCAGCCGAGCTGTCTGTAATTTGTTTCCTCAAAAACTTGCTGTCTCCCTCCAACTAGAGAAGGCTGTTCCCGAGGTCTGGTCCAGAAAGCCATGTGGTGTGGATGCTGGTGCTCCTCCTTCCCCCCAGTCCTCTCATCCAGAATGTTCCAGGCCGTGGAGACTGGAGGCCTGCCCTCTCCTGGCTCCCTTGCAGATGCAGCCAGGAGGCCCTGAAATGGGGAGGGAGCCTATATTCCAACTCCAGGTCCTTTGGCTGTTTCTTTTGTCTAATGCTGATGCTTTTCGTGCACACTTTTTTCCTTTGGCCGCTGTGGGCATGGCCTTTCCATGTGTGTGTTACATGTGTGTTAGATTGCCAGGTCGTCTTCACGAGGGCCACCTCTACTCAGTCCCTCACCTGGCCCCACCTTCTGCACCACCTGCCTCAACTGTCCACCTTCCTTAACACCCCCAGAGCTGTTCTTTCTAGCTCATGGATCAGACCATGTCACCAAATAACTTAGCTCGGGGACTGAATGACTGTGAAAAAGGAATAAGTTAGAAATGTGGCCAGAAGGATAGCAGAAAGCCAAACTGTGGCAGATTTAAGATGAAAGAATTGATACTGTTTGTATGTTAAATTTAGTGTATGTTAATTTAGTATGTTAGTGTAAATTTATTGTTTTCCACATTAAAAAAGTAGTACGACCCACCAGATGTGATATGCCTCTATGACCTTTGAAATGGAAAGAAAAAGTGAATAAAAAATGTACTAATAGCTAATACAGTCTGGAAAATAAAGTAGAAAGTAGAGGGAGCGTGAGTTGCTAGCTGTTTCTCTAGCCAGGTCAAGCTACTGTCTGCTTTTGGGTGTGGTACAGCACGCAGTGTAAGGGCATGAATTGGGCACATCTTGTTCAGATCGCTTCTCCCCCCAATCCTGCTGTTAACGGTTGGCATCCATTGGGCAGCTTCATTATCTGGTTTTCTTCTTGGTTGCTGCTGCTGCTGCTGCTGCTAAGTCACTTCAGTTGTGTCCGACTCTGTGTGACCCCATAGACAGCAGCCCACCAGGCTCCCTTGTCCCTGGGATTCTCTTCTTGGTTAGGTGGGGTAAAAATATTTCCTAACTGGTAGGCTTACCGTGAAGGTTAAATGAGACAAGAAGGTAAAGCAGTTAGAATGCTTGGTAAGTGTTAGTTCTTTTTCATCTTATTCATTTCCTTTCAGTCCTTTCACTGTAAGTATAGTGTTTTTGTTTTCAGATAGTTGTGATCACACTGTTTATATATTTAATTGTATTTTCTGTGTGTTTTGCTTAACATGGTAGCCCAAGCATTTTCTATGCTATATTCAGCTTTTCATAAACATACATTTTAGTGGTTGCATAACAGCCAGTTGAATGGGTGGATTAGATACATCATAGCTTAGTTAACTATTTCTTTATTGTTAGCCATGGGCATTATTCCAGGTTCATTGTTTCAGGTAACTCTATGTATGAACACTTTTATGTGTAAAATGTCACCCTCCTACTCCCAGTCACTGCCAGTTATAACCATTTCCTTAGGGAAAATTCTTAGAAGGGAAATTATAAAGTCAGAGGGCATGAACATTTATTAAGGTTTGGGACCTATCCTGCCAAATTGGTTCCTGTAAAGTTAGCCTCCACTTTTATCTTCAAGGCAATGGATGAGAGTCAGGCTGAGGGACCTGGCTTTTGTTATGAAGGGCAGCTATTGAGAGTGTCAGTTAGTTTTGGAGAAACACAATCAGATGGAGTGTTAATGGATGCATCTGGCAGTCGCTGGGTGTGTGATAGGGGTATGGCCAATGTTAGTGGGTGATGTGGTGAGACTCTGCACCAGGGCAGCAGTGTCCTGACTGACGTGAACCTGGCCCTTACCTCATAGCACCTATTAATCTCATCTGTAGGAGAATCTGTGATCACAGTCTCACAATCCCACTTTCTCTTTCATAGGTTCCACACAATTAAAAAAATTTTTTTCTCTTAAAAAATGAAGTATAGTTGATGTATAATATTAAAGGTGTACAATATAGTGACTCACAATTTTTAAAAGATATACTCCACTTATAGTTATTGTAAAATATTGGCTCTGTTTTCATCTTGTGCAATATATCCTTATAGCTGATTTTATATATAATCGTTTGTACCTCTTAGCCCCCTATCTATATATTGGCCCTCCCCTTTTTCCTCTCACCATGGCAACCACTAGTTTATTCTCTGCATCTATGAGTCTGCTTCTCTTCTATTATATTCACTAGTTTGTTGTACATTTTGGATTCCATATATAAGTGATAATATACAGTATTTGTCTTAACTCTGTCTGACTTACTTCACTTAGCATAATACCCTCTGAGTCCATCTCCTCTGAGTTCCCAACTCCTTTGAGTTGCTGCAAATGGCAAAATTCCATTCCTTTTTATGGCTGAATAATATTCCATTGAGTTAGACAAGGCTGTGGTCTGTGTGATCAGATTGGCTAGTTTTCTGTGATTATGGTTTCAGTGTGTCTGCCCTCTGATGCCCTCTTGCAACACCTACCATCTCACTTGGGCTTCTCTTACCGTGGACATGGGGTATCTCTTCACAGCTGCTCTAGCAAAGTACAGCCGCTACTCCTTACCTTGGATGAGGTCGCGCCTCCTGACCTTGAACGTGGAGTAGCTCCTCTCAGCCCTCCTGTGCCTGCACAGCCGCCACTCCCTGGACGTGGGTTTCTTCCTCTCAAACTAAGCCATGCTGTGTGGGGCCACCCAAGACTGAGGGGTTGGAGAGATCTGACAGAATGTGGTCCACTGGAGAAGGCAAACCACTTCAATATTCTTGCCTTGAGAACCCCATGAACAGTATGAAAAGGCAAAATGATAGGATACTGAAAGAGGAACTCCCCAGGTCAGTAGGTGCCCAACATGCTACTGGAGATCAGTGGAAAAATAACTCTAGAAAGAATGAAGGGATGGAGCCAAAGCAAAAACAATACCCAGCTGTGAATGTGACTGTTGACAGAAGCAAGGTCTGATGCTATAAAGAGCAATATTGCATAGGAACCTGGAATTTTAGGTGCATGAATCAAGGCAAATTGGAAGTGGTCAAACAGGAGATGGCAAGAGTGAACATTGACATTCTAGGAATCAGCGAACTAAAATGGACTGGAATGGGTGAATTTAACTCAAATGACCATTATATCTACTACTGTGGGCAAGAATCCCTTAGAAGAAATGGAGTAGCCATCATAGGCAACAGAAGAGTCCGAAATGCAGTACTTGGATGCAGTCTCAAAAAAGACAGAATGATCTCTGTTCGTTTCCAAGGTGAACCATTCAATATCATGGTGATCCAAGCCTGTGCCCCTAACCAGTAACGTTGAAGAAGATGAAATTGAATGGTTCTATGAAGACCTACAAGACCTTTTAGAACTAACACCCCAAAAAGATGTCCTTTTCATTATAGGGGACTGGAGTGCAAAAGTAGGAAGTCAAGAAACACCTGGAGTAACAGGCAAATTTGGTCTTGGAATATGGAATGAAGCAGGGCAAAGGCTAATAGAGTTTTGCCAAGAGAACACACTGGTCATAGCAAACACCCTCTTCCAACAACACAAGAGAAGATTCTACACATGTACATCACCAGATGGTCAACACCGAAATCAGATTGATTATATTCTTTGCAGCCAAAGATGGAGAAGCTCTATACAGTCAACAAAAACAAGACCGGGAGCAGACTGTGGCTCAGATCATGAACTCCTTATTGCCAAATTCAGACTTAAATTGAAGAAAGTGGGGAAAACTGCTAGACCATTCAGGTATGACCTAAATCAAATCCCTTACGATTATACAGTGGAAGTGAGAAATAGATTTAAGGGACTAGATCTGATAGACAGAGTACCTGATGAACTGTGGACGGACGTTCATGACATTGTACAGGAGACAGGGGTCAAGACCATCCCCATGGAAGAAAAATGCAAAAAAAGCAAAATGTCTGTCTGCGGAGGCCTTACAAATAGTTGTGATAAGAAGAGAAGCGAAAAGCCAAAGGAGAAAAGGAAAGATATAAGCATCTGAATGCAGAGTTCCAAAGAATAGCAAGGAGAGATAAGAAAGCCTTCCTCAGCAATCAATGCAAAGAAGAGGAAAACAACAGAATGGGAAATAAAATTAGAGATACCAAGGGAACATTTCATGCAAAGATGGGCTTGATAGAGGACAGAAATGGTATGGACCTTACAGAAGCAGAAGATACTAAGAAAAGGTGGCAAGAATACACAGAAGAACTGTACAAAAAAGATCTTCACGACCCAGATAATCACGATGGTGTGATCACTCACCTAGAGCCAGACATTCTAGAATGTGAAGTCAAGTGGGCCTTATAGAGCATCACTACGAACAAAGCTAGTGGAGGTGATGGAATTCCAGTTGAGCTGTTTCAAATCCTGAAAGATGATGCTGTCAAAGTGCTGCACTCAATATGCCAGCAAATTTGGAAAACTCAGCAGTGGCCACAGGACTGGAAAAGGTCAGTTTTCATTCCAATCCCAAAGAAAAGCAATGCCAAAGAATGCTCAAACAATTGCACTCATCTCACACGCTAGTAAAGTAATGTTCAAAATTCTCCAAGCCAGGCTTCAGCAATACATGAACTGTGAACTTCCAGATGTTCAAGCTGGTTTTAGAAGAGGCAGAGGAACCAGAGATCAAATTGCCAATATCTGCTGGATCATTGAAAAAGCAAGAGTTCCAGAAAAACATCTATTTCTTCTTTATTGACTATGCCAAAGCCTTTGATTGTGTGGATCACAATAAACTGTGGAAAATTCTGAAAGAGATGGGAATACCAGACCACCTGACCTGCCTCTTGAGAAACCTATATCAGGACAGAAAGCAACAGTTAGAACTGGACATGGAACAACAGACTGGTTCCAAATACGAAAAGCAGTACGTCAAGGCTGTATATTGTCACCCTGCTTATTTAACTTCTATGCTGAGTACATCATGAGAAACGCTGGGCTGGAAGAAGCACAAGCTGGAATCAAGATTGCTGGGACAAATATCAATAATCTCAGATATGCAGATGACACTACCCTTATGGCAGAAAGTGAAGAGGAACTAAAAAGCCTCTTGATGAAAGTGAAAGTGGAGAGTGAAAAAGTTGGCTTAAAGCTCAACATTCAGAAAACGAAGATCATGGCATCCGGTCCCATCACTTCATGGGAAATAGATGGGGAAACAGTGGAAACAGTGTCAGACTTTATTTTTTGGGGCTCCAAAATCACTTCAGATGGTGATTGCATCCATGAAATTAAAAGACGTTTACTCCTTGGAAGAAAAGTTATGACCAACCTAGATAGCATATTAAAAAGCGAGATACTACTTTTCCAACCAAGGTCCGTCTAGTCCAGGCTATGGTTTTTCCAGTAGTCATGTATGGATGTGAGAGTTGGACTGTGAAGAAAGCTGAGTGCCGAAGAATTGATGTTTTTGAACTGTGGTGTTGGAGAAGACTCTTGCAAGTCCCTTGGACTGCAAGGAGATCCAACCAGTCCATCCTAAAGGAGACCAGTCCTCAGTGTTCATTGGAAGGACTGATCCTGAGGCTGAAACTCCAATACTTTGGCCACTTCATGAGAGTTGACTCATTGGAAAAGACCCTGATGCTGGGAGGGATTGGGGGCAGGAGGAGAAGGGGACAACAGAGGATGAGATGGCTGAATGGCATCACCGACTTGATGGACATGAGTTTGAATAAACTCTGGGAGTTGGTGATGAACAGGGAGGCCTGGCATGCTTGATTCATGGGGTCGCAAATAGTTGGACACAAGTGAGCGACTAAACTGAACTGAATATTCCATTGTGTATATGTGTGTTTGTGTGTATACATCCATATATATATATATATATCTCATATCTTATTTATCCATTGATGAATACAAGTTTTTTCCATATCTTTCCAATAATAAATAATGATGCTATTGGGGTGCATGTATATTTTCTAATTTGTGATTTTGTATTTTTCAGATCTATACCCAGGAGTGGAATTGCTAGGTCATATGTTAGATAGTTTTAGGGATTCCCAGATGGTGTTAGTGATAAAGAATCTGCCTCCCAAAGCAGGAGACATGAGACTGTGAGTTTGATCCCTGGGTTGGGAAGATCCCTGGAGCAGGGCATGGCAACTCACTTAGGTATTCTTGCCTGGAGAATCCCATGGAAGAGGAACCTGGGTGGCTATAGTCCATGGGGTTGCAGAGTCAGACATGACTGAAGTGACTTAACACACACATGCACACACATGGTAATTCTATTTTTAGTTTTTTGAGAAACTGTGTTCTTCAGTGGCTGCACCAATTTACATTCCCACCAACAGTGCATGAAGCTTCCCTTTTCTCTCACAATCCTGCTTTCTTAGTTTTTTGCTCCACGTGTGTGAATTGATGCCTTTTTGGTCTCACATAAGTAGCTTCATGTTGTTTCCCTCCCCTGTGATCAAAATGACAGGGCCTCTTTATATCTTTACAGATCACAGATCAATATAGTGAATTAGTCTATGAGCCCTGGTGTCATTGCCTGCACTGGGCTGCCAACCCTACCACTTATTATGTGTGATTCTGGGCCTCAGTTTTCCAGTCTGGAAACAGTACCAACCTTAGATTAATCAAAACAAAGTATATACAGCAAAGTACTGCAGGTTTGATGTTATTCTTACCTATTTTCCTCTTTCTAAGTTAAAGGCTCTTGTAGAAGGAGACTAATTCAGCCTCTGGATTCACCACTTTCCTTCCCTCTAGCACACAGCAAGGGCATAAGGATCAGGGAGCAATACCAGGACGTCCACTTAGCCAAAATATGTGCCCACATGAAACTGTGAGAAAGGGAGGGGAGGAGGTTGGGGAGTGATAATTAACGGACCATCCTGGGATGCAGAAGTTTCAGTGCTAAGACCCAGACAAGTCCCCAGCAACCTGGGTGGTTGGTCACCCTAACTAACATGATGGTACCAGGTGACAGCATCTGGTAAAATTTCCCAAGCAAGACAGAACCGGAATCTGGAATATTTGAGAAGGGTTTCTATTCCTTTAATTGTTGCCTGAGTGCTAAGTGGCTTCAGTCATGTTCGACTATTTGTAACCCTGTGGACTGTAGCCTGTCAAAGCTCCTCTGTCCATGGGGTTCTCCAGGAAGGAATACTGAAGTGGGTTGCCATGTCCCTCCGCCATGATCCTCTGCCAAGGGATCTTCCCGATCCAAGGATTGAACCCATGTCTCCTGTAGCTCCTGCAATGCAGCCGGATTCTTTACCGCTGAGCCACTGGGGAGGCCTCATTCTTTTAATTGCTGGGCAAAACCATTTGGAAGTTTCACCTGAACTTAATCGGGCTGCCACTAATGAGGCCCACCTGTGCTGGGGGTGGGGTGGGAGAGAGAACTGCTTCCGGGAGACAGGGACAGGCCCATTCAGTAGCTCCCAGATTCCAAGCGTGAGAGGGGGATGAGCGTCCTGGAGTGAAAGCTGTGTGAAATCCGCGTTTTCCAGTCCTAGTCCGTTTTCTCCTCTCGTGAAGCCTTCTTTCTTGGCGGGAAAATGGGTCAGCAGCCCGTTGTGGACAGCTGAGGGGACGAGGGTTGGTTCCCGCTTCCACCCAGGTACCTTCCGGTTTTCTGGGTCTCTGTGTGAACAGTACCCGCAAGACAGAGCGAGCCGAGTGAGGGGAAAGTGGGCGCGCCTAGGCTGCAGGCCAGTGCAGGGGGTGGTCAGTAGTTGCTGTTTCCTCTTCCAGCCCTTTCAAAGCATTTTTAAATCGGATTAGCTTTTTGACAAACACTTGAAGGTTTGCTCTCCTCTGAGAGGCTGAAAAGGCTGAGGGAGAGCCTTCATCTTTTTACTTTCTCCCTTTATGTGGAAACTTGGGCCGGTTCTACAGCCAGCTCCCCTCCCCGCCCTCCAAGCTAGGCGCTGGAACTCACCAGCCACTAGGGCGTGGGCCTTCCTGCGTGGCTTTCCTGCCTAATGAACTTTCCTTCCTCCCAGGCTCGGGCAGCTCAGTTTGCTCCTCTCTGGCCTTCTAATTTTGTGGGGAGCAGAGAAGTGAGCTGAGAGGGGCTGGCCTGTGGAATCCATCACCCTCTTGCAGGGCAGCCAACAGAAATGGCGTCTTTGGCGGGGGCGGGGCGCAGAGGGGCAGAGAAAGTCAGGAAGATGAGAAAGGAAGATGGGGACAAAGCTGGGCTTGGTTTTTTTTTTTTTTTGAATTTGTTTTATTTTTATTTTATTATTGGAGTATAATTGCCCTGGTTCAAAAAGATCCCCTGGAGGAGGGCATGGCAACCCACACGAGTATTCTTGCATGGAAAATCCCATGGACAGAGGAGCCTGGCAGCTACAGTCCATAGGGTCTCAAAGAGTCAGACAAGACTGAAGCAACTTAGCAGGCGCACGTGATTGCTTTTGTAATGTTGTGTTAGTTTCTGCTGTACAGTGAAGTGAATCAGCTATAAGTACACATAGATGATTCCCTCTTGAGCCTCCCTCCCATATCCCCCCATCCCACTGCTCTAGGTCATCACAGAGCACTGAGCTGAGCTCCCTGTGCTACACAGCAGCTTCCAACTAGCTAGCTATTTTATACACGGTAGGATATATATGTCAGTCCAACTCTCCCAGTTTGTTTCACCCTCTCCTTCCACTCCTGTGTCTGCACGTTCATTCTTTGGGCTTGGTTTTAGAGAGTAGAGAGCTGGTCCCAAGAGGGCTCCTCTTCCTCTTCCTCTTAAAATAAATTTTTTTTTGACTGTGTTGTCTGGCATGTGGGGTAGAGGAAGGAGAGAATAATGGGGATGGTTTTTATGAGCAAGGCCTATCTAGGGGGGTGATTTTAAGGCAGAAATTTATGTCATGTGAAGGAGCCAGAATTTCAAACACCCCAGAAGAATGTGCTCTGGGTAGCGGCAACAGCAAGTGCAAAGTCCCTGGGGCATATTGAAGAACAGCAGGGAGGAGATAGCACGCCAGGGTAGAGCACACAGGGTCTTGTTGGTTGTGATAAGAAGGGGTGAGAGTGCAGGAAGGAAGGATAATTTGGAGCACGTGCCAAGATGCATGAGAGAATGCAGGTCAGGGAGTGCAGAAAGGAGTGTTTCTGAAATCCTAGGTGTACGACGTGGGAAAAACATAGGTGGCTGTGGGGCCAGAGTAGAGGAAGCTGGAGGGCCAGAGGGGGAGGGGCAGATCAAGCAGATCCTTTCCCATCTCAGTCAGGATTTCTGTCATTTCAAATGAGAGCTCTGCCCTTGCAAGTCATTTAAATGAGAGCTCTGCCCTTGTAAAAATTGGGCAATTCAGGGAGGAAGGCCTCTTCACTTAATTTGAAGGGAAACTACAGAAGCTGGGAAGAAGGGTTGGTGAAACTGGCCTAGCCTATTCGGCTCCCCTTCTTATATATAGCACTCTCACTGTCTTGGAAAGACATTGGTAGGATTGTAGCAGCTACTGGGGAAACTCCTTCCTGTTGGAATGCACTGGCCTTGGCTCCGCATGTACATCTGCGCCTGTGTTGTCCCTGGAAGCAAGACATGAGAGCGCAGGAGAAGTGCAGACCAGTCAGCCCACTCATTTTACCCTACCGGGTGGCCTACTTCCTGAAGGAGGAAATGGCGACCCACTGCAGTATTCTTGCCTGGAGAATCCCGTGGACAGAGGAGCCTAGCGGGCTACAGTTCATGGGATTGCAAAGAGTTGGACACAACTGAGCAACTGAGCATGTGGCCCACTTCCTCTGGGGGTCCTGGCTTCCCTTTGGCAGGTCATCAGCTAAGAAATCTGCAGAAGTCATTGGAGAGGCTTAGAGCAAATCTTTTGTGCCAAAGGGGTTGGTGGTGTGGTGTGGAGGGGTGGCGGCTTCTTGGCTGAACCAGGATGCGCTTCGGTAGCCGTGAGCCCTGCTGAGCACCTGAGGTTTTGGGGGAGAGAGGGAAATGGGATTGGGCGGCCAGGGTAATTCGGCCATATGTGAGTTAAAAAACAGATGAAAACCCACCAAGTAACCAGACATTCTTCTCTTTGCATGCAAGATCCTGCCTAATATTGGAAGAGGAAGGAGTATTTTTCTTGCTTTTTAGACATTACATCCTGTGAGGGGAAGATTTGGAACAGATGGGGGCCAGGGGACCCCATTGTATTTGCTTGTTTCCCCCTCCCTTCCTCCCACAACCAGAAGTGTTTCTTTTTTTAGCTAGTGAAGTTGACTCAGGAAAAAAAATTTGTTAAGTCCTGTAAAGTAGGAAAGTGAGATATAAAGGATCAGGAAGAAAAATCCACAAAATTCCAGAAACAATATACTTTACCTTGTAAAGCCTTCTTCTATGTCTAAACACAGATAATTACCTCAAAATCTCATTTTAGGTTTAATGGCTGCTCCAGTGACATCTGCATTAGTGAGGGGGAAAAGAAAAAGGATCCCTCACTGATGGAGAAAGAGTCCCCCTGGGTTGTGAAAGGTAAGGCATGTTTCTGAAATCCCACACAGTGTGGGAACAACAAAGTGGGTAATATCTTATGGGAGCTGTTTAAGTATTTGCATGACTTTCACCACCGCTTGTGTTCTGCCGGATGGGTTTCCTGAGAGCAGACCATAGGAGATGTGATGTAAAGTGGGCCATGATGGATTTGATTGGCTGCCAGGGGAGGGTCCCCGGTTGAGTGATGTCTGTGGCATGGCTGCAGGCAGCTGGACAGCTGGTAGGATGTTAGCCACAAACCACAGCTGGTCCTTGATGCTGATGAATGTCCAGAGCAGGACTCGTCTTCGGGAGAGTGGAATGGGGCTCTGCCAGTGGGGTTGGATGGCGGTAGGCAGCTGGGGTGAGGCAGCTGAACTGCTTGGCTACTATTGTATCTGACCCCCAAAGGGACTGTGGGCTGATTGCATGTGAAAAGAAGGCAGGCGGGAAAGAGAGCAGCCTTTGTATTTTCCTTCTGTCCTTCCTTTCTAGCTCATTGAAGCCTGTGTTGGACTGGTCTTTTCCTTCTTGGGAGAGGATTTTGTGCTCTGGGGTCTGCTGGAAGAGATGGATTACTATCTCATGATACGGAGAGCCATGTCTGGGGGCAGAAGAGGCTAGGAAGTTGTGTTCCTCCTTATCCGGTGAGATACATGCAAGCTTCTGCCAGGAAAGCACAGCTTAAAGTCACATGACGAGAGGAATAAAGCCTAGTGCCTAGATAGCTGGGCTCCCTCGTCTTGATCCTCAGTCTTTTGGAGCTAGACGTTATAACCAGAGACAGAGCAGCAGGAATGCTAGCTTCACCCTCCCTCTGTCGTTAAAATCCCCAGGTGTTACCTGGTTGCTGGAAAGGATTCTGGAAGCACAACAGGCATTGCCTGAGGACTGTCACCTCCTGGGCACTGCCTTTAGGACTTCAGGGGACATGTCAGTGAAGGAAATAAAGGTCCCATTCCCACAGAGCCCAGATGAAAATGTAAGGGCATTTCACTGTATAGTGGCATCACCAGGGTCTGGCAGGCATCCACAGGAGAGACCAGATAAGTTGATTTTGCAGAAGAAATTGACTACCCGCTCTTCAGAAGGCTCTGTGGGTGCCTGCAGTGGAGGACAGAACACACCCAGGCCCCACCTCCTTAGAGCTGCTGTCTGCTCAGGTAGATGGACTTGTAAGACATTTTTGAGCTACAGCCTGTGAGCAGTGCTGCAGCAGAGGACCTGAAGGGCTGTGGGCCCTTCATGTGGATTGGGGAACAGAGACTACTGTTCAAGTTAATACATGGGAAGAAGAGCTAACGACAGAGTGATGGTTCTTAGCTGGCCTGGTAGGTCCTCTGGTTCTGACATTGTGTTTTATGTACCCTCTTTTAACTCTGAAAAGTACTCAGTTAAGATGGTGAATTGCATGGCACCCTACTATGTGCCGAGCAGTGCTGCAAGAGCTTCCTCTTCAGCATTGTGCTGGCTCCTAGTGGGTGCTCAAAACTGAGCTATTTGCTAGTCACTCACCTCAAGTCAAAGCCACACAGTGGCTTTAATCAGAATGACATTGATTGTTGATTAAACAAGAAATTTGGGGACTGCTTTGGATCCAGTGGTTAAGATTTTGTCCTCCAGTGCAGGAGGTGTGGATTCGAACCCTGGTTGAGGAGCTAGGATCTTACATGCCTTGTGGCCAAAAAACCAAAACATAAAACATAGAAGCAATATTCTGATGAATTCAATAAGAACTTTAAAAATGGCCTACATCAAAAAAATCTTTAAAAAAATAACCAACCAAGAAATCTGGGATTGGTGGGCCTAAGGTTGGCAGTGGCTGGCCAGTGACCAAAAGGACGAAGATTCTTTCTGCTCTGCCATCAGGGCCAGCTACATAGTTTCTGGGGACCCAGTGAAAAGTGTGAGATCCCTTTTCAAAAAGCAGGAAAAAATTGCCACTTAAGATACTAAAACAGAGCTTTTGACTTTCTTTTGTCATCTCTTGTCATGATATTTTTTGTCTGCTGGTGAACATTCTAGGTAAAGAAAATTTAACTTATTAGCATGAGTTTTGCTGTTTATATTGTGCAGTGCCAATGTTAGGTGCAAACATAAGAGCATTTACCTTGCCTACAAAATTACCCAAATTATACAATCGTACTCACAATTATATTCAAATAAGATAGTAGTTAAGTGGTCTTTTTAAGAAGCTACTTTTCTTCTAAAATACTTAGATTTATCTATTAAAAATAATGAGGCAGAATACAATTGATAATTAATATTAACGTTTGAGTCAAAATTCTTTAAAAGCCGGAAGTCATTTAATGTTTTGAAAATTAAATCTTAGTTTTAGTTTTTAAAATTTGATGTCTGTAATTACAGTGCTCAATGTCTATTTCATTTTCAAAAATAAAAATTCAATGGCACCCCACTCCAGTACTCTTGCCTGGAAAATCCCATGGACGGAGGAGCCTGGTGGGCTGCAGTCCATGGGGTCGCTATTAGCGGGACACGACTGAGCGACTTCACTTTCACTTTTCACTTTCATGCACTGGAGAAGGAAATGGCAACCCACTCCAGTGTTCTTGCTTGGAGAATCCCAGGGACGGGGGAGCCTGGTGGGCTGCCATCTATGGGGTCGCACAGAGTCGGACACGACTGAAGTGACTTAGCAGCAGCAGCAGCGTTATGCTTCACGCATGTTTTATTTTGTATATGTGTGAGTTGTGTATCTGCATATAATATGTATCTATGGGAAAATGATACAGTTTTGCAAAAAGTTGCTCAGCCACGTGTACCACTGGTGCTAATATAACACTAATCTGTGGAACCTGGAATAGGAACAGAAGCAAGAAAAGGGACGTTCAGCCTTCCTGAATTTCTCATTTTGCAAGAACGTGCTGTATTTGTGCTGAGAGGAAGGGTTTGACAAGCTCATTTGTCTGCTCTCAGGTCCTCCCAGCACTCTACAGCAGTGTTTGTCTTTGTCTCTTCAGCTGGCCAAAGCACATCTACCAACCTTCTCCGTTGGACACAGTTACCTTTTGTTTTCAAGACCTAGGGCAAGAGGTGTGAAGTATTTCTTTGGGACCTGAACCGTGTTAGTCTTCATAGCAGATGTTGAGGGTTACGGATGATGCTGTGTAACTCTGAGGAATGGGGTGCAGACGTGTTGTTTAACTTGTACCTGTGTTCTGTGATCAATGGGACCCTCCTGCCCACTGGGGCCCTGAGCAGGGGGTTCTCTTGCCTGGTTCTAAAAGACTAGTACCGTATTTTCCAAGAGTCCCCTGTAGATTTCGTCTTACATTGCACTGGCCAGAATTAATCACTGGCCAAAAGAAGGCAGGTTTCTATAAGTTATACTAATCACTGTGGGTTCACTGGAATGAGCATGTGGCCCCTGAACAGATTTGGGGTTCTGTTAGGAAGGAGGGGAGATGGTTTGGTACCTAACCAATGATGTCCTCTCAGTTATCATTCCCCTTTTCCTGAAGGATTAAAAGCACACAGCCATGAAGTGGTGACACTGTGGCTGGAATCCAGGAAACCCAAGTGTACCGCCACCCTCAACACTCTGCGGACTGCTTGTGGCTGGTGAGTCAGGGCTAGCTCTGCTGGGGAGTGAGGACGCTGGGCAGAGGAAGAGGGGTATGCAGAAGCTTGGAGGGAGGCCAGAGATGGTGTGGTCTGGCTGAGGATTGAGGCATCTTGAGAGAACCTTGGTCTATCCTGTGAGAGGCGACATTGAGGGATGGGGCTGCTGGGTGCGAACAGAAGCGGCAAGACTGGAAACAGGCCGGGCTGGGAGGCTGTTGAGATTCCAGCAGTGGGGAGAGAGCAGTAACTGAGATAGGGGAGAGAATGTATGTAATCAAGAGACACTTGGAGAACAAAATTGGTAGGATTTCTATATCAGAGAGAAAGACGAAGAAGAGGCAAGGTTGAAACCTGAGTCTGTGACTTAGAAATGGTTTAATGGATGTGCCAGTCACATATGGAAAATAGGAGGTGATGCCAGGGATGAGGGAGGTTGGGAATATGAGTCCACTCTTTCCTGGTTTAGTTTGTTTTTGGACATGTTGAGTTCAAGGAGGTAACAGTGGAGCTGCCTTGTATTCATTAGAACCTGAAGCTCAGGAGAGAAGTGTAGAGAGATGAGGACTTCTTCCTCATGTACCCTATGGTTTCCACGGAGGGTGAGCATGGAATGTGTCCATGGAGAGTCCAGGACAGAGACTCAGGGTCCCAGTGTATATGGAGAAGGAACCAACTGTGAAGAAGCTGCCTCCAATACAGTAAGCCGGGAAATTTGGTGTCACTGAAGCCAAGCCAAGAGAGCTTTGAGATGGGGAGAAAGATGGCACTTGAGAAGTGAATGCTGAGAAGGTCACTGATGATTGTAGCAAGAGCAGTGTCCTTGAGTTCAGGAGGAGAGGCCAGAGAGTGGGGAGTTGACTGGACACGAGGAGGTGAGGAGGTCGAGGGAAGGTGATACATCATTCAAAGTATCTGAACACGGAGGGAAGGGTAATGGTATGGGAGGATCCGGGGAAGGTTTTACAAACTGGGGAAGACTGGAGCATGTTGAACTGGGAGAGAAAAGTAGACCTCTGGGAGACGAGAAGTTGAAGATGCAGAGAGGAGAAGGGGAATGAATAGTACCAAAAACTGAGCAGGCAGCAGTGCATCGGATCCAGGGCTGAGGCCGAGACTGAGGGAGGGAGCGGCTCTCATCTGAGAGGGTGAGGACGCAGCTGTGGGAGTGTGCAGCACGGGGAGGCTGCTACTTTTTTCCTCTGTAAAGTAGCTGGAAGAGAGGCCCAGGTAGGTCCCATGCAGTATCTGGGACATACTTTCATTAAAAAATACTCATGGTATATCTGAAATTCAAGGTTAACCCATTTTATCTGGCAGTCCCATCTGGGACTGGCAAAGACTGTAGCTGGTCCTGCTGGGGAGACATAGGACCATAGCAAGTAGTGTTGCAGGCAGGCTCCAAGGAGCTTGCTCTGTGAAGTGTCAAAGCAGGGGAGGTGGTGGGTGTGGAGGCGGGGTTTGCCATAGCTCTTACTTGGGAGGCTCTGGAAAGGTCTCCAGCAGGACCCAGCCTCTTGTGTGTCAGTGTGGAGAAGGCAAAGGTTGTGGGGGTGTCTGGATTAGACAGTTTGCCACCTCTCTTGGGTGAAACCCAAAGGTTTCATCACCCTCGTCTGTGAGGCCCTGCCCTCCTTCCCACCTCATCTCCTGTCCTCTCCACGCTTGTGATCCCTGCAGCCTCTGGGCAGCTTGCTGTTCCTCAAACACCCCAAGCCCGTTTAGATCTCAGGCCTCTGCTCCAGTGATTGCTTCTGTCTGGAATGTTTCTCCTCAGGGTAACGGCAAGGTGTCTGCCTTGCTTGCTGTGCATCCCTCGGAGGGTCTTCTCAATCCTTTATTGCAGTGGCACCACCCCCTCCACGTGCCAGCCTGCTCTGTTTAGATTCATGTCATTCCTTCCTGATGAACTGTGTGTGTTTATCCATTTTTGGTTTCTTACCGTTAAAATGAAAGTGCCACGAGAATAAAGTAAAAACGTTATTTTGCTCTTGGATATAACCCATGTTCCTGGGTACATATAGGAAATTAAAGCATTTGGGGTGTGGGGTGTGTGTGTGGGGGGTGTGTGTGTCAATGATGAGCAATAAAAGGAGTGAACTACTTGACACGTGCGCCGACATAGTGAAGTTGCTCAGTTGTGTCTGACTCTTTGCGATCCCATGGACTGTAGCCTACCAGGCTCCTCCATCCATAGAATTTTCCAGGCAATAGTACTGGAGTGGGTTGCTCCCAGACTTAAAAGGCTGCACACTGAAGAACTTTATGATATTCTAGAAATATAACTTCATGGTACTCGGTTATAAGGCTTCAGAGCAAATCAGTGGTTGCTAGGGGCTCAGAGTGGGGGATATGGAAATGTTCTGAACCCTGATTGTGGTGGTGGTCACGCATAGCTGTGTCCATTCACTAACATTGGTAGAACTCTTTACTAAAAAGGGTGAATCTTCCTATATGTAACTCATACCTCAAACGTGAGTTTAAAAAAATGCATTCTCACTTAGATTGTTGTAGTCTGAATGTAGACTAATAATTCATTTTGCCTTGGTGGCAAAGTAACCCCAGCTTGATGGTGTCATTCATGCTTACCACTGCCAGTGAATGCCTGTACCAAGAAACTAACGTGTTCTTAAAGTGGGGGAGATTCGTTAAGGTGGAACTCTGTTTTTTCCCTTTCCAGCAGTTCCCACTCCCTTCTAGGAAGAGAATACCTTTTCCGTGTGACTGGAAGGCACTGGCCTTTGCCCTGTGTCCCTAGGAGTGGGCTGTTGAATGTAGCTAGTTGAGTCCTTCCCGGCACTTCTCTGCCAGAGCTCTTGGGGAAGATGATGTACTTTTGCTGGGATTGATAGGGTATAAATGTAAGCCTGTTGGTGAATATCTTTTTTATTGAAAAATTTCTTCCACTGAAGGCAATTTATTGGTTCTGTTGGTGAATATCTTGGTCAATAAATGGAGAAAGTCAAGACAAATAGAGCCCTGATGTTTGAACACGTAGATCCAGTCATGCCTGAAGCTATATGTGCGCTCTGGACAACCCAGTAACGTGAGCTGATGAATTCCATTTTTCTCCACTTAAGCCATCCTATGTCAACTTTGGTGGCCTCTGTTAATCATGGCTGAGTGATTTCTGACTCATATGTTGAAAATAAGAAGTTCTTGATCTGTGAGGTGATAGGATTGTAAAAGATTAGACAGGTAGCTGTATTAATGAGTTGTGAGAGGAAGTTCTCCTCATTTCTCTGAACCTTTTCATTTTGGAATCAGGAGCAGGGACAGGGTTGATATGGGGATGAATGAAGGAAGTTGAAGGGTGAGCAGGCAGGTATGCCCCTGGCCAGATAGGGTTGGGGATGCCGGGGCCCCATCCCCTCCCAGCTAGGGGTCCCTGGCTGGCTGAGGAGAGCTCGGAGTTGGTGGGATTGGAGAGAGCTGAACTGTAAGCCAGCTCTGGGCTCCTGCCCTCAATTCCTGAATCTCAACTTTGCTCCTAAACCCTGAGTGCTGCCTGCCTACCCACCTCAGGGTTTATAAGAAAGAATCCAAGGAGCTGACAGTCTCTGAAACAGTCATGCAAACTGGCCCTCTGTGGCTTCATTTGCTTAAAGGTAGAAGGCTGGACAAGACAAGGACAAGACAGACCCTTGGTGTCTGAGGGACTTGGCATTTCAATCCACCTTCTTTGCGTGAATGGAGAGTGATAGCTCCTAGGTGAGAGGAGGATGAGCGGAAACATGAAAGTAGGGCCCAGGGACTTAGGGGTCAGGGGTGTGCTTGAGGAAGTTTTCTGAAGAGTGTGCTAGGCAAGGGGCCTGAGGCAGGTTCCTGGCTGGAGTTGTTTGTTTAATTCCTTTTACATATTAGAAAGAAGAGAAGAAGTCTTTTTTCTTTTCTGTTGTTTAAAAAATGATGTAGAGTTTTTCTGACTATAAAAGATTTTTTAAATTTGTTTAAGGATTTTGAAAATACAAAAAAGTAAATATGAGAAAATAAAACCAGCCGTGATCATGCCACTTCCAGAGATAACACTGGTAATACTTTTGTTTGTGGTTCAAGTATTAGTTTGTGTTCCTATGTGTATTAGAGATGGCTTATATGTAAAATTTGGGCTTAGCTTCTGTCTCAGCTGGTAAAGAATCTGCCTGCACTGCAGGAGACCTGGGTTCAATCCCTGGGTTGGGAAGATCCCTTGGAGAAGGGAAAGACTACCCACTCCAGTATTCTGGCCTGAAGAATTGCATGGACTGGATAATCCATGGGGTCACAAAGAATGGGACACTACTAAGTGACTTTCACTTTCATATGTAAAATTGGATTCTACTGTCTATATAGCTTTAGAATTTGTCTTTCACTTAATAGGAAATATAAACATTTCCCTTATCTCTGCATTTTTTGCAGCCTGATTTTTTTTAGTTTTATTATATTTCACCATAGAGCTGTGTCCTTATTAGAAGATCGTTGCCAATTTTTGCTTTGGTTAAATCTTTAAAGATGTATATATATTTTTTTGTACACATTCTTGAATAATTTTGTAGGAGAGAATTTTAGAAGCAGAATTGTTGCAGGAAGGGGGACCCCTTCCAGGACCCGAAACTGGGCTCTTGTCTAACGCTCGAAAATGAATTGTCCGAGGAGACAAATCTGCTGACAAAGCAAGAGATTTTACTGGGAAAGGGCACCTGGGTGAAGAGCAGTAGGGTAAGGGAACCCAGAAGAACAGCTCTGCCACGTGGCTCGCAGTCTCGGGTTTTATGGTGATGGGATTAGTTTCCAGGTTGTCTTTAGCCAATCATTCTGACTCAGTCCTTTCTGGTGGCGTATACCTTGTTCAGCCAAGACGGATGCCAGAGAGAAGGATTCTGGGAGGTGGTCAGACGTGTGGTGTCTCCTTTTGACCTTGCCTGAACTCTTCCGGTTGGTGGTGGCTTATTCCGTGTTCCTTACCAGGACCTCTTGTCGTAAAGCAGCTCATGCAAATGGTTACTGTGGTGCCTGGCCATAGTAACAGTTTCAGTCAGTGTGCTTCCCCTAACAGAATTATTAGGTTGCTTGGGATGTCCACTTAAGAATTTTTGTTGTCATCTGGCCAGGTTGCCACTGGTTAAGTCAGGCTGCCTTGCTGTCTACTGATGATACACTAGGATTTGAAATTCTCTGAGTCCCAGCCCTTGCTGGGTATTATTGAGATTTTAGGAACTTGCTAATTGACATGTGGGGAAAGCTCTCTCATTTTAATTTTAATTATGTCCTTTTTCTGGTTACCAGTAAGGATTCTTATTCCTCCCTTTCGCCCCTAGAATTAAGTTATTTGTATGTTTTTGTGAATTACTGATGTCCTTCATTCATTTTCCATTTGAGGTTCTTATATTTTTCTTACTGATTTATGAAGACTTTGTTTACAGTGAGATTATTAGTCCTTTGTGGGAATTGATACATTTCTAAGTGTGGTGAAATACTTTAATAATGGATCTTTTATCAAGGCCAAGGCAGAAGTCTTGATTCTGGTGGGAGTGGGGTAGTATCTGGTAATGTCCACCAGCTTCCCCACACATAAATCCAGAACAGAGTGTGTCTTACTATGTTATAATGTCTCAGTGCAGCCAGGCTGTTACCGTTATTTCACAGACAGTTGTCCTTAGCCCAGAGACGGGGAAATGGCTCAACCCGGCAGAGCTGGCTAGAGACAGAGCTGAGGCTCCACATGTGTGCTCAGATGACCACTTTGCATCACTTGGAATGTCTCCATCTCTTCTCCCAGGGTTCCAGACCCTCCCTGGAGGCATTGGGGCCTAGATGATGTATGTTTTTTTACTAGCCACTCTACTAGAAGACAAAATCTGTTTGAAAACCTATGTTACAGACTTTTCCAGAATCCACCTGTTGCCCCTGCTGTCAGCACGTAACGATTGGATTTCTCAGTCTGCAGCTTCCTTTGTATCATGCGTTCACTGGGTCCAAAGGACCCCCCACCCGGCTTGAGGCAGGCTCCCCAAGAGTGGTCCCTCATGCATTTCTTCAGGTCACTAAGGATGTGGACTCTCTCCCTCTCTCAGAGGTTTTTTTCATTTAAATATGTGCATACATTTTTTTCTTCTGCTGCTCTTTCTTCCTAAAAGAATGAAGTTAGAGGCTTTGGTTGCTAAATTTAGCTCTTGCTGACGCACAGGCCTTCGGCAGCAGTCTCCTCCTGTCTCGGTGTTTCTCTTAGCCTCACTTTGGGTAGACGAACACCATCACATCCTACATAATGTTTAGCTCTGAGGCGTTTCCAGATGGGGAATGCATTTCTCTGTTTTCGTGTTCTTTGCGTGCATAGACGGCTGGCAAGTGGTGGGCTGGCAGCCAGCCTACGAGAGGCAAAGATCCACAGGGCAGGGAAGCAGTGCCTTGGTTGTTGGAGGTTTGCTCGTGCTGAGCAGAAGAGAAAGGTTACTTGCAGGAGATCCGGGATGGGATTTGACTAGGACATGACTGGAGAATTTTCAGGAAGAGATGCCCTCCTACTTAAAGCAATCCTTAGGGTAGTTAAAGAAAAAATTATTTTGATGTTTGTTAGAATAATAAAGAATGTTTTATTCAGGAATATTGCAGTAGGGATACTGCAGTATCGGGTTGAACTCTGAACACAAGGACAGGTGGGGATTTAGCCCCAAGGAGCAGGATGAAGGCCTCGGTGGATGGAAAATTACTAAGAGGAGGCATCCAGGGCAGGGGATTCTTACTAAACTGATCTAACAGGATTCTTGCTAAAGGCAGGCCAAAGACTGACACATCAAAGGTGGGAGATTCTCTCTAAACTGACTTAGCAGGATTCTTGCGAAGACTGGGCTATGCAGGCCTGCCTAGGAAGGCCAAGGTCAAGGCCCTTTGAGAAGAGGGCTTGGGGCTCAGAGAAGCCAGCAAAAGTTTGATCAAGGGGAGAGTCTTTGTCGCCCGTCCTCTTGTTCAAGGACAGAGGAGACATTCTTCTTTTGAACGGTGTAAGTTCATTTCTTGTTCAGTCACCTTTTGTTCATGCAGGACCACCTGAACCATCTGTTGGACTCATGCAGTGGAGGATGTTTGCTGGATAGTGTGAACTATCAGGCATTTAAATGAGAGAGTTCATGATCTGTTGTGGTGATAAGTCTTTTGAAGTTTTTATCACATTGTAGTCTGGTTTCAGCTTGTGAGACTTCTTTAGATCTGGAGGGGAAGGTCAGCCACCACCAGCTTGGACTTCCAATAAGGAACTGGGTGGTCAGGTTGTAATTCTCAAGGAATCCATGCCAGGAGACTAGGAAAAAAAGGGAAACTAGAAGAACGGAGAATTTGGTGAGGACAGAAATGTCTAAGATGGCAGGATCCAATCCAATTTACAGGGGAGTAACAAAGTAAAAAGTGTAATTTACCAAGAGGTGAAAACTAGGTCAATAACAAAGAGCAGGACCAGAATTGGATACCTATAAGGGTGTGTTGAGGGCTTTCCTGGTGGCTCAGAGGTTAAAGTGTCTGCCTGCAATGCAGGAGACCTGGGTTCAATCCCTGGGTCGGGAAGATCCCCTGGAGAAGGAAATGGCAACCCACTCCAGTATTCTTGCCTGGAGAATCCCATGGATGGAGGAGCCCTGTGGGCTACAGTCCACGGGGTCGCAAAGAGTCGGACACGACTGAGTGACTTCACTAAGGGTGTGCTGCAGTTTTTTATTGAAACATAACATTTCTCTCTTCTGCGTCGCTGGTCCCTGGGTGAGTGTGTTAATGTCAACCTCGAAGTGCCCTGGGGTTAGGCAGGCTGGGGTCAAATCCCTGAACCAGATGAGAGATGTCAGGCAAGTTGGTTGCCTTCCTAGTTGTCTGTTTCAGAGGCACTGGCAGAATAGTGGGTAATGGCATGGCCTTTGAAATCAGACCAGGGTTCAAATTCCTAGCTCTGACACTTCTTAACTGTGTGTTTGTTAAAAGTGAGTTAACCTTTCTGACCCTTAGTTTCCCCTCTAGATTGAGGGGTCACGACTGAGAAGGAGAGTGTGGGGAAGATGTGAGACAAAGTCTGTACATGAGCATCCACTGCGGACTTACCTGGTGGCTCAGGGGTAAAGAACCCACCTATCAGTGCAGGAGATGCAGGTTCCATCCCTGATCTGGGAAGGTCCCCTGGAGAAGGAAATAGCAACCCCATCTAGTATTCTTGCCTGGAGAATCCCATGGAGAGAAAAGCCTGGTGGGCTACAGTCCATGGGGTTGCAAAGAGTTGGACACGACTTAGTGACTAAACCACAACAAGAAGCATCTAATACATGGTGGCTGCTGTGGTTGTGTAGGACTTGTGGAGCCCTTTCTGATCTTTAGGAAGGGCAGACTCTGGAGGGCAAGCCTCTCAGATACAGGAGAGACCTTGGGCTTAACTTACTTCTTGGGATGTTTCCCTGGGAGCTGTTTATCAGAAATACAGCCACTGAAGTTTGGAAGGGTGATGGGGAAGACTGGGGCTGGAAATGGCACTGCTAGAGTAATCCACCTCCACTCTTCTTGGTGATGGCCCAGCAGAAGAGGCCAGTAGGATGTGGTAAGGGTTAAATGCCCACGTACATGACACTGTTAGCCTCGTGCTTTACGGGTGAGGAGTCCCCAGTTTCTAACTGTGGCTCATTAATTTGATTCTGCACTGTTTTAGATTCAGAGTTCGCAGCGATGAACCAAGTCCCCATCCCCGAGGAGATCCCATTCTAGTGGAGAATATGTGCAATAAAAAAGCAGGCAGATAGATTTGAATGCAGTATTGGTGAGTGCAGAATGACACAGCAGCAGAAGGGGACAGAAGTCTCTTTGGAGTGACCAGGAAGGTGACATGTGAGCAGAAACCCTAGTGAAGCAAGGGTGCCAATCATGGGAATGTTAGGGGAGGGGGGCACATCCCAGGCAGAGGCCCCGGGGTGGGGCTGGTATAGTGGGAAGGCCCCCAGGAGAGGGGGAGGCGGGCAGAGATAGGTGGGAAATGAGACCAGGCTGGAAGCCACCAGATAACATCAGCCTTAAATGAGTTGAATGTTTTAGACATTATTTCCAGATCTTCCCAGGCAGGTTTAGCTCTCCTTCCCTGGTCTGTGTCTTGTGTGTGCACAGCCATTGTAGCAGAGGTCCCAAAGGGTTAGGATTGTTGCCCTTTGCCCTCTGAGTCCTTGAAGCCAGGGACCCTGTTGATTTTGCTTTTACCTGGCACCTAGCATCAAGTACATCCCTCACACACTTAAAAATGGAATTTGAGTGACAAATGGGTGCTATCTCTCAGGGGGTTTCTATGTGCCAGTTACTGTGGTAAGAACTTTATGTATTTTATCATCTTGTTCAGTCTTTAGAGCAGCCCCTCCCTGAGGTGTTGTCCCTATTGTTATGTAAAGAAATAAGCTCTAAGGCAGGCCTGTGTCCCAAGGATACACACCAAGAAATCTGCAGAGCTGGGATTTGAAACCAGAACTGGCAGGGCTGTGCTTTCACCTATGACAAAGCTGAGAGTAGCTGCGGTTTCTGCCCTTCCCAGGGCTGTGGTGTGCACTGTCAAGGGTCCTGGCATCGCTCAGTTGTCTCGGTCCCCGAGGGGTCACTTTGCATCCCTGCCTGCCTGTGGCATCCTACAGAGCCATCCCTCATCCCTCCTCACTGCTTTATAATCCACAAAAGGAAAAGTGGCACTTAGAGCGAATTTATTCAGGTGGGAGCTCCCTAAGACATGAAAATAAGGCTTTTGAGCTGCTGCACATAAACTGGAGTGTAAATGAAAAGCTTTTTATTTGGTTTCAGAGCCAGACTTTGAGCAGCCAGTGGGCCATGCGGTCTGGAAGTGCGCATTACAGGCAGTGGGTCGGAACGGGGGCACTTTGAATGGCCAGGAGGGCGACTGGCTCTGGCGCAGCTGAACCAGCCAAGAGGCGAGGATGTCAATAAACAGGACACAGAAAGCCTTTGCCTGAAAGATGGAAGGCAGGGAGGAGAGGAAAGGCCATGCCTCGCTCCCGGCATATTTGAGAAGGAACATGCTTGAGGTAACCCGTGTTGGCAGCTTTTATAGCTTCCTCCCAGTAATGTGCTGGGTAGGCCCAGAACAGGCTGGTGTTTTATTTTCACGTAATGGAGCCCAGTGGATCAGGGGCAGCTCTCCAGCAGCGGCTTGCCTGGGACCCTGCCTGTGGAGGGAGGCGGGGGGCCCTGGGTCCAGGGCAGCAGGAACCCGCCCACCCCCTCCCTGCAACAGACTGCTGGCAGGTGAGCCTCAGGGAGGCAGGGGCAGGATGCCCGGCGCCTCTATATGCTGGCCTGGCTTGTCGTGGTTCTTCAGCGTTCCCTATGGTTGGTGTCAGGGAGGGAGGTGGTGGCAGTGGGAGAAGGCAGGCAGCCATAGGTCCGCATGAAGAACTGGGGTTGGGACCTCCATGGGAGCCATATTGTGGGGGACTTACAGAATGGTCTCTGTGCTTTTGGTTACCGCCTGCCAAGGCACTTTCCGTAACCAGATTTAACCTACATTTAATGTCGCCTCTCTTTGGTAATATGTACCTACATGTATGAGGTATACTTGGACACGGGATTACATGTGTGGTTAAAAATATATCTCCGTTACATTTTTTGACCTGCATGGGTGTGTTCCACCCCATGCTCTCTCCATATTTTTTGAGAACCATGGCTGTGGGACACACGCGACTAACTACTATGAGACACTAACAAAACTCAGACTTCTGGTAGGATCTGCTATTTTGTTTTTGTTACAAACTCTTTCCCCCAGTTTTCTTCCATGTGTTATATGGAAACAGTATGCATGTTAAAAACATTTTTAAGCATTTTTTTATCCTAAGAACTGTAGGTTTGTTTTTAACTTGTATTGATTGTGGAAAAATTAGAATATCAGCAAAAATAAAAGTCCTTTGCAACCTTATCATTCAATATTACATATAACAGAGCTAAACAACAGAACAAGAAGCACTGGGAAATAAATTCAGTATCTTGTAACAACCTATAATGGAAACAAATCTGAAAAAGAATAGATATATATGTAACTAAATCATTTTGCTATATACCTGAAACACTGTAAATCAACCATACTTTTATTAAAAAAAAACAACCATCATTCAGGATAGTGGCTACTGATGGTTTTGTTGTTTCTATATTCTTCCAGACTCTTTCCTAATGATTATGAATTAATGTCAAATAAAATCTAATTGATGGCTAATATATGAATGTTATTATTTGCCAGCACTTTACATGTATGCACTGATTTAATCACTCAACAATCCAATGATTGGTTTTATTATTATTACTAATTTTATCATTTTATTATAAAATTATATCTCACATACTGAGAAGTGCAAAAGCGAAAAAGAATACAGAATGTTAATAATATTTATAATGCAAACAATTTTGTAATTAACACCTGAATCAAGAAATAGAGTACTGCTATCAACCTAGATGTTGTTGTGATAGTACAGCTTTTCTTAAACAGTCATCAGTACAGTTCCGTAAGTCAGTCCTGTCTGACTCTTTGTGACCCCATGGGCACACGCAGCACACCAGGCTTCCCTGTCAGTCACCAACTCTCGGAGCTTGCTCAAACTCATGTCCATTGAGTCGGTGATGCCATCCAACCATCTCATCCTCTGTAATGCCGTTCTCCTCCTGCCTGCAGTCTTACCCAGCATCAGGGATTTTTCGAATGAGTCAGTTCTTCACATCAGGTGGCCAAAGTATTGGAGCTTCAATATTCCCATACTTCCAATATTTAATACTTCAATATTCCAATGAATATTCAGGACTGATCTCCTTTAGGATGGACTGGTTGGATCTCCTTGCAGTCCAAGGGACTCTCAAGAGTCTTCTCCAACACCACACTTCAAAAGCATCAATTCTTCGGCACTCCGCTTTCTTTATGGTCCAACTCTCAGATCCATACATGACTACTGGAAAACCATAGCTTTGACTAGATGGACCTTTGCTGGCAAAGTAATGTCTCTGCTTTTTAATATGCTATCTAAGTTTGTCCTAGCTTTTCTTCCAAGGAGCAGGCATTTTTAAATTTCATGGCTGCAGTCACCAT
Organism: Capricornis sumatraensis; assembly: GCF_032405125.1. Classification (NCBI taxonomy): domain Eukaryota; kingdom Metazoa; phylum Chordata; class Mammalia; order Artiodactyla; family Bovidae; genus Capricornis; species Capricornis sumatraensis. The sequence goes on from NC_091077.1 coordinate 52,986,600, forward strand.
CTACAGTGATTTTAGAGCCCAAGAAAATAAAATCTGTCACTGTTTCCATTGTTTCCCCATCTATTTGCCAGGAAGTGATGGGACCGGATGCCATGATCTTAGGTTTTTTAAATGTTGCATTTTAAGCCAGCATTTTCACTGTTCTCTTTCACTTACATCAAGAGGGTCTTTAGTTCCTCTTCACTTTCTGCTATAAGGGTGGTGTCATCTGCATGTCTGAGGTTATTGATATTTCTTCTGGAAATCTTGATTCTAGCTTGTGCTTCATCCAGTTTGGCATTTTGCCTGATGTACTCTGCTGCTGCTACTGCTAAGTCACTTCAGTTGTGTCCGACTGTGCGACCCCATAGACGGCAGCCCTCCAGGCTCCCCTGTCCCTAGGATTCTCCAGGCAAGAACACTGGACTGGGTTGCCATTTCCTTCTCCAATGCATGAAAGTGAAAAGTGAAAGTGAAGTTGCTCAGTCGTGTCCAACTCTTTGCGACCCCATGGACTGTAGCCCACCAGGCTCCTCCACCCATGGGATTTTTCCAGGCAAGAGTACTGGAGTGGGGTGCCATTGCCCTCTCTGCATATAAGTTAAATATGCAGGATGACAATATACACCCTTGACGTACTCCTTTCAAATTTGGAACCAGTCTGTTGTTCTGTGCCCGGTTCTAACTGTTGCTTCTTCACCTGCATACAGATTTCTCAGGAGGCAGGTAAGGTGGTCTGCTCTTCCCATCTCTTTAAGAATTTTCCACAGTTTGTTGTGATCCATATAGTCAAAGACTTTAGCGTAGTCAATAAAGTAGATGTTTTTCTGACATTCTCTTGCTTTTTCTATGATCCAGTGGATGTTGGCAATTTGATCTCTGGTTCCTCTGCCTTTTTCAAATCCAGCTTGAACATCTGGAAGTTCATGGTTCACATACTGTTGAAGCCTGGCTTGGAGAAGTTTGATCATTACTTTATTAGCCTGTGAGATGAGTGCAATTGGGCAGTAGTTTGAACATTCTTTGGCATTGCCTTTCTTTAGGTTTGGGATGAAAACTGACCTTTTCCAATCCTGTGACCACTGCTGAGTTTTCCAAATTTGTTGGCATATTGAATGCAGCACTTTCACAGCAGCATCTTTTAGGATTTGAAATAGCTCAGCTGGAATTCCATCACCTCCACTAGTTTTGTTCATAGTGATGCTTTCTAAGGTCTACTTGACTTCACATTCTAGGCTGTCTGACTCTCAGCGAGTGATCACACCTTTGTGGTTATATGGGTCATTAAGTTTTTTTTAATAGTTCTTCTGTGTATTCTTGCCACCTCCTAATATCTTCTGCTTCTCTTGGGTTCATGCTGTTTCTATCCTTTATTGTTCCCATCTTTGCATGAAATGTTCCCTTGGTATCTCTAATTTTCTTGAAGAGATCTCTAGTCTTTCCCATTCTATCGTTTTCCTCTGTTTCTTTGCACTGATCACTGAGGAAGGTTTGCTCATCTCTCCTTGCTATTCTTTGGAACTCTGCATTAATATGGGTATATCTTTCCTTTTTTCCTTTGCCTTTCCATTCTCTTCTTTTCTCAGCTATTTGTAAGGCATCTTCAGACAACCATTTTGCCTTTATGCATTTCTTTTTCTTGGGGATGGTCTTGATTACTGCCTCCTGTACAGTGTCACAAACCTCCATCCATTGTTCTTCAGGCAGTCTATCAGATCTAATCGTGTGAATCTGTCACTTCCACTATATAACTGTAAGGGATTTGATTTCGGTCATACCTGAATGGTCTAGCCTTTTTCCCTACTTTCTTCAATTTAAGTCTGAATTTTGAAATAAGGAGTTAATGATTTGAGCCATACTCAGCTCCTGGTCTTGTTTTTGCTGACAGTATAGAGCTTCTCCATCTTTGGCTGCAAGGAATATAATGAATCTGATTTTGGTATTGACCACCTGGGGATGTCCATATGTAGAGTCTCCATTTGTGTTGTTGGAAGAGGGTGTTTGCTATAACCAGTGCGTTCTCTTGGCAAAACTGTTAGCCTTTGCCCTGCTTCATTTTGTACTCCAGGGCCAAACTTGCCTGTTACTCCAGGTATCTCTTGACTTCTTACTTTTGCATTCCAGTCCCCTGTGATGAAAAGGACATCTTTTTTTGGTGTGAGTTCTAGAAAGTCTGGTAGGTCACCATAGAACCTTCTTTGGCATTAGTGGTTGGGACGTAGACTTGGATTACTGTGATACTGAATGGTTTGTTTTGGAAATGAACAGATATCATTCTGTCATTTTTGAGACTGCACCTAAGTACTGCATTTTGGACTCTTTTGTTATGACTAGACAGTCATAGTTTTATTATTAAACATCTTATTTGATGAGAAAGCTGAGGATTTACACAAAACTTCAAATTTTGAGAAAGCTAAGGGTTTACATAAAATCTCTTAGATTTTTGACCTTATTTTTTAATAACATTTTAGATGCAGTAATATCTTTGTGTGTTTGTTAATTTTTAAAACAACTTGTTTTGAAATAGTTTGACTCAGAGGAAGTTGCAAAAATAGTATAGAGAATTGCTGTGTAGCCTTCACCTTGCTTTCCCCAGTAATACCTTCTATAATTGTAGTAGACTGTCAGAACCAGAAAATTGACTTTCCTATTAGGTTAAGTCCTATGTTTGTTATTAATGTTGAATTTTTTTTTTAAAAAATAGATAATTTAAAATGCATCATACCTGATAACCTAGTTCAGTAGTTCTTTGTTAAATATACAGTGTCTAAGTAAGAAGCCATTGTCACCTGACCCCTTCTTTTGCTGCTCTCTCTTCCACCTTCATTCTGAGCTTTAGCTGCCAGTCCACTCCACTTTTGTCACCCCTGAAACAGACAGAATCCACCCGCTTCCCCTACCTTCCCAGCCACAGTCATGGCCTCTCAGCAAAAGCAAGGCTTGCATGTGGAATTGAACACATGTTTCTTGGTGAAATCGGGCGCCCTCTAGTTGACCCCGAAGGAGCTCTGACCAAACTGTTGCTGGATTTTGCGCATGGAGCCGTGGGAGTGCAAAGCAGGGTTGTTCTAGACCCCCACCCACCCTGCTTCAGAAATCCCAGATAGTTGAGCCCTGCAGTGTGTGTGTGTGTGTGCACACGCACGTGCGCTTCTGTAGGTGTAGAAGAGCATCTGGTGGTCTGCATGGACCTCCTGAGCACTGGGGACCAAGCTCTTGCTTACTGAAGCTTCTGGCCATTCTTGGTGGAGACGGGATCCCAGACCAGGGCCTGGCAGGGCCAAGGTGGAGGATGGTAACTTAGAGGAGCACCATCTGAAATAGCAATGAGAGCTGGTCTGCCAGGTAAGCTAGGGTTGCTAAAGGGCATCACCACCCTAAACTCATTACATGCTGAGTCCTCTTCCCCACCATCCTCTGAGACACGCAGAAAGATGGAATTGCTTCACGTGAAGCCTCTCCAAGCTGATGCAAGTGAGAGGAGATGAACTTGGTCTGGCCTTGAAACTGTACTTCCCTGGCTCCACAAAGCTGAATCTGTGGAGCTGAGACTTCTGGTCTGCAGGTGTGAAGAGCTGCCCTCCCTAAACAAGGTGGTGGGCTACCAGGAGAACATTCCAGGCCAGCAGTTGACGCATGCCTGCCAGAGGGTCTTTCTGAAGGGCAACTAAATGAGAGGAATAGCAGGAGTTGAGTTGCCCTCATTTTTAAAGTAGATTGCAGCAGTTTAATATTCACTCATTCTTCCAGCCTTGGACCATGCAATGTATAATACAAACATAAAGAAGTCTTGGCCTCTGCCCTCAGGGATGGACCATAGTCCAATAGCATCAACAGCCCCAGGAAACCTGTTAGAAATGCAGAATCCCAAGTCTCATCCCAACTTTATTAGAATTTGCGATATCACAAACCTATATTGTCCAGGAGTACCCCCCTCCCCGCCATGCTTCACATCTCCATTCAAGCCCATCCATGTTTGCCCCTGCCTTATTTCTTCATCTGTGACAACACTTGTCCATTGAAGAATTTTTTCACTAATTATATGTTTGAGTTGGTACATGTGGTAAAATCTCTTTGTCATCCTTGTTGGAATAGAAGAGAATTCATTAGAAAATAACTAGAATGCAGCATGATCATTGCAGTAAGGTACAGGCTGTGGACACCTAAAGGGGAGACCAGCGCTTTCTGTGAGGAGTTATATGTTGTATTATGTCCCCTCAAAAGATGAGGGGATCTCAACCCCCAGTACCTCAGAACGTGACCTCACCTGGAAGTAGAGTCATTGCAAATATAACTGGTGAAGATGAGCTCTTACTGGAGCAGGCTGGGCCCCTAATCCCATGTGACTGGTGTCCTTAAAAGAAGAGATGAAGAGGAAGTGAGAAGGCCACGTGAAGATGGGACAGAGATTGGAGTTATGTAGCTGCAAGCCAAAAAGCGCCAAGGCTTGTTTTTGATAGATGCCTGAAGCAGAGAGAAAGTAGAGAGAGAAGTTTCTTCCATAGATCTTTTAGGGAGCACATGGCTATGGTGACACCTTGACTTGGACCTCTAACCTCCAGAACTGGAAGAATACATTTGCTGCTTTAAGCCCCACAGTTGACAGTACTTGGTTATGGCAGCCCTAGGAAACAAACACAGGGGTGTGGAAGAGAACAAACAAGGGCAGCTGAGTGGATTTGCTGGGCACACCCAAGGGAGGCAGAGGCAGGTAAGGGAGAGGGAGCAGGGACTTGTTCAGATAGTCAAGGGGTGGGTGCTGGGACTTTAAACCTTGGGAAGGGACAGCTCTTGCTGTTTGGAGAGACAAGCTGGGGCTGAGACCAGCCTCACTGCTAGTAGAAAAGCAGCAAGGCTGTGTAGGTCTGCCTCGGTGTGAACATACAAATACTTTAAACATTTAGGTAGTAAAAAAGGAAAGAGGAGCAAGAATCTTATGTGTAGGACAGGTAGGTAGTAGGATTTCCATGAAGCTCTTCAGTTCTCTTGCTGAATGTTTGTGGTGTACTCTGTGCCTGGTGCTGTGAAAGCAGAGGGATGTAGCTTAAGATCAGACAAGCTTCTTGCCCAGAAGAGCTTAAGTTGCACATGGAGGGCAGATGGTAAGCAGGAAAGAAACATGCAAACAAGATAACTGTGGACGATGATAAAATTCTTTGAAGGGAATAACCAGGTGATAGGAGAGCATGATCTCCAATGGGGTAGTCAGGGAGTTGAGGATTGAATGAGATAACTCCCTATAGCATGTGATAGGTGCTAGATATGGTTATTACCCTTGCTTCAAGGATGAACGTTTTATCTACTGACTCTCTTTGGGGTTTTTAATTTGCAGCAGTAGATGATGGATTTCCACCCTCAAACAAAACCTCTGTTTTCTTGATATGCTGGGAGCAGCCTTGTCTCCCTGCCATGGTGGCCAAATGGGCTTCTCAGTGTGTGATCACAAAGTAACCACCTCTGCTGGCTTCTCTGTCAAAAACAAGGGTCTAAAACGGGAGAGAGCCTTCTGCTGTCTCCTCTAGTCCTGGTAGTCAGTTCTCTTCCAGTGGCTTCTGATTTCTGACCTGGTCTAGCTCTGCATGTTGGAGGGAGGCTTTTTCTGTTCATACACTGCCTTCTGTTGCCCTCCCTTGGAAGCCAGATCCCCTTCCCCACTCTGAGTTGGCCATACATCTCACCTCGTCACCTTCCCGCTTCTGCCTGATCACACTAGTGCCTATAAGTCTCCCCTTCCTCAGTCTCCTCGTTGGTTGAGTGCTTATTCTGTGCCCAGTTCTGTGCTTGGTGCAGGGAGTAAGTTTCTGAGTTAAGAGGCCTGGTCCCTACCCCTGGAGTACAGGCATGTAGACTAAGACACTGCTCCCACTGTCCAACCTACCAAAGGAAAATCCTCTGGGACCCAGACTGGCAGTGAGATGGGTGCCTGCTACCATGAGAGTCTACGGTGGAGGATCTGGCCTGATAGGGAAGACTTCCTGGAGAGCTGAGGTCAAGGGCACAGCTATTCAAAGACAGGGTGGTGAGAGAGAGACGCTGGGAGGGGAGGGCAGAAGCCTCCAAGGGTCAATGAGAGAGCCTTGCCTCCCTTGTCTGTGCCAAATAGCACCGCAAATAGCCTGACTGCCTGCTCTTCTAGCCCTTCTTGTCCAATCCAGTGGTCATTTCACCAGCCTTGTCTTAATTGACTTGTGAGCACTGTTGGGCACGATTGATCACTCCCTTCTCTTTGGAACAATTTTCCATGTGGCTCCCAGGATACCACACTCTGCTGGTGTTCTTCCTGCTGCCTAGCAACTCCTCCTCAGACTCCCTTCTTGATCCTCCTCTTCCTTCAGGCCTTACCTGTTGAGGTCCCTAGGGTTTTGTCCTTGGATCTCTTCTGCCTACCCTCACTCTCTTGGTGACCTTCAACTCTAGCTTCAAATGACCTGACTCCTCAGTGTCAGACTCATATATCCAACAATTCAGCCTCCCTACTTGAACCATCAGTCATCTTAAAATTAACAAGGCCCAAATCAGTTTGTCTGCTTCTCTCTACAGCTTTATTCTCCTGCAGTCCTCCTTGACCCTGGAAGTAATTATTCCAAGGTGTACTCAAGCCGCAAACCTTGGAGTCAGCCTGGACCCCTGCCCCGCCCCCATCCGCTCGCACTCAGTGCTGCAGTGGACCCTGTGTACTCTATTCAGAGTTTATCTAGAGGCCACTCCCTTCTTTGCACCTCCATCACCAGCTTTGCTCTAAGACAGCAGTGTCTTTTGCCTAGAATATAGTGATCAGACCCTAGCTGTTCCTTCTGTTCCTGACCCTGCCATTCTCAACATGCAGCCAGAAGAATCCTTCTGAAGTATAATCGGGTCATGGTTATGTCACTCTGTTCAAAATCCTTCAATGGCTGCACATGTCACCTGAAATAAAAGCCAGTCTTTTAAAATGACAGTGACCTACAAAGCCATACTGGAACTGGCCATCTGCTGTTCTCTGATCTCATCTACTGTTACCCTCCCCTTGCTTACTCTGCCCCAGCTGCACTGCCTTTCTTGTTGTTCTTAGAATATTCTAGGCTTGCTCCCATCTAACAGAATTTTTGTTATTTCCTCTGCCTGGAGTACTATCCCTCCAAGTATTGATGAGCCTCACTGCCACTCTTTTATCTGATCTTTAAGTGACTCCACCCCCTCTGAGTTTTCATTCCTTTCTCCTGGGTCATTCCTTATCCCCTTTTCCTGCATTTTCTTCCCTAGCACTTAAACTTTGTGTTTAAAGTACATATTTTGTGTATTTTGTCTTTCCTGATTAAAATGTAAGCCCTACCGGGGCAGGGATTTTTATTTATGTTTTACACTGCTGTGTCTTTGGCAATTAGAACAGTGTCCAGTACATTTTGTTGTTCAGACACTAAGTTTTGTCCGACTGTTGCTGACCCCATGGACTGCAGCATGCCAGGCTCCTCTCTCCTCTACTGTGTCCCAAAGTTTGCTCAGATTCACTTGAGTCCATTTAATCGATGATGCTATCTAACCATCCAGTACATAGAAGATGTTAAAACATATTCAAATGAATTAATTCATACTGATAAATTATTTATAGATTCAGCTTAAAAATAGTGAATCTTCAAATCTATGCACAAGAGAGACCTTTCTGTTTGGTTTGGTCTTTTTTCCTCCTGGCAGTGGTTTGTAGTTTTCAGTGTATAGGCCGTGCATGTCTTTGGTTAAATTTATCTGTAAGTGTTTTAAGTTTTTAAAGTGCTGTTGTAAATGGCACTATTTTAAAATAAATATTCCAGTGCTTATTCCTGGTATATAGAAATACAGTTGATTACTATATATTAACTATTTTGATTTTCTATCCTGTAATTTTGCTATATTTACTTATTAGTATTAATTGGCTATGGTTTTTCCAGTAGTCATGTATGGATGTGAGAGTTGGACTGTGAAGAAAGCTGAGCACTGAAGAATTGATGCTTTTGAACTGTGGTGTTGGAGAAGACTCTTGAGGGTCCCTTGGACTGCAAGGAGATCCAACCAATCCATTCTGAAGGAGATCAGCCCTGGGATTTCTTTGGAAGGAATGATGCTAAAGCTGAAACTCCAGTACTTTGGCCACCTCATTCGAAGAGTTGACTCACTGGAAAAGACTTTGATGCTGGGAGGGATTGGGGGCAGGAGAAGAAGGGGACGACAGAGGATGAGATGGGTGGATGGCATCACCGACTCGATGGACAGGAATCTGAGTGAACTCCAGGAGTTGGTGATGGACAGGGAGGCCTGGCGTGCTGCGATTCATGGGGTCGCAAAGAGTCGGACACGACTGAGCGACTGAACTGATTAGTAATTCTTTGGTAGGTTCCTTAGAATTTTCTACATATACGGTCAGGTTGCTTACAAGTTACAGTTTATTTGTTCTTTTCCAATTTAATGCTTTTTATTTATTTTTCTGGCTTTATGCCCCTGGCTAGGATTCTAGTCCAGTGTTGAAGTGCTGAATGGACACTTCTGCTTTATCCTGTACTTGAGCAAGTTTCTTTCCTTTCTACCTCTCTCCTGGCCCATATCTGCATCTCTTTAGCAGTTTTATAGTCCTCTATACACTGTGTCTGAGGACCTTCACTCCAGAACCAGGGCCCATGTTAGTGGTTTGGGACCCTGCCCTTTGTGGTGATACTGGAAATGTGGCAGGAGCAATACCCAGCTCTCCTTTGCCAACTATCAGGCCATCTGCATCTTTCATCTTCTTAGGTGTGTAACTATGAATGAGTCTTAGGATAGGCAGGGTTCCCTGGGCAACTTAATGTTTTTAAATGTTACTTTGTGTTTTGGCTGGTCCTCAAGGGTAGGACACTGAATGAAGTTTATCTCTCTGTGTGTAGCACAGTCTTGTCATTGTCTGTGCAAGGCTCCTGCCCATCCTGTGATGCTGTTGGTTCCCATTCCTCCTCCTCCCCTGCTTCCATTTCCTCCTTTCCTTAGGCTCTATGTGTAGAAGAGGTAGCCTTTTTTTTAATGCATTTTTAGAAAGTTTGTATAGTTAATTTATGTTGAAGTTTCTAAAACCTTTAATTATATAATTGTGATATTTTAATATCTAAGTGGTATTGTTACAGAAGTCATTTTGATTCTTAGTTCAGTGTCTTTAATATCTTTGTATTGCTAATGTATGATAACATAACCAGCTGCACACACAAGATAAAAGATTAATGCCATAAATGAATTTAAAAGGAAAGATGAAAGGAAGTTAGCTTATAAGAAAATATATAATTTGATATATAAATACACAGGCACAAATGTACTAGAAGACATGAAATTGCTACTTTTACAGAAAAGCTTTAGATTTAAGAGAAGTTAAGGAGAGTCAACTAAAAGTTTTTGGTATTTTGAAGCAAGAACCAAATAGATATCCATGTGACTATAAGCAGTTTACCCACATGAATGTTTGGCAGGAGAGTCCTGTGGTGCATGGGATATGTGTTCCCTGTGTATTATAAGTCCTCGAGCATCCCTGCCCACCAGTTGCTGGTTGAGCTCCTTTCCTCAAGGAAATGTGGCAAAAATGCCCCCACGAGTGTCCAAAATGCCCTCTGGAGATGGCTCATAAGCCCAAATCTAAAGCCTAAACTATAATACTTGTAGAAGAAAACATAGGAGAAAAATCTTTGTGATCTTTGCTTAGGCAAAAATTTCTTAGATACGACACTAAAAGCCTGATGCATCAAACAAAAAATGGATAAATTGTACTATATCAAAGCTGAAAACTTTTGCTCTTCAAAAGAAACTGTTACGAGAATGAAAAGAATGAAAAGCCACAGACTGGGAGAAAATATTTGCACAGTGTAATTCTGATAAGGAGTTTGTACAGTAATTTATAAAGATCTCTTAAAATTGAATAATAAAACCACCCAATTAAAGAAAAATGAGGAAATAGTATGAAAAGACACTCCATCAAAGAAGAAATATGGATAACAAACATATGGAAAGATGTTTGGCATCATTAGTCATTCACTTCAGTTCAGTTCAGTCGCTCAGTTGTGTATGACTCTGCGATCCCATGAACTGCAGCACGCCAGGCCTCCCTGTCCATCACCAACTTCCGGAGTTCACTCAAACTCACGTCCATCGAGTCGGTGATGCCATCCACCCATCTCATCCTCTGTCGTCCCCTTCTCCTCCTGCCCCCAATCTCTCCCAGCATCGAAGTCTTTTCCAGTGAGTCAACTCTTCACATGAGGTGGCCAAAGTCCTGGAGTTTCAGCCTTAGCATCATTCCTTCCAAAGAACACCCAGGACTGATCTCCTTTACAATGGACTGGTTGGATCTCATTGCAGTCCAAGGGACTCTCAAGAGTCTTCTCCAACACCACAGTTCAAAAGCATCAATTCGGAAAATACAAATTAAAACAATTCATATGTTGATTGATGCATGCTATGAGATAGCACTAGTACTTGTTAGAATTGCTGGAAATCGAAAGACTGACCATCCTAAGTGTTGGCAAGGATGTGGATACTCTACTCTGCTACACTCCTGGTGGGAAAGTTAAATAGTATGGCCACTTTGGAAAATAATTTGGCAAATCTCTTAAAAAGTTAAGCACACACCTCCTTTGTTATCTAGCTATTCCGCTCCTAGTTATTTACCCAAGAGAAAAGAAAGGATGCAAGCTGACTCATATATGAATATTCATAGCAGCTTTATTTGTAGTGGTCAAAACCCAGAAACAACTCGAAAGTCCATTTACAGATGAATGGATAAAGAAATTGTGGTATATCCAGAATGCCCCTAGAAAGGTATTTACCCTCTGGCAACCTCCAATCCAAATTTCTTAACTTTATAGTCAAAGCCCTTCAACCTCAATTTCAATTTCTCTTTCCATCATTCTTTCCTGGCAGTTCCCTTCTAGAAGCTCTCTGTATTGAATGATCTAAGTTCTCTGAACACCCTGAGTGCTTTTATAAGATCTTGTAAAATCAGATTGCCCTATCTCTTACTGTGGTTTTCTTAATTGCAGCAAACTCCTACTGCAGGCACCTCTTAGCTGTTTGTTCTCAGGCACCTGCATCTCCTCCAGACTGACATGCTCCTTCACTTTAATCTAGACTAGCTCTTCAACACGATTCAGAATGCACTGATGACTGTGTCTGCCCCCTGAATCCTCAGTTCCTCAAGTGTAGGAAGTGAGGCTTGGTCTTTTGTTTAGTTTAACCTTTTGGGGTTAGAATAGTGTTTGGTAGACCAGAAGTACTTATAAATGGTGAAGGAATGAATGATTTGGTGTTCAGTTGTATGTTTGTTGAAAAACTAGTGATCTCGGCAGCTGGGATGGTTTTATATATAAGTTAGATCTTTTATTCAACTGAAGATATGCTCTCTTTCAGCACTGATACCAAACATCACAACCCTAATCAGATGATGGATCACTGGGACACATACTGTCAACTAAAGGTTCTTATGTATATGGCTAAAATACTAATAATCCAAGTGTTTTTCAAGTAACTGATTAAATTGTAGTTGATGCATATAATGCTGTTGTGTTGATTTAAAAAACTGAGGTAATTCTGTACAAATATTTCTGATGTGGAGATATGTAAAAAATACAGTATTGAGTAAGAAGTTTCAAAAATATAGAATATGATCCTGATTTTTGAGAAACAAAATAGTATATGCATATAAATCTGTATGTATACTGTATTAGTACGTTCTTGGAAAAATCTTGAAAAATACTTAGGCTGAACCCAATGGGGAAAACTTCTTTTCTTTCTCATTTTCTCCCTTAAAAAAAATCACTTTATATGCTTCAGCATCGTTTGATCTTGTTATAAGCATGTTTTGCTTCAGTAGTTAAAACACCCACACAGGGCTTTCCTGGTGGCTCAGTGGTAAAGAATCCGCCTGCCAGTGCAGGAGACATGGGTTCCGTTCCTGATCCACGAAGAGTGCACATACTGTTGAGCAACTATGCCTGTGTGCCATAACTATTCCGCCTGTGCTGTAGAGCTTGGGAGCTGCAACTACTGAGCTAACAGGCCCCAATGACTGAAGCCCTAAAGCTTGTGCTCCGCAACAAGAGAAGTTGTTGCAGTGAGAAGCCTGCACCACAGCTAGAAAGTAGCCCCTCCTCGCAGCAACTAGAGATAAGTCCACAGCAACAAAGACCCAGCGCAGCCAAAAATAAATGAATAAATAAAAAATTTAAAAAAATCCTGCAGAGATTTAAAATATATGCCTGACCAGTAAGACTTACTATTGTAAACTTATTTCAGATACTCCCAAAAATTAATTCTTAGGTTAATTTTAACATTTTAGGTTTATGTAGCATTTTCCTAAAATGCAAGCCGCTTTTACCTTATGATCTGATTTTCACCTTCAGATAACTTTTTGGGGTGGTGAAGGGGGACATGAAGTCCAGGAAGGGTGGATGCTGTATCTGAGTTAGTGTCTGAGTGTGGACTGCAGCTTTGTTCTCCTGCTCCTAGGAAAGCTCAGCTATCACTTAACAGAAATAGGATGTTCTCATTTCTTCAGGTGGGTAAGCACATGGGCTTTGCATTCACATATCTGTTTTTGAACTCTGGCTTTACCACCTACTAGCAGTGTGACCTGGAGAAGGCAATGGCACCCCACTCTAGTACTCTTGCCTGGAAAATTCCATGGACGGAAGAGCCTGATAGGCTGCAGTCCATGGGGTTGCTAGGAGTCGGACATGACTGAGCGACTTCGCTTTCACTTTTCACTTTCATGCATTGGAGAAGGAAATGGCAACCCACTCCAGTGTTCTTGCCTGGAGAATCCCAGGGATGAGGGAGCCTGGTGAGCTGCTGTTTATGGGGTTGCACAGAGTCGGACATGACTGAAGCGACTTAGCAGCAGCAGCAGCTGTGTGACCTTGGCCAAAATTCTTAAAGGCTATGAGCTAGGTTTCCTCATCTAGAACATTAGGATCCTGGTAGTATATATGTCCAGAGGTGGTTGTGAGGCTTGGATGTAAGGATCTGAAATCAGTGAGGTGCTTGATAAATGTTAGCTCTTGTTATTATTATGAAGGAAAACATAGCAGTAGAAAGAAATGAGACCATATGACAGGAAATCAAAGGAAGAAAAGGACAATTTTTTATAAGGGCTAAAGATATGACTTCTAGTTACTATCTCCCCTCAAACCCCTCCTTTTTTTTTAAACTGTCGTTCAGTTCAGTTCAGTCGCTCAGTTGTGTCCGACTCTTTGCGACCCCATGAATCGCAGCACACCAGGCCTCCTTGTCCATCACCAACTCCCAGAGTTTACTCAAACTCATGTCCATCGAGTCGGTGATGCCATCCAACCATCTCATCCTCTGTCGTCCCCTTCTCCTTCTGCTCCCAATCCCTCTCAGGATCAGGGTTTTTCCTAGTGAATCAACTCTTCACGTGAGGTGACCAAAGTATTGGAGTTTCAGCCTCAGCATCAGTCCTTCCAATGAACACCCAGGACTGATCTCCTCTAGAATGGACTGGTTGGATCTCCTTGCAGTCCAAGGGACTCTCAAGAGTCTTCTCCAACACCACAGTTTTAAAGCATTAATTCTTCGGCACTCAGCTTTCTTCACAGTCCAACTGTCACATCCATACATGACCACTGGAAAAACCATAGCCTTGACTAGATGGACCTTTGTTGGCAAAGTAATGTCTCTGCTTTTGAATATGCTATCTAGGTTGGTCATAACTTTCTTTCCAAGGAGTAAGCGTCTTTTAATTTCATGGCTGCAATCACCATCTGCAGTGATTTTGGAGCCCCCCAAAATAAAGTCTGACACTGTTTCCCCATCTTTCCCATGAAGTGATGGGACCAGATGCCATGATCTTAGTTTACTGAATGTTGAGCTTTAAGCCAACTTTTTCACTCTAATCAAGAGGCTTTTTAGCTGTTGTGGGAGTGTGTAATTTCCTCGGTTCTGTCCCTGGTCACAAAAAAGTTTGAAGCGATGTATGTTAAAGCCCTCGGACAGGCCGTGTCTCAGCTCTTGGACAGATCAGTGTTAACAGCTCTTGGACAGACCAGTGTTACAGCTCCAAGTTACAGCTCAGTTTTATTTAGAAAATAAAAGGAAAATACATCCTCGAAGCATGAGGGCATGTCGACCCAAAAAACTCGAAGAGGAGAGAGAGAGTGCGCGCGTGCGACAGGGAGGGAGGGAGGGAGGGAGGGAGGGAGGGAGGCCCCTGGCCCTTTGGCTCCTCTTTTTATGTTTTTTCTCTTCCCCCCGGGCCTGGGCTAGCCAGGAGTGCTGTTTGTTCTACCTGAGGTCCTCACTCTGGTCCTGGGACCTTCCTTTGTCCTATTTTCAGAGGCTTTTCCCTTGTCTTTTAGCCACCACCATTCTGGACTCCTTATTCCTATTCTAACCACCAACAAAACTAAGCCTTCTTGTTAAGTGCTAGCAGATACAGTGTTAGCTTAGTAGGAATTGTAAGAAGAACTGGAGAAAACATTTCGCAGTGTGAGATGTGAGAGAATTGCATGGGCTGATGCAAAACATATAGGCAAGGGACTTGGAAAGCCTCTTTGCAATTCTGTAGTGATCCAGGAAGCAGGCCTGCCATGCCTAATAGCCCCCAGGGTGATGGCTGGTCCTGAAAATACTGTGGAAGGAACAGTGCAGTAGCCCTGGGCTAAAAGCTCCATGAATTCCTGAGCAGGACCATGATTTCCACTGGGCTCTTTGTGCCCAGAACATCTCTGTGGCTAAAGGTGCTGCCTGAGGAGGCATCCTTAGCTGCCTGGCAGAGAGGTCCTCAGTTCACTCTCACCCCTGGGGAGGGAGGGGACCAGTAAGGAGAGATAACTGATACGCATTGACATGTAGTGCCCAGAATCCTCCATAGTCTAGCTACATGGAGTCCCCGAGCCTTGGGATGGCTGGCAGTAGAAGCAGAGTGTCTTCTCACTCAGCCTTTGCAACTGTGCGAGGCTGGGGTGTGTGCCCCATGAATGTATCAGAACTAATGTCTCAAAGTGTTGGCTTTTATGGGAATTTCTTGAGAGAAGTTTCTCATTTGTTCACATAAATTATAAATTAAAAAATATTTGTAGATATAAATGAGTGTTTATAAAAGTGTCAGGCACTCCAAGATGAGGAGTGTTTTCAGCCCTATTTTCCCTGTGAGGTCATCATGTAGAGTAACACAGACATGAACTTTTTTCCAGGTCTGTGCTTTGGTTACTGTATTATTCTGCCTTGCCTTGGGGGCTGGGGGTTTCTCTGACCCTATTAGAGATTCTAGGGTAAAGGCTGATAATTAGAGCAGAAGAAATTGCAATACTGAAGGAACCCAGTGTAAAATAGCCAGCAGCCCACGTCTGTTTTTGTCCGTGCATAGAGTAGACTGCTACAGGGCATAGTCGGCTCTCTAGAACTATTCATTGAGTGAAAAATAGACCAGAAAGAGTTATTCTTGAAGACAGGAGAGAAACCTGACAATATTTCAAAATGTGAATCAGTACCTTGTATATAAGTTTCAAAATACTTTACTTAACCCCCCTCCGCCCCTTATTACTAGAGGAAATACCCTGCTTCTTCTAGCGGGATTTTTGTTTGTTTTTAGAAAGAAAAAAAAATACTATGTGGCCCATTTCTCAGGCTACTTTATTTTAAAATTCCCAGAATCCTCTTGAAGCAGTTTGAAAATCAGAGTATGTGCTAACAAGAGCAGCTGAGAAAGAAGGTTTTGGCTTGGGTATTGTCTAACCAGGTGGGCTGGGATCCTTGAACTTCAAGAAACTTTTGTGTTTCCAGCTGTACCAGGGGGATTAGTAGCTTAGTCTTACCTCATGGGAGCAAGTTTTATTGTTACCTCTTTTAGGGCTGAAACTGTAATGTTAGGGTTTTTTACACAGCCCCATCTGCTTCAGACACTCAGTATGCTTAGTTTTCTCCCCGTTGTGACCCCCCTCTTCCAAATAAGTTCTGTATCTGGAAGAGTGAATTCACTTTGAACATAGCAACAGATGTGCTTGGTAATATGTAAAATTCAGTCAGTTAGTTTTTGATCAATTCTGCTGTCATTGACTATCTAACACAGGCAAGGTGGTGTGCCAGCCTGGTGCGATGGGAACAAAGTTAACTAAAAGGTGGTCCCTGCCTTTAAGGGACCCAGTTGGGGCATATAAGGCAAAAGCATGAAAGAGTATAGTAGCTATAGGAAATTAAAAATTTAATAAGAAGCAAAAGGGAGAATACGCAGCCCATGATGAATTTCCAAATGAAGGCCACAGATGTTAAGAACTAGAGGAAGTCTGAGTTCTCTTTGATAAGGTTCCTCCTTGAGACGCAGCAGAGTCCAGAGTGAATGTTCACAGTGCAATTAGAGGGACACTTTGAAGGGGAACAAAGCTGCTTGTGTGGGAGCCAGGGGGAATGCTGGCCTCCTCAGCGTGGTCCGGAAATTCATTCTGTAACAAAGAACTGTAATTCCAAGTCAATGACACCTTCTAAATCCTCTCAGACTATGCCCAAAATTACAGAGGAGAAACGGCGAGTCAATTCTGTTCAGCCAGAACTGGATAGCTGTGTACTTTGCTCAAATGCCTGGGATCTAATGGCGATGGGACAGCAGCCAGGAGATAAAGCAAGTCAATACAGGACTGGAAGGGCTCTGATGCTGGAGCAGATAATGAGGAAGGGGCCAGGATTTGAAAGCATGACCTCTAAGTCTTCCTGTGTAATGAACAGAATATAATGGAGGGCTGAGATCTGAGACCCCGGTGCACCTGTGTTTGGAGCTGCCCAGCCAGTGGCCTGGCTGCATCCCTGGAGAACTTGGGTGAGCTTTATGGGAACCTGACAGACTCGGACTACTTTTACTGCTTGTTGAAGAGAACAGAAGACCAGAGGTTTTCTCTAAAGGCGAAAAGTACGTGACTTCGTGGTTAAGAACACTGGCATCAAGACCTGTCTCCCCCTCTTTCTGGCTGTGTGTGGCTGAGCAAGTCACTTACCCTTTCTGAGCTTCAGACTCATCATCTGTAAAATGAAAGAAAAAAATGGTAATCATTACCTTGTAATTATGAAGACTAAGTATGATAAGGGATTAAAAAACCTGTATAGGTATTATGGCCCATATGAGAACATGATAAATCCTACCTTTATTTTTAGTAAAGGAGATGATCTTGAAATGCCTGTTATAAATTGCTTTTTCATTCTTTAGGTTCTGGACCTGGATTAGAGGCAAAGTGGATATTATTCCATTCTTCCCCTTAGTTTTCCATCTATAGCTTTTGAGACGACAAAGAAATAATTCAACCAATGGATTGAGGATGGTGGGTTGAGGACAGGAAAAAGATTTAGAGAAGGGTTCCTGCTTCATAGCCTGAAAACCCAAACTTATTTAAAGCTAGAAGGACAGATCTCTGGAGGCATAGGCTGCTGAGGGACTGCAGTATTATTTCTCTCCTCTTAGAGAATCTGAGATACCTTAGGGTAGTGCTTCTTAAACACCGGCATGCATACAAGTCACCTGAGATTCTGCATTTCTAACAAGCTCCCAGGTGATGCTCCTGGTCCTCAAACCACCTTTAAGGTAGCAAACACCTGAGAGGCTTTGGCTCACTGAGTCCAGGGTGATTGAATCTCTTTATTACCTTCCCTGAAAATGCTCTTCCAGTTTTGCTTGCATTTCTCCAGTGAAGATAAGCTCCCCCCACTTGCTAGGCAGCCCTTCCTGTTTCTAGATGACAGGACATGATAGAAGTCTGTGTCTTTTTTTTTTTAAAGAAAGCTTAATTTTTCTAAACAGTGATTCTCAACTTAGACTGTGTGTTTCCATGCTTGTGTGTTTTTGTTTTTTATTGAAATATAGTTGATTTACAATGTAGTATTAGTTTCTGGTATATAGCAAAGTGATTCAGTTATACATATATACACTTACGCTTTTTTGTGTTCTTTTCCATTATGGTTTATTATAGGATATCAAATATAGTTCTCTGAGCTATGCAGTAGGACCTTGTTGTTTTATCTGTTTTATATGTAGTAGTGTTTATCTGTTAGTCCCAAACTCGTAATTTATCCCTCCTCCCTCCCCTGTCGCCCCACTCTTCCCTTTGGTAACCATAATTTGTTTTCTATGCCTGTGAGTACATTTCTGTTTTGTAAATAAGTTCTTTTGTGTCATAGTTTAGATTCCACACATAAGTGATATCATATAGTATTTGTGTTTCTCTTTCTGACTTATTTCACTTAGTATGATAATCTCAATGCCATCCGTAATGGCATTATTTCATTTTTTTAATGGCTGAGTAATAGTTCATGTAATGGTTCATCGTCTTTCTACATTCCTCTGTCGATGGGCATTTAGGTTGCTTCCATGTCTTGGCTATTGTAAATAATGCTGCTGTGAACATGGGGTAGCATGTATCTTTTTGAATTAGAATTTTCCCTGGACATATGCCCAGGAGGGGGATTTCTGGATCATGTGACAACTCTTTAAATTTTTTATTTAAATTTATTTATTGTTTCAGTTCAGTTCAGTCGCTCAGTTGTGTCCGACTCTTTGCAGCCCCATGAACCGCAGCACACCAAGCCTCCCTGTCCATCACCAACTCCTGAAGTCCACCCAAACCCATGTCCATTGAGTCGGTGATGCCATCCAACCATCTCATCCTCTGTCGTCCCCTTCTCCTCCTGCCCTCAATCTTTCCCAGCATCAGGGTCTTTTCAAATGAGTCAGCTCTTCGCATCAGGTGCCAAAGTATTGGAGTTTCAGCTTCAATATCAGTTCTTTCAATGAGCACCCAGGACTGATCTCCTTTAGGATGAACTGTTTGGATTTCCTTATTATTTATTAGAGGATAATTGCTTTACAATATTGTGTTGGTGTCTGCCATATATCAACATGAATCATATGATGACTAAACACGTGGAAGGTGTTCACCATCGCTCATTATTAGAGAAATGCAGAATATTTTTGTTTTTTAAGGAACCTCCGTACTGTTTTCTGTAGTGGCTGTACCAGTTTACATTCCCACTAACAGTGCAGGAAGGGGACTGTGTATCTTTTACTGAGCTGATGCTTGCCTCCTTATAATAGCATTCACTGGGGCTTCTCAGGTGGCACTAGTGGTAAAGAACCCATCTGACAGTGCAGGAGATGCAAGAGATGTGGGATTGATCCCAGAATCGGGATGAGCCCCAGGAGGAGGGCATGGAAACCCACTCCAGTATTCTGACCTGGACAATTACAAGGACAGAGGAGCCTGGAGGGCTGTAGTCCACGGGTTGCAAAGAGTTCCACATGACTGAAGTGACTTTGCATGCACACATGCTCCTCTCTCATTTTTGTGGCAGGGGTTGGTGTGGGGACGTCATATAGGAAATGACTAATTCTGGTGAGGATTTAACTTGGTTTTGGTCTTCTATGGAGGAAGTCCATGGATGGGCTGCTATGGTAGTAATGGAAGTTGGGGGTGGGGAAGCAGCAATCCCCTGAAAATATTTACAGAGTTTTGTTAGCATGTACATTTTCCTGGAGAGAGTTTCCATAGCTTTCAGTAGATTTTCAAATGTGTCTGTTCCCTCTAGAAGATTAAGGAGCATTGGCTTCCTACTTCATGGAATGCTGTGTCCCTCACACATCTTCTGTTTGGAAGGCTAGACCCTCCCAAATCGCTGTGTCTTTTGTCTGTGTGTCTCTCTTAAAAAAATTTTCTTTTTCTGTAATTCTTTGTGTAACATGGTTTGAGGCACCCAGTTCATCCTACCAAATTTTCCTAGTTTGTCTGTGTCCTTCTAGGGTTGGCCCCCCCGTATCATGCACAAGCTAAGCTCCAGGAGTCATCTGACCAGCCAGAAAGGTAAGACATATCCCCTTGGTTTGACCTGAGACTTAAACTTCATTTCTTCTTTAAAGTATGTCTTCTTTGGAAACCTCAGTGTACTTGATAGTGCAGTCCATTTGGAATGTTTATGTTGCAGATTTTTTAAAAGAAAATTCATTTTTTAGAGTTTGTTGATAAATGTAACAGAGCTGGGCCGGGGGTTGGCTCTGCTTTCAGGTGAAGTTTGATCTAGCAGCTCAGGCACATTCACCAAGGACCTAGCTTCTTGTTTTCCCTCTGCATAGTCAGAACAGTTCCCAGTCATTCACACGTGTACTATAGTGAGCCCCATTTTCCACCATCCTGAATGCTTTGTATTGTTTTTGGACCACATATGCCAGACCTGATATTTATTGCTTTGACACATCTTGTTAGCCCATAACCCAGATGATGCCATCTCTCCCATCAGCTTCCCTATTCAGCTTAGGGTCATCTTCAGATCTGATCAGCATGCCAGTAGATTTGTGATGTTGAACCAGATACCTTCAAGAACAGAGCCATAGCTTGCTGCCTGGACACTCCTGCTGATTGGCGCCATGTACCCTTTGAATGAACAGTTCTCAGAGTGTATTTTGAAGGATCCTAGACTACAGGATGATTCTCAAAAATGAAACCCTATAATCAAATACATAGGGATCGGGCTATAGACCATGACCCATTCTTGAAGATTCATGATGCTTATGAGTACATTTAAAAAATCTAATAAAGGGAATTGTTAAACACAGTTTTCTAAATATTTTTGACCATAAATTCTCCTCCCCTGTCCTGCTAATAATGATATCACCTAATAATGATCTGTAAACAGATATTCTCGAGAGCACAGTCTGAGGGAGAAATGGCTCACGTAGATGTTCAACCAGTTAGCAGTTGTTTAATTATCTTATCATCTGGTCCACGTTCTGTTTTTACCCACAAGGGTAAGATGAGAGATAATGTAAAATGCCTTGCTGAAAACCAGTTTATTTTGCCAGTCTTTCACCTATTCAGAAAGGAAATTATTTAAAACCTGGGGCTACTCTCATCCTCAGTCTGCCCAGTGAAGCTTGAGTGCCCAATAGATGGGTGTTTTCTTAGGTTTTAAGGGCAGAAGGCAGACATATGAGGAGACTCTTAGGGAAACCCAGAGCCAGGGCGTGCTTGTCATCATTTGCAGTAGTAATAGTCATGGATAACTCAGTTACTGAATGTTTACTTTATGCCAGGCACATCACTCAGGGCTTCATATGTAGTATCTCCAGGAACTGTAGGAGTTGGGCAATACTGTGGTCCTTATTTTATGAATGGGGAGCTGGAAGCATCAAGAGCTTGGAAAAGTTACTCACGGGGACACAGCTAATGAGAAAAGGGGCCAGGTGTCAGACCCAAGTTTGACTGACCCTAAAGCCCATATGTGCATCAGTTCACTGTATTTTTTTTTTTTCTTACAATCACCTAGTCATCAGGCATCTGTTAGATGTTGACTTTGGCTATGGCTCGTTATTTGGTGAAATTGAGGACATCAACAGAGCAACAGTCCTTGCCTTAAGGTGCTGACACTTCATCTGGGGGAACTTTTGTTGTTGAATGAAGACAGTGCTTATTAGCAAGCAAAAAGAAGGGAATGCATGAAACATGAAAGCTGGATACCACACAGATGACATCTCCACAGCTTGCTTTCAGAGACCCACTTGCCTGCGCATGTCTCCCTCCCATTCTTCTGCTCTAGCTGTTTTCACAAATGCCCTCCTTGGTCTCTGTCTCTCCCTCATCCTCTTGGCCTCTGTGTGTCCCCAGGGAAACCACTAACCTCTTGGCTCCTCCGTTCTCTGTCAGTGATGAACAGCTGACACCCACAGCACTTGGAGGTGACCTAGTTTGAGTGAAATGCTGGCTTTTCAGTTACATCTTCAATAGGCTGAATTGGCTGCTTGTCAGTGGGCTTATGTCACCTCATGACTGTGTCAGTTCCCTTCTTGCCTGGCTTCCTGTTAGTAAGTATCCTCAGGATGCTCTTGGAAGCCAGAAGGTGTAAGAGGCCTGGTAAGGGAGCCAAAAAGAAAGGGAGAGAAAAGCAGAGAAGACCTGCCCTTTCCTGGAAAAAAAATTTGTACACTAGGGGGAAAAAAATCTCATTAGAGTGGAGGGAGGGAAATTTCTGAAGGTATCTCCCTGCAGAACAATTCTGCTTTAAGAAGGACATTAAAATTTTTTTATTTTTTTTGACCCACTCTGACCTCCTTTATCCCCCACCTTGCCCTTCCTTCCTGTTTGGCACTTTTAAAATGGTATTACTTCTCTTCCACAATAGTGACCTGCTGGGAGTAATAACAGAGACATTTCCTCTCCTGTGGTTCTAGTTGTCTTTTTAATGATGATCCCCTCCTTACCCCTACCCCTCTGCTGCCTTTCATAAACATGTTCTCAAGGGCATGGGTAGAAAACCTTCAGGGGTGTGCTTGTGTGCCCCAAAGGCTAGCTGTGTTTGAGGCTTGATTTCCCCCCACTTCTGGGGCTGCAGCAGCCTGAACCCACCCCTTTGCAAGGTGAACTGCTGCCTTAAGTTTGGATGGTACAGACTTGGAGGTTTGGCTCTTATATTTGAGGGTAATAGTAATTGTGTGAGCTCATTCCCAGGAAAATTCCTCTAGGGATTCGAGGTGCTTCTAGCTCAGTGAAGTTGGAGTAAATTTCAAACAGCATTGAGGATGCTTGCCTGCCCAGTCTTGCCTGAAGCAAGTCATCCTGGGCAGTTCCATGGTCCTCTCCAAGGACTGCCTCTTTAGAGGGCAAAGTTCATGTTCACAGGAATCAGAACAGATGAGCCACTTGGAGTTTTCTGTAGGTCACTTTCTCCAAAAGCATGGGCTCATAATCTTGAAGTCTCCTCTTAGTTTTTTCCACCAAAATACTGTTGCTCTCAATGAAGGCTTATCTCCCAGAGTTGAAAGCCTAAGGGAGCGGTTCCTCCTCTCCTGCAGCTCTTCCTTCCTTTGATTAATGAGTTCACTCAGTTCACCCGGTTGTTTGTACATCTAGTAAACGTTTGACTGCTTCACTGCTGGGTGCCAGGTGAGCAAAACAGAAAGGTTCCTGTCCTCATGAGCTTTGTGGGGCAATGGGGAAAACAGTGTCCAGCTGTAGAAGGCAACCATGTGGCCAGCCACCGGGAACCCTGCTGTGGAGAGGATGACCATGGTGTTGGGAGGGAGAAGCAGAGGAGACCCGGGCAGGGTCGTCAGGCAAGGTCCATCTGAGATGGTGAAACCTGAGCCAGGGGTCAGCTGGCTGGAGACCTGGCAAGGTCTGTGGAACAGTCCCAGGAGAGGGTCGCTATGTGTGAAAGTTCCTTGTTGGAAATGAACTTGGCACCTACCGGAAACTGAGAAGAAGCCGAAGCAGAGAGAGGGAGTTGGAGAGGAGCTTGGAGGGGTGGGTGAGCAAGGCCTGGGTGCCGAAGTCCTGTATGTTATCTTAAAAAGAAAAAAAACAGAACTCATGAGATGTGCAACTCATTCCATGACATTGCTTTCTGTTTCTGTCAAGTGGTTTGAAGAAAAGCAGTGTAGTGTAGTGGTTAGCAGTGGACTTGAGATCTGTGCGCATGTCTGAACCCCACTGCTGCCGCTTGCTGTCTTTATAACCTCAGGCAGCTCATTTAACCTTCCTGGGCCTCAGTTTCTACATCATAAAATGGGGGCAACTCATAGTACCCACTTTGTGGGACCAATTTGAAGATTAAACGAACTGACATATGTGCCTAAGACATAGCAAGAACTCCATATATGTTGTTGTTTAGTCACTAAGTCGTGCCCGACTCTTTTGTGACCCCATGCACTGTAGCCCGCCAGGCTCCTCTGTCCATAGGATTCTCCAGGCAAGAACACTGGAGTGGGTTGCCATGCCCTCCTCCAGGATGTCTTCCTGACCCAGGGATTGAACACACATCTTCTGCGTTGGCAAGTGAATTCTTTACCACTGAGCCACCAGGAAAGCCTGTTATAAAAAAGCTGATGAGTATTAGATTGACTGTCCAGGAGGGTGTCCCTTCTTGTCCTGTGGCTTTGTGCAGTCCTTGGCATAAGGATGTGCCCGCAGATGTACACATCCGATTTTGAGATGGACACTCCCAAGGCAGGCTGGGCTGATACAGTGTCCTTGGCCTGAGGCAGCTTCATGGTAATGCCTATTCTCTCCTTGGGTGGTGCTTGGATGTCTTCCTGTTGCACTGAGCATCCAGGTCCCAGGTCTTCCAGGGCAGTGTGGGCTTCATCAACCTGGAGCCTTTTGTTTCTTCCCTTCCTCAGATGGAGGGGACTCTTGGTTGAAGTGCTCATTGTGATTCTCTTTGGGGATTGGAGGTTCATTTCAGCTCGGCAAACATTTGTTGGTCATTGGCAGTGTTAAGCTGAGGTGCTAGGTGCTGGGGAATACTGGGAATCCAGCCCACTCCCTACCTGGAGGAAGGTAATACCTAGTTGGGGGGTCGGGCTCATGGACCTATAATTCCAGTTTAAACTAGTTAAATGGGAGCCTGTGGGACCAGAGGAAGGGTCTTCGGCCCCAGCTGTGGCTTTCAAGAGCACATCCTAGAGGAAGTGCCCAGTGAGTCATCAAGAGTGATAAGAGTAAGGCAGAGATGGGAGAGGCTTTCCGGGAGGTAGAAAGAGATAGAAAAAGCCCGGGGTGGGGGTGGGCGGCAGTGGGGAGGGGGAGGGAAAGCAGCAAACATTTTGATAAGATGGAGGAGGAAAGGACAGCATGGAGGCTGAAGCTGCAGAACAAAATGAAGCTTGTGTGCTTTCCTAGGGACTGTGGGATGGAGCCTGCAGGCCATGGGGCCCCTGGGGGATCCCAGGAAGGGGCTTCTGTGCTCCGAGCATTATAGTTGGACCTTTCTGATGGCAGAGTGGAGGGTGGATGTGGGGGGAGGGGAGGGGCATCAGCATGCATAGCCAGGAAGACTGCGGGAGGCCGTGGCTCTAGTCCAGTTGAGAGGTAACAAGGACAAAGGTAGGGCTCTGGTCGCTGGTGTGTGGGGGGGGTGAACTAGACGGAAATCAGGAGATACGGGCAGGCTTTGGTGGAGAAAGGCTCCGTGGGGGACAGATCCCACAGAAGGTGGCTTTCAAGGATGTTGGGACATAGGACAAAGATCCTGTTCATGGACGCGGGCACTGATTCTACTTCCTGCTTCCCCCCCAGGGTGATGATGTCTCCTGAATGCTGAGTTCTGTTCAAGGACCAGAAGATCCCCATGTGGGCAAACACTTCCCTAAACAGAAACACAAAGAGTTTTGAGTTAAATTCTCAGTTGGTGATGTGTGTGTATAAAATAGAAAAGACAGTAATGTACAAAGATTCAGTCTTCTCAACCCTCGTAGGACCCTTAGGCGAAGAGTGTCGTCATGTCATGTGTTAGGCTTGTGAAAATCCTGGGCCTAGGAGTGGCAAGCGGGGCTAAGGAATGAGAAAACCTACGCAGCATGTGTGCCTCCTCTGTGTACCCACGTGGCCCCAGCAAGTTTTATAACCGTGACTGACTGAGTACATGATGAATTTCTAGCAGGTATCTGTGTGCTATCTCTCCTAAGCGAGTCTGTAGCCCCCAACACGCCTGCTCTTTCATACTCTCCCAATTCCTGCAGGTCATCTGTTCAAGGGCGCGGTTTTCCTGAATCCTGTCATGGTTTTGTAGTACTCTGTGCAGTGTGTATCATTTACAACATGCTGGGTTATCTGATTATTGTCTTCATTTCTGTTCACAGTCTCACGAGGAAGGTGTTGGCCACCACTCATGGCAACTGGAACTGTGTTTCCAAGAGGTTAAATAACGTGCCCAGATGGGGAGGGAGGTGAGAATCAAACCTGCATTATTGGACTGTTTTTTCCACCATGTTGAGTTGCATTTACTGAAATGGACACCAGTAGTGTACAGTTTCTGTTTGGAATCTTCCTGGGAAGGAATGAACAAGTGAAAAACAGCCCCACAGTCAAGTCCACACAGCCCCCAAAACTTCTATCCTTGCATATCTGCCCCTTCTGCCACCCGTGAAGGCGATTCTGCTTATCCCACCCTGGCAAGACTTGAAAGCTGATCCCTCAGCTGAAATGACCAGATGGAGTGAGCAGTATGTTATTATTATTTAATAAAGCATGTGTTGTTCCCTATTTGGCACTGCGGCCAAGTCACTGTTCTAGCAGGTGGTGGGTAACTGGACCCAAGCCCCCTGATTCTGGCTCAGGAACTCCCTGGTCCAGCCTTTGATAACAGAACAAGAGGAGAAAACAGTGACATAGGACACTTCCTGTCCCAAAGGGGATGTGATACAGGACACCTGAAACAACAGGCAGAAGAAAAACTTCACTAGAGCTGCTTGGGGAGAGCCAGCCCCAGCCCGCCCTCCGCAGGTCATCTAAGATCTGGTGAGGAGTGGGATCGGGCCAGCTCACTCAGTGGATTACAACATGTGCTCTGTGGGCTTGGCACAGGTTTACCGCTGACATCCCAGCTTCTGCCCTCGTGAGGGGTGCAGTTCTGTGATGGGGAGCAGCAAGCAACCAGGCAATAAAAATTATTATGATGAGATTTAATTTTTTATTCAGAAAGGAGAGGGCTTGTGGGAACCCAGAAGGAGGGTTCCTAAATTATCCTGGAGAAATCAAGGACGTCTTCCAGGAGGAAGAGGAGTCTAGGCTGGGAGTTGAAGGGTGAATAGGAGTTTGACCATGCAGCGTTGCACAGGCTTTAATGGTCATAGGTGGAAAAGAAACAAGAAAGATTGTTTTAATAATTATAGTAAAAATAGAAAATTAAAACTTCATTGCTAGTCTTTCTACCACTTCTGTAACTCATTCTTATTAGAGATATAATCCACATAGCATATGGGGGCAGGCAGAAAGGGTTTATGTTTGAATGATTGTTTCTGGGCTAGATATATGCAAATGAGAAGGCTTTATTTTATAAGGTAAAATGTCTGAAAGCCTGAGTCCTAGATTAAAGTCATCCAACATTGTTTTGATTTCTTTAAGCTGGCGCATATCCAACCAGTAATTCAGTTCAGGGCCCTGAAATTTACCTGTTTGAAACTGTCACAAGTCCAGGTGAGTCACTTGCAGTGGAAATGTAAAAAGTCTGAGAGTTTGGATATTTCAGTCAAAATCTCAACCCTGCCAGAGGCTATACCTATGAACTTGGGTAAATCACATCACTTCAACTAAAAATGAGAAATTAAGCTCTTTTTATTTGCTTATTTGTCCATCAGTTTATTCCCCCCTGACCCTCCCCGCCTTTTACTTTGAAAAGCCTACAGAAAAATTGCATGGAGAGAATAAAGGCAGTGTGTGAGTGTCTGTAGACATACACAAATATATTTATTTTTGCTGAACTTTTGAAAGTAAGTTGCAGACTTCATGGCACTTCCCTCCTAAAATAACTGTCTTTTCCTAGTTTAGAATGGTGGAATTATCAAATTATCAGAAACTTTTATATTGATGCAATACTCTTGTCTGATGTTCAGCCCATGTTAGAAGCTCCATTATGGTCTCAACTATGTCCTTTATGATTATAAGCTCTGTTTCTGATTCGGTCTAATCAAGGACAAATGGTATTCAATCTTTCTGGTGTCCTCTGATCAAGAATGTGGTTCCCCAGTGTTGTTTCTTTGCCAAGTGGACGTTTTGGAGGCATTCGCAACAGGCATTTTGCAGAGCCCACAACATATTCACTCAGCAGTTCTCGCTGAGTGGACAGCTCCTATATGCCAGGCCCTGTGCTGGTGGTAGGAAAACATCACTGTCAGGGCCAGTGTGATCTTTTTCCTTTTGGAGCTTGTCTAGTGGGAGAGCCTAACGAGAAATAAGCAAATTGTGGAAAAGGAAAAGTGCTGGGAGGGACTGGAGAGAATTCCTGGTTGGACACACATCTGGAAAAGAAAGAAAATAGGCTTGAGATGAGACTGAGTGGGAAGAGCATTAACTTCTGATGATGTGACTAAGGAAGGCCTGTCTCTTAGGTGGTGGTATTTAAGTTGAGATCCAAGGAAAGAGAAAGTGCCAAGGGAAGAGAAAGGGAGCAGGTGTTGACTGCAGTCCTGGCAGAGGGAATTGCATATGCAAAGGCCCGGAGGCTGGGGCATGTTTGGCCTGGTTGAGGAACTGAGCAAAAGGGCATTTTGATTGCAGAATGATGGGTGGGGAGCAGGGGGGATGAGATGAGCTTGATGCCGTGGGTAAGGGTCAGATCAAGGAGTGGCTTTTCGACCTCATTTTAGATACAGTGGGAGCCATTGGAAAGTTGAAAACTGGGGCACCTCATGAACTGAGGCACGTTTTGTAAAGATCACTGGCTGCTATTTGAAGCACCTCTGAAGGTAGTTGCTAGGTTGAAATGAAGTCTCTTCCGCAAATTGAAAATGATTGTACATTGAAGGTATTGTTTGCAAGAATCAGAGGTACCACAAAAGATGATTTTAAAAATTCTGAGTTATTTTTGTATTCGAAATTAGACTTGAGTAATTTCTGACTCCGCCTTCCAGAGAGCTTGGTGGGGTCATATCTTAACGTCTTCATCTTGTGTTTGGTTTGTCACTGATGGGAGCTGACATCCTTGCACTCTAGAAATGACCCAGTGGTCCCATTGCCTCCCAGGCAGCTTGTACCTTGGTGGGAGGCTGGCGTCTCTGGGGAATCTTGCCCCTGCTGGCTGTGGAGCTCTCTTCCCTGTGTCCTTATTCCAGCTTCTTCCCAGAGCCCACTCAGCTTTGCTTCAGCTCCTTCCAGTGGACCACACTGGAACCAAACCAGAGCTTATTAAGAGGAAACAGGACAGGAGGCACAGTGATGTGGTTGCCTCCGGGCACCGGCTGTTCCCTCTGCTGGAATGCTTTTCCTGTCCCATTCTCTTGAGCAGCTGCTGCCCAGGGAATCCTTCCTCCCCTGGCCACCCTCACTATGCCTGATCACTTTATTACATGCATGCATAGGGTGATCCCTTGTCTTCAGAGTGTATGGTTCTGTTTTGAATAATGCATGCATGAATGTCTGTGAACATTCAATTACTGTTAGTCTCCCCTACTTGGCTGTAAACTCTGTGAGGGGCGGGAACATGTCTGTGGTTGCTCATCACATCACCCCAGTGTACTCCCCTGCTTAACCCTTTGGTGGCCGGGTTCTCCAGAGCACCGCTAGATACAGATGGAAGCTTGCCCAGTGTGTGCACGTGGGTGGCTCCCAAAGCTGGAGGGCATGGCTCTTTCTCCCAGGGGCCTGAACCAGTCAGTTGTTGGCAAATCCTCTCTAGACTTCGGAGAATGCAGTAAGATGGAAATGAGAGAGTGTAGGAATGCTAAGTGTTAATAGAGTGTTGGGAGATACCGGGCATGTCCTGTCCTTAGCCCCAGGAGCTCAGGACCCCTGAAATAATAGTCACCCTTTTACCTTCAGAACAGGCCATCAGGCACCTCCCTCTTTGTTTCCCTGATCTCTCTCCCGCCTCTCCCCTTTTACATCTCCTGTCCCCATGTTGAGATTTTCTAGAGAGGAACCGGGGTGTGTTTCATTTTTCTGTTCTATGCCAAGTCTCCACGAGGGAGAGGATGCTGTGCAATCAGAAGTGTTTTCCCTTCTCAGCTTCTTCGTGAGGACACTGCTCTGAGTGAATGTCCTGTTTTATTGAAGACCTGAGCCAGCCTCAGCAGGAGCCCTTATTTCACTTGGATTGTATTTATTCCCCAGTGGGAATAGATACACTGGTTCTGGGCAGATACACTTCTGTGTGCTCACTTCCCTGGGATGTCTGCTGGACAGCCTTTTGAATGGAAACTTAGAATCCCTGTGGCAGTGGGTGGAGAGAGGTAGCAGCAAGATGGAGGGACTCTTCCTGGGTGATCCTAGAGAGGGATGCAAGCATGTAGCAAGCAGCCTTGCTCCTTGACCTCCCGATAAGAATAAAATATTAACAGTCAGAGGTCAGAGGCTCAAATGTCTATGAAGACAAGGCAGGTGGGGAGCTCTCCTACACTTGAAGGCTGTATTCTCTGGTTAGCCCCAGTCTTCACCGCTCCCATTTGCCCTGAAGATAAAAAAGACTGATGATTTTAAAGGAGCAGGCTTCTTCAGTGGGCACATAGTTGCGTTTCTTTTGTGGGTGTTAGTTGTTTGGGGTGAGGACTGTGGTAAACCAGAAGTCCTGTGGTTACTCACGAGGTCAGTGCCTCCACTCACGGCAGTTGTTGGCTTGTGAGGATGTGGACCCAGTGTCACCAGATAATCTGGGTTTCTGAGAGACTTTTGAGATCTGGATTTGTATGTAGAATTACCTGATTTTTAAATGTTGACAACAAACCCAAGTTTCAGAAAATTGTGTGTGTGTCAAACACAGCTTCCCTGTGAGTTACCTTTTCCCTGAAGACTGGCAGTCCCCAGACTAGCGCAAGGTGGGTCATCAGGAAGGCTCTGTTGCTTTGATTGGCAGAACACAGGCAAATGAGTATAGATGAGAGAAGGATTTAAACCCAAAGAAGAGCTGCAGGGAAGCTGCCTGGGGAGGTGGGGGGAGATGGCTTTGGCCCAGGGAGACACCATCAGCCCGCCTCGCTGAGCCTCAGCTTGCTGGTGAATGAAATGGGGCCAGTGGCATTTGTTTCTTAGAGCATTTCTGGATGTCCTGCCCAGAGCTCAGTAGCTGTCACTCCAGCAATCCTTCAGTGCACTTGCTCACACTGCACTTGGCATGGCCCCTGGGTCTTCCTGCTGGTTTTTAAAGAGCCCCATGCTCCCAGTCCCCACATGGGCTCATCTTTCCCCTGTGACCCCTGAGGCATCACAGGGTCCTGTCCCTTCTGTTTCTGCTGGTTCTCTTGAATCCCTTCCCTCCTCTCCTGCCACCATCCTCTCCAGGTTGTTGTTGTTCAGTCGCTCAGTTGTGTCTGACGTTGTGACCTCATGGACTGCAGCGCACCAGGCTTCCGTGTCTTTCACCGTCTCCCGGAGTTTGCTGAAACTAATGTCCATTGAGTCAGTGATGCCGTCCAACCATCTCGTCCTCTGTCATCCCCTTCTCCTCCTGCCCTGAATCTTTCCCAGCATCAGGGTCTTTTCCAATGAGTCGGCTCTTCACATCAGGTGACCAAAGTATTAGAGCTTCAACTTCAGCATCAGTCTTTCCAATGAATACTCAGAATTGTTTTCCTTTAGGATTGACTGGTTTGATCTCCTTGCAGTCCAAGGGACTCTCAAGGGTCTTCTCCAAACCACAGCTCCAAAGCGTCAGAAAGTACTCAACAGTACTCTTCCAGGTATCCACTACCTTTTCCCTGGATTGTGTTGTTTCAGTGCCTCTAGCCCTGCTTCCTCCTAAATCTCCCGATTCCTATTTCCAAATGAGCTTCCCTACACAGAGCTGTGTCTGCCTCAGTGTCTGCTTCCCCCAGACCTGTGGGCGGTGGCTTCCCGGCCTGGCCTGTGTGCTCCCTGTGGCCTTGGCTTCCCACCACTTTCTCAGTCTTCTCTGCTGCCAACCTCCCCAGACTCCTCTCCTGTCCCCCACCTCCCTCACCTCCCATGTGCACCCCAGTCTCTCCACTTTCCGTCATTTCCTCAGACTGGCCATGTTCTTTCCAAGAAAGGTCACTGTTCATTCGGTGAACCCTTGAAAGGACCTGCCTCAGATTTCTCGTCACCGCTCCTTATCTATACCCATCACATTGTAAACTTTTCCTTGCTGCATGTCCCAATGGTCATGAGTATACAGTAACGTGCATTAACTCGTCCGTGTCTGGCTTTCTTACCAGACTGAAGCTCCAGAAAGCAGTACCAGGCTTGGCTGTCCTGTGCATTTTTCGTGTTCATTGAACGAATGTATTAATAGATGTCTCTTTGTATCTCCTTGTTCACCTGCACCTGCAGAGAAATGGAAGGACTTGCTGTTCCCTGCATGCACTTCAGGTCATTCTGTGCCAGGACTCTGGCATCATCTGCCTAGCTTAGTCCTCCTCCTACCCACCATGGGCTGTACCACGTTGGACAGGTCGCTTGAGCTCTCTGTCTTCGTTTCTTCAACTGTAAAATGGAGCTGATGATAGTACCTACTTGGCAGCATCCCTGCCCCACCTCTGGATAGCTGTGTTCTCCTAGGTTGCTTTACCTCCCCATGCTTGGGTTTCCCCACGAGTGAGATGCCGATGGGGTGACAGTATCATCGTCCCCAAGTTAGGAGGAGTAAACCAGGGAACGCAAGGCAGTGCCTGACTGCTGCCTGGCACATGCCCCACGTAGTAAGTGACTCTTGCTGTTCCGATTGTTATTAGTCTAGCAATGGTTCTGACACAAATTAGAGACCTGTGTTTCTGCTAATGCTTCAGGGTCATCTGTGAGAAGTAAATTCAGTTGTCCTGGGGTCCATCTTGTACTAACCTTTTCATGGTTTGTTGGTGGGGGAAGAGAGGATTAGATGGAACAACCCTCAGTCTAGTACTTCTCTTTTGACTTATTCTCAAGCACTTATACCTTGGACCTGTTAATTGCCTCGAAAATAAAGAATTAGCAAGATAGTTTCATTTTTCTTTATTTTGCCACTGGTGCAGCCTCAGGACCTATATCGGAGCAGCCTTCCCATACACCCCGCCTCAGACCCTGTCCTCAGTTGCTCTCCACCTCCTACGTGGAAGGAAGTTCATTTCCTTCAGAGGACTTTTCCTATTGATGACTTTATGTTCTATCATCTTCCTTCCCAGACTATAAATTCCATGAAGTCAGACTGGATTGCTCACTGTAGGAAGGGAAGTACCAGGGATAGAAGAAAAGAAAGGACCTATAGACGTCCTTAGATAAACCCAAGGTCTAGGATTTTGATCTGGTGTCAGCTCTCATCTGGGGACTGGGAATGATAAGAAACAGGAAGGCAGCTTTCTCTGTATCAATGCAGGGTGACTTGGCTGCTGGTGGATTCTCTAAACTTCACACAGATCTTCCTTCTGCAGAGCCTGTCAGTTTCCAAGGAGAACGCACAGCCTCTTCACCCCATTGCAGCCAAAGATGTTTTCTCCTTGGTCAGTTAGTGCTTGTTGCGGGCCTCCTGGACCAGCTGCTGTTTCTGGACCGTCTCTGGATGACCTAGGTCATTGTGGAAAGAGAACAGATAGTAGTAATAATAGCAAGTAACATTCACCTCTGGAACTTTGCCTCCATTCTTAGTAACTTAATGAGACTTTTATTGTCTCCATTTTATGGAGGAAGAAACTGAGGCTTAAAGAGCATAAGTTACTAGCCTAAAATCATAAAATTTATCAGTAGCAGGGCCAATGTTTAAACCATGTCATTTGTCTTAGAAGCAACTGCTGAACTGTGGAAGACTTCAGATCACTGAAGTTTGGCTGTGGGATGTGTCGTGGGCAGGGAGAGATGGGGAGAGAAGGGGAAGGAAATGTTGCGGATTTATCTTCGTAATTTTCCTTGGCTTTGGCTAATATTAAAATTATTTTGAGCACTCCACTGACAAAGGCGGAAGAGAGAACCCAATTCGATATTAAATATTTGCAATGGAAAATTCACAAAGTCTTTTTGAATGGAAGATATTTCCGAGTAATTCCCATGGGACTAATTCGGCCAGTTGTTGCTTCTGCTGCACGCTTCCTGTGGTTGCTTCACTGTTCTCAGAAATGAACATTCCTGACTTTGAAGTCGTGGGGTTACGCCAGGCGAGATGCTGAACTCTGCCTTGGTTTCCCAGGCAATGCGTGAATAAAAGGGAGAGGGCTGTGTAGGGTGCTTCATTGCTTGCCTGTGACTCTGGGCTTTACAAAAATTACATTAAGTTTGGCGTCTCCAGGCAGGGAAGTGGGATCTATCACTTCCCAGTCTTCATACCCCAGTAGCTAGTGCCTAGTGCCATGAAGGGTGCTCAGCACTCTGTATGCCCTAACTCTTGCAGTCCTCACAACTGCAAGGTCCCAGTAACCCTTAACCCTCTTTTATAGACTAAGACAGAGGCTCAGAGAGGGTAAAGTTCTGGGCCCACTTGGCCTGTGGCAGAGCTGGGACAAGAAGCCAGTTCTGTTAGATTCAAAAATCCCATGCTGCAAATTACTGCACTC
Source organism: Capricornis sumatraensis (assembly GCF_032405125.1). Taxonomy (NCBI): domain Eukaryota; kingdom Metazoa; phylum Chordata; class Mammalia; order Artiodactyla; family Bovidae; genus Capricornis; species Capricornis sumatraensis. Next base: position 53,020,486 of record NC_091077.1, read on the forward strand.
TGTGCCAGAACTGTGTTCAGAACTTAGAACTGGTTGATGGAGGGCCTGGAGATCATTCCATACCCCTGGCCACCATGGGCCAGAACTGCCAGCACAGGGGAGGGAGGGGTGCTCCCCTTGTCTGACTGGCTTGGCCTGTCCCCTGCCGCATCCCCATGGGTGATTTCAGCCTGGCGTCCATCCATGCAGGGGAAAGTGAGTGAGAGTAGCTGCTCACTTGGTGTTGGTGGCCCACACTGAGAGCCTTTGGGCAAGAAAACCCTCATGTATGAAGTGGCCCTGCCCATCGCTTCATCATGGATTGCTTCATCCAGGCAGCCCGAATTACTGGTCGCTCTGCTGGAGTCTGATTTCTGATGAGGTAGCATCTGGGAAGTAAACTGCAGGAGGACAGGGCTTTTGTGAAATATGTTCACTGCTGTGTTGCTGGTATTGGGTATATCACCTGGTGTGTTGTGGGGCTTAATACGCAGTGGTTGCATCTTTACTCATCACAGGTCTTTTGCTGACTGTTGACTCCTCCAGTCTGACTCCCCTTCAGCCAGACTTCCTCATATGCTGTTTCTTTTGCATAAAATGCTGTTTGCTCTGCATATCACACTGTTCTGTGGTGATGGAACATCATCCCTCTCCCCTTCAGCTTAAATGTCGCCTTTTTAGATTGGGCCTTCCCAGGTCTCCCTGGAGGCTGGCCCCCATGTCTAAATGGTGTCTCTGTGTTAATGCTCTCATAACACCCTATACTGTAAGGTATGTGACCCAGTTTATAATGATGTATGTATGAGTGGCAGTGTTGAACATCTGGCCTTTCAGTGAATTGTTAGCTCCACAAGAGCAGAGATCTGTCTGTTTGGCTCACTCTTGTCCTGGGATGTGGTAGGCACTCATTAAACACTTGAGAGTGAGTGAGGTCTTTACCCTCCCCTCTGACACTACACATCTGCCTCTGGAGTGATGGCTTCTAATGTTTTGACTGTTTAAAGCTGAATGAAGAGTTTTACCTCCACACCTGCCACCCTCCCCACCATCCCCAGCCACTTCCATCCCATGAATCAGACTCCCTGCATCATGGAAGGGAGTGGTTTCTTTTCCCTTTGGACCTCAGAATGCTTAGGTTCACAGAAGGCTCTGTCTGCCCTCATCATAGTTACCACCCCCAGGCCAGGGCTGCTGCTTTGAGGGCCACTGGTTATTACTTGAGTATTTTAGGATTCTTAAGAGTCATGTATGAGTCTTAGTTCTCAACCGCTGAGTCAGTAGGCAAGGTGAAAGGAGGTGTGTGTCTGCAGACCTGTCTGGCTATCTGTCTCTCTTCCCCCCTCATGGTGTCTTGCTAGCCTTGAAATAAAAAGAATCTTGCACTAGGGACATTGGAAGAGGTTGGGAAAAATCAAAGCCCATCATCCTTCTCATCAAGTAGGAACTGGCTTAGTGCAGTCTGGGGTGAGCAGAGAGCTCTCACGTTTGAGGCCGGAGCAGGAGGGAAACACTTGTACAAAACCTGCAGGCTGGGAGCTGTCGCTAGGCTCCAGTGCTCTAGGCCTCTCTCATAGGAGGCCGCTCTGAAGGATAAGACCTGCAAGAGAGACCAGAAATCCTGTCTGGGTCCTTCCTGTCTGGCTCTTTCCTCTTTCCTGTTTCTTATTGATGAGCACCACTCAGGCTCATCCACGCTTGGCCCTTCCTCATCAGTATTGGCTTTCAGCTCGCCCGGCCGACATCCTGTGGACGCTGCAATTCAGACAAACAGCAAGATCATCAAAGAGCAAAGCATGAATGAAGAACTGCTTTATGACATGCCTTCAAAGTGTCCTTTTAGGAGTTCAAAGGATGTGGAGAGGAGGCAGGGGAATCAAAGGAGACAGGGAGAGCGATGAACTCTCCAAGGGATCATTGGGTTTTTCACTGTATATTTCCTATGATGCTTGTGATTTAAAAATCAAAAGTAATCCCAGCCCTCAAGGGTTCTCTGTGTGCAGCTCTGATGCACAGAAGGACACAACTCAACCTTGCTGGCTGGAAGGCTTTGACTCCTACCTTCTAAGTCACCCGTTTGGCATCTGCATTTCCTCTTTGGACCTTGAGCGAATATTTTGATCTGGAAAGACTGTGTCCAGAGATGGAGATTGAATGATGCTTATGTTGTTCGATGGAGATGAGTAATTAAGTCTGTGTAGAAACTCCTCATTACCTTTTGCATTTAAAGACAGGCCAGAGTCCAGCTATAGCAGTAGATGTGCAGAGCTCAGAAAAGATCTGGCACAGATTGAAAGATTCTAGAGACTTCTGTTCTGACAGACAGAAGGGGAATTGAGACTGTACTTGAGGCTGGAGCTGGACCTAATTAATAAACTTGTGGGAACACCGTTGATATTTTGATGCAGAAATCCATTATGCCTAGTCCACTCAGAATGTCTTGGCAACTAACGTCATTCCATCCATAGAGGATGCGTGAATGAAATGAATGAATGACCTAACAAATAGACAGCTCTGATGCGGTAACCCTAGAGCAGCTTCTATCAAGGCAGTGTTTTCTCTTCTTTTGGGGTCATTCAGGCTCAGAACATGAAGACAGTCTTGAGGGTGAGCTTTGAATTGCTATTTCAGTGAAGTTTACAAGGGATTTCAATTGCAAGGGACAAACTGGGCTGAGGTAGAGGGATTTTGTTGTGTATTGAAAACTCCAAAGGAGGCTGTATTCCTGGCTTGTCTGGTGCTGACAAGCACCAGACTGAATGTTTGTGTCCCTGAAAGAGTTGTATGTTACAACACCCCATGCCCCAAGGTGTTGATGGTATTAAGAAGAGGTGGGGGCCTTTGGGAGATGATTTGGTCCTTAGAGTGGCGCCCTTGTGAATGAGACTAGTGCAGCCCTCATGCATGATACTCGTGCCTTTATAGAGACTCCAGAGAACTCTTGCATTCCTTCCCCCATGTGAGGACACGGTGAGGTGACTTTCACCAGATACTGACTTTGCCAGCACCTTGATCTTGGACGTGCCAGCTTCTTAGAGCTGTGGCAGACTTGTTGTTTATATGCTGCCTGGTCTATGGCGTTTTTGTTACAGCAGCCATACAGTCTAAGGCAGCTGGTTCCAGGGGCCCTGGAAATGTCCTCAGGACTCTTGCTTTGCCTTCTCTTCCACTCAGCTATGCTTTATGTGTGTTACTTTCTGTTTTCTGCAGACCAAGGTGATGCCCTTGGGCACAGGAGGTACTGTTTCATGGTTAATAACACATCAGGAATTCCCTGGCCGTCCAGTTGTTAGGACTCCACTCTTCCACTGCAGGGGCGTGGGTTTGATCCCTGGTTAGGGAACTAAGATCCCACAGGCTGCCTGGCCTGGCTAAATAAATCAATAGAACACCATCTCTAGAGCCAGAAGCAGTCTTGATTCAAATCCCCAGGCCATCACCGACTAGTTGCGCAACTGTAGACATATTTCTTAACATCTCTGTGCCTTAGTTTCCTTGTCTTTAAATGGGACACAAGGATGATGGTGATAGTGACAGGGATGGCTGAAATTTTGAGCACTTGCTCTTCCTCTGCCTTGTGTTCTTCCCAGTACTCTGTGTAAATATATTCACTGATTTTTCACAACAACCTGTAAGGTAGGTGCCATTAGTAGCCCCATTTTACAGATGAGGAAACTGAGGCACAGAAAGTTTAAATAACTTACCTGTTACACAACTAGCAAATGATGGAACCAGAAGTTAAATCCAGGTAGTCTGGTTCCAGAATTAGTACTATTGATTCCCAAACTATGCTGCCTCATATAATAGAACTTACAGTTTATGGGGTTGATGTGGGAAGTCAGTGAGATGGTACACATAAAGACACTTAAGGCAGTTCTTGGCACATAAGGGTCATCTTAAAAAAGAAAAAAACGCTGCCAGTAACTTTTGGCCTATATTTTATGCTCTCAGTAACCGCAGCAGGGAATGATTCTCTTCTAAGTGTTCCACAAAACTCTCAGAACCAATCACTATGGCCAAGCGATTACAGTGTTCTGGTAAGCCAGCCTGGTACTGGGGATAGAACTGACACCAGCTGAACCACATCAGTTGAAAAGTGAAGGAGGATTGTTTCATCAGAGTGAAGAAGCCGACTTAACTAGAGGTCGGAAGGGAGGGAACCGTGAGGAACCCTCCTGAATCAAGTGTCCACTCTGGCAGTAGGGGCTGTCTGGATTTCTCTGGGAAATCAGTTTGCAACTGACAAACGAAGACAAGGTGGTCAGAGACCCTATATCGAAGTCTTCTGGATCCTTCAGCATGGCGTGTGAGGGGAGAGGGCTGATCAGGTTGAAAAGAAGGACGATTTTTAAGGCTCAACTCACCATGTCACTCAGGGCGGCACACAGAGGTTAAGTCAGGAAGTGAAGCGCTTGTTCATCCGGATCTGCAGGAAGGTAAATAGGACCTAATTACCCAGATGGCATGTGGGCAGGCCCTGAGGCCACCTTGTGAGAAGTGCTGGGCAAGCACTCGCAACCACTAATGATGCACTGACAGCCCCGGCGCTGCTCAGAGATGGCGCCACTGGCCCCGGAGTGCCCATTCCCATGGTCTGGGGCGAGGCAGGCCGTGCTGAAGCCGGGCCCCCGCCTGGCTCACCAGTCCCACTTCCTCCGCTACCCGGTGGTCCCCACCCACACAGCCACCACGCCCAGCCGAGCACTGACCATTTGGTCCAAAATTAGTATCTGAGGCCAAAGTGGGAATCTTGGCCCAAGGTCTTGTGGGTGGTGGATGAATTACAAAGGGGCCCAGAGGTAAGATATCAGTTTACCAGCTTCTGCTTAAGTCCCTACCAGCTTCCACTTCCCAGGCTGTGTTTGCCGGAGGAGGCATAGAGAGACATTGCCTTCAGTGGCTGAGTCTGGGCAGCTGACTCCTGTCAACCATCTCAAGGTTATGTTGGAAATGTGAGTGTGTGGTGGCTACCACCACTATAAAAATAGCTCGATGAGAGTCACTCAGCTGCCTTCTCTCAGCTGCTTATTTTTGTGTGTGTCTGCATCTGGTCAGTTCTGACACCATTGCCCATGCTGATTACTCCAGACTCCTCTTCTACCTTCTCTTTTTCTTGCACTGAAGACCTTGTTTAATAAATTATTACAGAAAGACAGCCTCCACAACTTTCTCACGGCTCTTTACTGAGGCTCCAGAACCATCTTCTACTGCAAACTGGGTATTTTATCTACAATATATGTTTTCTTCTCCCCCACTTTATTAATGATTTCTCTTTTTTGACTCTTCCCTTCAAACCTATGTTAAAATGACCCATCCTACAAGTCGTCACCTTTCTTCAACTCTCCTCTCTACTTGGAGCTGTATGTATCCTTTCTCCCACTCTGTCTTGAAAGAAAAGTTTGCTTATTATTCTCACTTCTCAGTAACTATTACAATATAGTTTCCACTTCTCTCCACCCCATTGAAGCTGCCCTTCCAGGCTTGCAACAACAACCAATTGGGAGGTCTCCGCATGTTTTAAATGGTTCGTCCCTATCAGTGAAAAAAAAAAAAAAGGAATGTGTGCCTCAGTGTGTGAATATTCACTTGTAAATTACAGTTGGCTTTTGAACAGCATGGATTTGAACTGTGCAGGTCTCCTTATTTGCAGATATTTTTCAATAAACACAAACCACATACTGCCTGGTCTGTGGCTGGTTGAATCTATGGATATGTGCATGCTGAGCTGCGTCAGTCGTGTCTGACTCTCTGTGACCCTATGGACTACAGTCTACCAAGTTTCTCTCTTCATGGAATTCTCCAGGTAAGGATACTAAAGTGAGTTGCTGTGTCCTCGTCTGGGGATCTTCCTGGCCCAGGAACCGAACTCACATCTCTTGGGTCTCCAGCATTGTCAGGCAGGTTCTTTACCACTAGTGGCACCTGGGAAGCCCCACAGATGTGGAGGGCCAACTATAAAGTATACAAGGATTTTCTACTACATAGGAGTTGGAACCCCTAACCTTTGCCTTGTTCAAGGGTCAACTGTGTATACATATGCTAGTGTACACATTCTATACTATAAAATAGAAACCAAAATAAATATTTTAAAGGATGGTGTTAATATAGAAGATTGAATATTTACCCTAGTGGATGGTCTTTACAATGCTTGAGTCTAAATACTGATTTCAGTGTATTTTTTTTGTTTCGTCTTTGAGATATAATTTAATACAATAAAACCAATTTTAAGTGTATAAGTCAATGAGTTTAGATAAGTACATAAAATCTTGTAACTGCTACCCTGGATTTCCCAGGTGACACTAGTGGTAAGGAACCCGCCTGACTGTGCAGGAGACATAAGAGATGTGGGTTCGATCCCGGGGCTGGGAAGATCCCCTAGAGCAGGGCATGGCAACCCACTGTAGTATTCTTGCCTGGAGAATCCCATCGACAGAGGAGCCTGGTGGGCTATAGTCCATAGGATCACAAAGGGTCAGACATGACTGAAGCGACTTAGCACACACCTGTACACTCAGAACCACTGCCCTAACCATGATGTAAAGCATTTCTATCACCCCAGAAAGATCTCTCATTCCTGTTTGCAGTTAATCCCTGACCTCTCCTCCAGCCCCTGGCCACTACTGACTTGCTTTTTATCACTGTAATTTTGCCTTTTCTAGACTGTCACGTAAATGAAATCACATAGTATATGGTCTCTGTGTGTCTGGCTTCTTTCACTTACCATGATACTTTGATTCATTTATGCTTTGGTGGTTCATTCATTTTAATGGCTAAGTAGTTACCACTGATGGACACTTAAGTGCTCTCTAGTGTTTGGCTGTTACGCCTAAAGTTGCTTTGAGAATTGACATGCAAGTCTTTTTTGCAGATATATGTTTTGGTTTCTCTTGGGTAAATACATAGGAGATGGATTTTTGGGTCATATACTGAGTGTATGTTTAGTTTATAAGAAACTACCACACTGTGTTGTAAAGTGGCCGTGCCATTTTGTCCGCATCAGCAATGTGTGGGAATCCAATTGCTCCTACATCCTTGTCAACATTTGATATTGCCAGTCTTTTAAGTTTTGGTTATTCAAATGAGTATGTAGTGGTAGCTACTGTGTTGATTGGCCATCAGTATCTGCTCTTTGGTGAAATATGTCTTATGCCATTTTATTTTTATCAGGTTATTTCTCCTTTCTGTGTTGTAAGAGTTTGTCATATACTCTCTGTACATGTCTTTTATCAGATACGTGGTTTGCAAATATTTTTTTACTACTATGTAGCCTTTTGCTAACAGTGTAATTTGAAGAGTAAAAATGTTAAATTTTGATGAAATACAAATTATAATCTTTTTATTTTATAGTTCATACCATATTTAAAAATTTTTTGCCTCACCCGAGTTCACTTAGATTTTACCCTATGCTTTTATTCTAGAGGTTTAATAATTTTAGCTTTTACATTAAAGGCTTTGATTAGTTTTGAATTAAACTTTTTTGTGGTGTGAAGCAAGGTTTTTTTAATGTTTGCTTATTTATTTATTTATTTGTTACTTGTGTAAGAGTATCTACTGGCTTCAGTACTGTTTGGTGAAGGGTTTTTTTTTTCCTCACTGCATTGGTTTGACAATTTAGTTAAAATGAGTATAAATACATGTATGTATGTCTGGATTCTATTGTTTCATTTATTTGTGTGGCTGTCTTTATGCCCATAACACACTGTCATAATTTCTGTAGCTTTACATGAAGGTTGCTCAGTTGTGTCCGACCCTTTGTGACCCCATGGACTAGCCTGCCAGGCTCTTCTGTCCATGGAATTCTCCAGGCGAGAATACTGGAATGGATAGCTGTTACCTTCTCCAGAGGATCTTCCCAACCCAGGGATCGAACCTAGGTCTCCCTCTTGCCTCTGAGACACCAGGGATGACAGAATTGTTTAGATGGCTCTACTTTTTAACGTGTTTTAAAATCTATCATATTGCTATTTGTTTTTTATTGGTGCCATCTGATTTTTGTTTTGATTTTTCTTGTTTTTTTTAAGTTCTTAATTTTTTAGCAACTTACTTTAGCAATTTATATGCCATAAATTTACCCATATTAGATATACAGCTGAGTGATTTTTAGTAAATTTATCATCACAGTCTATTTTTAGAATATTTCTGACACCTTAAAAAGATCCCTTGTGCCAATTGGGAGTTGATATGATTCCATTTTATCTCCTTTATTGGTTTAGTTGACTATACCTATTTTTATTTTTAGAGGTTCCTATAGCGTTTACAGTATATATCTTTAACCATAGTCTTTGAAGGAATATCCTACCACTTCAGGTTTAGTATAAGGATCTTAAATGGTTCATTGCCGCTTTTTTCCTCTTCTTCCCACTGTGCTATTGTTATCATTCATTTTGTTTCTACATGTCCTGTGAACCCATCAAAGCATCGTTGCTAAATATATTTCCTTTAAACAGTTGTTTCTCCTATAAGGAGTCTTTTTAAAGTAAGAAAGAAGTATTTTACATTTTCCTACGTGTTTTTCACTTCTGGTGCCCGCCATTCCTTTGTGTAAACCCGATTTTGCATTCCCTGTCATTAATCCTCTGTCTGAAAAACTTGCTTTAACTTTTCTCATAGTGGTGGTCTGTTCATGATGAATTCTTTCTTTGTTTTAAAATATCTTTATTTGACCTTTGTTTTTGAGAAATAGTTTTGCTGAGTGTAGCATTCTAGGTTAACGCTTGGTTTTCTTTAGTCTTTAAAAGATATTACTGTTTCCTGGACTGCATTGTTTCTGAAGTGTGCTGTCAGTCTTTAGACTCTCTTTGTCTTTTCACTTTTCCGAAAAATTCTTCTCAGAATTTTTTCTCTTCATCACTAGTTATAAGCAGTGTGATTATGCTATACCTTGGTGTGGTCATCTTTATGTTTCTTATATTTGAGATGTGTTGAGCTTACTGCATTTTATAGGTTTCAGTAAGTTTGGAAAATTTTGAGCCATTATTTTTTCCAAATACATTTTTATCCCCCCACTTGTGTCCTCTATGTTCTTGGACTCCATTAACAAGTATAATAATCGACTTCCTGTACTCAACAGCTCTGTGATGACTCTCTTTGTTTTCTTTTTCTCAGTGTGTTTTTTTTCCCCTGTCAGTATTTCATCTTGGATGACTTTTATTGCTATCTCTTTAAATTCATTAATCTTTTTTTCTCCCATGCGATGTATAATCTGGTGTTAATACCATCCAGTGTATCTTACATATTACATTGTATTTTTCATCTATAGAAATTTAACTTGAAACCTTTTTGCTATCTTTATATCTTTCATGTCTCTCCTTAACTTGCTTCTGTTTTCCTTTAACTTTCTTGAACTTGTATAGTTATAATATTGTCTTACTGTTTTTGTGTGCTATTTCTATCATATGTCTGTTTATTTTTTAATTCTCATTATGGGCTTTATTTTAACTTTTTTGCATAACTAGTCCTCTTTTTATTGGATTCTAGATATTATGAATAATCTTCAGTGTTGAAATTTTTTGCACTCGTATAAATGTTGTTGGTCTTAGTTGTTCTGGGGTACTATTAAGGTCCTTGGGAGCAATTTGATATTTCTGAGCTGTGTTTTTCAGTTTTGCTAGGGTGACTCCAGAACAACTGTTGGTGTCAGCCAGGGGTTGGCAAACTGTGGCTCACAAACCAGTTGCCTCTTTGGGGAAATAAAATTCTTTGGGAACACAGCCACGCCCATTTGTTGACATATTACCTGTAGCATGTTTTATGTTGACATATTTTATGCTCCAGCAGCAGAACTGGGTGGTTGTGGGAGAGGTTCTATGGCCCATAGCCTAAAATATTTAGTATCTGATCCTTTAAGAAGTTTACCAACATCTTGTTGAAGCTCACTGGGGCTCAGTATTGAAGCAGTACCCTTCTGAGGACATACCTGATGCTCTTGGTATTAGGAGTTCTTTCCATTCTTGTCATTTGTAACATGAACTTCTCCTGGCCCTAGTTTGGGCCTCTGGGGGTTGTTCCACCTGCTTCGTTAGCCCTTCCTGCCTTGCAGCCTGGAAATGCTCTCCAGACAGTGAGTGGGACACCCTTAGGGATTAACTCTCTGTTTCCCTTTTCTCAGGGGATCATTATTTTGTGCTTTTTGTTGTTCAGTGCCTGAAAACTGTCGGATAAATTTTGTGTGTTTTTCTGGTGGTTGAAAGTAGAATAAGTCAATCTCTGTTGCCCCATCGTGGCTGAAAGTCAACATCCCTCAACTTTCTCTTTTTAACCTTTTTTGCCTGATTGGAAGAGTAATGTGTTTCTAACCTGCTGATTTCTCAACAGTATTGGACCAGATTTACCACTGCTGACTTTGATAATTATTCCACTTTCACAAAAGCATATCCCCCATCTGTAATCTGTTTTTCCTCCTCTTTGCCTCTTCTGTCTGCATTAAATGTTAGGATAGCTGATAGTGCTAACACTGGTTTGCCTGCCTTCCTTTGTTCTCCAGTAGCTTCAAACGCCATCTGTATGGGGATGCAATGAATGCTTAGGAATTTAAAATACTACACGGCTTGGAGATGTTCAGTCCTGGAATGGAATATTGGTTCTTGTGATGTAGACAAAGTCAGATTCTCTAGGAGTTATTAAGAATAATGTCTATTTTGTTTTTGGTGACCTTAATATATACTTGGTGATGCACTAAGTATTTTGTTCATATCATCTCCAGTTTTTCAGTTCAGTCAGTTCAGTCACTCAGTCATTTCCGACTTTTTTGCGACCCCATGGACTGCAGCATGCCAGGCTTCCATGTATATCACCAACTCCCAGAGCTTACTCAAACTCATGTCCATTAAGTCGGTGATGCCATCCAACCATCTCATTCTCTGTCTCCCCTCCTCCTCGTGCCTTCAGTCTTTTCTGGCATCAGGGACTTTTCCAGTGAGTCAGTTCTTCGCATCAGGTGGCCAAGTATTGGAGTTTCAGCTTCAACATCAGTCCTTCCAATGAATATTCAGGACTGATTTCCTTAAGGATGGACTGGATGGATCTCCTTGCAGTCCAAGGGACTCTCAAGAGTCTTCTCCAACACCACAGTTCAAAAGCATCAATTTTTCGGCGCTCAGCTTTCTTTATGGTCCAACTCTCACATCCATACATGACGACTGGAAAAACCATAGCCTTGACTAGATGGATCTTTGTTGGCAAAGTAATGTCTCTTGTTTTTGTATGCTGTCTAGGTTGGTCATAACTTTTCTTCCGAGGAGCAAGCATCTTAATTTCAAGGCTGCAGTCACCATCTACAGTGATTTTCGAGCCCCCTCAAAATAAAGTCTGTCACTGTTTCCATTGTTTCCCCATCTATTCCGCACCTATTTGAAGTGAGGGACCAGATGCCATGATCTTAGTGTTTTGAATGTTGAATTTTAAGCCAGATTTTTCACTCTCTTTCACTTTCATCAAGAGACTCTTTAGTTCTTTGCTTTCTGCCATAAGGGTGGTGTCATCTGTGTATCTGAGGTTATTGATATTTCTCCCGGCAGTCTTGATTTCAGCTTGTGCTTCATCCAGCCTGGAATTTTGCATGATGTACTCTGCATATAAGTAGTCCTTCACTGGAGACTGCATATCTCCAGTCCTTCACAATAGTTCTATGAGGTAGATACTTTTGTTATACCCATTTATAAATGTGGAAACCAAGGTTCCAAGAAGTTAAATCACTTCCTGGGCGCACAAGCCAGAATGTGAAACCACATCTGTCTGACCAGACTAGACTGACATCCTGCTTGGGTTTCGCTGAGATCTCCCTCGTAATAGCACTGAAATTCCTCACTAGGAAACCCCTCAATCCTGGGCACACCTGATATGTTTGGCTACCCTAGTAAATTGCTCTGCCCTCCCTGACTCTCTTCTCTATACCCACTTAAAACTTGGAGTAGTTTAAAACTCTGCAAATGCATGTGAACCATTTTATGTAGTGCCTGACATACAGTAAGGGCTTAAAAGTGGGAGCTGTTATTACTGTTTGCATTTTGATCCTTTCTGACTCTCTTGCAGCAAGCATTTGTTATTCTAATTGGCTGCCCACCATCTGAGCATCATTCTTCGTGTAGGGAATTTCCCACCTTATGAGGCAGGACCCATTTCCTCCTCCAGAGACTAACCACCATCCCCTGTCCCCAGCCTGGTAGCTAAACTACAGGCAGGTGATCTAGGCCCCACTTGAGAGATGTATGTGCCCCGACTCTGATTGGAAACAGAGTCTATCCAGAATCTAGCCTTTTGAAGTTGGCAGTGGCAGCCATGCTCAAAATTCAACAGTGCCCTGAAAGCAGTCCTGAGTCAGAGCTGTGAACCATAATCTCTTTCCAGTGGTTTCAGCAAGGGGTTTCTCACTAGAGTAGGACAGGAATGAGTTTAATGCCTGCTCCTGGCTGTAGAGGCGCCAGTCTGTTCCCTTGCTTGTCTGGTAATTCTGTGAATAGCCAGGTATCCTTTAGTAATTCCCTTATCTACTTGAATTAGGCAGAGTTGCTTTCTTGTCTCTGCAGCTGAGAGTGCTGATTGATAACACGCACTGTCCGGATGTTGTGGGCACTTCAAACTTAATGGGGTCCAAAACAGAACTCATTCCCTTCACTTAGAGACCTACAGCATTTCACTCTGAATCTCAAGCACAGCTCCTCAGTACATGCTGGATTTATGAAATTAGAAACCACAGTCACCTTCAACTCCTCCTTCCTAAGCCCCAGGCCCCTCAGTATTTACCAGGGAAAGTCCACCTCCCCTGACTTTCTCTGTCTTCACTGTCTCTGTCTTCACCCAGATCTTGTCGGCCACCTCTTGCCTTGATCATGGTACAGCCTCAGGTCTGGTCTTTCTGCCATTCTTAGGGCAGGAAGAAGAGAACGTTCAGCATGGCTTGCGAGGGCAGAAAATGAGGACAAAATACAAGTCTGTGTGAGGATGAAGGTGGATTCAAACCTGAGAAATTCATGCCTGGAGTGGAAGAGAAAACAAACAACAAACTTAAGGGTTTGAAAGGAGAGAAAGTAAAACAATTGATTCTTATTATTCACAGATATGGTAGTTTCAGTTTCACCTACTTACTAGAATTTGCAACCCCAAATCAATGCTGGTGATGCTTTTGTGGTTATTTGGGACATGCTCAGAGTGGAGAACAGAGAGTCCCTTGACGTAAATGTTCCCAGTGGAGGTGGAACAAGATGACGCTTTGCCTTCTTTTCAGCTCTTGTGCGGTAAACATGTCCTTTTCACATTCTGTTTTGTGCCACATTTTTCACATCTTTGGTGTTTTTTTCTTGGTGATTATGCTGTGTAAAATAGACCCCCAGGACACTGTGGAAGTGGCAGCTAGTGTTGCTAAGTGCAAGAAGACTGCAGCATGCCTTATGGAGAAGATAGGTGTGTCAGATAAACTTCCTTCAGGCATGAGCTGCAGTGCTGTTGGCCATGAGTTCAGTGTTAGTCAACTGTACATATTAAATAAGGTTTTAAAGAGAAGCACACATAAAACAAAGAACATATTGATCAGTTGATGAAATGTGAAGAGAGGCTCACAGGAACCTAACCATCTCCTTCCCTTAGGAACCATGGCTTGCTTTCCTAATTCAGTGTTCACGGTCACTGTCTGGAACAGAACTCCTATGAATAAAAAGAACCAGCTGCATTCTGGTGCTCACATTCAGTCTCTTGATTCTTAACAGTGCTTGATATGGAAAATGGGAAGTGGCTCATTACATCCCCAGGTTTACCCTCTGGGAAGTGAATATATCAGCCAGGACTCAACCAGAGAAGCATAAACCAGTAGGAGATGTCATGTAATTGTGCTGGTTGGCTGTGTGAGCCCCAAACTTATAGGGAAAGCCATCAAGAAGGCAAGATGAGAAGTCAGCTGGACCCCCGTGGGCAGGGTGGAAGCTGTGGCCCACAGGCAGCTGGAAAGGAAAAATCCAGCAAAGCAACTGTAGATCCAGCTGCTGTTGAAGTCTTTTTCTCCACAAAAAGCTCAGTCCCTTTTAAAGGATCACCTGATTAGGCTGGACCCTTTGGGGATAATCATCCCTCCTTGATGTCAACTGAATGGAGCCTTTGATCACATCTGTAAAATGCCTTCACAAAAATTACTTACCTTAGTGACTGAATTGTTGGGAGGGGGTGTGTGCGCACCACACACTGGCCTCTGCCCTTTTCTATCCTTGTCATCGAGTCTAACCAAGTTAACACCTCTAAAGCAAAGTGATGCATCAAATGTAGATTTTAATGCAGCTGATTTTTCAGAGTTGGGATGATGGGTTCTGTATGAGTGAAGTTACGTGACTTCACTTGGCTACCTTGAGACCAATCTGAGTTTTATTCACCCCCTGCCTCTCTCCCAAGACCAGGCACCATTCTAAGTGTTTTCCATAGAGAAAGGTACTTACTTGGACAACATTCTCGTTTTACATGTGGGGATACTTGAGCACAGAAGTCAGTCAGTCAGCTGACTTCACTTAGTTGATGGAGCCGGGATCTGACTCCAGGCAGCACAGAGCCAGAGACTGTGTTCTGCTCCTTCAGGCTGGCCTGAGTCCCACTGTGGCATTGCAACAAGCCGTTTCTGTTCTAGACTCCAACATGTTTGGGAGGGCAGGGTCTTTACGGGACCACATGGGAACCTGTGGGCCTTGGTGGTCTGATGGCACAGGGGGAGTGCTTGCTTGTCAGGGACATTAGTGTCCCATGAAAGGGCTGGGCGGTTAAATTCTACTTCCAGAACTCTGGTCTCTCTGACTTTTCTCCTGGAGCATGCGCCACCCAGAGTCCCTTGAACCATCTCAGCTTCTGTTTTGCAGAATCTCCATTTGCTCCAAACCCTGGCCTTATTCCACAGACACCATCCTAGATATTTCTGGGGCTTCAACTCAATCTCCTGGCTAGGGTTAGAACTTCCACAGAACTTTCCTGTGGGACTCTGGCTCCTGAAGCACCCAAGTAGCTAGTGCGGGGTCCTTTATTTATGTGCCAGAAACAGCTTGCTGGGTTCTAAGGATGCAGCCATCAATAAAACAGACAAGCCCTGAGAACTATCAAAGCCATTACACCCCCAGGTCCCAGAGAAAAGGCCTGGAGAGTAGGACTGCCTATCCAACAGGAAAAATGGACCCACTAGGCCTTGCATACTGCCTTTCTTCCTCATTCTGCAGATATTTGCAACTTCTTGTGATTCTCTTTTATAAGATGAACAATTAAAACAGTTTTACATTGTTAAGAGTCCCTCTACATCCTCTGTGTCCCTTCCCCCCACCACCACCCCAAGGATGATGACACTATTTAATGCCTGTCTTGCCAGATCTTTCATGTGTTTATAAACAAATATGAATATATTGTATTTGAAAGTGTTTATAATTGCACACAGTAGTCATTCCATAAGTGCTTATTGGTGAATGAATGGTCAGTTTTCACATGTGTTTCCCCCAGTTTCCTTGCTGCAATCCCTGATTTTTTACCCTCTCCGGTCAGATGAGGAGGGTAAGGGCCCAGGATTCCTGGTTTTTCTCGTGAACCACAGTGACTCGATATGTACAGGAGAACTTGCTGTCTTTGTTAATTAGCTCAGGCTGCCATAATTAAATATCACAGGCTGGGTGACTTAAACAACAAAAAACATTTATTTCTCACATCTCTGAATGCTAGGAAGTCCAAGATCAAGGTGCCAGCATGGTTGATTTCCAGTGAGAACTCTTCCTGGCTTGTAGATGGCTGCCTTCTGGTTATGTCCTCACATGGCTGGGGGAGACAGAGCGATTGAGAGCTCTCTTCCTCTTAGAAAGCTGCAGTCCTGTTGGACTAGGGCCCCACTCTATGGTTTCATTTAACCTCCATTACCTCCTAAGGATCTTATCGTCAGATACAGTCACATCCGGCTTTAGGGTTTTAGCATAAGGATTTGGGGGTGCCGCAAGTCAGTCCAGGGTCTGTGATGTCTGCACCTGTGTCAGGGTCACCACATATAGAGCTGGGCTGCTTCTGGGCAGTGCCCTCGTTCATGCTCTGCCTGCAGTGGGCATGCTCTTGGATGTTTGTGGAAGCACGCATTTCTCAGGATAGAACAACTTGCCTGGGACCTCGGGAAAGCCGAGGGCCTCCCAGTGGCCTCCTTCCCTAGCATTCCATGTGAATTAGTGGAAATTTCAACCACCACTTTGTGAATGATTCCAGATGTGCAGGCTTGGGGAGAGGGAGGCAGCTGGAAAGCCAAGCTTGAATTAAAAGTTCAATTAAGCTTGGGTTGGTAGACAACTACTATCTGTCTCCTTAGGATCCAAGAAGGGGAAGCAGGAGCATCATGAGATGCCTTGGGCCTTTTCAAAGTAGGGGCTTGCCCCACGCCTGGTGAAGCAAGTGTCATGTGAAAGCCAAGTAATTAACCTCATCCCTTGGCTCAGACCTCGGTTGGTTGTAAAGGCTCAGAAGGACAAAGACAGAGGCAAGAGAAGGAAATAGAGAGTCCACACAGAGTTGCAAAGAAGAGAGAGGAGTTCACTGGGAGACTGAGGGCTAATTAGTTTTCAGAAGGCGATTTCAAAGCAGAAACTGTCAAGTCCTCACAGAGATCCTGTCATGGGGACTGTGAGTCACTGGAGTTGGCTCTGAGACACATTTCTGTAGTGGTTCAGATGCTAGGATGAAAGAGGGTGAATGCAGGGTTTTAAGGGGATGGAGTACATAACATTTGTGGAAGAATATTGGGGGGAAATGAGCTGCTGGCTTGATGTGGCAAGAATTCTTATAAGGCGAGCCAAACACAAAGACTGTATATTATTCAGAAATGTCTGCTTGATGTGGCTGAAACATGTGGTAAATGAGACTGAAAGTTAGATCAGCAAAAACCAAAGCGTTGATCAAGTAATAGGACTATGAAGCTGGTAACCTACTATCTGGGTGGGTCAACTTATATCAGTCTTGAACTTGGACTTGGGGATGGTTGTTCAGCATGCAGCATCCCTTCTGGGTACCCGCAGTGGGGAAAACCATCATGCATCATCAGGTGGTACAGAAAGATCTTAGCAGGATGGTTAAGATCAAACAAACTCTAGCACTTCCCATGGGCAAGTCATCATCTCTGTAAGCCTCTGTTTCCTCACTGGTACAGATGGGTAAAAATGGTACCTACCTATTAGGACTGTCGAGAGGACTAAACTAGGAAATACCTGGTAAATGCTTAACAAGTGTTAGCTATAATATCACAGTTAAGCAATACAATTTCACTTTGTGCCCTTGTGATAAAGAAGGACATTTTTACTCAACTTTCTTAACTCACAAAGAATAGGCACGTGGAGAAGGAAATAAACAGAGCACAGGTGCAATCAAATGGATTTTAGCCAAAGTCAAGCCAAAGGGAGCCGAGGAGAGGGCTCAAGCTGTGGTTGAGTGTTTATCAGTAAGAAGAGGGAATTGGGTAACACAGGAATGGGAGGTGAAAGGGAGAGAAAGGAGAAAAAGGAGGGAATTTTATCCCTGTTACCCGGGCTGTCAGCAGCCTGGGTAGAGGAGCCACTCTGTATAGTGTGCCCTGTTAGATAGGGGGTTATCTGGGGATACATGGGCTGGTGCTGTCACCTGTCCTCACAGCCCACCTGTCAGGATCGGCGGACTGAGTGTAGCGATGACAGAAGAATGAAGTCCTGCACGTGGGCAGGAGCACTAGTCTAGCAGAGGCCTGCTTCCGCCTGAGTGAAGGCCCATGCCCTCAGGGACTCCGTGTGTCCAGGACAGAATTAGAGTGCCCATTTCTATACTGAATTTCTCCAGGTGCTCTGGAAGCATACAGCCTGAGTTCCGGTTTTCAGTCCAAGTTCGGAAGAAAGTACTCGGAGAGAACATTCAGGAGTCTTTGATGAAATTTTGGGCACAAGGAGATGAACCCCAAATGAGGGGCCAGTGGGATTGCAAAAGAGAGGCCAGATGTGGGAGCCAGTGTTGGCAGAAATCAGCAGGACTCAGTGAGAATATGGGAGAAAGGGGAAGAAGTCCAGGAATCTGCCTTGGGTGACCAGAACATCCTGTTAGCAGAGCTGGGGACACTGGAGAAACTTGGACCACTTGTCTTCATATTTCAGGGTGTTTGAGTCACTTGTAGGGCTTAATACTATAGATTTCTAGCGCCATCCCAGACCTGCTGAGTTTGGATTTTTGCAGTGGGCGTGGAATCTGCCTTTTCAGCAAGTACCCCAGAGGATTCTGATGTAGGTGGTCTGCACCTCATGCATGCATGCTCAGTTGTGTCTGACTCTCTGGGATCCCATGGACTGTAGCCCACCAGGCTCCTCTGTCCATGGAATTTCCCAGACAGTAATGCTAGAGTGAGTTGCTGTTTCTTCCTTGAGGGGATCCCCGTTACAAGGATTGAACCTGCATCTCCTGCATTGGCAGGTGGATTCTTTACCACTGAGCCACCTGGGAAGCCCAGTTTGCATATCACACCTTGAGAAATGCTGAATCAGAGAAGATAAACATCTTAGCCTGGCCCTATTGAAAGCAGAGTCTTGAGTTAGGGGCTGAGGCACTTAGGCTGTATCAGACTCCCGAGAGTGGGAGGAGAAGTGGAGGAGATGCAGTCAGAGAATCAGCAGGTGACTCAGCATGGAGGCTGCTGCCGGCAGTTTTTGGGAGAAATGGCACCTCAACGTTAGTTGCAGGGCAGTGGATACTGGGGAGACTGGCTCTTTCCCCACCCTGCCTGACCTCTGTTTCCCATTGGTGAGTCACCCTACTGGCGGCTCAACCCCCTACCTTTCAGGATGTGTCTTCTGTCCCCTTGGTGGCCTCACGAAGCCAGATCCCATACCCTTGGGATCCAGGGTGGGCGGGGTGCTGGCCTAGAGAGAAAGGAAAAAAGCTGCAGTGAGAAGAGGCCTAGCTTTTTCCCCTAACAGAGGAAGGAAGTCAGGTTGGAAAGGGTGAATTGTCAGTTCCTATAATGAATTCAAGTTTTGAAGCTGGATAGTAAGAAAAAAGATTTCTAGGGAAATGATCTAAATGGAATTACATAATCAGTGATAATAAGAAAGGAAGAATTTGTATTCATAGCAAATGTCTTTAAATTTTTATTTAATTTGTATTTCTTGCCCCAGAAAAGCTTCCAGTAAAAGAGGACGCTGGTAATCAAATAACATGTGTGAGCAGTGGCTGGTTTTGGCAAAAGGGAGGCGACAGAAATTCAAGGTATCACCTGTTTTTTTAATATCCTGAATTGACTTCCTCCCTTGTTAGCTGAAAGTTCTAGTAAAAGGTTCTACTTGGATGAAAGAACAAATAGAAAAAAAAAAAGAACAAGTGAATTTGTGAATCTCATTAGATTCCTAAGATGCTCTGAAAGGAAAATAAAAATAATTATTATAATTCTTATGGGCTGCCAATGGCATTCCAGGTTCCAGAGAGTAGTAACCTCACTTAATGTTTACATGAAGCTTTCCATCTGTGTGTTACCAGAACTTGGCTAACATTACACACTGGCAGATTCATTAATCTGTTATAGAAACAGGGGGAAGTTAGTCTCAGGAAGTTTAAGTGACTGATCATGTTGTATAAGTAGCTGACAATGAATATAGATGCTTAGATATATCTTCTGCTATTATCATTTATCATCCTGAATAAAAATGTTTCAGATGGCTTTGAGATAAGATCCTAGGAAGAAATACCTCTTGACAGATGTTGATAACTCAGTGGTGAGAAGCTGATTTTAGTTTGTACATGTGTGTTTTTTGGGGGCAGAGGGTAGAAATTTGCAACTGTTTTGTAAATTTATTTATCTTGTTGAAGTATAGTTGATGTATAGTGTTGTGTTCATTTCTGCTCTACAGCAAGGTGGTTCAATTACACACACACACACACACACACACACACACACATTCTTTTTCTTTTCCATTATGGCTTCTTTGGGATATTAAATATAATTCCCTGTGCAGTACAGTAGGACCTTGTTTATCCATTTTCTCTGTATATGGTAGTTTGCATCTGCTGATCCCAGACTCTCAGTCCCTCTCCCTCTCCGCCTCTCCCTCTTGACAGCACAAGTCTGCTCTCTGTACGTCTGTTTTGTAGATAGGTTCGTGTGTGTCATATTTCAGTTTCCATGTACAAGTGATATCGTATGGTATTTGTCTTTCTCTCTCTGACTTCACTTAGTATGATAACTTCTGGGTCCATCCATGTTGCTGCAAATGGCATGATTATATTCTTTTTTTTAATGACTGGATAATATTCCATCGTCTATATGTACAATTTTTTATCCATCCATCTGTCAATGGCCATTTAGATTATTGCCATGCCTTGGCTATCGTGAAGAGCACTTGCAACTCTAAGGCAATCCTGTGCTTGTGAGTAGAGGTAAACGATGGGTGAGGATTATTAGATAACTCATGATTTGAGGTGGAAGTTAAAAGTATAGACAAGTGCATAAAGGATGGATTATTAAGTGCCTATTCACCTCACCTATAGGTGATGTCATTACTTACAATTAAGAAGTAAAGGTTTTAAGCTACTAAACGGGCAAAATGGGGGATAGAAAGAAATGCCAGGCTAATGTCATGTAAAGAAAGAGAAAAGGATGGAGAAAGAGATGATTGTAGGAACTAAAAGTAATCCACTAAAGCGTTTGTTGCAAGAGATATTGGCCATACAGAAAGAAGACTCATGAGCTGCATGTTTTAAGGAGGGGTTATTGGGAACTGGATCTGTAACGCTCATTCAGAGTTTCACTGAGCAACGGTACATATACAGCACTGAGATAGCAGTGAGAAGAAGAGTTTGTCTCTTGCTTCCTGAGTCTCATATTTCCTCTCTGTACCATCAGGTACTACATACTTGTTTAGAGAAAGACAGAAAAGATGGCTTAAAAAGATGCTTTGTCCACAAGGTCTCTTCTAGAATCAGGGTACCAAGATCCATGCAGTTGCACTGAGGCTGTAGCAAGTATATTTTTTGCGGGCTGGATCCCTGTAGGATTGGATGGTGGTGGTGGTTCTTTTAACGTCTTGCCTCCCAATCTTATTTCTACCAGATAGGTCATTATTTTTTTTTTTTTTGCAAGTTGATAGGAAGCCTAACCAAAGCTAGCTTAACCATAAATAATTTATTAGCTGCCAGTACCAAAAAGTTGTGAGTGGATTCATTCAGGAATGGCTGTATCCAGAACCTCAGGTGCTATCATAGTGTTCTGAGTTCGTCTTTCTCTTAGTCTGCCTCCTATGGTTTGTTTCCATTTTCAGAGCTCCTCTTCCCTGTGGCCACAAGGTGACTGCCACAGCTTCACACTCATCACATATCCACCTCCAGTTTGGCTATGGAGTATGGCTACCCAAGAAGGAGCTCCCACACACATCCTGTAAGTCATACCGATTATACTGGTTTGGGTCAGATGCCCATCCTTGAGTCAAACGCTGCGATCAGAGGGATTACATTGTGCTGATTGGTCAGGACTGGCCCATATGTTCCTTATGTCATATGGGGAGCTTGGGACAGCATAACCAGGATATGACAGAATGGATTCTGGTGAGCAAAAATTAATACTTCTCTACCCCAGGCTCAGTAAAACCTAGGGAGAGACCTGAGGTTCTGATCCAAAAAAATAGGAAGAGGTCAGAGTGGCAAGAAGGACTTCCAGTCTAGAAGCAGCTCCAGGATGGAATGACGTGTCAAGGGTGGCAGTTCACCACCCACTCGGCATGCTGTTTATTCCATGGGCTGACCAGGGTTTTTGTGTAACCCTGGTACATAGTTTCAGGAGATTACGGGGCAGTGTGTGTGTTGGGGGGTGGGGATCCTCCACTTCCTGTTTAGGATTATACTCTTCACCCTCCCCTCCCACGCAGGCCATATGTTCATTCTAAGCCTCAGCATCCAGCCAGAAAAGCCCTTTGTGTTTTCTTGGCAAAACTAGGGCCCAGTAATTAAAGTCCATATGCAAAACTGCTCCCCCCAGCGCACACTGAGGGCTTTTAATTAGTATGTAATTGGTCAGAGAGGTACTATCAAATCGCTCCCAGTCTGGCCAGCTGAAAATGCGGTATTTGAAAAGTCCCAGACCAGAGAAGGATAATAAATGCTTTAAGTCCCATCTGTTGGAATGATTTGTTTAAGGTAGAAATTTCTGCTCTGTTACTATTTTTAACAATTCTGCTTACAATGTTTCTCCAAACTGTATAATGACTACCAGAGTATTCATAGGAGGTAGGACTGTGAGTATGTGAACTAGGAGAAGGCTTATTAGCAGACCTATGTTTCTCCCTTCAAAGAAGTTCATAGAATTCAGTGGGAATGGGGAAGCAAAGAGGTGAGCTGGGCATTCAGTTTGGGTAGCTGGGCAGGAACTTCATGGTCATGTCCACTCACACAGAAACCATAGGGAGATCAGGTTATTAGCAGTGTGGTCTTTGAAGAGCACCGTGTACCCCAGAGTACCACGTGAGTGAGTCTGTCTCCATGGGAGGAACGACTTGGACTTCACCTTGGTGGACAGGGGTCATCAACTGTGGAGAAGCCAAGGGAACAAGAAGGAGGGAGGCAGAGGTCTCCTTGCCCTCTGGAAGCCATGCAGAGTAGAGAGAAGCAATAATGCAGTGATAATGATGATAACAAGTATTATTGTAGTAGCAGTAGGGTAGACAGTGTGTACTCCATGCTCACTATGTGCTTGGCCCTGCACTCAGCATCTTCTTTGGACTGTGATCTAAACACTGTCTATGATGTTGCTCCCATAGCACCCCTGTTTCCTAGATGAGGTATCTTAAGACTCTGATGGCTTACTTGAGGTCACCAGCTAGTAAGTAGCAGAGCTGGGACTTGAACCCCAGTGGTATGACTCCAAATTCTGGGCTGTCAACCACCAGGCTTGCTCCCTCCTACCCCGCATTACCAAGGGCCTCGATTTGCTTGAAGAACATGTTCTGGAAGAAGGAAGGTCAGACAAGGTCTATCTCAGCTCCTGTGTTTTCCCGCCAGGCTCTCCAGTGTGGAGGTGAGGAGAAATGTTGATACCCACTGGCACCACACCCGTAGGAGCAGGTGAGGACATGTGTGGAAGGAGTAGAGGGAAGAGTCTGGAGTGTTTCAGGCCCTGGAAGGCCCACCTAACCTCAGAAGGGCCTCTCTGTTGCTTCGTGTGGCTGGAACCCTAAGGGTCCGGGCACTGTCCCTGCAAGAGACTTTGCTTCCTGTGCTGTCACTCTGCTACCTGGGGGCTAGGAGACAGCTCTGCTCCTGCCCTGTTGGCTCGTTCAGATGGAAGTCAGCTGAAGTTGTGCACAGTCATTTGGCTTGAGGCCTGTGCTCACTGGGAGAAGGCTTGGCTGTCTTTTTCCATCTTCTTGTTCTTTTCTCCCTCTGCCCTTTCATTTTCTTGGTCCTTCCCTCCAGAGCATTCACTCCCTCTCCCTTGGCTAGAGGGAATCTGGGGAGGTGGCCTGGGCTTACTCCACGCTGAGCATGGGGTCCGTCACCCCAATTCCCTGCTTGCTTTCTGCCTCATGTGTCATGGTGGTGGCTGGCTCTTGTCAGAGGCAAGAACTGGATCTGGCAGTGAGTGTTCAGGATGATCCCTCATGCTCAGCTTGCTCTAGTTGGGAGGGCAGAGCCCAGCTGTTCTTACTGGAGTTCTGCTCAGAGCCTAAGGCCAACCCCAGCCAATAATAAAGTGTTGCTTGGCCTTGCTTTGTTCTCTGTGTGCCCTTTTCCCCCCAGGAGCCTTGTGGGGACAGTGGCTGTTTTGTGGCAGGGCTTGGGTTTTGCTGTGTCCCTGCCAATCCCATCATGATGCTGTGTTACTCTCACTCCTTCAGACTCCATGTGCACACACCCTGTACTTGCCCATGGGCACTGGACAGACAGTTGCCAACTAAGATGCGTCAGTCTGGGGTCTGGATTGAAGAAGACGGGAAGAGTTTGTGCTTGCATCATGGTGCCCTGAACAGAACGCAAGAGATGAAAGCATTTGCATAAAGCAGCACAGAACCAGACAACAGGCAAAAGAAAGGAGGGTGGGAACGGGCAGTTGTAGGAATTATAAGAAAGCAAAGTCAGAAAGTCTGGCTTCTAGATGGAAGTCCTTTGAAGAGAAAACTAGTGATTGTTTAAAATACCATATTTAACATAAATTAGAGGGAATTAAGGCCAGAATCTAGAGTAGATGTTATTTGTCTCACACTTATATCTTTGCTTTTAGAATGCCTTCTCCTCGAAAACTAACAGTATTCCAGGTTTGGGTTGTGATGCTGTATGAATAAATCTTGGGTTAAAATAATTATTTACTAGCCACTCTATAAGAGCTATTTATAGTATCTTTCCTTTCTGTAACATCTAAAACAAAGGTTGGTTTTTAAAAAAAAATCTTTGTAGCATTCCGGGTAGAACTAAGGGCCTGACACTGCATGTGGTTTGGTTTATAATCTAGGGATGGTTCCAGCATGCAAAGATCCAAAGTGGGTTTCTTTGTGGCTTGTCTGCACCTGCCGGAGATCTGGTGCACCGATTAAAGTTACAAGGCAGCTATTAGCCACCAACTGACACCAAGATTATAGGTTAAAGTTTGAATTGGTTTAAATGGTGTCATGTGTCCACCAGGACAGAGAGTAAGGTGGGGGGACATGTGTTTGGCAAATGCTAGGGAGCCACTCCAGTCAGGGGAAGGAAGTCTTCTTTTTAACAACAGTTACACCCAGAAGTAGAGTTTTGGGGTAGGTTTGTTGGAAGAGCTTTGAATCTAGAGTCAGGGAGACCTAAGTTCTGACTTCTGTCAATGTGACCCTTGTTAGCCTCAGTCTGTCGACTTGCAAATGGGAATGATAATCCCTGATTTCTAAAAAGAATTCAGTGAATCGGAAATCACATCATTCTTGCTGGAATTAATGCAACAAAGTTACAGTGAGCTGCATCAGTAGAAAATGAGCACTGGGACTTCTTGGCGGCCCAATGGTTAAGACTCTTGCATGTCTAGTACTCCCACTGCAGGGAACACAGGTTTGATCCCTGGTCCGGAAACTAAGATCCTGCATGCCATGTAGCATGGCCAGACATTTTTTTAAAAAAGAAATTGAGTAGCAGCAGCATTGGAAGGAGGAACAAGTTGTAGAAGCAGCCAGCCTGCTGGATTGGGGTGTGGTGTGATGGAGAGAAAGGAGTCCTCCAGCCCTGGATTCAAGTCCTGGCTCTAGAACTTACTAGCTGTTTGACATTGGGCAACCTCCCTGAGCCATGGTGTCCTCATCTGGACACCAGGGATGACACTGACATTGACCTCACTGGGCTGTTGTGAGGCATATGTGACATGCTCCAGGTCAGTGCTAGGCTCGTGGGCTCAGTCACCTTCACTGTTAGCCACCTTGCTCCATCAAGCAACATTTCTCCCTCTTGCATTGCCACTGTTTATTCTAAACTGGAATTTCTTTCTCTTCCTTCAAGTTCAAGCACCCTCAGATGCTTCCTACAAGCATTCCTCAAGACTTCAGTAACTGCAGGACCCCTGCCCAAGGTTTACCACTTAATGCATGCCTCCTCTCTTGTTATTTATTACTGTTTTCTTCAAGTCAACTTTTTAATCCTGAAATGCATTTAAGGGAAGCTTCACATCATGAAGGTAAGTGAAAATCTGTGTAGCTCTTAAAATAGAATGTTTATGACTCAGCTAATATCTCTGTATGTGCCGTCAGACATGTACATATCATACTTGGGTAAATACTGGTCTGATCCTTCGCTGTTCAAAGTGTGGTCCCTGGACCAGCAGTATCAGTGTTCCCTGAGAGCTTGTTAGAAATGCAGAATCTCAGGCCTGACCCCAGACCTTCTGACTCAGAATTTACATTTTAAGAGGATCCTCAATTACTGATATACTTTGAGGGTCATTTATTTTTTTAACTGAGGTGAAATTCACATACTTTTAAGGTTTAAGAAACAGTGGTCTAGGGGATCTGAAGCTCCAGTACTTTGGCCACCTGATGCAAAGAGCCAACTCACTGGAAGAGACCCTGGGGTGCTGGGAAAGATTGAGGCCAGGAGGAGAAAGGGGGTGGCAGAGGAAGAGATGGTTGGATGGCATCATTGATTCAGTGAACATGAATTTGAACAAACTGGGAGATAGTGAAGAGCAGGGAAGCCTGGTGTGCTGCAGTCCGTGGGGTTACAGTTGGACACAAATTAGGCATTGAACAAGGGGATCTATAAAGTTCCTTCCCGCTCTGACAACTAATATCACATATTGGTATTTCTCCCTCCTTCTGAGATCCAAGTCCATATTTCCAACCTAAGTGTTCTATTCTCCGCCTAAACCCTGGCCTCTCTAAAGTGCTGCTTGGCCTCTCCTGAGTGCTCCGTTCCCCCAGACAGACTTTGTAACCATCTTTAATGCCTTCCTACCTCTCCCCTGCTTCAGTTCTGCAAAATAGGCCCAACTCTTATCTCCATTAGGATCTTCTTGATTCAATAGCTCCCCCAGCACTGCAGGCCCCTCATCTGAATGCTGGCTGTTGCCTCCTCCTTGGACTCTCTTTCCTCCAGGGGATCCTTGCAAGTTCTGTGTTCTTAAGGCACAAGTGTGATCATATCATCCATTCTTCAGTCACCGTGTATGTTTCCCTGTTACCTACCATGAAGCAGTCAGACTCCTTGATCTGTCTTTAAGGCTGTCCATTATGTTACTGACATCAGCCTCTCACCTGTATTATCCTCTGAGCTGTAGACTAGTTGTACAAGTCATCATTTTATATGAAGCTTTCCCTGCCTCAGAGTCTTTCTTTTGTGTTCCCATTTCTGAGATGCGTTTCTCTACAGCTCATAATTTCACATCTCCACCACTCAAAATTCTTCCAGTTCAAGACCCCTGCTCGCCTTTCACCTTCTTCCTAAAGTGTCCCATGGTTCCCCAGCTCCATAGCTCTCCTTAGTTTCTACCGACTGTGATGTCCTCTGCCTTTTAGCATGGCTATATTAGCACTGATCTTAACTCTTCAAGCCTGTAGGGCAGGTATAACTCCCAGTGCCACCATATCAGTTTAACACAACTCTCTTTAACTCACTTTCCATTCTGAGCTCCCCATCTGCTTGCTCCCCATATACCATCTCCACTCTCCATTATACTCCCCTTGGCCCCAGGCAGCATTCTGAATGCTAGAAGACTGGGGCCAAGGCATCTGCGAGGTGGTGTATTGAGTCCTCAGATGCCATCTGTCCAGCTGGCATCTACTGGAATGTACATCATTCTGTTAAGTCTTCAGTCATTGGACATGTAGGTGGCTGCTGCCTTATCTCATGTTTCCCTTTGCAAAGCCTCCTAAGGTCCTGCAACTGTACTCTTTTTACTGCATTGATGTTTCTCTTGGATGCCAGGGCCCTTCTTCTGCTCTGTGCCATGCTTGAACAGTGCAGCTCTACACAGCTGCCTGGCATTTTATTGGCTTACATAGCTCTGCCACCTAGTTGAGGTCTGGGTGCTTCCCCAAGCATGGGCCAGCCCTGTGCTCAGAGCTTCCAAACCTATCTGGAATATTTGATGTTTCCTTCTTCCCTAGAGGTGATCCAGAGGCAAGTTCATCCTTTCATTTTCTCATCCATCGGGCAGGTGTTTGTCAAATGCCTGCTATGTCCCAGGTGCACACTGAGGTGCAGTAGTGAATAAGATGGACATGGTCCCTGCCTTTGTGGAGCCCAAAGCTAATCAGTAGAAGGAATACTTTTTATGATGTCATGGCAAGCTAATGCATTGTTTAATTTCTGCCTGTTATTTATTTAGGAACTCTTATCTTGCTAAATTTCTTTGCTGTAATTTCTTCCTTTTAAAAGAAATGACAGCATGTTCTTAGTGCATACTGTTCTGGAATAATGTATTCCTGATGAGAACATCACTTTTCAGTTAGCTAAGTCATGAAGTTGAGACCAAAAGGGCCAGTATGAGTGTTGATTATAGTTAGTCTGCTGATCTTTACTCACAACCTTTGATAAGGTCGTATGAAAACTCAGCATTTGCAAATGCCAAAGTGAGGCTCTCTGAAGGAGATGGGTAAGATCTGAGCTTAGTAGTTCATGGAGCACCAGCTGCTGTGAACAGATACAGACCAACATTAAAGTGGCTTCTTATGCACAGGTTTATTTTTTACCAGATGTCTCCTCTAAGCAGTACTTGAGGTTTCCAGGTTCCTTCCATCTCATGGTTTCACCCTCTTCAACATGTAGCTTCCAAGGTCACACAGAAGGGGATAAAACATGGTAAATTACCCATGGGAGGTTTTAATGAACTAGGCCTGAAACGGCATCCGTCGCTTCTGCTCTTTCCACTGGCCGCATCTCAGTCACGTGCTCACACTGCCTGCAAGGGATATTGGGAACTGTAGTCCAGCTATGGGCCCTGCTAAGTCACTTCAGTCGTGTCTGACTCTGTGCGACCCCATAGACGGCAGCCCACCAGGCTCCCCTGTCCCTGGGATTCTCCAGGCAAGAACACTGGAGTGGGTTGCCATTTTCTTCTCCAATGCATGAAAGTGAAAAGTGAAAGTGAAGTCACTCAGTCGTGTCCGACCCTCAGCGATCCCATGGACTGCAGCCTACCAGGCTCCTCCGTCCATGGGATTTTCCAGGCAAGAGTACTGGAGTGGGTTGCCATTCCTTCTCCGGCTATGGGCCCTAGAGGAAATGAAAACTGTTTTTAATGAGTAATGAAACTGGTTTCTGCCACCATCTGCGATTTAATTAATCCTGGTAGTACCTTTTGTTCTTGGGTTCACATTATTCTGTGGCCTTTGTCTATTGCTTTAAGAAAGAAAAAGCTGAAGTCGGAAATATTTGACTTTTTGTATGTTGATACATGGTTTAAATAACGTTGTTGTTGTTCAGTCACTAAGTCGTGTCTGACTCTTTGTGACCCCATGGACTACATAGCCCACCAGGCTCCTCTGTCCTCTACTATCTCCCAAAGTTTGACACCCCTGAAAAAGTTTCATTACTTTTACTTTCTTTTCTCTTTCCTCCCTCCCTCCCTTTTCTCCCTCCCTTTCTCCTTGTGTTAAGAGTTCAGTTCAGTCACGCAGTTGTGTCCGACTCTTTGCGACCCCATGGACTGCAGCACACCAGGCTTCCCTGTGCATCACCAACTCTTGGTTCTATTAATTCTGATCCTGAATTTACAGGTTTGAATATAGCCAGCTTGTCTTTCATATATTTGTCATTCTAAATATGTCAGTGGACAATTAACAAAAATTTAGAAACCACTTATCTTCATTTGGAGAAGGAATTAGAGGAATGTACTTAGCTTTGAGAGCAGAAGATCATTTGATTTTAGGGCCAACTCATCTTGACCCCAGGAAAGGAGGGGATGGAATTCAGGCTCTCCGTGACTCAAACCCTTGCTGTCTGTCTCCATTCTTAGTAACAGATGGGGAAGGGGAGCAGTAATGGGTGCCTGTTTCTGAGAGCTGTTGGTTTTCTCCCTGATCATACAGGGCTGTGAAACGTGAAAGACATCAGGGACTCTGAGCACCATTCCCCTAAATGCCCCAGTGCCCGCAGGGAACCAGCCAAAGGCTGGGGTTGGCTTCAGATGGCTGGACAGGTGGCCTTGTAATTAAAACCTTTCCTGTCTAACTGTAGGCCTTGTTTTGCCAGGAATCTGAGGTGAAGAGAATGTTCTAGTTGGATGCCTGTACCAGCTGCTTTGAAAGCTTCCTCACAGCTGTCCCCAGACCATAGCAAACAGCCACATCTTTGCTTTCAGAATCTTGGGGGCTTAGTGTTATTTGAGATGGGATAAGCAGACGTAGAGATGAGGGAAGATTTCTTTCTGATCTCAGAAGTTCTGAGTCTTTTTGAAGACAAAGAGCGCAAAAGAAAAGTCTGGAATGTGTGCATTTCCTCTCTATATTAACTTTGTGAGGTAGGAGCCAATCTTAGTCCTTGTATTGTGGACGGGAACACCGAAGCTCTCAGGATTTAAGTAACTAGATTGTTGTCATGGGGTTAGGCATCAGTCAGGATTCACATCCAAGTAGTCTTGACTCCAGATTCAGGCTCTGGTAATCTCTACTCTTAGGCAGATTCAAAATTTAACTCCCGAGCACCCTCTCCAGGTATTCTCCACCTTCATTCTCCCTCCATCCTAGCTCATGGGTCACCCACCCTCTGAGTTCCCCAGGCCTAAAACCTGGGAGTCGTCCTTGAGTTCTAATCTCGTGCCCCCAGTAGAATTTACCAGGAAATTCAATTGATAGTGCTTACAATCTGTATCCAGAATCTGGGCACATCTTACAGTCTTCAGTAGTCTACCAGTACCTTAGTCAAAGCTGTATCTGTTCCATCTTTGATTGCACATTAGCTTTGACACTGATCTCCCCGCTTCTAGTCATGCTATCCTCTTGTGTCTTTTCGACACACTGGCCGAGTGATCTAGCCCTGGGGGCAGCTTTTCTCCACAAGGTCATCCTGGACCGGAGCCACCACCTCTCTTGTTCACCTTCCCTAGGTGGCTGTGTTCATCTATGTGGTCAGGGCTGCCGCAGCTCCTTGTCTTCCAAAAAGGGAATCAGAGAGGAAATCCTGGCAAGCAGTTTCCTTTTAAACAAATGATGCGAAAGTAGTACACATCATTTCTACTCACATTTCACAGGCAAATCAAGAGTCACATGGCCAGCCTAGCTACAGAAAGCCTAGGAAATGTATGGATAGTCATGTTCTCAGCTCCCCAAGAAGAGGAGACTGGATTTGGAAATGACTAGCCATGTGCCAGAGTCTAAGAGGGGAAGTAGGTGGACTTGTCAGGAGGTTATTCAGGATCCGTAGGTGAGTGTTGACAATAACTTACATTAAAAAAGGGATAGTGGAGATGGAAAGAGATGGACTGATTTGTGATGTGGTTTGGAGGTAGAATGAAGGGGAGCGTGTAGGGTTGAGGGAAAAGCAGAAATCAAAGATGATTCCCTGGGGCTTTGCCAGTGGTGCTAGTGGTAAAGAACCTGCCTGCCAATGCAGGAGACATAAGAGATGCAGGTTTGATCCCTGGGTCAGGAAGATCCCTTGGAGGAGGGTGTGGCAACCCTCTCCAGTATTCTTGCCTGGAAAATCCCATGGACAGAGGAACCTGCTGGGCTACAGTCCATGGGGTTGCAAAGAGTTGGACATGACTGAAGTGACTTAGCACAGCACACAAGGATGATTACCAGGTTATTTCTGTCTTGAGAGATACATGATGCTGTTTTCGAGCTGAGGAAGCAGTCTGGAGTGACCACTCGGGGACCAGTGTGAGAGGCCTCTCAATTAGGGGCTTGTCTTGTGTCATAGTGGAAGCAACTGTGGAAGATTGGAATGGCACAGAGGGAGAGTCTGAGGGGCTGTCTGCTAGATGGATCACATGTGTTTTACCTTAAAATGCTTCAAAGGAAGGAAGAGGGCAGCCTGTCTTTGCCGCATTGGTAGGCCTTCGTGCTGACCAGGTAGATGTTGATTCAGAGAAGGTACACCTTCGTGCTGACCAGGTAGATGTTGATTCAGGGAAGGTACACCTTCGTGCCGACCAGAGACGTTGATTCAGATGATTCAGGAACCGTAGAGCCCATGTGGCATGTGGTTGCAGCTCAGGTTAGGTCAGGAGAGCTGCTTTCGGTTTGGAGGAAGGAAGAGCTGAGTGAAGGTACTTATTTTTCAGCACCTGGGACAGAAAAGGTCATACTCCCAGCACCTTGATGCCCCTTGACGTTGAGGGCTGTCATGTGTTTCTGTCTCCTGTTTGCCTGAGTCGGAGCATGGTATAAGAAAATGTGTTTGCAATTAAGAATAGTCAACAGACAGAGGGTCTGGAAGGATGACTGACTCACCCAGCTGGACAGTTACAAGGCCTGCTCGGGGTAATTTGAGAGACACTGTGGGTGGGTTGGGGGTGCTTCACAAGGCTCAGGGGGCCGACCCACCTTGAGGCTCATAAACTCTGAAAGAACTGACAAAGCCAAGTCATTCACTCTGTCTTTGGGGCGGAGACCTCAGCCTGAGGTGAGCCCAGCTGGTTCTGCCACCTCTGAGAGTGTGCTGGGGCCAGTGCAATCCCTGGAAGCATAGCAGTTTCTATACATGGTAGCTAGTCAAAAACATGCTTCATTATTCATTTCTAAATCACTCAGTATTATGCCATATAAAAATTTTTTCTTCACCTTTCCGTTTCACAACTGAGAGATCTAAAGTTTAGTATCTAGTCCAGAGTACCACAGTAAGGGTTTGAAATGTTGCTCGTGAATACACTGATGTTCAGCTCACAAACTGACTATGTAGTGACCATTTGTCACTAATTTCTGCCTGTAGTGACCATTTGTCAGGAGGGAAAGGTGGCTTGATGTTGGGAAACCTAACTTGTATTTATGGTAGAAGAAAAAAAAATACCTTAAGATCAATGTAAATGAGAGAAGGAGGGGAAAGCCATAATATCCCTGTGATGACTAATGTTACTTAGCGACAACCAAGATTCTAGGATCGGTGAACTTGTTTCTGGGCCATGCTCTCTCCTGGGGTCAGGACCTGTGGGACAGAGGAATGCTCATGACCTGTCCAGTAGAGACAGTGAGGGCAGACCTGGGCCCACTGCTGCCTGACAGCATCTGAGCCCAGGGCCTCACTCTGACCTACCATTGGGGAACCCGTGTTAAATTCACTCAGGGCTGAGCAGGCTTGGAGCTCCCATACTAGAAACAGAGCTTGACTCATCAGCCTGAGTGCTAACTTACCAATGTAGCTGAGAGGAGAAAACCTGTGCCATGCTTCTGGGAATTGCATTCTCAGTATAAAGGAGCTGGAGTGCTCTTAGTGAACATGAAATCAAAGCAATGGAGTTAGTAAGGATTGGTGGGCTATTTTATCTAACCTGTTCTGGACAGAGACCTTTGAGCTTTATCTTTGTCATTGATCTTGCAGCAGAGGAAAATTCTCCAGCCCACCATAGGCAGGGTCTCCCAAGTAAACTCTGATGGGGTCTTCTTACCCTGTTCAGTCTTTCCTTGGAGTCACCAAAAACTTCTGTCATCATAGCTCCCTACCCCTAATCATATGACAGTTTCTGAGGTCTGACCTTCTCTGCCGTTTGCTACATTGACATCAGTGTCTTCCTCTTGAGTCATGAAACCGAAGAGACTTTAGAAGTCACACACTTAGATATAATTTCTTATGTGGATAAATTTCTGAAGGAAAATGTACACATTCAGCTAACCTCCTATCTTTTATGTTGGGTCTTTTTAGCTTCCATACAGGAATGAGGCATCTTTTAACCTGCTCTCCAGATTCTAGGATACCATTGTCTTTGACCTTGCCCCTTCCTCTGCACTGAATAATTTAACTTCATCCAATGAGCATTTGTTTGGGATTCTCATGTGGGAGAGTAATGCTTTAGTTAAAAAGCTACAGGCTTTTGGATCAGATCTGGGTTCATGTCTCAGCTCCACCACTTACTGGCTGAGTCACCATAAGCAAGCTTTATCTAACCTCAGTTTCACCCCCTGTAAAATGCAGTTAAGAGTACACACCTGAATAGGGGTTTCATGAGGATTAAGTGCAATAGTGTATATAAAGTACTTAGTTCAGTGGTAGTACATGGTAAGTGCGTAATAAAAATAAACAAATTTTTAAATGTGTATAATACTCTATGCATTTATTCATATGTTTCTAAACAAGTATGTATAGTCCCTTGCATATGCCAGACTGGCTCTAGGCTCTGAGGAGCAGTGTTAAAAATAAGGTCCACGTCCTCCTAGAGCTCACGTCTAGTTGAGATGTTGGCAGTAAGCAGGTAAACTCATACACATGATGTCCAAGAGCAAAAAAAATGCCTTGAAGAAAAATAAAGCAGGGAAGAGGGACAGAATGACAGGGTTGTGGTGGTGGAGGTTTTGTTCCTCAATCCTGCCCATTGATAAAGGGCCTTTGCATTGGCTGTGCCCTCTGCTGAGATGCCCCCCTCCCATTCCCCATCCTCCAGGATTGCCCTTATTTCTTTCAGGGATCTGCCTAAGTATCACCTCATCAGAGAGGCCCCCTTTACTTAAATGATACACACATAAAATACATAAAGAGCTACAATTCCTCCCTTTGAAGTTTATAGTCCCATAAAACTGACAAGCAGACAAATGACCGTCTTTCCAGATGAAGGTAGTTGCCTTTAACAGAAGCACAAATAAATAACATTCAGTTAAGGGAGTCAGGAAAGGCTATCTCTAAAAAATGGTACTTGCGATGTTGGGGTTCCCAGGTGGCCAGTGCAGGAGATGCAGGTTAGATCCCTGGGTTGGGGAGATCCACTGGAGGAGGAACTGGGAACCCACTCCAGTATTCTTGCCTGGGAAATCCCAGGGACAGAGGAGCCTGGTGGGCTGCAGTCCATGAGGTTGGAAAGAGTTAAACACGACTGAGCAACTGAGCACACAGGCACACACTTGAGATGTTGCTTGGCATAAAAAGAGTGAGGGCTTTGGGCATCACTCAGAGTGTCAGGATAAGGACACCTACCTCAGAGGGTCATTGTGCTCATTGAGAAACAAGTCCTAAGCACCTACAGTAAGTAGTACATGAGGTTGGCTCTTAATGGTGCCCTCTTCACATGAATAGATAATTAATAGTGGTGTTTGGGGTGCGTTCCCATTAGCCTTTGATTCTTGTAATATGCTGTTATCTTACAGTAGTCTGTCTGGGCATCCAGCTCTACCAGGAAAAGGGAAGCTTCTCATAGACCCGGACGGCTGTGTCCCCAACATGGATGGCACCGTGTCTGTTATGCAGGGGCAGTTGATTAAGGACAGTGAGTACGTCATCTCTAAGAGGCAGAACTGTTCTATACAGGTGGGGACCTCAAGAGACGGTCTGTTCTCCTCTCCATCTCTGTACCTCAGTACCCCCAAATTGTTTCTGACAGATGGGCATTTAGCATGTTCTTGCAAGAAGACTCCACTTCCCCTCTAGGGAGAGGCATGCTGGGTTTAACCATGTAATTTGAAGTGGGTGAAATGATGCCAGCATGCCTCCCTCTTAGAGCCTTGATTCTGTTTTAATCCCTCTGTTTTTAGAAGGAATTAAAGTATTGGTTTGTCCAGTGCATGGGCTGTAAACAGATTATTATTATTTTGAAGAGATAGTCTTAAGACATGGAGATTTTCAACATCAGCTAAATCTTAGTTATTCTAGAGATGCTGAATATCAAGATTACTGGCCTTTCCAGGCATCATATTTCTCTTCTTGCATTTTTTTTAAGGAGTTATCTGTTTTTTTTCTTTTTTTTCTCATAGCAACTCCACCATAAAATGAAACACAGAAGAGACAACTAATTATGCTTAGGAAGTTTCATTAAAATGTGGGAAAAGGGAGAGCAGAGGCATAGTATACTGGCGGGCATGGGGATTCCTTGTTGATGGTACTCAGTCACCTCTGTCCTCTGTGAACATACTTTAAGGTGACAGTCAATGAGAATTTGGCCATCACATCTGAAATTGGATGCCCAGGGCCCACATTTGGTGTTGTGGGAAACTCTCCCTGCTCCTCAGACCTTCCACCATGATCACGGGATGTGGACCATGATGCCAGTATGGAACTCAGGGCCTCGGGCAGCTGTTTTAGCCCTGCAGCCCCAAACCAGGAAGGTTTTTGTTTGTCACAGTGGGAGCCTCGACCCCAACCATGGCCTTGCAGGGGAGTTGCCTTAGAATCTGCCTGATTCCCCAGGATAGAAACTTGCTTCAGAAAAATGCTGTGAGATGCTTTCTAATCTCCGAAAATTGCTTTGGCCGACACCTCCTCTAAAGGAAGCCTAAAGGCCTTGGGTAACGGTGGCACCAACACATCCTGTGCTTCAGAATCAAGTGCAGCATCAGGCAGATGGAAACTTTTTCTGCAGATGGATTGACGTACCTGTGTGGGAGAGCTGGGCATCCCCTGGCCTCTCTGAGTAGAGTTATATTTATTGCTGCCTTGGTTATGGCAGCTACTTTGTGGGAGAATTGAGCATAGGGGAGAGGGCAAGACATTTCGTCCCAACCAGGGCCTGCACCAGAGTGGATCCAGCATGGTGCTGTCATCCAGTGTGCACTTCATTCCTTCTGCTCTAGGGCTTGAAAGCCGACTGTGCCCTCCAGCATTGCTGCTTGTAGGTCAGGGCACGTGGCACTAAGACTTCCCAGGCTCCCCATCTCGGCGTTTGTACCTAAATAGGAAAGGATGAACACCTGGAGCATCCCTTTAAAAGGTTATTAAGTCCCTGCCTTGTGAAAGGTCCATTCATAGCTCTCACATTTCTGAACATCCTCATCTGCCGACAGGTTTCGTCTTCACCTCCGATCCTCCAGCCTCTGAGTCCTTTGTGCAGTGAATCCAGGCACCTGTGCCTGACCGATGCATGACCTGTTCTCCCACTCCTTCCTCTTGGACTCAGTTTTGCTTTTTATCTCTTTAGCTTAACTTCTATAGCTTCCTCTCACCACTGGCTTGTTTTGTCCTTTTAAGACATCCAAGTCTCTCTGACCCTACCAAAGGCCCATGCCTTGACTCATTAACCTCTCCAGCTTCTGTTCATCCCTTCTCCTCCCTGTCTTACCTGAGTGATCTGTGTGTACTAAGCGATCTGTGTGTACTGTGTCTGTTTTCCTCTTGTCTATCCAGCCCATTTCCATCGGCTTCTTCCCTTGTTGTGCCACCAAGCCAGCTCCAGGGCACCCACGGTTCATTTCTCAATGTCATGTTTCCTTTGGACCCTTCTCTTCCTGAATCTCCTCTTGCCTTCAGCACAGGTGAACACTGCCTCCAACTCCAAACTCTTACCTTAACTCCTGAGACTTCATGCTCACTTGCACCATTCCAGTTTCTCTCTCCTCCATGAAGTTCTTTTCCTCTGTTTTTAAAAAATTGATGACTCCGGGGTGACCTCCTTGACCCACTTCTCTTTCCAGTTTGTCTTTGCGTGATGGCATCCACAGCAAGGGCTTTGACCACCATCTAAATGCTAGTGAGTGCCAGATATCTGACTGCGACTCTGACCTCTTCCCCCTTCCCCACAACCTGGGGTTCTGAGCAAGGCATCAGATGGAAATGCCTTCAGAGATCTGCGGATAAAGTCAGTGAGTGAAATGGATTGAATGAGTGTGGCAGGCCAGAGAACCTCTTGTTCTAGCTGAAGGGAATGGCTGCCACTGGGCTCCAGCCAACTGTTGACATGTAGGAATTTAGGACCCGTGTTGCCAGATTTTCCAGTTTTCCCTGAGAAGCCAGAAATACATAATCCTGTTTGGACTCTCTCAGTGATTGAATGTTGGTTCAAAAATGTCTGTATGGACCAAAGCCCGTCTGAGAACCATGTCTGAGTACAGACCACCTGTCTGGGATAACGGTTTGATTCATATACTCCAATTATTGGTTCATGGCCCAAGCCAATTTTTCTGATGTCCACAGTCCTTTCACGTTGAATGTGCCCCAAACCAACTTTTCCCCAAACCTTCCCCTCCTCCTCTTGCATACTTTTGCTCAGTTACTGGCTCTTGCTTCTACCTGCTCACTGGAGCTGGACATATGGAGGGAGGGTATCCTTCTTTCCTCAACCACCCCCCCCCCCCCGCCGCCCCATTGAATCTACCATCAAATGCCACCAACATAACCTCATCAAGTCCATTATTATCCATTATTATCCCCCCATCTTTTACCACCACTATCATAGTTTAGGCTACTAGCATCTTTTGCTTGGACCAGAGCCTCCTGAGTGTTTCAGGCGATGACTCAGAGTAATTGATTCTTCCTGTGTATAAATTATTATTCTAAGCCAAATATTTCATCTTATTTCCTTGATAGTGGTTAGTTTTGGAATGGATTTGTGACCCAGTCTGGAACAGTGGATGAAAGGAAGGATTTGCTGGGAAGCTTCTGGAAGAGTTTTCCTTGCTAAGAGACTAAAGAAGAGATGATTCCCTTCTTGTGGTGGTCCTTGCTGTGCCTGTATGTCACTCTAGGAACTGCTGTCACAACCCTCTGAAGATGAGGAAAGGCAGTCTGCAAGTAGAGCCCACAGGAAGTGGTAGAATGGGGAGAGAGGGCACCTGGGCCCACGGTTATGTTGGTGAGCTGCTGAGTCAACCACTTCTGCTGTCTGTCATCTCAAAGTGTGCAGCTATGTTGGTTATTGAGTCTCTTGATTAGTTCAGCTGATGAGAGTCAGGGCTTTGTGCAAAGGCAGCAGAGGCATCCTGACTGGTACCCTTGTTTTCTGCCTCCAAGTCTGTGCTCCATCACTCCGTGTGACACCTGACTGGCAGGGTGGTCCCTCTGGATGCTAATCTGACCACATCACCTTCTGTTAATGCCTCCCATTGCCCAGGATAAAGTCTTAGTACTTTGGCAGAATATGCAAAGGCCTCTGCGACAGGCTCCCTGCCTCCACAGCCCAATCAGGTCACTCTCTTTAACGTACCCTCTGTACCTACTTTAATCTGATCTGCTTGCAGTTCCCTGTGTAATGATGCTGTTTAACTCTTTGATTCATTTGACAAATTTGTACAAGTGCCATTTCTGGGCCAGGAGCAGTTCAATGCATACCAACTATTATCCACAGTCCTCTGCTCCAGCCACCTCCTCTCCCTGGAGGGCCTCCCTTCTGTCTATATCTGACTCATGCTTTTCTTTTTCCAGTGTGGTGTTTAACCCTTGTAATCTCTCTCTCTGTCTCTTTCACACACACACACACACACACACACACACGTACATTTGTATGTGCATACTTTAAATTGTTCATCCAGTGGTTTTTCAAAATTGTTAAACATACAGTAAATGAAGAGAATAGTACAATGAATATTCTTATACCTAGATTCACTAACATTTTGCCATATTTGTTCTCTCTTCCCCAACTCTTCTGTGTACATACGTTATATGTATACAGATAAGTCCTTTTCTGAACCATGTGAACATAATTTATAGACTTGATGACTCCTCACTCATAAATAGTTGAGCTCATACCTCCTAAGACTAAGAAGATCTTTTATGTAACTGCACTGCTATTATCACGTCCAAGAACTGTATCAATACAGTGTCTAATATGTTGTCCACATTCGTGTTTCCTCAGTTGTCCCAAAAGTTTGTGGCTTTTTTTTCATTCAGAATCTTCTAGGCTAAATTCTCATAGTTTTGGGGAGCCTTCCTTGAACTCCTTCTGTTCTTCCATGCCCTCAGATGCCTTGTGCAGGTTGCCACCAGGGCGTTAACCACTCTGTTTCTCTCGGCTCCTTTGTCTTCACATTGCATCCTGTGTCATTTGATTCTTCCTGTTCTCTGTGCCTAACACAGTGTGTGGCACATAGTAGGTGCTCAGGATTTGTTGGCTGAGTGGATGATTAAGTGGCAGAATTGAAGGTAAGGCTGTTCTCCTTCTTTCCATATTTAACTGCTTTTTGCAGACAGTGATGTTAATAATGTAAGAACAGAGAGACCCACCTGCCAGATGGTGAGGAGAGAAAAGATCCAGATAGAAAATTGTGAACAGTGGAAAGAGCTAACAATTAGTGATGGCCAAGGCTGTGCTCTTATAAGATCATGTCCCAGAGAACTGAGAGTATCAGTGGAGAAAATCACCAGCCTTATAGCTGTTGTTGTGAAGCCCTTGTTGTATTTGCAGGTCCATGTTATAAACAGACCAAGAATCCCTTCCAAATGAAATGACCACAAAACGTCACATCTACCCAGAGCCGTCCTTTTCCCAGAATGCACTTGTTGGCCATTGGGATAGGTCTGATCACAAGCAAGTGAGGGAAGTGTGTCTTAGCTCTGATGACAGCGTTCCTTCCCTGCCATCAGAGCTAAATAGTTTGACATTACTTTTTGAAATCAGGTCTGAGAAGTTATCGAAGTTTATAGAAGCTAATACTGTAATGAATATTTGGATCCAGAGACTCTAAATATGAACTCAAAGAACATTTTCATTCTGCTGCTGCTACTTCCTCAGCCAAGAAGAATGTGGAGGCAGGATTGGGACTGGTGAAGTCACTGAGAAAGCTTCTGACTG
This sequence comes from Capricornis sumatraensis, assembly GCF_032405125.1. Classification (NCBI taxonomy): domain Eukaryota; kingdom Metazoa; phylum Chordata; class Mammalia; order Artiodactyla; family Bovidae; genus Capricornis; species Capricornis sumatraensis. Next base: position 53,060,468 of record NC_091077.1, read on the forward strand.
TGGGGAAGAGACCACTTACTATCTTCCTTGGAGGTCTTGTATTTCTTTCCTAACTGTCCACCTAACTGGTCTCATAAGACCCTCTGCATTCCCTGGGTAGGGGTCAGTGATGTTAAAAAATAAATTCATCATAAGCCACTCAAAAACATAGGAAGATAATCTTCCCAAATGATCTAAAGACAAGGCAACCCAGTTACCTCACTCCTCTGGACAGCAGCTTTGGGCATCTCCAAAGGGCCAGGTGTCATGGGTGCAATGGTAAATAAGCCACTGCCTTCTGGAGCTCATCATCTACTGGGATAAAGAGGTACACAGAGTTTCCATGTTTATGGGGAATGTAATGGGAGCTGTGTGGGCCACCATTCCGACTTGGGGAGGGCAAGGCAAGGACGGGCCAGAAGGCAGAAGCAGGTATAGAGTAGGTAGGTGTTAGATAGGCAGGCTGGGGGCATTCTAGGCCTGGTGCAGGGAATGAGGCCATGATGGAGACCTTGATCATCATGGTGGACACAGGAACAAAGTAGGCATTACCTCTGTGCAGGTGATCCTCAGAGTGTGCCATTTGAAGTGTTTATTTTTTTGGCCAGGTTGAGTCTTAGTTGCAGCATGTGGGATCTTTCATTGTGGTGTGGGCTTAGTTGCCTCGGGACATGTGGGATCTTAGTTCCCTGACCAGGGATCAAACCCATATCCCCTGCATTGGGAGGCAGATTCTAAACCCCTGAAGCACCAGGAAAGTCCCGAGTTGTGCCATTTTTGATAACGTAAGATGCCAGCACCAAGTCTGAAGGCTACCTGTGAGCCGACTTGAGGAGTCTTTGCCTCCTTGGCTCTGGGTGATCCTTTAACATTACTCCCACTAAGGGTTAAGGTGGGAGACCCCCCTCCAACCCCCCACATTAAAAAAAAGTCAGTGAAGGTAATTACACCACCATCTATTTAGCTGCTGAAGAATTTACCATTCAAGGAGATAGGACCCTGCCTCACCAGAGGCGTTTAACAGTCCAATACTATCACATTACCCAGATTGTATAAAGAGTATGAATGATTTCCGCTCACAGACCTCTAATGGAGGTATCTCTTTACAAAGCCCCTACTTCAGGCTAGCTGAATGCCTTAGCAGTGCCTCCGAAATCCCGCAGCCCTAATCCCTTTAGCAACAAAGATCTGTTTCTTTGCTTAGCATGAAGTAGGCCTCAGAGGTCTGTGTGTGTCTTCGCCTGTAGACCAGAAGCCTCCTGTTTACAATTTCCCTATTCCTGTTTTTAATGTTGTTCTGAGAGCAGCCACAAAGGACTAGTTTTGTCCAACAGGAACAAGGGAGCTATTAGAGAGAGATGGAGGAAGGAAGGAAGGGCGATCGCAGGGAGGACTCCTCGAGGGATTAGCAGACACAGCTGTTCCCGAAGGGAGAGGACCTTTAGGCTGTTTATAATTTCCGTCACATTTACATTTTTTAATATTTTATTTCCTTAAATTCTTTTTTTTTCTGATCAGTTTCTTATCCACCATTTAAAGCAAGCATCTTGCAGCCATATTGACTGACTTAGGGACGTGTTTCATATAAATTTAGTTGTGATTTGGCTTTTTCCATCAGTGCTGTGTGGCTCTGGTGTGGTGGTCTTGGCTTCCTGTGAGGTCACAGACTCCAGACCACCAGGTGCCTGAGGAAATCACGAGAGGGGACCAGTTTCATTTCTTGTCCCATTGTGCAAACCATTGGAATTCTTAAGGCTGTATTTGATTCATTTCAATCCCGTCCGCCACCCTGTCCTCACTCACTTTTCAAATGTACCTCATTTTGTCCTGATGTTATCTTTCTAGCCTGGATGTTATAAAGCATGTTAAGTACAGGTAGAGACTCTTTCATATTTCATGTTGCAAAAACGCAATGACTCTATGAAAATTATTCACGGTTTCATCCAGAAATCAAGCAAGTTTCCATTTTTGTCACCTTCCAGTTCTTGTTTTTGTGCATGTCCAATTTTTGCACACTTATAATAAAACCATAGAATTTTAGTTTTTATTTTCCGCACTGTGAGGCTGTGTATATTTTTTATATCCAGTGGCAACCAGTCTCTTTTTTAAAACTCCCTTTCTTTCCTTTCTCTTACCCTTTTCTCTGTTATGAAGATTGGCATCATGTACATCTTTTCACACCTAGTTCAGTGCTCAGATAGTCATATGGAAAGAAATTTTTATCCTGCATTGAGAGCATTGCTGTTTATTTTATTAAAATGGATTATGTATTTCCCTTACATCTTGCCTTCTTCACTTAGCAGAGGAAATTACATTTAATATATTTTTAACCTCACATGATCTGTACAGGTTCATTTTGCCTGAGAAAACTCTGACTCAAGTGGCAGATGCCCGTTTATATGGCTGTTTTATTTTCATTCTGTTTTTGTTAAGTTTGACTTTTTCCTGCAGAGCTTTAGTCAAAAAACAAATGATTTTATCAAATGTCCAGTCAACCACTGCTGACCCTTTGGGCTCTTGTTGTCTTAGGGTACATTTTCAGACTCAAGTGTCTTTTAGATCTGACTGACCTGCTAGTACTGTTACAGAAGTATTCCTGACGATTGTCTCAAAAGCTCTGTGTATACAGTTTCCTTTTGCAGGGGCCTGGGATGTGAGCTAATCTTTAAGTCCAGGAGACTTAAAGTCCTAACTCACTCAGGGACAGCTGTTCCAAACCCTTCCTTCCTGCTCGAAGTAGTAACTAGTTTTCAAGAGGAACTTAAAAAAATTTTTTTATTTAAAGAAGAATATGGAGTTCTTCCAGGATTGCTTAATTTTTTTTATTTCTCTAAAGTAAAATAGTACAAAGCATGTGCCATTCCAAGTGCACTGTCTGAATTCAGCCTCACTGGAAATGTGGACCATCAGGTAAGATGCATAGCCTTGGGGATATTATTTCCCAGCACTGGCCAGGAAAAAGCTACGATTCCAGTTGCTTTAGTTTCCCCACGTGTCTTAGAGAGGAGCGCTGAAGATATCTGAGGGAACGTGAGCTTCCACAGGCCTATCATCTGCTGCTGCTGCTCTTGTACAGGTTCCTTTGGCAGGATTACAGACGGGAGATGCTGATTATTGTTTTGGTGATATATGCATTTTGGGGGATCATTTTCTGATAAAAAAAGTTTAAGATGTCTTCCCATTCCAAGTATAAATTAAAGGTCCTGTGAATTTTAATAAATGCTTTTATTAAAAAACATAGAATTGCCCAGTATACACATATCCTGAGGTTATGAGTGTTTTGATTTTGGTGGCCTATGCCAAAGACATGCCCTCGGAAGATGCCTTGATTGGAGATCTGTATTTCTTCTTATGGGAATCTGGGTCTTTCTTTTGTCTTTTAATTATTATTATTTTTTAGTTGGAGTATAGTTGAGTTACAGTGTTGTGTTAGTTTCTGCTGTATAGGAAAGTGAGTCAGTTTTTGTTTTTTTTTGTAGCCCACCAGGCTCCTCCATCCATGGGATTCTCCAGGCAAGAACACTGGAGTGGTTGCCATTTCCTCCTCTGGGGGATCTTCCCAACCCAGGGATCGAACCAGCATCTCTTAGTTCTCCTGTATTGGCAGGCAGGTTCTTTACCACTAGCGCCAGTTCTATGAGTCTGCTACTTTTCTGGTATATTCACTATTTACTGTATTTTTATTAATAATGTATTTTCTGTTAATATAAATTTATTTATTTTAATTGGAGGCTAATTACAATATTGTAGTGGTTTTGTCATACATTGACATGAATCTGCCACAGGTGTATACAGTCCGCCCCATCCTGAACCCCCCTCCCATCTCCCTCCCCATCCCATCCCTCTGGGTCATCCCAGTGCACCAGCCCTGAGCACCCTGTCTCACGCATTGAACCTGGACAGGCGATCCATTTCACATGTGATAATATACATGTTTCAATGCCATTCTCCCAAACCATCCCACCCTCTCCCTCTCCCACAGAGTCCAAAAGACTGTTCTATACATCTGTGTCTCTTTTGCTGTCTTGCATAAATGGTTAGCGTTACCATCTTTCTAAATTCCATATATATGCATTTGTATACTGTATTGGTATTTTTCTTTCTGGCTTACTTCATTCTGTATAATAGGCTCCAGTTTCATCCACCTCCTTAGAACTGATTCAAATGTATTCTTTTTAATGGCTGAGTAATACTCCATTGTGTATATGTACCACAGCTTTCTTATCCATTCGTCTGCTGATGGACATCTAGGTTGCTTCCATGTCCTGGCTATTATAAACAGTGCTGCAATGAACATTGGGGTGCATGTGTCTCTTTCAATTCTGGTTTCCTCAGTGTATATGCCCAGCAGTGGGGTTGCTGGGTCATAAGGCAGTTCTATTTCCAGTTTTTTAAGGAATCTCCACACTGTTCTCCATAGTGGCTGTACTAGTTTGCATTCCAACCAACAGTGTAGGAGGGTTCCCTTTTCTCCACACCCTGTCCGGCATTTATTGCTTGTAGACTTTTGGATAGCAGCCATTCTGACTGGCGTGAAATGGTACCTTATTGTGGTTTTGATTTGCATTTCTCTAATAATGAGTGATGTTGAGCATCTTTTCATGTGTTTGTTAGCCATCTGTATGTCTTCTTTGGAGAAATGTCTGTTTAGTTCTTTGGCCCATTTTTTGATTGAGTCTTTTATTTTTCTGGAATTGAGCTTCAGGAGTTGCTTGTATATTTTTGAGATTAATTCTTTGTCAGTTGCTTCATTTGCTATTATTTTATTCCATTCTGAAGGCTGTCTTTTCACCAGCAAAGTGAGTCAGTTATACACACATGTATCCACTCTTTTTTAGGTTCTATTCCCAGAGAGGTTGTTATAGAGTATTGAGTAGAGTTCTCCATGCTGTTCAGTAGGTTCTTATTAGTTATGTGTGCTATATATATTAGTGTGTATGTGTCAATCCCAATCTCCCAGTTTATCCCTCCCCCCGAGATGTGGTTATTTTGATGAGAGGTAGTGGGAGGTATGTCCATAGGGCCGCGATGGCTGGCAAGGATCTGTATGTAGACATTTAAAGAAGCAGATCAACCCAGACCATCAGTGGGTGACACATATCATAATGCAAGCATCCTACATTCACAAAGACTGTGTCAATGAAAATGTGTAGAGATAATGGTAGAACCCTTTTATAACTGTATAGTATATGTCAGTTTGGCTAATTCCATAGACATGTCTGGCAGTTGGATCATGTTATAGGTGAAGGATAAGGAAGAAGGATTTTTATCCCTTTTATATTTTCCCATTTGCCAAGAGGCAGACAGTTGAACAGAAATATTAACCAAAAAACAAAAAGGGAACTTGGTAAGATATTAATTTTTTTTTCTAAAAGGTAAAAACTGCTTTGGGGGAGGCAAATAATAACCATGCAAATGAGACAGAATCTAGCAAAGTAAAAACAAAAATTGACATGCCCAAATTATACTTCCTAATAATTTATGTGAGCTATTAAAAATTAATTTGCGAGATGTCAGTTTATGTTCCTGTGGCCTAAATAAGAACTGACCCTAAATGGTGCCAACTTAGTTCACTGAAAAATGAAAAAACTCATTGGAAACTATTTTTTTTATGTATGTATGTATCCAGACAGTCAGTAGAGGACAAAGAAGATCACTGGGTGAGCAGTCAGGGGAGAGGGTTGAGCTTCTAGAACACTGCTTTACTAGAGCGATTTCTCTTTTATCCATTTTATATATTTATCTTCTATACAAGACAGTGTGTTGTTTTATGGGAGATGTGGCGGGAGGGGCAGTGGAAGGGGAAACATTCTGTTGCTTCTAAAAATTATTTGGAATTAGCAATTTCTTTTTCTTTTTTGTTTTTTGCAGTTTTAAAATTTGTTGCACTGTTGTGCTAATTTTAATGCTGCATTGATTAACAGTATTTTATTTGGGTCTTATGGGACAAAGTCATAGTTATGGTTATAAATGGAGTTTTGCAAAGGTGAATGCTTTAGAATTGTTCAGATTTTGAATCTTTCAGAGGTTGGAGGTGATTGAGAAATATTTTTCTGTGTTGAGTATCAAGAGAAAGAACAAGTTCCAAATGCCCTAACATCTATCTATAATACAAATCACCCAGAGCTCTGAGAATGTTTCCTGTAGGAGAAAATCACGATGGCCATCCCCATAAAATGTTAACTTTGAGTTGTTGACGAACACTGCTAGACCACAGTCATGGTCCAACAAATTAAGTTTGGAGTGAAGGAATCAGAGGTCTTCCTTCCTATTATTGATGGTTTGCCTTTTTCTCGTCCTGATAAAACATTCTTTCCTTGGGATTTAACCAGTGACACGGTACAGAATTAGATCCACATGTGCCTGCTGATTTTTTCCATTCTCTTTACTTCCAGTTATTTTTTCTTAGAGTCTGAAGAAAAGGGATGGAACATCAGCCCTGGATTGCATACATCAACTCTGTTAGAGAATTCTTTCCATAACAAATACTTTATCCTTTGTAACTTGGAGTGCTGAAGTTACACAAAAATATCCATTATAATCTTCACTTTCCTTTGCTTCTCACTTTCCAATAAGGTATCCTTTTGGGCTGAAACTTTCCATGCTTAGTTTCAGCTCAAAGGTGAATTTATTTTGGAAAGTTCACACTAATCTAATTCAGGGACTTGGAAGGGATGTGAGAGTAAAAATATACCTTCTTCAATTCTACAAATAAATGTTAAGACTTCAGTCATAGATAACTTCAGAGCAGCCAAGCAGCGGAACAATAAACAGGGCTCGGAAAATCTCTGTTAAAGTCAAGCAGGTTGAAGTGATTAATCACAAATTTCCTGCATGCACTGAACAGCCTGGGCTTCCTTGAGGCTCCGTGGTCCCTTCTGAAGAACAATGGCCACAACAGGGAACTTGGAGGTCTGTTTGGAAGAGATGAAAGATTTAGTTTGGATCAGAGCAAACTATTTTATGGTCTACAAAGTTTTAAAACACACTGATTATTGTGGAAAGCTCTTCTTTGGACAAACATGCTAGTTGAATTGCTGCCGGAACTAAATTACCCAAGCCTGTGACATGATGTCTGTGAGTATAGGTCCAGGAACCCTAGATGTTGAAGTGTAATGGTCTAGAATAGGGGTCCCCAACCTCCAGGATCTAATGCCTGATGATCTGAGGTAAAAACTGATGCAATAATAATAGAAATAAAGTGCCCAATAAATTAATGCACTTGAATCATCCCGAAACTGCCCCCCTTCCCAGCCCATGGAAAGATTGTTTTCCATGAAACTGGTCCCTGGTGCCAAGAAGGTTGGGGACCATGGGTCTAGAGCAAGGCTTTTTAACGTCGGCGCACCTAATTCCTTGGACCAGATGCTACTTTGTTGGGGGAGGGAGCTATTCTGTGCATAGGATGTGTAGCTGCGTCCCTGGCCTGCACCTACTAAATGGCAGTGGTCACCTCTCCTTCACCCCACTTCCCACCCCACCTAAGTTATAACTGTCAAAAAATGTCTCCAGATGTTGTTGGATGTCTCTAGGGGTAGGGGAAAGCCCCTAGTTGAGAACAACTGGAAGAATTGAGTTTAGCCCCATCTGAGCAGGGCATTTACCAGAGAGGAGAATCCATGCAGTGTAGAATCTGGCATTGCTAATAAGGGTTTTCTGCAAAGTAGAGCTGGCCTTGCAAAGGAGTAGCCCTCCTGTCCAGAGCTCCCCTCCCTCACTTGTGCATCTTATCCCCTTTCTCTTCTGCTACTTTTGGGGAAGGTCCCTTCATTATACTTCCTAAGTTTTTTTTGCATCTTGAATTCTTCCTTCTCCAGTGAAGCCTTTCCCTCAACCCTCAAGTGTGTTTCAAAATCTCCATCTTAGAAAAAAATAGCTGCTCTCATTATTAGAATTTTTAATGTGAAGAAGAACATTGGCTCACACTATCAACAAAAGGTAGCACTAACCATAGATAGTGCGTGTGCATTTTACATCTTAACGGTGTCATTCTGTGATGGGCACCATCCTATTTTCATCTTCCAGGTGAGGAATAAGGCACAGTGAAGTGAAGTAACAGGTTCAAAATCACACAGAACCAGCACAAAATGGATTTGGATCTAGACTCCTGAGCCCACCCTCTTAACTGCTGTGCCTCACTCTCCCACATCTCAACAAGGCAAGGTTTTAAATATGCCTTTAAGAGTCTAACAAATATTAAGTAAGACAAGATATTCATCCTGTACATTGGGTAATGCACTGATGAACACAGTATCATAGCTGCCCACAGGATGGCCAGTAGTCAGAAGACATAAATAGAAATGAACCTCAGAGAATGGTGCAAAATGTGAACTGTTACTGTAATAAAAGTATGAGCCAAGGACTGTTGAAGTAAAGACACTGGTTCAGTTCAGTTCAGTGGCTCAGTCGTGTCCAACTCTTTGCGACACCATGGACTGTAGCATGCCAGGCCTCCCTGTCCATCACCAACTCCTGGAGGTTACTCAGACTCATGTCCATTGAGTCAGTGATGCCATCGAACCATCTCATCCTCTGTCGTCCCCTTCTCCTGCCTTCAGTCTTTCCCAGCATCAGGGTCTTTGGAAATGAGTCAATTCTTTGCATCAAGTGGCCAAAGTATTAGAGTTTCAGCTTCAACATCAGTCCTTCCAGTGAATATTCAGGACTGATTTCCTTTAGGATGGACTGGATGGATCTCTTTGCTGTCCAGGGGACTCTCAAGAGTCTTTTCCAACACCACAGTTCAAAAGCATCAGCTCTTTGGCGCTCAGCTTTCTTTATAGTCCCACTCTCATATCCATACATGACTACTGGAAAAACCATAGCCTTGGCTAGACAGACCTTTGTTGTCAAAGTAATGTCTCTGCTTTTTAATACACTGTCTAGGTTGGTCATAACTTTTCTTCCAAGGAGTAAGTGTCTTTTAATTTCATGGCTGCAGTCACCATCTGCAGTGACTTTGGAGCCCAAAAAAATAAAGTTTGTCACTGTTTCCCCATCTATTTCCCATGAAGTGATGGGACCAGATGCCATGATCTTCGTTTTCTCAATGTTGAGATTTAAGCCAACTTTTTCACTTTCCTCTTTCACGTTCATCAAGAGGCTCTTTAGTTCTTCTTCGCTTTCTGCCATAAGGGTGGTGTCATCTGCATATCTGAGATTACTGATATTTTTCCCAGCAATCTTGATTCCAGTTTGTGGTTCACCCAGCCCAGTGTTTCTCATGATGTACTCTGCATATTAGCTAAATAAGCAGGGTGACAGTATACAGCCCTGACATACTCCTTTCCTGCTTTAGAAACAGTGTGTTGTTCCATGTCCAGTTCTAACTGTTGCTTCCTGATGTGCATACAGATTTCTCAGGAGACGGGTCAGGTGGTCTGGTATTCCCATCTCTTTAAGAACTTTCCATAGTTGGTGGTGATCCACACAGTTAAAGGCTTTGGCATAGTCAATAAAGCAGAAATAGATGTTTTTCTGGAACTGTCTTGCTTTTTCGATGATCTGTCAGATGTTGGCAGTTTGGTTCTTCCGGTTCCTCTGCCTTTTCTAAAACCAGCTTGAACATCTGGAAGTTCATGGTTCACGGTTCACTGAAGCCTGGCTTGGAGAATTTTGAGCATTATTTTACTAGCGTGTGAGATGAGTACAATTGTGCGGTAGCTTGAGCATTCTTTTGCATTGCCTTTCTTTGGGATTGGAATGAAAACTGACCTTTTCCAGTCCTGTGGCCACTGCTGAGTTTTCCAAATTTGCTGGCATATTGAGTGCAGCACTTTCACAGCATCACCTTTTAAGATTTGAAATAGGTCAACTGGAATTTCATCACTTCCACCAACTTTGTTTGTAGTGATGCTTCCTAAGGCCCATTTGACTTTGCATTCCAGGATGTCTGGCTCTAGGTGAGTGATCATACCATCGTGATTATCTGGATCATGAAGATCTTTTTTGTATAGTTCTTCTGTGTATTCTTGCCACCTCTTCTTAATATCTTCTGCTTCTGTTAGATCCATACCATTTCTATCCTTTATTGAGCCCATCTTTGCATGAAATTGTTCCCTTTGTATCTCTAATTTTCTTGAAGAGATCGCTAGTCTTTCCCATTCTGTTGTTTTCCTCTATTTCTTTGCACTGATCACTGAGGAAGGCTTTCTTATCTCTCCTTGCTATTCTTTGGAACTCTGCATTCAAATGGGTATATCTTTCCTTTTCTCCTTTGCTTTTGGCTTCTCTTTTTTTCAAAGCCTTTTCTCTTCTTTCACAGCTTTTTCTGTCTCCTCAGACAGCGATTTTGCTTTTTTGCATTTCTTTTTCTTGGGGGTGGTCTTGATCCTTGTCTCCGGTACAAAAATCACGAACCTCCATCCATAGTTCATCAGGCACTCTGTTTATCAGATCTAATCCATAGAATCTATTTCTCATTTCCACTGTAATGTATAGGTCATACCTGAATGGTCTAGTGGTTTTCCCCACTTTCTTCAATTTAAGTCTGAATTTGGCAATAAGGAGTTCATGATCTGAGCCACAGTCAGCTCCAAGTCTTTTTTTTTCACTGACTGTATAGAGCTTCTCCATCTTTGGCTACAAAGAATATAATCAATCTGATTTCAGTGTTGGCTGTCTGGTGATGTCCATAGATGGAGATCCATAACCAGATGGATCTTTCGAAGGAAGTTGCCATTATCTTCATTACCTCCACCATGATTTGGCCCCAGGTAAACAGCAGGGAGGTGATGGAATTCCAGTTGAGCTATTTCAAATCTTAAAAGGGGACTCTGTGAAAGTGCTGCACTCAATATGCCAGCAAATTTGGAAAACTCAGCAGTGGCCACAGGACTGGAAAAGGTCAGTTTTCATTCCAATCCCAAAGAAAGGCAATGCAAAAGAATGCTCAAACTACCGTATAAGTGTACTCATCTCACCCGCTAGTAAAATAATGCTCAAAATGCTCCAAGCCAGGCTTCAGCAATACGTGAATCGTGAACTTCCAGATGTTCAAGCTGGTTTTAGATGTGTCCATAGATGTGTAGAGTCTTCTCTTGTGTTGTTGGATGAGGGTGTTTTGCTGTGACCAGTGCATTCTCTTGGCAAAACTATATTAGTCTTTGCCCTGCTTCATTCCATATTCCAAGGCCAAATTTGCCTGTTACTCCAGGTGTTTCTTGACTTCCTACTTTTGCATTCCAGTCCCCTATAATGAAAAGGATGTCTTTTTTGGGTGTTAGTTCTAGAAGGTCTTGTAGGTCTTCATAGAACTGTTCAATTTATCTTCTTCAGCATTTCTGGTTGGGGCATAGACTTGGGTTACTGTGATAGTGAATGGTGGCCTTGGATACAAACAGAGATCATTCTGTCGTTTTTGAGATTGCGTCCAAGTACTGCATTTTGGACTCTCTTGTTGACTGTGATGGCTGCCCCATATTGGGTACCTACTGACCTACGGAGTTCATCTTTCAGTGTCCTATATTTTTGCCTTTTCATACTGTTCATGGGGTTCTCAAGGCAAGAATGCTGAACTGGTTTGCCATTCCCTTCTGCAGTGGACCACATTTTGTCAGAACTGTCCACCATGATCCATCCGTCTTGGGTGGCCCTACACGGCATGGCTCATAGTTTCATTGAGTTAGACAAGGCTGTGGTCTGTGTGATCAGATTGGTTCATTTTCTGGGACTGTGGTTTTCAGTCTGTCTGCCCTCCTATGGAGAAGGATAAGAGGCTTATGTATGCTTCAGGATGGGAGAAACTGACTGAGGGGGAAACTGGGTCTTGTTCTGATGGGGTGGGCTGTGCTCAGTAAATCTTTAATTCAGTTTTGTTGGTGGGTGGAGCTGTGTTCCCTTCCTGCTGTGAAGGTAATGGCCACCTCTTTCAAAAGATCCCAGATCCCATGCATGTACTGCTACACTCACTGCCCACAACCCTGCAGCAGGCCACCACTGACCCATGCTTCCGCTGGCGACTGCTGGACATTCCCGAGCAAGTCTGGGTCAGTCTCTTGTAGGTTCAGTGCTCCTTTCTCCTGGATCCTGGTGCACAGAAGGTTCTGTTTGTGCCCTCTAAGAGTCTATTTCCCAGTCCTGTGTAAGTTCTATCAGCTTTTTGGTGGGTTTAATGGTGACTTCCTCCAAGAGGGCTTAGGCCATCTCCAAGTCTGCCGCAACCAGAGCCCCTGTGCCTGTGGCAGCCCACTGCTGACCTGTACCTCCACGGAAGACGTTCAAACACAGTTATGTCTCAGTCTGTGTGGGGTCCCTGGAGAGGAGCTGGAGGCTGGAGAGACTGTTAAACCTCAAGGGGGAGAAAATCAAGCATATAGAGCCCCTAAGCGTACAACACTGTATTGCCTCCTGTGAGCCTGAGCTATATGGCAGGAGCCATTCTAGGCGTGAGGGATGGTTCTTGTAGTCCAGTGGGGGTCTCGCAGACGTGAATCAGATGATCACATGCATTTAGGTGGGAGATGCTAGATTTGAAAGGAATATGGTACCATGAGAGTATCTGAAAAACACTTTGGGATAGGGGTCAGGGAAAGTTTACCTGAGGAAATGGTGACCGATGTGAGAGGTGAAGAGTGAGGAGGCATTAGCCAGTTGAGACGAGTATGTATATTGGTGGACACATGTTCGTGTATATATATTTAGGCACATAGTCGGGTGGGAGACGAGGATGTTTGCGGCAGAGGACCAGCACATGCAAAGGTCCTGGAGTTAAAGAAAACACAGGGAGCACTAGGTGCTAGAGGAGGCCAGAGAGGCTGGAAGGCAGAGACTGAGAGGGAGCAGGGGCCAGAGCCTGCAGGGCCTTGTGGGATTTTACTCTGTATTGGAAGAGCAGTGAACATCCTTAAGGGATTTGAGGAAGATGGGTGACATCATCTGACGTGGGTTTTGAGAAGATCTCTTCGGTGCAGTGTAGAGAGTTGATTGAAAGTAGTTATGATAGATGTGGAGTTGTGGTAGTTCAGATAGAAGATCACGGAGCACAGAGGCCCATAAACATATATACTTTCATTCTCTTTCATTGAAAGATTTTGCTGTTTTAAATGCTGACCCTCCCCCCACCCCAAATTCCATTAGGGTCGTATTCACAGCCGACTGGTCCCCTGCTTGTCTCCTTGCTTCCTGTGGTCAGCGTTCCTTGCCTTGTAGATGCATCTCTCCATTCTCTGCTTCTGTCTTCACATGGCATTCTTCCCTGTGTGTTTGTGTCTCTGTGTGGCTCCTCTACAAGGAAACCAGTCATTGGATTTAGTGGATTTAGGGTGGACCTAAATCCATAATGGTGAAGGACAGGGAAGCCTGGTGTGCTGCCGTCCATGGGGTCGCAGAGTCAGACATGACTGAGCGACTGAACAACAACAGCTAATCCACGATGCCCTCAGCTTGACTTGACTAACCACATCTGCAATACCCTTATTTCTTGATGAAGTCACATTCTGAGGTTCCAGGTAGGCATGATTTAGGGGACACTGTTCAGCCCACGACCTGGACTATCCTGACTGTATGTCAGGATATTATACGAACTTAGTTTCTATAAGAGATCTGCAAAAAATTCTTCCAGAAAAGCATTCTGAAGTTATAGCCATTGACTAGAGCGGAAAGTAGCTTCTCTCTTTGTCCAGGCAGGGTCTGTCTTATTGTCAATAACCTGCTTTGGTCATTTATGTTATCTGACTGGCTCCCATAGATATTTAGGTTTACAACTCCTGATTTAGAGTAAAAAGTGATGCAGGGAGAATGGGAGGCTGCTGAGTAGTGTGTAGCAAGGAACCTGATTCCATAAACATTGTTGAATAAATGAATGGCTCTGTTGGAAGAGTGTAGTGGGGCTGTTCTGGCGGCTCTTTCTCTGGAAGACCACAGATGATGTCTGTTATGTCCCCGTGCAGCAGCCATTACCTTGGAAACAGGCCATCCTGACAGCGTGTCAAGGAAGTTGTTACAGGGAATTATTTCAGCCAGAAGAGATCTCTGCAAAGCAATCTGTTCCAGCCTACTGTGTCATGGAGTAGTCCCTATGTCCCCATTTTTTTTTGCTGGAAATGCAGCGGCAACCAGCATGAAGCCTACACCTGTCATGAGCTAATGTGTGATTCCTGCCAAGGTTTGCACTTGGGCTCCATTAACAGGGCAGAAGAGACCTTCCAGGGAAGTGTGTTAATGTTTAACCCTTTACCCGCAAATTCTCTCTCCCTGAGAAATCTGCCTCTTGCCAAACCGCCCCCAGACATTTGGAATTTTGCTTTTTAACATTTTTTTCATTTGGGAGGTAGATTGGAGAAAGGCAAGTTAATAGATATTGACCTTCAAGGGCAAGTTTCATGGACCTTCTTGAAAAATCAAGGAAAAACAAAGCTGAGCCTTGTCCTGGAGAGTGTTCCTTGGCAGAAATTATATAAAACTGAGATGAGAATCAAATCTCATTGGTGTCAGATGTCTCCTTTCTGTCCAGCTCAGCCAGAGCAAAACCTGGGTGTCTAGGAGGGAGGTCAGCAGATCCTGAACTTCAAAATAACAATCTGCTGTTTCTGTGTATCGCGGCGGGTAGGGGGCAGTTTTCAAGTGGGATCTGCATTTCACTACGGTTTGTTTCCTACCATGAGACGTGGGTGGGGAGAGATTGGTGGGGAACGCCCCTCCCCATGCCTAACCTTTGTAGACTTGGGAACACTACCCATCAGATCAAGGGTGGGGTAAATGCAGTTAAATGGTATAGAGGCTGATGGTTATGTTCATGTTTGCAGAGAAATAGCTGAGTACGTGGAAGGACGGCTGAAACTCAAGGGTCAGAGTTAGTGAACCAGAGCTTAGGAGTCTGGGGGTTCTCAGTGGTAAAGGACTTGGGCTTAGAAGGTATGCTCTGGAAAGTATTAGGGAATGAAGAAACTCCAGAGAGGGTGGCTCTATGCTGAAGACAGAGACTGGCTTACAAAACATGGCTCTGCAGGAAACATTTGTTGAGAGGGAGAAATTGGGCAGTCTCCTGGGGTGGAGGAGTGGTTCTTTATTTTGTTTCTTTTAAGTGTGTTCTTGGGGAAGGACCCCATTGCTCGAAAAGACCTATCTGATTTCTTTAAACATTTTAATATCATTTCTAATTAGGGCTTCCCTGGTGGCTCAGCTGGTAAAGAATTTGCCCGCAATGCTGGAGACCTGGGTTCGATCCCTGGTTGGGAAGATCTCCTGGAGAAGGGAATGGCTACGCACTCCAGTATTCTGGCCTAGAGAGTTCCATGGACTGTATAGTTCATGGGGTTGCCAAGAGTTGGACATGACTGAATGGCTTCCACTTTCTTTCAATGCCCAAATATATTGTCTTTATAAACAAAGTCAGCCTCATCTATAGGATGGTACAATGAAGTGTGTTTACTTTATATATGTGTTGTGACTGTGACATGTAAAAGTGATTGGTATATAGCAAGTGCTCAATAAATGTCAGCTATTATAACTTTTTGCCGACTAAGCTCCGTCTAGACAAGGCTATGGTTTAGTATTGTGCATTTGTTGACAATGAACCAATATTGATATGTTATTATTAACTAAGTTGGCCTAAAGCTGAACATTCAGAAAACGAAGATCATGGCATCCGGTCCCATCACTTCATGGGAAATAGATGGGGAAACAGTGGAAACAGTGTCAGACTTTATTTTTTGGGGCTCCAAAATCACTGCAGATGGTGATTGCAGCCATGAAATTAAAAGATGCTTACTCCTTGGAAGAAAAGTTATGACCAACCTAGATAGTATATTCAAAAGCAGAGACATTACTTTGCCAACTAAGGTCCGTCTATGGTTTTTCCTGTGGTCATGTATGAATATAAGAGTTGGACTGTGAAGAAGGCTGAGCGCCAAAGAATCAATGCGTTTGAACTGTGGTGTTGGAGAAGACTCTTGAGAGTCCCTTGGACTGCAAGGAGATCCAACCAGTCCATTCTGAAGGAGATCAGCCCTGGGATTTCTTTGGAAGGAATGATGTTAAAGCTGAAACTCCAGTACTTTGGCCACCTCATGCGAAGAGTTGACTCATTGGAAAAGACTCTGATGTTGGGAGGGATTGGGGGCAGGAGGAGAAGGGGACGACCGAGGATGAGATGGCTGGATGGCATCACGGACTCGATGGATGTGAGTCTGAGTGAACTCCGAGAGTTGGTGATGGACAGGGAGGCCTGGTGTGCTGCAATTCATGGGGTCACAAAGAGTCGGACATGACTGAGCGACTGAACTGAACTGATTATAATTTTTTAAATGTTTGTTTTTTAACCCAGAAATTCTGCTTCTGGAAATTCAGTCTAAGAACATAATCATGGATTTATACAAAAAAATTATTCCTTCAGCATTTATGATGTCAAAATCTAGGTACAATCTAAGTATCCGAGGAGGAAGAACTGGTTGAATAAATTATAGTATATCCATAAAATGAGACACTATACAATAATTAAATACCAATATGTCTCTGGATATGACATGAAATAATGTCATGAAATATGGTTAATAAGTGATAAAAAACAAAACTATAACGGCTTCCCTAGTGGTCCAGGGTAAGAGTTCCCTTTGCAGTGTATGGGGCACCAGTTTGATCCCTGGTCAGGGAAGATCGTACATGCACAGAGCAACGAAGCCTGTGCACCACAGCTACTGAAGCCCTTGCACCTAGAGCTCATGCTCTGCAACAAGAGAAGCCACCGCAGTGAGAAGCCTGTGCACCACAGCTAGAGAGTAACCCCTGCTCGCCACAACTAGAGAAAGCCTGCGCATAGCAACAAAGACTCAGTGCAGCCAAAAAATAAAATACATTTTAAAAAGTGAGTAAGTTTCAGGGTAAGACTGAAGTTTTCTTTAACCACTAACCCAAATCCCAGGGCCCTTCCCCCATATTCTTTATGGGAACTTAGGTTTTTCAGATTGGTCTGTAGACTTGCAGACCTTGATATGCCTTTATGTGTGTATATATGACTATATAAAATATATGAATTTGCTTGTAGGTGAGGAATGATGATATGTAAATCATGGTGGGCATTATTCTGCCAGTTGCTTTTGTCACTCAGTGAAATGCTCTAGAACCTCTCCAGGTCTGTCTGTATAGGTCTACCTCGCTCTTTCTACCCGCAGCACTGTGTTCCTTGGGTTGACTGTGTCATAGTTTATTGATCCATTTCCCCTGTTGATGGACATTTAGGTTGTTTCCAACTTTGTGCTGTCACCAGCAGTGCTATGAATAAATATTCCCATACATGCCTTCTTGTCAAGTATGTGGGTTTAATCTAATTAAATACACATTTGAGGTACATCTGGCATCCATAGTAAAATATTTGTGAGCTTTGACAATTGACTGTGCTCTACCATAAGTAGATTTTATAGGGAAGAGACAGGATAAGATAATTGATAAGAAAAAGATAGATACCCCAAGACTATGGTCTCTGGAGACAAATAATATACCCCAGGCAGTGTTAACAGAAAGTTCCTAGAGTCTGGGGGAACCATGTGTCTTGCAGGACCTCTTGAGGGGTCTGGAACATAGTCTCATCGTGAACAAACCACAGAAGAAACTCTGTGGACTTGAGAGGCACATTTGTCTGTGCCTACTACCTTGAGGCAGGCTGCCTTCCAGCCCCAGTCTAGCCTTTTCTCCACCATGGAAAGCCGTTGTTCTCTACATGACACATGCAGTTTATGTTTGCTTTGTTTCTTTCAGGTATGCTCAGGGGTAGAGGACTTAAGTGTGTCTATATTTGTATTGTATATATGTAAGTATGTATTTGTCACTCTGCAAACCCAAATCTGTCTGTTTTTGGTTGCTACATACATTGTGGTACATTTCCCAGCTGTAGGTGGGAAAAATTCCTGCAGATGGCATTTGCATCTGATATGGGATTGATTTTTTTTTTCCCCCTTCCATCTGATCTGAGGTTGGAGCCTCCTGCATCAATGAGATGCAACCCACCTACTCTGTTGAGCAACGAAGACTGTATCTGTTTTAGACACAGAAGGAGTCATGTCTCTTTGGTGATTTCTTTAGTCATCCTGAAGCATTCTCTGTACTGTCCACCGAATTGCCTTAACCACTTCAGTGCCCTATGCTGCCCAGTGTTAGGTTTGCAAATCATTTGTGGACCAAGTTAATAATCCCATCGCTAACATGTCTTCTCTGTAGGTAACAAATAGGGATATCATCATTTCTTAACCATTTTTGTGTATGCCAGGCTGCATACTCCTAATCTAGGAGCTTCGTGCTGAACAGACAGGGTAAGGAGGTTATTGGCCATGGGACTATTTTCCTTGCACTGGTTCTTTCCAAAGACTAGGATTAATAAATGTAGGTTCAATTTTCTTCCTTTTTTAAAAAAAACTTTTGCTATTAATGAAAACTCCTCTGTGATCACTTCTAACAATACTGTGGATTCTTAAAAGTCCTCAAAGATGACACCAAAGGACCCATTCTTATCAGTTGTCTTGCTATTGTTAGTCACCTTTGACAGACTTCTTTTAGGCAGTTCAGTTTACTGAAACAGAACTTGGACTTCCAGGGGATCCTTTAACATGCTGCTCATAGTTTAATTTGACTTTGAAATTCCTGGCCAGACCCAGGAACCTTCAAAAGTTTTTGTTTTTTCCCCCTTTCTACCTCAGTGCAACCTTTACTGGGTAAATTCAGGTAACATCTTCTCTCTCTTTGTGCTGTTTCAGTGTCCAGGCTTTGGAAGGACTTTGAATTCTGTCTCCATTATTTGCCAGCTGTGACCTGGGTTGCCATTTAAAACACGTGAGCTGGATTTATCACCTGAAAATGCTGATAATGATAGTCTATGTTGCTAGTGTATCGTGAGAATTAATGAGACAGTGTGTGTAAAACAGTGCCAGGTGCACAGTAGGAGTTCAGAAATACACAATGAGGATGATGAAGGTGACTTTATTGAGTATTTCAGAGAAATCACCAGTCTACGAGCTGAAAGCGGGGACTGGGGGCTGTGGGCAATAGGGGTGGAAAACAATCACTTCTTTCCCCCAATAACAATGCTCTCTTTTCATGCCCACAACTGATGAGCCACAGACTTGTCCTTCTGATGCTTTTAGGTGGTTTTCTAGAAAGTCTCAAGGCCAAGACTTAGAATAAACAAGATATTCTAAAAACTTAGAATTTCCATTATTAGCTGGAGAGAATATACACCAAACCCCTAGTCCTCCCCTTGTTTTTGCTGAGAAATGCCCATCCTGTGTTTAAGGAAGCTTCCTGGATCTGCTTCGATAGAACAGATTTAAGAGTCCACCCACAGGCTGTTCACTGAAGGTTGATGTGACCACAGGTCACAGAGACATCCAGCTCAGGCAGTTACAAGTGATGACAGAACTCAAGACCTTTGAAGTCTCTAATTTAGCCAGAGACACTGAAAATACAGAGTCTTGGTCATTGGCATGTTTCCTTATTAGGTGTATCAGCTTCTGTGAGTTTCCTGAGAAATCATTTATTATAAATCAAGAAAAGGGAAAGAGTGTGAAAAATGTCTTCCTGAAAAAGGCACTTCTCTAACCCACTCCACGCTGGTCCAAATATCTGGTGACTGCCAGAGTCAACATAATCTGCTGCTGGATTTCAGGCCAGCCTGATGTGGTCTATCGATAGCAGTATTGAGGTTAGGTGATTTCCTCCTTTTTTCCATTTTCATCTTGGCCCAAGCACCTGAAAACCCATGGAAACGATTGTGCTAGACTAGTGATTTTTGAACTTTTTGAGTTTTTTGGTTGTTATTTTTCTTGATCTGACACCCCGATCTGTAGTCAGCACCTGGAAGTGGCAGGACAGATACGTGGGGAGTACAAATGTAGAAAGAGTTTGAGAACCAGTGTGGTAGGTAGCCTTATCCAAAATACAAGTGGGCAGAAATATGATAGCATTTGACTGTATGACCAATGGATTCTTTCCCAAGGCACATTTGCTTTACAGCTCGGCTGATGGCATGTCCAGGCTCCTACCTCACAGGAAATAAGTTGTTTCTTACCAAGCAGTGGAATTTTTTAATAGTTATCAGACAGAGTTTCCTTCTGGTCCATTTTTCTCTTGTTTAAGTTGGCTCAGCGGAGCTGAAACCATACTGCTGCCATCTCAGGAACCTCCCATGGTATGCACTGTGTGCTGGCCTTTTCTTTGAGAGGAAACCAGTATTCCTCACAAGCCTGTTTTATGGTTGACATGGAATTCTTGGAGAAATCTCTCTCTGTTTATTTGTAGAACTAAAATTCATGCAAAACTTGGACAAAGAGTTTGTTTCATTCTCATTTCAAAGTTTCTGGTGGTTGAAGAGAGGCATGGAAGAAGGGCCGTGAGGGCACTGTTGTAGAAAAGAGGAACAGAGACTGTGAACTTACCAAGGACAGTGACAGAACTCACAAAGTTAGAGGCAGACCCAGGAGACCCACTGACAGTGTCCGTGGAGGTATCAACAGAAAGATGGAGACCCACCGGGAATCTCAGGAGTGAGTTCCTCTTCAGTGATGGAAATTGCTTCTCAGCTCACCAGGGTGCTGATAAAGCGCATTAGTGACTGTTCCCAGGACAGCAGAATATCTTGTCTTCGTTGCCTTGAAACACGGTATTGGGATCACTGCACTAGAATATCTCACAGCAACTGTGTTTCCTTTCTCATGGACCATGTTGGTATTAATGTAATTAGAAGAGAAGATGCACAGAACTGTCTCACGACTGTCTGCAAAGTCCGTTTCCTGCAGCCATCTCTGCCACTCCTTTTTGTCTTGGAGTGAAGAATGCAGGCCCAGAGAAACTCCTGCCCGTGTGAGAGAAATCCCTGGCCTCTGCAGAGGGTCTCTCCTGCCAGCAGTGAACTTACTCATTTGGATGGTTACGCCCTTGGCACCAGTCTAAGCGGATTTATTTCTTCCTCACGTTGCACAAAGTGCTCTATGCTCTGTGTGTCCTAATCAAAAGACTAAGTAAGGTCAGTGTAGGGAGCAAAGAATTACTGGCAAACTTGATACGTGTGTTTTTGTTTATACATTTTTTCCCACAATAAATTGCCCAGGAGAGTGACTAGGTCTTGCTTGCGATTGTTAGTGTGTCTTTTAGTTTCCTCAAACATATTAATATCTCAGAAGCCCTGCATTTCACACAAGGGAGCCAAACTCATCTTCTCCTGGATCCATAGGAGCTTTCAGTCAAGTTATTAGATTTGGTGAGAGTCTTCATTGGTGAGAGTTTCCTTGCTGCAGCTGTTTTCAGTGTGAGCTCTGGGTTCTAGGTCCTTCTAGCATTAAACACAGTGCCTCATGGGAAGGTTGTTATGGATGGAGGAAGGGAGGCAGGGAGGAAAGAAAGGGTGGATGAGGCAGACGGAGGGCAAGTGGGAAGGGATCCATGGATAGCATGTGATAGAAGAGTGGTTTTTCAAACTTGGGAGTGCGTAAGAATCCCCAGCTGGGCTACTGCACCAACATAGATTCCTGAGCCTGGCTCCCATGAACTTCCAGTTTAGCTGTCTGTGTTCTCGACAAGTCTCCCTGGTGGTTTTGACGCAGGTAGGCCACTGGCCTCACGCTGAATAATGTTGTTATAGAAACTGTGAATGTGACTAATCACTTTTACCTTGTGGAGCGTGACAGTGGGTGGATCAGCTACAAGAACTGTTTCCCAGAGCTGCAGTCCTGACTCTGGATGGAGAAGGAGAGTGTATTGAGTTTCACAGCATGCTGGTGAGGGGACAAGCTGATTTACCATTTTATTTTTTAGAGGATGTAAGGATGTAGTAATTACTGAAAGGTCATCATCTTTAATCCCACAGGTAAATTTATCACTGCGCACCTGGCCATTTCCTTTTCCTGGCGCTCTTTTCTTCCCTTGAGATTCAAGCCAGCCATGTTATATGACTTTATTCAGGGAACAAGAACGTGTAGCATATTGTAAGCTTAAACTTTGCTGAAGTTGGTTTGGCTGCCTCCTTGAGATGGAGATGTTACATAACAGTGCTGCTGCTGTTCGCCCTGAGCCCCAGCTCTTCTCTGGAACTCGTATTTCTTGCAAAGTGGAACCTGCCACTGACTAACGGGATTCTTTTCCAGGCATTTTGATCCCTTGTTTGACCTTTCTCTGCCCTCACATCCCCACGTCAACTTGTGCAGGGGCCACTGTTGTGCGCCAGTGCCCTGCCAGCCCATGTGCTGGATGAGGTAGTATTACTTGGTGCTGTGTCCACTTGTGGAAGGATTTTATGTGAAAATAAAAGTTTCTCCATCAGTTAAGTTACTTATGTGCTGAATTGCCTTCCATGTACTGGCCTTTGGCAGACACAAAAGATCTTTCACCCCGCACCATCCTCAGCCTCTGGACTGAGGCGAATGTCTGTTGCTTTTGGCTTTTTGCTGGTTGCTGGTAGAGAAGTCAGCAGAAGGCTCCAGATAAGCCCCGTCATTGGTACAAATAGGAAACTGAATTGACTCCCGGGCAGCTGTGTTTGGAGGTCTCTTCTGCTTTTGTGATCCTGCGAGCCAGTGGCACTGTCATAGCAGTCTCTGATTTGGAAAGATTTCATTCAGGATGCTGGCCATGGGATGTGGCCAGAGGAAGTCTGTGTTGATTATCTTGCTGGAAAGGCCAGATGGCAGTGGACTTTAGAGTTCTAAGTCCCACTTTGCCCCAAGGTGCCTGAGCAATTGCAGTCCACTGACAGCTTGAAGTGTGGTGCGCTGGGTAATTGGCTTCCTCATTTAGTAATTTGTCTGCTTTCTTTCCTCTTCCTCTGCTTCCTCTCTTCTTGTAAACTGATAGCCTCCTGCCTCTTCAATAGACTGATAGAGAATCCCCGGAGCAGCAGCTGAATGGAGGGGGTGGCCAGAGCCCCAGGTGGAGGGTTGTTTGGAAACTGACACAGAAAAATCATCTTTCTTCCCTGCCTTTCCTCTTACCTATCTTGGTTTTGTCTCTTTTTCATTTTCTCCTTAGCTTCTTCTATCACTGTCCCCTCTTGCTACTTCACCCTCATATTTTTCTTTCCCTTTTACGGATGAATTTCCCTATTTTGTCCCCATCTTTTTACTTTTTCTGTCCTTCCATTTTTCTTTCTCTTTTTGATTCCCCTCATTCTTTGCCTTTGCAGTTGATCTACTAAAATTCAATTCAGAAAAGGAAATTGCACCACATTTATTCAGGCCAACCTACCGTTTTTTTTTTTTTCCTCCAAGGAAGGAAAAAATTTGAAAGCATGTTTCCGGCCCTTTCTGGCACCTTCATCCCCTCTAATGTATGTTTGTCTTCAGGTGTCGGAAGTCCCAGAGCACAACATCTCTGCCTCATTGAAAGTACAGATGCACCACTTTGAGCTTTTACTCCTGGACCTGGGGAATGGTGTCTGGTTTCAGTTAATAAGTCATTTTGTTCTCCAGGTGGAATTCAGATTAATTCTTTGCAAACTTAGGAGCAGACCTGACCCTAGTGTTGGGAAGAGTTAAACTCCTTTGCCCCTCTAGATTGCAAGCAGGCTATGTCAGTGTTAACCACCTCTTCCAGATCTTTTCCCCAGAAGTTGGGTCATCCTGCTGGCAGAGATAGAAAAAGATCACCATCTCTGCCTTATGGTAGACCAGTTGGCTCCACCATCACAAGGCAGCCTAAGTGAACCCTATGGACAGGGACTCTGTTTAGAGGTAAAAGGAACAGCTAACTGCAGTTCACTACACTTGCCCATTTTTGACTTTAATTATAATTTGCAGAGGGCATCTAGGTCAGTGACTCCCATTCTGTTTTAGAGGGCAGGCTCAGGAGTCAGGAACTTCAGTCCTTAGGAGGAACTTCAGTCCTTAGGTGGAACTTCAGTTCCCACATAAGCTTCATGAAGAACTTTGTCTCCCTCCTTTTTTAGAGCTGTATCTCCAGTATTTAATATACACAACACATAGTAGTTGTTAAAGAAATGAATTTCAGACATGAATGTAAGGGTTAAGAGCAAGGACTTCATGCAGACTCTTAGGGTTCAAGTTTCACTTCTGCCACTTACTGACATTTTTATATTATTAGTTTCCTAGTTTACTATAGTAGTGTCCTAGCACTGCCATAACAAATTACCACAGACTTGGTGGCTTCAAACAACAGCAAATCGTTCTTTCGCAGTTCTGGAGGCTAGAAGTCCAGCCTCCAGAATCAAGGTGTCTGAGGGCTGCACTCCCTCTGAAGGCCCTGGGCGAGCGTCCTTCCTTGCCTCTTCTAGCCTTTGGTGGCTCCAGGTGTTCCTGGCTTGTGGTTGCATCACTGTGGTCTCTGCCTCTGTCTTCACTTGTCTTCTCCTCTTACGTTTTCTGTGAGGACACTTGGCATTGGGTTTAGGATCATCCATGAGGATTTTATCTTGAGATTTTTAACTTAATTGAATCTGCAAAGGCCCCTTTTCTAATACAAGCTTACATTAATAGTTTCTGGTTAGACCATCAACATAGCTTGTTAGGGCCACCCTTAAACCCACTCCAGGGCTGTCATGAGGATCAACTGAGTTACCATATGTAAAGTGCTTAGGGTAGTGCCTTACAGATGGTAAGAGTGAAATAACTGCTTTTTCCGACCTCACATTCATCCTCTAACAAAGTAGCTGAGATAAGTGTGTGTGAATTTGTACAGTGTGTGGCACACAGCAAGAGGCCAGTGAGTGTTACTAATTTAGTAAATTGGTATTGAAGGCCAATATCTAGTAAGTAATAATAAAGGATAAAGAATGCAAAAAAGGCTTTTTCCTTGACTGTGCTTACGTTCTGGTAGTTTTCATTAGTATTCTTTCAATCACTACCACTATGGTAGACTCGAGTCTTGTAATACTGAACCACCCTTGCAAGATGCTGAAGAATGAGTTTCCTAGGTGGAAGAGGTCAACACAGACAGCCCACAGCTGAAACCAAATTTCTGCTTGTGGTTCCAGAAACATGAAAGATCAATTTTAGTTTTAGCAAAACTGAGTTCAAAGGTTTGGGGTCTGGTTTTCTAGGGAGCCTTTTTTTTTTTAATCTGGTAGATGTGCAAGGAGCATCAATCTTGTCTGAAAACTGCAGCTGGCTCTTGGTCTGACAGTGGTGGCAATTTGCTGGGGGCAGGGCACAGGTCACATCCTGGCCCAAGGTAGGCAAGACTGTTGGAGAGGAGGCTGAAGCCTGTGGGCAGTGGGCCACAGGGTGCATTAACCTCAGAGAACAGCCTTGCTGGTCCCTGTTGCTGTGACAACAGTGGGCTGTGCCAGCAGCCCCAAAGAACGAATTAGATGAAAGGAAATTGCTGGTGTCCTTAAAAGAGAAATTAAAGCAGGCTTCTCAGGAATCCTGGGACGTCTTTTTGACCTCCATACCATGTTGAACTTGTCAGCAAGAGACACTCTTGGGGATGCCAGTTGGAGGGCCCTGCCTTACCCATTGGATGTCCTTCAGAGAACGGAGGTAGATGGCACAGTTCACAGACACTGGCTCTCCCTGGCTGGCCCTAGAACAAGGACCCCACTCTGTGGTGGCGGCCTGGGCTCAGCATCAGCGGTGCTGGCCTGTTTTATCTCCCAGCTCATCCCACATCTGTTGAGTTTGCTCTGATGAGACGCGGTGACCTGGAAACTCACACAGAGCTGTTTCGGAATAGACTGTATAGAAAATAAACATGTGGGATAAATAAAGCACAGGGCAGGAAGTAATGGTTTGAAAAAGTTACCAGGAAAACCACGGGTGAGGTCAGGTTCAGAAACTGAACGGCTTTCAGAGGCCGTTGGTCCTGACATCACTTAGAGGGCTCAGTGGAGACCTCCGAGTGGAGTGGTTGCTTTTGGAATTGGCCCAGTGCTCAGTGTGCTAGCAGGCAGAAGAGCCCTGACCTACTTTTTTTCCTTTCTTTTGTTCTTTTTTTTTTTTTGAGGAAAGTTTTGCTGCTTATTGTGAGGCCTCCAACAGGGCAGTGAACTTGAAGAAGTAAGCTTTTTGCAGGGGGTGCTGTTTAATATGTCAGGTTCCATGTCTCCCTCATGGAGATGAGCCAGCCCTCTTAGTGGGCTGTGTGGGGATCTGGCTGAAATGAGAGCCTTGGCATAGTGAGCCCCCTGCCTCTGGCCCCTTCGGCTCGGGCTGCATCCGAGGGCACCGTGATGCGTGTTTAGGGTTCTGCCCTGCTGGGAAATTGATAAAATGGCCTTTTTCAGCAGTCAGACCAGAGGGCAGGCTGCAGCGAAACCTGCTGGTAATTGGATCACGGTTTGTCATGCCCTTCTGCCCATGTGCCAGTGCCTTCCCCTGTGCTTAGAACAGCACCCAGACTCCTTGCCATGGTCTTCAAGGCCCGACCTGACCTGGCTCCTGTAGACAGCCTCAATCTCAGCCTCAGCCTCTCTCATGCCATTCTAACTATTCACACATTCTTTCTGCTCCTGAATCACCTCAGGCTCATTTCCTCCCCAGGCCTTTGCACGTGGTGTTCACTTCTTGTTGGAAAATTGTCCCCAGATCCCCACATGCTGGCTCCTTCTCTCCTTGCTGCACAGATGTCACTTCTGGAGAGAGATCAGTGCCACCACCTTGTCCAAAATGGTCCTATGCCCCACTAGTCACTTTCCATCCTGGCACTCTGCTTCCTTTCCTGCATGGTTCTTATTGCTCCCTGACATTATTGGTTTACTTCTTTGTTAACTCATTTATTGTTTTTGCCCCTCACCCTCAAATATCAGTGACTGTGTTGTTCTTGGTCTCCAGTTTATCCCCAAATTCTAAAAGAGTACCTGGCTGATAGTTGGTACTTAGACTTTTGTTAAGTATGTGAGTGATTACCAAAATCTTGGGCTTTCTGAAATGCTGACCAGAAGAGAGATTGAAAATTCTCAAGTGACAGATGTCTTGGCCCAAGACCTATATTTTAAAAGATGTGGACAGTCTTCACAGATATGCTTTTGGCCAAAAGCACACCTAAGGGAATCTGGAAATCCGTTTGGGGTTGGAGGTAACTGTTGGGATAGTTTCTGTTAGAGGAAACAGAAAACTCACTTAAAAGCAACTTAAAAATTTAGGGCATTTCCTAGTTCATTTAACAAACAATCCTAGGGTTGGGCTGTTGCAGGGTGATAGTGATAGTGTCAGGGCCTTACTTTCCCTCTACCTTCCAAGGGCTACATAGCATCCATGGGGTTGCAAAAAGCTGGACATGACTGAATGACTAACACTTTGATTTTTCACCTTCCAGTCCACCATTCTCCATGTGTGGCTTTTCTCTGTAGGTTTGTCCTCATGTCATAGGATAGATGCAGTCACTAAGGGTATCATCTCACACAGTCAGCTTGAAAAGTAGGAAAAGGAAATGGTCCTGTCTTGTGGCCTTCTTTGGGACAAAACGAGTTACTGAGCAGACTTTTCCTCCTATCTCTTGACCAGAATGGCAATGATACGCATTCCTTAAATAGTCACTGGCAAGAGGAATCTGCTATCTTTGGCTTTGACTAATAAAAATTCATCCCCTGGTATAAGGGAGGGGCCCAACTTCCCATGGTGCACTCGACTTATAGATCCCTGTGTCAGATAGAGGCTGCTTGGTTGACATCGACAAGCTTCTTTACCAACTGAAAGGCCTTTCAAGGCATACTTTGCTCCATGAGCAAGTGACAGGCTTGGAGGGAGGCAGCCTTAAAAACCTGATTAAATAAACCTTGGGGCCAAGTTAACAAAAGCTTAGAGGGAAACAGAGTGGAGCAAAAGTGGGTAAAAGCAGAAGTAAAAGGGGAAAGATAAAGTAGAAAGCTTATGTGGTCCATGAGGATAGAATTTTGTCAGGAGAAGTATCACTTCCCTTTGTCTGGTTGCCTTGGTTGTCCTCTTTGTCAAGGCAGCTCTGAAAGTTCGACAAATGCTCACCAGGCATCTGTGATACGTTAGATTCTTTCCTCAAGCAGTATTGCACTCAGTCATGACTCTTGCTCATTCTCAAAGGTTTCCAGAAAAGGAGATGCTCTCACTAACCCGCTAGCCCTTCAGCCGTGACTTCAAGGGAAACTTTTTGCCTAGGGTGCACCCAAGAGAAGAGCAAACCCTCTGGGTCTTGCTATGGTTTGCTTGGAGACCAACCTCTGCCAGTCTATGACCAAATGTATTTTTTCAGGATATCACAAAGGATACCTTAGTTTTCTGCATTTCACACAAACTGTTACAGGTCTCATCATCTCTTTGGTTCTTTAGTGGTATTTTTATGACACATTTATTTAGTGAGAAAAATCATCACCACATTATCTTGTATCTGCTAAAAGCACTTGGTTTCCAGATAGCATTTCACCCATGCTTTTTGTCAGCATCTCCTTTGTTCTATCCATGAGTAAATATTACTACTCCGATTTTGCTTTAACCAAATCCTGTAGGAGTTAGCACTTGTAAAAGTCTTTTCATTTTTACTTCCCACCAGATTTTTCTGAAAAAAACAAAAAACCAAAAAAACCAAAAACAAACCAGTGACCTAGACTCCCACCCACGTGGTCTCCTTCCTTGTATCACACAACTGTGATGGACTGTGCCAGTCTTACACAACCTGATAATATCTTTGTGGTTGATTTTTTGTTTGTTTTTATTTTATTTCTTTATTTTTTTTGTCATTATGAAGCGTTTCAGCCTACACAAATAATACAGCAGACATCCGTTTACTTACCACTGAGATTAACACATTAACATTTTGTTGTATTTGCTTCAGATTAGTTTTTAAAAACATGAAATGCAATAGCTAAAGTCCATCTCCAGAAGAGTAACCGAATGATAGGTACATTGTTTGCATGCATGCTCTCTATCTAGTTGTTCACCTAATGTATATAGTATTTGTATGTCAAGGGTTTAGTTAAATGGTATTCCATGCATAGACTTTTGGAATACACTTAACTTTTGATATTGTGTTTTTTAGAGGTATCCCTGTTACTTCAGTATATCTACTTTATTTCAGTTCCTGTTAGTGATCTGCCATATGGATATAGCACAGTTTGTTTATTCACTGCCCTGTTGATGGATATTTTGGCTTTTAAGAAAAGCATTCTCCGTATTTCCTTTTTTCTTAGTGTATAATTGTCAGCAAGGCCAAAGTGAACTTTCTTATACACATTTCTTTGTGCACATACAGGAAATTTTCTTCACTGTTTACTTGTAAGTAGAATTGATGGGTCATAAAGTAATGTATATTTTATAATTAAGTAGATCTTAAGAAATTGCTCTCTAAACTGATTCAATGAATTTATAGTACCGTTGCAACCCACTCCAGTAGTCTTGCCTGGAAAATCCCATGGACGGAGGAGCCTGGTAGGCTGCAGTCCATGGGGTCGCTAAGAGTAGGACATGACTGAGCAACTTCACTTTCACTTTTCACTTTCATGCATTGGAGAAGGAAATGGCAACCCAGTCCAGTGTTCTTGCCTGGAGAATCCCAGGGACGGGGGAGCCTGGTGGGCTGCCATCTCTGGGGTCGCACAAAGTCGGACACGACTGAGGTAACTTAGCAGCAGCAGCAGCAGCAGCAGTGTACAAGAGCTGTCATTTCTTAAGATTCTCACAAGCATTTAATATCATCAGTTTAAAATATTTTTTCCATTCTGATGGGTATGAAAATAATATTTAATTTTTTTTAAATATTTGCATTTTCTGGAGTGTTAGTGACTTGAGCATTTTTTCATTTGCTTATTGGGTATTTCATTTGTTTGTTTATAATGTGAACTGTCTGTATCATTTATCCATTTCTATACTGGGTTTTCTATTTCCCACTGATTTGTTAGGAATTCTAGTAGACTTTTATCAGCTGTGAGTCTTTCAAATATCTTCTCTTAGTTGGTTGCTTATCTCTTATATTTCAAATCTTATATATAAAGTTTTTTTAAAAAATTTCACATAGGCAAATTGATAAATCATTCTTTTTTACTTTGATCTTATTGTGAAAAGTGAAAGTAAAGTTGCTCAGTTGTGTCCAACTCTTTGTGACCCCATGGACTGCAGCCTACCAGGCTCCTCCACCCATGGGATTTTCCAGGCAAGAATACTGGAGACGGTTGCCATTTCCTTCTCCAGGAAATCTTCCCCACCCAGGCATTGAACCCGAGTCTCTCTCATTGTAGGCAGACGCTTTACCATCTGAGCCACCAGGGAAGTCCTTTGATCTTATTGTAGCTTGTTCAAAAAAGTCTTTCCCTATCACAAAATGAAATTTTCTTCTTGTTCTTCTAAAGGGAAAGAATTTCTGGTTTTTCATATTTACTTTTTTTTTTCATTCTCCTAGAATTAATTTTGTGCATGGTGTGAGGCAGAAGTCACATTTATTTTTTCACATAGATGCCAGTTGTTCTAATCCCATATTTTGAACAATCTTTCCTTTATTATGTATGCAACACCCTTGGCCTGTCTGAAAGTAGGGGTGAAGGAAATCTATTTGTTTTATTCCACAAGGCCAATCCTGTAGGAATTCTTCCCATAGCCTGTGCTCGTGCGTCTCAAACTCTAGAGCACCTGAGACTCACTGGGGGAGTATGTCAGGAATGCAGATTCCCAGGACCCACCTCTGACCACTAAAGGAGAATATCTGCGGGTAGGAGCCTAGGAATCTATATGTTAAACAGATGCCCCAGTTGAGTTTGATGCAACTGGCCTGTAGAGCACACTGAGAAATCCTGCCTTTAATTCTAGGAAGTTACAGTTATCTATATCCATACTGCACATCTTCCAGGGGACACAGTTGAAAATGTTATGTTTTTTCTTCTTTTATACACACATACTCTTACAGTCATTAATAAAGGGCCCCAACCAACCCCTTTGATGAAAATGAAAAGGATTCCAATCTTCAGTCTCCTGTGATTGCTGTGGGCTCAGTAAATCTCCTAAGGAAATCAGATAATATTTGTTAGGCTGGTAAAAATGAACATCTACGAGTCCAGAGAAGTTAGAGACCCATGAAGTGAAGAGAAAGTCGCTCAGTCGTGTCCAGTTCTTTGCAACCCGATGGACTATATAGTCCATGGAATTCTCCAGGCCAGAGTACTGGAGTGGATAGCCTTTCCTTTCTCCAGGGGATCTTCCCAATCCAGGGATCAAAGCCAGGTCTCCTGCATTACAGGTAAATTCTTTACCAGCTGAGCCACTAGGGAAGCCCAGGAATACTGGAGTGAGTAGCCTATTCCTTCTCTAGCGGATCCTCCCAACCCAGGAACTGAACCGGAGTCTCCTGCATTGCAGGCAGATTCTTTACCAACTGAACTATCAGGGGAGCCCTAGAGACCCATAGCACAGGCTGATTTGCTGCTCAGTTTGACCATCATGTATATTCCATTTTGTTAATTCCTCTCTTTGTAATCTTGCTGTTTCCTGCCGAATCTATTCTGTTGACTCTGGTTGGACCTGGAAGGAAGTTTTATAATTTAAAATAGTAATAATTCACCCACAAGCCTCCATCTTGGGTGGTGGTTTCCATTGCTGCTGTCATCAGGGCTTTCCCAGGGGAGAGGTTGTGTAGCCTACAATCTAAGCTCTTTCTTAGGATACCTAGACTCCTTGGCTCCATGGGGCCAAGGCAGCCTTTCATACTTTAGGAGCAGGAAGATTGTGTTTCTCAGACTGGCATGTATGTGTGTGGAACGAAATGTGGATGAGTTACTGGCGGCAACAGAGCTTTGTCTGCTCATTTCAGATGTTAAAGAGGCCAGAGAAGAAACATTTCTTAATGCAAGAGTACAGGAGCTCCATTTACTGAGACAGTATGTAAAGTTAGGTGAACACTCAGAAGCCTTTGGTGGAACATTTATATTTTTACTTGTAAATGAGTCACTGTTCTTTTCTGTTTCACTCTGAAGTGTACTATTAGTTTGATACTGTAGTAGTTTTGACTGTCTGGGTAGCATAACAAGTATATGCGAATCATTAGGAAATACCTATTTTTCTTGTTTCATTTTCAGGCAAATTCCAGACCTCCAAATGAGAACAATGGGAAATCTAATCTTTGAATAAATGACTCTCAATATAATTTCTAGACATGAAACATAACCACTCTCAGATCTTTTCCTTTGACTTGAGATGGGAAATCTGATCCTTTCCATTGATGTGGATAGTGCCCTGTCTTTTAATAGGTTTCATGGCGAAGTATAATTTTTGTCTTGTTTTGAGTATTATTAGTTCAGATAAGGCAGAGGGGAAAGGAGTGACCATGTAGACAAATATGACCAGTTGTTGGAAAACAAGTAGGAAATCCCAGGAAAAGCATAATCTTTGCAACAGGTGCATTTCTTTCTGACTTCTCTCTCTGGATCTCTCTTAGGAAAGGCTTTGTTGTGTTTGCCTGGTGTTGACAACACTGATTCCACCTCTGTAGCCACAGATAAAATAAGTTGTTCATGATTAACCTCTTGGACTTTGCACAGACACCTGCTTATGCAATTTAGTGATCCCTGGTGGCCAGAAATGCTTGGACTAGCTCACATCCACAGTGCAGATACTGAGTGTGGGGCTCAGGTCACCTGCATTTATAGTTGTTGATGCCGAGGTAGATTTTAAACTGGTTGCGGGACATATTAGCTACAGTTACATGCACAGGGCAGTCACTGAAACCAAGAATGAAAGGCAAGTATAGAAATGAAGTCTAGAAGACACACAGAAAGTTGACTAGTGATCTGTGTTTATTATTTTAAAAAATAGAGCTTTAGAAAGAGGCAGAACCAGAACTTAAATGTGGGTCTGAGTCACACCAAAGTCTGTATTCTCATTACTACCTGTATTGCTCCTGTAGGAATTGTAGAAAAGACCAATGCAATTCATCACTAAAAGACTTAACTGCCCATATCATCCAGACAAAATTCTCATATTATGCAAGGATTTTTGTATATATGTATTTGACATTTAAATAGGATCTTAAGTGTAGAACTGTTAGAATCAGTGACCACAAGGTCCTTATCAGTAACTACATGACAATGGGATTCTGTATCCATTGATACTAACTACATAGTTGACCAGTCCTTATAGTATTAAAGACAGTGAAATGTACACTTTCCCCATCTTTGGGAACATGTGGAATAGAAAAAGGGGAGCAAGAACTGCCAGGATACATTGGAATCCAGCCATGACCACACAGTAAAGGCAAGTGGATATTCCCTATCAGTATACATACATTCTCTCTCTCTTTTTTTTAAGTATAGAAACAGTCTTGTATCTCCAAAATGAAACTGAAAAAAGCTTTCACTGACCCACATCCCCCCTTCAGGCACTGGCAGATTTCTTTCCTGTTTTCTGTGTAACTTTTACAAATATTCTCCATAGCCACCAATGTAACATGTTCCTTCCCTTCAGTTTTCTCCTCAAGGATGACCCACATGGGCTTCAGACCCTTCCTACCCTCCAACACGAAGTCTAAAGGTTGTTTTCTGTCTTCATTTTCCTCAAATTCACAGCAGCGATCAACTCATGATTCCTTCTTTTTTTGAACTTGGGTCATAATTGATATAACATTACACTTTAAGTATACAACATAATTTGATGTCTTTGTATATTATGAAATGATCACACAATAAGTCTAGTTAATATCTATCACCATACATAGTCACATAATCTTTTTTTTTCCTGTGACGAGGACTTTGAAGATCTACTCTTGGCAATGTTCGGATATGCAGTACAGCTTTATTAACTGTAGTCCCCATGCTGTACTTCATGCATAGTGCGTGTGTGCTCAGTTGCTTGGTCTTGTCCAACTCTTTACAAGCCCATGGACTGTAGCCTGCCAGGCTCCTCTGTCCATGGCATTTCCCAGGCAAGAAGACTGGAGCCAGTTGCCATTTCCTTTTCCAGGGCAATCTGTATTTGTGAGCTTGGAGCTTAGGTGTTTTTGTTTTTTTAGGTTCCACATATAAATGAGATCATACTACATTTGTTTTTCTCTGACTGATTTTATTTAGCATGATGCCCTCAAGATGTGCCTGTGTTGTTGCAGATGGCAAGATTTCATTATTTTTTATGGCTGAATAATATTACCTTATAAATATGCTCCACATCTTCTTTACCCATTCATCCACTGATGGAGACATAGGTTATTTCCATATCTTGGCTATTGTAAATAATGCTGCAGTGAATGTGGGAGTGTACATATCTTTTCGAGTTAGTGTTTTCATTTTCTTTGGATAAATACCCAGAAGTGGAATAACTAGATCATGAAGTAGTTCTATTTTTAAATTTTTGAGGCACTTCCATAATTTTTTCCATAGTGGCTGGACAAATTGACATTTCCATCAGTAGTGCACAGGGATCTCTTTTTTCCACATCCTCACTGGATACTTGCTATTTCTTGTCTTTACAATAATAGTCATTCTAACAACTATGTCAGCATCTCTTATTCAAGTTTTGTTTTGTTTTTCCCTCTACCATTTTTCTCCTAGCTTATTCTTTGATTCCTTTTTTATTTCTTTTTTGCTGGCCTCTTCTCCTCTGGTGAACCTCTAAATTTTGTTAAGTCCAAGGATTGGTTCTTGCAGCCACCTCTTTTCATCTCTACTTTCCTTAGTCCTATTATGTTATATACCTTGTGTAAACTGAAGATATCAACTCTATACCTTCAACTGTAACCTCTGCCTTGAGCTCCTGTGTCATATATCCAGCTTGGAAGTAGTCCATTGTAAATTTTTAAATGGGAGACCACCAAGAAATTTTATTTACTTCTTAAGCATCATATATACTTGACACTTCTTAAATAATTTCATAAGCATCTCAAACTTTGTATGTCTTAATATACCGTCGGAGAAGGCAATGGCGCCCCACTCCAGTACTCTTGCCTGGAAAATCCCATGGAAGGAGAAGCCTGGAAGGCTGCAGTCCTTGGGGTCGCTGAGGGTCGGACACAACTGAGCGACTTCACTTTCACTTTTCACTTTCATGCATTGGAGAAGGAAATGGCAACCCACTCCAGTGTTCTTGCCTGGAGAATCCCAGGGACGGGGGAGCCTGGTGGGCTGCCGTCTCTGGGGTCGCACAGAGTCAGACACGACTGAGGTGACTTCAGTTCAGTTCAGTTCAGTCGCTCAGTCATGTCCGACTCTGCAACCCCATGAATTGCAGCACGCCAGGCCTCCCTGTCCATCACCAACTCCTGGAGTTCACTTAGACTCACGTCCATCGAGTCCGTGATGCCATCCAGCCATCTCATCCTCTGTCGTCCCCTTCTCCTCCTGCCCCCAATCCCTCCCAGCATCAGAGTCTTTTCCAATGAGTCAACTCTTCGCATGAGGTGGCCAAAGTACTGGAGTTTCAGCTTTAGCATTATTCCTTCCGAAGAAATCCCAGGGTTGATCTCCTTCAAATGGACTGGTTG
This sequence comes from Capricornis sumatraensis, assembly GCF_032405125.1. Lineage (NCBI taxonomy): Eukaryota > Metazoa > Chordata > Mammalia > Artiodactyla > Bovidae > Capricornis > Capricornis sumatraensis. The sequence goes on from NC_091077.1 coordinate 53,095,739, forward strand.
GATCTCCTTGCAGTCCAAGGGACTCTCAAGAGTCTTCTCCTACTTCTACCACAGTTCTAAAGCATCAATTCTTCAGCGCTCAGCCTTCTTCACAGTCCAACTCTCACATCCATACATGACCACAGGAAAAACCATAGCCTTGACTAGACGGACCTTAGTTGGCAAAGTAATGTCTCTGCTTTTGAATATGGTATCTAGGTTGGTCATAACTTTTCTTCCAAGGAGTAAGCGTCTTTTAATTTCATGGCTGCAGTCACCATTTGCAGTGATTTTGGAGCCCCAAAAAATAAAGTCTGACACTGTTTCTACTGTTTCCCAATCTATTTCCCATGAAGTGATGGGACCGGATGCCATGATCTTTGTTTTCTGAATGTTGAGCTTTAAGCCAACTTTTTCACTCTCCTCTTTCACTTTCATCAAGAGGCTTTGTAGCTCCTCTTCACTTTCTGCCATAAGGGTGGTGTCATCTGCATATCTGAGGTTATTGATATTTCTCCCGGCAATCTTCATTCCAGCTTGTGCTTGTTCCAGCCCAGCGTTTCTCATGATGTACTCTGCATATAAGTTAAATAAGCAGGGTGACAGTATACAGCCTTGACATACTCCTTTTCCTATTTGGAACCAATCTGTGTTCCATGTCCAGTTCTAACTGTTGCTTCCTGACCTGCATACAGATTTCTCAAGAGGCAGGTTAGGTGGTCTGGTATTCCCATTTCTTGAAGAATTTTCCACAGTTTATTGTGATCCACGCAGTCAAAGGCTTTGACATAGTCAATAAAGCAGAAATAGACGTTTTTCTGGAACTCTCTTGCTTTTTCCATGATCCAGCGGATGTTGGCAATTTGATCTCTGGTTCCTCTGCCTTTTTTAAAACCAGCTTGAACATCAGGGAGTTCACAGTTCATGTATTGCTGAAGCCTGGCTTGGAGAATTTTGAGCATTACTTTACTAGCGTGTGAGATGAGTGCAATTGTGTTGTAGTTTGAGCTTTCTTTGGCATTGCCTTTCTTTGGGATTGGAATGAAAACTGACCTTTTCCAGTCCTGTGGCCACTGCTGAGTTTTCCAAATTTGCTGGCATATTGAGTGCAGCACTTTGACAGCATCATCTTTCAGGATTTGAAACAGCTCAACTGGAATTCCATCACCTCCACTACCTTTGTTCGTAGTGATGCTTTCTAAGGCCCACTTGACTTCACATTCCAAGATGTCTGGCTCTAGATTAGTGATCAGATCATCAAGATTATCTGGGTCGTGAAGATCTTTTTTGTACAGTTCTTCCGTGTATTCTTGCCACCTCTTCTTAATATCTTTTGCTTCTGAAGTGACTTAGCTTAGCTTAGTATACCCATCCAGCCTGCTTCTTCCTGAGTCTTCTCTATCATGAAGAGAGACCGTTATCTACCCAAGTGCTCAGGCTATAAACACACCAGTAATCCTGGCATTTTCTCTTTCTCTCACTCTTCACATCTAATCTTTTAGCAAATCGTGTTTACTTTACCTTTACATGTGAATCTTTCTGCTTCTCTGCATGGTATAAGCCACCTCAACTCTTTTCTAGACCATTAAAGTGGCTTCATAACAGCTTTCCTTGCTTCCACTATTGATTCCTGCTACAATTCATTCCTGCTATATGGCAGCCAAAATTACTTATTTAAGAAGTAAATAAAATTTTTTGGCTGTCCCTTATTTAAAATTTTACAATGGACTACTTCCAGTAATATCTAACAGACTCCTGTCAGACCAATCCTCATGTAGATAACAGCTATAAACTCTGGAAAAAAATACATAAACAGCTACCTGGAGTCATCAAAAGCAGATAAAATTGGGAAAGAGTCTGTGTTTGAAAAGTGGGATAGAGCAAAGATGGGTTGCCCAGAGACCTGATTGATGTCTGAATCATGCTTGTGTGGGGTAGACCCCAGTGAGCCCAGAATAAGCCTTATAGAACTCAGCAGAGACATCAACTGCCACCCAGTGCAAGGGAAGCAGAGCTTAGAGTTTCATGTTAGCCAAGTCAGCTGGCCTGCTGAAAGTGAGCAAGGTAATGATAATAAAACTACTTGGAGAAATACAACAGAGTCCAGGGATTTTACAGCATTTCATTCTCTCTGGTCAGGAAATACTCAAAATTACCAGGCACATGAAAGAAACAGAATAATGTTACTCACATTCTAGCGAAGACAATCTTTGAATACCCATCACTGGATGATCTATTTGTCTTATTTAACACACAGAGGTTTTAAATCAGCTATTACAGCTACATTCAGGTACCTGTAGGAAAATATTCTCACAATGAATGAAAAACTGGAAATCTCAGCAGTAAAAGAGAAATTACAAAAAGAACTAAGAGTTCTAGAACTGAAAAATGAAGTATCTGGAAAAATTTAATAGAACATTAAAGATAGCAAAAGAAAGACTTTATAAACTTGGAGGTAGATCAATAGAAATCATCCAAGCTGAAGAATAGAGAGGAAAAAGATTTTAGAATCTCATGACCTGTGAACAATATAAAAAGGTCTATCATACATTTAATTGGAGTTCCAAAAGTAGAGGAAAGAGCATGGAACAGGAAAATATTTGATGAAATGATGGCTGAAGATGTCCTATCTTTTGTTAAAGTCATATACTTAATAATTTATGAAACCAAATAAGCCCCAAATTGAATAAATAAAGAGAAAACTATACCCAAGGCAAAACATCATAAATCCGAAGAAAACAAAAGATGAAAAGTAAATCTTAAAAGCAGCCAGAGAGATAGAGTACGAATGACCGGGGACTTTCCCCACTGTTTTCAGGCTTCTAGAGATGACAGTAATTTAAAAATGCTGGAAGAAACGAAAACCAACCTAGAATGCTGTTTTCCACAAAAATACTTTTTAAGAATGAAAGGGGCACAGAGAGGACATTTTAAGATAAATAAAATTAAGAAACTTCATTGCGAGTTGACTACACTGCAAGAAATGCTACAGGAAGTTCTCCAGGTTGAAGGGAAAGATATCAGAGGGAAATCTAGTCTATCAGGAGGGGATGAAGAGCACTAGATATGGTAAATATGTAAATAAATAGGAAAGACGTTTTTTCCTTCTGGTTCTTTTAAGCTACATATGACTGTTCAAAAGAAAAATTATAACATGTTTAGGGATTTACTAATATCCCACATTTACAGAAAACTACAGTGTTTAGAATGGGAAAGGAGAAAATGCGTGTATTCAGTTGTAAGGTTCTTATGTGAAATGGTATCACATTAAGAGGATTGTGAAATGTTAAGGATATATATTGTAATCTGTCCAGCAACCACTTAGATAAAGTAAAACAAAAAACAGAAAGAGATGTACCCAAAACACTAACAGATAAAATGGGATTCGAAAAACATTTGATTAACTCAAAAGAAGGTAGGCAAAGAGGACAGGCAGAAAACCAAATAGTAGCATGTTAGACCTAAATCCAAATAATCATGAAATGTAAATAGAATAAACATTCCAATTTAAGCAGAGATTAACAAGCTGCATAAAAATACAAGCTTCCATATATATTCTGTCTGTAAGTAACCCATTTTAAGTATCAAGGCACACACAGATTGAAACTAAATGGGTAGATTTAGTTATGCAAATAGCATAAAATGACTAGATTGGCTTAATATCAAGTAAAGTATACTTTAAGATAAAAGGGTCAAGAGAGACATATCATAATGATATAATGGCCAGTTCATAAGTGATCAATCATAAGTATGCATGCTCCTAATAAGAGCTTCAAAATACCTGACAAAAATTGATAGTGTTAAAGAGAGAAACAGACATATCCACAGTCATTATTAGAAAATAATAATTTTACAACTCTTCTCTCAGCAGTTAATAGAACAACTACACAAAAAGATAAAACTATAGAGGAAATGAATAGCACTATCAACTTTTTTAATCTAATGGAAATTTACTAACAGTGTAACAACTGCAGAATACATGTTTTCAGGTGCATATGGTACATTCATGAAGATAGACACATCCTGGGCCATAAAACACATCTCAATAAATTTACAAGGCTTAAAAGTATATGCAGAATATTTTCTGACTACAATAGAATTGAATTAGAAATTTAAAACAGTGGAAAGTCTAGGAAAACTCCAAATGTTTGAAAGACAGCACAATTCTGATAGGCTCCTTTTTCTTATTTGAGGCTCACCTTAAAATTTACATCCCTTTATGAGGGCTTCTCTGACTGCCTGTTTAAGGTAAGCTCCCTAGTGAACTTTATTATGTAACTTTGCTTCACTTTCACCACAGCACGGTTCACATTACCAGATATTTACTTGTTTGGCCATTGGCTTAACTGTTTTCCTCCACTAGTGTGTAAGTTCTCAGAAGGTAGAGATGTTTATTGTTCACTGCTAGGATGGTAACAAAGCACAGAAAACGCTCGACAGGAATTGCTGAGCGTGTGAACCGTAAACATGGGTGCCCCACAATCCATCATAAGCCCGTCTAGATGCTGATTATGAGAATCTTGATAACATCACCAGTGACAATAATAAACAACATTCTCTTGATATTATTATTGCTCAGGCACTTTAAATGCCGTAATCCTTTCAACTGCCTGTGCAGTAGTACTTCTGGTATCCCCAGTTTACAGAAAGAGAGACTGGGCTACAAAATGTTATAATCAGTGTCACTTAACTCGTGAAGAGGAAGGTAGAAATAACCTGGGTTTTCTGATTCCAGAGGGCTCATTCTGAGCAACCAGTAGTTTGGGATGGAAGAAAGAAAGGCTGGTAGTTCTGCTTGCACGTGGTGTACGAAGCAGCATAAACTGTCAGTTCTTAGAAACAAGGCTTTGGCCCTCTGCTTCAGAGCCACAGTTAACTGTCAACTAAAGACGTGGAAGACTCTTTTCAGTATTAAAGTCAGTTTCATGCTTCTGTAGACCAGTCCTGATAACGACAGCATTTTAAACCAGTGAAGAAAGGATGGGTTAGTCAGTAAACGGTGTTGACACAACTGACTAATATTTGGAAACAAAATTATATCACTGCTTTATGTAATCTAAACAACTTCTAAAAGCAAGATTTAAAATATGAAATCATACACAAGGACATGGGAGAAAAAATGTAGGTGAATATTTAAGCTTGAATGAGGTGGGTTTTCTAAGTATGGTAGTATGCCCTAGTTGAACCTGAACTGGGATTCAGATTTAGTGCATTTTAGTGATCAAGTGGGCCAGCACAGAGGTACAGCATGCATCTGAAGGTTGGGAAGTAATCCTTTCACCTGGTTTTTAACAGCTTTTAACAGCTGTTCCAGCCTTCCTCTGCCTTATCTCCCACTATCCAGAGGAAAAAGAGACTAGGGGTCTTAAACTATAAAGTGATAAACTCATTCATCCTTACCTTCTTGTCATGGGTTTCAGAGGAAGTGGTGTCCATCTTCTTGACCCAAGCCACTCCTTCTACAAGTACTTTAAAATTTATTAGTTTACAACAGGAAACAGTACCATCAAGCACACAGGTGTCATCCTAAAATGTGTGAGGTGATATCTCATTGTGGTTTTGATTTGTGTTTCCCTAATGATTGGTGATGTTGAGTACCTTTTCATGTTGGCTATCTATATGTTTTATTTGGGAAGATGTCTGTTTAGATCCTCTGCCCTTTAAAAAATTGTTGTTTTTTTTTTCTTTTGTTTTTTTGCTACTGAGTTGTATGAATTCTTTTTTTTTATTTTGAATATTAATCCTTATAGATATATGACTTGCACATGTTTTTTCACAGTCAGTAGATTCTTTTTTATTTTGCTAATAATTTCCTTTGTTGTACAGAAGACTTTTAGTTTGATGTAAACTAGTTTATTTTCGCTTTTGTTGCCTTTGCTTTTGGTGACAAATCAAAAAAAACTACCATCATGAAAAATGTTGTCAAGGAGCTTATCACCTATGTATTCTTCTAGGAATTTTATGATTTCAGGCTTACATTTGAGTTAATTTTTGTGTCTAGTGTAAGAGAGTGATCCAGTTTCATTCTTTGGCATGAAGCTGTCCAGTTTTCACAGCACCATTTATTGAAGAAATGTCCTTTCCCCATTGTATAGTCATGACCTTTTTGTCATAAATTAATTAACTGTATATGCATGTGTTCATTTTGGCGCTGTCTATTTTGTTTCACTGATCTGTGTGAAAATCTATTTTATGCCAGTACCATATTCTTTTGATTACTATAGTTTTGTGATATACTTTGAAGTCTGGGAGCATGATGTCTCCAGCTTTGTTCTGCTTTCTCAAGAATACTTTAGTAGTTTTGGGATCTTTTTGGTCCCTGGGTTGGAAAGATCCCCTGGAGTAGGAAATGGCAACCCATTCCAGTTTTCTTGCCTAGAAAATCCCATGGACAGAGGAGCCTGGTGGCTACTCTGTTAGAGGCAAAGTTATAACAAATTCCATGGGGTTGCAAAGAGTTGGACACAACTGAGCGACTAACACACAGCACAGTGCTTGGCTTATAGTGGATTATGGTAAATATTTGTTTAAGGATAAGTTAATATCAGCTAACATTATTTAATGTTTACTATTCTTTGAGCATATGCTAAACACTATGGATATACTATCTCATTTACTCTTCACAAGAACCTATAAGATGCGACTATTACTTTCTTCATTTAGCAAATGAGGAGACTAAGAAAACTGGCTTAAAGACTACATGGATACATTGAAGTTGTACAGTTAATAAGTAGCAGAGCCAGAATCTGACTTCTGAGCTGGTATGATCTTTACACTAGGCTACAGTTACGGTGTGACCTTGGGCAAGTCACTTTCCTTCTCTGGTATTCCAATTCCTCCCTGAAACCAATGGGTCAACCTAGATTATCTCTAAAGCCCCTTTCAGCGTTCAGTTCAGTTTAGTGCAGTCACTCAGTCGTGTCCGACTCTTTGTGACCCCATAAATCGCAGCACGCCAGACCTCCCTGTCTATCACCAACTCCCAGAGTTCACGCAAACTCACGTCCATTGAGTCAGTGATGCCATCCAGCCATCTCATCCTCTGTCATCCCCTTCTTCTCCTGCCCCCAATCCCTCCCAGCATCAGAGTCTTTTCCAATGAGTCAGCTCTTTACATAAGGTGGCCAAAGTATTGGAGTTTCAGCTTCAGCATCAGTCCTTCCAATGAACACCCAGGACTGATCTCCTTCAGAATGGACTGGTTGGATCTCCTTGCAGTCCAAGGGACTCTCAAGAGTCTTCTCCAACACCACAGTTTTAAAGCATCAATTCTTTGGCGCTCAGCTTTCTTCATAGTCCCACTCTCACATCCATATATGAGTTCTGAAAAAACCATAGCTTTGACCAGACGGACCTTTGTTGGCAAAGTAATGTCCCTCCTTTTTAATTTGCTGTCTAGGTTGGTCATAACTTTTCTTCAGTTATAAGTAGAAGGCAAAGTTATAACAAATTCCATGTATATGAAAATCTCCTTAATAGAAAGATTTCCAAGTCCCAAATAGTGCTTCATTTCTCTACAAACACTAATCATCACATTGATGTTTCCATTGAATCAAAGAGCTTTGATGGCTTCTTGAAATTCAGTGCCTTTGTATTTGGCTAACCCAGTAGACATTGAGCACGTTCTTCGTCACCAGCCCCATAACATACTCCAGCTAGTTTAAGCGGAAATGGAAATTTACTGAAGGATATTATGAGGTTCACAGGTTCTCCAGAGGGCTAAGCAGTATCAGACTATGGCCAGGGAGGAGGCCCAAGCCACCTGGACTGTCCAGGGAAAGTTCGGGTTTGCCACAGCCAGGCACAGAGTGCGGTTCACACCATGATACTAGGCTCTGGATACCTAAGATTCTGCCAGGGCTGCCCCTCAAGCTTATATGCCTGGGCCTCTAGCCTCCCACAAAATGGATTTTGCATGTTACTCTTGAGAAGAGAAGGCTTTCTGGCTCTAATTAGAGAAGACTAGTCTCACGCCTGCACTTCATCTTTGAGGTAAGCCAAATATGTGGGTAGGCATCTTCTACCTCCAGGAAGAAGAACTTAGGATGTGGTCCACTCCCTAAACTGGAAATCACCCAGAAGGTGCTGGGTGACCACATGTACTGGGGCAGTTGAGCACTATGTAGATTTATTTCACTGCTGGAAATGCAGCTGGACCTCATAGTGTAAGTGTATGGCTAAAACTGTGAACCTCCTGGGATTTCCCTGGCAATCCAGTGGTTGAGACACCATGCTGCCAGTGCAGGGGCACAGGTTCAATCCCAGGTCTGGGAACTAAGACTCCACATTGACACATAGAGAGGCCAAAGCCCGCCCCCCCCAACCCCCGCCCCAAGAACCTCTTCAAGTCCAGACATTGAAATCATAGCTGCTGACATGCACTCTGTATCGGGCTTTCTGGTAAACTATGTATACTTTCCACTTAGACCTCACAGCGCTCCCGTGAGGAGTCTGCTGTTGTCCTCAGTATGGGCTGCCACCCTCATCTGACAGCTGAGGATTCTGAAGCCCAAAGAGGAAGTACTGCGTCCTGCTTTGCTCTGCTAGTAAGTGGCGGAGTGTAGCCTTGAACCAGATGAGCCTCCGGACCGTTTTACCTCAGGCAAAGAGACAAGCGCACCTGGTGCCAAGTCACATCTAACGCTGGCTGTCCTCAGGTCTGAATTTAGGGCATGCTCAAACCATAGAGAAGTTCCTGAGAAATGAGATTGACCAGGTTTGTAAGAATCTTTGTATATCTTCCTTCTAAATGTTTTCTGAGGTCAGCAAGTTTCAGGATGCTCTTATGTCTAGTTAAAGTTGAAGCTTTGAAAATGCTTTGGATCTTTGTCCTTCACCCTAGTGTTCTGAGAACTGGGTGTCTGTGGAAAACTATCGCGTAAATCCCCGGGGTCCCTTTTTAATACTGTGCTGCTGCCTCAGGTTCACAGTTGCTGTAAAGTTCTGGAAACTGGTTTAGGGGAGGAAAATAATTTTTCTCGACCCTCTTACGATTCTTGACTGGGTCTGAAAATTAACCTGACAGAAGAAAAGTATACAAATTTAATATAACTTTTACATGACCCAAGGATCCTTCAAAAGACAATGAAGACTTGAAGAAACTAAGTGTTTTTATGCTGGGTTTGAGTGAGAGTGGGCAGCCCTATAGAAATAGGATACAGCAAAGAGTATGAGGCAGTAACTGTAGTAACTGGGGAAAACTTCTCAAGGCCTGTTTGTTTGATTTCTTCTCCATGTTTCTTTGACTTGAAGATAAAGATGCTTCATTCCTCTGGATGTAGAGAAGGTATCTCCTACAGGAGGGTCTGATGACCTGCTTCAGGGAAGAAGATGAAAGGGGAAGGTCAGAGAGACCTTGCTGCTTTTGCTATTCTTTCAGACTCCTTCAGCTTAAAACAGTCGCTCTGCCAAGGTGCTGTCTGCTAGGGTAGTCCCATCACTTGATAGAGGTGGTTCCTGGTCTCACTTCTTCACATGTATTCTTGCAGCTTGCCCAGACAGAGTCAGCAGCCACTTTGGAGAAACAAATATTTAAAACAAAACAACCTCACCTTCCACCTTGCCATAAATATATGAGTATAAACTCTGGTTGTGAAATTCAATGCTTATTTCGCCTATGGCGAAACCATAAAGGAGTTTTACAGGCCCCATTCAGGATGGAGATAAATGCACAAATGAAAATACACAGAACTTAGGGAACACACGTAATTAATGATGGCCAGAGGGAAATACCCCCACTCCCTGGGCAAACAGCTCTCCTGTATTGTACGGGTTAGAGAGAGTCGGCAGGAGGCAGGAAGAGGAGATGCTGCTGCTTGAGAGCGAGATGGCACGAGTGGAGCCAGGAGGGGAAGGAAGTGCGAGGAGAGGCCAGAGCAGAGGGCCATAATTTCATTATGAATTCCTGCCTATTCTGAGTAGATTGTCCCCAAATTTGTCATTAGAAGTACAATTTCCTCTATGAAAACTGTCTTTCCAAGGACCCCAGGAAAGATACTGAGAACAGGAAGTGGGGTACCCAATTATTCATGTGAGTAATGAACTTTATTCTGTATTAATTATTTATGAATTCTGCATTCTGTCCAATCTTTGTTTAGTAATAAAGTTATTACTTTTTGTTCCTTCATTTGTGCATTTCTCCAACAGACATTTATGGACTTTCCACTGTGTTGGGACACTGGGCATACTGAGGAGGGCTTTTTTACTGTCCTCTGATGCTTACCCTCTGTCAGGAGAGTCAGACATGATGCTTAATGCGTCATGTTACACACTGAAATTATAGAATTATCAGGTTGTCATGTGCTGTGATGAATCAAAGGGTGTGATGAGAGGAGGTAACAGGAGAGGCTGACTGTATCAGAGGGTCAGGAAAAGTGACATTTGAGCCTGAGGAAGAAAAAGCAATCAGTTGCAAGGAATGGGTGTGAAAAGATATAAAAGTGGTTTCTAAGCATGGGTTCATCATCTCTTGTCTCATTGTCTTTAACTACATGAGAGTTTTTCTAAGTGAGATCCGGAGCCACCTGTATCAGAATCACTTGGAAGTGTGTTAAAAATTCAGATTCCTGGGCCCATACCTGGCCACTAAATCAGTATCTCTAGGAGCAGGGCCCAGCAATCTGAACTCTAAATTTAGTGCACTTCCCTTCCCCCAGTCATTCTTACCCACACTGCTTGATTTGAAAATCACTTCCTTATTATTGAGGAAGCTTTATAATTCTTACAAATGTTTCTGCTTATGACACTGTTTGATTCTCCACTGCAACCTTACATGATACTCAAGCCTAAGTATCATTATTCCTCAGTTACAGATGACATACCTGAAACCTGGAAAAGTAAAAGGTTTACGGACTCATCAGTGAGCCTTGTGCCCTTCTCCTTGTACCACACTGTGTCTCAGCAGTGGATTATAATGATACTCACTTTACAAATGTGATGTAGTACACCCAGGAGTGGATTGCAGGCTTGAAGACATATTTCCTGCACCATGATTGTTACTGGCATAGTATCAGCTAGTAGTTCAGCAGTTCTAAAGTCAGATATACCTGGAGTCTAGTACCAGCTTGTCCACTTAACACATTATTGACCTGGGGATTTTTGCAGAAATTAAGGCCTGTGGCCCGCAACTTGTTATATAAGTGAATATTAAAACAGTATGGTCAGTAATATTTGGGTAACAAAAGATGTATTAATATGTCTCTGGTCAATGTTTTGTTCATGGCTGTGACCTTGAACAGGTTACCTAACCACTTTCTACTTCAGTTATGTCATTTGTTAAATAAGGATAAATAATAACGCCTACACTATTGAACTGTTACAAAGATTAAGTGAAGCACTGCTGTGAAACACTAAATATAAGCTTTTGAGTACTTAGTAAATACCAAAAAGATGGCAGCTATTGTGCCTATAATATTTCAGTTCAGTTCAGTTGCTCGGTCATGTCTGACTCTTTGCTACCCCATGGATTGCAGCACGCCAGGCCTCCCTGTCCATCGCCAACTCCCGGAGTTTACTCAAACTCATGTCCACTGAGTCGGTGGTGCCATCCAACTATCTCATCCTCTGTTGTCCCCTTCTCCTCCTGCCTTCAGTCTTTCCCAGCATCAGGGTCTTTTCCAGTGAGTCAGTTCTTCACATCAGGTGGCCAAAGTATTGGAGTTTCAGCTTCAGCATCAGTCCTTCCAATGAATGTTCAGAACTGATTTCCTTTAGGATAGACTGGTTGGATCTCCTTGCGTCCAAGGGACTCTTAAGAGTCTCCTCCAACACCACAGTTCAAAAGCATTAATTCTTTGGTGCTCAGCTTTCTTTACAGTCCCACTGTTACATCCATACATGACTACTGGAAAAACTGTAGCGTATAATATTTACGACCCACTGAATATGTAGTATTTACCAACTAACTGAAACCCAGATAGAATTCACAAGAGATGTTACACATATAAGGTTTAAATAAATGTTGTGAGTCATTCAGGCAAAAACATCTGAGACAGCTTAGTATCAATAAGCACATCCAGCACCCAAATCTTGGTTTCTAAATACCATTATTCACAAAAGAAGCTAGGTCTTTGTGAAGAAAAGTACCACTTTTAAGTTCTGGAGAAGGAAGAATACAAGCTGATCTAGAACATTTTCTTGTGCCAGAAAATAATGAAGTGCTTAAAGATTGGGGACATGTCAAAAAGACAATGCTCTGGCCTGAATTGGCTCCCACCTCTCAAATTTGGAACAGTTTGAACATCAGAAAAATAATGACAGTGATGCTGACTATAAAACTTTGAGAGAAAAAATTCATGAGTTTGCAATGATTTAAAAGGTGGAATAGAGCCAGAAAAGCTTTTTTAAAACAACAACAACAACAACAACAACAAAATTCTAACAGCTATATGTGGAAGGAATTACAGAGTTAGAAAAGTAACAAAATTACTGTTTTATGACACTTTTAATAATCGGATTCAGGTAAGGATCATCATTGAAGGCTAAAATCTTTGTTAAAGGTTGTTGGGAAAACATGGAAGCAGTGATAGATTTTATTTTCTTGAACTCCAAAATCACCGTGGACAATGATGGCAGCCATGAAACAAAAAGATGCTTGCTTTGACAAACCTAGACAGCATATTCAAAAGCAGAGACTTGACTGACAAAGCTCTGTATAGTCAAAGCCATAGCTTTTCCTGTAGTCATGTACCGATGTGGGAGTTGGACCATTTAAGGAAGGCTACCTATGCACTGAATAATCAATACTTTCAAATTGTACAGGAGAAGACTGTTGAGAGACCTTTAGACTGCAAGGAGATCAAACCAGTCAATCCTAAAGAAAATCAACCCTGAATATTCATTGGAAGGACTGATGCTGAAGCTGAAGTCCAATACTTTGGCCACATGATGCGAGAAACTGCCTCACTGGAAAAGAACCTAATGCCGGGGAAGACTGAGGGCAGGAAGAGAAGAGGTCAAGAGAGGATGAGATGGTTAGATAGCATCACTTACTCAATGGACATGAATTTGAGCAAACCCTGGGAGATAGTGCAGGACAGAGGAGCCTGGTGTGCTTTCACCAATGGGGTGGCAAAGAGTTGCACACAGCTTAGTAACTAAACAACAACAAATATATACAAAGAGAAAAATATATCTTTCCTATGGGAAGACTTGGTAAATGCCAAATAATCAAATGGTCAAATTTAGCTTCATAAATTAAGATATACTGACATTATGTGCTTTCTGATGTGGTGGCAGTAGGAAATATACAACCTCACCCACCTGTGGCATTATTGCCAAAATTGTCTAACCCAGATCAAATTTTAGGAAGCATCAGATAAAATCCACAAGGATATGCTCCAAGAGAATCAATCTGTACTGTTCAAAAAATTTACTGTTGTAAAAGATAAAAAGAAAAACAGGAGAATAATTTCTAGAATCTAATGTTGTAGCATTAATGATGTAGAATATTTAATGATTTAAATTAAAGGAAACTAAAGACATGGCAGTTAAATGCAGTGTGTAGTCCTTGATCAAATTCTGGCTTTTAAAAAGCTATAAAACAACCCAAATGTTCGTCACTTAACAAAGGAATAAATAAAATGTGGCATTTCTGTACAATGTGATATGTTTTTTAAAAATTTTTATTTATTTGCTTATTTTTGACTGTGATGGGTCTTCATTGCTATGAAGACTTTTCTTAAGTTGTTGAGCACAGGGGCTCTTCTCTTGTGGTATGAAGGCTTCTCATTGTGACGGCTTTTCTTGTTGTAGTTCATGGGCTCTAGGGCACAGGGCTTCAGTAGGATAGTCCCACATCAGGGATCAAACCCTTGTCTCCTGCATTGACAGGCAGATTCTTTACCACTGAGCCACTAGGGAAGCCCCACAATGTAATATTTTTCAACCAGGAAAGGAATGAAATAATACATGCTACAACATGAGTGAACTTCAATAAGTTATGCTAAAGGAAAGAAACTAGATATAAAGCACTATATACTCTTTTATTCTATTTCTGTGAAATTTCCAGGATAGGCAAATATGTTGAGACAAAAAATAGACTAGTGGTTGTCAAGGAATTGGGGGAGGGGAGAATGGGGAATGACTGATAATTAGTTACTGGGTTTCTTCCTGGGATGTTGAAAATGTTTTGAATTTAGATACAGGTGATGGTTGTACAACTTTGAGAATATATTGAAACTGAGTTGAACACTTGAAAAAAGTGAATTTTGTGACACATGGATTATATCCTAGTTAAAGCTATAAGGATATTGATTGGGGCAGTTGGGGAAATATCAGTATGAATTGTCAGATGATATTTTTTCAATTTTAAATTTCTTAGGTGTGATAATGGTATTGTGGCTATATAGGAGTATATTCAACCTCATAGGAAATAGTTCAGTCACTCAGTTGTGTCCGACTGTTTGCGACCCCATGAATCGCAGCACGCCAGGCCTCCCTGTCCATCACCAACTCCCGGAGTTCAGTGAGACTCATGTCCATCGAGTCGGTGATGCCATCCAGCCATCTCATCCTCTGTCGTCCCCTTCTCCTCCTGCCCCCAATCCCTCCCAGCATCAGAGTCTTTTCCAATGAGTCAACTTTTCTCATGAGGTGGCCAGAGTATTGGAGTTTCAACTTTAGCATCAGTCCTTCCAATGAACACCCAGGACTGATCTCCTTCAGAATGGACTAGTTGGATCTCCTTGCAGTCCAAGGGACTCTCAAGAGTCTTCTCCAACACCGCAGTTCAAAAGCATCAGTTCTTCGGTGCTCAGCTTTCTTCACAGTCCAACTCTCACATCCATACGTGACCACTGGAAAAACCATAGCCTTGACTAGACGGACCTTTGTTGGCAAAGCAATGTCTCTGCTTTTGAATATGGTATCTAGCTTGGTCATAACTTTCCTTCCAAGGAGTAAGCGTCTTTTAATTTCATGGCTGCAGTCATCATCTGCGGTGATTTTGGAGCCCCCAAAAATAAAGTCTGACACTGTTTCCACTGTTTCCCCATCTATTTCCCATGAAGTGATGGGACCAGATGCCATGATCTTCGTTTTCTGAATGTTGAGCTTTAAGCCAACTTTTTCACTCTCCTGTTTCATTTTCATCAAGAGGCTTTTTAGTTCCTCTTCACTTTCTGCCATAAGGGGGTATCATTTGCATATCTGAGGTTATTGATATTTCTCCCAGCAATCTTGATTCCAGCTTGTGCTTCCTCCAGCCCAGCATTTCTCATGATGTACTCTGCATATAAGTTAAATAAGCAGGGTGACAATATACAGCCTGACGTACTCCTTTTCCTATTTGGAACCAGTCTGTTTTTCCATGTCCAGTTCTAACTGTTGCTTCCTGACCTGCACATAGGTTTCTCAAGAGGCACATCAGGTGGTCTGGTATTCCCATCTCTTTCAGAATTTTCCACAGTTTATTGTGATCCACACAGTCAAAGGCTTTGGCATAGTCAATAAAGCAGAAATAGATGTTTTTCTGGAACTCTCTTGCTTTTTCCATGATCCAGCGGATGTTGGCAATTTGATCTCCGGTTCCTCTGCCTTTTTAAAACCAGCTTGAACATCAGGGAGTTCACAGTTCACGTATTGCTGAAGCTTGGCTTGGAGAATTTTGAGCATTACTTTCTTGGCGTGTGAGATGAGTGCAATTGTGCCATAGTTTGAGCATTCTTTGGCATTGCCTTTCTTTGGGATTGGAATGAAAACTGACCTTTTCCAGTCCTGTGGCCACTGCTGAGTTTTCCAAATTTGCTGGCATATTGAGTGCAGCACTTTGACAGCATCATCTTTCAGGATTTAAAACAGCTCAACTGGAATTCCATCACCTCCACTACCTTTGTTCATAGGAAATACTTAGGGATGTATTTAAGGGTGAGGTACTGAGGGATAAGGGCTTACCTGATAGCTCAGTTGGTAAAGAATCTGCCTGTAATGCAGGAGACCCCAGTTCGATCCCTGGGTCAGGAAGGTCTGCTGGAAAAGGGATAGGCTACCCACTCCAGTATTCTTGGGCTTCCCTTGTGGCTCAGGTGGCAAAGAATCCTCCTGCAATGCAGGAGACCTGGGTTCGATCCCTGGGTTGGGAAGATCCCCTGGAGAAGGGAAAGGCTACCCACCTCAGTACTCTGGCCTGGAGAATTCCATGGACTGTATCCATGGGGTCGTGAAGATTCGGACGCGACTGAGCGACTTTCACTGAGGGATAAAATGTCATGATATTTCAAAGTAATCAGGAAGAAAGAGAGTATTGGGAGAAAGCCAGTGTGGTAATATTTGAACAATTGGTAATCCAGGTAAAAGGTACACCAGAGCTTATTGAAGTATTATTTTAACTTTTTCTTTTTTTGTAGCTTGAAATTTTTCAAAATAAAAAGATTGGAATAAGGGCCCACTTATGATATATCTATTACTCACCAGACTGAGGATGAAGACCCTTGCAGATTATGACAAGGAAATCGGGAGTGTAGAGGTACAGTCCTACCTCCTGAGAGAATCCTTGAAGGAGAGGGGATTATATGCCTCCCTTCAAAACTTCTCTCAGACAGACTTACCTGGTGGTCCAGTGGCTGAGATGCTGCACTTCTACTGCAAGGGGACCAGTTGGATCCTTGGTCAGGGAAATTTCACATGCTGTGTGGAGGAGCCAGAAGGAAAAAAGAAAAAAACAAAAACAGAAAACTTCTGTTGGTCTCACTGGCATCAGAGACAGATGGTCAAGGTGTGTTCCAGAAAGTCATTCTGTAATTTGGCTTCTTAGGTAGAGTGGTAGCATCTTAACTGTGTTGTCTGCCTTGATAGCACTGTCTAGGGGGTCTTAAGATCTTCCAAAGATGAAGTGTTAACTGTATCAGTGAAATCAGCAGTGTGATGAGATAAAAGTAGGTTGGGAGTGAGGGCTTAAGGACCGGAAGGAAGAAGGAGATGGGCGTGCGTGTGTTTAGTAGGGAAGGCAAATGGTCCAGGCCATCAACCAAGACTTGGCTGTGATTGAGTAACAAGCAGGAAGGGAGGTGAGCCAGTGCCCCAGACCTATTTGCAGAGTCTGAGTAGTAAAACTGATCCTTGGGAGGTTCCCTGTTCTGGTTGCAGCTGCTCCTGGATGCTGGTTAGAAAAGCCCCCTATCATCCCACCTACTCACATTGCCCCTTTCAACCAAGGAAACATTGTCATCAGTGGCCTCTTTTTTTGGCCTTTGTTCTTTTTCCTTCAAGAATGCCAAAAGAGTGTCTATTAGAGCTGAACTAACTGGTGTTTATTCTTGGACCAAGATGGGAGGTGGGGGGTGGGTCTCAATTTGGAGGGGTTGGAGGTGTGGAAATGGCCAGACAACAGCAGCCATGTAAGGTAGGTTTTGTGAGGCCAACCGGGGAGGGTGGGGAAGACTGATTTTCTGGTTCACCCGGAGCTCTTGGGCCTTCTGTTTTTAAAACAGACGTGCTTCATCCTTCCCAGAGCTGGGGCCAACTATGGGAACTCAGAATGCAAAGTCGCAGCCGGGGAAATTAAGCTGCAAGAGCTCAGTGCCTAAAAAATATTGACTGTTTCTTTTTTTAAGCTAATATTCCAAATTTCTTATGAAAGTCAACTTAAGACATCCAGGACACAGGAAACAAGGCAAGAGGCCGCAGCCAGCTGCCTCAGAGGACCCGGGACACTTTCTTAATAACATCCAGATGGTTCCACAGAAATTGTTAACATCTTGAAAAAGAAAAAAATCAGCTGTGGGAGAGATGAGATTCAAGTGGTTTAGGAAGGACAGCGTGGAGGAGAGTCCCAAGGGATGAAAGTGGGTCTGAAATAGAAACCTCTGTGGTGGGGTTACTGCTTCCTATGGCAAGGCTGCAGGGGAGTGGGTGTCAAAGTCCAGGTTTTTAGTAGAGCCTTTGGGTTGGAAGGGAGCCCCAGCAGAACTGAACTTCTGGTCATGTGTATCCATTTGCTAACCTGGGTTTGCCATAACTTTTTACATGAATATTTTTTTGTTGTTTTTTTGAGGATTATTTACCTCCCAAGTACATGACTGAGCGACTTCACTTTCAACTTTGACTTTCATGCATTGGAGAAGGAAATGGCAACCCACTCCAGTGTTCTTGCCTGGAGAATCCCAGGGACGGGGGAGCCTGGTGGGCCGCCGTCTATGGGTTGCACAGAGTTGGACACGACTGAAGTGACTTAGCAGCAGCAGCAGCAGCAGCAACTATATCTGTTAGGCTCTAAGAGGCCCAACACTTAGATCCCATGAGGTTTTAAGGGCCTAAGGCAATATATAACCCTGAAAAAATATGACGGTATTTTTCTAATCATGTATATATGAGAGATAGATGGCATAGTATCAGTGTATTTTTCAACATATGAAAGGAAACTCAAAATATAAATCAGTAAATGTCTAATTAAATGCCTGCAATAGCTAACATTATGGCAACTCAATGAGTTCTTAAATTTAGTGTCCTTTAGATAATTTATTTCATTGGAAAACAATTTGTACGTTACATTTTTGCATTTCCCATGCATTTGTGCAGACATCAGTTCCCTGGACCCAGATAATTTTTAAAGTGAAAATTTTAAATCCTTCTGTAATTTTACCAGGGAAGAAACACACATCTTTTAACAGGGAATGTGAGTGTTTTGTAATGCATTTACATGCAGTGGGGAAGAGAGTGGATCTCTCAAATGAAGAGCTCAAGGGCCTAGGAAAGCCCTAACACAATCCCCTTTTTCTAAAGAGGTGTGTGTTTCTTCTGCCCTCTCCTCTCAGTCGCCTTCCCCCAAGGAAGAGGAAATGGCTTGTTTGTGGAATGTAACTGTTGGCACGCAAATCACTTATTTGGAAACAGAAGTAGGGGTGAGGGAAGTGGGAGCCGCAAATTCAGGGCTCAATCAGCATTCAACAAGGTGCCCCACCCCTTTCACCTGGGCCACTCAAAGCCCATTAGAGGCACCTCTTACCTCCCACCCATTGAGTTCCCCCCACTGTAATAGGATTGGCTTGTCTGACCATAACAGTAGGAGATTAGAGCTGGAGAGGCTGGTGAGGGCAGGTTGGTTGGCCTTCCTTGCAATTCCCATGTCCTAAATCAGGAAGCACGTAGGAGTGAAGCATGAACAGTAAGAAAATACACATCCTGAAACTTGCTCTGAAATGCCTAGAGTATTTAGTATGAAAAATCTGTGTGTAACTGTAAAAAACAAACAAACCCCCGCCCCCAAGAACAGCTAATACAGGAATCAGAATTTTCTATAACAAGCAACATTAAAAAAGAAAGACCAGCAAAGAGGGTTCAGAATCTGGCTATGGAACGCTAACCAGGTAAAGTCATTAAATGGAGGCATCTCTTTCCTTTGGGAGAACACTGACACTGAAGCTTTGGCTTTTTGGGATTCAGCTGGAGGACTCTTTGGTAGAATGCAGTGACTCCTTCCTTCCTCCGCAAACTGAAATCCGGGCTATTATAATTCCAAATGGACACAGAGTCCTGCCAAGTTTATAGGAAATTGGAATGACAGCGTAGGTTCCCACCGCTGGGGACAGCAGAACCTGAAAGCTCCGAGAATAAGTAACATTTCCCTTGTGATTCCCAAACGCGTCTATTTTTATTTTAAGGGCTCTGTGTTTTCATTTAGTTTTGTGAACTGAGGAATCCATATGGAATTTTCACCAGCTCTACTAAAATAAAACCATGCAATTTCTCGGCAGTGTACTGAAATAGCCACTATGATAGGTCAGAAAGACTTGCAGAATTCACTTCTGAGGATCTGTGAGAAATCAACTCATTTTCAACGGGTACTTTCTAGGTGCATGGCAGAGTACAATATCAATCGCTAAATTCATAAATGGGAGATACTGTCTTTGACATGGTAGAGTTAGTTAATCATTTAAAGGAAGTCATAAAGTCGCTGCTCTGAGATGGACAACTTGTATTAATATATATGAAATATAAATATACATTTATTTTAAGGGCGGGATTTTTTGTGGGGCCCAGGGATGGAAAGAGACTCTCAAGTAATGTGTACTTACTCAGTGATGTCTGACTATTTTTGACCCCATGCACTGTAGACCACCAGTCTTCTTTGTCTATGGAATTGTTGAAACAAGAATACTGGAGTGGCTTGCCATTTCCTCCTCCAGCAGATCTTCCCAACCCAGGGATCAAACCTGTGTCTCCTCTGTCTCCTGTATTACAGGTAGATTCTTAACCTGCTGAGCCGTTGGGTAAGCCCATGACTCATAAGTAAGTCCCCAGGTGTAAAACCAGATATATTTTTACTGGTAATTTTTAGAAAATTTTCTTAAAACATATATATTATTAATCATTATTTGAAATAATCTTGCTTGCTGATTGATGCTGTTGTTTCCAGCTTCTTCAACTTGAACCTGTACCTGCCTGTTTCCTCTGTAATACAAACCCCACAAAACAGGGCCTTTCCTATCTTAACTCTATACTCCAGACTCAGAATAGTGCCTGAGACATAGTAGGTGCTCAATAAATGGTTTCCCTCCCATTCAGCCAACAAGCAGAAACTTCCCTTGTCCTATGCTTTTAATGGGTTCATTATGGAAAAAAACACAAAAAAATTTAGCTGTGAAAAGAAGGCATGACATATTTTCGTATAGATGACTGGGTTTTCTGTTGTCCTGGGGGCTATTTGGCCTCATGCCATCTGTGAGCTGGGAAGTGTGCAACACCATTGGTTTTCAAGTATTTGTCTGCTCCATACCAAGCACTGTTCTAGGGAGAAAATATCCTGCATCCATGGGACTTATAATTAAGTAGGGAGAGATGGACAGTAACCAGTAAATATATATTCTGTCAAGTGGGGATAAATACTATGAAGAAAAGTAAATAGGGTAATTGGGTAGTTGGGGAAGGTTTCTGACTAGGGAGCTTTTGAGAGTGCCTTTCAGGGAGTGTAGGAGCCGACTTGGCAGATGTGTGGAGGAAAGCTATGTGGGCAGGAGTTGGCTTGCCTGGCTTGTGAAGAGGGGAGGGGGCTGAAGCACAGCCAGGGAAAGGCATGGGAGGTGATAACTGGAGAGGAAGGCTTGCAGCCTAGTATGGATATGGACTTTTACTCCACATGAAATGGGGAGGCCCCCAGAGGGTCTAGAACCAAGGGCTGTCCTCACTTTGTTTAGGTTTTCCAAGGTGAAAAGAATGGGTGGGGTGGGTGGGTTGGTGAGAGGGAGCACCAAGTCAGGAGGCTTAGTAGTAACTCTGGTGAGAGGTTTTCCTGGACCAATGGGAGTGGTGAGAAGTGGTCAGGTTCCAGATGGGCTTTGGAGGCAGGGCCAATAGAATTGGCTGATGGTTTGGAAATGGGATGTGAGAGAGGGAGCTTTCAGACTGAGCACTTGGCAGAATACCCTGTTCGTTTAGTGAGCTAAAACTGGGAGGTGAAGGTTTGGGACTCGAGTCATGTCTTAGGTTTCAGCACCTGAATAGAACCTGTAGGGCACAGGCTCAGTCGGCAGTAGGTGCCATCCTAGCTTGACACATTCTCTGGCTGATGATCGATGAGTCGTGACTAGTCAAGGGCCTGAGAGCATGTGGCCAAACACGCGGCCAGTGTCAGATGCTGATACTGATACTGAAATAAAGTGGTCCCAAATTCTCAAGTCTGGAGTGATGCTCCTCCATTGTTATCAGAAAAGGGAGCCTCTAATTCCCGCCTCTCCGAGTCATGCTCAGGGGTCTGTCTGAAACCTTCATGTCACTGTTCTGTTCCTTTGACTCAATATGCTTATGCTGTTTATTAAACAAGGAACCATAAAGTGACTTATTTTTAATAAGGCAGAAGACCACACATGGAGGTTCACTTTCCGGTTTAAACATTTGGCTTTTTACTGCTAACTGATGGCCTGTAGGCTGGGATATGCAAAAGCACTGTACTTGAACTCCTAGTGAAAAGGTGTCCCAGGTCTGGGAACTTGCTGTAAGTGACAGGTATGGCCAGGGCAGGAACACTTCAGGTCCTTTGTTGAAGAGACTCCTGAACTACCAGTCTTTGGTGTCTCTGAAGATGGGCATTCAATAGGAATGGCTGGAGATCTGAAGATGGGCATTCAATAGGAATGGCTAGAGAGCTGCTGCTTATCTTCCCTGCAAGAGGAATTAGTCCTTCTTAACCTTGGGCAGTTCTGAAATCCCAGTTGCTTTATGACTGTTAACAGTATTATCCATAGTCCCCAGGGATACTGTTTAATCAGCTGAT
Organism: Capricornis sumatraensis; assembly: GCF_032405125.1. Classification (NCBI taxonomy): domain Eukaryota; kingdom Metazoa; phylum Chordata; class Mammalia; order Artiodactyla; family Bovidae; genus Capricornis; species Capricornis sumatraensis. Next base: position 53,117,922 of record NC_091077.1, read on the forward strand.
GAACTCCTTTTTCCCTGATTCTAAATCTAAAGCCCCATGGGCTTTTCCCATAGTATAAATAGCATTCTATTCCAGTGTGTATTATCTCATTTACAGGAAATAGTCTTTGAATTACCTCACTGACCAGTTTTGCTGTTTTTCTGTTGACATTTATTGTGGAAGTATTGTAAGACTGACATGGATCCTGTCCCCTAGAGTCAGTGTATCCCATCCATGTTTAAGATTATAGAGCTGGATTCAGAGATGGGAGAAACAGTCGAATGAAACTCCAGGACATTTTGCCATTTTTTCATTGTTAAAATATTAGCAAAACATTTTTTCTAAGCTTATAAATGTGGGTATGTGGCAAAATATGATGCTTTTCTTTAGCTATGCCATTCGCTGAATTGATGTTTATATTTGAAAAATAGGTTAGGGGGCCAGGGCAGGTAGGTTAGATCAGTGTTGGAGAAACCACTCAGCATCTCCCAGTGTGCATCCACTCTTGCTTTCTTCCGTGGTAACAGCATAGACACTCCAATTTTAAGCTGTGTATAGCCCCTAAGACGTCATTTCCGAGCTCCCCTTGCAGCTAGGTAGGCCATAAGATGAAAAGATAAAAATGTCTAGTGGCAGCTTCTAGAAACTCCACTTAAGGGGCCTTATGTGTGTATACTATGCTCTTCTTCTTCTGTCTTCTTCCATCCTGCTCCCTGAAATGTAGAAGCTGCCATCTCAGCCATGAGGTTGAAGCTATGCGCAGTGAAGGACCAAGAGAAGAGGCACAGCCTACTGTGCCCTGTCTCTGAGACCTTGTTCTAAGTTTAAAATTTTATTTGTTTATTTGGCCACACTGCATAGCTTATGGGAATCTTAGTTCCCTGACTAGGGATTGAACCTGGGCCACAGCAGTGGAAGCCCGGAATCCTAACCACTAAACCAACAGGGAACTCCCCTGAGGCCTATTGTATGAGGGGGAAAATGAACTTTAGTCATATTTAAGGTGCTGTTTGAGGTTTTGTGGTCCTTATAGCTAAGCCTGATCCCAGCTCATACAACCGACTAAACTTTTCTTGAATTTAGAGAGCTCAAGGCAGAGTGTCATTCTCAGCTGAAGAGAACAACATACCCATTCTGCCAAGGCACCAATCTTTAACTTCTCCAAGATACTGCATTGTATCATTAAGATCATTTTTATAAAAGCCTCATGTAGTGACATCATTTATTACCTGAGAACCAAAAAGTTAAAATAATGGTGTTACACCTAACGTGATTTAAACTCACATCCCCTCAGCCACAAGAACTTGTCCATCCCACACCACTGTCCTCCACTGTTGTGTTTCTGTCATTTGAAATCTAGATATAGATGAATAAAACCGACAGAATTTCTAAACATAGGCGAGAGGGGCACCCACCACCCCTAGAGGCTGGTCTTTATGGTCACAGAAGTAGCACATGTAAAAAGTCAAAATTCTGGAAAAATGTGCCCCATATCCCCAGTCCCACCACCTCGGAGTCACAAAAGCTTTAGGAACTTCCTTACAGAATTTTCCCACGTGCATAGAGCCTTTCTTTCTTTTAAAATTTATATGTATAAATGGGAACATATTACATATACTATAATATACTTTGTTTTTAAATTGAATAATTATAAACATCTTTCCAAAACAGCATCTACACATTGACTTCTGTCTGATGCACAGTACAGTAGATGCCATATAATTAATTTAACCCGTCTCTTGTTAATGGCCATTTGTTCCAGACTTTTGCTGAGATAGATGTTGCTGAACAGATTTGCTCGTATGTCTGTCTTTGTGCGTATGAACCCGTATAACTTTAGGATAATTCATGGAGTTGCTAGGAGAGACGGCATGTTTAAGATATAAGCAGTGCCCTCTGCATTTATACTCCTGCCAACAGAAGCAAGGCTGCTTTTTGAACTTAGTTTCCCCTCATGAGCCACAATTTAGCATTCAGTTTTATTTCCTATTCACTTACTACTTTTAAAATTTGGGTTTCTGTACAGAGCAAGCATGGCATGTGACTAGTCAAAAGACAGTTGCGAGGCAAATGAGTGATCTGCTCAGCTTAGTACTGTGTACTGTTTAAAGGGCATTATGAGCAAAACCCCCATCTTATTGCTGAGAATATGCTAGCCATTATTCTTGTTTAAGGTCTGGGCCTAGTGAAGGGGATGGCTGAAGAGCTTTGGGGAGAAAGAATCAGGAGTGCAACTAGGAATGTAAAGGCCAGCCTTCTAGGTCCCAGGCTCCAGAGATGTTGTTTTACCACAAAGACAAAGGGACTTTGAATATCACTGGAAATAGGATATTTTATATAAGGGCCGAGAGAAGGTCCAAATTTAGGGCTTATTCAATATTCCATGATCTCTAACCACCCATCCCTACAATGAACACTTCCTGTATTTTCTCAGGATCTTTTAAAGTATGTGTTTTTTAAAGTATACCTTAAAGTATGTGTTGGTCATAGAGTGGTGTTGTTTTTTAAGTTATCCAGTGCACAGCAAGCTGCTTGGATAATGCTTAGGACAAATGGGGAAGCTTTGCATCTGTTCTGCTTTTATTCATGCTCCCGGCTGCCGTCCATGGGGTCGCACAGAGTCGGACACGACTGAAGCGACTTAGCAGCAGTAGCAGCAGCAGACTCCTAACTGTGGTTTAATTTAGAAGATGAGGTCCTCATATCAGAGGAGGACACAGGAAGTCAGAGCATTTTCCCTGCACTGGTAAACGGGCTACTCTGAAGCCCAGACTCCAGCCTCACTTCAGGGGACAGGCCCTGCCCAGCTTTCTGAGTGAGGTTGTCTTGGAAGTAGGTAGCACCCTCTCCTGGGCTAAATCCAAATGTTTTCTGTTGGTCCTGAAGTCATCTAGAATAATAACTGACATCTCCCTTTCTCTGGCAAGCTCTGCCCCATCACTGCCCCCTCCTGGCCCCTGCCATTTTTTATCTGAATGGTGCTCACATTGGGTATTCTGCAGCCTCAGGTGACTCAGACTGCAAGGAATCTGCCTGCAATGCGGGAGACCTGGGTTCAATCCCTGCATCAGGAAGACCCCCTGGAGAAGGGAACGCAACCCGCTTCAGTACTCTTGCCCGAAGAATTCCATGGACAGAGGAGCCTTGGCAGGCCACAGTCCATGGGGTCGCAAAGAGTTGGACACGACTGAGTGACTATCACTTTCACTTTCACCTTTCACATTGGATATTAGAGATTCCAGGTAAGATTTGTTAGGCAGTGAGAACTTATCGCATACTTAACTATGGGCAGGACACCAGGGAAGAGGTGTGAATGTAAAGAAATAAAAGCTTGTAGTTAGTATAGAAACGGACTAGGAAGAATGAGTAGCTAAATGCAGACAAAGTACTGTTTTAAACAATTCTAAGACAGCAAAAGCGTGGAAGAGACTACTGATGACAGAAATCTTGGAGTGATGCGGTGATACTTGTTACCTAGCAGTCTCTTCGTGAAATGGCAGATGCTAGGAAAGTCGTTGCCCAAAGGAAGGGGATAAATCCTCACCCCTGAGAAATAGTCTCTGGAAATAGATGTACTAGAGGTTTCTTTTACTGAACCAGTTAAAATATGACTGCAAATTTTAAGCCTTTGAGAACCCTTTAGCTCTAACGTCATTTTCTACATTCTTCTCTTTCCTTCACTAGACCTGAATATCTGAATGAAATTTTCAGAAAACTAAGAGACTATGATGGTGCCTTCTCAGCTTTCCTGTGTTCTGGTTTCTGGCTCACCCAGGCTTTTATTCTAATTGGCATATAGGTTCTGTTTTATCTGACCCCATCTGCATGCTGAAGGCCATGGACATTGTTCATTTTATCTCATAAATCAAGGGTTGTGGCTGTTTTGCATGTTCAGTTTTCAGGGCAGCAACAACAGCAAATATAGGTGTTGCTTAGTGGGTCTTTACCTGAAGCCAGGAGCAAAATGACATTATATTCTTTCATCTGATTGATGCTCACAATTACCTGATGGGATAAGTACTATCTTTATTATCCCTGTGTTTTGTTTTTTTTTTTAAAGATGAGGAATTTAAGGTTCAGCGATGTTGGGTAACTTGCCCAGGTGGCAGGGATAGGATCTGATGGAGGACCAGCTCTAGAGGCCTTGTTTTTATTTACAGTGCATATTTCAACCATAGCATTTGCAAGTAATGAATAAATGTGCGACTGAGGAAATAATCATGTTAGCAGGTATAGTTCATTTCATAGAGATGTGATTTGGGTATCGTGAAATTGAGCTAGGGAGGAAGTAAAGCATGTCTGATGTCTGGCGAGTGTTTTGTAATTGAGGAGGTGGTGGGCACAGAGTTGGCTAACTCCTAACAACACACCCAGCACAGACCCTCAGGGTCATAGTCAAAACTTGAATGCTTACTCTATTCCAGGAAGCATTCTCGCTCAGAACCTGGCATGTTGTTTCATTTAATTCTTGTGACAGTCGCACTTTACTGGACAGGCTCAGAAAGGTGAAGTAACTTGCCTAGGGTCACACAGCTAGTGATTGGTGGAGTCAGGACACTTGACCACTGCTCCCCTGAACTTCTCTCAGGTGCCGTGAGGGAGCTTCTAGCAGCTTCACTTTCTCAGCCCATAGGGGAAAGATCAGATTGTACCCCCCTGCCCCTGGCTCCTGAACAAATAAATGTCCTGCTGCCTCTCAGAGAACCTCCTCTGAAATGGGAGTGGTGGGCAAGAGGAATGGAATGTGTCAGCTCCAGGCAAACTCAGAATGGGCCTGTTGTTGTTTAGTTGCTAAGTTGTGTTGCACTCTTTGTGACCCCATGAACTGGAGCACGCCAGGCTTCCCTGTCCTTCACTATCTCCCAGAGTCTGTTCAGGCAAATTCATGTCCATTGAGTTGGTGATGCTATCCAGCCATCTCTTCCTCTGTTACCCCTTCTCCTCCTGCCCCCAATCTTTCCCACCATCAGGGTCTAGAATGGGCCAAGAAGTATCATACCAAGACAATTCCGGACCTGCCAATGCAGGAGACACGGGTTTGATCCCTGATGTGGGAAGATCCCACATACCTCGGGGCAACTAGGCCTGTGCACTGCAAATAATGAAGCCTGCACTGTAGATCCCTGCACAACTAGAGAAAGCACCTGCACAGCAATGAAGACCCAGCGAAGCCAAAAAAATAATAAAATAATTTAAAAAAGAAAGAAAAAGTGTGTATCAAGATCCAGGAGAAGACTGTAAATATATTTGGACTTTTAAGTCTGTAAAATGTGTCTTCTTACTGTCTTTAGAAGCAGGAATGGGTCTTGTAATTTCATAGTATCTGACTCTGCTGGTCACACCATCAGTGGTTAATAGATACAAGGAAGGAAGAGAGGAATGAGTGAATAAATAGATGGATGAGATGAATAAATGAAGGATGGGCATGGAGAAGGTAGCACCTGTGTTTGGGTAGGAGTCTGCTTAGGAACCTCCTTCCACCAGAGACATATATAAAATAATGACTCTGATGCTCTAATGACAAATGTCAGCAGCATATGTTTTCAACTAGATTTTGAGTGTGGAGCTCTAGAGACATATTACCTGGGTTCAGATTTTTGTTCTGCCACCCCTAGCTAGTTATCTGCAGTGAGTCATGGAATCTTTCTAGGTCTCAGTAGCCAGGGAATGGTTGTTGTGAGTTAATACAGGTGATGCGCCTAGCTCCAGTGAGAATTTGGTAGATGCCACATACGGTTGTCTCAGTAGCAGTGTGCCAGGCCAGCTGGAATCCATGCAGCCACCGTGCTTGACTTCTCGGTCCCAAGGTGAACCCTAATGTAGAGCAACAACACCTGGCCCCAAATATAATTTCCTCTTGCAGCTCATTGCAGCTATGAGGAAGTCGCCAGGGGAGGGCTGGGGAGGGCGGTGCAGCAGCCCCATAATTTCCAGAGCCCTTCTCCTAGACTGACACATAATTGTCAGATTGTTTTATGAGCGCAGCTTCCTGCCCCCTTCCTGCCTCGCTTCCAAATGTGCTCATTCCCAAGGAAGCCTCACTGCTCCCTCTCGCCCTTAATCGCTCCTTTCCTGCCCGCCCCGGGGCTGGGCTGATTTCCTAAATCACTCGGAATTGGCTTCCAGTGCTGGCGCCCAGGGTGGGCTGCAGGAGAGAGCGCGTTTGTTCTAAGTGGCTTGTGACCTAGAGGTCAGAGATGCTTCCATTCTGTTTGATGTCTTTCCCAGGGGGGCCTTCCTTCGCCTACCCCTTCTCCTTCCCTCCTGAGCTGACTTTAATTCTAAGGTCAGGAAGAGATTAAGGAACCAAATCCTGCTGCTTTTCCGAACCAGTACTCTCTGGGGATGCAGGCAGGCAGGCAGAGGTGGGAGTGGGGGAAGTAATAGGTGCTGGAGGGTGAGAACCCTGCCTCATTCCTCAGGCCTTCAGCCCCATGCCTCATGCATACCCACTGGGTACCGGGTGGGGGGCCTTTCAGAATACTCAGAATGAGAGCCCTGAAAGATTCATCCAGGAGATTCTTCTTCCGGGTGTGCCCCTCTCTCTCCAAAAGCCCACACTTAAGAGGAAGTGATAAGTCCTAACATTTTTAGCTTGTTTTCCCACTTGAGGAATTTCAGAGGAAGCAACATGGAGCGTTTTGTGTTTTCAGTGTATTTTTTATTATTATTATTATTGCTAAAGCAATACGCAATCATGGTAGTGATTGCAAACAAAATCATTTCTAGACGTAACCACAGTTCACAGCATTTTGTATGTCCTTCCAGAAATGTTCTCAGCATACACAAGCATACATATATGTATATATATTTAACACAAATGGGAGCAAATTGGACATCTTGTTCTGCAACTTGCTATTTTTCACTTAGCACATTTTGGATGTTTTCCATTTCAATAAATGTAGATTTACCCATTAAAAAAATACAACATAGCATTCCATTGTGTGAGTGTCTAATGTATTTAGCCAATTTCCTGTTAATGAATATTTAGGTTGTTTTGGTTTTTTTTATTTTTTGCAAATAATGCTCTAAGTATCCTAAATCTATATCCATATCCTTGTTAGAGTACTTCCACTTAGGTGTATTTTTTGGATTAAAGTGTCTGGAAAGTTAACATTTTGACAGATGTTGTCAAATTGTCCGTCAGAAAGGCCAAATGAGTTTAAACTCTAGAATTAATGTATGAGAATAGCTGATGGACTGCAATGTCACAAATAATGGTAAAGTCAAACTTTGTAACATATCTAATCTTAAATATATTTTTATTTAAATTAAAATTTCCTTTAAAGTGGGCTTCCCACCTTACTCTCAAATAATGACCATTTATTTCTGTGAATTTCTTGCTTATGTAAATTTGACCATTTTCTTGTACTATTTATCTACATCTTAATGATTTGGGGAATCTCATTATATATATAAATGAAAATAATCCTTTTCTGTCACAAGTAGTATCAGTGGTTCCCCTTTGTATCATTTACTATTTGGTTTTTTAAAGTTTTTATTTATTTTTTTAATTGGTGGAAATTGCTTTACAATTTTGTGTTGGTTTCTGCCGTATAACAGTGTAAATCAGTCATAATTATATATCCCTTCCCTCCTGAGCCTCCCTCACCTCCCCTGTCCCACCTGTCTTAAGTTGTCACAGGCTGGGCTCCCTGTGTTATTAAGTTGTTATTAGCAACTTCCCACTAATTATCTATTTGACACATGATAGTGTATATATTTCAATGCTTCTTTCTCAGTTCGTCCCACCCTCACCTTCCCTCACTGTGTCCACAAGTACGTTCTCTACTAGGTTCATTGCTACCATTTTTCTAGACTCCATATATATGTGTTATTACACTATACTTGTTTTTCTCTTTCTGACTTACTTCACTCTCTGTAAGAGACTCTAGGTTAATACATTGTAAATTGTAATGGATTTACATTGTAAATGCCATTTGGTTTTGTTTGTTATTTTTTCAGATAATATTTGGAAAACTATCTTAATGGCAAATTTATCAAATCTTTCTCTCTCTCTTTTTTTTTGTTTGCTTCTGGACATGCTTAGAAACTAACATAAACTAAGATTTTTTTCCTTAGATCACCCATGTTTTCTGTTTTAATATTTAAATTTTAATCCTACTAAAATTTAGGGAGGAACAATAAATGATATAATAGAGGTTGACTATTTCTCACATCGTGAGTTGTTTCATACTGTTTATTAACTAATGCATGTTTTCTTGTGTGCTTAGTCGCTAGTCATGTCTGTCTCTTTGCAACCCCATGGACTATAGCCCTCCATGGGGATTCTCAAGGCAAGAATACTGGAGTGGGTTGCCATGCCCTCCTCCAGGGGATCTTCCCAACCCAGGGATTGAACCCAGCTCTCCTGTATTGCAGGCAGGTTCTTTACCATCTGAGCCACATGAAATGCATGTTTTATTAACACTTTAAAAAATGGAGCTTCTTAATATAAGTACATTTACCATTCTGTAACTGCAGCCATGAAATTAAAAGACGCTTACTCCTTGGAAGAAAAGTTATGACCAACCTAGATAGCATATTCAAAAGCAGAGACATTACTTTGCTGACTAAGGTCCGTCTAGTCAAGGCTATGGTTTTTCCAGTGATCACGTATGGATGTGAGAGTTGGACTGTGAAGAAGGCTGAGCACCGAAGAATTGATGCTCTTGAACTGTGGTGCTGGAGAAGACTCTTGAGAGTCCCTTGGACTGCAAGGAAATCCAACCAGTCCATTTGAAGGAGATCAGTCCCGGGTGTTCACTGGAAGGACTGATGTTAAAGCTGAAACTCCAGTACTTTGGCCGCCTCATGTGAAGAGTTGACTCATTGGAAAAGACTCTGATGCTGGGAGGGATTGAGGGCAGGAGGAGAAGGGGACAACAGAGGATGAGATGGCTGGATGGCATCACGGACTCGATGGACGTGAGTCTGAGTGAACTCTGGGAGTTGGTGATGGACAGGGAGGCCTGGCGTGCTGCAATTCATGGGGTCACAGAGTCGGACACAACTGAGCAACTGAACTGAACTGAACTGAATGATGGTTTTCCCAATATGTGCAGCTCTTTAAAGAAGGAAGTAATTTGATCCTTCTAACTTATAAGGATTCAGAGACCCGTCTTCAACAAAGAAGCACAAATTAATTGTTAATGTTGGATGAGTCTTTGTGAAATGAATAAATCCTAAGATGGATTTCCAGAGACTCTGTTTTTCATTCATTCAATCCAAAACCCTTCTTTGATACTTTTTGCAGTGGCCTCTGGGACCACAGATGGGGCAACAATGGAAACAGTGAGAGGCTTTATTTTTGGGGCTCCAAAATCACTGCAAATGGTGACTGCAGCCATGAAATTTAGACACTTGGTCCTTGGAAGAAAAGCTGTGACCAACCTAGACAGCAAATAAAAAAGCAAAGACATTACTTTGCCAATAAAGGTCCATCTAGTCAAAGCTATGGTTTTTCCAGTAGTCATGCATGGATGTGAGAGTTGGACTATAAAGAAAGCTGAGCACTGAAGAATTGATGCTTTTGAACTGTGGTGTTGGAGAAGACTCTTGAGAGTCCCTTGGACTGCAAGGAGATCCAACCAGTCCATCCTAAAGGAAATCAGTTCTGAATATTCATTGGAAGGACTGATGCTGAAGTTGAAACTCCAATACTTTGGCCATCTGATGCGAAGAACTGACTCGAAAAGACCCTAATGCTGGGAAAGATTAAAGGCAGGAGGGGAAAGGGACGACAGAGGATGAGATGGTTGGATGGCATCACCGACTCAATGGACGTGAGTTTGAGCAAGCTCCAGCAGTTGGTGATAGGCAGGGAAGCCTGGAGTGCTACAGTCCATTGCGTCGCAAAGAGTCGGACATGACTGAGCGACTGAACTGATGGGACCACAGAAAGTATTACCATAAGTATTTGCCCTTGGGAAGTTTACAATCTAATTGGAAAGTGGTGGACCTTTCATTTTGTGGAGTGTGCCTATATTCATGTATTCATAGGTCACTGAGAGCCTTTCAGTTTCTGGGTCCTTGAAAATGTAAAAAATGGAGATTCAAATTTGTTTAATTAATTCTTTTAGGAAATAAGCTATTGAGTAAATGGATGTTGGAACAGAACATCAGAGAAATCTTTTAAGGGCACTGTATTGTAGGAATGGGTACTCTGTGTGTTTTCATTTGTCGTAGAAACAAAGTCGTTTCTGAGGAGAGCCCCGTCAGATTTGGAATTTTAGAGTTGAGGGGTGGAAAGGAGACTAACTATTGAGTATTATCTCCATTTTACTGAACCCATCCTTTGTGTTTTACCCATGGTCACTGCTCAGTGGCAGAGTAGTCCAGCCTTTTCTGCTCAAGAGTTGTGGTAAATGTTATTAGTTGCCTATCTAGTAGCTGCCTCCACAACCCTTCCTGTGCTGGAAGCACTGGTTTTGTATGGGGTGAGTGCAGCAGAACACAGTCATGCCATCTCATTTCCTTTCCTAAATCTCTCTTTTAGAGACCCTTCTGCAGCTGAGGGGCTGTGTTAGTTTACTTGGGCTGCCACAGACTGGGTGACTTAAATAACAGACAGACATTTCTCACAGCCTGGAGACCAGAAGTCTGTGATCAAGGTATTGGCTGGACCATTTTCTCCTGAGGCCCCTCCCTTGGCTTGCATATGACTGCCTTCTTGCTGTTTTCTCACATCATCCTTCCTCCGTGTGCAGGCATCCTTGATATTCTCAATGTATTCAAATACTCTCTTCTTACAACAGGGCCAGTCAGATTGGATCAGGGCCTATGTTAATGGCTTTGTTTTAACTTAATCACCTTTTTAGAGGCCATGTCTGGAATATAATCTCATTTGAGATACTAGGGGTTGGGCTTCAGCTTATGAGTTGGAGGTGGGAAAGGGGTCTCCATTCAGCCCATAAAAGGGACCAAACCTAATTGGCCATGAAGACCTAAGGAGAAATCTGCTGGATGCTCCTGGAGTGGGTTTTCTTTCCAGATCAATAGACCTTTGTGATGGGAAAGCTTGGGATGGTGATGCTTGGAGCAGAGGCAGCTATCTTGTCATCACAAATTGAAAAATATAAATATAAGAAGCCTCCATGCTGGGTATGATTAAGCAGAGGGATAGATAGAACTGCAGCCTTCACACGATTTTTGAGTTGCTGAATGGACCGTGAGATCATCCATTTCCAGACTTCTTGATAAATACAGAATAAATGTCCTGACAATAGTAATGCCATTATTAGATTTTCTGTTATTTGTGACTGAAAGGAATCCTAACTAATAGGTAACTTCATTATTTCTTCAGTGAACTTTACTTTCAGGGGAAGCATAGCTCAGCTTTCTCATGATTATCTTGAGACATGTGGATGCTGTGTCTCTCAACAGCCTCCAAAGGCTCATCAGCCAAGAATTCACCTTAAACCTTCCTGAGAACTTTTCCCTTTTTAAAAAATGTCTTTTCCCAACTTTTCACTTTGAAGTGATTTGCGCCTTTGGATCTGTAGGTGAAATTTTTTTTAATGATTTTTATTTATTTGGCTATGTTGGATCTTAGTTGTGACGCATAATCTTCGTGTGGCGTGAGAACTCTTAGTTGCAGCATGTGGGTTCTAGTTCCCTGACCAGGGATCAAACCTGGGTCCCCCGCATTGGGAGTGTGTAGTCTTGGCCACTGGACCACGAGGGAAGTCCAAACTTTCACCTTTAGTGCCAGTTCCCTAAAGAGAGAGTGTTAGGAATATACTTTGTGCTAAATGTGGCTCTTGTGTATTTATAAAATTACTCCTGTAAAGTTCTGAGGTTTTCAGGGTTCTCATGTTCAAGGATTTGGTGAAAAATTCTGTATTCTGTCTATGCATGAACTCTGATTTTTATGGACCTTAAGCATACCCTTTCTTACTCTGATGATGAGAGCAAGAGGTTGAATGTTCAGGGAGGTTTTGATTTTAGATCCTTGTTTATAGCTTGACTGTGTTCAGTTATTACTTAAAACATGAATACAAATTGTGGTAACTTGGAAGTGGGCAGTAAACAAAGCCTATCTCTTAAATCTTCCTCTTTGTAAATGAGCACCCTAGTAATCTATTCTTTTGTTAGATGCTGTTTTATGTCTTTGAGTTTTCTGCTCAAGGAAGAGTTTCCCCACCTTGTGAAGGAAAGAATTGGTGGAACAGGAGGTGCTTGGCATGGCAAGTAAGGAACAGTCTTTGGAAATTATTCTGTCTAGATCTGAATTCTGACTCTGCCCCCTACCAGTTTTGTGACTTTGGGTTTGTTACCTAACCTCTCTAAGGTTCATTTCCCTTCTCTAAGAAATGGGGATGAAATTAGGGTTCGTGTCATAGAGTTGTTGAGAAGCCTCAATGTCTACTGTCAGTCAAAGGCTTGGCTGAGTGCCCAGCATATCATAAACACTTGTGAGGCATCTCCTATCACTGTTACTCTAAGGTTTCCATGCTGTGCCATCATCATGGATTTTACTTTCTCAGAATTGCATTTTTAAAACTTTTCACTATAATTTTAGGTTAGAAGAAAATTTGCAAAGAGGTACAGAGAGTTTTCATAAACCCCTCACCCAGCTTCCCCAATTTTTAAGATCTCACATTGCCATAGTGCATTTGTCAAAACTGAGAAATTGACAGACATGGGTACATTACTGTTAACTCCAGCATCCAGTTCTTCTCAGGCTTCTGTGGTCTGCCAGTTTCTCAGTCTTTCCTTGCTTTTCATGACCTTAACAGTCTCAAGGAGTGAACCCTGGACATTTGAGCAAAAGTAGAAAAACTGATGCTACTTCCCTCAGCATGTACCTTTTCTGTTCCAGAGTTTTCTGTGTCCACAGACAGGAGCAGAGGACACTGATCAAAGGAAGTGAACTGCATCCTTCTCCTCTGAGGGTATATGTACATCTGCCTTTGGAGCAGTCCCTTTAGGAAGACTCTACTTGCAAATGGATTCTATGTATTGATTGCAGAGTGAAGTGTCCCAGGGGAAAGTTTTGATGTATTTGTGGTCAGCTTGGTAACTGGTGTATCTTCTCATTTCTATTGAGAAGTGGGCGACATTAGAAGCGCTCTCTGTCTGCCTTCATCCTAAACTCATCCCCTTGGCCCCATTGAATAGCTCTGTAGCCACCCCTTTAAGCTTAGGTGTCCAAGGGACAGAATTCATTTCTAAAGGAAAAAGAAAATCTCTGATTGAGCAGGTCCACAGCCATGCACACTAACACCTTCTGGGGCATGGTACTTTTCCATTCATGGTCATGTTCATACATCCCTAAAGGACATCTGAGTTCCATTAAGTCCAGATTTACATTCCTCTCCAACAAATGACAGTGCTTTAGAAAATTTATTTAATGTAAAGTACAATTTTAAAAAGTTTTAGGCCCTAGAGTACAGGAGTTTATGTGACTTCATGCCCTTCTTTCTGGGGCAGAATAAACAAAACAGGGAAATGGCAAACTCTGTAGGCTTATCCTCCCTCCTCATGGATGGCAAGGTTTTTTGTTTTTTTTTTTTGGCTTATAATACTGAAGGAAGAAAAAAGAAAGATTATTTTCTCTTGAACGGAGTTGTTTGTATTTATATTTCTGGAAGCTGATGAGTTTTAGAAAACCTAACTCCTTCCTTACCATTTATTCACTTTATTCTTTCAATTTGGGAAATTAATTTCATTGCTTGTGTGTGTGTGTGATGTCTTGGGAGGGAACCTGGCCTTGATGGAACTGTTCCTTATGCAGATGTGTTGTCAGGCATGTATGCCTATCGCCCCCCCTTAGGGTCTATCGTCGCCTGTGAGACTGATGTGTGTGTTGGGCGCATGTGTGCCTGTCCCCTCCTTAGGGTCTGTCAGAGCCTGTGGGACTGATGTGTGTGTCAGGCAAGTGTGTGCCTGTCCCCTCCTTAGGGTCTGTCATTGCCGGTGGGACTCATATGTGTTGGGTGCGTGTGTGCCTGTCCCCTCCTTAGGGTCTGCTATACTGTTGCAATGGCATTTGGTCTACCTGGAACCAAAAGTTCCTGCTAATACAGCTTTGTTAAAATTCACACATCTATCACAGGTTTTAACTGCCACTTACAGTTGATTTTTGGAATGCTATGAAAAATTGTCTGGTTCTCATTTCAGAAGTGAGGGACACTGAGAGGCTGGGCACGAAGTCGCACAGCACATGGTTGACAGGCACGACTCCTGGCCACAGGCCTTCTCCTGGGCTCTGAGAACCTGTATTCTGAGCTTCTTTCCTATTCCTCAGCCTGCTTCCCTTCATAAATAGCACTAGGAATGCGGCTGAGGACCCAGGGGTCCTGGAGGATCAGCCAGATTGCTCTTGGGATAAACAGTGTTGGAGCAGGTGAGGCATGTGGAGGTGAGGCCAGGCCTCGTGGAAAAGTGGTCGGCCTGGAAGTGGGCCTGGTGCTGACTGTTACCCCTCACTGCCCACATCCCCCACCCCAAGGTGCCAGGTTAGCATGTAAAAGAGGCCACACCCTTTAACTTCCTTCGCTTTGAGACTCCCCCTTATTTTCATGCTGCTCTCTCCAGTCTTTCATCATGATTCTAACGCCCATCCTGTCAACATACTATCTTTGGGAGTCTCTGAAAAGGCTTCACTTCTGGAGAACGTGCCAAAGGAGACCAGGGGTGGCTCTCCATCCTGCTCCAGTCCCCATGGCTCCTTTCCCTCAATGAGCCTGTTTAATGAGTCAAGAATATTCCATTAACCAAAAGAGTGCAGCTGCCAACAGGAGTGCTCCAAAGAAAATAAATGAAAACTTGTCTACTTTGCACTGTTTTGATGGGCAGTCTCTTTTTTCAATCATGGTGCCTGAGCTGTTTCTTTTCAGGTTGTAGCAGAGTAGAACAAACTCACACTGGAAGGCCTGGCAGTGTTTTCATGTAGTGATAATTCACAGCTCCAAATTCACAGGACTGCATACTGCTCTCTCCTCACTGCCTAAGGTACTACCTGGTAAGAAACTAAACACTGAAGGAGGTACATTGAGTCTTTGGAACCACTGGCTTGCAGATCCAAACTGAATGCAGTCATGACAACCACAAAGAAATAGCAACTATAGTTATTTTAAAACATAATCTATCAGCAAACCTCTGATGAATGCTGTTACATCTCTTCAGTGATAAGTCCTTGGCAGCTGAATTTGAAGGAGTGAAGAGAACTCCCATCAAATGACCAATGCCATCATTCTCTCCAGTTTGGAAAATACGGAGTTCTCTTGGTAGATACTGAAGACTCCAAAGCTGGAATCTTGAAGCAGCTAATGCACTTCCTTAAGTTCCAGATTTTCCTGCTTATTATTATGAGCACTTTTCAGATGAAACTGCTCATCTTCAGCTAGCTAGTCAAGAGAAGCCGTGTAGTAAAGTGGATAAGAGTCTGACTGTCTCAGACAGGTTTGACTTCAAGTCCCAGTGCTGCCACTCATACTGAGGGTATGTTCCCAAAGCTCTCTGAGTCCTCCAAGTCCATACATGTTGTTACAGATGTCACAATTTCATTCTCTTTTATGGCTGAGTAGTATTCCATTGTCTCTATATTCCACATCTTTATCTGTCTTCTGTTGATGAACACTTAGGTTGCTTCCATATCTTGGCAACTGTAAATAATGCTTCTGTGAACACTGGGATGCATGTATCTTTTCAAATTAGTGTTTTTGCTTTTTTTGGATATATATACCCAGAAGTGGAATTGATGGGTCATATGGTAGTTCTGCTTTTAGTTTTTTGAGAAACCTCCATACTGTTTTCCTCAGCATCTACATCAATATACATTCCCACCAACAGTATATATACAAGGATTCCCCTTTCCCCACATCCTCAGCAATATTTGTTATTTGTGTTCTCTTTGATAATAGTTATTTTGACCCATGTAAGGTGATATCTCATTGTGGTTTGAACTTGCATTTTAAGCATAGTTATTGTGAAGTACTTATCAGCTAGCTCTGAAATTGAAATCATCTGTGAATCTGATTCTGTTGTCTGCCTATGATTCTTATCCTTCACTTTATTATTTTGGTGTGTCACATTTATTGATTTGCATATGTTGAACTGGGGCTTTCCAGGTGTTCAAGTGGTAAAGAATCCACCTGCCAATGCAGGAGACATATGAAACATGGGTTTGATCCCTGGATCGGGACGCTCCCCTGGATTAGGAAATGGCAACCCACTTCAGTATTCTTATATGGAAAATTCTATGGGCAGAGGAGCCTGGCAGGCTACAGTCCATAAGAATTGCAGAGTTGGACACAACTGAGCATGCGTGCGTGCACACACACACACATTTTCATACTAATTCAGTTCAGTTGCTCAGTCATGTCTGACTCTTTGCGACCCCATGGACTGCAGCACACCTAATTACTGTCCCTTTATTTCATCTTGAAGAACTCTTTTAACTTTCCTTGTACAGAAAGTCTAGTGGTGATGAACTTCAACTTTTGTCTGTCTAGGGAACTCTCTTCTTCAATTCCAAAGGACAGCTTTGCTGGGTAGGCTATTCTTTACTGGCAGATTTTGTTTTGTTTTTTTTTCATCAGTTTGAATACACCGTCCGCTCACTTCTGGCCTGAAATGTTTCTCTGAAAAATACCCTGAAAAAGGGTTCCCTTGTATATAAATAACTAGCCTTTTCTGAGCTGCATTTAAGATTCTCTGTCTTTAACATCTGACAATTTGATTTATGTGCTATTATGGCTCTCTTTTCCACAGTTTATTGTGATCCACACAGTCAAAGGCTGTGGCATAGTCAATAAAGCAGAAATAGATGTGTTTCTGGAACTCTCTTGCTTTTTCCATGATCCAGCGGATGTTGGCAATTTGATCTCTGGTTCCTCTGCCTTTTCTAAAACCAGCTTGAACATCTGGAAGTTCATGGTTCATGTATTGCTGAAGCCTGGCTTGGAGAATTTTGAGCATTACTTTACTAGCGTGTGAGATGAGTGCAATTGTGCGGTAGTTTGAGCATTCTTTGGCATTGCCTTTCTTTGGGATTGGAATGAAAACTGACCTTTTCCAGTCCTGTGGCCACTGCTGAGTTTTCCAAATTTGCTGGCATATTGAGTGCAGCACTTTGACAGCATCATCTTTCAGGATTTGAAATAGCTCAACTGGAATTCCATCACCTCTACTAGCTTTGTTCGTAGTGATGCTTTCTAAGGCCCACTTGACTTCACATTCCAGAATGTCTGGCTCTAGGTGAGTGATCACACCATCATGATTATCTGGGTCATGAAGATCTTTTTTGTACAGTTCTTCGGTGTTTTCTTGCTACCTCTTCTTAATATCTTCTGCTTCTGTTAGGTCCATACCATTTCTGTCCTTTATCGAGCTCATCTTTACATGAAATGTTCCCTTGGTATCTCTAATTTTCTTGAAGAGATCTCTAGTCTTTCCTGTTCTGTTGTTTTCCTCTGTATCTTTGCATTGATCACTGAGGAAGGCTTTCTTATCTCTCCTTGCTATTCTTTGGAGCTCTGCATTCAGATGCTTATATCTTTCCTTTTCTCCTTTGCTTTTTGCCTCTCTTCTTTTCACAGCTATTTGTAAGACCTCCGCAGACAGCCATTTTGCTTTTTGGCATTTCTTTTTCTTGGGGATGGTCTTGATCCCTTTCTCCTGTACAATGTCACGAACTTCCGTCCATAGTTCATCAGGCACTCTATCTATCAGATCTAGTCCCTTAAATCTATTTCTCACTTCCACTGTATAATCGTAAGGGATTTGATTTAGGTCATTCCTGAATGGTCTAGTGGTTTTCCCTACTTTCTTCAATTTGAGTCTGAATTTGGCAATAAGGGGTTCATGATCTGAGCCACACTCAGCTCCCAGTCTTGTTTTTGCTGACTGTATAGAGCTTCTCCATCTTTGGCTGCAAAGAATATAATCAGTCTGATTTCGGTGTTGACCACCTGGTGATGTCTATGTGTAGAGTAATCTCTTGTGTTGTTGGAAGAGGGTGTTTGCTATGACCAGTGCGTTCTCATGGCGAAACTCTGTTGGCCTTTGCCCTGTTTCATTCCGTACTCCAAGGCCAAATTTGTCTGTTACTCCAGGTGTTTCTTGACTTCCTACTTTTGCATTCCAGTCCCGTATAATGAAAAGGACATCCTTTTTGGTGTTAGTTCTAAAAGGTCTTGTAGGTCTTCACAGAACCATTCAACTTCAGCTTCTTCAGTGTTACTGGTTGGGGCATAGGCCTGGATTACCGTGATATTGAATGGTTTGCCTTGGAAATGAACAGAGATCATTCTCTTGTTTTTGAGATTGCATCCAAGTACTGCATTTTGGACTCTTTTGTTGACCACAATGGCTATTCTATTTCTTCTAAGGGATTCCTGCCCACAGTGGTAAATACAGTGGTCATCTGAGTTAAATTCACCCATTCCAGTCCATCTTAGTTCTCTGATTCCTAGAATGTTGATGTTCACTCTTGCCATCTCTTGTTTGACCACTTCCAATTTGCCTTGATTCATGGACCTAACATTCCAGCTCAACATTCCAGGTTCCTATGCAATGTTGCTCTTTACAGCATTGGACCTTGCTTCTATCACCAGTCACATCCACAACTGGGTATTGTTTTTGCTTTAGCTCCGTCCATTCAGTCTTTCTGGAGTTATTTCTCCACTGGTCTCCAGTAGCATATTGGGCACCTACTGACCTGGGGAGTTCCTCTTTCAGTATCCTATCATTTTGCCTTTTCATACTGTTAATGGGGTTCTCAAGGCAAGAATACTGAAGTGGTTTGCCATTTGCTTCTCCAAAGGACCACATTCTGTCAGACCTCTCCACCATGACCCGTCCATGTTGGGTGACCCCACACGGCATGGCTTAGTTTCACTGAGTTAGACAAGGCTGTGGTCCGTGTGATCAGATTCACTATTTTTCTGTGATTATGGTTACAGTGTGTGTACCCTCTGATGCCATCTCGCAACACCTACCGTCTTACTTGGGTTTCCCTTACCTTGAACGTGGGGTACCTCTCACGGCTGCTCCAGCAAAGTGCAGACCACCTGACCTGCCTCTTGAGAAACCTATATGCAGGTCAGGAAGCAACAGTTAGAACTGGACATGGAACAACAGATTGGTTTCAAATAGGAAAAGGAGTACGTCAAGGTTGTATATTGTCACCCTGCTTATTTAACTTACATGCAGAGTACATCATGAGAAATGCTGGGCTGGAAGAAGCACAAGCTGGAATGAAGATTGCTGAGAGAAATATCAATAACCTCAGATATGCAGATGACACCACCCTCATGGCAGAAAGTGAAGAGGAACTAAAGAGCCTCTTGATGAAAGTGAAAGAGAAAAGTGAAAAAGTTGGCTTAAAGCTCAACATTCAGAAAACTAAGATCATGGCATTTGGTCCCATCACTTCATGGGAAATAGATGGGGAAACAGGGGAAACAGTGTCAGACTTTATGTTTTTGGGCTCCAGAATCACTTCAGATGCTGATTGCAGCCAGGAAATTAAAAGACGCTTACTCCTTGGAAGGAAAGTTATGACCAGTCTAGATAGCACATTCAAAAGTAGAGGCATTACTTGGCCAACAAAGGTCCGTCTAGTCAAGGCTATGGTTTTTCCAGTGGTCGTGTATGGATGTGAGAGTTGGACTGTGAAGAAAGCTGAGCACCGAAGAATTGATGCTTTTGAACTGTGTTGTTGGAGAAGACTCTTGAGAGTCCCTTGGACTGCAAGGGGATCCAACCAGTCCATTCTAAAGGAGATCAGCCCTGGGTGTTCTTTGGAAGGACTGATGTTAAAGCTGAAACTCCAGTACTTTGGCCACCTCATGCGAAGAGTTGACTCATTGGCAAAGACTCTGATTCTGGGAGGGATTGGGAGCAGGAGGAGAAGGGGACGACAGAGGATGAGATGGCTGGATGACATCACTGACTTGATGGACGTGAGTCTAAGTGAACTCCGGAAGTTGGTGATGGACAGGGAGGCCTGGCTTGCAGCGATTCATGGGGTTGCAAAGAGTTGGACACGACTGAGTGACTGAACTGAATGGGTCTCTTTGGATTCTTTTAAAGTATCATTTGAGCTTCCTGAATCTGGATGTCTGTTTTTTTCTCCAGGTTAGGGAAATTTGTAGTCATTATTTCTTTGGATAGCTTTTACTGCTCTCTCTTTCCCTCTTCTCCGAGACATCTGTATTGTATATATCAGTTAGTTCAGTTGCTTAGTCGTGTCTGACTCTTTGCGACCATATGGCTGCAGTACGCCAGGCTTCCCTGTCCATCACCAAATGCCGGAGCTTGCTCAAACTCATGTCCATCAAGTCGGTGATGACATCCAACAATCTCACCCTCTGTTGACCCCTTCTCCTCCTGCTTTCAGTCATTCCCAGCATCAGGGTCTTTTCAAATGGGTCTGTTCTTCGCATCAGGTGGCCAAAGTATTGGAGTTTCAGCTTCAGCATCAGTCCTTTCAATGAATATTCAGGACTGATTTCCTTTAGGATGGACTGATTTGATCTCCTTGCAGTAAGGGACTCTCAAGAGTCTTCTCCAACACCACAGTTCAAAAGCATCAGTTCTTCGGCACTCAGCTTTCTTCACAGTCCCACTCTCATGTCCATACATGACTATTGGAAAAACCATAGCTTTTACCAGATGGACCTTTGTTGGCAAAGTAATGTCTCTGCTTTTGAATATGCTATCTATGTTGGTCATAGCTTTTCTTCCAAGGAGTACACGTCTTTTAATTTCATGGCTGCAATCACCATCTTCAGTGATTTTGGAGTCCCCCAAAATAAAAGTCTCTCACTGTTTCCATTGTTACCCCATGTATTTGCCATGAAGTGATGGGACTGTATGCCATGATCTTAGTTTTCTGAATGTTGACTTTTAAGCCGACTTTTTGACTCTCCTCTTTTACTTTCATCAAGAGGCTCTTTACTTCTTCACTTTCTGCCATAAAGATGGTGTCACCTGCGTATCCGCGGTTATTGGTATTTTTCCCGGCAATCTTGATTCCAGCTTGTGCTTCAGTCAGCCCAGCATTTCACATGATGTACTCTGCATATAAGTTAAATAAGGAGAGTAACTGTATATAGCCTTATATTTCTTTCCTGATTTGGAACCAGCCTATTGTTTTATGTCCAGTTCTAACAGTTGGTTCTTGACCTGCATACAGATTTCTCAAGAGGCAGGTAAGGTGGTCTAGTATTTCCATCTCTTGAAGATATTCCGCAGTTTGTTGTGATCCACACAGTCAAAGGCTTTGGTGTAGTCAATAAAGCAGAAGTAGATGTTTTTCTGGAACTCTTTTGCTTTTTCAGTGATCCAGTGGTTGTTGGCAATTTGATCTCTGGTTCCTCTACCTTTTCTAAAACCAGCTTGAACATCTGGAATTTCGCGGTTCATGTATTGCTGAAGCCTGGTTTGGAGAATTTTGAGCATTACTTTGCTAGTGTGTGAGATGAGTGCAGTTGTGTGGTAGTTTGAGCATTCTTTGGCATTGCCTTTCTTTGGGATTGGCATGAAAAATGAAAATGAACTTATGTTTAATGAAACGGAGATAAATAATTTATCTGCATAAATTTATCTCCATTTCATTACATATATGCACCCACTTAATAGTGTGATTACATCTTTTCAGCTATCATCACTCTTTTTTATTCTTGTTCTTTTGATAGAGTAATTTCCACTATCCTGTCTTCAACTTTTCTTTTCTTTTGTTTAGCTAGTCTGTGGTTGAACTTCTCTGTTGAACTTTTAAGTTGTTACTGTATTCTTCAGCTCTATGATTTCTCTTTGGTAGTTTTATACATACATATATATATATATATATATGTACATACTTTTCTTTCTGAAATTCTCACTTTGTGCATTGGTCTCCTGAACTTTATGTTGTTGTTTAGTTGCTAAATTGTGCCTGACTCTTGCAGATGCGTGGACTGTGGGCAACCATGCTCTGTCCATGGGATTTCCCAGGCAAAAATACTGAAGTAGGTTGCCATTTGCTTCTCCAGGAGTTTTCTTGACCCTGGGATCAAACCCATGTCCACTGCATTGGCAGGTGGATTCTTCACCACTGAGCCACTAGAGAAGCCCTGACCTTAGTGACCATTTTATGACCAGTAGTTAGAACTATCAGATAGATCACTTATCTCCATTTCATTAAAATTGTTTCTGGAGATTTATTTTGTTGTTTGGAACATATTCCTTGTTTCTTTATTTTCCTTGATTCTCTGTGTTGGTTTCTACACCTCAGATAAAACAGCTGTCTCACTCAGGCTTGACAGACTGTACTTGTGTAGGAGATGAGCCCAGCCTGAGCTCTTAGTTGCCTCTCAAATCTTTGTGATTGTCCAAGCCAAACAACTATATATATGTTTCAAATTCTCTTCAATTTTGGGTTATTATGAAGTATGATTATAGTTCCCTATGCTATACAGTAGGTCTTGTTGTTTATCTATTGATATTTTATATTTAGTAGTGTGTATCTGTTAATCCCAAGGTCCTAATTTTTCCTCCTCTTCCTCCTTTCCCCTTTGGTAACCAAACATTCATTTTCTGTGTGAATCTGTTTCTGTTTTGTAAATAAGTTTGTCTGTATCTTTTTTTAGATTCCACATGTATGGAATATCATATTATAATTGTTTTCCTCTGTCTGACTTCCCTTAATATGATAATTTCTGGGTTTATCCATGTTGCTCCAAATGGTGTCATTTCATTCCTTTTTATGACTAAGTAATATTCCATTCTTCGGCGCTCAGCTTTCTTCACAGTCCAACTCTCACATCCATACATGACCACTGGAAAAACAATAGTTTTGACTAGACAGACCTTTGTTGGCAAAGTAATGTCTCTGCTTTTGAATATGCTATCTAGGTCAGTCATAACTTCCCTTCCAAGGAAGAAGCGTCTTTTAATTTCACGGCTGCAATCACCATCTGCAATGAGTGTTGAAGAATTGATGCTTTTGAACTGTGGTGTTGGAGAAGACTCTTGAGAGTCCCTTGGACTGCAAGGAGATCCAACTAGTCCATTCTAAAGGAGATCAGTCCTGGGTGTTCTTTGGAAGGACTGATGCTGAAGCTGAAACTCCAATACTTCGGCCACCTCATGTGAAGAGTTGACTCATTGGCAAAGACTCTGATGCTGGGAGGGATTGGGGCAGGAGAAGGGGATGACAGAGGATGAGATGGCTGGATGGCATCACCAACTCGATGGACATGAGTTTGGGTGAACTCCGGGAGTTGGTGATGGACAGGGAGGCCTGGCATGCTGCAATTCAGGGGGTCGCAAAAAGTTGGACACGACTGAACAACTGAACTGAACTGAACTGAATATTCCATTGTGTGTGTGTGTGTGTTTATATGTATATACACACATATACATACCACATCTTCTTTCTTCATTCATCTGCTGATGGAAACTTAGGGTGCTTCCATGTCTTGGCTGTTGTAAATAGTGTTGCTGTGAACATGGGAGTGTGTTTATCTTTTTGAATTAGGGTTTTTATCTTTTCTGGATGTATGACCAGGAGTACGATTGCTCGATCATGTGGTAGCTCTAGCGTTAGTTTTTTAAGGAGTCTCCAAAATGTTTTCCATAGTCTAGTCACCGTCTTTGTTCTTAGTGGTTCCTAGTAGATGAGGATATGCCAAGATCTGTCAGTGTATGAAAGACTTGGGAAATGCCCATATGCTTGTTGACATTCCCAAAGTACTACTAATTGCTTCCCCTTTCAACTCCCCACTGCAGTCTAATTGGAAGCCTGACATTCAGACAGCAGCTGGGAAAATGAGGACTTTATATATGCAGTCTGGCTTCTGTAAGGAAGAAACTGAGATCTGGGTGTTTTTGTTTACTTACTCTGTGCTGAGCCAGAGAGAATACTTAGGCACACAAGCACTCCCACAGACTAAAACCATCTCTTTTTTTTCATGTGGTCCTCATGGACTCATGAATGCTGAGCCCCATTAGTTGCCAGAAGTAGGTAATTTGGGAGTGAGTCTCTTAGGTAGCAGTTATAATAGTTGGGGAGCTAGATGTATGGACAGGTTCCTTCCAAGGAGAAACTGGTAACTTAGTTTTACTATTGGAGAAAGCCATGGGTAGACAGTGGAGGATGTGCCCACCAGCTCTTTTGGGTTTCCAAGAGGATCCTTGTCAGTTCCTACCTGCAGGCTGATTAGAAGCCAGACCCTCAGAAAGGAGCTCGAGAAGTTTGCAGTCAGATCGCTTTCAGCGAGAAACTGAGGTGAGGAATGGGCATTTCTGTTTGATCCCTCTGAGCTGAGCTGGGTGTTAGTGGAGTGGTAATTGCCTACGAGTCCTTATGTATCCACTTAATAACTGTTTGTTTATTTGCTATAGTTTTGTAGGATATTTGTGAATGCAAGCCCCTTTGGCTCTCAGAGCTAGGTGGTTTGGAGACCATACTTTAACTTAAGAGTTGGAGCACTAGATTTGTGATTCAGATTTTTCATTCCCTGGGTGAAATTTGGAGGTAGGAGTTCCCTCCCAATTGTAAGGTACTATGCCAGGGGTTGGGTTTATGGGGAGGCTGTCTCAGCCTTTCCTACCCATTTTAATGTGGGTATTTTCTCAGTCACCAATGTGTAGGAGTTACTCAACCAGATTTTGGATTTCTCTCAGAGGGAACTGATCCACCCGTTCCTGTATATTCAGTGCACCCATGGGAAGAGGGAAAGTCAGGAGCCTTTTATGCCACCCATTATGTTTAATGGGTATAGAGTTTTAGTCTGTGCCCAACAATGCGAATGATCTTTATGTCCCTGAATTGCACCTTTAAAAATGTTTAAAAAGACAAATTTTATGTATATTTTACTATGATAAAAATTTTTAAATCCACAATGAACAGAATGTCAAAATTGCTTTCACATTACTAATAGTGTCTTTTGATGAACAAAATAATTAGCTTTGTATTAATAACAGAACTGTTAATTTTGTAAATCAGTATAACCCAATTGGTCAGTTTTCCCCCTCTATGGTAGAATGGTTGTGTCCTCTGTAAGAAATTTGCCTTCCCCCAAATCATGATGATTTTCTCCTTAGTTTTCTTGTAAAGTCTACATTGTTTTATTTTTCACGTTTAGATCTTCAGTCTATCTGAAACTTACTGATGTGTGGCTTAAAGTAGTGTCAGTGTTCATTTTTTTCTATATAGATATCCAGTCAACTCAGATCCTTTTATTGAAAAGAGTATCTTTTCTCATAGTAGTACCAGGTCATGTGTGGGTCTGTTTCATTAGGTGGTCTATTTTTGCATGAATTAGTATAGCCAATGAATGCCTTTATTAATATGACTTCATAGTAAGTCTTAATATTTGGTAGTTTAAGTCGTTCAATTTTATTTTGAATTCAATATTGGCTATTTTATTTTACCTCCCTGTTTTTCCATACAAATTTCAGAATCAGCTGGCCAGTTTCCAGGAAAAAGAAGAAATAACTATGCTGAGATACTTGCACTGTATCTATAGAAGAGTGTGGGGAGACTTGTCATAATTGAGTAGTGAGCTTTCCTATCTGTGAACATATTGTATCTCTTCCTTTTTTAAGTCTTATTTTTCTCAGTAAAGTTTTATAGTTTTCAGTGCAGCAGTCATACAGATCTTTATTTCCAGGTGTTTCATGCTTTTTGATCCTATTATAAATGGCATCATTTTAGTTTTCCTATTTATTTGCTGCTTGTAGACCGTGAAATCAAGTGGGCCTTAGGAAGCATCACTATCAACAAAGCTAGTGGAGGTGATGGAATTTCAGTTGAGCTATTTCAAATCCTGAAAGATGATGCTGTGAAAGTGCTGCACTCAGTTCAGTTCAGTCGCTCAGTCGTGTCCGACTCTATGTGACCCCATGAACCTCCTGTCCATCACCAACTCCTGGAGTCCACCCAAACCCATGTCCATTGAGTCAGTGATGCCATCCAACCATCTCATCCTGTGTCATCCCCTTCTCCTCCTGCCCTCAATCTTTCCCAGCATCAGGGTCTTTTCAAATGAGTCAGTTCTTTGCGTCAGGTGGCCAGAGTATTAGAATTTCAGCTTCAACATCAGTCCTTCCAATGAACACCCAGGACTGATTTCCTTTAGGATGGACTGGTTGGATTTCCTTGCAGTCCAAGGGACTCTCCAGAGTCTTCTCCAACACCACAGTTCAAAAGTATCAATTCTTTGGCGCTCAGGATTCTTTATAGTCCAACTCTGACATCCATACATGACCACTTGAAAAACCATACCCTTGACTAGATGAACCTTTGTTGCCAAAGTAATGTCTCTGCTTTTTGTCAGCAAATTTAGAAAACTCAGCAGTGGCCACAGTACTGGAAAAGGTCAGTTTTCATTCCAGTCCCAAAGAAAGACAATGCCAAAGAATGCTCAAACTACTACACAGTTGCACTCATCTCACACACTAGTAAAGTAAAGCTGAAAGTTCTGCAAGCCAGGCTTCAGCAATACATAAACCGTGAACTTCCAGATGTTCAAGCTGGTTTTAGAAAAGGCAGAGGAACCAAAGATCAAATTGTCAACATCCCCTGGATCATGGAAAAAGCAAGAGAGTTCCAGAAAAACATCTATTTCTGCTTTACTGACTATGCCAAAGCCTTTGACTGTGTGGATCACAATAAACTATGGAAAATTCTTCAAGAAATGGGAATACCAGACCACCTGACCTGATTCTTGAGAAATCTGTATGCAGGTCAGGAAGCAACAGTTAGAACTGGACACGGAACAACAGACTGGTTTCAAATAGGGAACATCAAGGGAGTACGTCAAGGCTGTATATTGTCAAATATATTGTCACCCTGCTTATTTAACTTATATGCAGAGTACATCATGAGAAACGCTGGGCTGGAGGAAGCACAAGCTGGAATCAAGATTGCTGGGAGAAATATCAATAACCTAGATATGCAAATGACACCACCCTTATGGCAGAAAGTGAAGAAGAACTAAAGAGCTTTCACTTCTTGATAAAAGTGAAAGAGGTGAGTCAAAAAATTGGCTTAAAACTAAACATTCAGAAAACTAAGATCATGGCATCTGGTCCCATCACTTCATGGCAAATCGATGGGGAAACAGTGGAAACAGTGGCAGACTTTATTTTGGGGGGCTTTAAAATCACTGCAGATGCTGATTGCAGCCATGAAATTAAAAGACGCTTACTCCTTGGAAGGAAAGTTATGACCAACCTAGACAGCATATTAAAAAGCAGAGACATTGCTTTGCCCACAGACATCTGTCTAGTCAAGGCTATGGTTTTTCAAGTGGTCATGTATGGATGTGAGAGTTGGATGGTTTTGAACTGTGGTGTTGGAGAAGACTCTTGAGAATCCCTTGGAATGCAAGGAGATCCAACTAGTCCATCCTCAATGAGATCAGTCCTGGGTGTTCATTGGAAGGACTGATGTTGAAGCTGAAACTCCAGTACTTTGACCACCTGATGTGAAGAACTGACTCATTTGAAAAGACCTTGATGCTGGGAGGGATTGGGGCAGGAGGAGAAGGGGATGACCGAGGATGATATGGTTGGATGGCATCACCGACTCAATGGACATGGGTTTGGGTGGACTACAGGAGTTGCTGATGGACAGGAAAGCCTGACATGCTGCTGTTCATGGGGTCACAAAAAGTCAGACACAACTGAGCTACTGAACTGAACTGTATGTTGAAAAAAAGGTTTTTGATATCAAGCATAAAGCAGTGACCTTATCAGATTTGCTTATTAAACCTAGTAGATTCTTCTATAGTATTCAAATGTATAATCATGTCATCTCCAAATAAGGACAGTTTTATTCTTTCTAAACCTTAGCCCACCCCACTTTTTTTGTATTTGCCAGCTTATTTTTGTTGTTATTCTGAGAAGACCCTCTGATAAAATGTCAAAATCAGATTTTTTTGGTCTTATTCCAGCTCTCAAGCATAAAGACATTTCAACATTTGACTATTTCAGGTAGCCTTCGCTGGACAAACCCCACCAGCCGGCCGCCCCCCCCCCCCCGCCCCCCACACAGTGGCTTAATATAATAATGATTTATTCTTTCTCACCATCCCATGAACTGCTTGAGTAGTTCCTCTGCTGGATTCATGTTAGTTCACTCATGTGCTTGCTTGACCATTTGCATCTAGGCTGCAAGATCCAAGATGGCCTTACTCATATGTCTTGTAATTCACGAGGGCTGCTGGCTTGGGCATCTTCTTTGTCCTCCAAGTGGCTTTACATACTCCAACTGCTAAGACTGTTTTCTTTGAAGATGTCCTAAGAGCAGTGTTCCAAGAGGCAGCTTGCTGGGAATTCCATGCCAGTCCAGTGGTTAGGACTTGGCGTTTTCACTGCCTGCACCCTGGGTTCAATCCCTGGTTGGGAAAAAAAGATCCTGCAAGCCATGCAGTGTGGCAGACAGAACAAAACAAAAAGAGCAAGAGGCAGCTTGTCTTTTTAACAGACCATGGTTGACAGTTGCAATTAGGGCAGCTAGAAGGAGGGAGAAAGCAAAATTAAAGACCTGAAAGTTCTATAGCTAATTAGCTTATAATAAATAATCTAATGCAAGAATCCTTAGAATAAATGAAATGTCTGAGGTCTTTGGAAATAATCCCAGATACGAAGAAATGGATAGAAATGTAGGAAATGGGAAAAGTGAAACTATCATCTGGAATTAGGGAAGAATAAGAACTTCTAGCCATTCAGCTTTTTAAAATGATTTTTCTTGTAGTGAAGACTAAAAATATAAACCTGCCCCAGGTGAACCCCTGACAGGATGATCAATGGGACATCCTGGTACCACTTTGGTTTTTTCACAAAGTTGGATGTAAATTTAAAAATTTAAAAAAAAAAAAAAACTTTGAGCAGGTTATTATAAAATAGTTTCAAAAGTAGCTTTTGAATTGGTATGACTCCAGTGATTTCCAAGGAGGCATGTGTCCATCTTACTTCTACCTGGGTATTATGCTGCTGTAATGCCAGGTTTCTAAGCAAAATATTACATCAAAAAATTTTAAGGGGAAAAAGGGTATTTATTAGTAAGTTGCCACTGCTTAGTGAAGAATCAAGGGAGGGTATTTTATAAATTTCTAATAAACCATTTTGATTATGCCTGGAAAATTGCATCTTTAGAAATTAAAGTATGTATACCTTGTGGTACATGGATTTAGTTGCTCCAAGGACCAGAAATCAAACCCATGTCTCCTGCATTGGCCCGTGGATTCTTATATGCTGTGCCACCAGGCAAGTCCAGTACCTAACATTTTGAGAGTCTGTTTGCCTGTGTTGTTTGGGAGAGTCACCATAGACTAATAAATAGGCTGGAACAAGTTACCTGAACCACGGCCATTCACAGAGACTCAAGGTAGTTCGTCCCCATTACTGGCAGTTCCATTGTGGACCAGACATATTTTTTAGATGGGAAACCAGGTCTGAATGGAAGGCTTACAAGAAAAAAGGATTGGTTTGCTGGAGTGGCTGAAGTTCGACCTTGAATACAGCGAGATATTTGGGTAAACCAGTTCCCATGAGCCACAGAACCAAGATGGTACAGAGAGGCCATGTAGTGGAGACAAGGAGGAGAAAACTTAAGAATGGAGGGGGAATCAATACTTTGTTGTAAAGTGTTGTATCTTAGGAGATTGAAAAGGACATAAGATGGGAGAGGTAAAAGTGCTCAAACTCATCAGGTTCACCACTACCACAGTTTTGTGGCCTTAGGCCCTTCACTTACTCTCTTTGGGCCTTTTAGTTTCCTTATTTATAAAAAGAAAGTTAAAGAGTTTGGTGAATAGACTATGTCTAGATTTCAAGCCCTAAAACTTGTCTATGAGGACATAAATGTTCTTTATTTATGTTTGCTTGTTTGTTGTATGATGCTATTGATAAAGTCATCAACTGGTCTGATTTTTGTTTCCATTTCAACTAGGGGGCAGTGGCCAGGCCCTGCAGAAAACCCAGTGTTTTTCAGAAAAATTCTTGAAGAGGGGGCAAGAACCGGACTGCTAGATATTCATTCCTTTTAGAAGATTTTTCTCTTACTCTTTCAATAATTTTGTGTTATGAAAGTACAGGATGAGTTTGCTAAAGGAAGCTATAAAAGCTCTGATATCCAAAGTTAAGCAAATCCCACAGATACCTTGTAATTTTCCTTACTTGTGAACAATAAGATGGGTCCTCTAAATGATCATAGTGAGCATAAATATAGAAAACTCTTGAAGTTGGCAGTGGATTATTTGACCAGACTCTCCAACTTTAAAGAAACCATTTTTGTCTCCTGGGACATACTCCCTAACTCCCACCCACCTCCAGCCCCACAAGCACATACCTCCGCATACCCATCTGCCTCAGGGTGGGCAGGTGTGTAGAGCAGGGGAAGAGCTGTAGGAATAGCTGTAGTCACCCAAGGAGAGTGAAGAGGCCAAGAACAGACCCTTTTGACAAAAAAAGAGGGAAAAGAGGGGACCAAAAGAGATGACGAAAGATGGTTACGGCTGTGGGCCAGACCTGTGTCACTGTCCTTTGCTCTCAGAGGAGACAGCCCATGGCTCATTCACATGTCCTATGTCTATTCTACAAATCACCAGTTTTCGATGTTTTGTGTCTAGGATGTCAACATTTCCAGGATATTTAGTGTTCCAGCTTGTCTAGCAATCTGTCCACATGCGCCATTAATTCCTGAGTAGGTAAGATAAACTATCTGGCCTTGCTCTGTCTGCCACCTTTCCCATCCCTTCTGATCCATTCAGATTGATGAAGATATCCATTAAACCTTTTGGAAGGGATCCAAGAGGCTGGACAGCAGTGTCACAGCCTTGCTGACTTGCTCTAGGCCAAAGAAAATCTGTGAGTGTTAGAATTCATCTCCCGGCTTCTTGATCTCTTATTTTCATTGGGAAAGAAAATGGACTGTGTAACTTTTTTCTTATAAGGGACCAAGAAAGGAAGCGCTTCTGGTTCTTATGGGCAAGAAAGAGTGCCTGAGATTCAGATGAGACCTAGAGTTTTGGATTCTGCCCTTGAGCTTCGTGTAAACACTTGGGACCTTTTCCCTCAGTCTCGCTCAGTTCCCACCAGTAATGAGATGGAGTTGGATGCTTTGCCCCAAAAGAGTCTAGTAGTTTCCTCCCGTATCCACAATACCAGAGACAGACTCAAACACAGAGAAATACTGGTTTGGTTCCGAAGGAATGTTTTTATATTTCATTTTACCAGTTCAGAAAATAAATGGACATGGTTTCAATTTGAACTATATTCCAAGGCTTTATTTATATATTTAAAATCTTAGTCTTGCTTTTGAAAGCAAAAAAAAAAAAAAGGAATGCTTGGGTTCAGTTCAAAATTCACAGAATTTCCAGCTTTTTGGTACACAGTATGGTTCAAATCCCTTTTTATTCTCAGCTGTTTGCTTCAAAGAGAAGTGGGGTGACATCGTCCCTTTACAAGAAAGGCCTATGAAAAATTGGTTATTATTTATTATTCCTCCTCTATTTCTCCCTGGATAAAGATGAATATTCCTAAAATTTAGTAAAGTCTAGGTAGATGATCTCTTTGTCACGTCCTTCCTGCTTTATTCATGATCTGGCACAGCTCTTGTGGTCATAAGGGGTTTTCTTTTTTTTTTTTTTTTTCAGGCAAAGTGTTACTGTTTCTTTTTCTTCTCAAGTGTTCAGGATGGAACTTCTGTAGTAATTCCTGAGGCTCTTGCCCTCAACAAAAGTGACGAGGTTAATGAGGTGTTGGAAGATGGCAAAACCAGCTCCAGTGTTACGCTTTCCAACTTTTAAATTAGGAACCCTGATGAATGGCTTGCTTGTAAAGTATTCTTTCCCTGGGTGACACCCCTGCCCAGCCAGGAGAGGTGAGGAAGAGCATGATGAGATCAAGCAGGCCAGCTCCTCTTTGCTTTTTCCCATCTGCCTGACTCCCACCCAGCGCTTTAACTGTCATAAATAATGCCCCCAGGGGCTTTTGGAGACTTCCAAAGGCCAGGGCTGCTAGTGCAGCGTGAGTAGCCACGGAAACATGAGCTAGCTGGGAGCTTTCTCTTTCCGTTTTTCTCCTGCAGACCATTGGTTTGGATCCAGAGTTTCCCACAGCTTTTTGGTGTGTTTATTAGATGGAGCCTTAGATGTGGGCTCTGGTGGGACTGGCTCCTTCCAGGTACTCATAGTCATGGAACCAGAAACGTCTTTTAGGGGGAGTGCTGGTGGAGGCTATCACTGTTAAACAACCTGGGAAGTTTCACTGAGAAAACACGAATTTGTTGAGTTTGTACCTTGGAGGAAGCGTTCTGAGCATTCCCATCATGTCATGACAGTTATGTAATCTGATCATTTCCAGGACCCTGTTTTCAGCAGCAGTGGGACACAGCCACATTTCTTTTCCCAAGTGAATCAAATTTCATCCAAGAAAGGTATCAAGGCTAGAAAGACAGACAGGGTGATTATATGTGGATGGATGTGATACAGGGAAAATAATTCCTTCTAGAAATAGCAGCATGGACCCTTCATTATAATTTTACAAAGCGTGTTTTCCAGTCTGTGATATTTGGATATTTTAAGAAGTAGAGAAATGCATAGAAAATACAGGGAGGCACGAGCAAGGAAGCAGTGATCGGTGGTTACAAGAACAGGATAGCAGTGAGTGCTATTTCTCCTTGTACCCCACAGTTTTTGTAAACTTAGCTTGAAAAAAATTTGTGAAGAGTAGTTCTGGATTTTAATATGTGCTTAGATGCATGTGACTACCACCACAGTCAGTTAAGTCGCTCAGTCGTGTCCAGCTCTTTGCGACCCCATAAATCACAGCACGCCAGGCCTCCCTATCCATCACCAACTCCTGGAGTTCACTCAAACTCATGTCCATCGAGTTGGTGATGCCATCCAGCCATTGCATCCTCTATCGTCCCCTTCTTCTCCTGCCCCTAATCCCTCCCAGCATCAGGGTCTTTTCCAGTGAGTCAACTCTTCACATGAGGTGGCCAAAGTATTGGAGTTTCAGCTTCAGCATCAGTCCTTCCAAAGAACACCCAGGACTGATCTCCTTTAGAATGGACTAGTTGGATCTCCTTGCAGTCCAAGGGACTCTCAAGAGTCTTCTCCAACACCACAGTTCAAAAGCATCAATTCTTCGGCGCTCAGCTTTCTTCACAGTCCAACTCTCACATCCATACATGACCACTGGAAAAACCATAGCCTTGACTAGACGGACCTTTGTTGGCAAAGTAATATCTCTGCTTTTGAATATGCTGTCTAGGTTGGTCATAACTTTCCTTCCAAGGAGCAAGCATCTTCCAACTTCATGGCTGCAATCACCATCTGCAGTGATTTTGGAGCCCCCCAAAATAAAATCTAACACTGTTTCCACTGTTTCCCCATCTATTTGCCATGAAGTGATGGGACCAGATGCCATGATCTTAGTTTTCTGAATGTTGAGCTTTAAGCCAACTTTTTCACTCTCCTCTTTCACTTTCATCAAGAGGCTTTTTAGTTCTTCGCTTTCTGCCATAAGTGTGGTGTCGTCTGCGTATCTGAAGTTATCAATATTTCTCCTGGCAATCTTGATTCCAGTTTGTGCTTCATCCAGTCCAGCATTTCTCATGATGTACACTGCATATAAGTTAAATAAGCAGGGTGACAATATACAGCCTTGGCTTACTCCTTTCCTGATTTGGAACCAGTCTGTTGTTCCATGTACAGTTCTGTTACTTCTTGACCCACATACAAATTTCTCAGGAGGCAGGTAAGGCAGTCTAGTATTCCCATCCCTTTAAGAATTTTCCACAGTTTGTGGTGATCCACACAGTCAAAGACTGGCATAGTCAATAAAGCAGAAATAGATGTTTTTCTGGCATTCTCTTGCTTTTTCAGTGATCCAATGGATGTTGTCAATTTGATATCTGGTTCCTCTGCCTTTTCTAAATCTAGCTTCAACATCTGAAAGTTCATGGTTCATGTACTGTTGAAGCCTGACTTGGAGAATTTTGAGCATTACTTTGCTGGCGTGTGAGATGAGTGCAATTGTGCTGTAGTTTGAGCTTTCTTTGGCATTGCCTTTCTTTGGGATTGGAATGAAAACTGACCTTTTCCAGTGCTGTGGCCACTGCTGAGTTTTCCAAATTTGCTGGCATATTGAGTGCAGCACTTTCACAGCATCATCTTTTAGGATTTGAAACAGCTCAGCTGGAATTCCATCACCTCCACTAGTTTTGTTCATAGTGATGCTTCCTAAGGCCCACTTGACTTCACACTTGAAAATGTCTGGCTCTAGGTAAGTGATCACACCATTGTGATTCTCTGGATCATGAAGATTTTTTTTTTTTTTAGTTCTTCTGTGTATTCTTGCCACCTCTTCTTAATATCTTCTGCCTCTGTTAGGTCCATACCATTTCTGTCCTTTATTGAGCCCATCTTTGTATGAAATGTTCCCTTGGTATCTATCATTTTCTTGAAGAGATCTCTAGACTTTCCGATTCTATTGTTTTTCTCCATTTCTTTGCATCGATCACTGAGGAAGGGTTTCTTATCTCTCCTTGCTATTCTTTGGAACTCTGCATTCAGATGGGTGCTTTCCTTATCTTTCCTTTACTCCTTTGCCGTTTGCTCCTCTTCTTTTCTCAGCTATTTGTAAGGCCTCTTCAGACAACCATTTTGCCTTTTTGCATTTCTTTTTCTAAAGTATAGTGTTGATCACTGCCTCCTGTACAATGTCACAAACCTCCATCCATAGTTCTTCAGGCAATCTGTCTGTCAGATCTAATCCCTTGAATCTATTTGTCAATTCCACTGTATAATCAAAAGGGATTTGATTTAGGTCATACCTGAATGGTCTAGTCATTTTCCCTACTTTCTTCAATTTAAGTCTGAATTTGGCAATTAGGAATTCATGATCTGAGCCACAGTCAGCTCCCGATCTTGTTTTTTTCTGATTGTATAGAGCTTCTCCATCTTTGGCCACAAAGAATATAATCAGTCTGATTTCAGTACTGACCATCTGGTGATGTCAGTACAGAGCAGAGTCTTCTCTTGTGTTGGAAGAGGGGGTTTGCTATGACCAGTGTGTTCTCTTGGCAAAACTCTATTAGCCTTTGCCCTGCTTCATTCTGTACCCCAAGGCCAAATTTGCCTGTTACTCCAGGTATTTCTTGACTTCTTACTTTTGCGTTCCAGTCTCCTGTCATAAAAAGGACATCTTTTTGGGTGTTAGTTCTAGAAAGTCTTGTAGGTCTTCATAGAACTGTTCAACTTCAGCGTTTTCAGCATTACTGGTCAGGGCATAGACTTGAATTACTGTGATATTGAATGGTTTGCCTTGGAAACAAACAGAGATCATTCTCTTGTTTTTGAGATTGCATCCAAGTACTGCATTTTGGACTCCTTTGTTGACTATGATGGCTACTCCATTTCTTCTAAGGGATTCTTGCCCACAGTAGTAGATATAATGGTCATCCAAGTTAGTCTCTTGGACTGCAAGGAGATCCAACCAGTCCATTCTAAAGGAGATCAGTCCTGGGTGTTCTTTGGAAGGACTGATGCTGAAGCTGAAACTCCAATACTTTGGCCACCTCACGTGAAGAGTTGACTCATTGGAAAAGACTGATGCTGGGAGGGATTAGGGGTAGGAGGAGAAGGGGACAACAGAGGATGAGATGGCTGGATGGCATGACCGACTCAATGGACATGGGTTTGGGTGGAGTCCGGCAGTTGGTGATGGACAGGGAGGCCTGGTGTGCCGCGATTCATGGGGTCACAAAGAGTCAGACACGACTGAGCAACTGAACTGAACTGAAGTCAAATTCACCCATTCCAGTCCATTTTAGTTCACTGATCCCTAAAATGTCGACGTTCACTCTTGCCATCTTCTGTTTAACCACTTCCAATTTGCCTTGATTCATGAACCTAACATTCCAGGTTTCTATGCAATATTGCTCTTTACAGCATCAGACCTTACTTCCATCACCAATCACATCCACAGCTGGGTGTTGTTTTTGCTTTGGCTCCGTCTCTTCATTCTTTCTGAGTTATTTCTCCATTGAAAATAAAATGGGTCAGAGTGGTCTTTGTTAAATATTTCGTGAGATCTCCTTTGCGTGGTCTTTGCTGTATTTCACCAGTGTTTGCCATGCCATTAGGCGAGCACTTAAAGATAGGGGCAGAAAATGCCAAGTGAGAAATAATTTTCTCCTTCAGAAGAATCTGCTTTTTATTTGTAAAATATGTCTGGACCTACCTAGACTCAGATTACTCAGCAAATTCCTTTCTCATTTAGAATAATTGTCAGTAGGGCAAGCCTGAACTGTAAGTATGGGGAATAGATAGATTTTGATTACCTTTAAGGATGTGCCTTTGAGACCAAGAGCTTAATAGACTTTGCTTAATTAAGAGATAGCTATAATTTACTTTTAAGTAGCTGCATTTGTATATGATAGGAGCTAAAGTCATTTTTAAAAAATGGGTGTGTTTTGAAGTAGTGAAAAGTTTCTCCTCCTATGTTACTAGTTTGTTGTTAAATTTCCTTTGATAAATATTGTAGAGATTGTTCAATCCAGCCTTTCTTATCATAAGTTTGTGTGTGTGTGTGTGTGTGTGTGTTTTTAATGTGAAAGCATTCTTTTGCCCCTAAAGGATGACAAGCTCTCTCTTTTACCAGCCTTCTGCTACAGCCTACAGCCAAGTCTAGGATTCTCACCCCTGGGGGGACTCCTTTGGCTTAAATCCCTTCATTTACTGGAAGCTGTTAAATCTGTAGTGGTGATGGTGGTGTGTGTGTGTCTTTCTATTTCTGGGAGGTTCTTTAAAAAGGACTGTAAGTCTATTTTGGATCACCTGGATGATTACCCTGTGACTCAGCCTGGCCATTTTGTTTTGGTTCCAAGGTTTGCATGGGTGTTTCTGCTCACAGTGGGACCAAGGGAACGCCATTGACATCCTGTTGCAGAGTAGACTAAAGATAAAACATGGTGTCCAAATTGAGTCCTCAGATGGCTCCCACTGACAGTCATTCCAGTTTCTAAAGCTTGGTGTGGTTGGCCCCTTATTTTTATTGCAGTCAAAGATGGAGCAAAGAGCCAACTTTGTAAGTCCCAAGTTCAATAGAATTTCTTTTCCTTCTTTGGGATGTTTTTGATATTGTATTTTAGGGTACCATATTAAATTGATTAGCATTTCAAAATAATGGAACAGAAGATCCAATTGTTTTATTATTTAAAAGCACAGATTACAACAACAAAAGCAATAATTTATAAAGCTGTTTTTGTAGGCTAAGTACTTTGCTTCTATTTAATCCTCACAACATCCCTCTTGAGTTGATACTCAGCATATTTTACAGGGAGTGGTGGGGCTTACAGAGATTAAGTCACTTGCCCATGTCATCAATGGCATTCAGCCTAGGCAGCCTGAGTCTAGATCCATCACACTAAGCCTCATTTTGTGAAAGAGAAAACACACAACTGTATCTTTCTGCTATTAAACACTTTTCAGTTTCAGTTCACTATCTCAGAAAATCATATCATCTGTCACATTTATATCTGTATGTCAGATTTATTGGCATTGCGATTCTTTTTTAAATTTCTTTATAAATAAGTCACATATGGTTTCCCAGGGTGTCGCAGTAGTAAAGAATCCACCTGCCAGTTGAGGAGGCTCAAGAGATGTGGGTTTGATCCCTGGGTCTGGAATATCCCCTAGAGTAGGAAATGGCATCTCAACTCCAATGTTTTTGCCTGGAAAATTCCGTGGACAGAGGAACCTGGCGGGCTACAGGCTGTGGGTTGCAAAGAATGGGACACAACTGAGCATGCATGCATGCTAAACACATATATGTATTTATAAATTTGGTTTAGTAGTCATGTAAGAACTATAAGCATGAGAGTTTATACCTAGTTTTATATATTTGTGTGTATTTAAGTAATTTTATAATAAAAATGGCTTAAGTCAACACTGGCAGTCCACAGTATTAAGTCATTAACACCCTCAACACATTAACACTGTTTACTTTAAATAAAATCCCTTAATAGCCTAAGAGACTGGACATATTTTGATGGACTGGGAGTGAATGCTCATAACACAGGGTGCTGTGTAGAAATGACTCTGCCACTGGTAATGAGGTACCAGTAGGGAGCAGGTTGATATTTTTTCTTTCAGCACTTTGAAGACCAGATTCTACTCTTCTCTGCCACTACTGTGCTGAAAAGTCTGCTGCCAGTCTGAAACCACTTTATAGGTAATGACTCTTTCCTCCCTCTGTTTTTGAGATATACTCTATGGCATTCTCCTTATTCACAGCTGGATGTGGATATAGTTTTCTTTATACTGCATAGGACTTCATATGTATCCTAAATCTTTGGATGCACATCTTTCATCAAAACTGGAAAATTCTCAGTGAAAATCTCTCCAGATACCCTCAGTCCCTGTTTCCATTCTGTTTTCCTTGTCTCTTGACCTCTTATTGATCTCACCATGTTACATTCTGCTTAATTTTTTCAGATTTATTTTTCTGTTTACCCAGATTCTCTCTCCAGATATGTCCATAATATTTAGCCCATCTGTAAGGATGTTTTTTTAATGGAAGGGAGAAGTATACTTTATCATTTACATATTTGAATTTTATTGAAATATATGTGTACAGTGAAGCACATCATTTAAATTGTATAGTTAGGTACGTGTAGATAAATGTGTGCACACAGGGAACTACCACCACAACATTTTCATCACCCCTAAGAGTTTCTTTGTTCCCCTTTGAGACATTTTCAACAATCCTTTCTTCATATATATGTTTTTCTGGCCCCTTTCCTTTCTCCTTCTCCTTTGGAAATCCTGTTTCATGTGTATTGAACATTTGGACATTGTCCTCCTAGGTGTCTGGGCTTCTCAGTTTTTTTCCGGTCTTTATTCTTTGTGCTCTTTGGGGGTTTCTGTTGCTCTGTCTTCAAGTTCACCATCTCTTTGTTCTGCTGTCCACCAAATGGTGGTTGAACTCATATAGTGAACTTTAAAAATTCAGTTTTTTACTTTTCACCTCTAGAATTTCCATTTGTTTTGTTTTAGTTTCCATTTCTCTGTTGAGAATTCCTAGCTGTTCATTCAATGTTATAGTCTAGTTTCCTTTAGTTATTTGAACATATTTATAATTACTGCTTGTCTGTGTTTCCTAAATCCAATATCTGGAACTGTTCAGAGTCTGTTTCTATTGGCTGCCCTTTCCCCTGAATATAGAGCACACTTCGATATTTCTTTGAGTGTTCATTTCTGGTTGAAAATTGGAACTTGCAGATAGTACATTATGCAACTGTGGATTCTGTTGTATTTTTCTGTGTGTGTGTGTGTGTGTGTGTGTGTGTGTGTGTGTGTGTGTGTGTTTGGTTCTAGTAGGCAGTTAACTTTCCTGGACTCCAACTGCAAACTTTGTCACCCCTCTGATATGAAGCAACTAGACTCTCTATTCTTATAGCTTCCCTCTGCTGCTTTTTTTCCTGATCCTTTGAGATTTTTTTTCCTTGTTTCTGTACAATATGTTGGTCATCCTTTTTTGATTTTCTTCTCAGGATTCCAATTGTCTTAATATCTAGCTGTTTGGCTGACTTGGGGGCTGTGTTCCAGATCTTTCAAGCCTATAAGTTCCAACTTTCTGACACTTGTGCACAGTTGGAAAGTTTACTCAGTTTAAAAAAAGGGCAGCAGACTTACAGATAGGGCTGCACACAACTGTCATTAAGGAGCAGATTTGTCTCTGGCTCCTACCCACTCTTTCACCAGGCCCCTTAGCACCTCCTGTACATGCATAGTTGAGTGCTTGGCCTGGGATTTGGGCAGAGTTTGTACTCAAAGTTGTATATTCCTTCTGTGGGGTTTTTTGTTGGTGTTTTATTTTTTATTTTTTTTTGCTGCCAGTGTTTTTCCTCTAGACTTCTAGCTACTTTTTCAGCCTTGAACTTTCATCTCTGGCACCTTGGCTAGTAAGGGTGTGATTTTCCACTGCCTTTTTTTTTTTTTTTTTAACAGTTAAAGCTGTAAGAGTTGGGCATTACCTCCAGCCA
Organism: Capricornis sumatraensis; assembly: GCF_032405125.1. Taxonomy (NCBI): domain Eukaryota; kingdom Metazoa; phylum Chordata; class Mammalia; order Artiodactyla; family Bovidae; genus Capricornis; species Capricornis sumatraensis. Next base: position 53,157,904 of record NC_091077.1, read on the forward strand.
GGAAGACATAAACTCTCAATTCTTACCCTTTCCTGTGGCAGTTTTTGGAGAGTAAATCCTCCTTCTTTCAGACTCTCTCCAGGGTCTTGAAATGGTTGCTCTTAAAAAAAACAAAAACAACAAACTTCTTTAAAATTGTGTTTTTATCATTGTTATCTGTAAGAGGGTTTCATGATCATTTTACATTCCTGGGAAGAGTCCACCCATTTGGTTCCTTTCTGAATTAAATCTGCCTAAAAGTCTATAGTAGTCTTTTTATTTCCCCCATTATAAGTCCCTTTTGAAAAAAAGTTTTTTTGAAAAATATTTTAACTATATTTATTTTATGGTCTATACACAATTAATATCTAATAGTATTTCCAGCATCTGAAGTTCTTGGGTGTTGAGCAGTGCTGCTGACAAGTTGTGTCTACTGTCTGTCTCTCATTGAACTTTTTATAAGTAGTTTTGGGATCATGAACCAATGATCTGGAGTGCATTAAACATGGAGAAATACTACATCCTGATTTGAGGGTTTGAATCTGGAAAGAGGTTTTTGTTTGTTTTTTCCTGGTGTCCAGAGACTCTAGTATATGGACCATTATTTTATTAATTTCTATGGCTAGAGGCTCTCAGAGGTCAATCATGTAGTAAAAATTTGAGTCTCAATCTACTTGAGCACAGGCTCATGATAATAAATTCTTAGAGGGAAGCTCTTCTGTCTCATAATACAGAGCTAGGGAAAGCCATATTCATAGCTCAGTGGATAGACTTTTCTTGATCCATTTCTTCACTGACAATATAGCTCTTCAAAACTTCTGGTGAGCAGTAGTCTTGATAATAGTTTCTTGCCTACCTCCCACTCGAGTCTGTTGTGTACCCACTTCTCTATAGAAGCTTTAAAGACTTCATCTACTTGATTACCAGAGGGGTCAGATGAATCCCTAGGACTGCCAGTTCCTACTTACTTCTCTGATATTCCATTTTCTTATTTGATTTGCCTTTCTATTCTGGGAAGTGTGGAACAGAAAAGTATAGAGAAGAGTGTAATAAAGACCTGTATACTCATTGCATATTTTTATTAGTTAACATTTTGCCATATTTGTCTGTGTTTGCTGAACCATTGTGAAGCAAATTATATATTACATCATTAACATTTTACCCCTAAATGCTTTAGCATGCAGGCTTTCCAGGTGGCTCAGTGGTAAAGAATCTACCTGCCAGTGCAGAAGATGGAGGAGACACGGGTTCAGTCCCTGGGTCGAGAAGATCCTCTTCCAAGGACATCACAACCCACTCCAGTATTCTTGTTTGGATAATCCCATGGACAGAGGGCCTGGTAGGCTATAGTCCACGGGGTCACAAAGAATCAAACTGAGTGACTGAGCACACAGACCCATATACTTTAGTGCCATCTACAAAAGTTAGGCTTTTCTCTACACAATCATATTGCTATTTTCATGTTTAACAAACTATTAATTAGGAGTCTCCAAAGAGATAGAACTGTGAGAGAGGGAGAGAGAGAATGTGTGTTTGTGGCTGGAGTGGAGGGCGGGGGCGCAGAAAGAAAAAGAACTGAGTAAATGGGAAGAAGAAAATTAAGAAGTTTTACCAGACAGTTCCTTAGAACAAAAAGTCATGTATTTCTAGACTAAAATGGCCCACCATAACCTCAGCACAGTGAATACAAAGATCCCACATCAAGGCACATTATTATAACCTTTCAAACACTGGAGGTGTTTGAAAGAAAATGTTGAAAACTTCCAGAGATGAAGAGGTGATATTCAGTTGATCAGGAATCAGAATGGCATCACGCTCTTCCTATAAGCACTGTACACTTGGGGGACAAAAGAACAGTTCCTTCATGTTTCTGAGTGAGAATAATTTCTAAGGCTTTCTTACTCAGCCAGCCTGTCAATCAAGTGTAAGGTTACAATGAAGACATTTTCAGACACAAAGGACTTTTATAGTAACTTTTTGCTTAACAACTTGTAAGAAAGCTGCTGGAGGAAGTATTTACAATTGTCAGTCAGTTCAGTTCAGTTAAGTCACTCAGTCACTCAGTCGTGTCCGACTCTTTGCGACCCCATGAATCGCAGCACGCCAGGCCTCCCTGTCCATCACCAACTCCCAGAGTTCACCCAAACTCTTGTCCATCGAGTCGGTGATGCCATCCAGCCATCTCATCCTCTGTTGTCCCCTTCTCCTCCTGCCCGCAATCCCTCCCAGCATCAGGGTCTTTTCCAATGAGTCAACTCTTCGCATGAGGTGGCCAAAGTATTGGCGTTTCAGCTTCAGCATCAGTCCTTCCAATGAACACCCAGGGCTGATCTCCTTCAGAATGGACTGGTTGAATCTCCTTGCAGTCCAAGGGACTCTCAAGAGTCTTCTCCAACACCACAGTTCAAAAGCATCAATTCTTCGGTGCTCAGCTTTCTTCACAGTCCAGCTTTCACATCCATACATGACTATTGGAAAAACCATAGCCTTGACTAGATGGTCCTTTGTTGGCAAAGTAATATCTCTGCTTTTGAATATGCTATCTAGGTTGGTCATAACTTTCCTTCCAAGGAGTAAGTGTCTTTGCAGTTGTGGGGCTAACTAAAAACAGAGGATTGTATGAAATCCTGGGATTGCATAGCTAAAACAGAAGAGAGGCACAAGAGATCCTAGGAAAATATGGAGGAAGTCACAGGGTGATTGCCCCATGGGCTCCAGAGATGACATCTCAATGAAAATTGAATTTATAAACAATGTGGTTTATTATACTGAGAGTCTTTTTAGAGCTTTGTCAGAAATTTTGGGGTTGAATTAGTGATGAAAAAGTTGAAAATGAAAGAAATGAAAAACAGATACATAAGAAAAGACAAGCAGACATCCATGGCTTATCTGTAACAGTTATGTAGTTTACAAGTATAAACATTGAATCTTGCACTAATCAGTGATGCCATGTGACTATGGAAGGTCACTGAGATGGGGTGGAGGCTATGACATAGCTGGCTGGAGGGTAGAGAAAAAAGCTAAATCCTTACCTTCCACAGAATGAAAGCAATAGATACTATTTAATATTGAAGAAAAATCAAGAAATGAAGCATCAGCATATTGTTTAGAAAAAGAAAGCATCAGAAATATTTAAAGTGAAAGTCGCTCAGTCGTGTCCACCTCTTTGTGACTCCGTGGAATTCTCCAGGCCAGAATACTGGAGTGGGTAGCCTTTACCTTTTCCAGGGGATCTTCCCACCCCAGGGATCTAATCCAGGTCTCCCACATTGCAGATGGATTCTTTGCCAGCTGAGCCACAAGGGAAGCCCAAGAATATGGAGTTGGTAGCCTATCCCTTCTCCAACAGATCTTCCCAACCCAGGAATCAAACTGGGGTCTCCTGCGTTGCAGGCAGATACTTTACCAACTGAGCTATGATGAAAGTGCTTGCCTCTGGGAAGCAGGAACCAGGAGTACAATGGGAAGAGGGACAACTGTTTTTTGTTAACATCTTGTAGTGTTATATGATTTTTAAAACTATGTACCTGTGTTAGTTTGATTTTTTAAAATATTGTTTAAATCAAAATTCATCAATTTCAGAATTTTAAATACTCTTTGTAACTAACCGTGACGCATTTCATGATGCATTGTAACACTGCTGTGTTGGTAAAGGTCTAAGTCATACTAACTTTTTTCAAGGGCAAGGTGTTCCAACTCTTAAATTTGCATTGTTCCATGGAGTGGCCATTAGCCATGCATGGCTGTTTAAATTAAAATTAAAGCTTCAATTCTTCAGTTGCACTGGTCACATTTCCCAGTGCTCTGTAGCCACATATCAGTTTAGTTCAGTTGCTCAGTCATGTCTGACTCTTTGCAATCCATGGACTGCAGCACGCCAGGCTTCCCTGTCCATCACCAACTCCTGAAGCTCGTTCAGATTCATGTCTATCAAATTGGTTATGCCATCCAACTATCTCATCCTCTGTTGTCCCCTTCTCCTTATATGGCTAGTGGCTAACATATTGGACAGCACTGCACTGTCTTAAATCATTCTTGAATTCACCTCTTCCCAGCTCATTGCCATTATCTCTAGGCAGTACACTGTGGAGATTGAAGATGTGGGCTTTGGAGTCAGACTGCATTAGCTCATATCTTACTAGCTGTTTGACCCTGAACATGTCACATAACCTCTTAGTGTTTCAGTGTCCCCATCTATAAAACGGGGACACTAATAGCATTATCACGGTCTCGGGGTTGTAAGGCAAGACTGTGATAATGCATTTAAATGAAATGCTTAGTACCATACCTGGCCTATAGTAAGCACTCATAGGTTTATCTGCTGTAACTACTATCATCATCATGCCTTGCTGCATATCCCTTCAGCCACTACTGAGCTCACATGCAGTCCTGGTGGACAGTCCCCTTTCAAGCTGACAACTTCTCACCTGAAGGCCTGCCTCCCTCTTTTTCTCTGCCTGAGAACTTCCCTGGCTGTTATGTGACTTTGCTCAGGTGAGAGGCAGAGAAGCCCAGAAATGCTGGGATTATACCTCTAGTGTAAGCTCACAACCACTTGAGGAAAAGTACCCACTTTCGTTATTGGGGCAATTCTGAGGTATCTTCTCCATAATCCTTGAGAGGCTCCCAGGGACACCGAGCCCCCCACCCCCACCCTCTATTCCACAGCAGTGATGTGATCAGTGACGCACCTTTGTTGACCTTCCTCCCATTCCTCTCTTACTTTCCTTCCCTTACTTGTGCTTCTTGGGATCTGCTCCCAGCCTTGGTGGAACCCATATTAAGACAGTCGATCATCATCACTGCCACCACCACCATCAATTCTGGTTCTCATTATCTCAAGGCCAAGCTCTTATAGTAGCTTCCTGGCTTGTTTTCCCATCGTCTCTTCCATATTATACGAGAGCTATCTCAGTTTAAACGTAGAGTTATGACTTACCTGCTTAAAGACTCTGATGCTTCCTTCTTGCCCACAGGTGGAGGCTGAACTTAGTCCTGCAATAAGGAACTTGAACAAATTCCCTAGAGCCTACCTTACCAGCCTTACCTCTTGTTAGTCTTGCTGTACACCATCCTTTAAACATACCATTCTCCTTTGCACTTCCGTGTCTGAACACATGCTGTCTTCTCTGATTGGAGTAATAATAATTGCAGTGCACAGCCGTTAACCACCTACTTACTGTGTACCAAGGAGAGCCCTATGTAGTCTGCACAGATGAGTTCTTTAATCTTTAACTTTATGAAGAAGGTTTTTATGTTCTCCTTGTATTAGGGATGTAGAAACCCAGGCTTAGGGAAGTCACATTCTTAATAGCAGAGTTTGGTAATACCAAGCTGATATCCTGTATTTGGCAGGAAAGTGGCATGACACAGGCATAGTTTACTTAGAGGAAATCAACTTTACTCGCCCAGGAGAGAGATTTGGGGGTGGGGTGAGAGGCAGAAGGAGAAAGATGAATAGCGTGGGCGATCCGCCTGCCTGTCTGCTCCAGCACGTGTGCTCCTGGGGGAGAAAGGGGGGCACGGCTCTGCTGTTACCCACATTGTCCTGGGGGCACCTCGCCAGGGAGTGTGACGAAAGTGCTTACTTGTTTGCAACATTCCTATGACATAGCTGCCTGAACCCTTGCCAAAGACTTCCGAGAGATGGTATATGCATCTCCCTGCAGGCTTTTCAGGGTTGCCTGTGACTGTGTGTGACTTGTTACAGGCTGACTCTCCACCGCCTGATCAAGGATGAGGTGAGACTCCATGGTCTTGCTTTCCTTTCCCACTTTGCCACCTGGTAGACACCTGCTCATCTCTTCCGCAGCACCTCCTCTGGTAGGCTTTCTCCATCTCCTTTGGGAAGAGCCTTTCCTCCCACCCAGGCCTCTGTGGCCCCCTGTACACGTTTCTTTCAGTGCTGTCCCATGTGGCCTAATGATTTGTTTATATACCACGTTCCCCAGCCAGGCAGTAGATTCCTCCCTGGACCCCCTCCTCTTTTCTTTCTCCAGTATCTGCTACAGTCCCCTCTCCATAGCAGCGAGAACTATCTTGGTTGTCAGCAGGGCAGGTCTCCATGCCTTCTAGAGAAAGGAGGGAGATCAGTTCTGAATGGTTATTGTAATCAGTCATGTTCTTACAGACTCTGGAGACTGAAAATAATCTATCCTGTCTCTTCTCTCTTTCTCTTTGGTTTCTATTTTCTTTCTATGGGGTTGCTATTTGATCATAGGTCTTTAAGAAGCCAGTTACTGCAGGGTAATGTGGCCCATCGAATTTTCCTTGTTAGATCCATGAAAACATGTTTTTGTTATCTATCTTCATACCCAAATTAAAACATCTCCGTCAGACAGCCAACCTCCCCCCAACCCTGAGACTGGCACCATCCCTGAAGAGTTTCCAAGTTATCATTCTGTTTTTCTATCTTGTGAAGGATGTGGTTTTTGGTTGTGTGATTCTTTTTAAGCTGCTTCATTTGTTTTTGGACTGATTAATAGCATAGCTACCCAAACTTGGACAGAAACGTCAAATTCAGAATCTCTGGAAGCAACAGCACCAAGACGCTAATTAGTTCATGTTTTCCATATGAATGAGACTCAAATACACAATCACTGCTTCCTTGTTTTATCTGTCACCCTTGACTGTGCTGGCAAACCTTGCTTTTCCTTTTAGCTAAAAAAGGATTTGTTGGGGACAAAAATCCTTTTCCTGTACTTTACCTGCTGGATGGAATGAATAAAAGCCTCAGGGGAAGATCTAAATATTTGACAAATATAACCTCAACCCCCAAAGTTTTAAATCTGGAATACATTTTATAGTCTAAATTTGAACCCAGGCCAGGGACATGCATGCTGATACTGATTATTTGTGTTCTTTGGCAGAGGGTCTAGAGAAGTGATTTAATTCAATTGTGTGGGAAAGGGAAGGGAGAGAGAATGATCATGTAAATATCGTGCCCACTTGGTTATCTATTTGTGCTGGACAGTGGAATCCACCTGACTTCCCTCTTCCATCACTGGCCTCTGTCTTGCTGGCTGGCCTCAGTTTGCACCATGCTCCCCATCCCATGCTCTCCACTCTTGAGCTTCACTGGCATTGTGCTCCCATCTGCCACAGGGCCTTAGCACATGCTATTGCCCCTGTCTGGAATGTTCTTCACAGCCCACACTCCACCTCTTTACCTAGTCAGGTCTTACTCTTTTTGCACATAGCAGCTCACTTTCTCAGGGAAGTCCCTGAGATATTTATGAGTGAGATAAGTCCTCCATTGTGTATTTTGAGGACACTGAATACTTCTCCCTTGTAAGCACCTGTCACACTCGGAGCTTTATGTTCTCCTGTATGGTCCTTTATGTAACTTGTTTCCTAGGGTGTGCCATTTTTATATGGGGAAAATGATATGCAAGTGTTCATGTTTTTTCCTTTAAAGTTCTGTGTTTAATAGATGTTAGAAAAAAATCTATATAATAGTAGCTTGTCCCTTTGTGAGTTACACTAGGCCTAAAATAGATAAAACTGTGAATCCACCTTTCATAAGCCATATGAATAAGAAGTACCATGATCAGGCAATGGGCATATAGGCAGAAATTTTGGAAGCAGTATGCAAATAGCAGAAATTTGGGAAACAGTGTGTTCATGTTTCCTGTCACTAGAACATGGGCTGCAGAAGAGGGCCTCATTGTGCACCATTGTACGCACTAGGCCTGGTGCGTATTTTGGCCTTCATAAATATTTGTAGAAAGCCTGGTACATGACTAGATGAACAATCTAATGACTCAATGTGTGCCCCTCCCAGGCACATTAGGGAGCCGTAGGTCAGATGACTAGAAAGAGGGCCAAGATTTGTCTTGAGTATCATCCATATGGATGCACACAGAGGAGACAGGTTGGGACTTTGTATACTTAGAGCATTCAGCTTGGGATGCCAAAAGATTGTGTAGGGTCTCGGGGATGTAGGAGACCTCTGCAGTTATCCTGGTCAGAGTGGTGCTTCTAGCATCCTGGGCAGGTACAGTCACAGACAAGCTTCCCTGATAACAGACTCTGTGATGAAAATTAGCATGCCGGAAGTTTATTAGGATCTTGGGATGAACACCTGTGGGAGGAGAGGAAGCAGGACAGAGCAGAAGGAGAAGTTGAGGCTATCTCAGCATAGAGACCTCAGCTGACTTTATGAGAAGGTCTGAAGCTGAAATGATCCTTCAGAGCTGCCTAAAGCTGGCAGCTTCATAGACTGCCTCAGAGGGACATGCTCTTGAGCAAGGCACCTCTCCTCCCCAAGGCCACCCATCTGCAGGTAATACTCTCAGCAGCTGGGAGGATCATTTCTGAAGGGAGACCTGAGGGATGCCTCACAGAGTCAACCATAGATGGCCGTCTAGAATCCATGCCAAAATCTCCAGGAGTGGCAGATGGCAGCCACTGTCTGTGGATTTGCTTCAACCATGGAGTGGCTGTAGTTGTTAGAGATAGTTTTTGCTTTATACTGAACCTCAAACCACTTTCTCAGCAAGTTCCAAATACCTGTACTCATTTTGACTATGAGGAAGAAAAGGAAAACGACCTTGAATGATCTGAGTAGAGCTATGATGAAAAGTGAAACTGAAGTCGCTCAGTTGTGTCCAGCTCTTTGGGACCCCATGGACTATAGCCTACCAGGTTTCTCTGTCCATGGGATTTTCCAAGCAAGAATACTGGAGTGGGTTGCCATTTCCTTTTCCAGGAGATCTTCCCAACCCAGGGATTGAACTCGGGTCTCCCATATTGTAGGCAGACACTTTACCGTCTGAGCCACCAGGGAAGTCTATGATAGCTCATGTCAAATCTTCTCTTGACTCAATCACCTAGTTTCTTCTGCCGTTTTTTTGGTATGTGTTTTTCTGGCCCCTTGCTATTCATCTTTTAGCCTCCATTTGCAAAACTTCATTTAATATGTAACATCTAAAATGAGATACAGTAATCCAGATGTGGCCTAACCAGCCCAGACTACAATGGGACAATTACATGACATCATCTGTGCCTTATAGAAGTAAACTTGGAGGCAACTGAGATTCTTCTGCCTTTTTCAAATGAATTGCTGTGAAGCAAGCTCTCTCCAAATGTGGGCTTATGAAAACAATCACTGGGAACCTAAATGGAGAACCTAAAGACCATTTTAAGCTCTATCATGTTACATAGTATGTATAATTATATTCTTATAAAAGTAATAGCAAATGTTTATTCAGTCCTTATCATATGCCAGATACTGGGTCAAAAATTCTTGCATGCCACCATCTCATTGGATCCTCTCAACAAACTTGTGAGGTTGGTACTCTTTGTATCCTCATTTTGCAGGGGAGGAAACAGAGGATAGAGGATTAAGTAACCTGCACTAAGTTACCAAGTCAGTAGATGGAAAAGCCAGGATTCCACCTCTGCCAGTCTGACCCCAGAGCTACCTTCTTCTGTATGTGGATATTATATTGGTTCAGTTCAGTTCAGTCACTCAGTCGTGTCCGACTCTTTGCGACCCCATGAATCGCAGCATGCCAGGCCTCCCTGTCCATCACCATGTCCCGGAGTTCACTCAAACTCACGTCCATCGAGTCGGTGATGCCATCCAGCCATCTCATCCTCTGTCGTCCCCTTCTCCTCCTGCCCCCAATCCGCCCCCAGCCTCCGAGTCTTTTCCATTGAGTCAACTCTTCGCGTGAGGTGGCCAAAGTACTGGAGTTTCAGTTTTAGCATCATTCCTTCTAAAGAACACCCAGGGCTGATCCCCTTTAGAATGGACTCGTTGGATCTCCTTGCAGTCCAAGGGACTCTCAAGAGTCTTCTCCAACACCACAGTTCAAAAGCTTCAATTTTTCGGTGCTCAGCTTTCTTCACAGTCCAACTCTTGCATCCATACATGACCACTGGAAAAATCATAGCCTTGACTAGACGGACCTTTGTTGGCAAAGTAATGTCTCTTCTTTTCAATATGCTGTCTAGGTTGGTCATAACTTTTCTTCCAAGGAGTAAGCGTCTTTTAATTTCCTGGCTGCAGTCACCATCTGCAGTGATTTTGATTGTGTTGACTTAAATTAGCGACTGACTTAACAATGTCTAATGAAAGGACCTTGAACATACATGATGAGCTTCAGAGACGCTTAGAGAGGGCTTAGAAAGATGTCATTTTATGGGGGACAAAGCCAAAACGCTTGATGCTTTCAGATAAGGACTTTCTTCATTGCTGTTGTAAGCTTTTTAAGGGTGAGGACCATACTTGTTCATCTTCTAACACTGTGTCTAGCACAGTATCTAAGTCATGTTTATGCTCGTTACCAGGGCATTGTCTCTGCTCCATATTCATTCTTCTCCGCTTTCTTTGCATGGTGGGGCTGGACCTTGTAATCTTTTCTCCTTCACCAGCTGATGCCACTTAAGGTTTGTCAGTAGAGGGCGCTGGAGGGCTGCTGTGAGAGAAAGGCGCTTTTTTCTAGGGTTCTTGCGCTTTTCTTTTTGCTCCTATGGCAGTGGCCAGTGGGCAGCTTCCTGCTAAAGACCTAGTGGTGCACAACCTCCAGCGAGTGCCATTGGCACCCCAGTAAGTTGCTTGCAGAGTTTTGCCAGTACTCCTGTGGGAAGCTCCCTGAAGCACCCTGGTGAGAGCTTCTGTCCCCTGTGTGCCACAGCCACACCTTTGCCCATGAAGTCTGAATGTCATCCTCCAGAGAAGGGCTTCTTGCTTATTTGTTCCTTTCTTGAATACTTTCCTCAATCTTGGGGGTTGTAACTGCTCCCTATATCTGCTATTCAGTTATCTTCAGAGGTCGCTTTACCCCTCTTTGTAGACAGTCCCTTTTTACTAGCTGAAAATTCTTTCCATTGATATTTTCCTATTTAAATTATTGGTGTGGTTTCTGTCTTCTTATCAGACCTTGACTAACCTAGTCCCAAATGTTCAGTAGATAATGGGTGAACTACTGAGGGAATGGAGGAAAGATGCTTCATTTTCAGCTTATTGCTGCTGTTTATCTTGTGGACTGGACTGGATTGACTAGCCCTCTGCCCAGTCGAATTCTTCCCAGATGTTTCAGTTGCTTGGGAGTTATACATTTTCAAATGTTATGTAAAACCATCTCTCTTCTTCATTCCAATTAAATACGATGTGACAGGTTCTGGTAGCCCCAAAGATAAATCAATTTCTCCTTCGTTTTTCCTCTATGCACTGCCACCCCGGATTGGGTTTTTATCCTGTATTATCAGAAATAATCTGGTCAGTTCTAAAACAAGCACCATTTCCTAGGTGATTTGGGGATCCTCATGTAGATATTCTTATTTTGAGAATGTCATAGATTTTACCATTCATTTCTGTGTTGTTCAGTTGCTAAGTCATGTCTGACTCTTTGCAACCCCATATACTGCAGCACTTCAGGCTTCCCTGTCCTTCACTATCTCTCAGCTTGCTCAAACTCATGTCCATTGAGTCGATGATGCCATCCAACCATCTCATCCTCTGTTGCCCTCTTCACCTCTTGCCCTCAATCTTCCCCAGCATCAGGGTCTTTTCCAATGAGTTGGCTCTTAGCATAATGTGGCCAAAATATTGGAGCTTCAGCTTCAGCATCAGTCTTTTTAATGAATATTCAGGTTTGGTTTCCTTTAGAATTGACTTACTTGATCTCCTTGCTGTCTGAGGGACTCTCAAGAGACTTTTCCAACACCACAGTTCAAAAGCATCAGTTCTTCAGCACTCAGCCTTCCTTACAGTTTAACTCTCAAATCCATACATGACTACTGGAAAAAATCATAACTTTGACTACGTGGACCTGTGATGGCAAAGTGATGTCTTTGCTTTATAATATGCTATCTAGATGAGTGGTGGTGCTAGTGGTAAGGAACCCGCCTGCCAGTGCAGGAGACCCAAGAGGCTGGGGTTCGATCCCTGGGCCAGGAAGATCTCCTGGAGAAGGGCATGGCAATCCACTTCAGTATTCTTGCCTGGAGAATCCCATGGATAGACGAGCCTGGTGGGCTACAGTCCGTGGGGTCACAAAGAGTCAGACACAACTGAGCGACTAACACAACAGGTATGTCACAGCTTTCCTTCTAAGGATCAAGCATCTTTTATTTTCATGTCTGCAGTCACTGTCAGCAGTGATTTTGGAGCCCAGGAAAATAAAATCTGTCACTGCTTCCCCTTCTGTTTGCCTTGAAGTGATGGGACTGGATGTCATGATTTTACTTTTTTGAATGTTGGGTTTTAAACCAGCTTTTTCACTCTCCTCTTTTACCTCTTTAGTTCCTCTTCACTTTCTGCCATTAGAATGGTATCATCTGTTTATCTGAAGCTGCTGCTATTTCTACCTGCAGTCTTGATTCTAGCTTGTGATTCATCCAGCCCATATTTCACATGGTGTGCTCTGCAAATAAGTTAAATAAATAGGGTGACAGTATACAGCTTTGTCGTACTCCTTTCCCAATTTTGAACTAGTCAGTTGTTCCATGTAAGATTCTAACTGTTGATTCTTGACCCACATACAGGTTTCATTTCTATAGGAAATGACTAAATTCTGAATATAGTTGATATTCCCAGGCTATGAACAGTCCTGTGTCTACAGTTTACACAAAACGTGTGAGCATAGGATAACATTCCTATCACATATTGCGGAGAAGAAAGTTCAGTAAAGTAATCTAATGTCTTGCTCTTATGTATCTCTAGGTTAGATTAAAAATGTTTTTCCTGAGGCAGGAAAACATGAAATGTGGAAATCACAATGAAGTGTGTTTCTGTGATGATTTGTACAAATTGCTTGCCTACAGCTACATCCCCAAACACTACAGCCAAGTGAACTAAATCCTGAAATTGAATACAGTTCCAAAGAGGTAATGCCCAACCCTTCATTAAGGCTGATAGAAAAGCACGTCAAGGACGCAGTGAGGTTTTGCTTGTTTATGTAATAAAATACACACCAGTGTTTAGCTGCTGAGTGTATAAATTTAGCCTGTGTGACAGTCGGAAGCTAAGAAGGAAGGAAGCAATTTGGGAAATACCTCCTCCCCACATCACAAATATTCTCAGACTCCTTGGAAGACCCCAAAACACTGAAACAAGGTCCTACAGTATATGCATTTTATAAAGCAAATCCACTCTCTAGCTTCAGGCGGTGTGTGACCTGGTTTCTCTCTTTAATTTTATAGCTAGAGTGGAAAGCTAATGATGTAGTATGTCATGGTCAATATGTCAACCACAGAGTGAGTACCATGTTACAGAAAGATCCCAATAGTCACTTAGTATCATTCCTTTGTAACTTGAGAGGGTATTAGATGAATCATTGGGGTCCAGAGTACCCGATGTCAGATCCCCATGTCTTAAGCACTCAGTTGTCTGCCTAGATTTTAGATTAATTTTATGTACAGTGGCAAAGGGAGTCTTTCTGGGGGTGAAGAAGAGGTTTAGGGAGCCAAGTCAGAAGGAAGGGAGTGTGCCACGTTTTATGAGCCATCATTCAACTTTAATACTTGTCAAACAAATCCTTAGTAATTGTGAAATGGAAAATATACAAATCCCACTGCTTGGCTGGGCTTCTTACTTTGCACGAATGCTCCTGAAAAGATTTTTTTTTTTTTAATTTGCAAAAGTCCAGTTAGGGGCACATCTTTGTTTAGTGTGTCACTTTTACCATGCTTGTTAATATCCTAACAACCCCAAAGCAATTAAGGTTTGGGATTCCCCTCCTCTCTTCAGCACGGGGCAGACAGGCCATCACTGTCCTGCCAGAAATATGAAAGGTGACCTCATTTATATTTTTCTCTTTGCAGTCCAGTTCACCCATAAGAAGCATCCATAAGAGGTCAATTCTCAACCACCCTAACCCCTCAAATATTTAGAGCATAGGGTTATACTTTCTGGTTGGTTCAGCAAGGATGGGAATTTTTGAATCTCTGAGTAAGATGTAGTCCAGTTGTAGGGATGTTTATCTTATGACTGAGTCATGGATGGTATATACTTTTTTTTTTTTAAGTAAATAAGAGCATCATTTCTAGAAAGTGTTGGAGACTGGGGAGGATGCTTAGAGGCCCTGGGTTTCTAGCCTTTTCCTGGCCTAGTCCACTTTCATGTCTTGTTCAGAAATGGTTATGAAATAGGAATTGTAGGGTCAAGAGTGAGGCATGAAGTGAAGACAGTGAGAGTTAGGGAGGGGATGACCTGAAACCCCAAAGTCATGAGATTTCCATAGGAGGAGGTTGTTCTTGTTGTTGTTTAGTCACTAAGTCGTGTCCAAATCTTTGTGACCCCGTGGACTGTCGCCCACCAGGCTACACAGGAGGGGAGAGGGTCAGAGTCTCTGTAGTTCTGAGAGCAGAAATCTGCTGAGACCAGCATTGGAGGCAGCACTGGGTGCCCATGGGATCTGCATCACTGCATTTGCTTTGCGTAATTGGTAGCAAACCGGCTACAAGAATTCATTATGCCCTTCAAACAGATGGTTCCTGAGTAACAAGAGGTCCCTTTGTATTGTTTATTCAAGAGCAAACCATGTCTTCTATATCTTTTTTTGTTTTAATTAATTTAATTTTTAATTGAAGGACAATTGCTTTACAGAATTTTGTTGTTTTCTTGTCAAACATCAACATGAATCAGCCATAAGTATACATATATCTCCTCCCTCTTGAGCCTCCCTCCATCTCCCTCCCCTCTAGGTTGATACGAAGCCCCTGTTTGAGTATCCTGAGATATACAGCAAATTCCCGTTGCCTGTCTGTTTTACATATGGTGACGTAAGTTTCCATGTTACTCTGTCCATACAACTCACCCTCTCCCCTCCTCTCCCCATGTCCATAAGTCTGTTTCCTTTGTCTGTTTCTCCATTGCTGCCCTGCAAGTAAATCCTTCAGTTCCATCTTTCTAGATTCTGTATGTGTGTGTTATTATACTATATTTATCTTTCTGACTTCCTTCACTGTATAATAGGCTCTAGGTTCATTCACCTCATTAGAACTGACTCAAATGTGTTCCTTTTTTATGGCTGCATAATATTCCATTGTGTATGTGTACCACAGCTTCTTTATCCATTCATCTGTTGATGGACATCTAGGTTGCCTCCATGTTCTAGCTATTGTAAATAGTGCTGCTGTGAACAATGGGATGCATGTCTTTTTCAGTTTTGGTTTCCTCAGTGTGTATTCCTAGGAGTGGGATTGCTGGGTCATACGGTGGTTTTATTCCTAGTTCTTTAAGTAATCTCCATACCATCTTCCATACTGGCTGTATCAATTTGCATTCCCACCAACAGTGCAAGAGGGTTCCCTTTTCTCCACACCCTTTCCAGCATTTACTGTTTGTAGACTTTTTGATGGTGGCCATTCTGACTGGTATGCCTGATCTCTCATTGTTGTTTTGATTTGCAAGGAGATCCAACCAGTCCATTCTGAACGAGATCAACCCTGGGATTTCTTTGGAAGGAATGATGCTAAAGCTGAAACTCCAGTACTTTGGCCACCTCATGTGAAGAGTTAACTCATTGGAAAAGACTTTGATGCTGGGAGGGATTTGGGGGCAGGAGGAGAAGGGGACGACAGAGGATGAGATGGCTGGATGGCATTACTGACTCGATGGACGTGAGTCTGAGTGAACTCCGGGCATTGGTGATGGACAGGGAGGCCTGGCATGCTGCGATTCATGGGGTCGCAAAGAGTCGGACATGACTGAGCGACTGAACTGAAATGAACTGAACTGAATAATGAGTGATGTTGAGCATCTTTTCATGTGTGTGTTAGTCATCTGTATGTCTTCTTTGGAGAAGTGTCTGTCTAGGTCTTTCTCCCACTTTTTGATTGGGTTGTTTGCTTTTCTGATATTGAGTTGTATGAGCTGCTTGTATAGTTTGGCAATGAATCCTTTGTCAGTTGTTTCATTTGCTATTATTTTCTCCCATTCTGAGGGTTGTCTTTTCACCTTGTTTTTAGTTTCCTTTGCTGTGCAAAAGCTTTTAAGTTTAATCAGATCCCACTTGTTTACTTTTGTTTTCATTTCCATTACTCTAGGAGGTGGGAGTGGAGGATCTTGCTTTGATTTATGTCATTGAGTGAAGAGCATACAGTGTCTCTGAAAACACTAAAGTCAAAATACATGAGCCTAGTAGGGTCCAGTCATCTTTGGGAAGGAGATTGGTTTCATTAAGCCAGTGTATTTTAATCTGTGGTTGTGACCCTGAATGCTGTGACCCCATTTAATTGATGTTTGACCAGCATTTTTTAGGGGAATGTAATAGAAAAATCTCAGTGTGAATTTCATATATGTAATGTTTTACATTTTTTTGGTTTTAATTATGTGAATGTTAAAAGCAATATATATACTATGTTAGAAAATGGGATAGAAAATGTAGTTCTTATAGTTGCTTAAGCTCCAAAAAGTGGAAAACTACTACTTTAGGCAACTTTAGAAGGAAAAGGAGGGATCGATCGTGATACGTAACTCACAGAGTGAGCAAACACCACCCAACCATTTTTTATAGTTACATGTACACATGTGAGCATGCATGCATGTGCGAGTGTATGCATATGTTTGCATATGTGTGAGGGTGAGTGTGTGTGATCTGATTCTGTCACAATGTCTGGGATGCAGTGTCCTTCCTCCCAAGAATAAGAAGTCATAAGATTTTGTTGTTCAGTCGCTCAGTCACGTCTGACTCTTTACGACCCCATGGACTGCAGCACGCCTGGCTTCCCTGTCCTTCGTCGTCTGCTGGAGTTTGCTCAAACTCATGTCCATTGAGTTGATGATACCATCCAACCCATCTCATCCTCTGTCAGCTCCTTCTCCTCCTGCCCTCAATCTTTCCCAGCATCACGGTCTTTTCCAGTGAGTCAGCTCTTTGTGTCAGGTCGCCAAAGTATTGGAGCTTCAGATTTAGCATCAGTCTTTTTCATGAGCATTCAGGGTTACTTTCCTTTAGGATTGACTGGTTTGATCTCCCTGTAGTCCAAGGGACTCTTAAGAGTCTTCTCCAACACCACAGTTCAAAAGCATCAATTCTTTGACACTCAGCCTTCTTTACGGGTCAGCTCTCACGTCCCTACATGACTACTGAAAAATCATAGCTTTGACTATATGGACTTAGGAGTTTATTTAAGGAGATGTTTTTTTATGTGTTAATTTCAGAAAATCCAATGGGCAGACCTCTAACCCCACATCAAGGTTCTGGAAGATGCAAGAGATGCTCTTCTTTTCACTGACTGAAAATTGTAAGTATAGCCTTAAAATTTTTTTCAAGTTACTGTATCTTTGCCAAGTGTAAGCTGGTTAGCTCTCTAATAGTAGCATAATTTTGCATGCTACAATGAAGAATTAGTGTTGCAGGTCCACCCCAGACAGGTCATGGTGGAGAGTTCTAACAGAAAGTGGTCCACTGAAGTAGGAAATAGCAAACCACTCCAGTATTCTTGCCTCGAGAACCCCATGAAAAGTATGAAAAGGCAAAAAGATATGACATCAGAAGGTGAGCCCCCCCAGGTTGGTAGGTGTCCAATATGCTAGTAAGAAGGAGTGAAATAAGTACGAAAAGAATGAAAAGTCTGGGCCAAAGAGGAAATGATGCTCGGTTGTAGATGTATCTGGTGGTGAAAGTTAAGTTCAGTGCTGTAAAGAACAATATTGCATAGGAACCTGGAATGTTAGGTACATGAATCAAGGTAATTTGGAAGTGGTCAAACAGGAGATGGCAAGAGTGAACACCGACATTTTAGGAATCAGTGAACTAAAATGGATGAGAATGGGTGAATTTAATTCAGATGACCATTATATCTACTACTGTGGCCAAAATCCTTTAGAAGGAATGGAGTACCCCCCATAGTCAACAAAAGAGTCTGTAATGCAATCTCAAAAATGACAGAATGATCTCAGTTCATTTCCAAGGCAAATCATTCGACATCACAGTAATTCAAGTCTATACCCCAGCCAGGTTCTAATGTCAAAAAAGCTGATGTTCACCAGTTCTGTAAAGACCTATAAGACCTTCTAGAACTAACATCAAAAAAAGATGTCCTTTCATCATAGGTGATTGGAAATCAAAAGTAGGAAATCAAGAGATACCTGGAGTAATAGACAAGTTTGGCCTTGGAGTATAAAATGAAGGAGGGCAAAGGCTAACAGTATTGTCAGGAAAACACAGTGGTCATAGCAAACACCCTCTTCCAACAACCCAAGAGATGACTCTACCCATGGACATCACCAAATGGTCAATATAGAAATCAGATTGATGATATTCTTTGCAGCTGAAGATGGAGAAGCTTCATACGGTCAGCAAAAAGAAGACCTGGAGTGGACTGTGGCTCATATCATGAACTCCTTATTGCAAAATTCAGGCTTAAATTGAAGAAAGTAGGGAAAACCACTAGGCCATTCAGGTGTGACCTGAATCAAATCTCTTATGATTATACAGTAGAGGTGATGAATAGATTCAAGGGATTAGATCTGATAGACAGAGTGCCCAAAGAACTGTGGATGGAGGTTTGTAACATTGTACAGTAGATGGTGACCAAAACCATCCCAAAGAAAGAGAAATGCAAGATGACAAATTGGTTGTCTGAGGAGACCTTGAAAATAACCGAGAAAAGAAGTGAAAGGCAAGGAGAAAGGGAAAGATACACCCAGCCTAATGCAGAGTTCCAAAAATAGCAAGGAGAGATAAGAAAGCCTTCTTAAGTGAACAATGCAAAGAAATAGAGGAAAACAATAAAATGGGAAAGGCTGGAGATCTCTTCAAGAAAATTGGAGATACCAAAGGACCATTTTTTTTACTAGAATGGGCACAATAAAGGACCTAACAGAAGCAGAACATATTAAGAAGAGGTGGCAAGAGTATACAAAAAAACTATACAAAAAGGTCTTAATGACCTGGATGACCATGATGGTGTGGTCACTCACCTAGAGCCAGACATTTTGAAGTGTGAAGTCAAGTACACCTTAGGAAGCATTGCTACAAGCAAAGCTAGTGGAGATGATGGAATTCCAGCTGAGCTACTTCAAATCCTAAAAGATGATGCTGTGAAAGTGCTTCACTGCATATGTCTGCAGATTTGGAAAACTCAGCAGTGGCCATAGGACTAGAAAATGTCAGTTTTCATTCCAATCCCAAAGAAGAGCAATGCCAAAGAGTGTTCAAACCATCATGTAATGTGCTCATTTCACATGCCAGCAAGGTAATGCTCAAAATCCTTCAAGCTAGGCTTCAATGGTACATGAACTGAAAACTTCCAGATATATCAAATTAGCTTTAGGAAAGACAGAAACCAGAGATCAAATTTCCGATATCCACTGGATCATAGAAAAAGCAAGGGAACTCCAGAAAAACATCTTCTTCTGCTTCATTGACTATGCTAAAGCCTTTTACTGTGTGGATCACAACAAACTCAGGAAAATTCTTAAAAAGTTGGGAATACCAGACCATCTTACCTGCCTCCTGCGGAACTTGTATGCAAGTCAAGAAGCAACAGTTAGAACTGGACGTAGAACAATGGACTTGTTCCAAATAGGGAAAGGAGTACATCAAGGCTGTATATTGTCACCCTGCTTATTTTACTTATATGCACAGTACCACATGCGAAGTGCCAGGCTGGATGAATCATAAGCTGGAATCAAGATTGCTGGGGAAAATATCAACAATCTCAAATACGCAGATGATACCACTCTAATGGCAGAAAGTGAAGAGGAACTAAAGAGCCTCTTGTTGAGGGTGAAAGAGGCGAGTGAAAAAGCTGGTTTAAAACTCAACATTCAAAAAACTAAGATCTTGGCATCAGAAAACTAACTTGATGGCAAATAGATGAGAAAAAGTGGAAACAGTGACTAATTTTATTTTCTTGGGCTCCAGAATTACTGCTGATGGTCAGTTTCATGAAATTCACTTTCATGACTGCAGACATGAAATTTAAAAATGCTTGCTCCTTGGAAGAAAAGCTAAAGCTATGACAGACCTAGACTGCATATTATAAAGCAGAGACATCACTTTGCTGACAGAGATCCATATAATCAAAGGTATGGTTTTTCCAGTAGTCATGAGCGGATGTGCTAGTTGGACCATAAAAGAAGGCTGAGTGCCTAAGAATTGGTGCTTTTGAACTGTAGTGCTAGAGAAGATTCTTGAGAGTACCTTGAACCGTAAGGAGATTAAACCAGTCAATCCTAAAGGAAATCAATCCTTAATATTCATTAAAAAGACTGATGCTAAAGCTGAAGCACCAATACTTTGGCCACCTGAGCCTAGTCATTGGAAAATACTTTGATGCTGGGAAAGGTGGAGGGCAAGAGAAAAAGGGGGCAACAGAGGGATGAGAGGGGGTGACAGAGGGATGAGATGATTGGATGGCATCACTGACTCAGTGGACATGAGTTTGAGCAAACTCTGGGAGATAGTGAAGGACAGGAAAGCCTGGGGTGCTTCAGTTTATGGGATCACAAAGAGTCAGACACAACTTAGCAACTCAACAACAAAAACAAGTTAGTAATGGTCCTTGGCTCTTCAGGGGGCAAATTTCCTGCATATATTTCCCGAATGGATCCCTGGAGAAGCTCCGTTATTGCCTTAGATTTCCAAACAAAATGAAAAAATGTTTTTCCTATTAACCTTCTAAGTCTCATATCTGGTAACAAGCTAAGTGTAGGAAACAAAGCATCCAGAGCTCAGGGATGCCGGCTAAGTCCTTGCCCAGGAAGATGAGACACGGTGACGTTCAAAAACTGAGAGAAAAGTTTTCGCCTATAAGTGTAACATTTACTAATATTTTTAAGGTGCAAAAAAAGAGAGACAGTGATGTGAATGACAGGCATCTTCTTCTTCTGAGGTCTGCTTTGCACTCCAGAAACTTCATCGGTTTAAGCAGTATGCTTTACAAGGCTGAGGACCTGGGCTCCATCTCCTCCAGCACAAAGCACAGACCCTTATCTTCAGTAACATGGGATGCTCTAGTCAGTTTTTTGTAAGTCCACATGGTTAGCCATGGGAGGCTTTAATTATCACTCCTTCCGAGGAAACAGATTTCCACCACCTCCACCATCACATTGAAAACAATCAGAAGCGTATACACTCCTGATGCTTTTTACAGAATGCCAGGCAAGTCGTAGCAGTTGGCTTGAAAATGAATCCACATGACAGGCATCTGACAGGCAGATGGCTCCGCAACTTTCTCACAGCAGAGAGAGAGCAACAGGAACGCTCCAAGCTTGAGGAACGAGAACATGTTCAAAACAGCGCAGGGAGCTGCCACCCACTTCCTTCATATAGGTTCGGAAGGCCTTTTTTATTGATTTGAAGGTTATCTCCCTGAACTGACATGGTTCTGCAATTGCAGTGTTAGGTTTACCTGGCCATACCCTGACACTTTGATAGAGGCTTTTCTCAAGCTGGGGGTTGCTAATTCTTCCAAAACATTGGTTTCTGGGAGTTGTTTATTCAGTTATCTACATTCTCCGGTCTTTACTTGACTGAAAGAAATGAATCCTCAAATTTTTCGTTATAAACATTATATAATGCCCTGGGAGAGAATACAGCAGCAAACCAGGCAGACAATGTTCCCGGGGGCGCCAGGACCCAGTAAAATGCCTGGCACACCTTTGGCACTTACTCGTTGAGTGAATACACGAGTAATGACTGGGCTAAGCTTGTCAAGTTCACAGTAATGTTTCTTCTCAATGCTTTGGGTCTTTGCAACCACAGACTTCTGTCTCATCTTTTAGCCACAGTTTTAATTTTTCTTGGCCAATGTTATACTTGAATTTGATTCATAAACTAAAAATTATGGACCATTATAAATATCTTAGAATTCCTCACTGGGTACCTTTTCCTGGCCAAATCTTTATAGTCAAGAGATGTCAAGCCACACTGCACTATCCTCAACTTCCCTGCAAAGACTTACTAAAATAAAATAAAATTGTCTTATCCAAGTTACAAAAACAGAAGAAGTTATGAAATGTTCTGCTGTACAAATGCAGAATTATATTAATAATGTAGTGTTAACTTAGCTCCTCAATTGTATCATGCTGAACTTTCACATACTGCCATTTTTCTTATTCAGAATAGTTCAATTACTAAGGAATTACCTTTCAATTAATAATTACTGAAAATCATTATAAGACATCAGTTTTTATAGACAATTATATCATTGCTCGAGAGTCCCCATTTTCAAAAGAAAATTTATAACACCACAGTGAAAAACAAAGAGAAATCTCATTTTCTAAGGTAAATGTAGTAGTCTAAGTAGTAGATAATTAAGGAGCTTATATAGCATATGCTATTATTACCATTCTCAATGGCTGAATACTAATCCGTTTAACTGCCTTTGAGCTATATATTTTTAAATATGAGTAAAAGGTACAATCTCACAGTAAGTTTAAATGGCTTATTAAAGGTCTTTACATGGCAACAGTATCATGTCAGAGATGAATGGTGTTTCTAATTTGCTAGCCACTTGGGTCAAG
The DNA here is from genome assembly GCF_032405125.1 of Capricornis sumatraensis. Lineage (NCBI taxonomy): Eukaryota > Metazoa > Chordata > Mammalia > Artiodactyla > Bovidae > Capricornis > Capricornis sumatraensis. Next base: position 53,180,312 of record NC_091077.1, read on the forward strand.
TTTTCTTGAAGCAGGAAGCATATTTATATAAGTAATCATCACACAAATGGCCTTTTGGGAAAAGCTGTTTGTGAGGGTTTAACATTTTTGAAGTATGCTTTTGTATATCTTCTAAATGGGCATTTTATAGGCATTGGGCCAAAGTGCTTTGAACCCACAATCCATAACTCAAGCATAACTGCCTGAGTGCAGGAAGATCCATGGAGCATGGGGTCTGGGTTTGAGCCCCCTTATATTTGAATAACACTTTCAGGGACCTTGCTATTTAATGTGTGGGGGTGGAGTGGATAGGTAGCAGCATCTGCTGCACCTAGGATCTTGTAAGAAATGGGAAAACTCCACCGCAGAGTCACTGAACCATAATCTGCAGTCAAAACAAGATGCTCTATGGTTTGTAAGCAGTGCCCCAGGACCCCCAAACCTGTACTTTCTGGTGCCCACACATAGGTCATGGTGTCCCTTTCTCTTCCTTCTCATTTCTAGAATATCCTTTTTGGAGAATAACAATCCTCTCAGCCCATGCTTCCCCTATCTTATCACTCCCACACCCACTCCCCAGACCCAAATGAATTTCCCAACACCTGACAACCTGATTTTTATCAAGAATCCACTTCTGCTCTCCACCTGACATCATCCAAGGGCTTCCTGCTGCTGAATAACCAGGGGAAAGTCAAGGCATTGTAACAGCTCCTAAGGTTGTGCCTTCATTCTGCTCTCCTGTGCCCGAGCCTCCCACAATCCTCCCAGTTGGATTGTGCACTGAAATCCCACTCGAATCCAGTCAGCCTCCCCTTGCCACTGGAATCCCTTCTGTTCTTGAGAGGGGATTTCTTCATCCATGTTTCCACTCATGGAAAGCTGCCTTCCTCCAACCTAGCCATCAGCTTTTCTGCTGACATTCTCGATGGATTGAAAGGATGAAAGGGAATCATGCCAGATGTTCGGGGGACTCACAGGCAGGGTTTACTCTGTAGAGGGAATTGCATGCAGTTACTCCCAACCCACTTGGCAGCCCCCTGCTCATACTTCATTTGGCCCCACCCATGCATCGAGAGGCTCAGCCAGCAGCAGATGCCCAGAGGCAACTGGACTTCCAAACCAGACCCAGACTGGCCAGCCAGCTGGCCCCTAAAAGCCATTTGGTCCCTCAGTTCCAAACTGTGCCAGGGCGAAGGGCTCTAAAAATAGTGAACTGGGCATGTAGAAGCGCATTATAGGTTTAGGCTCTGTGGGCCAGGGGTTAGCATGGCCAATGGTAAAGGGTACAATCTGGGGTCAGCCAGGTGAGGACGCCTTCAGATTCCTCTGGAGTGGTCAGCACCCAGAACAGATTTCTTTAATCAGAGGAAACTGGCAGGGGGAGAAACAAGATGGCTTTCTGGCCGAAGTGAGTCCGAGGACCGAGTTTGGAGCTTCCGTTCTTCTTGAGACCAATGAACCAATTCTTCTCTGCATGCTTCTTGGATATGTAGGTGTTATAATGGTTTTCCTCCAGCCTTTCCAGGAACAAACATTCCTCACTGGGTGTCTGCTAAAAAAAATAACAAAACCAGAGAGAGTAGAATAATTAGTGAGTGGTTTTCGATGGGGTTCCTCTGTTTACTAGTTGTGTGACCTTGGGCAAGTTAGTGAGGCTCTCTGTGCTTCACTTTTTTTGTTCAGTGAAGCAAATACTGGGAAAATAATGGAACCTGTGTCTGAGGCTAGAAATGAGGACTTCAGTGAGCCTTCAGTGTGCGTCTGCTGTTACGCAAGCTCTTCTTGTGTCTGTTGTGCTTAGGACCCTGCACTCTCCCACGGAGGAAATCCTGAATGACTTTAAGTACCTCAAGGACAGGGCTGAATCTTTTGTTTCTGTGGAGACCTGACACCTAGGTTTGACCGTGAAAAACATCCAAAAGAGGTGAAACCAGATTGTGATGCTGTGGGACGTTAAGTGTGATCCTGAAGAGTAAATGAAAACCTGCCAATTTTACTTTATACCCTGGTGGTTTTCACTAACAACATCAGGATTTTACTTTAGTGCTATTATGAACATGCTGCTGCTGCTGTGCTGCTAAGTTGCTTCAGTCATGTCCTACTCTGAGCAACCCCATAGATGATAGCCCTTCAGGCTTCCCCGTCCCTGGGATTCTCCAGGCAAGAACACTGGAGTGTGTTGCCATTTCCTTCTCCAGTGCATGAAAGTGAAAAGTGAAAGTGAAGTCACTCAGTCATGTCCAACTCTTCCTGACCCCATGGACTGTAGCCTACCAGGCTCCTCCGTCCATGGGATTCTCCAGGAAAGAGTACTGGAGTGGGTTGCCATTGCCTTCTCCATTATGAACATGAGTACACAAAATATGTCCGAAGCACAAAACATGTCCTGGAACGTAAAGGGTTGTTTTTGTTTTCGTTTTAATGAAAATAAGTTTATTTTTTGCTACTTATCAAAAGAATGGTACTTGTAAAAATCACAGCTTCACTTTAAAAACAGAAAGAAAAAAATCACCCCAAAGCATACCCATTCAGATATAAGCATCTGTTAACAGTTGATGAACTTCCTTCCATACATCTTTATGTATGAGCATACAGAGACATAGATAGGCCATATGGATATAGATTTAGGATGTTATCAAAATGGCATGTTATCTCTGCTGTTTTAAAAATGGGTGATAAACCTATGAAAACATATTTAATCTCACTAGCAAGAAGATGTAAATTAAAAAATGATTTAACTTATGTTGGTTATAATAATCTTAAAAAGATTTACAAGGCTTGGTATTGGGGAGAGTGTGGGAAATAGGCAGTTTTACACACATTGGTGAGATTAGTTGGTGGAAACTTTTTGAGGGTACTTTTGCATATGCTGAAGCTGAAACTCCAATACTTTAACCACCTGATGTGAAGAACTGACTCATTAAAAAAGACCCTGATGCTGGGAAGGATTGAAGGTAGGAGAAGGGGATGAAGAGGAGGAGATGATTGAATGGCATCACCGACTCAATGGACATAAATTTGAGCAAGCTCTGGGAGTTAGTAATAGACAGGGAGGCCTGGCATGCTGCAGTCCATGGGGTTGCAAAGAGTTGGACACGACTGAGAGACTGAATTGAACTTGCATGTGCATCAAAATTTAAAGTATGCATTACCCTTGACTCAGTGATTTCCCTTCTAGGAACTGACACTTCTGAGTTAGTTGAGCCAGTGTAAAACTATATTTTCAAAAGATGTTCTTTAATATTGGCTATAATGATAACATGGGAAACAATGTAAATACCCATGGAACTGTGATTGGTTAAGTGGAGAGCAGTATATCCACATGAAAGGATCCAATGCAACTGTCAATTTATTAATTGGATAGATAGTTAAAACATTTTAAACTGCAATTACACTGAAAATATCTACCAACAATAACTTTTCTTTCTTTTTTTTTTTTTTACTAAAATGCATGTTAGAATGGGAGGAATTCCAGTTCTTGGCAGTTTCTATTTGTCAAGATTTTAGAATACGTTTATTATGTTTGGACATAAGACAGGAGTTTTAAAATACATGTGCTCTGTATTGACTTAGCTCCAATTCCAAGTCATGTGATGTCTATGTTATCTCTTCACTCATCAATGGTTGGCAAGTCCCTTTCTGGTGGTTTCCAATCCTGCTGTTTATTCTCTATTGGTGAGCATGTTTGTGTGTATAGACTGTCAGTCCTACTGAGGAAAGAGATGGAATCTTGTCAGCCTTGTGTCTCCTCCCCAACACAGAGAATTTGCACATAAGAGGTGTTCACCAAGTAGGTGATGAATGTACTTTCATTCTTGAGTTCATTTAAAGTATTCAGTAAGGTTATCTTTGATTAGTAAGGAACTACGTAAAAGGATTATACAGTGAAAGTGACAAATAGATTCAAGGGTTTAGATCTGATAGACAAGAATGCCAGAAGAACTATGGATGGAAGTTCCTAATGTTGTATACGAGGCGGTGATCAAAACCATTCCCAAGAAAAAGAAATGCAAAAAGACAAAATGGTTGTCTGAGGAGGCCTTACAAATAGCTGAGAAAGAAGAGAAGTGAAAGGCAATGAGAAAAGAAAAGATATACCCATCTGAATGCAGAGTTTCAAAGAATAGCAAAGAGATAAGAAAGCCTAAGTGATCAATGCAAAGAAATAGAGGAAAACAATAGAATGGGGAAGACTAGAGATCTCTTCGAGAAAATTAGAGATACCAAGGGAACATTTCATGCAAAGATGGGTACAATAAAGGACAAAAATGATATGGACCTAACAGAAGCAAAAGATATTAAGAAGAGGTGGCAAGAATACACAGAAGAACTATACAAAAAAGATTTTCATGACCCAGATAACCACGATGGTGTGATCACTCACCTAGAGCCAGACATTTTCAAGTGTGAAGTCAAGTGGGTCTTAGGAAGTATCACTATGAACAAAGCTAGTAGAGGTGATGGAATTCCAGCTGAGCTGTTTCAAATCCTAAAAGATGATGCTGTGAAAGTGCTGCACTCAATATGCCAGCAAATTTGGAAAACTCAGCAGTGGCCATAGGACTGGAAAAGGTCAGTTTTCATTCTAATCCCAAAGAAGGGCAATGCCAAAGAATGCTCAAACTACTGCACAATTGCATTCATCTCACACGCTAGTAAAGTAATGCTCAAAATTCTCCAAGTGAGGCTTCAACAGTGCGTGAACCAAGAAATTCCAGATGTACAAGCTGAATTTAGAAAAGGCAAAGGAACCAGAGATCAAATTGCCAACATCCATTGGATCATAGAAAAAGCAAGAGAATTCCAGAAAAACATATACTTCTGCTTCATTGACTATGCTAAAGTCTTTGACTGTATGGATCACAACAAACTGTGGAAAATGCTTAAAGAAAGTGGAATACCAGACCACCTTACCTGCCTCCTAAGAAATCTGTATGCAGGTCAAGAAGCAACAGTTAGAACCAGGCAGAACAATGGACTGGTTCCAAATTGGGAAAGGAGTATATCAAGGCTGTATATTGTCACCCTGCTTATTTTACTTATAAGAAGTACTTCATGTGCAATTCGGGCTGGATGAAGCACAAGCTGGAATCAAGATTGCCGGGAAAAATATCAATAACCTCAGATATACAGATGACACCACCCTTATGGCAGAAAGTGAAGAAGAACTAAAGATCCTCTTGCTGAAGGTGAAAGAAGAAAGTGAAAAAGCTAGCTTAAAATGACATTCAAAAAACTAAGATCATGGGATCCAGTCCCACCACTTCATGACAAATAGATGGAGAAACAATGGAAACAGTGACTGACCTTATTTTCTTGGGCTCCAAAGTCACTGCAGATGGTGACTGCAGCCATGAAATTTAAAGACACTTGCTCCTTGCAAGAAAAGCTATAACAAACCTAGACAGCATATTAAAAACCAAAGACATTACCGTGCCAACAAAGGTCCATCAAGTCAAAGCTATGGTTTTTCCAGTAGTCATGTGCAGATGTGAGAGTTAGACCATAAAGAGAAGGCTGAGTGCCTAGAATTGGTGCTTTTGAACTGTAGTGCCAGAGAAGATTGAGAGTCCCTTGAACCATAAGGAAATCCAGTCAATCCTAAAGGAAATCAACCCTGAATATTCATTAAAAAGACTGATGCTAAAGCTGAAGCTCCAATACTTTGTCCACCTGATACAGTGAACCTACTCATTGGAAAATACCTGATGCTGGGAAAGATTGAGAGCAAGAGAAAAGGGCCGCAGAGGATGAGATGGTTGGATGGCATCACTGACTTAATGGCCGTGAGTTTGAGCCAACTCCAGGAGATGGTGAAGGACAGGAAAGCCCGGCATGCTGCAGTCCACGGGGTTGCAAAGAGTTGGACACGACTGAGTGACTGAACAACAGCAACAGTGTAACAGGAGGTGTTCTGCTCCTTATTCATCTGTAGCCTAGTGCAGTGACAGCTGGGTGAGACACTTTAGACCATTTAGGAACAAGATAGGATAGAGATGTAATGTTTGATAGGTGACTCTGCGGCCTCTGGAGGAACTTGCCCAGACATTAGTCTGGTGCACATCATCGGGGTGGGAGGAGGTTGGCAGTGTTGGACCCACATGGGTTATCCACTCTCCTGCAGGGAGGACTCAGCCTATGACAGCCCTCCGTGGGTGTCAGGCCTGGGTGCTGTGATGAAGCTGAGCATGGTCACGTCCCTCACCTGATGTGTCTGTTACCCAATAGCAGCTGACACACACAGAATTGCTGAGTCACAGGCTGAGTCAGAGGCCAAATTGGAGATGCTCTATCTGTGCTTCAACCAGGATTTGTCAGCACTTACTGTGCACTTCGTGCAGTGCCATAGGCCTGGGGATTAACAGCTGATTCATGGCTATTGTTCTAGTTAATTTTTTATATTTAGCATGAGAAAGAATGAAGTGAAAGTGTTAGTCACTCAGTCATGTCTGACTCTTTGCAACCCCATGTCATGCTTTCCCCCAATTACGTAGGCGATGGATACCCACTATAGAAAATTTGGAAAATACAAAGAAGCATTCGCGTATTATAAAGTCATCCATTCACCATTCCCAAAGATAAATATATTAATGTTTTAGAGCCTTTCAGACTTTAAAAAAATATATGTACTTTCCACGTATAAAAATTTGTATCTGGATAAATGAATACCTGCTATTGGCTAAGAGCATGGGGCAGAGCTCTGAGATATTTTAGAACTTTGCTTCATCAATGAAGGCAGATGAAAATTCATATTCTTAGGAATATGAAAATAGTGATATATTAAGATCACCCTGGGCATATTTCAAGTGAATCAGTGACATCCAAGACTATGGTTAGAGAAGGGTGTTTCAATCCTAGTGGAAATGGAATTTAAGGGGCATTCTCTGTCAAAGTTTAATACAAGTAAGAGAAGGTTATAATAAACATCAGGATTGACTTAAAGAAAAGCCATAAAACTGTAACATATAACATGATAATGAAGGTAAGGAATTTGTAAAGCAGTTGCGTTACAGCTGTCATTGCTCCGTGCGTGTGGATTCTGTGTGTTGTCTCTCTGACTCTCCTGACCTATGTAAGTATGTGGTAATTACTGTTCATTACTGTCCTTGCTTCAGATAAGGCTCAGAGTAGGTGAGTAACTTGCCAAACTGGCAGAGATACGAGATTCCAAGTTACGAGTCTGAGACTGATTGATGGATTGGTCTATTGATTTCATTACAGATTGGAAGATCTGCCTTAAAAAAAATATCTACTCTCACTTCCAGTGACTGCCTAGCTCTAAACCCTTTCAAGTTGTCCAAATCAATCTGTATTTCAGCAAACAGCCTACAGGAGTTAGCTGTTCCTCCGATGGTCTCATCTGCTGAGCCCTAGTGGGCAGCATGAAAAAGATGAACTGTGTTTAGGCCCCAAGCCCTAGCTGAAATTCCAGCTTCAAGAAAAAGTTTGAATTGCCACTTGGCAATTCGATATAAGTTAAAGGGAGCCCTGGACTGAAATTCCCCTGCTGGCTGCCTTTTGGTAGATGTCTTCATAAAAGGGAAGAAGGGGGTTTGGTGAAGCCTTAATGTTCAGTTGTTAGGCTACAGAGAAGGGATTATTGAAATCCAGAAATAATTTGCAAAAGGTGCAGCCATTGGCTTTAGCTCTCTTTCAATTCAAATCCTTTACCAGAGATACGAATAGGGACAAAATCAAATTGACCCTGTTTCCTTCCTTTCTCACAAAGATCAATATGTACTGAGTCAGACATGTATAAAGCCTTAAGTAAAAGAGGGAAGGAGAAGGATTTTAGCCACTGAATAAGCTCTTGGACCGTGCTTCTCCAGGGCAGGGATGTGTCTATTCATTACTCTCCCCACTCCCACCCCCCACCCTCCTCTCACCCCTGTACCCAACTGCACTTACACACAGGAGGCATTACTACATGTTTGTTGAATTAACTTATTAAACTTTTTATCCTTTTAGGTGACCCTTCCAGAATAAAAGGACTATTTTAAAAGTTTTATGTAGGATGTATCAAATGCGAGAGTCTGGGCTCTGCAGTTTTTATAAAAAGCATGAGACATACCTATATAACCCAAGGCACATGCTCAGGAAGCATTTTTGGAATTAATGAATGAATGAATAAAGTGGGATTGGGTATTCTGGAGCAAGTGACTGGATGAGTTACTAAAATTTCAATCAATGTTTTCTCTTTGTCTATGTGATAATATGTTGGAGTATTTTGAGAGAATACCGCAAGAAACTCTTATGTTTGTGCCTAAAATAAGACAGTGTGGAGGGTGGGAATCCTGCTGGAAAAAATAACAAACAGAGACTAATTGATGCTTTATAGTTTGCATCACTCCATGTAACAAGATTTCTGGAAACCTCAAACCTTGGCTGAGTCTGGAAGCATGTCAGCCACATACTTACTGAGCCGTACAAAAGCCCGTTGGTGTCCATGGCCAAGAACTGGCCAGTCTCCGTACTCTTAATATACACCTCCCCTATGCTTTCCGCATAGAGCTGCAGCTGAACTGAAATAAAAATAACACGAGCAAAAGTAAATAAACACTAAGCTTTTGCCGATAGAGTCTGGCAGCCAGGACAGTTAGCCACGGAAAATTCTGCTCATTCATCTCATGGAGCCCTCAAGGATGAGCCTCATATTAATCAAAACATAGAAATACAGTTCCTTTTTCTTTGCCCTCCAAAGAAAGCCATCTGTTGGGAGTCATGTTCTCGAGGGAAGGAGAGGTGGTGGCAGGCTCGCCCACCCGTCTCTGCCTCGTTTGTGACCCCAAATGCACTTCACAGGGCAGGGTCAGGGGAGGAAGCTCATTCACTTCCCTGGATCCAGCATCCCAGCAAGCGATCTTGGGGTACCACAGAGTCGGCAGCTGGCCAGCCTGAGGCTGTTCAGCTTCAGTTCTCAACCTGCTTTGGCAGGAGTGCTGGGAAGGCCTGGGCCTTCCTTTCATGGGTGCTTTTCATGGACAGATTGTTATTTTTCAGAATCTAATAATGTTATTTTCCCAGATGGAAGAGGTTCCCAGGAAGTTATTGGCACGTATGAAACTCAAGGAGCTTACCCACGATGAAGTTCAGTCAAGCCCCTACCTCTGTGGCAACCCCACTCGGGTACTGGTAGAGGGGAAATCCTGACCTCTGACAGGGAGAATGAGGAAGGTACCTGGGATGGGAGTGGTGGTTCTCAACTGGGGATGATTTTGTGCTGCAGGGGGCAGGTAGCCATGTCTGTAGACTCTTGGTTGTCCCAGCTAGGGTGGGATAGTGCTACTCACATCTAGCAAGTAGAAGCCAGGCATACTGCTCAACATCTTACAGTGCCCAGGGAACCCCTTCACAGCAAGGAATTATTCAGCCCCAAAAGTCAGTAGTGCCAAGGTTGGGAAACACTGAGGTTAAGGGTAAAGACTGAGATGCTCTGAGTTACCTCCTCTCCAGTTACACTGACTGATACTCCCATGGTGCCTTGCCCACTCGGGACAATTTCATTGGTCCTAACCATTGTTATGATTAGGGGTGAAGTCTGGACTGGGGACCACTGAGCATCCAACAGTTCTTTGGGAGTCAGCTGACCTCTCTAAGGGTCGACTTTGTCAGAGGCCAAGGTACAGGGGATGCTAGAAGGAGCACAGGCCTTCAGTTTGAACCCCTAGGCCCTTCACTGCTTTTCTTTGTTTTCATTTTTTATTTGATTTCTTAGAATCAGAAATGTGTTCCCATGTTTCATACTTGGAAACACAGAGGAGGTGGTGGTGAATGCCTTCCTTCTGCCCCTTCCAACCTCTTGCTCCCAATTGATGGGGGTCAAGACAGACAGGGATCCTTGCCCTTCCCCTGGGATACATTCTCCTGGGTAGACAGAGACAAACAAGTAAACTCCTCCTAGGTATATTTTGAGTGTGTTTTTCTAGAGAGATTTTATGCATGAGAAATAGATTTTATCCCTCCTGTCTTTTTGTTTTTTCCTACACAAATGGTGAGATACCCTACAGTCCTGTACCTGTGTTTTTCAGTTAAAACTGACTGGAAATCTTTGCACTGAAGCAGTGAAGAAGTTACCCTCCATCTTTGCCAATTGAATTGTGTCCCCTTATGTGGATGTGTGATAATCATTTTACCACTTCCTTATTAGTATGTCTGTATCTTTCCCACTGTTTTCCTTATCTTCTGATTCATCCCAAGGGTGATACGTAGTTACATCACCATTATTGAAGACTCAGTTCTCTTGTCCTTGAAAGTCTTTGCTGCAGAGACTCAGGACCTCCACTCACTTCCTCTGGTGAGCAGAGTTTATTTATCTCATAAGAAGAAAGCAAGAAGCCACAATCTCCTTTGCCACCAGGCCTCCTGACTCTGCTTAGCTCTGAGAGGCAGTCATGAAAGCACAGGCCAGAGGCCCCCTCTCTCCAGCCTCGGGTCCCACCACTCGCTCACTGAGTCACTACTCCAGCCACACCACTCCTTTCCCACACCAATTTCTCTTCTGCCACAGGATCTTTGCACACAGGCTCTGCCCTCTGTCTGGTATCTCCTCTCCCCTAATAGTCACAAAGATGGTCCTTTTCCTCCTGGCCTCAGCCCAAAAACCCTTCCTCAGAGAGGCCTTCCCCCCACAAGTACCCCACAACACTCTGCACAGCAAGTCCTTTCACCCCCACCCCAGGAGCCCTGGCACCCTAGTCTCTTCATCTTTGTCTTTCTCCTTCCTGGTTTGTTTCCTTCATGGCACTTAGCGTGCACTTATTTTTGTTGTTTAGGGCTTTACTCATTTATTTCTGCCTCCCCAGGGGAGTGTACACTTGGAAGAAAGGGCAGGAATTTTATCTGTCCTATTTCCCCTTCAGTCTCCTGTGCCTCCCACAGTGCTTTGCACCCTGGGGAGAGCCAGTATGTATTTGTTGAGTGGACAATGTTAGGCTAATCTTTGCAGAGATAATTCTGTTGGCCCATCATTAGTAAGCTGCACATTTTGAATTGTGTTTCCAATAATGCTTTGTGGAGTGAAGTAACATGCAACCGAGTTGTGAGTTGTAAGGTTCAAGGCTGGGCTTTGCCACTTAGGAGCAGGACCTTGGCTGGGTTGTTTAACTTTCACGCCACAGTCTCCTTGTTAGTAAAATTGGAATGATTTAGATTCAATTTCTAGAGTTTTTTCCCACCACTAGCAGTCTTGAAAGCATGTAAATACATTTAATGATGGTGCTATATACAACAGAATATTATTTCACCATAAAAAGGAATAAAGGACTGGTGCATGCTACAGCATGGCTGAACCTTGAAAGCATGTTAAGTGAAGAAGCTTACTCACAAAGGACCACATATTGTATGATTCCATTTAAAATAAATGTCCAGAATAGGCAAAACCCGTAGAGACAGGAAGTAGATTAGTGGTAGCCAGGGGCTGAGGAAGGGGTTGGAGAGAGAAGGGGAAACTATGGTTAAGAGGTATAGGTTTCTTTTAGGGTGATGAAAGCTGATTGTAGAGATGGTTGCACAAATCTCTAAGAAAACCACTGAATGGCATCCTTTAAATGGGTGAATTGTAAGGTATGTGAATGTATCTCAATAAAAAATTTTTTTCAATGCTCAGTATTTTCATTGACCTCTGATTTGCAGAGAACTTTCACATGTGTTTTCTATCAGTTTCTCAGCATAGTCCTGTATATTTAAGAGAGACCAAATTGCTACTTCTGCTAAGTCATGTCAGTCGTGTCCGACTCTGCGCGGCACTATAGACCGCAGCCCACCAGGCTTCTCCGTCCCTGGGATTCTCCAGGCAAAAACACTGGAGTGGGTTGCCATTTCCTTCTCCAGTGCATGAAAGTGAAAAGTGAAAGTGAAGTTGCTCGGTCGTGTCCGACTCTTAGTGATCCCATGGACTGCAGCCTACCAGGCTCCTCCATCCATGGGATTTTCCAGGCAAGAGTACTGGAGTGGGGTGGCCATCGCCTTCTCCAGAGAGACCAAAGGAAGGGAATAATTGTTTATTCATCATCTACAATGTGCCAGGCATCTTGCTAGTTTCTATCTTGGTATAAATAGTGTAAAACTGAAGAGTTTGGACTCAGGAAGCAAACTGCATGAATTTAAATTCTGGCTTGGCTGTGTATTAGCTGTGTAATGATTGGGTATGGTATTTACCTCTGTTTCCTCATCTGTAATGATAGTGTCTGCTCCATAGAGTTGTGAGGTTTAATGATCTGACACCTAGACATGTCCAGTAAAATTGCTATCATTTTTATTGTGTTTAGGTGACATCATCGCTTCTCAGAGCATCCCGGGAGGAAGGTGGCACTGGCTCTGTCCTGCAGGTGAGGAAACTGAAGCTTGGTAAGAGCACCTTTACCAGACATTGTACTTGGAATCATAGACAAAACCATGACCAGAATCCAGGCTTGACTATTTTAAATATCCTGCTTTTTCCTCTCTTTCATACAACACCTTGAACAGTTACCAGAAAGATTGGTCCAAATCAAGCCATATTCACTTCACTCCTTGGTCCCCCTTATGTTCAAGATCTGACCTGTACAAGATGTTGGATGGCCATGCAGAACCCCGTTTTGTAGCCATGATGATGTTAGCTACCTGGGACTTTTGGCTCAGATGGTAAAGAATCTGCCTTCAATGCGGGAGACTTGGGTTCGATCCCTGGGTGGGAAAGATCCCTTGGAGAAGGAAATAGCTACCCACTCCAGTATCCTTGCCTGGAGAATCCCATGGACAGAGGAGCCTGGCAGGCTATAGTCCGTGGGATCACAAAGAGTCAAACACGACTGAAGTGACTTAGCATGCACATCTATATAAGTAGGTCACGTTATATATAAGTCAGTCACGTTATAGCTGCAACAGAAACCCCAAAGGGCAAGTCCTTTGGGGTAATCAAGAAAAATGTTTTTTTAATAGACTTCCTTTTGTAGAGCAGTTTTAGGTTCATAGCAAAAATACGGGGAAAGTATGAAATTTACCATATGCCCCTCCCCTGCATGGCACAGTCTCCCCATTATTGTCACCCCCAACCAGTGAGGTGCAGTTGTTATAAATGATGAGCCTACACCAGCACATCGTGATCACCTAGGAAGACTTAGTTTTTTTAGCTTTTTATTTTCTAGTCCATTTCTGTTCTGCGCCTTAAATACTGCCCGTTTGTCTCGCTGTGGGGGTAGGTAGAGTTGACTTTGCCGTCTGAGGAGCCCCGTCTTGGCCATGTAAACGCTCCATGGAGGTAGACATGAGACAGAGCTGCCTGGCGCACGACTCAGCCCTCGGCCCTGAGCCCCAGCACCAAGTTGTTGCACTGGTGAGAGTTTGTCTCAAGAGTTTCCTCTGTAAATATTATTTCTCCAGGATGTCCAAGTTTCATAGCTCATTTTCACTGGATTTCTTTCTGGCTAAGTTGCTTAAACATATATCCTTCTACAAGCAGGGCTGGCAGGAAGGAGTAACACCCAGCGCGTTGCTCGCGTAGCTGACTAGGTGTCCAACTGCCTAGTGTGACTTCATTCCAGTTTTCCAAACCTACATCCTCCTGCAGCTGCTGTTAAGGGTTGGGAGGGAAGGAGAGCAAGTGGGAGAGGGGGGCTTACAAAGAGAGGGAGGGACTGGCCAACAGCCTTGGCAGAAGCAGCAGCCCTTCCCTCTTGGAGGGAGCAGGGGCCTCGGGAAGCCACCGAGTCATCATGTATTCATGGTCTGGGCATTACATGCTGGGTGCTCTGTTCAGTGTGGGCAAGGTCCCCGCCTTCAGGGGCTTACACCTATTTAGGGTCAGATGACCCAGAGTAATCAAGCAGTACAATAGCAAAAACTCCACTTGTTCGAGCTAAAAGTAAACAAAAGTGCAGCAACCAAAACCCTCTTTTTTCCCTCTCTCTATGATTGTTTTCTCTCTCAAAGAAAAGCAGAAAATAATGTATGATGGGGGAGAAAAGCAAACTGCAAAAGAATATTTATGGTAAATCCTTGATGAAAATTTTGTAAACAAAACATAAACCAGTGCACATAGTTCATGAATAGATAGGGAGTAAAAGGTAAAAATGTGCATTTGATTCAGTCCAAATTCATAGCAGTGGCTGCTCTGGGGAGGATGAAAATGACTGAGACTGGGGAGGGGAATGGAGGGAAATTGCCTTTCATCCTAACTTCATTCCTTCCAAAAGACAATACTGAGGCAAGAACAGCCAGCCAGTTGGTAACAGTGGTTAACTTCGGGTGATGGGGTTGCTGATGGTTTTGTAGTGTTCTGGGTGAGGCTGAGTAGTTGATCTGTAAAGCCTGGTTTATAGCTGGTGGGCAGACATTCAGTTTCTTGCTGTTGCTGACTGCTGCGGTGCTCTGTGACCCAACACAGACTTGACCTCGGGGACCATCTAGACCTGAATGCAGGTATCTGCAGAAGGTATGTCATCTTGAGGGCAGACACACCTCTCCGACTCACTGGAAAAGACCCTGATTGAGGGCAGGAGAAGGGGTCGACAGAGGATGAGATGGTTGGATGGCATCACCAACTCAATGGACATGAGTTTGAGCAAACTCCAGGAGATGGTGAAGGACAGGGAAGCCTGATGTGCTGCAGTCTATGGGGTCACAACTTAGTGACTGAACAACAATTTAAGGGCAGACAGGGAACCAGGAAAGCTGGTGAAGGGCACTCAGGTCACACCTGCTCTGTTCAGTGTCTTCTTCCAGCACCTTCCACCAGGTTAGCACCCAGGACACAGGGGTGGAGGCAGTGCCTCCTCTCTCCCATATGGGGAATTTAGGACTTGCTCTCTATGAGCAGGGTGGTCAGTGGCTCTGTAGCATCCCAAGGATGAAGGGGCAAGTACTTTTGGAAAAAGAAGGCAAATCACTCAGCCCTCAGGGGAGTTACTGTTCCCCATCTCTGAAATATGGACAGAGACTTTTGACTTAGCAGAAGAAGTGAAAAGCAATTTTTAAAAAACGTACTCTAGTGACAGTTACAAGTTTCTTTGAGAAATTCAAACTTATAAAGCACTTTAAAAATGTGCTACAGAAAGACTGGAAGCATTTGCCTGATGGCCTAGTAACCATAGCGTCCCCAGTGGAATCCAGAGTCCTGCTCCTTGTCTAGGAACGCATTAAGGTGTGCTGGTTTGGGAATGGCCAATTTATCAAAAGTAAATGTCAAATAACTGAAATATACAAGATGACCTTTGCAGCCCGTGCTCCTGCCTCATCCTTTGGACCCTTAGGGGAACCTAGGTAAGTGGGAAGCCAGGGATCTGAGTGGATATGCTGGTCCCTGTCTAGAGCTCTTCCTTCTTTTCCTGAGGAATTATCAGCTGGTATCTCTGGTTTTCTTTTCTGCTCTTCAGAGCCTTCCATTAGCTCTTCATAGTCATTTAGTCACAATAAGACACATGATCCCTTACATTCCAAGGATAGAAAGAAGGAACAGGAGTTAGAACCTGCCAGTGCCAAGAGACATGAGCTTTGGGGTACCATGCTATTCTCTTCCTGTCCTTCCCTAGGAATTTTGAAAGGTAAGACTACAGCTGCTGCGTTCAGCAGGATGAATGCTGTGGAGGGAGGTCCCGCTTCTGCAGCACGTTCCTCCATGGCCTTTAAGCCTGCTTTCCACCTCTGTTCTCCAGATAGAGGCCCAGAGAGATTACGTGCCTGGTTTATTCTGGGTTGGAGACTTCCCGTCCTTTGCCTTGTTTACCCAAAATGAGGTCAGCCTCATTCAGAACTTGGTGAGGTTGTTTTATGTCAGTGGCATTTATAATTAAAATGTAGCCACAAGCCAGGCACTGTAAAACATTAGAGAAAGACAGAGAAGAAATAAAATGGAGTTTGTGGGGGGAAAAAAGTTACAGTGGTTTGGATACATATGTGTATGTGTGTGTGTGTGTGTGTGTGTGTGTGTGTGTGTGTATGAAAAAGACTTTTCTTAGGGTGTGTAAAGGTGTTTGCTTCTCCTCTAGGGTCTGAAAAGGGTGCCTGGAAAATTTTGATACAGTCCATGGACTGTGTGATATTTAAAAAAAAAAAGTAGTCTATCTGGAAAAATCCCTCCTGTGTAAGCAGATAAGGAGCTGGTAGGGAGGAGAGGGAAGGAGGCCTTCAGCAGGATGTGCCTCCAGGGAGAGCGTGCCTGTCTGAAGACCAGTCGCTCTCTCTGATGCCTAGCTCTGCCCACTGTGGTCACCTGAAGAGCACACCAGTGCAATGAGGAGCACAGTGGGTTCGCCGTCAGGTGGTAAGCCACAGCAGGATGGGGAATCTGGATCGCCCCCAGAACTGCAGGCAGGAGGGATTCACTGAAGGGAAGGAGCCCTTTCTAAAGGGCTGCAAAGCAGGGTTCTGGGGACCAGTGAACTCCTCTAGTGCCTTTAGGATGTGGTTTGATTTATAAATATTTGATTGGCACACACTTTGCTCAGGAACATTTCCATTTGTGTGGTGAGTGGTGCCGGTAATCCTGCTCCCCATGAAGCCTCTTACGTGCTTGGGGAGGTGAGGGGTGTGCACCACAGGAGGGGGCTGCAGGTTTGGGATGCTTGTGAGCTTTTTCCTATCCTCCAATTACTGCTCCAGAAATAGGTTATGGCCCCCTTAGACAGAGAGTGAACTCCCCCCAAAAGAGCGGAGTCAGGCACGGAGATCCTTGCTTTGCCCAAGACAGCTTGCTGTGCAGAGAGGCGAGACAGGGCAGGGCTTGCGGAGCCGCTGGTGCCTGGGCACAGGGTACCTACATGCCAGGCCTCAAGAGCTCCAAGCCCGGACAGTCCTGGAGATGCCGAGATGCAGGGAGCTGGTATAGCATTGGTTTAACTCAGCACACCCTGAAGATCAGATGGTTAGATGAGGAAGTCCCAGCAAGCCTCAGGATGCTGCTGCTGATAAATACCATGTTCCAGGCACTTATCATGTGCCTGGCAGGCTGTTAAAGACATTCACAAACTATCATACTTAAAATTCCAACTTTCCTATAAGAGTGGGTACTGTTGCCATCCTTGTTTTTAAAACAAGGAAACTGAGGCATGTGGAGAAAAAGTAACTTCCTGACAGGGAAGCTGACAGGGAGCCAGTAAACCGCAGTGATGGGTCCTGCATCTACTGGGCCCACAGATGGGCTGTGTGAATCCAGTATGTTCATTTAATTAGTGTGTGGGGTGAAACCACCGCTGTGGTGTTGGTGTCAGGGGTGGAAGTGTGCTATAAGAGAGCCTTAGTTTTGGAAGATGCAGCTGAGGGTTGGGCCCAGTTTCCAGGGCTCAGTGTTTGCAGAGTTAGTGCACAGGGCAGTTCATTATGAATGATAATTAATAACCTCATCAGGACCGTGGCTAAGAGGAAATTAAATAGTCTAGCGCAACGCCTGGCATATATTACGTGCTTGATAGATATTTATGGAATATATTATTGAATTTGAATTTATTTGCTTCCAACAGTTCATTCACTCATCCAATTAATATTTATTGGCATGATCCTGACCGCCTAGCCATGTGCTTGACACACAGGTTGCAGTGTTGAGCTGTGAGAGACGAAGTCCCCGTCCTCAGGGAGCCCAGCGAGGCAGGAGACCCATTAGATAATCGCACAAGGAAATGTGTGGCATGACCCTGAGGAGGGCTGCCTTGATACAGAAGGCGCTCCTCAAACACTGCGTGTCTGAGGTGAAGCTGGCCCTCATTCCCTGTCCCTGTCCCTCCTCCAGGAGCCTCCCTCTCCTGGTGATGCGGCCACTAACCAGCCCCCCAAGCCACACCCTAGGGGTCAACAAAAGTCTTCTCACACCCTGTGCCCAGCGCCCCTTCTCACAGCCTGCCAGTCTCCTGTCTGGTCCTGCCTGGCCTTCCTAGTGTGGCCAAGTAACAGATGTCCATAGTCTGCGTTGCTACCTGCCTGCAGCTGTGATTTGAGCCATTGTAAAGGGATGAACCAAAAACATCTCTGCAGGCCAGAAATTCCCACCTGTGGAGACCTCTGACTCAGGTCTACAGGACAGTGGTCCATGCACATCCATCCATCCTGGGTTTATTCCACTCCAAGAAAGACCTTGGGTTAGGTTCTGGGAAACTTATTCTCCTGGGGGTAGGAAGGGAGTACATTTTGCAGATTTCTCAGTCTTGTCCAGGGTAGATCAACTGGTTGGGGACAAAGAGAAGCTGTGAAAGGAGTTGAGGTTTTCTTTTTTTTTTGCCTTGTAGTACTGGAAGGCGTATAGTTCCATTTTGCATGGTGTATGTAGATTTATTTAAATGTTTGATTGGCTTTTAGAAATACTCTCCCTGGAGGAAGTTTTAGAGTGTGGTTATCTACTTATCTTCATGGTCTCTAGTCATACTCCAACTAATGATCAAGGAATACAAACCGTTGTGCTAACCACCCAGGGATCATCCACTCCACGCCTGCCCAGGTTTCTGAAGAACCTTGCAATTCAGAAAGATTGTGGCAGTACCACCACTGGGCAGAAGAGGGCGACAGAGCCACATTTAGTGGGTGCATCCATGGCAGGGAGTCAGTCCTTTCGGCTGCAGGATCTCATGAGTTTTCAGCTTTGTCCGACACACAAGGCAGTGTTGCTTTTCCCATTGCACAGGTGAGGAAACTGAGCCTCAGTATTTCCCCGCTAGTTGAGATAGCCGGAAACACTGGAGAATTTCACATTTTTGTAGAGGAGAAGATGATGGGAAGGGTCTGGGGGCTGGGAGACTTGAAGCTGCTTTTGCAGAGCACTTTATGCCAAATGGAGAGAATAATTGTCTGGTGCTGATCCAGTTAGAAAGCAGCAGCATAGGAATATGACCTCAAAGTTTCTGACTAAATCTAGGCCTCCTGTCTCTGCAAGGGGTACATGGGTTACCTGGTTCTCCTGGCACTGACAGGTAGTGGGGGATGGATTTTGGCTTACTCACCCTGCTTTGATTTCTGTCCTCCTTGGCCTTTGTTCTTAGTTCTAGACTAAGTAAATAGGCCAACACAACAACTCTGAATGTTGCCAGAGAGGCCTTGAATCCAAACCCAAATCCAAACCCTTGGCTTCCTGGAGGGCAGTGTTGCTGAAGAGAAGAGCCTAGGGAGGGTCGTTAAGGGCTATCCTGTGTTCCATGTGCTGTGTTGAGTGCATGGAAATCTTGGTGGTGATAGTGGTGACGACAGTAGCAACATGAACCAACAGATGGGGAGCTGTTACTCTCGGTCAAGAGGCCGTGCCAAGAATTTTCGCTACATTGTCTCATGTAACCCGCCCAAGAAACTTGGGAGGCAAGTAATATTGCTCTTATTTTTACAGTTGAGAAAAGTAAGGCCAGAACAGTTACATAACTAGCCTGAGTTCACTTGGGAAGTAATTAATCCACCATCACTCTTGTGTCGACCTCCTCATACACACTCCTGTGCCACTGTATGCTGCCCTTCAGGGCTTCTGACATCTCAGGTCAGGCAGCTGAATTTGCAGCACTCTGCAGAAGTTGTCCCACGTTCTGTACCCAGAGTGCAGACTATAATGTTAACAGTGAAGTCACATGCCCTGTGTACAGAAATTCTAGTACTTGGAATTGTAATTGTAGCCTCCTGTGACCCCAGAATTTAAGGTTTCCCAGAAGAGCCAGCTTAACCCTATAGAATACATCACCAAGGTTGTCTTTTCCTCTGGGATGCGGAAGACCAGAGAACATTCTCGTTGGTTCAAAAAATTGATAAGACTTACTAGAAATGTTTAAAACCTTCCAGAAATTACAGCTTGTTCCCTTTATGTTGTGTGAGGCAGATCACACAAATTGTGTAGCTTGCCTGATACAACACGACAGATTGAAGTCTGAGTCCATTTATTTGCAGTGAACATTGCCTGTGTGTATGTTTGACATACTCAGAAGTCTCTTTATTGCTATACTCTGGCACGTATTTTTCATCAAGTATAGGCATTCGGAAGTCCATCTGAAGACAAGCCATTAAAACTAAGCTGGCCCTGCAGCAGTCAGCCCCAAACTTCCTGATTCTCATTGCAAGCGTCTGCTTGGTGGATGAGAGGGAAGGGACAGTGCCACCTGGTTGGTAAATGCTAGCTCCCGCCCCCATCATCTGTGCTTCTGTGGATGGAGAGTGGGCACCACTGGGGTGACCATTTGTGCCTAGTGCCTGCAACCTTTGGTGTATGTACATGCATGCTAAGTTGCTGCAGTTGTGTCCAGCTCTTTGCGACCCTATGGACCATAGCCTGCCAGGCTCCTCTGTCCATGGGATTTTCCAGGCAAGAATACTAGAGGGGTTGCCATGCCCTCCTCCAGGGGATCTTTCCAACCCAGGGATCAAACCCATATCTCTTGAGTCTCCTGCATTGGCAGGTGAGTTCTTTACCACAAGTACCACCTGGGAAGCCCTAACCTTTGGTGTAAATCAAATCAATAATAAAGACTACCATCACATCAAAGCCAGTGTTCTGTATCTCATTTCAAAGCCATCCTGCACAACCTTAAATTCTACCTGTGCTATTCTATATCTCCTGATTTCATCCATACTTTCCTTCCCTTGGTTCATGACACGTTTGACCCCTCAGACCCTCTGAGCAGGGACCAGATCTAACTTTTGGCTCTGCTCCAACATCTAATGATTTGGTGGGGCTCAGGGAATCCCCAGTGACATCACAGTAGAACCCAGACACCTCGTATCAAACATACACACCACTGCCAGAAATACCAAAGCAGAAGGGAGGGATTTTTTTCTTAGTCAAGGAGAGTCTTTTCTCCAAAGTCATGCCGCCATTTATCAACACCATCTTGAGAGCAGGGCTGTAAGGAAAGCCCGGAGGAGACACTCAGCCTTTGGCTCAAATCGCTCCTACTCTCCTGTTTCTATAAGGTCTGGTGAATGACTTTACCCCTCCCAGTTACCGCAGCCACTTCTGCATGATATGCAGAGCGAGAGCAGCATAATTAATGATGTGTAAGACTACGACTGTGAACTAGGATCTCACAAATCAAGCCCAATGGAAACATAACCTGGAGAATCGGTTAACTTGGAATTGAGCCCTTGTCTGTTGGGAGTTTATTGCCCCTGCTCCGTGTGGCCCTTCCCGTCATGGAGTGAGATGGGCCCTGACTAGCCTTGGGGACCAGGCTTCTCGCTGCTTACAGGAATCTGGAACAGTTGAACATTGGCAGCCAGTCTGATCTCACACCAAGTATGTTAGGTCAACAGAGAGTCCTCTTAAACTCTTGAAATCAGACTCCTTTAGGCAGGCTGTTGCCCTCACAACTCCCCGTTCTCCACACCCAGACCCTCTGTACCTTGTTACCCCTGTGTCTGTGTGTCATGTCTGAAAAGAATCTTGGAGAATGGGTTACAGCCCTTAGCTATTCTCCCTTCTCCCATCCCTGACTAAGGAAGATACCAGAAATGTGAGATGGATGCTTACTGTGCTGGTCGCTCCTGTCCTTCGTCCCATCCACTCTGCCATCTGGGAGGATTCTCAGGAAGTAGCCCCCGTTGCTGCAATAGAGGAGCTTGGGCTTCTTGTAATTGCCTAGAGGCAGGTTAAACTTCTCAGTCAGGGCCCTGAAGGTTGTGGTTTCTCCTTCAGCCATGGCTCAGCAGCTGCTGGTTGTGGCTGTTTCAAGGCTGTAAGAAATTAAACAACCCTGTAGGATGTTCTTCCAGCGAAGGTGCTGTGTGCACTTTCAAGAAGGCAAGGAGAGCCTCAGGGCACTGGCTTCTGGGTGGGCGGAAACCACAGACTGCCCAGGTGCTGCCCACAGTAAACAAGCCTGCGCAGTGGCCAGTGGTTAAGGAATGATGGTCCCCGGCAGGGGAGGGATTTTCAGTCATTTCCCACTTCCCAATTGGACACAGCTCTGGACCAGGCTGTGCGTTTTTTGGAATATCAAATTTGATCATTTTGGTGGATGGAAAAAAAAATAGTGTTTTGGTCCCTCCTTCTGATCCACACACATCCTCAAATTAAACACCAAAGTTGCACTAAAATAACACTCAGGGTCTGGCTGAAACCCACAAAAGCCAAGAGGCCGGCACCAAGGTTGTGCCCTCCACCCTCCCACTGTTTTGCGCAGGTGCTGAGGCCTGTGTACAGAGATAGCCCAGGGAGCCTGGGCACGCGAGACCCATGGGGGAAGGGGTGGGGTGGGCTGGGGTGGGGTGGAGTGTTTCCGAACTAGCCAACAGTTAATGTGTAAAGGAAAATTATGGGTTTGCTGGTGGGAACGGAACCAGAAGTGGAGAAGTAGGCACGTGGAGGTGTTAGGTGGGGTTTTTAAAGGGCCATCACTGTGCCAAAGGAAATTTTATGGGGTGGAGTATTTTGAAGGTTCTGCTGGCTGTCGCCTGCATCCACAGCTTCCTGTACATCCTCAGATCACACAGGGAAGACAGTAGTCTATCCCTGGTACAAAGACTACCTTCACCCTAACTACTTCCTAATGAGAAGTCTTATGACACAGAAACCATTGTATGACCTTCTATGACCCTCTAATGCTATGTATACCCACTATACACAATTTATATTATCAGAAATGCATATATGTAGAAATGGATTAGTGAACCCACTATACACAAATTTAGATTATCAGTGTACAGATGGATTAGTGGACCCACTCTACACAAGTTTGTATTATCAGTGTACAAACGCATCAGTGGCCCTCTACGAACTAAAAAGCAAAGCTGATAAACTTTAGTATTTTAAAATATCTCCTTGCTCCACCATTTAGAAGACTGGATCAGTGCTTACTACAAGGACTGCACAAGAAAGAGGTGAAGAAGAGACCAGAAAACCACAGTGGGAATTTCATCTTATAAGAGTGAGTAGATGCCAATTGTACACATTGATTACCAAGCAGCCTTATAATACTAGTGATCATCAGCATCATTGTTAACATATTATGGGCTAGAAGTTAACTTATGTCATTGAGGCAGACGCTGATATTATCCTCAATTTTTTTATAAGGTGAAACCAAAGCTTATAGCTGCTCATGGCCTGTCTCAACAGCTAGTAAGTGAGCCTCTAAAGGGGTCTGTTGAAAGAAAGCCCCAACTTGCCCTTCATTACCATGACAGTATTAAGTGACTTCAGTGATAGCACAGTGTTATTAGCAGAAGTGGGGGTTTTACTCATAGCGTGGCACGTACTTCTGCCCCCATGACCTAATCATTCATTGTTACTCATCTGTAACCCAGGTATTGGCTGTCACCACCAACAGCCTCCACTTTTGCCCCCATGCATGTTGTCATTCCCTGGAGAACCCATGTCACCAGGTGTTAGGAGCCCTGTGAACTTAACAGAAGGCCAGCCAGTCTACTACATCCCTCACACTCCCCTTCCAGCTGTCCAGCCGTCCCTGGAGTGGCTTCAGGGAGCTGCTCGCATAGAAGGTAATTGCAACAGAAATCAAGACAGCAATTTGGATGATTTGTCCTGGTGACTTTGGAATTAGAGTTCATGTTAGAAACCTCCACATGTTCCTCTGCTCCAGGCATTTTAATGTGTCTGGTACATCTCTTCCAATCTGCAGCCACATGGGCTATGGTTTGAAGTCCCTCCAAGGATCCTCAGAGTTTTGCATACACCATGTAAACTATCTTTAAAGTCAGATCACCTCCAAATGTCTCCTTCACATAAGGCAAAACTCTGTCTGATCCTTTTCACATAGTACAATAACAGATGGAAAATTAATTTCATATACATCAGTTCCACAGGGCAGATGGCAGAGTTCATGCATTCCCTTCACAAAACCTCACTCTCTTTTCCAAAACTCTCTTTATCCACAAGGCTCTGAGTCTCTGTGCCTACCTCTGTCTCTGTACTCAGCCCTGTTTCCTCCCAACCTCTCAATGTCCCTCTCCCTCCTCTTCCCCATTACACACAATTCTGGAATCCCCTCTGATGTAAAGCAATTCAGTGTTTCCAAACATGGGCATTTTCACCCATCACCTGTCATCAGCATAGAACACTGACCAGATCCTTGTTCCTTAAATTACAGCTAAGAGATAATCCATACTTTTTGTTCTATCAGTCTTCTTTTCAAGCACCTAGTACTTAATTAGATACAGGAGACAATAACTATATACTAGTGGTGGCCATTTCACTATACAAATAGTCATTTGTATTCTCCATCTTAGGCAGAATTTTGTTTCTTGCTGTCCCTGGATTTTCTCAAAGGGAGGTCCCCATGAGCCCTGATCATGTAGCAGTTGCTGTGGTGAGGATGGCCTCCGTTCTAGATCTGGCACCCATTAGGAGTCTCCATTAAGTTGGTTTTTAAGTGTTGCATGTGAATTTGGCTCTACTCATTTACATTGTTGCTTCCATCCCATTGGGATGAAGGGGACAGTTCAGTTCAGTTCAGTCGCTCAGTCGTATCCGACTCTTTGCGACCCCATGAATCACAGCATGCCAGGCCTCCCTGTCCATCACCATCTCCCAGAGTTCACTCAGACTCACGTCCATCGAGTCCGTGATGCCATCCAGTCATCTCATCCTGGGTTGTCCCCTTCTCCTCCTGCCCTCAATCTCTCCCAGCATCAGAGTTTTTTCCAATGAGTCAACTCTTCGCACAAGGTGGCCAAAGTACTGGAGCTTCAGCTTTAGCATCATTCCTTCCAAAGAAATCCCAGGGTTGATCTCCTTCAGAATGGACTGGTTAGATCTCCTTGCAGTCAAGGGACCCTCAAAAGTCTGGCCAAGGCTGGAGGCCTCAGTTCTGGCCAAGATTTCTACTTATGCTCTAACATTCATGTATGTGTTAAGCCATGAAGCCTGGGCTTTATCACTGCAACTCTACCCAGATAGGGCCTCTGCCAGAGGCCAGGCACCCCTTCCCTCTGGTTTGCATTGCAGCCTGGGGTTATACAACCCCCCGCCTCTGCTCTGTGCCTGCTCCACCCACTAAGAGGTGCAGTGACAGTGTGGCTGCATTGACTTAAGATTGCTCCCATCACCCTTCAGTTCAAATCCATACCTGAAATCTGAAGGTGATTTGCTGATCCCTGAAAATAAGCCTTGAGTTCAATGTGAATTTGGTAGGCTGTGACAGTGGCATATATGAATCAGCTGTAAAACATACAAAAATGAAATATTTTTTTTGATGAAGGAAACTCCAGAGGCATGAAATGCCCCTCCTCTTTTTGCTTTGTTTAGAGTTTACTTGTATTTTTAGTAGTGGTTGGTCCAAAGTTCCTTGCCAATCTAGTAAGTGTTAAAGGGACAGGCATGAAGAAAGTATATGATGCGATAAAACCGTTAGGCAGCAGCCTTCCCAGACCCTTGGGGATTTTCACAAATTGCTCTAATAAATGAATCCATTAACTATGTGAAATCAGGCATAGAGCATAATGGAAATTTATAAGCCCTGCTCCTGCTTACTATAATCTTTTTGTTGGCTGTCAGGGAAGGGAGTTATCTCTGTGTATGTTGGGAGATGGAAAAGACCAAGCCCAGTGGTCTTTTGTCATGTGCTTGGCCCAGCTCTCTGGGATTTGGGGCCCTGGGGAGATTTTCTCGACTTAACAGTGACAACCAAAGTGAGAACACCAAGCCTATTGGAACATTCATATTAAGTCTGACATATTTTGTTAGCTGTAGTCTCTGGAAGAGAATCTGAGCTCTGACTCATGAATAGGATGTTAAGTATATGCTCTTACCCGGGAATACAACAGTCACTTTTCAGTGTGAGAGAGTAAGGAACACTGTACAGCTCTAACTATGCTCAAATTGTCTCTGGGAGCCTGGGCGAGTCATTAACTTCTTCCAAGATGTTTCCTCTAATAATCCCCACCCTGCTGCCTACGTCAGATTTAACCCTTCAATTGTCTGAAGGGTTAAATGAGCACAGTGTTCATAACACTACTTAGAAAGTTTACAAGTGTGACCTGACCTCTAGGAGAGAGGGCTAGGTGGTTATGTTGAACTGGTTGGAGCCTAATGTGTTCTAGGTCAGTTGCAACTGAATGCTTAATTTAAAATAATTTTTTCAGAGGCGGCCCTAAGATGGCCGAGGAGTAGGACGGGGAGACCACTTTCTTGCCCACAAATTCATCAAAAGAACGTCTGAACGCTGAGTAAATTCCACAAAACTATTTCTGAATGCCGGCAGAGGACATCAGGCATCCAGAAAAGCAGCCCATTGTCTTCAAAAGGAGGTAGGAAAAAATATAAAAGATAAAAAGAGAGACAAAAGAGGTAGGGATGGAGATATGTCCCAGGAAGGGAGTCTTAAAAAAGAGAGAAGTTTCCAAACATCAGGAAGCACTCTCACTCGAGTCTGTGGTGAGCCTTGGAACCTCAGAGGGCAACATAACCGGGAGGAAAAATAAATAAATAATTAAAACCCACAGATTATGTGCCCAATGTAACTCCCAGCGGAGAAGCAGTGCAGACGCCTGCATCCACCACTAGCAAGCGGGGGGCTGGGCAGGGAGGTGCAGGCTGCATTGCTTAGAGTAAGGACCAGGCCTGAATGCCCTAAGGGCAATCTGAGGGAACTAACTTGAGATAGCAAACCAGACTGTGGGATAGCTACCCCGCAAAAAGCCCTAACTTAAGACACCGCCAGGCCTGCTCACAGAACAAAGGACTGACTAGAGCTAGCCGGCCTCGGACCAGCCCATTCCCCCTCCGGAGACAGGAAGTCGAGGGCAGCCAGAGCCAGAAGGGGGCTATCACGGCCCTAGAGAGGCATCATCTACCAAACTGCAAGCAGGCTTCATTGCTAACCAAGACTTCTTGAGATTCTGGATGGTCAACATCTGCCTGAGAAGGTGCGCTGGTTGTACACTCAGAAAATCGAGCAGCAGGGACGGAGGAGGCAATAAGTCTCAGCAACCGCGCTTGCCAAACACTTGGTCACCTGAGCTGCTCGGACCTGAGCTGCTCGGACCTGGAAAGGGCACAAAACGCAGGCCCAACCGAATCTGTGCCTTTGAGGAGTACCCAAGTACCTGAAACTGAGCAGCTTAGACCTGGGAAGTGCATACAACCCAGGGCTGGCCTTAGACAGTTCCTGGCAGAGCAACCTAGAGCCTGAGCAGTGTAGACAGGGAAAGCACACATGTCGTGAGCGGGGCCAAACCCAGTGGGCCTGAAACACTGCGAGCACTCCCCACACACGCCAGTGATATTTGTTTGCAGTGTTCCTTCCTCCCCACAGCACGACTGAACAAGTGAGCCTTAAAAAGTGTCCACCACCACCCCCTTGTGTCAGGGCGGAAATTAGACACTGAAGAGACCAGCAAACAGAAGCTAAAACAGAGGGAACCGCCTTGGAAGTGACAGGTGCAATAGATTAAAACCCTGTAGTTAGCACCGATTACATAGGAAGGGGCCTATAGATCTTTAGAAGTATAAGCCAGATCAAGGAACTATCTGAAAATGAACTGACCCCACAGTGTCCATAACAACACCAGAGAAAGTCCTAGATATATTTTTACTATTATCATTCTTTAAAACAATAAAATTTTTTTTAAATTTTTAAGTCCTCTATTACTCCTTTAATTTTTATTTTATAACCTACTATTACTTTGCAAAAAAAGACCCTATTTTTTAAAGCAAACTTCATATATATGTATATATATATATATATTATAATTTTTGTGACTTTGTTTTTTTTTCTTTAATATTGTATTTTTGAGACTCCAACCTCTACTCTAGATTTTTAATCTTTGCTTTTTGGTACTTGTTACTTTGTACCTTTAAGAGCCCAATCTTCAGTACCCCTTTTTACTTGGGAGCAAGATTACTGGCTTGACTGCTCTCTCCCCCTTTGGACTCTCCTTTTCATCCACCAGGTCACCTCTATCTGCCCCCTCCCCCTTCTCTTCCTACCCAACTCTGTGAATCTCTGTGTGTTCCAGACTGTGGAGAACACTTAGGGAATTGATTACTGGCTGGATCTGTCTTTCTCCTTTTGACTCCCCCCTTTATCCTCCTGGCCACCTCTGTCTCCTTCCTCCCTCTTCTCTTCTCTGTATAACTACATGAACATCTCTGAGCGGTCCAGTTTGTGGACTGCACATACAGAAGTGATTACTGGCAGCTTGCTCTCTCCTCTTTTGATTCCCCCTCTTCTCCTCCTGGTCACCTCTGTCTTCCTCCTCCCTCTTCTCTTCTCCATGTAACTCTGTGAACCTCTCTGGGTGTCCCTCACTGTGGAGAAACTTTTCATCTTTAGCCAAAATGTTTTATCATTGGTGCTTTATAGATGGAGAAGTCTTGAGGCTACTGTAAGAATAAGACTGAAAACCAGAGGCAGGAGGCTGAAGTCCAAATCCTGAGAACACCAGAGAACTCCTGACTCCAGGGAACATTAAGCAATGGGAGCTCATCAAATGCCTCCATACCTACACTGAAACCAAGCACCACCAAGGGCCAACAAGTTCCAGAGCAAGACATACCACACAATTTCTCCAGCAACACAGGAACATAGCCCTGAGCTTCAATACACAGGCTGCCCAAAGTCACTCCAAACCCATTGACATCTCATAACTCATTACTGGACACTTCATTGCACTCCAGAGAGAAGAAATCCAGCTCCACCCACCAGAACACCAACACAAGCTTCCCTAACCAGGAAACCTTGACAAGCCACCTGTCCAACCCCACCCACACTGAGGAAACTACACAATAAAGAACTCCACAAACTGCCAGAATATGGAAAGGCCACCCGAAACACAGCAATGTAAACAAGATGAAGAGGCAGAGGAATACCCAGCAGGTAAAGGAGCAGGATCAGTTCAGTTCAGTTCAGTCACTCAGTCGTGTCCGACTCTTTGAGACCCCATGAATTGCAGCATGCCAGGCCTCCCTGTCCATCACCAACTCCCAGAGTTCACTCAGATTCACGTCCATCAAGTCAGTAATGCCATCCAGCCATCTCATCCTCTGTCGTCCCCTTCTCCTCCTGCCCCCAATCCCTTCCAACATCAGAGTCTTTTTCCAATGAGTAAACTCTTCGCATGAGGTGGCCAAAGTACTGGAGTTTCACCTTTAGCATCATTCCTTCCAAGGATATCCCAGGGTTGATCTCCTTCAGAATGGACTGGTTGGATCTCCTTGCAGTCCAAGGGACTCTCAAGAGTCATCTCCAACACCGCAGTTCAAAAGCATCAATTCTTTGGCACTCAGCCTTCTTCACAGTCCAACTCTCACATCCATACATGACTACTGGAAAAACCATAGCCTTGACTAGACGGCCTTTAGTCGGCAAATGCCCACTAAACCAAACAAGAGAGGAAGAATTAGGGAATCTAACTGATAAAGATTCCGAATAATGATAGTGAAAATGATCCAAAATCTTGAAAACAAAATGGAGTTACAGATAAATAGCCTGTAGACAAGGATTGAGAAGATGCAAGAAAGGTTTAACAAGGACCTAGAAGAAATAAAAAAGAGTCAATATATAATGAATAATGCAATAAATGAGATCAAAAAAACTCTGGAGGGAACCAACAGTAGAATAATGGAGGCAGAAGACAGGGTAAGTGAGGTAGAAGATAGAATGGTAGAAATAAATGAAACAGAGAGGAAAAAAGAAAAACAAAAGAAATGAGGACAATCTCAGAGACCTCCGGGACAATGTTAAATGCCCCAACATTCGAGTCATAGGAGTCCCAGAAGAAGAAGACAAAAAGAAAGACCATGAGAAAATACTTGAGGAGATAATAGTTGAAAACTTCCCTAAAATGGGGAAGGAAATAATCACCCAAGGTGAAACACCCCAAGACACATATTTATCAAATTAACAAAGATCAAACACAAAGAACAAATATTAAAAGCAGCAAGGGAAAAACAACAAATAACACACAAAGGGATTCCCATAAGGTTAATAGCTGATCTTTCAATAGAAACTCTTCAGGCCAGGAGGGAATGACAGGACATACTTAAAGTGATGAAAGAAAATAACCTACAGCCCAGATTCCTGTACCGAGCAAGGATCTCATTCAAATATGAAGGAGAAATCAAAAGCTTTACGGACAAGCAAAAGCTGAGAGAATTTAGCACCACCAAACCAACTCTCCAACAAATGCTAAAGGATCTTCTCTAGACAGGAAACACAGAAAGGATGTATAAACTTGAACCCAAAACAATAAAGTAAATGGCAACGGGATCATACTTATCAATAATTATTGTAAACATATATGGGTTGAATGCCCCAACCAAAAGACAAAGACTGGCTGAATGGATACAAAAACAAGACCCCTATATATGTTGTCTACAAGAG
Source organism: Capricornis sumatraensis (assembly GCF_032405125.1). Lineage (NCBI taxonomy): Eukaryota > Metazoa > Chordata > Mammalia > Artiodactyla > Bovidae > Capricornis > Capricornis sumatraensis. Next base: position 53,210,497 of record NC_091077.1, read on the forward strand.
ACCCACCTTGAAACAAGGGACACATACAGACTGAAAGTGAAGGGCTGAAAAAAGATATTCCATGCAAATAGAGAACAAAGGAAAGCAGGAGCAGCAATACTCATATCAATTAAAATAGACTTTAAAACAAAGGCTTTGAAAAGAGACAAAGAAGGACATTACATAACGATCAAAGGATCAATCCAAGAAGAAGATATAACAATTATAAATATATATGCACCCAACATAGGAGCAGTGCAATATGTAAGACAAATGCTAACAAGTATGAAAGGGGAAATTAACAATAACACAATAATAGTGGGAGACTTTAATACCCCACTCATATACAGAAGAACTGTACAAAAAAGATCTTCACGACCCAGATAATCACAATGGTGTGATCACTCATCTAGAGCCAGACATCCTGGAATGTGAAGTCAAGTGGGCCTTAGAAAGCATCACTATGAACAAAGCTAGTGGAGGTGATGGAATTCCAGTTGAGCTATTTCAAATCCTGAAAGATGAAGCTGTGAAAGTGCTGCACTCAATATGCCAGCAAATTTGGAAAACTCAGCAGTGGCCACAGGACTGGAAAAGGTCAGTTTTCATTCCAATCCCAAAGAAAGGCAATGCCAAAGAATGCTCAAACTACTGCACAATTGCACGCATGTCACATGCTAGTAAAGTAATGCTCAAAATTCTCCAAGCTAGGCTTCAGCAATATGTGAACTGTGAACTTCCTGATGTTCAAGCTGGATTTAGAAAAAGCAAAGGAACCAGAGATCAAATTGCCAACATCCGCTGGATCATGGAAAAAGCAAGAGAGTTCCAGAAAAACATCTATTTCTGCTTTATTGACTATGCCAAAGCCTTTGACTGTGTGGATCACAATAAACTCTGGAAAATTCTGAAGGAGATGGGAATACCAGACCATCTGACCTGCCTCTTGAGAAATCTGTATGCAGGTCAGGAAGCAACAGTTAGAACTGGACATGGAACAACAGATTGGTTCCAAATAGGAAAAGGAGTACGTCAAGGCTGTGTATTGTCACCCTGCTTATTTAACGTCTATGCAGAGTACATCATGAAAAATGCTGGACTGGAAGAAACACAAGCTGGAATAAAGATTGCCAGGAGAAATATCAATAACCTCAGATATGCAGATGATACCACCCTTATGGCAGAAAGTGAAGAGGAACTAAAAAGCCTCTTGATGAAAGTGAAAGAGGAGAGTGAAAAAGTTGGCTTAAAGCTCAACATTCAGAAAACGAAGATCATGGCATCCGGTCCCATCACTTCATGGGAAATAGATGGGGAAACAGTGGAAACAGTGTCAGACTTTATTTTTTGGGGCTCCAAAACCACTGCAGATGATGACTGCAGCCATGAAATTAAAAGACGCCTACTCCTTGGAAGAAAAGTTATGACCAACCTAGATAGCATATTCAAAAGCAGAGACATTACTTTGCTGACTAAGGTCCATCTAGTCAAGGCTATGGTTTTTCCTGTGGTCATGTATGGATGTGAGAGCTGGACTGTGAGGAAGGCTGAGTGCCGAAGAATTGATGCTTTTGAACTGTGGTGTTGGAGAAGACTGTTGAGAGTCCCTTGGACTGCAAGGAGATCCAACCAGTCCATTCTGAAGGAGATCAACCCTGGGATTTCTTTGGAAGGAATGATGCTAAAGGTGAAACTCCAGTACTTTGGCCACCTCATGCGAAGAGTTGACTCATTGGAAAAGACTCTGATGCTGGGGGGGATTGGGGGCAGGAGGAGAAGGGGACGACAGAAGATGAGATGGCTGGATGACATCACTGACTTGATGGACGTGAGTCTGAGTGAACTCCGAGAGTTGGTGATGGACAGGGAGGCCTGGCGTGCTGTGATTCATGGGGTCTCAAAAAGTCAGACACGACTGTGTGACTGATTTGAACTGAACTGATACCTATGGATAGGTCAACTAAACAGAAAATTAACAAGGAAACACAAACTTTAAATGATACAATAGACCAGTTAGAGTCTTTTGATATCTATAGGACATTTCACCCCAACATAATGAAGTTCAACTTTTTCTCAAGCGCACATGGAACCTTCTCCAAGATTGATTACATCCTGGGCCATAAATCTAGCCTTGGTAAATTCAAAAAAAAAGAAATCATTCCAAGCATCCTTTCTGACTACAGTGCAGTAAGATTAGATGTCAATTACAGGAGAAAAACTATTAAAAATTTCAACATATGGAGGCTGAACAACACACTGCTGAATAACCAACAAATCACAGAAATCAAAAAAGAAATAAAGAAATATGTATAGAAACGAATGAAAATGAAAACACAAAAACTCAAAACCCGTGGGACACTGTAAAAACAGTGCTAAGGGGAAGGTTCATAGCAATACAGGCATACCTCAAGAAACAAGAAAAAAGTCAAATAAATAACCTAACTCTACACCTAACGCAACTAGAAAAGGAAGAAGTGGAGAACCCCAGCGTTAGTTGAAGGAAAGAAATCTTAAAAATTAGGGCAGAAATAAATGCAAAAGAAACAAAAGAGATCTTAGCAAAAATCAACAAAGCCAGAAGCTGGTTCTTTGAGAGGATAACTAAAATTGACAAACCATTAGCCAGACTCATCAAGAAGCAAGGGGAGAAAAATCAAATCAATAAAGTTAGAAATGAAAATGGAGAGATCACAACAGACAACACAGAAATACAGAGGATCATAAGAAACTACTATCAGCAATTATATGCCAATAAAATGGACAACGTGGAAGAAATGGACAAATTCTTAGAAAGTACAACTTTCCAAAACAGAACCAGGAAGAAATAGAAAATCTTAACAGATCTATCACAAGCACGGAAATTGAAACTGTAATCAGAGATCTTCCAGCAAACAAAAGCCCAGGTCCAGAAGGCTTCAAAGCTGAATTCTACCAAAAATTTAGAGAAGAGCTAACACCGATCCTACTCAAACTCTTCCAGAAAATTGCAGAGGAACATAAACTTCCAAACTCATTCTATGAGGCCACCATTGCCCTAATACCAAAACCTGACAAAGATACCACAAAAAAAGACAACTGCAGGCCAATATCACTGATGAACATAGATGCAAAAATCCTCAACAAAATTCTAACAATCAGAATCCAACAGCACATTAAAAAGGTCATACATCATGACCAAGTGGGCTTTATCCCAGGGATGCAAGGATTCTTCAATATCCACAAATCAATCAATGTAATACACCACATTAACAAATTGAAAAATAAAAGCCATATGATTATCTCAATAGATGCAGAGAGAGCCTTTGACAAAATTCAACATCCATTTATGATAAAAAAAAACCCTCCAGAAAGCAGAAATAGAAGGAGTATACCTCAACATAATAAAAGCTATATATGACAAACCCACAGCAAACATTATCCTCAATGGTGAAAAATTGAAAGCATTTCCCCTAAAGTCAGGAACAAGACAAGGGTTCTCACTCTCACCACTACTATTCAACATAGTTTTGGAAGTTTTGGCCACAGTAATCAGAGCAGAAAAAGAAATAAAAGGAATCCAAGTTGGAAAAGAAGAAGTAAAACTCTCACTGTTTGCAGATGACATGATTCTCTACATAGAAAACCCTAAATATTCCACCAGAAAATTACTAGAGCTAATCAATGAATATAGTAAAGTTGCAGGATGTAAAATCAACACACAGAAATCCCTTGCATTCCTATACACTAATAATGTGAAAATAGAGAAATTAAGGAAACAATTCCATTTACCATTGCAATGAAAAGAATAAAATACTTAGGAATATATCTACCTAAAGAAACAAAATACCTATATGTAGAAAACTATAAAACACTGTTAAAAGAAATCAAAGAGAACACTAATAGATGGAGAAATATACCGTGTTCATGTATTGGAAGAGTCAATATAGTGAAAATGAGTATACTACCCAAAGCAATCTATAGATTCAATGCAATCCCTTTCAAGCTACCAGCGGTATTTTTCACAGAGCTAGAACAAGTAATTTCACAATTTGTATGGAAATAAAAAAAAAAATAGCCAAAGCAGTCTTGAGAAAGAAGAATGGAACCAGAGGAATCAACCTGCCTGACTTCAGGCTCTACTACAAAGCCACAGTCATCAAGACAGTATGGTACTGGCACAAAGACAGAAATATAGATCAATGGAATAAAATAGATAGCCCAGAGATAAATCCACACACCTATGGACAGCTTATCTTTGACAAAGGAGGCAAGAACATGCAGTGGAGAAAAGACAATCTCTTTAACAAGTGGTGCTGGGGGAACTGGTCAACCACTTGTAAAAGAATGAAACTAGAACACTTTCTAACACTATACACAAAAATAAACTCAAAATGGATTAAAGATCTACACATAAGACCAGAAACTATAAAACTCCTAGAGGAGACATAGGCAAACACTTTCTGACAAAAATCACAGCAGGATCCTCTATGACCCACCTCCCAGAATATTGGAAATAAAAGCAAAAATAAACAAATGGGACCTAATTAAAATTAAGTTTCTGCACAACAAAGGAAACTCTAAGCAAGGTGAAAAGACAGCCTTCAGAATGGGAGAAAATAATAGCAAATGAAGCAACTGACAAAGAATTAATCTCAAAAATACACAAGCAACTCCTGCAGCTCAATTCCAGAAAAATAAACGACCCAATCAAAAAATGGGCCAAAGAACTAAACAGACTTTTCTCCAAAGAAGACATACAGCTGTAACAAACACATGAAAAGATGCTCAACATCACACATTATCAGAGAAATGCAAATCAAAACCACAATGAGGTACCATTTCATGCCAGTCAGAATGGCTGCTATCCGAAAGTCTACAAGCAATAAATGGTGGAGAGAGTGTGGATAAAAGGGAACCCTCTTACACTGTTGGTGGGAATGCACACTAGTACAGCCACTATGGAGAACAGTGTGGAGATTCCTTAAAAAAAAAAACAACTGGAACTAGAACTGCCATACAAACCAGCAATCCCAGTGCTGGGCATACACACTGAGGAAACCAGAATTGAAAGAGACACATGTACACCAGTGTTCATCGCAGCACTGTTTATAATAGCCAGGACATGGAAGCAACCTAGATGTCCATCAGCAGACAAATGGATAAGAAAGCTGTGGTACATATACACAATGGATTATTACTCAGCCATTAAAAAGAATACATGTGAATCAGTTCTAATGAGGTGGATGAAACTGGAGCCTATTATACAAGTGAAGTAAGCCAGAAAGAAAAACACCAATACAGTATACTAAGGCATATATATGGAATTTAGAAAGATGGTAATGCTAACCCTATATGCGAGACAGCAAAAGAGACACAGATGTATAGAACAGTCTTTTGGACTCTGTGGGAAAGGGCAAGCGTGGGATCATTTGGGAGAATGGCATTGAAACGTGTATTATCATATGTGAAGCAAATCGCCAGTCCCATGATACAGGATGCTCGGGGCTGGTGCACTGGGATGACCCAGAGGGATGGTGTGGGGAGGGATGTGGGAGGGGGGTTCAGGATGAGGAATACATGTACACCCGTGATGGATTCATGTCAGTATATTGCAAAACCAATACAACATTGTAAAGTAATTAGCCTCCAATTAAAATTTAAAAACTTATATTATAAAATAATTTTTTCAGCTGGTATAGAAATAGAGTTTTTCTCCCCTCTAATATTTGGCAGAAATTAGCTAAGCCCTTCTTCCCTCATCATTCAAGCCTTAAACACAGTGGAAAAGGTGGAGGAGGCACAGGTAAGCCATGGTCATGTGAGAGAGAATCCAGGTCACTGTTTCAGACTCAAGTTTTCAGCTCACTGACAGTTATTTAAGGAATGTTCATGAGGCTTGCTGTTTTTAGAACACATTTGTGTTCAGTGTGGCCCTGGGCTAGGTCAGAAGGGAAGACATGGGTCTAAGAATCAAAGGAAGACAAACACTGATGTTTATTGTTTTTTAATTTTGTTTTTAATTTCTGTCACTGCTTCAGCAATGCAGAATACCCATGAAGGAGGATGTTTTGCAAAGTGTATTAAGCCATTGAAGGTAAGTACATAGGCATCTGTTAAGGTGATAATTGGGTATGTGTCCTCAAATTCAGTATATGTAAAACAGATCTCACCTTTGGCCTCAAAAGTACCCCATGTCCTTTCTCTAATCTCTTTGAATGGTGTGACTCAAAAGCCTGAACTCTTCCTTAGAGATACTCATTTACCTTAGATTTTGACAAGTCAAATATACATGTTAAAAGAAATAGAATGTATTCATTCCAACAAGCAACTGACAGGTATAAGGGAAAAGAAATGAATAAAACTGTACTTATCCCAAAGAATCTAGAAAAAAAGAGAAAACTAATAGAAACTTAAAAAAACACTGCTCATAATTAACTGGCAGAAATAAATTCAAATATGTTTATAATCACAATAAATGTAAATGGGCTAAATTTGCTAGTTGTTGGATTTTTTAAAAAAATCCATCTACACTGATTACAAGAGACACATTAAAAGCATGAGGACACAGAGGGGTTAAAAGAAAAAGGATGAAAAATAGACACCAAAAGTTAACAAAAATTTAAGTTAGTATAGCAGTATTAATATATTAATAATATAAAATAGGTCTATGGCAGAAGGAATGATCAGGGATAAAAGGGATCACTGCATAATGGTAACTGGGTCAATTCAACAGAGAGATGTAAAACTTCTAAGCCTGTGTATACTTAATGCTGCTGCTGCTGCTAAGTCGCTTCAGTCATGTCCGACTCTGTGCGACCCCATAGATGGCAGCCCACCAGGCTCCCCCGTCCCTGGGATTCTCCAGGCAAGAACACTGGAGTGGGTTGCCATTTCCTTCTCCGATGCATGAAGGTGAAAAGAGAAAGTGAAGTCGCTCAGTCATGTCTGACTCTTAGCGACCCCATGGACTGCAGCCTACCAGGCTCCTCTGTCCATGGGATTTTCCAGGCAAGAGTACTGGAGTGGAGTGCCATATACTTAATGATGTAGCCTCAAAAATGAAAATGGACAAATATATGAAGAGAAGTCGTTGACCAGTCCACAATGATGGTGACAGATTTTAGCACATTTTTATCATAAGTAATAGAGCAAATAGAGAAAAAAATACTACAGATGTGGAAGATAAAAATACAAAATTAACATGCTTAATTGAAGAAACCATATAAGAGAACCGTATACCCAACAATTAGTAAATACCATTTTTCTCATGGACACACAGAGCATTTACAAAAATTGACCATGTTCAAGGTCATAAAGTAAGACTCAACACAAATAGACTTTTGTTGAGACTATTCTTTGGTTAGAGTAGAAGTCACTGCCACCCATCCCACATGTGACAAATCCCTTTCAACTGTGCCTCTTCAATGTCTGCTAGCATCACCCTCCCTCTTGCATTTTCACTGTGCTCCTGAGAGCAAGTGTAACACCTTCTCTCACCTGGGCTTCTGAGACGGGCAGCAGTGGCCTCTCTTTTCCAGCACTGCTCTCTTCCAGTCCACTTTCTACCTTGCTGCCAGTGACCATTCTAACATATGAAAAGGAGCATTTCTCTCCTATTGAAGACCTTAGACTGTGTCCGCGGGTTCTCTGCTGCCGTCAGGATAAAACCCAAACCTATGACCTATGTCCTTTCCTCATCTGGTCCCCACCTAACCTTGTCACAATCAGCCAGCCACGTTCTCTCTCTCTCTCTCCCTTCTTCCACCCTTCCACTGTGGCCTGGCTAAGTCATACTCATCTTTCAAAAATTCATCTCAGATATTTCCTCCTCCAGAAAGCCTGTTTGGACATGTCCCCAGCCCTAACCTCCCACTTTTCCTCCATTCCACAGACACCAGTTTAGATTAGTTGATTCCCTAATGCTCCCATGGCAGCATTCCATTTAGTCTGTCATAGCACTAGGTGTAATTGCTGTACATATTCCCTACTTAAACCATTCATTATTTTCCAGTTGCTCTGGGATAAAGAGTAAGGCCAGAACAAGGATAGCAGGGTTCTGTGAGGACCAGCCCTGGCCTCTACCCCTGCTGATGCCCCTTCATGTTCTCTTTCTAAGCTTCTACTTTCTTGAAAACATGGATTCCCACCCACCTTAAGACCTTTACCTACGCTATTCCCTCTCTGTAGAGCACCGTTCTCTTCCTCCTCCCCTCTACCTTACTCACCTGGTTAACTCCTACTTTTTTTTCCAGTCTTAGTTCAGTTCTCATTTCCTCAAGCCTTGCCTGACTTCCATTAACTGGATTAGGTTCCTCTAGTTCTCCCAGGATCGTTTAACATTTCTTCAGAGCTCTTATTTCAGTTTTTAATTATACCTTCATTCTTATGCTTATTTAATTTCTGTCTCTTTGTGACTGAGCTGTCAGCTCCGTGATAGTGCACACCAATCTGTCTTGCTCACCATGGTAGCCTAGTACCTGGCAAAATGCCTGTTACTGAATGGGTATTCGATAAATATTTGTTGAAAGAGTGAATGAATATAATTTGACTATGTTTGCTTGACCGTCTCCTACATTAGTTTCCAAGGCCCTGGAACAGAAACTGTGCTTTTTCTTTCTAGACACAGAACTTAGCAAATGGCTGGACATAATCAGTGTTATGTGCATTTCTGTTGATTGAATACCAGGCCAGTCCCTTCTTGGGAGCCTCTCATGGAAACATATTATCAGGCCACCTAATTAGAAGGTGGTGTCCTAAAGGTGTTAACAGAGTAGCTAAGCCAAGAGCCTACATGTATTTTAATTTGGTTCAGATTAGGTCTGGAATATCCTATCCTATGTTAAAAGCAGGCCAAAACCTGGTTCTCATCTTGTAGAAGATACTTACTTACTACTTTGAAGAAAATGTTAAGGAAATTAAAGATCTTAAAGGAAGGGATCAGACCCTTTGGTCTCAAGTCTGACCTCTTTATCTCACCTAGAGAAAGTTGGTAGGGTCTGGGAAAAAGTTCCAGGTGTTGTTATTTCTGCCAGGGAGTGTCAGATTGGCAGGAACCCACTTCATACCCTCTGGTGAGGAGAGGGAGACAAGTGTGTTCTTCTCCCCTCTTTCCTGTTCTACTCTTGGTGTGTACCAGGTCTGCACCAGGACTGAGGAAGGAATGGAGCCATGACTCCCTGGTCTGGGCTATCACTTCTGCATGTTCCTCCTAAGCCAGATCTGTTCCATGAGCTGATATCTCATCTTCCAAAGTTAGCAGTAAACTATGGACATGGCCATGGGGTGGACTTGACAGTGGCATGTAGGAGATGGCTCCTACAAGTTTGTGAAAGCCAATTTATTAATTCATGAGTTTTGCTAGCCGGTTGTTGAACCATTAGTAACTTGTAAATTGGCCCCAGGGAGAGTATTTACACCACAGAAATTGGCAGATGCTGTAAGAAAAGACTTTCTCTCTCTCTATTCTTCCTTTCCCTCTTTCTCTCCCTGCCTTCCTTCCTTCCTTCCTTTTTTTCCTCTGACTGTCAAACTCAGGTTGGAGTTCTGGCTGGACACTCACTAGTGTGTGTCTTTTTTTTTTTTTTTTAACTCCTCATCTCCAGAATGAGGCCCCCATAGTAGCTGCTACTTCATGTAGTTCTGTAAGCCATAAATAATAATGCATCCAAAGCACTGAGCCCAGCACTTGAAAACTTATAAGCATTCAGTATATGTTAGCTTGATTACCAGCCTCCATGTATCTTATTATTTGGTTTTGCCAGTTATCTGTGCTATTAAAATTGAACAAAGTTGATTTTTAATGTTTACCGATATTTTAGCAATATTTGAAAATATTTTTTAAGTGATAGGGTAGAAATTTTTCATGTCACTGGCATGCGTTGATGCTCTTTTCTCATTTGGTTAGATGTTGGTTATAATATACTATGGGTTTGTGTGTGTTACTGTCCAGAATGATAGAAAATCTATATTTCAGTTGTCTTCATCTCCAATACTCTTTAATTTAGTATTCTTCTAATCCTTAAGAATCCCAAAGTCATTGAAGATAAACTATCCCCTGGCTTCCAGAATCAAATATTATGTGAGGGAGATCAAAATGTCATTTTGTTTTTTAAGATAACTTCTACTCTGCACCTGTCAAGGGCAGGATGCTGCAGGTGTTCTGAAAATTTGCAAAAGAAGGAAAAATAAAATAAAATTTTAAAAGGCCTGAAATCCCTAATCCATAATTCTGAAATTCAATTCAGTTCAGTTCAGTTGCTCAGTCGTGTCCAACTCTTTGAGACCCCATGAATTGCAGCACGCCAGGCCTCCCTGTCCATCACCAATTCCCAGAGTTTATCCAAACTCATGTCCATCGAGTCGGTGATGCCATCCAGCCGTCTTATCCTCTGTTGTCCCCTTCTCCTCCTGCCCCCAATCCCTCCCAGCATCAGGGTCTTTTCCAATGAGTCAACTCTTCACATGAGGTGGCCAAAGTATTGGAGTTTCAGCTTTAGCAGCAGTCCTTCCAGTGAACACCCAGGACTGATCTCCTTTAGGATGGACTGGTTGGATCTCCTTGCAGTCCAAGGGACTCTCAAGAGTCTTCTCCAACACCAAAAGACTCTGAAAACCGGAAGTCCTTTCATAATTCAAATGTGGCAAAACCTGACACAAACTGTCCTGAGACTTTTTAAAGTTTTTTTTTTTATTCCATTTTGTGTTAATATTTATATAATCTGGTGCAGAGTTACTAACATGCTTGATTTTAGGCTACTATGCCAGACACCTCTGGAATTGTTCCATCATATACAATATACACACCATACTACCTTTCTAAAATCTCCCAAATTCTGGATTTTGAAACATATCTAAGTCTTTTCAAAACAGGAATTCTGGACCTGTAGTAGAAATCATGTCTGCCTTTAAGGTATTCACAGTCTGGCCATACCAGACGTATGAAGTCATGAAGTTATGCTTCAGATAAGAGGGACATAGATGCTTAGACCAAGTGTAGCCAGCAGGAAGTGGGGACTGTTCATCTAATTGGGCTGTGTCACCCAATGGCTCAGTCCCAGCCTTAGGTCTTATACCCCTCAATGAAGAGTAGAAAATATGAGTAGACACGTACATTCCAAAGAATCTCCTCCAATATCCTTCATTCCTTCCCTTGATTCCCAAATTTAATTCTCTGCAGTCTGGCTTAACCATTCCCAAAACACTTCCCCCTTAGAGCATCATTTGTTTAGACATCAGGAATTCTTTTAAATGCTTAGAGAAAACGGCCTCTGTTCAAGAGGAAAAACAGTGCTCCCTGGCGCAGCTGTGTGCTCTGTGGGCCCCAGGTCTGTCTGGGCTTAATGGTACACCCCAGGCCAGAGCATCCAGCAGGCACTCAGCCATTCTGAAGACCTGCACACATCTTCAATGGAAACATCCTTCTTGCAGACTGACACTTTAAAGCCCCAGGGCCTCGAGCCAAATGCAAAGTGATTCTGCAGGGGCTCTAGCAACCCTTTCCACCCATCCTCTAGCCTCCTCTTACTGATGTGTCTCCACAAATCTTTTGAATCTGTTGTCCAAATTAACAGTCTCCAGGACCAGCCCAGCAAGGACATTCCTTTCTTGAAATCAACAGACCTTCCAGCTCATAGAAAGAGTCTGTTTGCTGAGTTGTTGGTTTTTTTTTTTTTTTCTTTTCTCCTGACCTAGAAAATTTGGCTTCTACAAACTCAGTCTTTTGAAGTATGTGTTTGTTATCTCTTTGGAAATGCTGAGGCCTTGCCCTACCATATGTTTCCCAATAGCCTACCCTGGACATACTCATAAATAATAAAATATGCCCATAAATAATAAAATAGTGACCTTTTCTTGAATATTTACTATGTACCAGGTACTGACTTAAATGCTTTGTATATATTATATTAATTAATCTTGAAGAACTTCCGTTAGGCAGGCATTGCTTTTATTTCTTTGTTTTAATGGTTAGGAGGTAAATGAATAGAGAAATATTTTCTAGCCATCAGCTATCCTAGCCAGTTTGATGTCCCTGAGTTTAATTAGCAGAACAGAGATGCTGCCCTGAACTGAACTCAAGGCATTCCTTGTTTGTCCCCTATTTTGCTTCTGAAGACCCTGAGACTCAGAGAGCTTAAGTAATTTGTCTTAAGGTCACACAGCTGCTGTTGCTGCTGCTAAGTCGCTTCAGTCATGCCCAATTCTGTGCGACCCCATAGATGGCAGCCCACCAGGTTCCCTCGTCAGGCAAGAAAACTGGAGTGGGTTGCCATTTCCTTCTCCAATGCATGGAAGTGAAAAGTGAAAGTGAAGTTGCTCAGCTGCATAAATGTGAAAACTGAGAGCTGAAGAAAGACTTTTCTGACTCCAGAGTCCATGATTTGAATTGCCAAAGAAACATGAGGAAGAGAATAAAATGCCTGTTGGATTAAGTGATCCTTAGCTTTTCGGGTTGTTTCACCCCACCAGCTACCATAGCTTGCAAAGGGCCCTGGCCTGTGTTCTGCTGAAGGTACTTTTTTCCTTGAATGAAGTCTTTGACGGGTTCTCCTTTGACACATAACTATCGTCTTCCCCAGCGGTATAGTGGCCCCCACCCGCACTTTCCTTATTGTCACTGTGATGCTCGCCCCAAATAACCCAACAATGGCTAAATCTTTCTTGGCTTTTGTCACTGCAGAGTCATTTGCCTTTACTTTTAAAGGGCTGGGGTGAGGTCTGAGGTCACTGGGCAGACTGAAAGATCTTCCTTCCTACTGTGTTGAAAAGGCCATGAAAAAGGGAGGCTCTCATAGACATTGCTTTTTATTTTCTGTTGGGTCTTTAACTACTTGCATGACCTGGCGAGTCATTTAATTTTTCTGATCCTTATTGGTAAAAGGAAGCTGTTAGGAGGACTGATCCTATTGTGGTGCCATGAGGACAGGAGAGAGTGAGGCCTGGGAAGGGCCTTACATGTAGTGAGTGAGTGCCATGAAAATGGAAGATATTATGACTGTTGTTAGTAAGAGTGTATGTTTTATCCTATGTGTTGATTATTTACTTTTTTACAACATTTAGGGTTTCACAAAGCATCTTACATGAGTAAGCTATCATCTGGGAGTGTCAGTTGCATAGACTGTACATTAGGTACTTAATAATCATTTCATATTTGCCCTTCCTGCTGTTATGTCAAATGGATAAAGGCCTCTCCTTTTCTCTGGCCAAGAGACCGGGGTGCAGAGAGGCTGAGTGAGTGACTTATCAAAGCAAACTTATAACTTAGCCAAGACTAAAACCCTCAGTCTCGAGATATCAGTTTATCTTGCTGCCTCCCCTCTGTGGGGCAACCTCGTTTCCAAGGGCCCCATGCTCACTTGAAACATTAAAAAATCAAAAAGACAAAACTCACATTTCTTCCAGACAGTGATTTCCAAATGTCTCTGGAAGAAGAGTTAGCATTCCTGGCAGGCGGTTTTGTGTTGCAAGGTGCTTGGATACGAAAGAGGAATGTAAACCCCATGGAACTCGTTTCACATGTCAGAGTCTATTCTGGATCTTGAAAGTGGGCCACAGAGGCCCCAGCTCTGCCCCAAAAGCTACATTCCTGTGGAGGCATCCAGCAGGAAGTGGGCGGGGAGCAGAGCCCAGGATTCACAGAGGGACCCAGTGGATGTCACAGCCAAAGGGCAGGAAGAAAAGAATCCCCTACCCCAGCACCAGCCTTCCAGAGCCTGGTCCCTGCTGAGCTTGCCTCAAGGCAGTGTGAAATTTGTTTCCTTTTGTGTTATTTCTTTTTAAGGACTTTGGCTATTTTTATACGTTCCTTTCACTTGCCTACTCTCTTTGATCCCACATGAAAAGTCCAAAAGGGACCAATGTCCAGTTTGCACTGTTTGCCCCGTTTCAGCACGTCTGATGGCTCTTTGGCCCTGTGACCCCATCACTGATGTTGCCCACACAGGTCTACACATAGCTCAGCAATTGGTGGGAACTGGGGGGACTTTATGGGAAGGGATGGAGCAAGAGAAAATCACCACCAAAAGCCCCAGGAAATGGCTGGTGTTTGATAAAGCTTGGAAGTAAGTTGAAATTTGTCTCTAAGAAACGCAACTAAGAGATAACTCTGCCCCTCATAGCTAGTGTCTCCAGGAACATGCACATTGCAACCAAGACACCATTTATCAGGAAAATCACAATGATAGCCCAGGACCAACAACCAGGGCAGTACACTCAGATGTTAAACATGGCCTCATAAGAGTTGTATTTAGTTCTGGCAGGTAGCTGGAAACATGCTTTGCTCTCATCCTTCCCACTCCACGTGGTTTCTGTCCTTGTTTATTTCTTTTTTCTAACTGACTTTTCAAAGTCACTAATATCCTCTACCATCCATTGCTCCCCTCTGATGTTTTAGAGATCAAAGCGCCATTACATTGGGTGGAGTGGTTTGAAAAATGGGGCACTTCTATTTTACTGGCCTTTGAAGGCAGATTAAGCAACAAGAAGTAAGGGGAAATGTCAGAGAGCCTTCTTACTTCTCTGGGCTGCCATCTTTTTGCACATAATTCCTCTTGACTTTCAAGGAGCCTACATTCCTTGGCTCCTTACCATTGTCAGGTTCAGGGGACTCCTCTGGAATTTGATAAATCTAGACATTTAGGTGGGACCATGAAGTGGGGCAGTCAGAAGGCTGAACATTTCCTAACATTTTCATGATATTGTATTCCTAAACCCTTGATGGTATGAATAATTTTTCTGTGGATTTGTTCATACAGCAGATAGATAAATAGATGGATGTTGCTTTTCATAACTGGCCTGCACTGGATCAAATCGTTAGGTTGTCAAGTTTCACATTCTGTAAGGAGCTTGGTTGATTAGATTTGCAAAAATTCTTCTTAACAGCATCTTCAACTGCATGACAGTTGGGAGCCTCCCTGAGTCTACTTATGTTGGGCCCACCCTGTCTAGGGGAGATCCTATTACTTCCCTATCCTCTATCTCAGACCCAAACATTTATGATAATTTATGATTTTATTTATGTATTTGCTTACACACAGACACACACACACACACACACACAGACACACACACACACACACACACAGACAAATGGAAGCCCCAGGAGGGCCCAGGTCAGGTTCCTTAGGCTTACATGATATTGTCAGTGCCTAGCTCTGTGCCTGATGCATAGTAATTACTCAATATGGGAGTGCATGAATTCAAGAAATATGTTCCCAGAAAAGTTGTTGGGAAGAAGTGTAAAGAAAACCAATTTATCAAAAATGCTTCCTATGGAAGAAGGTGATATTTAAGGTTAGTTTCCTTTTCCTTTGAATCCTTTTAAGCAAGGTAAATAGCATGTTAAAGAATAGTGTTTGACAGAGTTGGAACCACTTGCTATCCCTATAGGACTTTGAAGGAATTAGTGGAAGGCCCATCCCTTTTTCTTTCTCTTATTTTCCCTTCTATCTATTCATCCGTCTTTTCTTCCTGTATTTATTAAATGCCTGTCAAGTACAGATATATACCAGACATGGTAAAATAGGTAATAGTATATCTACCTAGTATATATTACTGTGAGGATTAAATGAGATAATTGTACTTAATTTCTTCTGGCAAAGCACCTAACATATTAAGAGCTTGATAAATGTTAGTTATTACCATTACCATCAGAATTATTTATGAAGCAACTATTTACACCCTTTGTCTCAGAGTTTCCACAATAAGGAAGGAAGGATACCATTGAAACCACCAGGGGCTTTCGATGATATGTCATTAATTCCCCTTCCATCATGTCTGTTTTAGAGCAGAGTTACATATGGCCTCTTATTTTACAGGTGGGGATGGTCAACTCGACATGACAAGAGTGAGGAACAGAATGTCAAATTTTTCAGTAAAGATAGGATCAGTGACTGATTTTCCCCTTTTGCCCCAGCTCCCCTAAATGGCTTAGCTCAGCACTTGTACTGAGCTCATCACTTGTACTCTTTTTAAAGAAGCTCGATATTTTGTTCATCATGGACTTTTCTGCATAAAATTTGATTTTTAAAAAGTCTTGCATTAAAATATCATTTCTTTTGATTTCTAAGTATATTTTGTGCCCAGTGTAAGTGCCTCCCTCATCCTACCCTGGTACCAGCCCTTTTAGCTGGTTGACCTCTCTGAGCGCTCATGATCAAGCCGTTCGACTCTAGTTAAGGGCTATCAGATTCACATTCTTGACACCCACTGCCAGTACCCAGCCCAGTTCACCACTGGCTCCTGTCTTGATGTCTAAAGTAGCCCCTCATTTGTTCTTGGTCTCCTCAGGTCAGTACTGTACACAGAGTCAGAAGATCTTTTAAAACCTATTTCAGGTGATCACTCCATGGCTTAAAACCTGCAATTTTCCATTTCCATGAAGTAAAACTCAAATCCTTAACCATGGTCTGAGACCCTGTGACCTGGCCTGACCTCCCATTCCTCTCTCCCTTTGCCCATCACTTTCCATCCACTCCGTTCCCTTGGATCCTCGAGTCCACGGTGGTCTCCACATGGCTGCCTTCATCACATGGTTCCCTCTCTCAGCAGTACCCTTCGCCACCTCTTTCTACCTTGCAAATGGCAGCTGAAGCGCCACCTCCTCAGAGGTCTTCCCTAAACTCTGGTCTAAGTTCTGCTGCCCTCTGCCTCTATTGTTCTCTTCTGTTGCCTCTTGTTCTTTCCCTTTTCAACACTTCTCATCATTTGTAATTTCATTGTATGTCCACCCATGAGTTTACTTGCTTTATATCTTTCTCTCTGACTCAACCGTAAGCTCCTGGAGGACAGAGCTGGGCTTATTCACCACCTTCTCCCCAGCCTCTAAACCATGCCTGGCACAGAGAAGTCACCCAGCCCTTTATTGAGTAAGTGAGGGAAGGAAGGGAATGAGTGGAGAAATCGGTCTTCAGCTTGCAAAGTCTTGATCTAAGGACTCTCCCACACACTGAGGAACTTTTATGTCCTATTCTATTCTCTGTCGTCATGAACTTTGCTCTTCTAAAGCAAGTGTTTTTCCCTTGGATTATTTTTATAGAAAAAAGGGAAGCAAATATAGAGATAATTATTGATTCTCACTCATCAAGTCGCTGCTCCCTATCACCAACATCCTTCTGAGAGCCTGCTGCAAAATTCTTGGGAACCACAGGAAATAAGTCCACTAACCACTTGAAATGCTCTTATAAAAATAGACTGGACTTGACCTTCTTCCTGTGGAAAAGCCTCTTTCTTCAGGGCAAATGTTACAGAGAAATTCTGTCTGCTCTTAAGAGCCTCCCTCTTCCATCATCCTTCCAGCAGGACTTATCTGGACAAGTGTGGAATCCTGTTCTGACCCTCTGCCTGGGTCACCATCTGAGCAAATTCTTCCCTTATTATTTTCATGCTGTTGTTTTTATATTGAAATGGTGAGATAAGCAGACAGAAGTCAAAGCCTGGGGGAGCTATTGGGATATTCTGCTGTGCACTGATACTCCCTGAGGAGTGGTGTTTCTCTCGCCAGAGGTCATCACCACTATGCCCGGGCTTCAGTACAGGGGTACACCTTCATCACTCTGACGTTATCTGCTTACTTTAAAATTTTATTACCAAAGTGCAGTTTTACTTCAGTTCAATGTCCTTGTGTAAAGGAGGCTTTATATGTCTAGTATAATTGCAAAAATATCCCATCAGTAGAATGCAGTGGTCAAGACAAATAAAATCAAAGGACGCAGTCACTGGCTTCTGCTTAGGTGCTGTTCTCTGCCTGCTCAGCTCTTTTGGTTATCAAGAGAGAGCGACAATTCTGCTGCTGCTGCTAAGTCACTTCAGTTGTGTCCGACTCTGTGCAACCACATAGATGGCAGCCCACCTGGCTCCCCCGCCCCTGGGATTCTCCAGGCAAGAACACTGGAGTGGGTTGCCATTGCCTTCTCCAATGCATGAAAGTGAAAAGTGAAAGTGAAGTCGCTCAGTCGTATCCAACTCTTAGTGACCCCATGGACTGCAGCCTACCAGGCTCCTCTGTCCATGGGATTCTCTAGGCAAGAGTTCTGGAGTGGGGTGCCATTGCCTTCTCCGGACAATTCTTCTAGGGGAGTTGAAAACAAAATTGTACCAAGATGACGCTTTCTGCTTCAACAGTGAAAATGATTGAAGGAGACTTTGAAGGGGACAGTGGTCTCCCTACAGTGGTCCTGAGAGATGTCATAGCACCACTCAGAGCTTCTCCTGTAGCAGCAGGGGCACATGCACCCTACTTGATGGAGCAAAGTGTTAGTACTTAGGCTTTATTGTTATACCAGTTCAACAAAGAAGCAGAGAATGCCAGTCAGTCCCCTTAGAAATCCTGAAATAGGAGGAGGTGATAGAAAAATTAGAAAATACAGATAAACAACAGAAAAAAGTTTTAAAAGATTGTTCATGATCCTGTCAGCCAGAGAGAACTCCTTTTAACATTTCCATTCATGGAAATGTAAGCATTTTACAAAGTGGAATCATATATGTGAATCATATATACAAATATCTCAGATTTCCTGCGACACAAAACTTGCTGCTTTGTTAATTTTCTGCATTGTTTGCCTAGTTTCTATTTTGTTACTATCTACTTTAATCTTTATTTTTTCCTATTACTGCTTACTTTTAGTTTACTTTCTCCTTTTATTTTTCAAAACCTTTTCCTGCAGAGTCTTGGATCATCAATTTTAAACCTTTTAAAATATTTTAATGTGAGCACTTAAAGGTAAAATTTCTAATAATTGTCTTGAGTTACCTCCCCAAATTTTTGTATGCTGGGTTTTGTATATCATTTAGCTTAAGCTATTTTGTAATTTCTTCTTTGATTTTTTTTTCTATATGTGTAGTTCAATTGAAAATATAGTTTTCCTAGATATGTTATCGTTATTGATATTTAATTTACCAGTGATCTTAGGATTTGCTCTCTATGGTTTCAGTTCTGTTAAATTGATTCAGACTTGGTCTAAAGAAAGTGGAATCACATGTATAATTTTTTTTTCATTGGTAAACATATATCTATGTACTCTCCACTTGTAATGGCTACATAGAATTATAGCATTTGGTTATAAGTACAAGCAACACTGTGTCAACTAAGCCTCTATCATTAGACATTTAGGTTGTGTACTCTCTGTCACTGTTATGAACAAAATTGCTCTAGGCAGCCTCACCCACCAGGCCTTTATGTCCTTAGGATGATTTATGGAAATAGAATTGTTAGGGAAAAGCATATACATTTTAAGTTTTTTCAAACTTTTCAGAATTTTCAAACTTTCAAAATTTTCAGAAAGTTTGTACCCTTTATGTGCTTAGGTTCCATTTATATTCCTTGACTTATTATCAGTATTTCCCTTCTTATTCCTGTCTGCTCTTCAAGGTAGAGAAATTAATTTGAAACCATCTGACCTGCTGACTGGTTTCCAAGTCCCCTCATAAACTGGGGCCCTTGCTCCTTTTGCCTCCACTTGCTCTGAGGGTGCCTGGCACCACTTGTGGGATCTTGCTGCACATGTTCCCAAGCCTGTGACCCAATGTAAAGGATGCTTTCCTAGCAGTGTGGGCCTGTAGAGCTTTCCAGAGTCCAGTGAGCCCTGGGCTCCTGGGGAGCAGATACCCCAGACCAGCACTGGCTCAGGCAACCTTGCAGGCATCCTTTGTCTCTTTGACACTTCAGGCCACTTCACTCCTTTGCTACACTGCCCTCATCTCTCAGTTCTGACAAACCACTCCTGACTTCTCTTCAAAGCTCACCTCCTCTATGGATCACGTTGTATTGATGACTGTTCAATCCAGCAATTCCAAGACCTCTCGTGATTTTATCCACTATTAATTTATAAATTTACAATGAATTCTTGCAAAGGGGCACCACACACACCTTATTAAATGTGGAGCTCTTATGTAGCGTGAAGCACAGTGTATTGAAGGCAGTCAGTAAACACTTATTGAAATAAGAACTCAGCATCTCCCAGACTAAGGCGTGGCTTGGCATAGCCAAATACAGAATGGCAGACAACTGGGAATTCTTGCTCACTGAGTATCCCAAGTACTGTCCTTGTGTCTAAATGTTTAAGTAAGAGACAGCCAAGGCACTGGGTAGAAACTCACTGAGATTCAGACCAGCAGGTGTAATTCCATAGTTGGTGTGTGATTCCAGGCCAGTGTCTTGTCCTCTCTGAGTCTGTTTCCTCTCCTGAATGGTACCTGCTTGTGAGGTTGTTGCAAAGATCCAACTTGATAAGAAGGTGTGAAGTGAATAGCACTTGTGCAGCATGTGACCAGCTCACCATGGATGACACCATTAATGTCCTTTGTATTTAGGGCATTTACTGAACGATACAGTCTCCCTCTGAGTTTAGCCTGTGGTCTCCCTTCTTTGTGCAGCAGAAACAGGCTGGGAAGGCCACTTGGTTTTCTCTAAAATCCCCTCACTTCATCCTTCCACAGAGGAGGGAAAACAGCTCCTTTGCTTTCAGGGTTTGCCTTTCATGACTCCTGAGATCCAGGGAACAGACTTAGCCAAGTGGTTAGCTAAAACAGGATAAGACTCATCCAGTGTCCCTAGGTTGATGGCTCATTGTTTCATGAAACTATATAGTTTGTACCTATTCTTTTGATTGTCTTATGCCTTTCCTGTTAATTATAATTAACCAGGGGCTGGCTATCTCAAGAGCACTTATGTGCTAACAGTTCAAATGGGAGATAGATTGCACAGTTAGGAAGACTTGGGTTTCAGTCTGGGTCTGCACTTACTTGCTGGGTGACTTTGGGCTAGTCATGTCATTGCCCATGCCTCGGTTTTCTCATCCATCAGTGGAAATAGTAATAGTAATACCTTCATAGGTTGGTTGAACATTAAATGAGATCATGCGTGTAAAGCACCTAGCACATTCTATGGTGCCAATACCTGTGAGTTACCATCATTTTCATGCTTAATTCCATCCCTGTCATCACTTTGCCTTTGCACCTGGCACAGGTCCTTGCCTACGAGGTCCCTTCAGTCAGTGTCAACTTAAGTGAATGAAATGAATAGAGTATGTGTCCCATTCCCCTTTCTGCCAGAAGGTGAAATCAATAATCTTCATTGTCCTACCAGTCTTAACTATAGCTTGTGGTGTTTTAGTATGAACAAGGTTGTCAGTATCCAGGAGCAGATGTGAGTCTCTTACCTGGACCCTGTGTTACTAAGCAAGCACAGGGCATGACATTGCCTTCACATCCTGAAAGTTATTCCTCAAGGTGGTGCCTCACTGCAGTGACGGTCCCCTCCCCAGGGGTCCTGATTCACTGGGCCTGGGTTGGGCCTGCAAGTTCAGCAGACCTCCCCTAGGGATTCCAGTGCACAGCAGGATGTGAGAACCACTAGTTTGGGATATCCTTTTTTTAATGCATCAAGAGAGAGGAAAGGAATTCAGCCTAGAAGGGCCAGCTTGGTTCTTTTTCTCTTTCTCATTTTAGCAAAGTCACTGAAATAACTCTAAATCTACTCACGTTGTTTTCTTTAAAAGCAGTGGCTCAGAGGACACTGACATTTTGATATGTTTATTTTTTCACTTTCTTTCCATTGCTCATATTTCCTTTGCTGAATTATTGTTTGTGCCTACTGGGGGTGGGGTTGGGGGGCAGAATAAGACAGAGGGTAAATGAGTGAGGTAAATGAGTGAGGGCTCCAGGTCCTTCTCAACCCTTTTGCTCTGAGAGGCTGGGATGGGAGGGAGGCCTTCCTTTCTCTGCTGTGGGAGCCACAGGCCACTAGCAGGCAATGTGTCTCAACTAGGTCTAGTTTGCTCTGAGGTTCTGGCTTGCTGATCATGGTAGAGCCTGATGGAAAGGCCCAGATTTCTCTGAACTGAGTCAGAAACCAGTTCTGAAGAATTAACTGGGGCCTCAGCACAATGTACAAGTAAGATTAAATCAGGCCTCCAGAGTGAGGGAGGTTGTGCAGCTTGGAATTGCAATGCAGTTCTGTTGTATTCTCATTTCTCTCTGCTTCTTAATTTATTTGGTAAAGTTCTCAATTGTTCAAAGATCTGAGTACTCATTCATTCACTTGACACATATTTAATGAACACCTACTATGCATCAGGGATGAGGAATGTAATGGAGAAGAAGGCAGATACAATGAGATCCTCTTGAACCTGGCATTCTAGTGAGGAAGACCTACCATAAAAGAAATTCCCAGTGAACTGAATGCTAGAGCAGCGAAGTCCAGGGCACCTTCCAAACTACATAATAGGTCTCTTAGAGAGCCTGGGAGATGGGAAGACTTCCTGGAAAGAAGGAGCATTTATATTCCTAGTGAACAAGGGGAAAAAAGCAGCAGGAAGAGTGTGTGCAAAGATCCTGAGCCCACAAAGGGCATGCTTCATTTAGGGAACTGAAACTAGTCCGCTATAGGTGAGGTGAGAAGGCTGTGGATGGGGAAGCTGGTGGGGCCAGGTCATGCAGGGCCCTGCAGGCCTTTGTCTAAAGACCACCAAACAATGCAGGGTGCAGGTTGGCATGATCAGATTTGCATTTCTAAAATGTCGCCCTGGCTGCTGAGTGGAAAAGTACTGAAGAAGAGTTCAGGGAAACTAGATGCACTGGTGAGAGGTGATAGGGACTCAGCAGGTAGACGTGGGTACAGGCCAGATGTGGTGTACATACTTCACAGCTACCCAGCCACTAGCCTTCTCTCAGAGGGACAGCAGCATCCAGCCAGCACATGGTATTATGAGATGAGCTAAAGTTGGAAAATCTGAAAAATCTCACCACCAGGCATATCAGGAAATGTCATTTCGACAGGAGATGGTGCTGCTGGGGAAATGTGAGCACACTGATCTTTAGGAGCAGATTGGGAAAGGATGCACCTTGGTGTCTTAATAAATGACACAAAATCCGGGGCTCCAGAAGGCCTTGCTACCTGACCTGCTGACTAGGACTCTTGTCCTTGCTTTTCGTCATTCTTCCCTGACTCACCAGGTCACTGGACGAGTCATCTATCCCTTGGCTATACGTGTATGAGCTCAGAGACCCGAGTTTCCGAATCATGCTACTAACTTTATAAAATCTACAAGATTGCATCAGCTTGGGGCAGGTCAGACAGCCTGGAGGGAACAGTGGCCCAGCTGGCTCTCTACATGACTCGCGGTCTTAGGATTCTTTGGGGCTTGGTGACACCAGAGGAAGTGTCTGGGGACACCTCCAGAGCACTTCAATCATTCACTCAGGAAATGGGTAAAGTCCTGGCCTCATCCTCAGATGGTGAAGAAAGTGGCAGAGTCTTTCCCCGGGGAGCTCATGTAACAGTCATTTCCTGAGGTGTAACTGATAGTCCACAGTGCCCCTCAGCTCTCCTGGTCTTGGTGTTGAATAGCGAAGCCCGAGAGTTCCCTGGCCTCGAATTCTTCAGTGACTTCTAACAGGGGTGACCATCTTTTGGTTCCAAGCTGGCAATCACCTCTGGGCCTTTGAACTTGTTTCCTTGTGGCCTGCACCTCTCTTTGCCAACATTGTCCACTGCCCACTGCCACGCAGGGTGTTCCTGCTTCTTTCTCAGCCATGCCCTCAGGTGTTCCTCAGACGAGCCTTCCCTGACCACTCGCCCCAGATCCAGGCCCACCCTCCCAGCGGATGTCCTTGCCCCTCTGTAGTTCACTAGCTGCTTACTGACTGTCCCTCCCATCAACTTTGCTCCATCAGGGCAGAGCCCTTGATTTTGTTGCTCAGCTGTTTAGCATCCTGCACGGACTAGCACATAATAGGTGAGTAATAGTGTTTGTTGGGAGAAGGCAATGGCACCCCACTCCAGTACTCTTGCCTGGAAAATCCCATGGATGGAGGAGCCTGGTGGGCTGCAGTCCATGGGGTCACTAAGAGTCAGACACGACTGAGCGACTTCACTTTCACTTTTCACTTTTGTGCATTGGAGAGGGAAATGGCAACCCACTCCAGTGTTCTTGCCTGGAGAATACCAGGGGCGGGGGAGCCTGGCGGGCTGCCATCTATGGGGTCACACAGAGTCAGACACGACTGAAGCAACTTAGCAGCAGCAGCAGCAGCAGTGTTTGTTGGAAAAAAGAGGGGTGGGAGAGAATGATGGTCTGGACATGTTGTGTATTGCATCAGTTTTCCTGAAAAGTCACATGCTACACGTAGAAGACCCCTTGTGAATCAAAGCCTGAGAAACTACTAATTTGCCACTTGCTGTACTGAACCGAGATATTAGTATTTTTAATAGATTAAGTCAATCAAAACTTCATCCTATACGTTTTCTGAAACCATTGATCCCATCCCACAAAAACTAACCCAGTCAGCCAGGAAGATGAAGAGACTGTGGGAAGAGATGAGGTTGAGTCAGTCTGTTATTATTCATTACTTCATTCCAACTTTATGCAATGATTTCTCGGCCACTGAGGATACAGCACAGTCCCTGCTTTCATTGTCTGTTCTTATTCCTATGGGGGAGATAGTAAGTTTGTAAAAAGTGAACAATCAAATGAGAACATCTTTCAGTGCTAATTCCTGTATCTCCCTGTTGAAATCGCACAGCAGATGGCTGGAGGTGGCGAGGGCACTGGTAGATGGAGGGTGGTTGGGGTGTCTCTGAGGAACTGACACTGAGCTGAGACCTTGGGGGTGGGCAGAAGTTCAGTGCGTGGGCCCAGGGATGTGTGCATAGCCATGTGTCCTAATCTGGAGGAGACTGTGTGATCCTCCTGGGTAAGGAACTGGCACATTTCGGGAAAGCAGTGTCAGGATGCTAAGCCTTCTTGCAGTAGTTAGCCCAGTCTAGGCAAGGGACGCAAAATAATTGAGCCGTTGGGGGCCATAGGAATTCATGTCATCTTTTAAAGGACAGATGCGTCTCAGAAGGGCAGTGCTGCCTCCTTCCTGACCCTTCCCAATCTGCACCAAGCCGAAATTGATTGTTTCCTGCCTCGGCATCCTGCACCTAGTTGGCTGGAGCTGTCTGTGGCAGTTACTGCGTTCTACCCTGCAATTAGAGCTATTTGCATCCTTCAGTTGGTCTCCTCGTGAATTTTCACCTCCTCAAGGCAGGGATTGGATCCTAGGGACTCCTTTCCTTCATAGATACATGCTTTTGGCTTGCATCTAATAGATGCTTGGTGATATATGTTGGCATTTATTAAATCGAGTACCTGAAATTTCTGACTAATACTTTGGAACCATACATGTTTTAAAAGAGTTTGATTTGGGGAATGGGAATGATAATATGGGTCATGTGGGAGACTCACACCTGGATGGTTCTAGTGGGGACCATTCAGTGCCTCAAGGCTTTGCAGTCAGGGTGGCTGGATAAGAAAAGAAAGCTGATGAAAGCACAAAAAGGGCTGGGGCTGTGAGGACTAACTGCCTATTGATAAAAAGCTATTGAAAATCACCTTGCTGTGCCACACTTGTGTGTGTTTGCTCTGAGGGTATGCTGATTGGCTTGTTGGTTGATTTGGAGTTTGGGGTTTCATGTCTTCTTGTGTTCTCTTTATCATTTCCTTCTTTGAGTGGGTTTATTTTCTATATGTACAGAATGCATTGTCCTGAATAATCTAGATATAGGCAGTTTTGTGCAGCTTTGTTATAATTGGTATTTTTGAAGTTGAACCAGTGTTCAATCTGGAATTCAGATCAAATAGAAAGTTAGTATCACTACTGAGGCTTTCCAGGTGACTCAGTGGTAAAGAACAGACCTGCCAATGCAGGGGGATTCAGGTTCAGTCCCTGGGTCAGGAAGATCCCCTGAGGAAGGAAATGGCAACCCCCTCCAGTATTCTTGCCTGGAAGATTCCCTGGTCAGAGGAGCCTGGTGGGCTACAGTCCATCGGGTTGTAAAGAGTCGGACACGACTGAAGTGACTTAGCACACCACATAGCGCATTTTAAGTATCGAGTTCGCCAAAAATTTCCTTTGGGTTTTTATATAAGCTGCTATAGAAAAACCCGAATGAACCTTCGGGCCAACCCAATATTTCATAGATGTCATCTCATGGTTCCATGTAGGAGCTGAGGTGGCATAAACATTGTTATTCTCATTTTCACAGAGGAAAAATCAGATTTTGAGCAGTGAAGTAGCTCCTAGAGTTATGAGCTGTTTTAATATAAATTATCGTTTAGTTTTTTGTTTCCAAATGGAATAATGGAGCTTAAAAGTAGAAGGTGGCCCTGAAAATGATTACCTTTTAAAGTGGATACTTAAGTACTATTTAATTGTTTACTTTTGTAACTAGATATAAAATCTAATGACGCACAAGAAAATAAAGCAAAAAAAGCAAGAACAGAAAAGACCTCTGTCCCAGGAGGAGTGAGGTAGACTGCTGTTGTCAGAGGAGCCAGCTGACCTTTGGCCTGCTGGGCCATCAGTGTGGATGTCCTTGGCGGTGCCGTCACCTCAGTTCAGGATGAGGAGTGGTGGCTCAATAAGCAAAGGGTTACATGGAGATGCAAAGACAGGAGAGGGACCAGGTGCTTTCTTCCCTCTTGACTGTTACCTATTAACTAAAACCAAGTCCATTTTCCTTGTCCCCTTGGACTGGGAGCAAAGTGCTGATGGAGGCCTGAGGGGATAGTTTTGTGGGGTCTTTTAAGGGTCAGAAAACTCACATGAAGGCAGCTTTGTTTACATCAGCAAATCCAGCTGCAGCATGCAAGCCCTTGACCGGCCAGTGACTCCCAACACAAAACAGATGTCCGAGCTGCACAGAGTGAGCGCACGGGGCTCCTCCACTGGTAGAACTTTGTCTTGATGAGCTGGGAAAAGGGCAGGAGATGGGTGGCACTGGGTGTGCCAAGAGTTGACAACAGCAGCAAGCACATAGACCTGGCTTTGTGCTGGCTTGAACCACGTGGGCTCCAAGAGATGACGCTCAGAGGGGGCTGTAAAGGCCAAGCCGCATTCCTGCCTCAGAAGGCCCCATTATTGTGTATGCTGGACTGTGGGAGTTTGAATTGCCTGTGACTGGGACATGGGAAGAGATGGGGTTCCCTTGGCCAGAAAAGGGGAAGGGGGGTCAGAACCAGGATTCCACTTGGTGCTCAGTCCTAAAAGCTCCTCTTCTACTTTTTGTCTCTATAGCATGATCAACGTCATTTGTATGGTAGGTAGATTGTGCAATAAATCTCTCCTAATTAATAAATCGTTATCTGATTAGGTAATTATCTCAGGTAGTGCTTACCAACTAGAAATATTAAATAATGAAACCCCAAGTCCTCCTAAAAGAACCAGGCACATACATTAGATCCAGTGCACCCCAGGAGGCCCTCATGTCTTCTGTCCTTTGAACAAAGGACCTTGCATTCCAGATCATGTTCTACTCCGTTCACTGATATTCATTTAGTAGATTTACCAATTTGAATACTCTGATACAATTCTTCCTCAAGGAAAAAGGTGAAATCAAGGCAATAACAATTATTTAAGATATTAAGAACTATGATTTAAAAACATAATACCTATACATAGATATATATATGCAGTTTAAAGAGAGACTATAGATTATATACACACACAGACCCCGGAATAGGACCATAGCCATTATTAGGTGTCAAGGTTACAGATGATTTTTGTTTTCTTATTTATATTTTCCTATAGTTCCCTAGTTTTTTATAAGTAACATGTATTATTTGTATAAAGACATTTTTTATTCTAAAAATCCCATCAAATTGTTATATATACCTCTTGCTGCAACCTAGAGGTTAATATCCTGACTTACTGCTACAGGCACCAAACTAAAGTGTTCCTCTAGGAAATGAGTCTTTTTCCCCTCGGATAAAATTTGAAAATTTCTCAGTAGGGAGCAATAACTGACTTGAAGATTCAAAATGGTACCCATGAGAGAAGCAATAGCTGAGGAATGAAGCTTCCAACCTCTTAGCATAGAAAACAAAGTGTTTTCTTCTGTGATGACAGTTTTTCTTCATCGACGCTCACTTTGTTTTCTGTCAACACACTCTCGGTTATAGAGAAGTAAATCTACATTTGCATCTCAACTCCACAATTTGCTAACCATGGGACCTCAGCCAAGCCATTTATAATCTTTGTGCCTCTGTCTGCTGGTTTCTAAATAGGTTTCTAATGAGGATTAGATGAAGCAATGCATGTAAGTGCGTGATAGCACAAGCAATAAAGGCCAGTTATTGTCATGATCCCATTGGCTTGTCCCAGTCATCTTTTCTAACTATTTCACAGAGAATATTTTTCTGATTTAGCTGGTCTCTATAATCTATGTCAAGCATGTACTCAGAACTGTGACCTTCCAGAATGGCCCCAGGAACACCAAAAATTTTTTTTAAAAATCCAATATAGTTCCTACTTACCTGCTGGCAATAGGCTTATTTCCCCACAGAACCTCGAAGTCTCTGAGCAGCAAATTTAACTCACTCAGGAAACCGTGAGAGCCTGGCTGTGGCCCCAGTGCCTGCTCCCCTCAGTTAAGTCAGTGCTCCCTTTAAGCTGTTCCTTTTGGCTTTTCTGACTCAGTGTCTTAGGTCATCCTGAGACAGCCTTCTCCTCCCCACCTTCCCCACTTGTACCTGCTGTCCTGGACATTTGCCATCCTTTTTGACTGCCCACCATCTAAAGCCCAACATAAACACACAGGTCTTGATCTGGCTGGACCCTTCTTGCAGTGTGATTTGGGAGTACCAAACCTTCCCACTGATTCTGTGCAACTGTGGGTTCTCCATATTCTCTTTATGTTTATTGTCAAAGTCATTGGTTGCTTACAATTAAGGAGCTTAGCCAGCTCCTGCTTGTCCTACTTTGACATAAATCCTTCAGCTGTTAGTTCCCCAAACTCTCTGAGCTTCCTATGGCATACTGTTTATTTCATTCTGGTTGTGACATTTTATTGGAATTACCTTCTTATTCTCCCCTAGACTTAGCTCCCTGAAGACAAGAACTAAAGCCATCTAGATCACCGTAGCAATGTTCTATCATGGAGGAGAGTGCCTGGCACATAGTAGGCCCTCTGCAAATGTCAAATGAATAAACAAGCAACCACCTGGGAGGGGACCAGAACAACCACAGTAGTTCCACTTGGAGAATCAGTTACTTGCCAACTTTCTGATAACCTGGCACCGTTCCTAGCCTGATTCCAGGAGAAACCAGATTTCCTTTAGGCTTTGGCAGGGAAGAGGCTATTCCAGCAGCATCCTGAGTGGGCGGGTGAGATGTTGGCTGCATCTTAGAGTGGGTGAGTAATCCCCCAGGCAGCACTTAGCTTGCAACCCTGGCTTACATCACGGTCATCTCCTGAAGCTCCCAGCTTAAAATGGAAAGTGGCATTACTCATGGCGGAGAGCAGACAATAAAAAAACATTGAGGTGGGGCCCAACACAATGGAGTGAATATTCCCTGATGATGGATGAGAGCATCTCTGCTCTGAGGGCTCATGGCCCTGACAGACAGCTCAGTCATAGCAAGGCTTTTGAACTACACCTCCAAATTAGCTCATCACAGAACCTCACTCTTTGGGATGTTGGAAGACGTTGTGTTTCTCAGCCTGCATCAGGCCTGGGGAGAAGAAGTGCCCCTGAATCAATATCAGAAGGTGATAGCAAGCAGCAGTTATGAGTTGAGGCTTTGACATGTAACAGAGCTAAGCCTGAATCCTAGCTCTTCTAGTTGCTAACTCTGTGACCCCAAGTAAATTACTTAACCTCTCTACTTTTTATGTCCTTCAGCTGTAAAATGGGTTGAATAATAGTACCAACTACAATCTTGAGAAAAGTTAAGTCAGAGAATTTATATAAAATCCTTACCACAATGCCTGGCTTGCAAGCAACACTCAGTAGATGATGACTGAGGTTGTGCTTTTACCATCTTCCTTCAGCAGCTCCATACTTCTCCACCCTTTATATTTTTTCCCCTTTTAATCTCTCTCAGCCTTCATACCCTTCCTCCTCCCAGCAGTCCTCCTTAACCTCTCACACCCTTCTGAGTTGACACCACCACCCAGCATCCCTACATGCTCACTCCTCTCCATTTCCAGCTCATCTTTCTCTCACTTTCTCGGTGTCTGTCAGCTTGTGTCCCCAGATCCAATGTCCAGCCCATCATGGTCTCTTCTCCACTTCAGAATCCATGACTTGGCACTTGGTGAAGCGAAAGACACTGAAATAAATCAGTCTGGCTTTAGTGACACCTCATGGACAGATTGGGCCTAAGGTCATAAAATGGTCAGAGCGCAGTGCCCATTCCAGCGCCCCGGCATGCTGAACGTGTACCCACAGAATGTACAGTGGACCAAAGTCCCGTCTTATCAAAGCTGGGCATGGCACAGCAGTGGTGATGATCACAAAGGCAGTATTTCTCTCAGGAAAGATCATATACCAGCTTTTCTATTAATAGCCTTCTTTAGGAAGTTCTGAATTAGATTCCATTT
This sequence comes from Capricornis sumatraensis, assembly GCF_032405125.1. Lineage (NCBI taxonomy): Eukaryota > Metazoa > Chordata > Mammalia > Artiodactyla > Bovidae > Capricornis > Capricornis sumatraensis. Next base: position 53,240,816 of record NC_091077.1, read on the forward strand.
TTTTTTAAGGGGCACACTTTTGGCCTAAGCAGGTTACATGCATCACTGTTGAGAGATACATGAGTATCTCTCAAGTGATATACATGAGCTGAGACTCTTAGCATTGCACTAGATAGTTCCTTACCAATGGTCTGAGGAGTCCACAAACATCAGTTCCTCCATGGTTAAGAAAACTTCCCACTTTTGATCTCCAATGACTAGATTAACCACAGGCTGTCCTCCCAGGATGTGTCCTGATCATTATTTATTCAACACATTGAGTGAATAGCTTTTTATGTTCTAGGAACATTGTGAATACCATGGCAGTGTTACAAGGAGACACAAATCCCGCAACTAATGGAGATTCAGGGAAGATATATGTATCTTTTTCAGATTCTTTCCCACTACAGGTTATCATGGGATATTATATGTAGTTCCCTGAGCTATACAGTAGGATCTTGTTCTTTTATCTATTTTCAGTGTAGTAGTATGTATCCATTAATATCAAGCTCCTAATTTATCCACCCCAGCATTTCCCCTTTAGTACCCGTAAGATTTTCTGTGTCTTTGAGTCTTGAGAAACAGTACACTTTGAATTAAGGATGGCCCATATATAATGAGTTCATGGGGAAGGGATATGTCTGGAAAGATAATTTATAGCCAGATCTGTACTTGGATGTCTAGTGTTTATCTTAAAAAAGCTGAACTCAGGAATCCCCTGGCCGTCCAGTGGTTAGAACTCAGCACTTTCACTGCCGTGGCCTTGGTTCAGCCCCTGGTTGGGAAACTAAGATTCCACAGGCTGCTCAGTGCCAGGGAATAAGTAAATAAAGAAGACCAAAAAAAAAACAACCCTTAAGATTACAAAGAAAAACTCTTAAGATTACCTCGACAGAACAATTGGTTCCCCTCACCCAACCCCCCAGCTTTCTCAAGTATTTCAAATCTTCGTAAATGTCCCCAGTCATTGTTTCTCTCTTCTTCACCTACCCCGCTTCAGTTCATCAGCAAGCTCCGTATCCAAAATGTATCTTCAGTCTGACCTCTTCTATCTTCTCCAATATTGCCCCTATGTTCCAAGACATCATCGTTTCTTACCCACTTCCTTGTTCCATTTCTTGCCCTCATACAGCAGGTAGCTCAAGTCAGATCATATGCCCTTGCTTGCTGAAAGCCTCCGAGCAGCTTCCTGTTGCTGTATCTGTCCGTGGGAAGACCGTGTCCTACAGGCTCATGATTAGACCCAGGCTCTCCTCTCCTCTCCTCTCTTGCTTGTCCTGCTGCACCCGCACGACAGCGTCTCTTCTCTTCTGAACTCTCCAAGCATGGACTTGCTCCAGTATCTTTGTTTACTGGCCCCTCTGTCTGAAATGCTCCTCTTTGCTTAGACCTCTGTGTGTCCACCTCTTCATGGCTTATATCTCAGCCTGAATGGTACCTCTGCAGGTCATCCTCACTATCCTAACTAAAGTAGGCCCTTCTCAATTTTTCTCTATCTCAGAACTCCATTTTTCCTTTACAGCACTTATCTGAAATGCTCTTCAGTATTTTCTCTCTTATCACCATCACTTCTACTAACTTGCAAGCTCCATAAGACTTTGTCTTATTTACCACTGCCTCTTTAGTCCTTAGCACAATCCAGTCCAAGTAGGTACTCAGTAGTCACTCACAGAATGCAGATGCCTGGACCGCATGCCCAGAAAAATTCTGATTAGTCCTGGTTAGGAGTTAAAGAGAAGTTAAATTGTTTGAGGTGCTTTCTTTTTTTTTTTTTCTATATGCATATTTTTAGCCATGTTATATCTAGTACAGTTCCCAGGTGGTCCTGATTTTTAGATAGTTAAGAATCCTTGACTTAGGGAATAGAAATCTCTGTAGCATCTTTTACTCACAATGGGGTCTTTGGACTGGTATCCATCAGATACTTGTTAGAAATTCAGATTGTCAGGCTCCACCCCCACCTTAGAGAACCAGAATCTGCACTGTAAGAAGATGTCCCAGCTGACTTGTATGCATATTAAATTTGAGAAGCACCAACCTAGCAGAAATACGGAATTCCTGAAGAGTAAGAACCTTGAATTTGGCAGGTTGAGTTTGCTTTGTTTGCAGGACAGTGAAATCGGTATGTCTCCCAGACAGCTGGAAATGTGGTTCTGAAGTCATGGAAAGAGAACCCCAAAGGAAATTAACATCTTCACCAAAATGCTTATTAAGGGTCAGAGTGCAGGCTGTAGTGAGGTCATGAGTGGAGAGAAGAAGACAGAGTTGGTGGACCACAGGGGCAGGCCCAGTAAGGGTACAAGAAAAGGGGAGCTGAGATGAGGAAGTGGGGAAAGAGACTGATGGAGAATGATGGCTCAGGTGAGGGCAGGAGGCAAGGTTAGGAATGGAGTGATCCAAGCATCAGATTCTGCAGAAACATCAAGGAACATAGAAACTAAGAAATGGGCATGGAGTTCTGTCCCCAGAGGTGGGTGATAAGAGAAACCAAGCGCAGGGAGCGGAGGCTTGAGTCAGTGGTGAGCAGTTGGAAGCAGCGAGTCCACACCACCTGCCCAGGAAGGACTATGGTCTCACGAAGAGGAGAATTGTGGCTTGAAGCAGGAGGAATGGAGAGAAACTTTTCTCAAATGAGAGACCTGGGAATGCTGTCAAGAAGAAACCTTCAGAGAAGGGGACTGAGTAAATCAGAGATCAAAAGAGAATTTAATTGATGAGACTGGGTCCTGAAGCAGGTAGGAGGGAATCACATTAGACTCGTATGCTTGTTAACACATAAACTGACCTAGATGGGCATGAAATAAACAACAGGCCACCTTCAAGGAAGGAGACTGGGTGACTAGAGAGGCAGGGTGGCTTTCTTTTTTATTTAAGAAAAACAAAATAATAGTTAAAAAAAAAAAACAAACCTATGTGTGCTCTGCCCAGATTTAACAAATGTTAACATTTTCTCAAATTTACCTTAGATTTTTTATATATAAAAGAAAACATTAGAAAGTTGAAGTTCCTCCTGTTTTCCTTTTTCTTAACATTTTTGCCCTCTCTTCTCCAAGGGCAGGGGCAGATAGTTGGTGGAGAAAGGGTGTGCTTGGGGAGAGCTGGAGAATGACATTGATCAACAGCTCCCCTGTGCCAGGCACTGGGCTTGGGTTTGACATTTGAAGTAGGAGGGAGAGGGAGTCCACAGAGATTTATCAGGATGATGTGTGCGAAAGGTTCAAAAGGTCAGGAAAGGTGAGTATGGCAGTTAAAACCGTCTGTGAGCCTCAGTTTCTCCATCTGTAAAATGGTCATAGTAATACTACCTACCTCAAAGTTGAAGATCGAATGACTTGGGTGAATAACCTACTCAGAACTTGAGACTTCTTACATGGCTGTTAAATGATGACAGTGGTGGCAAGGAAGATGCTTACAACTGTGATTGTTCAACCCCCTTTATAATCAGTATATATATTTTATCAGTTCAGTTCAGTTCAGTCACTCAGTTGTGACCGACTCTGCGACCCCATGGATTGCAGCACGCCAAGCCTCCCTGTCCATCACCAACTCCTGGAGATTACTCAAACTCATGTCCATTGAGTTGGTGATGCCATCCAAACATCTCATCCTCTGTCGTCCCCTTCTCTTTTCACCTTCAATCTTTCCCAGCATCAGGGTCTTTTGAAATGAATGCATCAGATGGCCAAAGTATTGAAGCTTCAGCTTCAGCATCAGTCCTTCCAATGAATATTCAGAATTTCCTTTAGGATTGACTGGTTTGATCTCCTTAGAGTCCAAGGGATTCTCAAGAGTCTTCTCCAACACCACAGTTCAAAAGCATCATGTCATAAGGGGTAATGTGTTCATAATGATGATAAGCATGAAGGTTTAAGTACTTAGTTCCAGGCTCTCCATACCACCTCATCTAGTCCTTCCTGAACCCTAGGATGTAGGTATTATGAACCCTCCTTCTTCATTCAGATGAAGAAACTGAAGTCCAGGGAGGTTAAGTCATTGCTCAATGCCACAGATCCAGGAAAGGATTGGCCTGTTACTTGAACCCAGACATTCTGACTTCAGATATTAGTATTGGTAGTGCTGTAACCTCCCTGAAAAGTTAAGTGTTTGGCATGTAGTGAAAACATGCTCATGTTACCTCTTATTATTGTAAATATTTTTGGAGCAGAGCCATTTAAATGGTCAGGCTGCAGTTCTTTTCTAATGAGACATACAGAGCACTGAGATGTTTGGAAATTCCCTGGTGCCATGCTGCCAAGAGGTTACAGAACTGAAATGAAAAGCTGTGGGTACTGGAGGCTCCAGGCTGCTCTGAAGAGAGTGCTAATTGACTTGTAAGCTGAGCACTTACCAGATAGGTTATCCCATTCCACGCTAAGACAACCCATTTAGGAAACAGGTGCCCAGGAGCCTGGCCTTGCTCCCCCTACTCCCCAGAAGCTCCTTCCATGTTGCCCATCCCACACCACTTCTCCCCATCTGAGCCCAGGGAGCAGTGTCGGCAGACCAAGCAAATATCAGAGCACAGAAGCAGCCTGAGAGCCTGGGGTCTGGCCTCAGAGGCGAGCGCCTTGGCAGCCAGCTGCAGCCCCTCATCATCATCCTAGCCACAGTACATGCTGGTCCCTGCAGGGCGCCTCAGCATGGGCACACCTGCTCACTCCCTGTCCCCTCCACTTCCTTCTGCCCTGGATTTCCAGACAGAGTCCAAAATGGGTTCACATCAAATAAGATTTGTTTTCTTTCAGTGTAATTTTCCGTTTATAGACAGCCTTCTCGCAGGAGGCACTGTCCTCCTTCCTCTGTCTCGGTTTTTTTCTGGGTGTTTGGGGATAAACTCCTGGTGGTTGTTTTGGAGCCCTGTGGTCAGCAGTCCAGCCGGTCATTCATTCAGAGTGTCTCCAGAAAGCCTGCACTTACGCTTACAAGAGCTTATGCTGATTTCTGTGGCCTCTGAGCCATCTATGGAACTGTGCCCATGTAGCCAAGTGTTAAGAAATATCTGATGTCGGCCAGCAGGATCCTTATATGCAGGCTCATCCTAGTGAGATGATGTGGATGATAATTACAGCATTATAATAGCAGCCGATCCTCACAGACACTCCTCTAAGTGCTGAAAGGGATTCCCTTATTGCTGTGAGAGTAGGTGCTGTTTGGACCCCCTTTACAGAGGTGAGGAAATAAGCACCCAGAAGGAACAGTCCTGGCTGAACAGGGGGTGTATGGGATCCAGCCCTGCTGACCTCTCTGGCCCAGCCGCCCTACCACCCACCTCCGGCCCTGTGATCTAACCACACCAGCTTTGGTTTCATCCCTTGGATACACAGTGTGACCTCCCGCCACAGGTCCTTTGCACACGTTTTCCCTCTGCCAGGACCCCCGTTCCCTCTACTCCACAGCTAATTCACCCTGAACCATCTTTCACATCTCAACTGTGCCTTACTCAAGGATGTCCTACTCAACCTTCCCTGACCATATGTCCCATTAAAGCTCTCATGGTGCTGCCTGCCTCTCCTCCATGGTCCTGGTCAAAGTTTAAACTCTATTTTTATTTGTGCAATTTACCAGTCAGTGTCTGGCTCCCCCTCTAGACTGTGACTCCATGAGAGCAGAAGCTTGAAAGTGCTGCCTTGTATGTAATTCTACCACTGCACTTACCATGCTGAACTGAAATGATTTGTTTATTCATCTGTCTCACCCCTTGGTCGTCTGTGAGTTTCCTAAGGGCAATATCCAGGTCTTTTTTCTAACACAGAACTCAGCTCAATAACTACTTGGTGAATTGAATTGAATGACTGGGATTTAATTGAACAGTATAACTTGGGAAAGGGCACTTGAAAGCTCAGAACTTTTGATGGAGCAAGCCCCCAAATACTCTCAGAATCACCCCCTGTGGAAATCTGGAGTGATGTTTGAGAGAAGGTTAGTGTTTTTAAAAAGCCAGGTTCACTTATAATTTGGATAGCAAACTAGGAGAATCTATGACTTTCCTTAAGAAGCATCATATGACGGTTATAAATCCAAGAGAAGTGAAGACAAAATGGTGTCTGCCTGTCCGAGGTTCATCTGAAGTTTAGTAGAAGTCAGAGCATAAATAACAAGTGGAATCTCATGGAAGTTGTGCTGGGATTTGGCTCCTCAAGCCCTCAGCCTTGCGTCATTTCCTTATCTCTCCTGGATGACCTTGCCTGGCTCGCTTCCCAGTGTGGTTATTGCTGTCTTTGACTCCATAAATGTTGTGGTCTGGTTGCAAGGAAGCATTCCCATCTTTGGAGCTGATCCTTTCCACGACCTGATGCCCCTTAGTCTGGCAGATGGTCCCTAGGGATTACTTGAATGAGAATAAGAGAGGCAGAGAGGCAAAAGGGGCTTCCCTTTTGCCCAGAGGATGAGCAGGGCCAGGGGTAAGCTGCCCGTTAGAGGCTGGTGCTGTCCCAGCAGGGTTTATGAAGAAAGTGTCAGGTGACTGCGGGCTCTCGCATCCAGACAGGACCTGGCCTCAGCTCTACCCACCCCGGCTCCAAAGGAAACAGGCAGTTTTTCGGAAAAGCTGTTTTCATTCATCATGCCTCCTCCTTCCTATCAAAACAGATTATGAGCGTTTCTCTGGAGGATTGAACAGCACCCTTTAAGAAGTTAGAAGCCATTTCTGAGTTGAGAGGATTAACCTAGTTAAATTTAATAGTAGCGGCACATCATAGGTTAGCAGGTAATTTGAAAGAACACGATTGAGGCCCCAGTAACCCATTATGATGTGCATAGGTTTTCAACTGTTTTGCAATAACAATACCACCTGGTTATCACCTGTGAGGGATTAAAGTAACACTAGCCTCTTATCCCTGTGTGAATACCTCTGGCACAGAGCAGGTGCTCAGCAGTATTTGTTAAAGGAATAGAAGAAATATGAGGCTGATCTAAAGTTCTGAGAACTTTCTAAAATGGGACAAAAACCCACAGTTTTGAATAGACTTTCCCCAAATGCATTGGGTAATGGCACGTACAGCTGCTTGCTGTTCTCCTTGGGTTTCTAGATCTAGTTCCCACTCATTCAAAATTAGGAATGTATTCCTGACAGCCAACTTACAAGGAATCCCAAGGCTTAACTCAGATCTAAGGAGGGTAATTTTTTTTTTTTTTAAGTCACCAAGGAATCATTCTTAAAGAGGAGACAGAGTCCTGTGTAACCTGAAAATGTAGCACAAATATTGAAAAAGAACATCCTGGGGCTTCAGTGGCTAAGGCAGAGGAAACTCAAAGATGTGTTGAAGTTAGAATTGGAGCTGCTTTCCAAACTGAAAATCAGACTTGTCCTGTCTTTGGTGGGCTGGGCACAGGCTGGTGCAGAGGAGCCCAAGTCCAGAAGAGGGCGCTCCGAGCTAAGGGTGCTGACTGCAGCTGGGAACCCAGGGTCCTAGAAAGAGGCTGTTCATGCTTCATCTTTGTTTGTACTGCCTGTTTTTGTCTTCTCTGTAGAAATGAGAGAGGGTTTTCCCTCTTCTCTGCCAAAGAATGGTATTCCGAAAATATAATTAAGCTGATGATTTCACAGATTAAATACCAAATCCTAGGTGTAAAATTATGTTTAAAAAAATTTTTTAATAGCTTTCAACCTTTGGTCTCCCTGAAATCTGTGAACAAATTTCCCACATCATGGCTCTTCTAACTTATTTCAGTGGGCCCTTGGGAATCAATGGCATCCCACTCCAGTACTCTTGCCTGGAAAATCCCATGGACCAGGAGCCTGGTGGGCTGCACGCAGTCCATGGGGTCGCTAAGAGTCGGACACGACTGAGCGACTTCACTTTCCCTTTTCACTTTCATGCATTGGAAAAGGAAATGGCAACCCACTCCAGTGTTCTTTCCTGGAGAATCCCAGGGACAGGGGAGCCTGGTGGGATGCTGTCTATGGGGTCGCACAGAGTCGGACACAACTGAAGCAACTTAGCAGCAGCAGCAGCATGCATAAGTACCACCCTACCCACAGCATCTTGATTAAAAAGAAATCTGTACAGTCATAAGACTGGGATACATCAAAGTCTTGGTTTTAGTTGTATAAGCTTCCTTGGAAATATACCTTCTTCCCTGGCTTTTTCATCCCCAGGCCCTGAGGAGAAAGCAGACAAATCCAACAAGTCCTTCAAGGAGACATCACACTGTGTGCAGACTCTGGTAAGTCCAATGTGAAGAATTTGTCTTATGGAAGGATTCACCCCAGGACCCAGAGATCAATGTATAAAGTTCACAGAGGCACTGTTTCCCATAACAAGGACTGGGAAACCATGCTGCATCAATAACAGGATGATAAAGTCAATTATATAGTCAAGCAAATACCAGGCAGATATAAAAAGAGAGCGACATATGGGGGGGAAAAGCCCTAGAACAGTATGTGTGGAATTGTCCCATAACTGGTTTTCAAAATTATATATGTGTGTATAGATACATAGATAGCCACCTGAAGAAACGATTACCTTGGATTGTGGAATGGAGCTGGTGAAAGTATATTGGGCGTATTCTTCTAATTTAAAGGAAAAACAATAACACTTGTACAGACAGCCCTCTGGAAAGAGAGCAAGAATGCTGTGCTCTCAGCCTGTCGCTTCAACCCCAAACCTGCTTGATGTCTTCCACCTAAAGATTCGTTCCCACCCTCCCTGGGGCCCTCTAGCTCCCACCTCACTCTTAGCTTTCCCCGTGGCCAAGCTTCCCCCCACCAGTGTCACTGCCTCCAGCCCCTCTCAGTCACCCTCAGCCCTTTGGAGCCCTCCTTCTGCCGAAACTGCCTCTGGAAAAGCTCGCCCATGATGTTCTCCAAAACTGGGACTGCAGACTGGTGGCCCGTGAGCCAGAGGTGGCCTGAGGCTGTGTGGTTTGCCGGAGCTGTGTTTTGGTTGTAGTTGCTCTCAGTCGATCCGACGTGTACCAGTTGGGAGGTTGCACCTGGACCTGGCACTGTCCTCTCTTTAACCATCCGAAGATCTGACCCGCTGCACCCGCCGTCAGACCGAGGGGCAGCCTGACCCTGGGTCTCCGCTGCTCCCTCCTGTGGGTTCTCCTGCTCCCACCGCTGGTAGAGCTTTCCAGTCCCATTCGAAACCATTCTGTTCTGTCTGATTTCAACCATTGCTCTGGCTTTCCGGTCTTCCTTTTATTTCCTTTTTTTTTTTTAGCAGCTCTTCATGGCTTTGTCGTTTGGCCCTTCCTTGGATGTTCAGACCCCTCAGGGGTCTGCCCCCCCCCCCCCCCACCGTGTCTTCTCTCAACCATGTACCTGCTCTCCTCCTCTCCCAACATGCCCTTGTCTGCATCAGCTTCCGCCCGTGTCTCCAAAATCCCAGATTGCCTTTGCCTTAATGAATGACAGTGCGGTGGTTACAAAGTAACCCAAACTATAAACCTTGGTCATATTCCCTTTCCCTCGCTTCCCACAGGCATTTCCTAATGATTTGACCTAAGTATGCCTTACAACTTCATTCCTCTCCTTCCCTGCCATCAGTGTCTTGGGCCAGGATAGTGAAATCTTGATCCCAGTCTGAGGCGATTGCTTCTAATTTTTCTCTCTGTAGCTTATTCCTCTTACCTCACCCACAACACCTCCAGCCTTGTCCTTCCCAACCCCAAATCTGATCATGCCTCATGTATGCATGCACGCATGCTAAGTCACTTCAGTCATATCTGACTCTTTGCGGCCCTATGGACTGTGGCCCACCAGGCTCCTCTGTCCATGGGGATTGTCCAGGCAAGACTACTGGAGTGGGTTGTCATGCCGTCTTCCAGGGGATCTTCCCCATCCAGGGATCAAATCCAGGTCTCCTGTGCCTCCTGCATAGCATCCTTGCTCAAATACCCTTCCATATTCTTCACTGCCTGCAGGCCAAAGTCCAAACTTCTTAGTTTGGCATTCAAGGCTCTTTATGATCTAGTTCTAGCCTTTATTTGTTCAGGTAACAAACTGAGGACCGATGGTATGTCAGGCCTTGGAGGTACTTTGGTGAAAAAAGTAAGTCCTAGCAATCAGAGCAGAAAAAGAAATAAAAGGAATCCAAATTGGAAAAGAAGAAGTAAAACTCTCACTGTTTGCAGACGACATGATCCTCTACATGGAAAACCCTAAAGACTCCACCAGAAAATTACTAGAGCTCATCAATGAATATAGTAAAGTTGCAGGATATAAAATCAACACACAGAAATCCCTTGCATTCCTATACACTAATAATGAGAAAGTAGAAAAAGAAATTAAGGAAACAATTCCATTCACCATTGCAACGAAAAGAATAAAATACTTAGGAATATATCTACCCAAAGAAACTAAAGACCTATATATAGAAAACTATAAAACACTGTTGAAAGAAATCAAAGAGGACACTAATAGATGGAGAAATATACCATGTTCATGGATTGGAAGAATCAATATAGTGAAAATGAATATACTACCCAAAGCAATCTACAAATTCAATGCAATCCCTATCAAGCTACCAGCCATATTTTTCACAGAACTAGAACAAATAATTTCAAGATTTGTATGGAAATACAAAAAACCTCGAATTGCCAAAGCAATCTTGAAAAAGAAGAATGGAACTGGAGGAATCAACTTGCCTGACTTCAGGCTCTACTACAAAGCCACAGTCATCAAAACAGTATGGTACTGGCACAAAGACAGACATATAGATCAATGGAACAAAATAGAAAGCCCAGAGATAAACCCACACACATATGGACACCTTATCTTTGACAAAGGAGGCAAGAATATTCAGTGGAGTAAAGACAATCTCTTTAACAAGTGGTGCTGGGAAAACTGGTCAACCACTTGTAAAAGAATGAAACTAGGTCACTTTCTAACACCGCACACAAAAATAAACTCAAAATGGATTAAAGATCTAAATGTAAGACCAGAAACTATAAAACTCCTAGAGGAGAACATAGGCAAAACACTCTCAGACATAAATCACAGCAGGATCCTCTATGATCCACCTCCCAGAATTCTGGAAATAAAAGCAAAAATAAACAAATGGGATCTAATTAAAATTAAAAGCTTCTGCACAACAAAGGAAACTATAAGCAAGGTGAAAAGACAGCCTTCTGAATGGGAGAAAATAATAGCAAATGAAGCAACTGACAAACAACTAATCTCAAAAATATACAAGCAACTTATGCAGCTCAATTCCAGAAAAATAAATGACCCAATCAAAAAATGGGCCAAAGAACTAAATAGACATTTCTCCAAAGAAGACGTACAGATGGCTAACAAACACATGAAAAGATGCTCAACATCACTCATTATCAGAGAAATGCAAATCAAAACCACAATAAGGTACCACTTCACACCAGTCAGAATGGCTGCGATCCAAAAATCTGCAAGCAATAAATGCTGGAGAGGGTGTGGAGAAAAGGGAACCCTCCTACACTGTTGGTGGGAATGCAAACTAGTACAGCCACTATGGAGAACAGTGTGGAGATTCCTTAAAAAATTGCAAATAGAACTACCTTATGACCCAGCAATCCCACTGCTGGGCATACACACTGAGGAAACCAGAATTGAAAGAGACATGTGTACCCCAATGTTCATTGCAGCACTGTTTATAATAGCCAGGACATGGAAACAACCTAGATGTCCATCAGCAGATGAATGGATAAGAAAGCTGTGGTACATATACACAATGGAGTATTACTCAGCCGTTAAAAAGAATTCATTTGAATCAGTTCTGATGAGATGGATGAAACTGGAGCCGATTATACAGAGTGAAGTAACCCAGAAAGAAAAACACCAATACAGTATACTAACACATACATATGGAATTTAGAAAGATGGCAATGACGACCCTGTATGCAAGACAGGAAAAAAGACACAGCTGTGTATAACAGACTTTTGGACTCAGAGGGAGAGGGAGAGGGAGAGGGTGGGATGATTTTGGAGAATGGCATTCTATCATGTATTCTATCATGTAAGAATTGAATCGCCAGTCCATGTCTGACGCAGGATACAGCTTGCTTGGGGTTGGTGCATGGGGATGACCCACTGAGATGTTATGGGGAGGGAGGGGAGGGGGGTTCATGTTTGGGAACACATGTAAGAATTAAAGACTTTAAAATTAAAAAAAAAAAAAAATAAATAAAAAAAAAAAAAGTAAGTCCTTTTCCCTGTCTTTATGGGACCACATTTTACCTGGAACTTTACAGAGAACACTGCATGCATGCACACACACACACACACACCACACACACACACACACACACACACACACACACGTGATTTAAATGACAGAGAAAGAAAAATTCAATATCAGGAAACAAAGGCAGAGAATAAAGAGTAAATCCAACTTTAGGTTAGTCAGGCAAGACTCCCTGAGGAGGTGACATTTAAGCTGAGACCTGAAGGAGGAGAAGGTGCAGAGATTGGGGGGTAGCCCACCAGCAAAACCCCTCCTTCTCATGCCCACCTATCTTCACTCCTTTTTTAAAAAAACCTATTCTCTACTCCATGCATACTGAACCACCATCTCTACCTGTAGGCACTGTGCTGTGGGGGTGCCTCTGTCCCAACTGTGACCCTCTCAAAGGAGGAACTTTGTTGTTCATTTGGGCCTCTGGTGCGTTATACATACTAGGCTGAGATGAAAAAGTGGGATGAAATGCTGAGGTGAAAGGGAAAAGTACATAGATCGATGGTTGGATAGGTGAATGGGTAGATGGGTAGGCGGATGGGTGGGTGGATGGGCAGGTGGATGGGAACACACATGCTTTGAGCTGAGCTGGGGTTAGTGTCTTTTGGGTACAGTTACATAACCAACAAAGCTGAGGTCTCGGGTTTGCTGGAGGTGGTCTATGCTAGGAGAAGACATGCTGTTAAAGAGTGCTCACTCAGGTTCTCTACCAGTTTGTTCACTAGTCCACTTTGGTCACTTTTCTGGGCAATTTTTTTTTTTGCAAATATGAAACAATAACATTAACATTTTTACTTCAGTAAACAGCTCTTGCCTCAAATCTTAAGGGGAATTTTTAGATAGAAAAGTGAGAGACCATGTATCCAGTAGTACAGTCTTCAGCCTCTGCAGCTAAATCACTGTGCTTCAAATACTGATGCCAACACTTACCTATGAGACCCTAGGGGACCTCACCAAGCCCCCAATTTCTTTATAAAACACAACCACCAGTAGTCCTTACTTTCACAGTGTTGCTGGGAGGATTCGATGACGTGTTAGCACAGCACCTATAACAAAGGAAGGGCTCAAAAACTCAGAGGAGCCACTGTTCGAGAGGTGGTGTTTTCTCAGCCTGGCCCATCCTCATATCTCCAAAAGCTTCTAAAGGATATGAGCCAAACATGACAAAGGACGTGCACTTTGAGCTGATTTTCTGTTGTAGAGCAGAGTTGCCCAGACACTCCTAGACCCTACAGTGGACCCTCAGAAACAACTGCAGACAGAGCCACACTCAGGCTAAGGTTGGATTCCGACCATGTCCCGTGCCCACTGCCCATGCAGCCTGGCTCACTGCTGGGTGAATCAGCCCTCCAAGGCCCCAGGTGGCATGTCACCAGTTTTATCACACAATGTGACTGGAGCGTCTCTTCATTCGTCTGTCATCTGGGCTTCTTCCCAAGACCTCACGTGTTAGGTGGCTGAAAAGCAGCAACATCAGTCTCACCCAGAATAGGAATCCAAACAGCCCTCTTGGGTGATGCCCCAACCCAGAGAGCCCCCTGTCTTTGGCCACTCTACCTGCCCCTCTCCAAAGCATCAGCTAGCTGTAACGGGAGTGGATGTCATTCAGCCTCTTAACGGAAGTGTCAAGACCCTCACTCAGGGCTTTTGGGGCTAAAGGTCTCCATGTGGAGCCCTCTGCCTGCTCTTGAACTGCCCAACATGCCCTTCACGGCTCAAGCTGAGGCCCTGGTTTCACTCGGTTTAGCTGGGGCCCAGGGTGACTCCCTGGCTGAGTGGCTCTTGCTGGCCATGGCCTTTCTGGGTGTCTGCCTCCCAGCCTAGGAGGCCTGTCCCTGGTCCTGCTACAGATCACCATGCAGTGGCCTCTGGCCCTCATTTCAGCATCACTCAGGAACAGCTGCAAGTCTGGAGTCCAGGCTGCATCCACTTGCCAGGGGCTCAGGCCTGCCCACCCTCTCAACTCATTGGGATGTCATTAGAGCCACAGCTACCTCCAGCCCCTGCACACTCACAGGCAGATTGTCCTCAAGGCTGACCCCCAGCAGCAGGCGAGCAGCCCCCTACACAGTGGCAGAAGTTCTATGATTTGTCTGCCAGGTCTGGCCCTCCCTGTATTAAAAGGAAACTTAAGCAGTTTCACAAATCTTGGCAATTCTTCTGCGTTCCAATTTCCCTCCCTGGCTCTGGGTGCCAGGCCTCCTGACCCAGCCTCTGGGAAGTGAGGCTCCAAATGGAACATGGTTTAGAGGCAGCAGGATGGGGTAAGAGGGATCAAAATGCATTGCTTCGTTTTTGTAAAATATACGCCCTCATCCAGCCACTCCTCTTCCAGGCCGGCTGTGGCTCATGGAGCCAGCGTCCTTTAAGGCAGTTTTCTTTGCTACATTCTTAGTTGTGTTCATTCAGTGATATTATTGAGCACCTGTGACAGGCATGCATTGTTCTGGGACTCAAGTCAGTTGCTGTCTCACAAACATAATTTAGATACTCTCATCTCCATATGGAAAGATACTCAGGATCATTAACCTTCAGGGATGTGCAGATCAAAACCACAATGAGATGCCATTTACATCTACTAGGATAGCTGTAAGCAAAAGACAGATAATAACAGGTGTTGACAAAGATATGGGGAAATTGGAGCCCCTATACATTGTGGGTGGAAGTGTAAAATTGGTGAACCACATTGGAAAACAGTTGGACAGTTCCTCAAATGGTTGTCCAAGGGTTACCATATGACCCAACAAAACCACTCCTAAGGACATACCTAAGATAAGTGAAAACGTGTTCATGCAAAAACATATAATAATGTTCAGAGCAGCATTGTTTATAATAGCCAAGAAGTGGAAATAGCCCAAGTGTCCAACACATCATGAATGAATGGATAAATAAAATTTGGTGTATTCATACAATGGAGTATTACTGGACAATAAAAAGGAGTGAAGTGCTGAAAAAAATGAAGGGATGGAGCCAAAGGGAAAACAGCAGCCAGTTGTGGATGGGATTGGTGATAGAAGCAAGGTTCGATGCTATAAAGAGCAATATTGCATAGGAACCTGGAATGTTAGGTCCATGAATCAAGGCAAACTGGAAGTGGTCAAGCAGGAGATGGCAAGAGTAAAGCTGAAACTCCAATACTTTGGCTGCCTGATGCAAAGAGCTGACTCATTTGAAAAGACCCTGATGCTGGGAAAGATTGGGGGCAGGAGGAGAAGGGGACAACAGAGGATGAGATGGTTGGATGGCATCACCGACTTGATGGACATGGGTTTGGGTGGACTCCAGGAATTGATGAACAGGGAGGGCTGGCGTGCTGCAGTTCATGGGGTCGCAAAGAGTCGGACACGACTGAGTGACTGAACTGAACTGAACTGATAAAATGCTACAACATGGATGAATCTTGAAAACAATATGATAGTGAAAGACATTGGTCACAAATACCCATATAGCATCTGATTAGTTTATATAAAATGTCCAGAATTGGCAGGTTCATAGAATCAGGAAGTAGATTTCTGGTTGCCAGGGCCTGGGAGAGGAGGGATGGGGCAAAAACAGTCTAGTGAGTGTGGAGGTGTTAGCACGATGAAAACGCCCTGAGGTTAGATAGTGGCAATAGTTGCACTACTCTGTCAATATAATAAAATCTATTGAATTGTATGCTTTATATGGGTGAATTGTATGTTATATAAATTAAATCTCAATAAAGTGGTTAAAAAAATGTCTTCATCTCATTCTCTAACTGACTCTCCCTTTCCTAGTTGCTTAGCCCTCCTAGGACAAGCATGAATTCAAGACCTTCTCCAGCACGCTTATTAGAGTCCAGTACTTGGTGACTAGACTTCAAACTGTCCTTTTCCACTAGAAGTGAAGCTTCAGGGACTTCTCTGGTGACCTGGTGCCTGAGACTCCACGCTTCCATTTAAGGGATCCAGGTTCGATCCATGGTTGGGGAACTGGACTCCAAATACCACAACCAAGAGTCCTCATGCCACATCTAAAGATCCCACATGCTACAGCTAAAGATTCCACAAGCTGCAACGAAGATGGAAGAAGATCTGGTATGCCAGAATTAAGACCCAGTGCAGCCAGATAAGTAATAAACATTTATTAAGAAAAAAAGGTGACGCTTCAGGATAGCAGGGACCACAGTAGGGGAAGGAGAGGGTGGGGCAAGCCGAGAGAGTAGCATGGAAACACATATATTACCATGTACAAAGTAGATAGCTAACGGGGAGTTGCTGTGTAACACAGGGGGCTCAGCCCAGTGCTCTGACAGCCTGGAGGAGTGGGGTGGGGTAGGGGATGGTCAGGAGGGAGAGGACGAATATATACTTATGGTTGATTCATGTTCTCGTATGGCAGAAGCCAACACAATGTTGTAAAGCAATTATCTTCCAATTAAAAATTTAAAAAAAAGAGATCAGAGACTCTTGTTTTATTCATACCCCCCATGCTTAACATAGGTTCTGGCACATGGTAGGGTCCCACAGAGATGTGTCAAATGAACAGATGCTTCATGGTGCTCATATCCGAAATGGAGGCAGAAGCCCAGCAGTGGCTGTGAGTCATTCATTCCCTCAGCACATATTCACTGTGTCCTCATGACCCTTGGATGGAGTACATGTACAAAGCAGACAAGTCTTTACTCTGGAGGGACTCTGAGCAAAGGAAACCTGTCCTGAGCAGGGTTAACGCATTGATCAAACACTGAAAATAAATAATAACGAACCTTCAGTAAAAATTTACATAGATGGAAAGTGGAAATTATGTTAAAGGGGGCTTTGTGGGAAGTTAGACTGAGTTGAGACAGCCGTGCAGTAAAGAAGAGAGATTCTGAAGGATAGAGGCAGAGTGAGAAGAAGCTTAATCAGGAAAAAAGAAAGAAAATGGGCATTTTTCAGTACAATTATTCTGCCAGTTAGGAGGTGTGTCCACCTGGTGATTTTAATTTCTCCCTGAAGTGGGGAGTAGTATTCAGAAAGTGGAAAGTGCCAAGTACCCTCCTTCATCTCCTGTGTTGGGAAAGCTCTGAGAAGAGACGTGCAGGGAAAGAGTGACTCAGTGGCCAGGAGAGGAGGGAACCAGGGTGTTTCAAAGAGATGGTGGAGATTTCATTAAAGCGCGACTGCCTCCTTCACTTTGGAAAATTGTGGGAAGGACAGCCGAGAGGTCAGGACACCAGGCGATCAGATACACAGTAACACAGGCTGGGAAACCAAGAGGCCAGCTTTTAGCTGCATAGCCCATGGCAGGTGATGGAGGTCCCAGCAAGAAAAATTAAGGAACCTTGGCCAGTTGGCTTTGTCCACACATATAACCATCTCACTCCGTGTCTCTTTTCTCTATGTTTTCATTTGGACACGCAGGGATTCTAGAAAGCCTTAAATGAAAAGGAGGTATGAAACAGGGCTAGGAAGTGATTAATATGTGAATAAGGCTCTTGAACAAGGCAGGATTAGGCCGAAGAGTTAAGACACTTGGGAAGATGGAAGGAGGCAAGGAAGACGTGGGAAGAATAAAGTTCAGGGTCAAAGATGATGCTGCCAAATCTGGTACAGATCACCAGCTGGAGTTTGGGAAAAAGGAGATGTGGGTCAGAGAAAGACCCAGGACTGAGGAGGCTTATGAGCTCAGAGACGAAAGGGCAGAGCTGAAAGGTCTTCCTGAATGGGTCACCTGAGCTGGCAACCAGAGGCTGATGCAGCCCCAGAGTTCAGAGGAGCTTGAAACTCGGAGTGAGTCCAGGCACAGATGAGCCTGTGAAGAGCAATGAAGCGAAGTTTTCTTTTCTCCTGAAGAGTGCCGCTGTTGTGTTTTTGGTTTGCTTCGCGGGCTGCCCACCAGAAGGAACAAATGACAAAGAAGGCCCATCTGCCTCAGAGGCAGTGTGGCCTGCTGGTTAGGCACAGGCGTTGTGGGCACAGGAGGTTGCTGAGCAGCCTTCTGGGCTCCAAGGCTCCGTGGTGCTGGGTCACTGACCGTGGCACAGGCTCTGCTGCTCTAAGTGGTGTGTCCCCTCCCTGACAGTGGGGGTGATAAAGGGCTTTTGTTGGCTTGAGATAAAATAGCCTAGGCAAGGCTTTTAGTGCATCGTGGCACTTAGAACCTTTTCTCAAGCCTCAGATGCGGTTTTCCTTTGGTATTTTAACATCTCTGATACTAGGATATGCAGCATTGATTTCTTAGTGGTACATAAAATACAATTTATGGTGCCTTAGATTTGATCTGGGAGAAGGCAACAGCACCCCACTCCAGTACTCTTGCCTGGAAAATCCCATGGATGCAGGAGCCTGGTGGGCTGCAGTCCATGGGGTCCCTAGGAGTCGGACACAACTGAACAACTTCACTTTCCCTTTTCACTTTCATGCATTGGAGAAGGAATGGTGACCCACTCCAGTGTTCTTGCCTGGAGAATCCCAGGGACGGAGGAGCCTGGCGGGCTGCCGTCTATGGGGTCGCACAGAGTCGGACACGACTGAAACGACTTAGCAGCAGCAGATTTGATCTGGAAGTAGACAGCCGGTAAGTGGCAGTGGAGGTGTTTTGTGTCATTCTCCCTGGACCAATCTCATGGCTCTGTCCACATCTTGGGGTCCCTTCTTCTCTCTGGACTGATTGAGCCTTTTCCCTGGGAGACAGTTAGGCTTCCCTTGTAGCTCACCTCAGTGAAGAATCTGCCTGCAATGCAGGAGACATGGGTTCGATTCCTGGGTTGGGAAGATCCCCTGGAGAAGGAAATGGCAACCCACTCCAGTTTTCTTGCCTGGAGAATCCCATGGACAAGGAGCCTGGCAGGTTACAGTTAATGGGGTTACCAGAGTTGGACACAACTGAGCAACTAAGCATGGCACGGCACCTGGGGGACAGGAACTTGGGCCCTGCAATTAGGCCTGCTGAAGGTAAGTCTTGTCTGGGCTACTACTCTCCGTGTGACCCACGCTAAGCAACATCACCTCTCTGAACCTCAGTTTCCTCTGCTCTGCAAGGGAAAAATATTACCTACATTCATAGGGTTATCAGATGAGGATAAGAGGAGACGGTTATATAAAGTGCTTGCTTAGCACAGTGCCACACTGGATAAATGTTAGATGATTATACAAATAAACAATGTCACCTTAGGTAGCAGAGTTACACTATGTTACAAGTCTTACTATTCCTGAGGTATCTTGGGAGCCCCACACAAAATTTCATCTCGGACTCTCAATGGGAAGGATCTCAGAACCCAAACCCACCCTCCTGCCCTGTGACGGTGGCTGAGGTCGCAACCTCCCACTGCCTCCCCTGGAGCCCTTCTCCCGCTTCCTGCCCTGCCCCTTCCCCAGCACTCCCCTGCACTACCCTCAGGACTCTGGACTCACTGCTTCAGGAACTGTTTTTCTTGGGAAGTGGGCTGGCTCGCTCCCTCCTTGGGAAAGACCACCCCAAACCCTGGCTGGAGTTTTGTCAAGCAGTTAATCACCCGAGACCTCCCCCAGCAAGACTTCTCTGTGGCTTCATCTTCCTGTCTCCTCTTAAGTGCCCTGACTCACTTCACAAAGCTGTCTGCCTCTGTCCTTGCTGGCATCCTCTACCCTAAATGTAAATACCATATTTTTCTCAAAGCTTCTTACCTCTGCCTAATAAGTCTTACGTATCAGAATCAATCATGCTTTACATTTATAACGTTGATAACTCATGCACTCAGAGCCTCCCCAGGTCTTCAGATCCCCGCTTGGTCTCCCATTCACAGTTTTCCCTGGTCCTGAGGGCATCGCACAGCCTTGCTCTTCAAGTGCCATAAGCAAGCCTTTCCTTGTGGGGGAGGCTACAGAGCCTCATGGAGAGACAGGTTTGGCCAGTCCCTTTTTTGAGCCCTCCTAATCTTTCTCATCATTTTTCAGCACAGAAGATAGAACTAATGAGTTTTCCCCAGGCTAGCTCTTTGGCAAGCCCTTCTCTTTTGAGGTAAGACACCCCACCCCCACCCTACCCGTACCTTGCAGCCTGCCTTGTGCTGCCTTTTGTAACTGGCCTGCCTCTTTGCACCAAACCCACGGGCAGGAAACTCAAGACTTTTGCCCGCACCTTGGCTGGGGGATTCCAGGGTAGCACAGCCTCTCTGGTATGGAATGGCATCAGATCAAATCTCAGACTTTGTCAATGAAACAGCCACTAGCTCCCCCTCAAGATCTTTGTCAGGGGTTGGTTCTGGAGGAGCGTGGTAGGCCTGCCCCTCAGGGGAACTGTGGGATCTCTAGTCTTCACTGTGTTTGTAACAGAATGACTCCTGTGATCTTAAGGAGTGTGTCCCAAATGTCTTGGGTTCTCAAAACTGGTTTCTGCTCCCTTAAAAATCTTCTGGACAGAGTGCCATGTGCTGAAAAGGATGGGGCAGATTTCACAAAATGCAGCAGCAGCCACATGGCATCATTGAGTTAGGAGAAAGCATGACACATTAGACACAAGTCCCTGTGTTTACTTCTTTATCAGTCTGTTCGTCTGCCTGCCTGTCTATACATCCTCTGATACGTTTAGAGAGGGATATGTGGTATATACGCTAGGATATAAATGAAGCTGAGGGTGGTGTATAAAGGTGTCTGTAAGATAGCAAGATGAGGAGCCTCAAGGGCACCCTCCCTGGAGTCCCTCCCAGGCCACGGGAGGGACAGACAGTAAGAAGGCAGGAGTGAAGCCCTCCGCCTGTCGAACCCCACACTGCAGTGTGTCCTGCGGGCTCTGAGAGGCCAAAGTGTCTAATGCTGTCAGGCTTCAGAGCCCAGGGCTCCAAACCTTCCTGAAGGTTCTGTGGGGCGAGCTCCTACCCGACTCATCCCAGAAAGGAATGGAGGAGGCACCCAGCTGGCTCATGGCGGCTGCGTGTCCAGCCGTCCGGGAAAGCGGCCATTTCGCCTCCCCAGCCTTCCCGCCGCAGCTCTCCCCCCTGGCCGAGCTCCCAGGATGTGGGATGCCAAGCAGTGCCCGCCTCCTCCCCCCACTCCCCACTTCCCACCTTGCTCACAAAGGCAGGTCTGTCTGGAGCCGAGCAGGGCAGGCCCACGAGGAGGGCTGGTGCTCCACACCACACCCTTTCCTTACGGAAGCGGACAGGTCTTGTCCAGTGACGGGGAGAGGGAATTCCCCTCGTGAAACACCTCCTCTCAGGCTCAGCAGAGGGTGTATGTAAGTGGGAAGTTCTCTGCTTTGCATGTCTAGTCAAAAGAGGGCTGTGAGGGCAGCACGTCACCACCTAAGCTAAGAGTAAATGCTCCCGCGTTCAACAAGCCACCTTCTAATCCTTTGCTCCTGAGTCAGTCAGAAGTGTTTGCTTTGAAGATGGCCTCTGTTTCCTAGTTAATATGTGTAAGAGAAGATGCTGCCACTCAGCGTTGAGCTTTTGCCCAGCGATTGTGACTTGCATGCAGTATTACCTTGAGAAGACTGCTCTGGGCTTCACTGTCTCCATTCACTTAACTTCACTACACCTAGTAAGGGCCCATGCATACTACTATTTGGCACATGGACTTGGCAAGACACTGCAAGGGAATAAAGGTGGAGATACAGTCAAAGCGTAAGCTCTGAAGTCTGGCTTCCTGGACTTAAATCCAGAGGGTCGGTTCACCTCTCTGAGCATCAAGTTACTTGACCTGTGATAGCCCCCACCCCACATTGTTCATTGTGAGGGTGCAACAGGGTAAGATGTGTAACTCACTTGGCACAGCGCCTGGCACATCTGATCTCTGTAGCTGTTATTTTGTTAGTTATTCAGAATAAATAAGTTCCCTGTCCTTGGTGGAGGGTGAGAAGGAAAATCGTAAGTAAGCCAGACTGGTAAGTGCTTTGATGAAGGCGCCCTACTCTAGAGGGAGAAGAGGTCCAGGAGGATTTAGTGGAAGCTGTGGCAGGTCAGACTCGGACAAGCAGCTTCATGCACGCGGACATGGAGTAAAGGGAAAGCTGAACAGAGGCCCGAGTGTGGGCAGATAGAGGCGGTCTGGTCCCAGCATGAGTGACTGGGGCTGCTGGGCCGGGGCTTGCGCACTACTTTGCAGGTCAGTGCACGCCAGTTTGGAGTTACACCAGAGAGGACCCCAAGTGGTGCCACCTGAAGAGTGTAGACTTCTATCTACAAGTGGTGGGCAGTCAGTGGAGATCTTTGAGAAGGGAATTAGATGTTTCTAGTAAAATTTTATGGGAAAATCTTGGTGGGGGCAGGGAGGGCTGGGCACTCAGGCTGAGGGACACTTGCTCTGTGTTCCCATCTCTGAAAATTCACTAGGCTTCTAGTCCTTGCTTAATATTCATCTTCTTTACTTGACTACAAGTCATCTAGGAGAAGAGCCATATGCTTCCTTCACACAGCTCTACCCCCCAGCACAATCCCCGGTGCTTCATAGATAGCTGTTGAATTGAAATAGACAAAAGATCTGAAACTCGAGCCATGAGAGTAGAGGGAAGGGATGGTCTAAAGTCACTTGAGGAGGAGCATGAAGAGGATTTGGCGAATGCCAGGAACTCAGCAAAGGAATAATCAGAGACAGCATAGGACATGGTGGGGAAGATGGATGAATGGATGGGAGAATGGACAGAATCAGGAGAAGCCTGGTCAGAGAGGCAGGTACCAAGTGCCTGACAGAGTGGGCTGCTTCCCAGGGGTGAGACACCATCCATTTCAAAGCTGGGTGTCTGGCAGGCCTTGGACACGGGGCTCTGGGGAGAAGCCAGAGTTGGAGGCAGATGTGGGAGGGTCAGAGATGAGGGGAGAGATGGGGATCTTCAAGGGAGAAGGACCCAGAGCCTGAAAAGAGAGGTGGACAGAGGCAGCTACCCTGGGGGACATCCCACATTCTCAAGAGATCCCTAGTGCAGCCCTCGATCTCAGAGGAGAAGTCGCAGGGGACTGGAGGCCAGAGGGTACAGGATCACAGCATTCTTTGGGAAAACTGGCTCTAGACCACACTGTTGAGGTGCTGAGAGGTTAAACAGATGGAAAACAGAAGCCGGAACCTCGAGATCGGTCTCGTGGCATTGCTGTGCCAGTCACTTCTTCCAGTCTTCTAAAGGAAGATGCATACTCACCAAACCTCCCATTATCAGAACCTTCCATTGCTTCCCACTTCCCAAACATTAAGGCCCTAAGTCCTTGGCACAGGGTTTCAGTGACCCCCAATCTTGCCTGAAAGCCTCACCTCGCTGTTGCACGTCCAGAACTCCATGAGTTGGTTCATGCTGTTCCTTCCGCCTGGAGGAGCCTTCCCTTCCAGTCTCTTCTAGCTAAACTTCTGACCTTTCAGGGCCTACATCACATTGCACCTCCGTTGCAAAGCCTTCCCTAATATCTCCTGTAAAAAGGGTCATTCCTTTGGGGACCCATGGTGCAGTGCTTTGCCTAGCAATTCTTGCGTTCTCTCTAAGATTCCACCCGGCTGTTGGCTTGTCTCTCCCCTTCACTGGATTATGACGTCATGAGAGCAGAAGACATACCTTGTCTTAGAACATTCTGTGGCTTGATCTCTTATGCACAGAAGGGACTCCGCCAACGCCAGCAAAACATATGGAGAAACGAATGTCTGAGGACAGTAGATGCTGGCTGTTCCGCTTGTAAATTACAGGGCCTAGGAGCTGTTTGACTTCAGGGCTTGGCCCTGCAATTAAAATCTTTGCCCAGAATTAGGTTGCCTTACAACCAGATGTGCTATCTGTGATCTCTAGAGTCATTTTGATATTGTGGATACATTATTACAGATACGCTTAAGATTTTCCTGAACATTTCCCATATTTAGACAAAGATGGAAAAACTTGGCCTGGTCATCAGAAGTACTTTATCACATATGTTCCCCTTGATGGCGATTTACAGTAATCCCTACACAATTCCATGAGGATCATAAACATATTTCAAGAGCCATGAATTAGGAGGAGAAAGTTTCCCAACACTCAATTTACAGACTCAGAAAGCATCTGTTCATTTAATCATCTGTCATCTTCAGCCCCTCTGAATAGGCTCTGACAGTATTTAGATAAAATGAATATAATGATTTTGCAACAGCTTGTTATTTGTAAGGAAAACATGTATTCAATAAATATATTCAACAAGGTTCAGCGAGCACCTACTCTGTGCCAGTCGTGTGTCTTTGTTAGTGTATGAGTCGGATGAATTCTTTCTGTAGTCTGTGTTTTAGGGGTTAGATATTCTCTGTTTTGTTGTATAAAACTGAGAGCAATTTAGGACTGATATAGACAGTCCTGCTTTTTTTGGTCAGCTTTGTTTTTATTTTAGGATAGACAGTTACAAAACACAGCTGGCAAAATGGAAAGAAAAGCTACATTCTTCATGCAGCTGTGAACAACAGAATTTAAATATCTCTAATCCGGCAGACCTGGTTCTTGGCAAGGGAGGGAAAAAGAGTTAATTGTTTTTTACTACTTTAGGCTTTCACACTCATACGCACATGTGTGCACATGCATATCCAAAGAGTAAAAAGGCAATGAAGCCAGAGGGTATGTTGAGTGCTTTTAAAATTCTTTTTCCATGGATCTTGCGGCGTAGGCTGGGAAGGAGTTTCCCAAAGAACTAACCTTGTAAGGAAAGCCTTCCTCTGCCTTTGTAATAATAAAAATCGCCTTCTCCTGAGCATCCGTCCTGTGCTAGTCTGGCGCCTGAATAGCATTACCTGTTTTATTATATCCTCTGAGGTGTGTGCCGTCTACACACACAAAATGAGGGTCAGAATGATGAAACAGGTTGCAAAACTGGGTAGGCATGGAATAGGAGTTTAAATCTAGTTGTCTGACTTCAGGCCCCACATTTAGCCACAACTGGGTTTTTCCTTAACCCATCTCCACTGTGGCAGAACAGCACCAAAACATACTTGAGAGGTGAATAATGACCAGACTTGGGGAAATGGGGAACATTCCAGATGACATCTCGCCATCTTTAAGTGATTCCAAAGGACAGATGTAAGAAATGTGGTTGGCCTGCACAAAAGAACCCTAAAAATAGGGGTCTTCATCTTTTTTCTATTTCAATATATATTGCTCTTTCCTCCTTAACAGTAATAGAGCTATGCTTAAATGTTTTTGTAGAAGGATATTCAATATGGCATTACTAATAATAGTGACAATGAACTGAATATCCGATAATAGAGGACTCATTAGATTATAGAGGAGTACGCTGCCACCATTAAGAAATCTGTTTCAGAACAGTCTTGAGTGGAGGACACCCATGATATGTTGCTAAATGAAAAAGTAAGTTAAAAGTCTGTAAAGACAGTATGATCCCATTTTTGTTTCACATATACAGAAAAAGACAAATAGAGACACACAAACACAGACATATATATAACACAAGAAAAGAACTGGGAAATTATCAATATTTTAACTGTGATTATCTCTTGATGGGTAAACTTTTCTTTTCTTAAATTGTATTTTCTGGTATTACTTCCATTTCCTATAATGAAATATATTACTTAATTATCTAAGAATAATTTTTTAAGTAGTACATACTCATTAACTCAACAGCTTCATTATACAGTTTTTGAGACTCCATTGTGTACTAGACTCAAAACATTAAAAAAAAAAAAAAACAAAAACAGAAAGAAAGCAAAGTTACTCATACCCTTGCTCACTGGCATTTTAGATGATCTCCTTCAGCTCATTTTCTGTGCTGCATTGAAAGCATAATGGTGACCAAAGCAGACAGCTACCAAGCCCTGGGACAGTTAGGAATCCTGCCAATGGAGATTGAACAGCCTCTGGACCCTGATTCGCCCGCTTCTACCTCCAGACATCATTTCACTTTCCTCTAAGTCTCTGCTCCACCATCAGTAAAAAGGATGGAGAGTGGTACCTACGTCATCAGCCTTTGGAGTATTAACCAAGTTACAAGAAAGTGCTTTGAAGTAGACAACAAATAATAGCTATTGTTACTATTATTGTGTTGAATGGCTGCATTGCTGTTCTGTTTTCCATCTCCTTTCTTCCAAAGAGTGTAACATAGTTGTATTGCTCTTGGAGAGAGGGACCACTTTTTAGGTCTTTTTTGAAAAATTTATTTGATTTTAATTGGAGGATAATTAGTTTATGATATTGTGATGGTTTTTGCCATACATCAACATGAATTGGCCACAGGTATACGTGTATCCCCCCCAACCCAAAGCCCCCTCCCGTCTCCCTCTTTTTAGGTCATTAAGGCTTAGGACTTCCCTGGTGACTCAGATGGTACAGCGTCTGCCCACAATGTGGGAGACCCGGGTTCAATCCCTGGGTTGGGAAGATCTCCTCGAGAAGGAAATGGCAACCCACTCCAGTAGACTATAGTCCATGGGGTCGCAAAGAGTCGGACACAACTGAGCGACTTCACTTTCACTTTCTTTCAAGGCTTATAAAGTCATTTTTGAGTTTTGTCTGTGATCAGATCACTCAGTCCAAGCCATTTTCAGGCAAAGCTATAAAGGTCAGAGGAGCTGCCATGGTTTAAAGAAAAACCAGAGAATTTTTACATCTATCAGAAAATCTTGGGAGCCAATGTTGGACAAAGATCTTACTTAACTGTGTTTGGAAACCTCATAAATGTGGCTCGGTATAGGCATTATGATAGCTAAACTCTGGCTTATTTTCACCAACCCTGTGACTTCGGGCCTTGCTCTTCTGTTTTGTCTTATCAGCTCTGTTATTGTATGAGCTCTTTGGAGAGAGGATGCCTAGTAGTGGGCTAATACCTGGAGGAGCCAGCCTGTTTCTGGTTGTGGTCCTGTTTCAGCCTCTCCCATCTCCTTTCTGCATGATTCCCAGACCTCCTGACTCAGACCCCTGCCTTCCCTCCACCCATCTTAGAGTCAAATCTCCACTCAGGATCAAGTGAGGGTCTTAAAATGTCCATTGTTGCATGTCACCTCTAGTGCTAATCCCCTCGTTATTTTCAGTGCATTCAGAATAAAGCCCTCGCTCTTTGCTTGACTCCAGGTTGTGCATGATCTGGTTCTTGCACACCTCTCCAGCTTCATATTGACCCATTCCTTCACTGTTTATTCTTGAGGTATCCTGGCCTCTGTTGGAGTCTAGAACACACGAGTTCTTGTCCACCTTGGGGCTTTATCTCAGGTTCTTCCTTCCACAAAGAATAGTCTTCATCCCTCCTCTTGGCATGCCTGGAGCCCCTTAATCCTTCTGGTCTTTGCTTCTGTGTCACCTTGGAGAGACTTTCCCTTTCTACCTAATTTCTAGCAGCTTCTCTTGTTCCAGGACCTTGTTTGTTCTATTGGTAGATCTTAGCATGGTTTTTACTTAGTTCTTTTTGTTGACTTACTTGGTGTGGGTGTGTGGGTAGGTGTATACACTATTTGCCATTCCCTTGCTGCATTAGAATGTCAGCTCCTCAAGGGTAGGGACCATGTCTGTCTCCTCCTCATATCCTTGAGGCAGGGCCCTTCACGGAGAATGCACCCAATATATAGGGAAGGGAGAGAGGGAGGGAGTCTCTGAAAAGTGAGATGCTTCTCCAGGCAGCCCAGTTTCCCGTGAATGTGGGCAGTGTGTGCTGCTCAGCCCTAACATTACTGTGCAAGTTTAAAAATAAAACCCCTGGGTGGAGTGAGAAACCTTTAGAGGATGGGGGAAAGATAATGAGAAACAGAAGCTGGCCAACACGGGCCCAGCAGGATGTGGGACTGGCCAGGAAGAGAAAGTGACCCTGACTCCAAGAAAATACTGCAAGAGTCTGATGAAGGTAGAACTCCGCGTTAGGTACTAGAGGTCTTCCTCTTAGTCGATGATGGATGAAAGACTTTAACCGTTTCAGGCTGTGCTTCCATCCCAGAGCGAGACGTGGTTTAGAGTCTTCTTTTTTTTTTTAAGAGCTATTCTTTACATTTGCTAGAACAGAGGCCTCCACACCCCACTTCTGACTGCCATGCTGTCAGAAGAAGAAGGAATAGCAGGAGGTTACAGGGAGGCGATGAAGCCTGCTTTGGCTCACTCTCCCCATGACCTTCCCCAGGGCCCCTCCCAGCGTGGGATCTGAACCTCCCACCACAGTACGGCCCCGGCCAGACAGCCCAAGGTATAGCCACCCTCCACAGTCTTGGCTCAGTTCTGGGGATGTGCAAGGCAGGGAGGGTCAGGTCAATGGGTCTCTAGAAACAACTAGGACGTTGCCTTGGAAACCTTTTTCCCCCACTTGCACTGTGTGCGTTTGGACCCACCCTGAACCAGCTGTGTATTAAATCCTCTGGCCGCAGTGGGAGGTAGGGAGTCATGTGGAGGAAGGTCAGAGTGTGTCAGGAAGGGGTCCACCTCCGTGATGGGAGACCATCCATCTTCGGGCCTTAGTGAGAGGTCTGATGACCCAGGAGAGCCATGGGCTGAAAATCCATACTCCGTGCCCGGTCTCTGTGGCGCAAGAATGGGCCGGGCTGAGTGCGGGGGCTGCCAGCATCCCCTCCTCCAGATTGTGGCCTGGACCCCTTCCCGTAATCTATCTCTCTGTGCTGCTCCAGAAGCCAAGTGATGTGCTCATGGTCACCTAGTGCAAGGGAGTGTTTGCAGACCTCTACAGCATTGTTCACCAGTGGGTTTTTCCATAATCCCTGCTCTGTTATGGTCAGGAGGGCCATGAAGGAAATCAGCGAATATAGAGGGAGACAGCTGGAGCTCTCCATACCCCCTTCATAACCTCTGCTCCTGCTTCTAGAGATGAACTCTTGTAAAGAAGGAAACCAAAGCACAGGGAGGACCAGTTCTTACCCACAGTCACTCAGGAGGGCAAGATGGGGCACTGGGCAGCCTGGGTGCAAAATAACTGTGCAGTTCACAGCCTACAGGAGGCCATTCTGTTCACTCTGCATTTCGTCTTCAAATGTGTTAAACTCAAAGCCCAGGGTCAGGGGACATAGAGGAAAAGTTTGAAAGCACCCGAGCACCAAGGAACCACATGTACCCTGGAAGGGTGGGGATCCCACAGCCTTTTGGGGAATGGTGCTTAAGGAGCCTTGCTAAAGTTGAAGCTTGTTTTTTTGTTGCAAACTCCTACAGCTTAAAACTGCTGGACAGGAGGCTTGTCTGCTCCATGCTTGAACTCTTTAAAGGAGCTATTGGTTTCTTGGCTAGTTCTAGGTTCCTGACATGTGAATTTTAAGTGCTGAAAGAGCACAGGGTGATCATTGTCCCTTGGAACAAAGAAGACTGATGGGGAACAGCAAGTGACCTTCATGTTCCCAGATCATTTTTTCAGTTCAAATACAGTCTTAGGTTTCCTGAAATCCTTAGCCAGACTGCAAAGTGTTGGTAGCAATAATAATTAATATTTTATTGATCAAACACTGCGTGCTCTGCATTATGTACTGAAACATTTTTGTCTCACTGACATCTTAAATCACTTCTGTGAGGGAGTAACAGCTAATGATGATAATAAAACACTTTCTCAGACTTCACCTGTTTAAATTCACAGAGTCCCGTCAACAACCCTCGGGTGTGGGTGCTGTTATCATGTCTCTGTTTCAGAAGTGGAAAGGTTACAGAATTGGGCCAGAGCCTTACAGCTGTTGTGTGTCAGAACCAGAATTCAAACCCAAGCAGTCCTGCCTGCCCCAACTGGTATACTCCTATCCTCACGCCCTGCAGACTGTCACTATGAAAAAAGATGATGAGAGAGATGGGCCAGAAGTGGAGGCATCAGGAGAACTCTTGGTCTACCACATCAGCTCCCTTTCCAGTGAACTTAGGACACTGCCTCCTGAGTCTTCGGCAGAGACATCCCAGGACCAGCCTTGGAAAACGGCAGCTCATTCTGTATGGCCAACCAAGGGAGGATTTTACCCTTGGGAGGAAACGATCCTGAGGCTGACCTGCATCTCTGTCCCAGAGACATCCCCATTAGCATTTCAAACGTGAAAAACCAATAGAGGCTTAAGGAAGAACATTTTGCTCCTTTAACCTAACTACCACCTTAGCACTGAAGACAAAGGAGCCAGGGTCATGCCAGCCTTGAACTCTGAACCAGGGACATGCTCTCCTGGGGCTGCAGCTTGCCATATAGACTCCAGGGAGTGACTCTGCAGTGGTCATTTCCAGCTTTCTTCCAATTGCCATTTCAAAATTCTGACATAGATTCTGAGGAAGAACAAGTACAGCCTAGTTTTTGGACAGCTCTTTGTGTCCCCAGTTGGTACTGAAGCAGCACTTTGTGCTCATTGATTAATCAGTGCAGACACTGCTTCCACCCCATGGACCTGGTAGCCAAGGTTGGGGTGAGTGGCTTTGTCCACTCTTCTCTGAGTGCAAGGGCAGGAATGTGCTGTATCAATGTCACCCTTCTGGGTACCTGACATCACTTGTTTGCCTTTGATGCCATCAGCCAAAAGGTGTTATTCATCTCTGAACATGAATAACACAAACAGGCTGAATTTTTCCAGGCTTCCAAAGTGAGTTCTCTGAAGAGACGAGATTATGCACCCTAGGCCAGAGCAGCTAATGCAGAGCCTGGGGGTCTGGGGGCTGTGAGGGGCCTGCTCACCCAAACGGGGGTCTGAGGCCCCGAAGCACAGTGGGCAGTGCTGCTTTCAGATGTAACGTGCTCCTTTCTAGAGCTATGAGGAGGGACAGAGGCTGGGAGGTCCCACTGCTGTCCTTGGTTTTGCCTTTTCCACTCCCAGGATTGAACCAGTCACTCATTTATTGAGCACTTACTATGTGGCTCAGCTCTGTTCTAGGCACTGGGGATACAGCAGGGAAAAAGAGAGACAAGGCCTGCCCTCCTGAGGCTTATCTTCAAGGGGAAAGGATGAATCAAAGCAAACTTTAAAAATCAATTGACAAGATGATACAGACTGGGGTCAGTGCCATGAAGGAAATAGAATAGGGGGTAACAGGAGAGAAAGCCTCTTTGAGGAGTTGACCAGAGACATGAGGCCTGAAGGACAAAGAGGAAAGAACAGCAGGGAAAGTACTCCAGGCAGATGGAACAGCAATTGCAAAGTCCCAGAGGCAAGAAAGGGCATGGAATGTCCGAGGCATGGAAGAGAGGCCAGTGGGGCTAGAGCTTGTTGGGGATATGAGAGGAGTGGGAGGATCTTGTCCCCATGAGACCCCCCAGCTGCTCTCACCTTCCTGAAAGTTTCTTCTCTTCTCCACAGTGGACTCCACTTGCCCCAGGGACTCATCCTTGCTAAGCCAACTCTAGCTCCTCTGCTGGCAGGAAAATGAAGGGAATTCTTTTGTGACTGTCAGGACATATGGCAAAGGCATGGCATTCAGTTTGACATCAGGACTCACTCATGGTTTATGTCAACAGTGGCTGGCGTCAATGAGAAGTTTCCGAATGATGGGAATGGTGTGTGTGTGTCTGATAGGGAAGACACCTGAGAGGGCTAAAAACTCCAAGCTGGAATTCCATTGCCGCAGACCTATCTTTCTGCTTCTCATGTGAAATCCTGAATAAGGCACATTTTGGCTTTAAGTCCTTTGTACTCCTTTATATTCTCTGCCTATTTTCATACCTGTGTCTGCTCACTTCCACCCTTTGCCACAAGGGGTCTGCCTGGGTTTCTTGCCCTCACTTCTTGCCTCTTTACAATTTGAATCTCTACCATTCTCCACAGCCCTGCTGAATGAGTCTGCTGACCTATTCCTGTAGCTTCAGGAAAGGTTCAGCAGGCAAAGGAGAGGTTACATTCATGAGAGCTCTGTGTGTCCTTCAAGTGATGCCAAAGAAGGTTGGGCTTGGCTGCCTGGTCAACCCCAGTCTGAGCCTGGCCCGGCTCCCAAGGTCTTGAATTAACTCATCAGTGGGAGACAATGGTCCCTATTTAGACTTTAAAATGCTGCACTCAGTATGTCAGCAAATTTGCAAAACTCAGCAGTGGCCACAGGACTGAAAAAGATCAGTATTCATTCCAGTCTCAAAGAGGGGCAATGCCAAAGAATGTTCAAACTACCGTACAGTTGTGCTCATTTCACATGCTAGTAATGTTATGCTCAAAATCCTTCAAAATAGGCTTCAGCAGTATGTGAACCAAAAACTTCCAGACGTGCAGGCTGGATTTTGAAGAGGCAGAGGAATCAGAGATCAAATTGCCAACATGCATTGGATCATGGAAAAAGCAAGGAAACTCCAGAAAAACATCTACTTCTGCTTCATTGACTATGCTAAAACCTTTGACTGTGTGGATCACAACAAACTGGAAAATTCTTAAAGAGATGGGAATACCAGACTACCTTACCTGTCTCCTGAGAAGCCTGTATGCAAGTCAAGAAGCAACAATTAGAACCAGACATGAAACAAAAGACTGGTTCCAAATTGGGAAAGGAATATGACAAGGCTGTATATTGTTACCCTGCTTATTTAACTTCTGTGCAGAGTACATCATGTGAAATGCTGGGCTGCATGAATCACAAGGTGGAATCAAGATTGCTGGGAGAAATATAACAACCTCAGATATGCAGATGATACCACTGTAATGGCAGAAAGGCAAGAGGAACTAAAGCTTTTTGATGAGGGTAAAAGAGGAAAGTGAAAAAGCTGGCTTCAGACTTAACATTCAGAAATCTAAGATCATGGCATCTGGTTCCATCACGTTATGGCAATTAGAAGGGGGGAAAGTGGAAGCAGTGACAGGCTTTATTTTCTTGAGCTCCAGAATCACTGTGGATGGTGGCTGCAGCCACTAAATTAAAAGATGCTTGCTCCTTGAAAGGAAAGTTATGACAAACCTAGACAGCATATTAAAAAGCAGAGACATTATTTTGCTGACAAAGTCCATATAGTCAAAGCTATGGTTTTTCCAGTAGTCATGTACAGATGTGAGAGTTGAACTGTAAAGGATGCTGAGCGCTGAAGAATTGATGCTCTTGAATTGTGGTGCTGCAGAAGACTCTTGAGAGTCCCTTGGACTTACAAGGAGATCAAACTAATCAATGCTCAAGGAAATCAATCCTAATTATTCATTTTAAGGACTGATGCTGAAGCTCCAACACTTTGGCCACTTGATCCGAACAGCCAACTCATTGGAAAAGACCCTGATGCTGGGAAAGATTGAGGGCAAGAGGAGAAGGGGGCAGCAGAGAATGAGATGGTTAGATAGCATCACCAACGCAATGGACATGAATTTGAATAAACTCAGGGAGATAGTGAAGGACAGGGAAGCCTGGCATGCTGCAGTCCATAGGGTCAAAAAGAGTCAGACACAACTTAGCAACTAAACAACAAAACAGTGGGGCCATGACGGACACCTAGAACATGCTATTGAGGGGACCATGGCTAGAACACTATTGGGGAAGAGGTCTGGAACTTTAGTCCCTAATGGCGATGTATCCAACACTAAGTTTATGAGCTCAGGAAGCCTGCTGTCTTCCTTCGGGGCTGACCCACTGTTGAATCACGCCATCAACTTCTCTGCCCTTTGTTGAAATCAGAGTTTACCCTGCAGAGGATTGCCTCCTTCTCTGGCTTTCTGTGGCTCTCAGCAAAGGACCTAAATCCTCAACATGGCCCCCATGGTTCAGCCTCCGTCTGTGCCGCTTCTTCCCTGCCTTCTAGCCGCACAGCCTCCCCTCCACTCCTTGGTGAAGGTGCACTTCTCACACCATGTGATCTTCCCTCATGCTCTGCCTGTAATAGAGCATGGACAGAGTACAGCCCTTAGCACACAGCCAACCCTCTGTGCTATTACCCGGCACCCTGTTACCAGGCAAGGGTTACCATGGGCCCATTGGTCCTGCCCCCCATTGGCTGGCGGGGCCGTGGGCCCTTCCCCCAATCAACCAACTGG
Source organism: Capricornis sumatraensis (assembly GCF_032405125.1). Lineage (NCBI taxonomy): Eukaryota > Metazoa > Chordata > Mammalia > Artiodactyla > Bovidae > Capricornis > Capricornis sumatraensis. The sequence continues at coordinate 53,274,687 of NC_091077.1, forward strand.
CAATAAGCAACCCTTAGTAGTCCTGTTCAGTCATTGGTTGGTACCGTGGTAGACCCCGCCCACAAGTAACCAACTGTCAGTGAGCGGCCATTAGTGAAGCAATTCAGCCAGTAATGTTTGTCGTCAGGTGTAGAGTGAGGTAAGAAGGGGATCTTGGCCTTCTCCCTGGGGCTCTTCAGCTCACCCAGCCTTGGTCCAGCAGGTGAGTTGGGGGCTCGGGGAATAGGCGAGGGGCTGGGTCCTCACCAAGGCCACCCATTGGCTGTGAGGCAGCCAACCGTGAGCCTCTCCCCCACCCCCACCTCTGTTAACGAATGGCTATGGCCGTCTGCATGGGACGGTCTGTGGGTCTGCCCTCGCCCCCACCTCCCACCCCCTCGGTTTGGGCGGCCCGAGGAGCCTGAGGGTCACTGTGTCCTGGGCACCTGGCTCCCTCAGCATTGATGGCTGGACAGGGTCTGGCGACCTGGTCCTGAGGGAGCTGCCAACTCAGTTCTGCCTCCTTTTAAGCAATATCTGGACCTTGGAGGAGGAGGAGGAAAGTTGGGACCTGGCCCTTGTCAGAACAGAGAATAATATTTATTTGTTAGAGATTTACAGGAACATGGTTACCTGACAATGACCTGACCTCCAGAACAAAGGATCTGACACGAAGAAATTTACAACAGCTAACCATGCCCCTCCTTCAGCTTTCCTAGAAAATGGCTTTGCTGAAAGTTTTTGGGGAACTTGGGGTTTTAAATAAGGCATGAGCTACCCATGTCCTTGCAATAAACCTTTCTCTGTTCCAAACTCTGACGTTTTGGTATTATTTGGCCTCACTGTGGTTCGGGCAGAGAAGGAAATGGCAACCCACTCCAGTACTCTTGCCTGGAGAATCCCAGGGACAGAGGAGCCTGGTGGGCTGCCATCTATGGGGTCGCACAGAGTCGGACACAACTGAAGCAACTTAGCAGCAGCAGCAGCAGCAGCACCAATGGTTCAGGCACATGGACTTGCATTTTTGATAACATTCTCTCCACCTGAAACATTCAGCCTTCACCCATCTGACCCCTGCCCATCCTCCAGATCTCATCCCAAGCGTCACCTTGTCACTGAAGCTTTTCCAGACACCCTAACTTGGTCCAGCATGCTGTCCTCTGCTTTCAGGGGGACCGCTCAGGAGAATTCGTGCAGGATGGATGTTGATGGCCCCACCTAGCCTCTTGCTTTCGTGCAGGTAGGAACTGTTGGTCCTAGGCTCTCCAGCCTGCTCCTGGCACATAGGAGGGCCCAAGAATGAACCTCCTGACCTGGACTGCTCAGGAGTGGACTCCAGGCTGCCCATCCTGGTCTGCACCCTCTCCTCTTTCTCTATGTCCTCCTGTCTTCTTTTTTTCTTTGCTTTTCCTTCTTTTCATCCTCTCCATCTTTCCTATCCCTTCCTTCTTCCTTCCTTGGCCTCAGGCTTACCTGTGGCTCCCCAGAACACTATGTAAGTCAACAGAAAAGCATTCAGAATTAAAGAAATAGTTGCCACAACTTGGCAGGATGTGTTGGTCAACTAGATCACCCCAGACCCAGGGCCTCGAGAGGAGATCTGATTCCTAACATGATCATTTTCTAAGGCTGCTGTAACAAGACTGTTACAGAGATTGGGTGGCTTAAACAACAGAAATTTCTTGTCTCACAGTTCTGAAGTCCGGAAGTCCAAATTGAAGGTATTCACAGGGTTGGTTTCTCCTGAGTGCTGTGAGGAAGGGATGTGGTCCAGGCCTTCTTGACATGTAGATGGCTGTCTTCTCCTTGTGTCTTGTCATGTCCTTTTCCCTCTGTGTGTGTCACTATGGCTTAATTTCCCCTTTTTAAAAGGAGACCAGTCATACTGGATTAGGATCCACCCTAATGACCTCATTTAAACTTGATGACCTCTGTCAAGACACTGTCTCCAAATAACGTCACACTCTGAAATGTTAGGACTTCCACCTACAGATGTGAGGGGGGACACGGTTTAACCCGTAACTACTACCTCCCAACTACCCATTGCCCCCACCCTTTTTGGCTTATTGAATGAGGTAAAAATAGGGAACAACAAGGATACATCATCTTCTGAAGAAATTATGTGGGAGTCTCAGGATGGGGGAGGACAAGATAGGAATATGAAGAGGAGAAAGACACTGAAGGGTGAGAAAAGAGGGTTGAACGGACAAAGAGCGAAAACTACCCTCACGTATTTGTGAGAGGCTCCATGGCTATGCTATGGAGATCTGTGGGGCCTGGGATCCTATCCGGGATCTGCCACATACCAGCAGTGAGGTCTTTACCCTCACTAGTGAAATGTGATAATAACAGAACCTAACTTATGGGATGGTTGTGAAGGGCTTAGCACTGTGCCCAGCACCCGATAACTTAGTAGCAGTAGGTGGGCTGCTACACTGTTCCCACAGTGTAGGTTTAGCCTAAGTAAAACGGTGGTTCAGGAAGAAGGCCAAGTCAAAAAAGAGGCTAATCGCCACTGATTCAGGCCACATGACTCTGTTCTCATTAAAAGCAAAGAAGACAGGGAACCAGACCAACTGAAGAAGCCCTGGGCTTCTTCAGCTGTGACCTGTTGACTGGAGGCATCAGAACCAGCTGGGCCCTACCCAGGAAATGCAGAATCCTGGGCCCCTCGTGAACCCAGCTACGTCAGTACTTACGTGGGTAGTTCCCAGGAACCTGATGTTTTAACATTTTAAAATTAATTTCTGGCTGCTCCATGTCTTTGTTGCTTTGCATGGGCTTTCTCTAGTTACCGGGAGCGAGGGCTACTCTTCCTTGTGGTGCACAGGCTTCTCACTGAGGTGTCTCCTCTTGTTGCGGGTCACAGGCTCCAGGTGCATGAGCTTCAGTAGTTGTGGTGCACGGACTCAGTAGTTGTGGCTCACGGGCTTAGGTGCGCCACGGCCTGTGGTTTCTTCCTGGGGCAGAGATCGAACCCATGTTTCCTGCACTGGCAGGTGAAATCTTATCTGCTGCCCCACCAGAGAAGTCCAACAGGTTTTATTATTATTATTATTAATTATTTTTGAATATAGTTGATTTATCATGTGTTAATTTCTTCTGTACAGCAGAATGATTCAGTTATATGTGTATATACATTTTTAAAACAGTCTCTTCCATTATGGCTTATCACAGGGCATTGAATATAGTTCCCTGTGCTTTATATATATATATAGTAAGACCTTGTTGTTTATCCATTCTATATATAATAGTTGGCATTCGCTAATCCCAAACTCCCATTCCATTCCTCCTCCCCCTTTCCTTTCAGTTCAGTTCAGTTGCTCATTCACGTCCGACTCTTTGTGACCCCATGGACTGCAGCACGCCAGGCCTCCCTGTCCATCACCAACTTCCAGAGTTTACTCAAACTCATGCCCATTGAGTCAGTGATGCCATCCAACCATCTCATCCTCTGTCGTCCCCTTCTCCTTCTGCCTTCAATCTTTCCCAGAATCAGGGTCTTTTCCAATGAGTCAGTTCTTTGCATCAGGTGGCCAAAGTATTGGAGTTTCAGCTTCAACATTAGTCCTTCCAATGAATATTCAGGACTGATTTCCCTTAGGATGGACTGGTTGGATCTCCTTGCAGTCCAAGGGACTCTCAAGAGTCTTCTCCAACACCTCTGTTCCAAAAATATCAACTCTTTGGCGCTCAGCTTCCCTTTAGCAACCAAAAATCTGTTCTCCATGAATCTGGTGTTTTAAACAAGCTCCCATGTTTTTCTTTGGCACATTAAAGTTTGAAAATGCCTGGGCCAGACGACGGGTTCTGGAGCAGCAAGGGTGAGTCTTGCCCATCAGTAATCCCCACATCTACACAGCTCTTGTACAAGATAGGCATACCTTCCCGTCACCATCATTCCTTAAGTAAAGTCAGAGAGGTGGGCTTGAGCAACTATGCATAAAACAAATCTCTGTGTCATGTTTTGAACATTCAATTTAGAGAGATTACATTAGCAAATCAAGCCTTTTGCGTCACTATAAACTTGACTGTGTCCAGATGCTAAGTTCTTTATTGCCCATTCCTCCTCTCTCCATGGCTGGAGTCACCTAGTCTTCACCTTAGGCTTAGCTCAAGATGACCTCTGATCTTAGGCTGGAGGTTTGTCAAGAGCTGTGGCCCAGCACCCTTGCTGTGTCCTTGTCTCTGTTGTTAGGCACCATTTTCTCTCTTCTTGGTACCATCCTCTTGCAGGAAAGCCTGTGCCCCACCTTGTCCCCCAGGGCCTGCATTCATATCTTGTTCCTAAACACCCAGGCCCAAGGTCATGTGTCCTCAAGGCTGAGATTCTGTCTCCAGTCCAATCCAGGGTCTTGCCATCTCTTGACAGAGCTTCTAAATCCTGGCCTACTTTCTAGGGCCTTCAAGAATCATCTTTTCCTGAAGTCCATCTGTCACCAAACTCTACGTGCCTCTCAGAACACCTCCAATGATCCCCCAAAATGGAGATGACGCAGCAGTTAGGAGCACAGCCTAGGTGTAAGTTCGGCTCTGCCACTTTTTAACTGTGTGACCATAGGCAAATGGCCAAACCTACCAGGCTCAATTCCTGCAGCCATGAGAGCCCCGCTTCATGGAGTTGTTACTAGAATCTGGCAAGGTCACATACAGAGTCAAGAATGGTGCCTGGCTCATGTAAAGGCTCAAGAAATGCTGGCCACCAGCACAGAAGCTCCTCTGTTTTTTTAAATTTATTTTAATTGGAGGCTAATTACTTTACAATATTGTAGTAGTTTTTGCCATACACTGACATGAATCAGCCATGGGTTTACATGTGTTCCCCATCCTGAACCCCTCTCCCACCTTCCTCCCCATCCCATCCCTCTGGGTCATCCCGGTACACCAGCCCTGAGTACCCTGTCTCATGCATCGAACCTGGACTGGCAATCTGGTTCACATATGATAATATACATGTTTCAATGCTATTCTCTCTATTCTAAAAGCTCAGAAATGTAAGCAAAACATCACACCAAGCAAAAGCATCTCCATGTTGCCCAGAAGGTGGCACTGATGGTCACACAGAGATTCACTTGGACCTTGGAACAAATGGACTTGTGAGCAGCCTTTTCAGAACTCACCTTTCAATAATAATAATAACAACAACAGATACTTAAATTTTGCTCACTATAAACCAGCCACTGAGCTAAGAGCATTTACTCATTTGAGCCTTTCAATTATAAGGCTAGTACTTTATTCCCTCATTTTATAGATGAGAAGACTAAGGCACAAGGTCACAGGACTAGTAAGTGTCAGAGTCTGAATTTTAACCCTGGCTTCTTCCTACCTGCAGAGTCTATGTTCTTAACCACTGTTCTGCTGGCCTCTCTTCAGTTCAATTCAGTTCAGTCACTCAGTCGTGTCCAACTCTTTGTGACCCCATGAATTGCAGCATGCCAGGCCTCCCTGTCCATCACCAACTCCCGGAGTTCACTCAAACTCATGTCCATCAAGTTGGTGATGCCATCCAGCCATCTCATCCTCTGTCGTCCCCTCCTCCTCCTGCCCGCAGTCCCTCCCAGCATCAGAGTCTTTTCCAATGAGTCAACTCTTCGCATGAGGTGGCCAAAGTACCGGAGTTTCTGGCCTCTCTTAAGTGGTAACATTTAGGAGTCAAGGTAATTACCCTCCCCCACTTCCCTCTTCTCCTGCTGTTAAGCCAGATTCTTGTCTTTGTTCCTGTACCTCGGACTCCTTTACCTCCCAGCTGAACTGGACATCCTGTCAGCCCAGGTTCATTCGCTCTTACTGCCCACCCAGTTAAGTCCCCGCCTTTCTCTATGGTTGGATAGGCTGGATCCAGTCCCATGGGACACCTTGCCACAGTATTTGATGAACTTGATGAGTGATACTTTTCTTAAGGAAAAATAGTAATTCACCTATACTTTGTATGTCATGGATAGTTGTTAGATTTACCTAAAACAGGGTATGTCTGTAGCCCGAATGGCTGCAGATTATTTTTCCAGTAGCTTAAATCAAGGAGTATTTCATTAGCCAAGCAGTGCTTATTTGATGACGTGGAAGGGGTGTGCCTTCCCCTCTGCATGGTCCCTGACTGCTGGAAGCTGGTGCAGTGGGGTGGCAGCTCCACAATCCTTAACCGTTTATTCAGCATCCGCAGAATGCACACTGGCAGAGTGAGCAAACACATCTCTGTCCTGGCATCAGACATCCCTTCTCTGGATGTAGATGGAGCGTATAGGTGTCTGTCCACTGTCACGATGGAAATATCATCATCAGAGTTTGTGCTGCCTGCCTGTGAAATCAAGCCACTTAATCAACTGGATACTTCCTCCTTGAATCCTTTTTGGAAGCTGGCAAGGTGTATATGCATATATGCACACCAGGTCTGGGAGGAAGTTTATAAGTAACTCAGTGTCTTCTCCCTTAATTATTTTGTGTTAACTTTGCTTTTGATATAACACTACATTTGCAAATCCTTTTCTTCATGCTAAAAAGGCAGCATCAATAGAAAACAGTTTCCCTGAGTTTACCCATTGCCCTTAGCAGCAGATCTGGCAAATTTGCCTTCAGATACATGATCTCAAAAGGGGAATTTCCTTGAGAGCCCTCAATGACCAACACAAAGAAAACAAAGGAAGTTTGTGACTGTGAATCACAGTCTCCACCAAAATCCACATTCATTCACCCAGACAGCCACTTTACTAGACACCACTCAGCCAGCTGATTTCTCTCCAACCCTTTGCCACTACTGGGCTGGGTCACCCTCAGTCAGAACCCGGATGCTTGTGTCCGCCCACCAGTGTTCGTGGAGCTAAATCATGAACAATTGTGTCCCTAGAGCAAATGAAAGGAAGAGTACTAGTCACCACAGCACGAAGGTGGGGGTGGATTTAAACAACTTGAGAGAGCACAGAGCGAGCTCTTGCACCTGATTAGATAGGTGTGTGCCCTCTCGAAAAATGGGTCCTTGATTTTTTTTAGGTCTGGATTTTTGGAATGTTCTGTCTAGAAGCCTTGCATACTTTCAGCATGTAATAGTGATGTGGGTATGGATAGCATCAGTGCCAGAGAATGTGCCCAGTGGCTAGCCATTCCCGTTCCCTCTCTGCCGGTGCCTATCTGGAGGGGCACTGAGATGACAGTGTGATTTTCAGAGATTAGAAAGATGGTAGGAAGTAATCCAGGTGACCAGCAGGGCCATTGGAATCCCACCCTCTCAAGCATACTCAGATAATTGCATACTTCAGCCTAACATTTATATCAAGATGTTGACTAATTCTAAGGTGCCCACCCAGTAGACAGGGTTGCTAAGACGGCTGAATTTCCAGGCTACTTAAGAGGGTGAGTATGACAAGCAAAATAATGCTAGCCATGCTCAGTACAGCCCCACAGTCCTGCCAAACCACAAAGATTTTAGTGAATGAGAGCCTTCTGCTCCCTCTGGTCCTCATGGCCGGCAGTGGGGGATGAAGATACAGGAGGAATGCTGCACGATTATTCTCACAGGCTCTGCACTCCAGGTGCTATTTTTCACATGTCTGTGATGTTAGCCAGCCTTTCTTTTTTTTCCCCAAGAAGCCTTATATTTGCACTCAGACAGACAGACAGACACACACACACACACTCTCTCTCTCTCTCTCTCTACCTCAGCACTGGATGTATATAACCTGCTCTCCGCTCCCAAGAGTAGAAACCCTGATTCCTACCTGAACAGCTCGCAGGCTGAGGGCTTTTCCTCTCCAGTCGAAGGGAAAGAGGATCCTCTCAGTCTCATCCGCCCTGCGTTGTCACCGTCAGTGTGCTGCGACTGCTTCTCCAGCAGCCCCAGGCTGGCTCTCAGCACCTCCCGGTGACTGCGGCTCTGTGTGGGGAGAGGGGACGGGCCGTGGCATGTACATCAGGTTGCTGGTCCGCCTCCAAACACCATACTCCAGAGCCGGCTCCCAGTCCTGCAGGGCTGTGTGGGAAGCAGGGAGGCAGCCAGGGGGCTGAGCATGCAGCCTGTAGGTCTCTCTCCAGCCCTGTTTTGATCAGCAGAGGGGACCTGCCTTTAGACAGCTGCCTGCACCGATCCTGCCTACAGGGGTGCACACGGAGTACCCCTAGCCTTGGGCAGCCAACAGCAGGCCCAGGGACACAGAGCTTGTGGCCAGCGGGGAAGGGAGGCAGAGACAGCAGACAGTGGCGGCAACTCTCCTGGGTGTTATTTTAACGTGGTTTGTCTTGGGGCAAATGGCTGCACTGAATGGACTACTAGCCCGTCTGGGCAGATTCCTGTTTATTTTGAGGCCTCAGTTGGCAGGGAAACAGCAGGTCATGGCTCAGAGACACTCCTCTGCAATCAGAAGACAGCTGGATGAAAAGGAATCCTTTTCTGTTCTGACTTCTGGCACCTCTGCACAGTGTGTAGATGTCTGTCTGTCTGTCTGTCTGTTCCTATTTTGCAAAGCCACTCGAGGCAATGGCCATGCAGTTTAGAGCTGGGGAGGGGCTGCAGAGAGAATATTTCTGCCCTTTCTCACCAGTGGTCAAACCTGTCCCTGCTGAACTAAGCAAATCATCAGGTGGGGTTTCTTCAGTGGACCACGGGCATCATCTTTGTGCCCCTGGCCAGGATGGGGTAAGGAAGAGGGGAAGCTGCTTGTACGAATGACTTTTGGCTACAACATGAGGAATGAATTTGGACTGAAAGGCTATGGATCAGGAGGTATCTCTGAAGAGACCAAATGGAAACATGATTAATAGTTTCCTATAATTGACAAAGAGTCCTGTTCCTGATGCAGGCATTTGAGCCTGGGAGGTGTCACTGAGAAAGAGAGTGTGTGTGTATGTGTGTACACTCATACAAGCCTGCCCACCTGGTGATTCAGATAGGAGGTACAAATTGACCTGTTGGAACTAGAAATATATTCGCTGGTTTCTCCCTCCTCTGGGAAGGTGGAGATGGAAAACTGTTCTCCAAAGTCATCAGGGAAACTTCATGTGCCTCTGAAGGAAGGAGTTCAGAAAAGCTCACCTCCTGTGACAAAGAATTAGAAGCACAGACAAACATAACTCTGATAATGGATGAAGCACAGCTCTGCTAAAAGGAACTTGAGAGGTACAGGAATAATTGATTTTTCTCAACTTTATTAACAGGAACCTCAATGAACTGTCAAAGGTCCTTTTGACAAAATTTAAAATTTGCTTTAAAAAAAAATAGTAATCTTCTTAAGCATCTGCACGATTCCAAAGGACCTTCCAGATCATAGATGAAGTTATTTTAGACAGTCATCTTCTTAATATTGGAGAATTGTTTTGCTGCTTCCAGAGTGCATGTGAGCTGTTTTTAGCCACATGGAATGATAGGTGGTAAAGTTAGGAAGCACCCTAAATCTTCCCTGCAAGCTCCTGTGATTACGGTGACAATCAAATGTGTCCAAATGTGTGACAACACCTCGAACACCAGTAATGCAAGTGTAAGTCATTATTTTAGTGCTGTTTCTTCATTACATCTAGTTGTCAAATGCTCTTAAGGAAAAAAAAAAAGCCAAAAAAACCACACATCTCCTAGGCAGATATAGGCAAATGCAATCCCTAGCTACTGATATAAACCAATTAATTTACTACTATCAGGTGTTGTTTGGCAGTGTTCCTGTCCAAATTCTGGGAAATCATGATTTCTCAGTTCCTTAAAGTACTTAACATAATTCTCAATACTGAATTTTTAATGTTTTAATTTAACATCTCTCAAGTTCCATATTGGTTTCAATTTCCATGTCAAGTGTGTAGATTTATCTTTTTTAAAAATTTATTAAAGTATAATTTACAATATTGTATTAACTTCTGCGGTACAACAAAGTGATTCCATTTTATATACATATATATACACACATGTATACATATATATATTCTTTTTCATATTCCTTTCATTATGGCTTATCACAGGACATTGAATATAGTTCCCTGTGCCATACAATAGGACTTGTTGTTTATCCATTCTATATATAATAGTTTGCATTTGCTACAACTCCAATCTCCCACTCCATCCCTCTTCCACCTCCCCTTCCCCATAGCAACCACAAGCCTGTTCTCTATGTCTGTGAGTCTGTTTCTGTTAGATAGGTTCTGCTGCTGCTGCTGCTAAGTCACTTCAGTTGTGTCCGACTCTGTGCGACCCCATAGACGGCAGCCCACCAGGCTTCCCCATCCCTGGGATTCTCCAGGCAAGAACACTGGAGTGGGTTGCCGTTTCCTTCTCCAATGCATGAAAGTAAAAAGTGAAAGTGAAGTCACTCAGTTGTGTCTGACTCTTCGCGACCCCATGGACTGCAGCCCACCAGGCTCCTCCGTCCATGGGATTTTCCAGGCAAGAGTACTGGAGTGGGTACCGTTGCCTTCTCCAATAGATAGGTTCATTTGTGCCGCATTTTAGATTCCACATATAAGTGGTATATGGTATTTGTCTTTCTCCTTCTGATTTATTCTACTTAGAATGATAATTTCTAGTTCCATCCATGTTGCTGCAAATGGCATTATTTTATTCTTTTTTATGGCTTTGTAGTATTCCATTGTGTATATATACCACACCTAGATTTATCTTTTAAATAATGTATATTCAGATGCTTGGAATCATGAGATATGAAATGTTAACGGTTCCTAGCCCTTCTGTTATTTAGCATGGTAAAGAATGGGAGGTTTCTTAGTTTAAAAGTCTGGCCTCAGAATAGCCTCCTAGCTCTGGACTAGGAAATAGTCCATGGAAATAACAGCTGTCAAACCTCTTGTTAAGCATTCACAAGCCACTAGATTCTATAGAGGGTATGTAACAGAAACCATAGCTTCCTTCAAAGCTCTTAGACTTCTTTCAGTGCCATTAAAACCATTTAAGGTTGTGAAGTAATTAAAACTTTATATGTGCACTTACTAGCACTACAGAGGGTAGGTCTGAGAAAAGAAGAAAATGACAGATTTGGAGGACCAACAGAAGTCCTAGTAGAAGTCTGGTAGGTTTATCCACAGAGGTGTGGCCTTGGCCAGAGTCAGCCATGTCTACAGTGTTGTGGCTGGTACTGGACCTGAGATTTTTTCCTTCCCCGACCTGAGAGATTGACTTACTACCAAGCACTTAAGCAGTTGCTATTACAGAAAGTGGTTCCAAACCTCTTACAAGAGATTTAGAAGGACAGGAAAAGTAAAATGTGGCATTTCTATAATTTTTTCTTATTCTGTGTTCAGCGCCTCTGAAAATCAAACATAAAACTATCACTTTTTAACTGCACCAGAATGAAAGAGGAATCAGAGCATGATAGATTCAACAGGACTCCAAATGTCCACAGGAAATAAATTTTCTTTCTCTCCTGCCATAACACATAAGCCCTGGCTTCTTGTCTTTGAGTCTTGAGGCTGATGTTCAATATTTGCTTTAAAGTTTCCCTGTCATTCATCCTGTTTACATGAACAGTGCAGTTATATGAAACGCATACCAGACACTGCATTTTCTTTCTAATCTCGTTTGACCTTGTTTGGACTCAAAAAATCCTAATCAGCTGACAGGAGAAATCAGATGCTGCCTGCCTCTCTCTCCCCGCAGCAAAGTATTTCCTTCTGTTTATGCTCAATCATGCAATTAAATGAAGGGCACGCTGGCCTCCTGGTGAACCAGCTGCCAAGATGACGGAGGGAAGCAATTTGACAAACAGGGCACAGGGAAACACAGCAGACATTCACAGGAAATTGTATTAGTTGCCCAAGGAGACCCAACAGACACAAACATAACCAGAGCTACAGGACAGAAACGGGGTCTAGAGGTTCTCAAGTGAGAAGGTGCCTTTCTCAAATCTCACTGTAACCCAAGAGCAGGAACTTGTCCCAGTTGATCGGCCTGGCTCAGCAACTACAGGAGAGGATGCTTGGAGAGGGTCACACCCATGAGAAGTAGGCTTTCTTTTTCTGATACTGGTATCCATTGCCTAGTCAATGTTTTCCTCGATCTCAGCTTTTCAATTTTATTTTAAAATATTTTATCTTTAAATAAAAGGAATGCTTTGTGCATTTATATAAATATGTACAGTATATAGACAGGTACAAAATGACCCTCACTAACCCCCTTCTTCCCAAAGATAATCATTGTTCACTTTTTTCCTGGATCCTTTGAGGGGAAAAATGTCTTTATACACCTGAATGTGTTTGTTTAAAAGCAATTTACTAGGCAGAGTGTCCTGCATTGTTTGTTTTTCACCGAATACTAGGTCTTTGCATATAGGTCTGGTCTATCCAGGCGCCAGTATTCCTTGCCTGGCTTGTTGCAGCACCTCCTTGCTGACTTCCCTGCTGCTGCCCTTACCCTCTACAGTTCCAGAGGAATCCTGCTAAAAGGTAAATGGGATTGTGTTTCTATTTGAACATAACTGCCCAGTGCCTTTCTCTGGCACTAAGAACAAAAGCTAAGCTTGCTGTCAACCACTTGCATCTTCAGGTCCATCCCTGATGCATTTCTCACTGTGCTCTAGCCTCCCTGCTCCTCATACAAGCCAAGTGTGGTCCTGCCTCAGGGCCTTTACACTTCCTGTTCCCTCCACCTGAAGTGCATGGATTTCTTTTCTGCCCCTCGATTCTTTACATGGCTGTCTCTTCCTTATCATTCTGATTTCACTTCAGACCCTCCTCCCTGACCACCTGTTCTAAATTAGCCTCTCATAGATCTCTCTTTTTCTTCATAGATCTTACTACTATCTGAGAATTATCATGTTCAGTTATTTGTTGACTTATTTGTGTGTCGTCCTGACACACACACTAAAATGAAATGTCCATGAGAAGAGCCAGGGATTTTGTCTGTTCACCCTTATATTTCCAGTTCCTAGATTAAGAGTTTTCACGTTTGAATGTGCATCACAGTCACAGATACCTGGGCCTCAACTCCAGAGTTTCTCTTCAGAAGGACTGGAGTAGGCCTGGGAATTTGCATATCTGACAAGCTCCAGGTGATCCTGAGGCTGCTGGCCCATGGGCCAGACTTTGAGAACCACTAGTCTGCACAGTGCCTGGTACACAGTGGGTGTTGCTTATACATTTATTATGTGAATACACAAGTCTGCACAGAAGGATCTGCTACTTTCTTTGGAAAGGCAGTTTTATTTTCAGTTTATCATTTATTTATATTTATTAGACTATAAGCCTCCAATTCTTTGTGACAGGAGGGCTCCAAGTTCTGTCAGCTAAAGTGATGTATTAGCTCCATTCACTTGTCAGCAGATGATTAGAAACCTAAAGTGTTACAGGCCCAGGGGAACCAATGAGAGACAGTCATCGTTCTTTGCCTTAGTAATGCCTCAAAGCCAAAGGTGGTGGGATTCTCGCTTGACATGTGACAGAGTACTTTCCCTGTGGGTAAGTACTCAGGCCTCCCCTGTATTTGTTTAACAACTATGCTGTTGACTTGGCTTAGGCCTCAGTGCATTGGAATATATACAACACACACACACACACACATTTTCATATTGAATTTCAGGAAGTTACAAGATGCCTCAAATCTCTTTTAATCTAAAATTTAAAAACTCCTGATCTAATCATTGGCTATGTACTTGGCAGAACAAAGACAACCTGGATCCTCAATTTGTTAAATTCCTGATGAATAAAAGTTTATTAAATGTAATCAGACAAACCTTAGAGGGCAACATTAGAGAAAAGCATTAGAGGAAATTATTAGGTAATAAGGTTTCCCATCTTAGGTTGGAGAATGCTTTTTGAAGCATATTTTGAAACCCAGAAACAAAAATAGAGTAGTGAGATTGATTCCATAAAATTTAAAATGATCTTTACAAGAAAGAGGAGAATAAGATCCTTCAAGTCTAAATTCTGGAGAGAAATCTGTGCATCTTATGTTTTCCATCTATATTTTTTCCACTTGAATTGTCTGGGAGACCTATAGCCAAGCTCAGTGGGACGAGACATAAACTTATCAGAGCAGACAGGGTTAGACTACATCCTTCAACAAAGCCATTTTGTCACTTTGTTAATTATTTCATTAGCCATGCATGGTTTGTTTTTTTTGAGAGAGAGATTTTATTGAGATATAGTTCACATATCATGCAGTTCCTCCATTTAAAGTGTGCAGTTAAGTGGTGTTAGCATATTCCCAAAGTGGTGCAACCATCTCCACTGTCTAATTTAGAACACTTTTGTCATCCCCCAAAGAAACCCTCATACCCATTAGCAGTCATTCGTCATCCCCTCCCCCACTCCCGCCAGGCCCACACAACCACCAGCCTACTCTCTGTCTCTATAGATTTTCCTGTTCTGGCTATTTCGCATAAATGGGATCATATAGTATGGGTTTCTTTTCCTTAAAAAGCATAATGTCTTGGGAGAATGGCATTCTATCATGTATACTATCATGTAAGAATTGAATCGCCAGTCTATGTCTGACGCAGGATACAGCATGCTTGGGGCTGGTGCATGGGGATGACCCAGAGAGATGTTATGGGGAGGGAGGTGGGAGGGGGGTTCATGTTTGGGAACACATGTAAGAATTAAAGATTTTAAAATTAAAAAAATAAAATTAAAAAAAAAAGGCTTATCCATATTGTAGCCTATTCATATTTATCAGAATGCCATTCCTTTGTCCATCAGTTAAAGGGTATTTGGCTTGTTTCCTCTGTTTAGATATCATGAGTAATGGTGCTGTGAATGTGTGGTGTCCACATTTTCATGTGAACATGTTTTTATTTCTCTTGAGTCTAGCAATGGTTTTTCTCTTAAAGATTTACCCAAAACATTTTACTTAACTTAAGTAATTCTTTTCGTTTTAGCTTTGTTCTATCATGTTCACTTGGGGAAGCAAGAAGGCTTGTATCCTAAGGACTTCTGAACTCCTCTGCCCTGAGTTTGAGCCCTCCTTGCTTCTGTGTAATTAGGGATGTGACTTCATCTCACTGAGCCTCACTTGTGAGGAAGCCAGCTCTCTGATCCTCTCAGGGATACTGTGAGGATTAATGACATAAACCCAGTAGGATCTGCTCTTGAGAAGACACTATCCCACAAGAGTAGGTTCCTGTGTATCAGAGAAACAAGATACCCTCAAGCCAGGCAGGGGCTCCCCAGCACCACAGGTGATGGCATCAGCCCAGAGGCCAGTGGGTGAATGCAGAGGCACAGATGGTATAAAAAAATACTGTTTACTTGAGATTTGGGTTTCCTCTGCTATCTGAATTTGGTTGCATTCTAAATCCTTCAGACCACCCTTTGCAGGAGGCCCTGGCTTGGTCACCCTGCTCAGAGGGCAGGAGAAAGGTCAGGGCCATGCTCAGTGATGGGCAGCCAGATCACCAAACAAATTCTAAAGCCCACCCTCCAGCTAACATTTTCCCAAAGACTACTCTAATCAAAGACCTCATTTAATCAAAAAGTACGTGGCTTTCTGCAGAGTCCCAGAAGTACCTCCTTTTGTAAAATTCCTGTACCCTTGACTTTCTTGTTGGCCCTGGAGTAGGACCCCGCACCCCGGGATACAGTCTAATAAGGACTCCCCTGTAGAGGCACTGGGAGCTCAGGTGGCAGGAGAGGAGGCTAAAGTATCTGAGCTTATTCATAGTCTCTGACCAATTGCCTGTGCCCTTCACTTTTTAAAATCAGGCAGCAGAAAGTGCTATTGGATAAACAGGGAATTGATGAGTTTAATAGGAAAGAAGATGGCAGGCTTGCTTGGGTTCTAACTTCCAGACCACCACTTACTAGCTGTCTGATCTAGGACAAGTGACTAAGTTCTCTGAGACTAAAGTAAATGTCTGGATAATATTGGCACTTACTTCACCGGGTCACTGTGGGGACTTACTGAGAAGATGCCCATAGGGTCTCTAGTCTATCAGAGCTCTGTCAATGTGTGTCATAGTTATTATATTACTTGCAAATTAAGAATTAAGGATCTCAAGTAATCTAGCCATCCTCTCTAAGCTATTTAGTGACAAAGTGAAAGTTGCTCAGTCTTGTCCAACTCTTTGCAACCCAACAGACTATACAGTCCATGGAATTCTCCAGGCCAGAATACTTGAGTGGGTAGCCTTTCTCTTCTGCAGGAGATCTTCCCAACCCAGGGATCAAACCTAGGTCTCCCACTCTGCAGGTGGATTCTTTACCAACTGAGCCACCAGGGAAGCCCCTCCAAGCTATTTAGGGAGGCTGTTTTTATTTTTATTTATTTTTACCAATTGGAAGCACCTAATATGTGTTAGCGGAGAAGGCAATGGCACCCCACTCTAGTACTCTTGCCTGGAGAATCCCATGGACCGAGGAGCCTGGTAGGCTGCAGTCCATGGGGTCGCTAAGAGTTGGACATGACTGAGCGACTTCACTGTCACTTTTCACTTTCATGCATTGGAGAAGGAAATGGCAACCCACTCCAGTGTTCTTGCCTGGAGAATCCCAGGGAAAGGGGAGCCTTGTGGGCTGCCGTCTATGGGGTCGCAGAGTCGGACATGACTGAAGCGACTTAGCAGCAGCGGCAGCAGCATCAATATGTGTTAGACACAGCAGGTAGGGCTGGGGATGAAACTTAATTTTCCCCAGGAATATAGAATTCAAGTTGGGAGAGAAACTAAGATACGTGCAGCTCTTAAAGAGCAGGTAAACAGTAATGGAATGCTGAGGGTCAGTGCTGCCCCAGCTTGGAGAGGAGAGGAGTAGAGAAGGTCAGATGGGCCAGATGAGGTGTCGGAGGGAAGGCACTGCAGAGGCCAGCCTTTGAGAGGCCAGATGGGTTCCCATCAGCAGAGCAGAGCAGAAGGAGGCAGAAGTGGACAAGGGTGGGTGAGGGGAAGGGGAGACCCCTGTGAGCACAGCCAGGTTGAGGGTCCAGTGGATCTGGGCATGGTGGGTGGTCTGGGGACTGAGCCAGAGACAAGCCTTCCAATGTCTTTCCCACTCTCAGGAGTCTCTAGGGATGGCATACCATGAGATCTTTTAGTCACCTGTTCTATTAATTATCTTTTCTATGACACTTTCTGTCACTTATACATTTTTGTGAACTCTTAAGAGGGAGAAAAGAGGAGGGGCTATGTTGGAGGAGTTTTGGCTCTTAATCTGAATGGTCACCAAAAAAGCAGTACAAAGTGGTAACTGTTGACCCTAGCCGTCCTGCATCCAGACCCCTTCTTGTCTTTGGGGACCAGCCTTTCATTGCTTTCAGGTCATTTGGTTTTGGGTGGCAATGACTATACCCCTGTGGCATGGCTGGACACAGTTCCCACATTGGTTTAGTGAAATGAGATCCCAGCTAGAACTCTTGGGACAGGACAGCACCCATTCTTATAGGGCAGCTGTACCAGCAGGGTGTCAGCCCTGAGCTGCTGGCAGCCATCCTCTACTGTGATGGATGGGTCTTCCTGGAAATGGAATGATACAAGGATGGAAAGCAAGAAATGGAGAGAGACAGATTCAGGATACCATCATCTGAACACCTGGATTCCACCAAATCAAAACCCTGGCCATTTCAGTTACATGAGGAAAATATTTCCACCCACCCCTTTCTTTTTTTGTGTAAGTCTCTTCAAATTGGATTTCAGCCCGTTGTCACTCAAAGAATTTTGATTTATTCAAGGATTTATCTTGTTCCCACCAGCATTTTGTTGGCTTACCCTTAGCATAGCATTCATAGTCAAGAGCTGTGTCAAGGAAGAGCAGTATGTGCATGCAAGCGATGGAGACATCTCTCTGTACCTCCAAACAGGCCCAGGTACACCTCACGTGCTTGGGAGGCAGAGACATTAGGAAGAGAACACAAGACTCTGAAACAATGTCTTTCTTCTTTTTCCTTTGACTCTGCTTACAGAGGAGTTCTCCCCCAAACCCTTGCTTTTTTCCAAAGAGAAGAATTTTTGGATCTGTTAAGTGTATTTTGCAGGGTTCCAAGACGTCAGGAGATAGGGAGGAGGTGAAGGGAACGGAAACTCTACAGATGCTCTTCAATCTCATTTGTGTTCTTCCCTTTTGCCCAATCACAAGGAATCACCTGGCATCTTTTTTCTTTTCTTTTTTTTTCCTATTTGATGCAGAGCTTTGTTTTAAAAAAAAAAAAACAAAACACTAAGCATTAACATTACCGTAATGGGATTTGTTAATGATTTTCTGGGAAATATCTTCTTGAATCTCAGCAAAGATAATTCACTTGGTAGCAGCCCTTTCCTGCTTCCCTGCTAAGAATTCAACTCACCCAGTTCTTTCCGGAATCTAGCTAGTGTCTGAATGAGAGAGGGGAGTACAAGGAATGTTTCAGTTTCAGTTGAGCATCCATCACATAGACTTGAGCCTGCCACTGACTGAGGTCAGGGAGAAGAGGATGGGGGAGAGCATTCATGCAGAGCAAAAGCCTGAAGTCAAGCAGAAAGTCCACAGTAATCTGAGCCCCTTGGAGAAACGAATGTACTCACCTCTGCTTTGGCTCTGGGGTGCTTTCTTTCTGGGGTGCTAGCAGCTGTGGCAGCCTACGGTGTCCACACTGTCCTAGCAGGACTGCAGCAGGCAGGCCTCTGCAGGAAGAAAGGAGTTCCCATCCTCCATCTGAAGGGAGTGGCCTTCACCAAAGGAGGCGATGCCCTTATCCCCGTAGGGGCCAGACGGTTGGGTCTGCTTGTCCTCTTGCTCCCTCTCTGATGTGTATGGAGCTCAGGGGAGCCCCGAGAGGTGGGCTACGTGCCGACCACACATCACACGCGCCCTGTTCCAGGTTGTCTCCCCAGCCTTGTGGAGCCTGGGGAGAGAGGCAGCGGAGTATGGCATGAAGCCACTCTCCTGGGGCCCTACTAGAGCGGCTAGTGGACCCACAGAAAGCCCAAGGACGAATACTTGCGTATTTATTTCTCCCCTTCTCATGTGATCTTATTTTTGGACCAAACACAAAAGCTATTTGGGGGCTGGACAGCTGCCAGGTGAAAGGACAGTTATCTCATCCAACTTGTCTCCATGCCTCTCTCTGAACTGTCCCTGCTACCTTTCCCCATGTAAAGCAGAAGGGGGAGGCGGGGCTTGCTCTGAACCTTAATTTTAATATATCTGAGCAATTAGTCTAAATTACTAACTTTATTTCAACTGATTCATCCCCACCCTTTAAGGTTTCACAGAGGATCTATCCAAGGAACAAAGTCACTGTTTCTATGTCTGAGGCTACACGTATAGCCATCATCTACACAGTACTGTAGACACAGAGACCCTGTTACCAGCACTGGGTGGGACCTCAGCCCTGGAAGGCACTTGTGAGTGATATGGAGGAGCGAGACTGTAACTCTGAATCTCTGATTCTGCCTGTTTCCTTTGGCGCTTCTGCTTCTAACTCCTGGATTTGTTAAACTTACAATATGTAAATAGCTTGTTTTTTTCACTTCTGATTCTTCCTCTTCAGACCCAAATGGGAAGCTCTGAAATGCTCACTCCTGACAAAATGCCAGTTCCATATCATCATCTTCACCATCACCACAGTTATTTCTTGAGCCCTTGCAAAATGCCGTTCCCATCCTGAGCTCTTTTCTAGCATTATCTCATTTATCCTCACAACAGCTCTGTGGAGAAGGTAATCCTGTTCCCATCTGACAGCCAGAGAAGCAGAGGCCAGGAAGGTGAGCTTGCCAAGGAGAGAGATGCCAGCCCCATTGGCCGACTCCAGAGCAGGCGTTTTCAGTCACTTTGTTTGCTCCCTGCCTCCTGAATCTATAAATCATTGAAATTTCACTGTTGTTTTCATCTCATAAGAATAACAAAAACCCACGTTTGATTCAGATCCATGACTTCACTCCTCAGTTTCTTTTCTCAAACTCAGATCTTGAAGAGGAGAAAGGATAAAGTTTATAGTCCTAGGCCCTGATTCGAGGTGCAGGATGGAGAGTCTCGGGCCTCCATTCTCTGTGGAGCCAGTTTCCTATGAATAATTCACTGTGCAAACACAAGACACCAGAAAGGACTGGGCTGGACTGCCCAAGCTGTGGTCCCCACTGCATCCAAGGTGAATTGCCCTTTCTCTTTGCTACCTTGAGAGCCAGGGAGATAGAGCCTAGCAGCTTGTACAATACTTCCCTCTGCTGGCCACTGGTATTAATTACCCCCAGGATGGTGGTCTCCAAGATTTTCCAACGGGCACACCAAGGAATATTTTTAGAGAACCAGTTTCCAGGTTCCCAGATTTTATAAGGTATCTTTTCCTAAAACTGGTTAGCCTGAAAACAATGTCTGTGTTCATAATAATCCTATCCTTACTGGAAAGCATACCCCTCACTTTTCACAAATCTTAACTCAGGAGCCATAGCCCCAAATGTGAAAATTTCCAGGTCCAAGTTCCCAGACATAAAGGTTCCTTTAATAATTTAACTCAACTTCCTTCAATAAATAATTAAGGCAGTTTTACATTTCACAGATTTTTCTTTTCCATCCCTTGAATTTGAAGGAGAGTACTGTGAAAGTTGTAGAGGATATTAGAAATAATAACAATAGATTAATAGGTACATTTAAAGAATTTTATCAGAGTTTAATTTTTTAAATCCAATGTTTATAATATGCTGGAAGTTATTATCTTAATTCCATATGAACTTGGTGGTGACCATTTAACATCAATTTTTAAATGTGAGTATAGGTAACATAATTTTTCATAATTGCTTTAGAAGGCACAGGGGCAAAAATGGATGAAGACTGTTGTAGCCTAGGGTGGCCCTTGTTGACTGATAATTTGCTCTTATCCACCCACCCCTCCATCCATCCATCCATCTTCCACCCATCCATCCAATACCCATCGAGCATCTACTATGTGTCAGGCATTGTTTTAGGCACTAGATATAAAAATGGTGAGTAAGAACTGACATGTGATATGCCAACTTCTTACTTATGAGTCCCTATAGGGAGTTGAGTGAAGGGAAACAGATTAATTTAGTAATTTCTTAAATAAATGTAAGGATTCACCTTTGATAAGTACTTCCAAGGAAGGGTATTCAGTGATGAGACAGTGTATAATGAGGATTATATGTATATGTTAATGTATATAACATATATATGTATATGATGTCAATGTATAATGACACTATATAATGAAGATTGATCTAACTCATGGTGAAGATGTCAGGAATAAGATCTGAACTCAGAAAAAGGTATTCAGCAATCTATATGAAAATCCAGGAAGAAAGGGCATTTTAATGAGACAGGATTGTCAAGAAGTAGGATCAACCTTTGCCAAGTCAGTTGTTTTTTAGAAAGGGCATTTCAGTTCAGTTCAGTCACTCAGTCGTGTCCGACTCTTTGTGACCCCATGAATTGCAGCACACCAGGCCTCCCTGTCCATCACCAACTCTCGGAGTTCACTCAGACTCAGGTCCATCGAGTCAGTGATGCCATCTAGCCTCTCATCCTCTGTCGTCCCCTTCTCCTCCTGCTCCTAATCCCTCCCAGCGTCAGAGTCTTTTCCAATGAGTCAACTCTTCGCATGAGGTGGCCAAAGTACTAGAATTTCAGCTTTAGCATCATTCCTTCCAAAGAAATCCCAGGGCTGATCTCCTTCAGAATGGATTGGTTGGATCTCCTTGCAGTCCAAGGGACTCTCAAGAGTCTTCTCCAACACCACAGTTCAAAAGCATCAATTCTTCAGCGCTCAGCCTTCTTCACAGTCCAACTCTCACATCCATACATGACCACTGGAAAAACCATAGCCTTGACTAGACGGACCTTTGTTGGCAAAGTAATGTCTCTGATTTTGAATATGCTATCTAGGTTGGTCATAACTTTTCTTCCAAGGAGTAAGCATCTTTTAATTTCATGGCTGCAATCACCATCTACAGTGATTTTGGAGCCCCCCAAAATAAAGTCTGACACTGTTTCCACTGTTTCCCCATCTTTCCCATGAAGTTATGGGACCGGATGTCATGATCTTCATTTTCTGAATGTTGAGCTTTAAGCCAACTTTTTCACTCTCCTCTTTCACTTTCATCAAGAGGCTTTTTAGCTCCTCTTCTCTTTCTGCCATAAGGGTGGTGTCATCTGCATATCTGAGGTTATTGATATTTCTCCCGGCAATCTTGAATCCAGCTTGTGTTTCTTCCAGTCCAGCATTTCTCATGATGTACTCTGCATATAAGTTAAAAACAGTCCATGCTGCAAATCAGTGGAAGCAAATTTTCCCCAGGGAAATTTTGGCAATTTTTGGAGACATTTTTGGTTGCTGCAGCTGGGCTGTGCTCATGGCATCTAGTGGGTAGAGGCAAAGGATGCTGCTAAACATGCTACAATGTTCAGGATAGCACCCACAACAAAGTGTCCAGGCTGGCCCTAAAGTCAGTGGTGGTGATGTTGAGAGGGCAGGGAAGGCCCAATAAGTGTCTACCATGGATGTGGATTCATCCATCCATCCATTCATTCATTCAGCAGGTTCTCATTGGGTACCCACTATGTTTGAGACACTCTTCTGGGTGTAATCAAGGCATACCAGGCACTCCCTAACCAAAACTGTCACCTCCAATGGCCTGATAGTGCTCCTGTTACCCAGCCTAAACTTTTCACTATTAAAATGGTAGGCAAAACTGGTCTGGCTTCCTGTAGGAAAAAAGACAAAAATCTATGGATATTATTCACAATCTGGTCACTGCAATAAGGTAATGGTGAAACTATATGTCTGTCAACAGGGAAATAGCTTCATAATTTGGTACATCCATACAGTGGAATACTGGGCAGCCAAAAAAAGAAAAGAGGTAAATTTCTTTGAGATGACTCAGAAAACAACCATGAAGATATTAACTGGAAAATTTTTTCTGAACAGCAGATTGAATGTAGTCGATTTGATTTTTTTTTAATTGGTTTATATGACTGTTTGCTTGTACAAGCAATTGCTGGGAAAATTCTCACCAAATTTTTTAAATGTCTATTTCGAGGAAGTGGGGGAAAATGTTTAACATATTCATTGGGAAAAGTTCCCTACCTGATTCCCTCCTTTAACACCAGCTAGATTCTCCCTAGTTCATCCTCTTAGTTACTATCAACTTCCGGCACAGTATCTATTCCATACTGTTAATCCAAGGTCCTTCAGAACTTGCCACCAGGCAGTCTTCATGGGCCCTTCTTGGGAGCTGCTTTTCCTGCCCCAGCCCTGTTCCCACCCCACCTCCCCAGAGCTTAAGTCAGGTGAACTCGCCAGGACTTATCACACTGCACTCGTACAAGCAGGCTTACCTCTGTGCCTGTAAAACAGTCCTTTGCTTTTTCTACTTGTATTAGTTCAGATAGACCAGGTTACACGACATTTATAAATAATCTCCACATTTCAGTGACTTCAAGTAACAAGGGCTTCCATGATGGCTCAGCGGGTAAAGAATCTGCTTGCAATACAGGAGACATGAGAGTTGCTGGTTTGATCCCTGAGTCAGGAAGATCCCCTGGAGAAGGAAATGGCAACCCACTCCAGTATTCTTGCCTGGAAAACCCCATGGGCAGAGGAGTCTGGTGGGCTCCATACAATCCGTGGGGTCACAGAGTTGGACACAACTGAGCAACTGAGCACACACATGAAGTAACAAAGGTCTAGTTCTCACACATCAACATCAGCATGTCCATTTGTAGGTTGGCTAGGCAGCTCTCTCCATGTCATCCTCAACTGAGGGTCCAAACTGAAGGAACTCTAACCCTCCTCTTACAGGAGGGAAAGGGGAGAGGTGTTTACTATTACAGCTAGCACCTGGAAGTTACTCCTACTCACATTTCATTGGCCAAAATGAGTCTTACAGCCACACCTAACATAAAATGAGACAGAATTTTAGCCCTATAATTTGCTTGGAAGGTCACGGATTATAAATACTTGGGGAACCTGAATTCTATAATTGCTGTATAATACATAATAGTGTACCAAATCAAGTTTACTGATCATGTTCAAATAATCTACATCCTTACTTCTTTATCTGGTCACTTCTTGTGGTTTTTGTCAGTCTTAGCTACATATTTTTTGAAGCTACATCATAAAATATATGATGTACAAGTTTTATAATCAAGATTTATAATCACTATTTTCTTTATGAATTGAACTTTTTATTATTTGATATATCCTTCTTTAGCTGTAGTAATGCTTTTGGCCTGAAAATATGTTTTGTCTTACATTAATATATACTATTAATATAATTTTATTTAATATTTGTATTTTGTCTACCCTTTACTTTCAATATTTTTAAAATTAATATTTTAGATGTGTTTCTAATAAGTAATATATAGATTTTTAAAATTCAGTTCAGTATTCTTTGGCTTATAATTGAAGTATTTCGTTCATTCATATTTAATGTAATTATTGATATATTTGGGTCCATATCTACATCTTGTTAAATGCTTTCATTTGTCCCACATGCTTTATATTCTTTTTATTCTTCTTTCTTTTTTGCCTTTGGAGTGGTTAAATATTCTATTTTTTCACTCTGTTACCTTGCAAGCTATATACTTTTTTACTATCCCTTTTAAAATTATCATGGCAATCACAATATTACCTTGGATTATCAAAGTCCAATATTAATTAACAGGGCTTCCCAGGCTCAGTGGTAAAAAACTCGCTTGCCAGTGCAGGAGACAAGCATTCATTCCTGGGGTCGGGATGACCTCCTGGGAAGGCAATGAATGGCAACCCACTCAGGGATGCTTCCCTGGGAAATCCCATGGACAGGGGAGCTTGGCATGCTGCAGTCCATGGGGTTGTAAAAGAGTTGGATGTGGCTTAGCAACTAACCATCAACAACAATGTTAGTTAACATTTCAGTCTTCTTCCATAGTAATACAAGGACTTCAGAACATTTTAGTTCCATGTATCCCTCCCTCCTTACTACGTGTATTTGTTATATATTTTAACTTTTTAAATCCCCAATGGACGTTGCCATGTTGTTTTGTAGAGTCTACTTCATTTGAATTTCCTCAAATTAACCTTTGCATTGTTCCTCATTTCTTCCTGCACCTATATCTATCATATTAAATCATCTTCCTTCTGCTTAAAGACGCTTTAGTATCTGCAGATGTTAAAGAATCCTGAAAATGTCTTAACCTTTCTTATTAGAGGCTACTTTCACTGGGCATGGAATTCTAGGTTGGCATTTATTTTCTTTCAGCACTTGAAAGATACTTAAATTCTGTTAATTCCTAGCTTCCATTGTTTCTGTCAAGAAGTAAGCTAACAGTCTATTCCATTTTCTCAAGTAATGATAACTCCTTTTAACATTTTTTTTTGGTCTTTGGTTTTCATATATTTTACTATGATGTACCTAGGTGGTAGTATTATTTAATTACTAAGTTGTAATGACTTTTTTGTGACCTCATGGACTGTAGCCCACCAGGCTCCTCTGTCCATGGGATTTTCCAGGCAAGAACACTGGAGTGGGTTGCCATTTCCTTCTCCAGGGGATCTTTCTGTACCTGGGATTGAACCCCCATCTCCTGCATTGGCAGGATACCTAGTTGTAGTTTTCTTTTTATTTGTCCTGCTTGGGGTTCCCAGGGATTCTGGAAACTGTGGCTAGCTTTTAGTCAATTTTGGCAGTTTCTCAAATATCTTCTCTTCAAATTATTGCTATTGCCCTGTTCTCTGTCATCTCTTTCTAAAACTTCAGTCTTCACTTTATCTTCCTTATCGGTTATTTCCTCCCCAGTATTTCCCATCATTGTGTCTATGTTTCACCCTGATGTTTTCTTCTAACTGACTTCCCAGTTCATCATTTTCCCTTGTGACTGTGCCTCATCTGCTTTGAAGCCATCCACCGAGCTCTTCACTTTGGTTATTGTATTTTTCAACTCTAAATTTCTACTTGGTTATTTTTCAAATCAAGATTGGCCCCCCACACACACACCTTTAAGTTTACAGTTCTCTGCTGTATTTTTGCATCTCCAAAGTCTGTGTCCAGTAACTCCAAAAGTGGAATTCTCTGGGACTGTTTCTATTATAGTTGTTTCTGTTGGATCTCATTCGTGTTGTCTTATTTCCCTAGGTATCTGGATATTTTCATGCTGAAATTGTATGTGAAAAATTGCTAGTAGAAGTAACATGTGACATTATGGTGTTATCTTCCTCCAGAGAGTACTTAACATTTGCTTCTGCTAGACGCCTGGGGATATTAACAATTTGGGATAGCCTTAACCCAACTTAAAGAATTAAAATCATTGAAAGCTGGGTTGAGGCTCTACAAAATCTGTGGTTAGTTCCGATTTGCCTAGTCTTAAGGTGTAGTCCTTCAGGGTCTTTGCCTAAAATGGGGAGTTACAGTGCCCTCTATTCTTTGGTGGGCACTGGATTCCACCTTTTGTCCCATTCAACATGCAGAATTGCCTAGGTACTGCTTAACTTTTCAGCTTCTTAGCTATCTCTTCCTGAAGCAGTAAATGTCCCAAGGGGGAAGAGCCCCTAGTTGTTGGGCTTGTCTCCTTGAATGGCTGTCTTCTCCCAAAACTTGGTTTGGCGATTCTTCATTATCTTATTGTCTTTGATGCCTTCAGGCTGATTTTATTCTTGTTTGGTCCAGACTTTCTAATTGTCCTCAGGAAGAAAGGAGAGCCCAGTGATCTAGTCTGCAGGAAATATAAATTCAAGAAGTTGTCCATGTGTATGTACATGTGCATACATTATGTGAATGGTGAGCACTAAGGTCAACCAGAGAGCATGGACCTATTTTTGTTTTAGGGGAATGAAAGTCTCATGTTGGCAGATTTTCCAGTGTTTTGCTTTTCAAGAGAAGTAGGAAATGCAGACTTTTTAAATGTGAAATTCCAGTTTTCAATGGTGGTTAAAAAATTAACTCTCAGTGAGCCAAACAAGACTCATCTGGGGTCCAAACCCAGCCCATAGGACACCAGCTTGAAATAGCTAGACTATAGTCTGTGTTGATGGGAGAAGTGGGGTGAAGCGTGGCTCTCCTGCACCATTAAACACTAGCTTCCAGAAGTCCAGGCTGCCTTGAATAAACTTGTGAAAGTCGCTCAGTCGTGTCCAACTCTGTGACCCCATGGACTAGCCAGAATACCGGAGTGGGTAGCCTTTCCCTTCTCCAGGGAATGTTCCCAATCCAGGGGTTGAACCCAGGTCTCCCACATTGCAGGTGGATTCTTTGCCAGCTGAGCCACAAGGAAAGCCCGAGAATACTAGAGTAGGTAGCCTATCCCTTCTCCAGTGGATTTTTCTGACCCAGGAATCGAACAGGGGTCTCCTGCATTGCAGGCAGATTCTTTACCAACTGAGCTATCAGGGAAGCCCATAAGTTAATCAAAGTGAAAGTTGCTCAGTTGTGTCCAACTCTTCGGGACTCTATGGGCTATACAGTCCATGGAATTCTCCAGACCAGAATACTGAAGTGGGTAGCCTTGCCCTTCTCCAGGGGTTCTTCCTAACCCAGGGATCGAACCCAGGTCTCCCACATCGCAGGTGGATTCTTTACCAGCTGAGCCACGAGGGAAGCCCAGATAAATTTGAGGCCCTCATATAAAAAATAGCTTTAAAACCACTTTATGTCTCTACTGAAATCTCTTAAAAATGCCAAGGGGAGGATGGATTCCAATCATAATATCAACAACGTTCCTGAACAATCTCCCATCTCTCTCCCAAATTCTTCTCATAGCAACCTAGCAGCTACTCCATTTCCCCTTAATTTATCTCTTAATTCCTCCCAATTCAGGCAATCCCTGGCTCCTATCTCTCGTCCCCCTTCTCACCTTCTGATCTATTCTGCTTTCTCCAATAGGTGATTTCACTATTCAGTGAACCCATCAACTCATCCAACCCACAGCATCACACAGTTCAGAACCCCTCCTCTATTTTCCTACAATCTGCACAAGAAAAGTCTCCAAAACTTAGCTGGCCAAGACTAAATCCTCCTTCATAGGAAGTGGGGGTGGCAAGAAACGGTGCTGTAAATACTCTAAAATACATATGTTTTCCTATCCCATCAGCTGTGCCATCTGGGCTGGGGTGAATCAAGGACAAGATGTCATTTGCAGAGGAGGCAGAGCCCATATCCTGGACGCTTTGGCAGCAAGGTGACTTTTCAGATGGCTGTCATCTCCTTGTCACTTACCCTCTGTTGAAAGGACAGGGCCCCCACCCAAGCCACCAACCCTCCCACAAATGGAGAGGCAGAAGTTAGAAGGAAGAGAAGTCAAACATGGACTTTTTCTGATGTGTCTAATAATAGAAAGTTGGCAACGCATGTCACAGAATACAAAGTATTTGATAAAAATAGCATATGTTGAGCTTGGGACTCAAGCTAGAGATGCATGGAAATGAAATTTATTCCCTCCTTGAGTGTTCCCATACTAGTGTAACAATTCTGCCTCTCTCATTAATGAGGGTTCAAATGCTGCTTTCTGTGGCCAAGCAGTTTCCTTTCCCAGAGTCTGATGGTGGAGGTGCTGGCTCAGGTAAAGAAAGCACAAGACTGAGAGGGTCACGGGCCATGGCCGTGGCTCCACCACCCTCAGACCCACCCTTGACTTTGACACGCAGTGTCAGCTCTACCTTCCTGCAGCGCGAGAGGTTTCTAAACAAGCTAGGAGCCTGAACAGTAGTAGTCTTACTCCCCTGGAGGAAGGCACTGCCCAGGCGGCCCTCAGCAGAGGCAAGTCCATAAAGGCTGCTGTTTTCCTTCCCCCTCCATCACCTTCCGGAGAAGGAAATGGCAACCCACTCCAGTGTTCTTGCCTGGAGAATCCCAGGGACAGAGGAGCCTGGTGGGCTACCATCTATGGGGTCGCACAGAGTCAGACACGATTGAAGCGACTTAGCAGCAGCGACAGCAAGCAGCTTCTCAAGGTGTCTGGGACTCAGATTCCCCTCTTGCTCCTGAGGACTCCGCAAGGCTATCCCTCTCAGTCAGGTTGGAACTCAAGACTTGCCCTTTCTCAAAGCACATCCCACAGCCCAGAGAACTACTACCCCTTGGACTGCTGCCTCTCACCAGCTCTTGCAGATCGCATCTCCTCAACATCCTGCTCTTGGCTGAGCCTCCTTTACTGAGAAGTAAAGCTGAGCCAATCTAATAATAAATAAGAACAAGGGCTCAAGTGGTCCTTTTTAAATTGCTTTCTAAAATTGTGGG
Organism: Capricornis sumatraensis; assembly: GCF_032405125.1. NCBI lineage: Eukaryota > Metazoa > Chordata > Mammalia > Artiodactyla > Bovidae > Capricornis > Capricornis sumatraensis. The sequence goes on from NC_091077.1 coordinate 53,303,708, forward strand.
CAGGATATGTATGACACAAAACTACCATCTTATTTTTAAGTGTGCAGTTCCGTTTACATTGTTGTGCAACCATACCATCATCCACCTCCAGAACTCTTTTCCTCTTCTCAAACTGAAACTCTGTACCCAGTAGACAACACTGCCACATGTTCCCCCCGCCACCCTGCCCCAGCCCCTGGCAACTGCCGTTCTGTTTTCTGTCTCTATGAATTTAACTACTCCAGATACCATATATGGGTGGAATCATAACAGTATTCATCCTTTTGTGACTGGCTTATTTCACTTAGCGTAGTGTCCTCAAGGTTCACCCATATTGTAGCCTGCGTCAGAATGATGTTCCTTTTTCAGAAGGGCTGAATAGTTTCCATTGCATGGACATACTACCTTTTGTTGATCTGTTCATCCATCGACGGACACTTGGGTTGCTTCCACCTTTTGGCCATTGTGAATAATGCAGCAATGAATGTGGGTGCTCTTTTCCTGACTGTTTTGACCCATTTGTTGTTTAACAAGACTTTTTAGGAAAGTTATCCAAATGGTGCATTATTTCAGGAATCTGAGGGCAACCCTTGAAAGCTGTTTTAGACAGACTTGATGTTTCTTGTGAAAAAAAAAAAATACTATGTCACATGCATATAAGGCTGCCTGGGGATATGTATTCTGGTTTCAAGTGTTGTGTGCTTTCCTCACTGATAGGGTTAAGAAATTATGTCCAGTGAGGGGAACATGTTTCTGACTATAGACGCATAACTTCTCAAGCCACTTGGCCGTGGGACTCTTGACAGTGGCTGATTGGCAGACAGTGACGGTGGGAGGTGATAGGGTAATACAGGTGCAAGAAGGCTTTGACATCAGACCAGCAAACGTGCATCCCTGACGTGGGCTTCAAACACTTCCTTGTTCTGACTCTTTAGGGTTCTTGCTGATTCACATCCACCCCCTCCCCAAGCTTTTAATTTTCCACCATCAGCATTGCAACATGCTCATGTGTAACAAAACTGCAAAGCAAATCATAACCTCCCTCACCTTGCCCCCACCCTGAGCCCCATCACATTTCTTCTCCCACCCTCTCTCCCTGTCTTCTCCAAGAGACCTGTCTTCACTCTCACTTCCACATCCCCACCTCCATCCACTCCTAAACCCATCACACTCTGGTGCCCATACTCTCCTAGCTCTGGGTCCTGATATATGGCCTGCTGGGCCTCCTGGTTTGAACTCCTGATAGACCTGAGTCTCAGCCCCTGTTCAAGGCAAGAGCACTGCATCTTGAATGGTCCTGGCATCTTGCTTCAGAGGCAGTCCTTAGAAAACCAAGAATTTTGTATTTTATTATTTTTTTTCATTTAAAATCTTTTATACAGTTTTTAAAAGTTACACTCTGTTCACAGCTATTACAAAATATTGGCTGTTTGGATAGATCACATCTATGTCCAAAGTCTTTCTTTTAAAAAATTGTTTTAAAAATTTTAATGCAATTTTTAAAGGTTATTTCCCATTCACAGTTATTGCAAAATTCTGGCTATATATCCCATATTGTGCAATACATCCTTGAGCCTATCTTATACCCTATAGTTTTGTATCACCTACAACTCCACCCTTATATTGCCCCTCTACTCCCCCAACCACTAGTAACCACTAGTTTGTTCTCTATACATGTGAGTCTGCTTCTTTTTGTTATATTCACTAGCTTGTTGTATAGTGATATTATACAGTATTTGTCTTTCTCTGTCTGACTTGTTTCACTTAGCATAATGCCCTCCAAGTCCATCCATGTTGCTGCAGATGACAAAATTTCATTTTTATAACTATATATATAAAGTATATATTTAATACTATATAATAGTATTCCATTGTATATATGAATCACACCTTCTTTATCCATTCATCTGTTTTTTCATTATTATTAAATGAGTTTATTTATTTACTTGGCTGCACCAGATCTTACTTGCGGCATGTGGGATCTAGTTCCCTGACCAGGGATGGAACCCGAATCCCCTCAATGTATCTCCTGTATTGGGAGTTCAGAGTCTTAGCCACTGGACCACCTGAGAAATCCCCCATTCATCTGTTGATGGATACTTACATTGCTCCATATCTTGGCAAGTGAAATAATACCTGGTGTTCTGTGACAAACTAGAAGGGTGGGATGGGGGTGGCGGGTGGGAGGAAGGCTTGAGAGGGAGTGGACATGAGTATACTTAATGGCTGATCCACGTTACACAGCAGAAACCAACACAACATTGTAAAGCAATTATCCTCCAATTTAAAAATGTTTAAAAATTGAAAAGAAAAAAGAGAAGAGGTAAGGGATATAATCTAGACTCACACTCTTACAAACTCAGAAATGAAGTCAATACTTGCAAATCACCTTTCAGACAGTGGAGCATGGTGATGAGGAGATCACCTTTATCATCAAACTTCGATACAATTCCCGACTCTGTCAGTTGCTAGCTGGGACACCTTGGGCAAGTTTCATATACTCTCTGTCTCTTCTCCTCATTTCTGGATGGCAATTGTAATTGCACCTACCTTGTAGATCTATTAGGAAAAATAAGAAAATGTGTGTCGAGTGCTGGGCACAGCATATGGCTTGTAGGAAAATATTTCATAAGGATGAGCTCTTAATAACAACTTTTTATTGGTATAAGTTAATGTTAGTGCTTATATCTGTCTTGATATTCATACCTGTAAAATTTGAATGAACAAATCTGGTAAGACTAAGGGATTTACTGCAGAATTCTCTAGGGAATGATTTTTTTTCCCAAAGAGACCAGACCAGGAGCATTTACTGAAGACAGCATGAGAACTGCAGGGAGAAACATTGTCTGGGGGCTACTGAAAGGCACAGTCACTGAGGGAGGTTGAGCGTTCCTGGATGTGAGGGGATAAACCAAAAGACAGGAGAGTGTGAAGAAATGTGTGGCTCACTGATTAGTGACAGTTAAGATGGTCTCCGTGATGCAAATACAAACACAGACTGTGGGAAAACAGCCAATGGAAAAGCTGTAGGAACTAAAATTAGATGATAGCTACCAGACAAGGAATCTACTGTTTGCTGAATTTCACAAAACTGCAACCCTCGTTTTAAAGTAAATAGAGATATTCCAAGAAGAGATTGCAGGGCCCATGAATAGGTATAGGAGTCTGATAAAATGGATGAAGTATAAGCCGAAACTAAAAGACATTGAGGTGAAATTGACACACATGTTCCACACATGGAGGCTGGAGGGTGGCTGGGCTGAGGTGCAAGTCTAGTCCAGGGTGATTCTGCGCAGCCCTAGAGCACCTGACCTGTGGCTGGTGGGCACTGAGGTGCTATGAGTGTAAATCATGCACAGCTCTCAAAGGTGGAATAAAAAAATGTAAAATATATCAACAATGTAAAAAAAAATATTAGTTGCATGTTAAAATGGTAACAGTTTAGACATAAATGTTGGGCAAAATAGAAGATTGTGTTTAGTCGCCAAGTCATGTCTGACTCTTCACAGCACCATGGACTGCAGCAGGCCAGGTTTCCCTGTCCCTCACCGTCTCCTGGGTTTGCCCACATTCATGTCTATTAAATCAGTGATGCCATCCAACCATTTCATCCTCTGTTGCCCTCTTCTCCTTCTGCCTTCAATCTTTCCCTGCATCAGGGTCTTTTCCAGTGAATCGGCTATTTTCATCAGGTGGCCAAAGTTTTTGAATGTTGAGTTTTAAGCCAGGTTTTCACTCTCCTCTTTCACTTTCATCAAGAGGCTCTTAAGTTCCTCTTCACTTTCTGCCATAAGAGTGGTGTCATCTGCACATCTGAGGTTATTGATATTTCTCCTGGAAATTTTGATTCCAGCTTGTGTTTCATCCAGCTTGGCATTTCACTTGATGTACTCTGCATATAAGTTAAATAAGCAGGATGACAATATACACCCTTGACATACTCCTTTCCCGATTTGGAACCAGTCCATTGTTCCATGTCCAGTTCTAACTGGTGCTTCTTGACCTGCATACAGATTTCTCAGGAGGCAGGTAAGATGGTCTTGTATTCCCATCTCTTTAAGAATTTTCCACAGTTTGTTGTGATCCACACAGTCAAAAGCTTTGGTGTAGTCGAAAAGCAGAAGTAGATGTTTAAAACTCAACATTCAAAAAACTAAGATCTTGGCATCTGGTCCCATCACTTCATGGCAAATAGATGGAGAAACAATGGAAACCGTGACAGACTTTTCTTGGGTTCCAAAATCACTGCAGATGGTGACTGCAGCCATGAAATTAAAAGATGCTTGCTCCTTGGAAGAAAAGCTATGACCAACCTAGACAGCATATTAAAAAACAGAAACATTACTTTGCCGACAAAGGTCTGTCTAGTCAAAGCTATGGTTTTTCCAATAGTCATGTATGGATGTGAGAGTTGGACCATCAAGAAAGCTGAGTGGCAAAGAATTGATGCTTTTGAACTGTGGTATTGGAGAAGACTCTTGAGAGTCCCTTGAACTGCAAGGAAATCAAACTAGTCAATCCTAAAGGAAATAAGTCCTGAATATTCATTGGAAGGACTGATGCTGAAGCTGAAGCTCCAATACTTTGGCCACCTGATGCAAAGAACTGACTCATTAGAAAAGACTGTGATGCTGGGAAAGATTGAGGGCAGGAGGAGAAGGGGACAACAGAGGATGAGATGGTTGGATGGCATCACCAACTCAATGGACATGAGTGTGAGCAAGCTCTGGGAATTAGTGATGGACAGGGAGGCCTGGGGTGCTCCAGTCCATGGGGTTGCAAACAGTCAGACACAACTGAGTGACTGAACTGAACTGGCCAAAGTGTTGGAGCTTCAGCTTCAGCATCAGTCCTTCCAGTGAATTTTCAGAGTTAATTTCCTTTAAGATTGACTGGTTTGATCCCTTGCTGTCCAGGAACTCTCAAGAGTCTTCTCCAGCACCACAGTTTGAAAGCATCAATTCTTTGGTGCTCAGCCTTCTTTATCTTCTGATTCTCACATAGAGGATGTGAAAATGAGTTTGTTTTTTCTGTTTTAATGTGACTTCTAGAAAATGTAAAATTATATCTATGGCTTGTATTTGTGACTTGCTTTATACTGCTATGGGACTGTGCTGGTTGGTTCAGCCACACACTCCCCTGTCCCAGCCAGATCTAACTGGTATTAACCATGACCTTGGACAAGTTATTTAATCCATGGAAGCTCCATTTTCCTCATTAGTAAGAAAGAGTTTGTAGGAGTTAAAGAGGGTAATTAAAAAGCATTAGTAGAGTGCCTTGCCTAGAGTAGGTAGTCAACGAATGTAAACCGTTATTTTTTGTTGTTAGTTAAACCCATAGAACTGAAAATTTACTGTAGGTCAGTAGCATCTTGGGATGCAATACTATGGGACACTGTCACAGTCTATCAAGTGAGAGAGGAAATCTACCCACCTTTTAGAGCAGTGGTTCTCAGGCGCTAATGCCTGAGAGGGGTGCTACTGGCATCCAGTGGGTAGAGGACAGGGATGGATGTTGCTAAACATCCTACAACTTACAGAATAGCTCCCACCCCCCAAAACACATACACAGAAAATTATCAGGTCAGAATATGAGTAGGGCCCAAGATGAGAAGCCCTAAATTAGAAGCTTTGGGTTGCTTGCAACTTACACTGATTGATGGTCAGGTTCTAGCGTATGTATGATGTAAAGAGAAACTACAAATGCCATCCAGTTGCCTGCCTCCCAGCCAGCAGCATCATCGTCATCCAGGAAGTTATTAGAAATGCAGATTCTCAGGCTCCATCTCAGTCCTGCTGAATCAGAATCCCTGGAGGTGGAGCCCAAAAATCTATGGTTTAACAAGCCCTCCAGCAGATGCTGAGATGCTAATATACTATAAAGGCTGAGAAGCCTGCTCAGCTGACATTTTCCTGGTTAACATTTCCTGCACATCCCAGACCTGAGCAGCAGGTGGCAGCAAAGCCTATAAGGATGTTGTAATTCCTGCAAGAAACTTGGGCTTTTGCCAAATCTGTTGGTAAGAGTTGGGCGCCAAAGTGTTTTCACACTAGATCACAGTTAATAATGCCAGCTTTCTCATTTTAGGGAAGTCAGAAGGGAAATGGTTCATTGTCATCCTAAGGTCCCTTCTTAGTCACATAGTGCTTCCAGGGCTTTGAAATTGTCCAGTTCTAACGTCTGTTACAAAGGCATCTTCTCCAACAGAGAATTTAGTGAGTAATCCGGTTTGGACTGTTCTCCTAAAATACTTCTCACCCTGTAAAATCCCAAAGCCAAGAGAATAAATCATTTCTGCTGTCCTCAGGCAACTTTGTGCCAAGTATTCAACTCATCACCCATCTGAAAGGACCCTTGGCCCTTCCTCATGGATCAGATCTAGTGAATGATGAGCATCTCAAGTTTCCAGGGATCTTTTGTCTGGCAGAAAAAAACTAAATTTGTTCAACAACCTTTGTTAAGGGTAAAAGTGAGCAAATTTCAGTTCAGGTAATTTTCCATTTGTGCCACAAGGGGGCACCCTCCACACTGTTGTAGGCATTTATGGTCTGGATGAAGGCCCTGAAAACGGAAGATTGAGTGACCTGCTAGGCAGGGAAGAGTGGAGCAGGGAGCAGTTACTTTTCTTCCATCAAGTAGCTGAATGATGTGGCTTCAGAGTTAGACTTCAGTTCTGGACTCTGGGCTTCCCTGGTGACTCAGACAGTAAAGAATCTGCCTGCAGTGCTGGAGACCTGAGTTTGATCCCTGGGTTGGGAAAATGCTCTGGAGAAGGTAATGGCTACCCACGCCAGTACTCTCGCCTGGAGAATTCCGTGAACAAGAGTAGCCCAGCCGGCTACAGTTCATGGGGTCGCAAAGAGTCAGATGAGACTTAACGACTAACACCACACAACCTTGGACTGTAGAGCTAGGTTTCTCAAAAGTGTGATCCTTGGTCCAACTACCTGGGAAGTAGTTGGAAAAGCAAACTCTTGGCCCCATCTCAGATAGCTGTATCCCACGCCTTGGAGGCGGGGCAGCCGTTTCTTTTAATAAGCAGCCCCCACTCTCCCCCAAGGTGATTGCTCTGCAGGCTCTAGCTTGAGCACCACTGCTCTCCAGTGCAAAGCATCTCCCTGGTTATTGGCTGGGAGGCAAAACCACCTTGCTGTCTGATCTCATCACACTTCTGCCAGGAAGTGAAATCTAAGAGCCCACCTTCTTGATGCCCAACATCATCTTCAGGTCACTTACCTGAGAACACCTGAGGATACTGAGGTCTGTCACTGTGCATGAACCTGTGGAATCTCTGGCTCTGGGAGATACAAAGGAGTGCTAAGTTGGACGTCTGTCCTCATGGAGCTTCCACTCTTCCTGTAGAAGATAGGATGGCCACAGAAAACCAAAGACCGAGGGAGTCCCAAAGGGTGTGGTTCTGGCTACAGGGGGAAGCAGCATGGAAGCTCCCTATAGCCTAATTCCCTTCCTGACCTTGGGCTTCCATTCTTTCCCAGTGCTGCTGCAGCCCCTCCCTTTCTTCTTGCTATGCAACTGACCCCGCTGGGTTAGCCCTGATTTTCTCTTCCTTTTCCCCTAACCTCTCACAGCTCTTGTCTTATTTCTCCCACCCCATTCTGGTTTTGTTTAAAATCACAAAAGTTCAGGGCCAGGTCCAGCAGGGGTCGGGACCCCAGGGGGGCAGGGGGAAAGGAGAGAACAGAGTGGACAAAGGCAGGTTTCCTTTGGGGTAAAGCCCAAGAACCTCTGACTGCACTGGAATCCTGGTTGCTCCTGCCCATCACGCCATGCAAGTCTGGGGGATTGAGAGCACCCCAGGCTGCAGAGTGTGGGAGAAGTGGCTGTACCTGAGCTTAGCTTTGGCAGGTGAGCAGAAGGGAGGGAGGGGCCATGCCAGCCCCATAGCAGGGAGGAGCTGAGGTGTGATGGGGAGTCATGAGAAGTAAGACCGGATGGGTCTCCAAATTGAGAAGATGACAAAGTTTGACTTCGATGATGGAGGTACTAGAGAGCTATACTAGATTTTTGAACAGAGGAGAACTGTGCATAATAATAAACTGTATTGGTATTGAGAAGGTATCATACATGACAGGGGGTGCAAACTCAAATACCTATAATGTGAAGCAGGCCAAGTAAGAAGCAGTGGGCATGGAGGGTACTGGGGAAGCTAGAGAGCTGATGCCTGCCAAAATGAGCAGTTAGTATACCGATCCAGACAATTACTGCCATGGAGAGATAGAAGCCCATAGTAGCCAACTCTTCTAGTTTCTCAAGAGAAGTCAGAACGCTGGATTTTTTCCTTAATATGAAGTTCCTTCAGTATTAAATATGGCTAGTTAAAAATGTAAAAATCTGGGCCTCTTGTTGGCCAGTTCTCACATGCATTTTTGGGTCTGACCTGGGGGTTTGTACCATAGTCTCAAAATACTATACTGTTTCTTCCTCCCTCAGTCTTTTGTTATCAAATCCATCCATTATGAACAAAAAATAAATACAACATTCATCTATAAGTGGGGCTGTCTCATTGATCCCCCCACAATCCTGTAAGATGAGTTAGTCCCGCTTATGCATGGGACTCGGCCTCAGAGAGGTACAGTCACTGGCTCTGCATCACATAGTTACCAGCTTGGGAGCCAGGATTCAAATTCAGGTGGTCAGATGCCTGAGTCGTGCATTTATCCTATGTGTTATGGCCCTTCCTGTATAGTTCTGTTAGCATATTTTTGTCCTGTTTTTCTCTCTTCCAAGCATGAGTGATATTCATGAGGTTATATTTACCATCTTGTATTAAAATACCAGTTCTGCTCTTTCTATTGCTCATACCCTTGGTATATAAAGCATGTGAGTCAGTTCTGGTCAGTTTGACAGATGTTTATTGGAAACCAATCATGTGCCATGTAGGGAGGTGGACACCGGTCCAACTTTATGAAGTCATTTTAATAGGGGATTCTGAAAGATAGAAGTGCCACCTGTCATGGGATATCGTGTTGGGATAAAGTCATCTCCAGTATGCAGCGAGATCACACTGTGGGGTTGTGAATATGGGGAAGGGGTGGGTCAGGAGTGTCTTCCTGAGGTTAAGGTTGTGAGGCTGAGTGTCAGAGAACTCTGAACAACACCAGGGTTCAAGAGACCAACCAGTGCGAGAGCCACAGGGTGGAGGGAAGATCAGGAGAGTGGTGACAAGGCATCAGGAGGAGTGAGGAGAATCTACTTGGGAGGGCTAATAGATGGGAAGGAGGGCCAGTGTCAGAGTGTGTAAGGTGGATAGGCTGAGGGGACACTGCATAAGAATAAAGTTTTGTAGTATGAATAGATCAGTGAATCCATGGAAAGCCACGAAGAGGACATTGCCTCAGCTCAGCCTGGCACACAGGAAGGGCTGACTGCCTAGGAGTCTGTTCTGTATCTCTTTTATTTAAAAAAATTTTATTTACTTATATATTTATTTAACCGTGTAGGGTTTCAGTTGCAGCACTCGGAATCTTCGATCTTTTGTTTTGGCATGTAGAATCTTTAGTTGCAACATGTGGGATTTAGTTCCCTGACCAGGCCCAGGCCCCCTGCAATGGGGGTTCAGAGTCTAAGCCACTGGACCACCTGGGAAGTCCCTGCTCTGTGTCTTATTGTTTGTGGCATCTTAGGCAGTCACCTCTTTGATCCTCAATGTCCTCATCTGTAAAATGGGATCTCTCACTCATATGGTTTGATGAGAATTGTATGAGATGGACGTGCCAACCCTAGACCAGTGCCTGGCCCAGGGCAATCACTTAGACAGTGTGAGTTGTGATTATCATAGTTGGCGCTTGGTAAATGTTTGTTGAATGAATGAGAGAGAACAATGGCTTAAGCAGCCCCAGTGATACCCACTAGAGGTGGGAGATCAGGAGAGGAGCTAAGCTTAAGACTAGCCCCATGATTCCATTGTCTTTGACTGGAAAATGGGAGTTACATTCATCTGAATGAGACTTCAGCTTTATCATAAACTACAAATGAAGCCATCTGGTCTCCCTGAGAAGCATCCCACCTGGACAGGCAAGTCTGACCACAAGTTCTGCAGTTGAACTGGCCATAATTGGGTGCTGAGGCTGCTGATTTTCCCCAGTGCACTTGTCTGCATGCAGGCATATCTAGCATTCCTGAAGGTTACATCATTCCCGCCAGGTGCGGCTAGCCCCTCTGACAGAGCATGTTCTCCCGGGCAGTTGCAGCAACCTGGCACCTGGCATGGAAGAGCCCAACTAGTGCTCATATGCAGCTGTTCAGGATGTGTGCCAGTCTCGCTGACTCTGGATGATGGGCGGATACAGCTATCGCCACTACCTCCGTCGCTCTTGAATACAGTGGCGTGGCCAGTCTCCCAGTCAGGTGGGTGGCTCTAAGTGGCCACTTTCACCCCGGGGATTTCCACAAGACCCAGGAAAAGACAGAAAAGCTCTGTAAAATGGTTACACTCATACTTCCCATTTCTGTAGTCATTTGTGTTAAAGATCTCAATGACTGGGGCACATCAGAGTTTTTCTTCAGAGATTCTATGCTGACAAGTACTGTACCGTGATTTTCAGGTGGTGCTGGGTGCCCACACCAGAGGAAGGCTCTCAAAGATGAAAGTCTGTCTGCTTTTTTCTGAACGAAGTACGTCCTGTGGCCGTGGATCCCCGGCTTAGAGTGAGCTGGATTCCTCTGTGGAGAAGAACAGACATGGCACCACAAGTTCTGAATTGGTAGGTGAGTAGCCAGACCCGGACACTGGGATCATTAACCACAGTGTGGTCCATAGGCTGCCTACATTGTCTCTTGGGTACTTGTTGAAAAATACAGGTTCCTTGTTCCCACCCCAGACTCACTAAATAGACTGGGTACGATGGCTTACTGTTTAACAGGTGACTTTAACCACAGATCTCTCAGCAATTTGAACACATTTTCATTGAAAACTGCTACGTAAAAGATGCTAATGTACCAGGACACTCAGGAAGCCATTGCTTTACAACAGTTAAGTTTGAATTTCTGTCCCATAGACCCCAATTTTTTTCCTGACTCAACTAGACTTCCCTCAGCAACTGAGGGGAAGTGTTGATAACAGAACACAAAGAAGCGGAGAAAGAAAGGAGATATAATCTGAGGCTACATTGAGTCTAAGGCCAAGAAATTATGATGGAAAAACACCATAGCTTCTCACCTGGCCTTTGGGGGGCGAAGGGGAGTGTGTGAGAACCATCAGAAACTCCACATCACCCAGTTCTATATTTTTTTTAAAAAGAAGTAGTCTTATATTTTGCTTTATTTTTATTTTTTAATTTTATTGGCGTATAGTTGATTTACAGTGTTGTGTTAGCTTCAGGTGTACAGCAAAGTGATTCAGTATGCATATATTCATTCTCTTAGATTCTTTTCTCATGTAGGTGACCTCAGAACACTCAGTGGAGTTCCTTGTGCTATACAGTACATCCTTGTTGGTTATCTGTCTTATGTAAAGTAGAGAGTGTGCATTCATCCCAGGTTCCTGATTTATCCCTCACCTCCTCATTTCCCCTTTGGCAACTATAAGAACTATAAGGTTGTTTTCAATATCTGTTAAGTCTGTTTCTGTTTGTAAATGAGTTCATTTGTATCATTTTAAAAAATTAGATTCCACATATGGGTGATACATTTGTCTTCTCTGACTTTCCTTAATATGAAGTGAAGTGAACTCCAGGTCCATCCATGTTGCTACAAGTGCCGTTCTCTCTTTCTTTTTAATGGCTGAGTAATATTCCGTTATATATACATACCACATCATCTTCATCCATTCCTATGTCAGTGAACATTTAGATTGCTTCCATGTCTTGGCTATTGCAAACAATGATGCTATGAATATTGGCATGCATGTATCTTTGCAGATTATGGCTTTCTCTGGTTATTTGTTATATGCCCAGAGGTGGGATTGCTAGACCATATGGTAGCCCTATTTTTAGTTTTTTAAGGAACTTCCATACTATTCTCCATAGTGGTTTTACCAATTTACATTCCCACCAACAGTGTAGAACGGTTCCCTTTTCTCTACACTCTCTCCAGTACTTATCATTTATGAACTTTTTGATGATGGCCATTCTACCTGGTGTGAATACCACTCAATTCTTTGATGAAAGGGCTCATGGTAGTTTGCAACCTCCTTTGGGAGAAGAAGCTGCTGCTGCTTTCAGACCTGAGTGGCTTTTACCTCTGCCACAGGCTGGGGGCAGGACTGTGTGAACAGAGTAATTGGGAACTTGGATACCAGAGGTCAGAGCACTGTCCCTGGCCTTAGCCTGCAAGATCCAACTCCCAGGGAACAGAGGGGCACAGGCCAAGTGTCTGTGCAGTGGCTGGGGACCCTTTACCCCTGTATTTCCTGTCCCTGTGGTCAGTCTGAGCCCTATGAGTGTGACAGCCAGTGCAGGGTGTTCTCTAGGAACCCGGTCGGCCAGACAATGTGCACTCTGTCCCCATGTTTCCTGGCACCTAGACACTTCACTCAGAAATTGCCCTTGCACCCTTTGGGGATGGGCAGATTTAAGAGCTCTCCTTTCAACTTTAGCCTGACATCTCATAAGCGAAGAAGATGCACTTTTCTATCCGAAAGTGCAGTTTTTCTGCACTCTTTGACTATCAGGCCTTCAAAAGAGTCTCTTTTCTTCTGCTGAAGCTGATGGTCCCTGGGAGAATTCACTGAACTTCAGAAGAATTCCCCCAGAAATTCCTGTGACCAGAGGACCCCATGTCCAGCGATTTGGACTGGGACCACTCCAGTGTCCTTTCCCACTCCCAAGACAGCCAGAGATCAAACAGCCATCCCAGAAGGCCGGAAACTGGAAAAATATTTTAAATGTGTTCTCAAGTTCATTGCGTTATACTCAATGCCATTTCTGAAACTAAGGCAGCTTGCCAATGCACACAGTATATCTCAGTAAAAGAAATAAAAGCAAAGGGAAAACAGGATGGGAAACAGACAAAACCAGGTTCTTGCATATATGCTTGAGTACCCTTAGTGAAGACAGCACATGGATGGGTTCCGAGCTTTCTAACAAGAAAAGTGATCAGTCTTAAAGGTGACTCAGATATCCTTAATTCTTTCACCCTTTCTTTTGTTAAAAGATCCCCTGGAGGAGGGCATGGCAACCCAGTCCAGTATTTTTGCCTGGAGAATCCCTATGGACCAAGGAGCCTAGCAGGCTACAGTCCATGGGGTTGCAAAGAGCTGGACACGACTGAGCGACTAAGCACAGAGCATAGCACACACTTTACTGAACTTCTCTCTGCCAGGCACTGTCGCTGGCACTGAAGATAGAGCCATAGGAACAAAACTAAGCCCCAGTCTTCAAGGAGCGTACTTGCCAGTTGAGAGAACTAAACAATATCCAAGGAAACAATGAAATGTGATAATATATCAGGTGCTGCTAAGTGCTAAAAGATAGGAAACTATGTAATGAGGTCTAGTTAGAGAGAATAGTTAGGAAGGTCCTCTTAAGGAGTGATGTTTGAGAGGTAACCTGAAGAGTGAGGAAGAGAGTCACGCAGATGTAGGGAGAGAAGGTCTGGGGCAGAGAGGGCAGTGTATGCAAAGGCCATGAAAGGACAGTGGTGTGTCTGAGGAACTTCTGAGCCATCAGTGGGGCTGGAGCACGGTGAGAGGGGTAAGTAGGACTTGCAAGACGCCCTGGGGAGTGGTGCAGCCCGGTGGCCCGGGGAGGTGATGAAGGCAGAAGGAGAATGGAATGTTCCAGGCCGCGTGAGGACTGAGACTCTTACTCTGAGTGAAATGGGCAGCAAACGAGTGTTGAGCAGAGAACTGATATGATTCTAAAAGATCTCTTGGGCTGCTATGTAAAAAATGCGTGGCAGAGGGATGTTTTGCTAGTTGGTTAGGACTGCCATAATAAAATACCACAGACTAGGTGGCTTAGAAAAGAAATGCAAAAAAGCAAAATGGCTCTCTGGGGAGGCCTTACAAATAGCTGTGAAAAGAGAGAAGCAAAAAAGCAAAGGAGAAAAGGAAAGATATAAGCATCTGAATGCAGAGTTCCAAAGAATAGCAAGGAGAGATAAGAAAGCCTTCCTCAGTGATCAATGCAAAGAAATAGAGGAAAGCAACAGAATGGGAAAGACTAGAGATCTCTTAAAGAAAATTAGAGATACCAAGGGAACATTTCATGCAAAGACGGGCTCGATTAAGGACAGAAATGCTCTGGACCTAACAGAAGCTGAAGATATTAAGAAGAGGTGGCAAGAATACACAGAAGAACTGTACAAAAAAGATCTTCACGACCCAGATAATCATGATGGTGTGATCACTCACCTAGAGCCAGACATCTTGGAATGTGAAATCAAGTGGGCCTTAGAAAGCATCACTATGAACAAAGCTAGTGGAGGTGATGGAATTCCAGTTGAGCTATTTCAAATCCTGAAAGATGATGCTGTGAAAGTGCTGCACTCAATATGCCAGCAAATTTGGAAAACTCAGCAGTGGCCACAGGACTGGAAAAGGTCAGTTTTCATTCCAGTCTCAAAGAAAGGCAATGCCAAAGAATGCTCAAACTACCACACAATTGCACTCATCTCACATGCTAGTAAAGTAATGCTTAAAATTCTCCAAGCCAGGCTTCAGCAATATGTGAACTGTGAACTTCCAGATGTTCAAGCTGGTTTTAGAAAAGGCAGAGGAACCAGAGATCAAATTGCCAACATCCGCTGGATCATTGAAAAAGCAAGAGAGTTCCAGAAACACATCTATTTCTGCTTTATTGACTATGCCAAAGCCTTTGACTGTGTGGATCACAATAAACTCTGGAAAATTCTGAAGGAGATGGGAATACCAGACCACCTGACCTGCCTCTTGAGAAGTCTGTATGCAGGTCAGGAAGCAACAGTTAGAACTGGACATGGAACAACAGACTGGTTCCAAATAGGAACAGGAGTAAGTCAAGGCTGTATATTGTCACCCTGCTTATTTAACTTCTATGCAGAGTACATCATGAGAAACGCTGGGCTGGAAGAAGCACAAGCTGGAATCAAGATTGCCAGGAGAAGTATCAATAACCTCAGATATGCAGATGACACCACCCTTATGGCAGAAAGTGAAGGGGAACTGAAGAGCCTCTTGATGAAAGTGAAAGAGGAGAGTGAAAAAGTTGGCTTAAAGCTCAACATTCAGAAAACAAAGATCATGGCATCCGGTCCCATCACTTCATGGGAAATAGATGGGGAAACAGTGGAAACAGTGTCAGACTTTATTTTTGGGGGCTTCAAAATCACTGTAGATGGTGATTGCAGCCATGAAATTAAAAGTCGCTTACTCCGTGGAAGGAAAGTTATGACCAACCTAGATAGCATATTCAAAAGCAGAAACATTACTTTGCCAACAAAGGTCCATCTAGCCAAAATAGTCCGTCTAGGCTATGGTTTTTCCAGTGGTCATGTACGGATGTGAGAGTTGGACTGTGAAGAAAGCTGAGCACTGAAGAATTGATGCTTTTGAACTGTGATGTTGGAGAAGACTCTTGAGAGTCCCTTGGACTGCAAGGAGAGCCAACCAGTCCATTCTAAAGGAGATCAGTCCTGGGTGTTCATTGGAAGGACTGATGCTAAAGCTGAAACTCCAATACTTTGGCCACCTCATGCGAAGAGTTGACTCATTGGAAAAGACCCTGATGCTGGGAGGGATTTGGAACAGGAGGAGAAGGGGACAACAGAGGATGAGATGGCTGGACGGCATCACCAATTCAATGGACGTGAGTTTGAGTGAACTCTGGGAGTTGGTGATGGACAGGGAGGTCTGGCGTGCTGCGATTCATGGGGTCGCAAAGAGTCGGACACGACTTAGTGACTGAAGTGAACTGAGGTGGCTTAAGCCAGTGGTCCCCCACCTTTTTGGCACCAGGGAGCAATCTCATGGAAAACCATTGTTCTACTGACCTTGATGAGGAGGAGGAGCGGGGAGGGAGGGGAATGGTTGGTCTCGGAATGGTTCAAGCACATCACATTTATTGTGCACTTTATTTCTATTACTATTACATCAGCCCTCACCTGATGGATCGTCAGACATTAGATCCTGGAGGTTGGCGACCCCTCACTTAAGCAACAGAAATGTATTTCTCCAGTTCTGGAGGCTGGAAGTCCAAGATCAACATGTTGGCAGGTGTAATTTCTTCAGTGACCTCCCTCCTTGGGGTGCAGACCGCCTTCTCCATGCATCCTCATGTGATTTCCCTCTGTTCTTGTGTATCCCTGGTGTCTCTCTGAGGGTCCCCATTTCCTTCTCTTGCAAGGACACGGCTCAGATTGGATTAGGGCCCACCCTCATGTACTCATTTGAACTTAATCATCTCTTTCAGGGGCCTGTCTCCAAATATATCCCAATTCTGAGGTACTAGGGGGTTATAGCTTCAACACATGAATTTGGAGGGAACACAGTTCAGCTCATACTGGAACAAGGGTAGAATTGGAGAGACTACTTAAGGGGCTAGCAAGAGATGATGGTACCTTGGACTAGAGTGATAGATGTGAAAGTGGAGTAGTCAGCTTCTACAAGTATCTTAAAGGTAGCATAGGGTTCACTGATGTATTGGATGGAGGGTATAAAGAAGGACAAGAGACAAGAGTCACGGATGGCTCCAAATTTTTTGGCCTGGCCAGTTGGAAGCAAGAGGTTGGCATTTACTGAGTTGGAGAAAAGTCTAGAAGGAACAAATCTGGGGAGATGCTGAGAATTCAGTTTGGGATATGTTAAGTTTGAGGTTCCTGCTAAGTATCCAGGCTGAAATGTCAAGCACTGAGTAGGACACACCAGTCTGGAGTTTAGGGGAGAGGTGACGGTTTCTCTGGTTTAGGGGAGACACCTGAGGTTCTGTGGTTTCTTTCTCTTTTATATTAATAACAGCTTTATTGAGAGCTAATTCACATACTGTAAAATTCACCTTTCTAAAGTATGTGGTTTGGTGGATTTTAATATATTCACATGATTGTGTAACCATCAGCACTATCTAATTTCAGGAAATTTCATCACCCCCAGAAGAAGCCCCATACCCATTAGCCTTCACTCCTCTGTCCCCTCGAGCTCTTGGCAATCAGTGATCTACTTCCTCTCTCTACAGATTTACCTGTACTGGACACTTCATAAAAATGGAATCATATAATATGTGACAGCCTTTTGTGTCTGGCTTCTTTCACTGAACCTAATGTTTTCACAGTACATCCATCAGAGTCAGTACTTGATTATTATGGCTTAATAATATTCTTGTGTATGGATACGCCATAATTTGTTTGTCCCTTTATCAATTAATGGATAATTGGGTTGTTTCCACTTTTTAGCTATTATGAACAATGCTACTATGAACATTCATGTACAAGTCTTTGTGTGAACACATGTTTTCAGTTCTCTTAAGTATTTACTTAGGAGTAGAATGCCAGGTCATAGGGTAACTCTATGTTTAACTAAAATTGTTTTCTAAAGCAGCTAAACTGTTTCACCATTTTACATTCCTACCAACAATGTGTGAGGATTCCAATGTCTCCAGATAATAATCCTTGTTGTTGTCTGTCTTTCTGATTACAGCCATCCTAGTGGGCATGAAGTGGTATCTCCTTGAGTTTTGATTTGCATTTCCCAGAAGATTAATGATGTTGAGCTTTTGTAATGTGCTTATTGACCACTTGTGTATCATCTAAAAAAAATATCTATTTAAATTTCCTGCCGATTTTTAATTGGGTTATTTATCCTTTTATTTTTGGGTTTTGAGAAGTCCTTGTGTAATCTGGATAGAACTCTGTCTCTGAAATATGATTTATGAATATTATTCTCTATTCTGTGGGTTGTCTTTTCCTTTCTTGATGATGTTCTTTGAAGGATAAAGTTTTTACTTTTGATGAACTAGCATATACATTGACAGTCATCACCTTATAGTTGTTATTTTAAGCCACAAGACTCCATGATATCCTCCAGGAAGTTAGTTTAATAGGGAATGAAAGTATCCAAGGACTTGCCCATCATTCACAGGTCCAAGATGTGAGAAGACACCAGCAGAGGAGACTAAGAAGGACACCGCTTCTGCTTTCTCTCTTCTCTCAGTTTTGGAGTGTTCATTACTTTCCAAGGTGACAAGAGAAAATTTAGAATCATTGTTCATTAATTAGGCAGTGCCTCAATTCTCTCCTTCAAGGCCATGCAAACCCCAGGGGCCTCTCCCATTCCAATGAGGAGTCTTTTTCTTTCATGACTCTTATCAGATGATCTGATGGACTGAGCTCATAAATCTCTATATATTCTTACCTCTTATTACTTTTGCTTTCATACAGAATGGGTCCACATGCATCACTTACAGCGACACCTATTGAGAAGATTTTCTATCTCCATCTCATCCATTAAAGGCCACCCTTGAATTTGGCTATATTGCAGCCACCATCAGGCAATGGCACCCCACTCCAGTACTCTTGCCTGGAAAATCCCATGGATGGAGGAGCCTGGTAGGCTTCAAATCCATGGAGTTGCTAGGAGTCGGATATGACTGAGCGACTTCACTTTCACTTTTCACTTTCATGCGTTGGAGAAGGAAATGGCAACCCACTCCAGTGTTCTTGCCTGGAGAATCCCAGGGACGGAGGAGCCTGGTGGGCTGCCATCTATGGGGTGGCACAGAGTTGGACACGACTGAAGCGACTTAGCAGCAGCAGCAGCAGCAGCATCCATTTTTGCCTTGCACCTGGCAGCCAGGCCAACTCATCTGTAAAGCCAGCAAGGGCTTCTTCCTGTGCTTATAGCTGGTCTTAAGGACCCTAACATGGCGTTAGTGTAAGCTGGGGAAGGGATGTTTGTGCAACTGCATTAAGTGACCTGGGAGTCTGGACTGTCCATCCATACAACCTGGTCCCAGACACACCATTTCCAACTCAACACCACACTGTTGCTGGGCCCACCCAACTCTGTGACTCGGTGGGTCTGACAGACACCAGCTCATCATAGGCAGCTACAGACTGTCTCTACTGGTACCAAGCAACACAGCATGAGCTGTTTCTCTAAAGGTGTGTGCTTGTCTGCTGTAGGTTGCTTGACCCTGCTTTAGAATCCGAGATTCTTGATTCATCATGATTCTTCCGCTGGGTCTGTCAGTAATTTTCCTTTTACTTTAGAGGCGATGTTCTGGCATACATCTGACCACTGGACACCTGAAGACTTCACAGTGGCTTTGGCTGGTCATTGGATCTTCACGGCATTCATGTCCTACCCTGTGTAGTGTACTTCTCTTACTGAGGTCTCCACTGTTCTGCTCATCGTGCTCTTGCTCTTCCTATCTGACCAGTCTGATGCCGTCAGTGTAATGTTCCATGGAGTGTCCAGGTGGCTCAGATCTCTGTGGACTGTACTATTACAGAAGGTGAGAGAGTTAAAAGAGCAGAGAAACAAAACTAAATAAAGGTCAGTTTCACAATAACGTGAACTGTTTCTCATTTTCTTTCCTAACCAAAATAGAAAAGGCATTTGCCAAATTAAGAGCCACATACCATGTAGTTTGCTGCTGCTGCTGCTGCTGCTGCTGCTAAGTCTCTTCAGTCATGTCCGACTCTGTGCGACCCCATAGATGTCAGCCCACCAGGCTCCCCAGGCTGTGGGATTCTCCAGGCAAGAACACTGAAGTGGGTTGCCATTTCCTTCTCCAATGCATGAAAGTGAAAAGTGAAAGTGAAGTCACTCAGTCATGTCCGACTCTTAGTGACCCCATGGACTGCAGCCCACCAGGGTTCTCCGTCTACGGGATTCTCCAGCCAAGAGGACTGGAGTGGGGTGCCATTGCCATGTACTTTAGGCCTTATTAATCTTCTAGAGCAAAAATACCCCATCCAGCACTGCAGCTGCAATCAGGGGCACTAACTGATTGAATTGTAACAGTCTTCAGTCATTCTCCAGATCCATTTGCTCTCTGCTGGATTCTAATTGACAAGTGACGATACAAGAGGAACCACCATCCCTGTCCTTTAAGCTTTTCATGGTGATATAAATTTTTTCCATCCCTCCAGGATATAGTATTTTTTATTTACATTCTTGGCCAGGAAGGAGGGGGCACCTTCCGAGATTTCCATTTGACCTTCTCCACTATGATAACGCCTATGCCAAAGGCCAAGGACCCAGTGCAGGTATTATACCAACTGCTGAACTTATCAATCCCAATTTTACACTCAGGGATGGTGGAAATGATCACCTGGTGGTTTCACAAGCCACCATGAGCCAGATGTTAGCCATGATTTCATTTATAACCTGATCCCTATAAGCCCCTGCTCTGAGGCGGACCATGATAATGATTTGTGTCTCTGGCTATCAGTGTCACCCCACATCTGCCCAAGGGTCTCTTCAGTATCGGGACATTCCCATTTTCTTAGTGTTCAGTGACCCGAGTAATGCTCTAGTGCATACTTGCCATGGAGTGGCTAGGTCATTTCTGTCAAGGACCCATCTGCCTCTTCAATCAGCAGATGCTGGATCTGAGAGTGGACTTGATCCAGAAACTGAGTGAGGGACCACGACTCTTTCTGGGAAGGAATGCCTTGCTCCATCAGCCATCTCCACAGCCCCCTGCAGGTCAGTCTCCCTTGGCTGCCCCTCCACACTTGACAGCTGTTACTGTGAAGGCAGCAGAGCTGGCTTCTGATGATTGACATTTGGCTTATGTTACTTGAGAATGACGAGTCATCCCTATGGGTACTAGCAAGCCTAGCTCTGTGACTAGCCCTCTGGCCTGCAGAGGAAAGCTGCCACTAAACTTCTTACTGCCATGTAAGTTAATAAGGTCCTGATGGTCTTAGTTAATAATGTGTCCCCTGGGCTTTCTCATGGAACAGGGTGCTGTGATCCCCTGGCCACATGTAATGGATCCACTCTAGCATTCAGCTTCTTCATTCCTCCCTCGCCTGTCTTTGAGAAAAAATCAGGCATTTCCCCTTTGTCCTTCCTGGCTCATCACTGTTTAGGCTTCTGAGAGCTATTGGATTTCTCATCTATTACTGTAGACCAAATCCCCTAAAACTTGCTGGTTTCAAACAACAAACATACATTATTTCACAGCTGTTGTGGGTCAGGTCGGAAGTGGTTTAGCTTAGGGACTGTCATAAGATTGCAGTCAAGGCATCAGCCAGGTACACATCATCTTGTCACGTGAGTGTATGTTCCTCGGTTCTTTGTCTCATCACAACAAAGATTTGGAGTGACGGACATTAAAGCCCCCTCGGTGTGTCACAGCTCTTGGGGGTCTTGGCTAGACCATGTTATAGCTCTCAGGTCTCAAATGGAGCATGATATAGCTCTTAGACAAATCAGTGTTACAGCTCTATTTTATTTAGAAGATAGCAGGAAAATCCATCTTTGCAGCGTGAGGGAAGTTAATACCAAACTAGATCTAATACCAAGTTAGATCCAAAGACGCGTAGAGAAGAGTGCCCCAGCGCGCGGGAGAGAGAGAGAAAGAGCTAGCTTTGGCTCCTCTTTTTATATGTTCATCTCTCCCTGGGCCTGTCCTATGTAAACTGGGCCATCCAGGAGCGTTGTTTGTTTCACCTGAGGTCCTCACTCCGGTCCTCGGACCTTCCTTTGTTCTATTTTCGCGGGCTTTTCCCTCCCTTGTCTTTTAGCCACCGCTATTTTGGACTCCTTTTCCCTATTCTACCAGCTAACAATCTGAAGCCGTGCTTGGACTGGAGGGGTAGCTTCCAAGAAGGCTTGCTCACCTGGCTGGCAGTTGGTCCTGGCTGGGATGCCTCAGTTCTCTTCCATGTGGCCTTGCATCCTCCAGGACGTCTCTTCCTCATATGACTTCTCTAGTCTGGATTTCTTTACATGGTGGCTGGACTGTGAGAGAAAAAGAAAGTGTGCATTCAAAAATAGAAAAAGAACCTCAGAAACAGAGAGAGAGAACCTGAAGTAGAGAGAGAGAGCCCAAAACTTAAGCAAGCCTAATCATGGAAGTGCCATCTCATCACTTCTGCTGTGTTCTTCTTCATAGAAGTAAGTCATAAGTCCAGCCTACAGTTAGTGGGAATGGATTACACATGGGCATGAGTACTAGGAGGACCATCTTGGAGAATGCCTACATAGCTACCATAGCAGCAAATTGGCCTTGGACCCTGGGATCCTGGACAGGGTATTAACTTCCATGTATCAGGAAAATCCCTCCTAGTCAGAGTATTTGGGGTAGTGTATTCTTACCTTTGATCAAAAACCCTCAAAGCGAATCCCTGAGGTCTTCAGCTCCTGCTGACACATGTTTAGCTAATTCTTATAGCTCTCATTGTATGGCCCCTTTCCTCCCTTTTCAGGCCTAGCACATGCTGGAATTTAATCCTTACTAGTGGAAGGTGAGAGCAGTTCTCAAGAGGGCTAGTCAGGGGAGAAACCTGTGCAGGACCATCCTGCGTGGGCAAGTACTCTTACTAGAAAGAGGTGGGCTACTAGAAAGAGGAGGCCTCCCGGGGAAGCAGGGTGTCGCCATAGATATGAAGAAGCCTGGAGTATCTGTCCAGGTGTCCCCATCCCCCATTTCAGGGA
The DNA here is from genome assembly GCF_032405125.1 of Capricornis sumatraensis. Classification (NCBI taxonomy): domain Eukaryota; kingdom Metazoa; phylum Chordata; class Mammalia; order Artiodactyla; family Bovidae; genus Capricornis; species Capricornis sumatraensis. Next base: position 53,326,230 of record NC_091077.1, read on the forward strand.
CCAGATTTTCCAGCCAGGGTTTGACCTTAGCACAATAGCTGGTCTAGGCTGAGTTTTTGAATGCCTCTGGAACTCTGAAACTCAAACAATCAAGTCCTCTTCAGTCCTCAGCTCTGTTAGCTTTTCTACTGTAGGAAATGAGGGCCTTTTTGTAAACTACCAAATAAACCCTGTGACTCTCACGCTTAGCCTTTAACTGTTGGTTTAACTATTTGTTAATGACCTTCGGTTCCTCCTCCCTGGCTGGGCTTCAGGACAGCTTAGCAACAACCAGCTAACTCTGAGCTCTTTGTAGACATCATCCCAAACCTGTTCCTCACCCCCAGTATCATTCAAATTCCTCAACCTGACAGGCAACTGGATGCCTCCCCAGGCCACCAGGCCATTAGGCCACCAGCTTGTGCCAAGGATTCTCTCTGCTCCCATTCCACTCAGGGTGATGTCCTCAGTCTTCCTGGTGGTAAACAAGGCAGGTCCCAAGCCTCACCTTTACCTGCCTTCTCCAACTGTTCCTGTGCTAGTTTGGATTCTCTGAGAAGCAGATGTGATGAAGTGTGAGAGATTATTTGTGGAAAAGGGAGGGAGCAGGATTGGACAGGGAGAGTCTTCAGACTGTTCTGCTGTTCTGATAGCTGTTTAAGGAAACCTTGGGAAGGATGATTGAGAAAGAGACTCAGACCACACTGTAGTTCTAAGAAAGCTTCAGTCAGACAATGAAGAGTGCTTCAGCTGGAATTAGAGGAGTCATGTGCTCAGACATCAGCATTCTCAGTCATTGCTGGGAGCAGCTCTGGAAAGTACCTGGGCACCAACCCCAAAGGATTCAGAGGGGCTGTCAATCAGCTACACACTCCACCCCTTCCCTAGCTTCTGGAAGCAGCAGGAGGACTGAGCAGCCTTGTTTTGCTTGTTTTAATTTTTATTGAAATATAGCTAATTTACAGTATCTTTTAGTTTCAGGTATACAGCAAAGTGAATCAATTATATATATATATATGTACATATGTCCACTTTTTAAGATTCTTTTCTCATATAGGCCATTACTGAGTAGTGAGTAGAGTTCCCTGTGCTGTGTGGTAGGATACTGAATGGACTTTTGATACCCTCCAGTCTGCAAGTGTGCTGACTGTTGAGAACTCCAGTTTACACAGCTTGTTAACTGACCTAGTGAGAAGATGTAATGACCCTCAACTTCTAAGTATCTGAATTTGAGGCCACTTCTGTTCTAGAAGCTCAGGGCCTCCTGGACTGCCCCCACCTCCCCTCACTGGCCCTGGGTGCATACCTGGTCTCAGGGGTAAAAAAACTGGTTGTGTGTGGAATTGTGGAGAGTCAGGCAGAGACAGTGGGGCACATTTGGCATCTTTGGAGAGTCCTCTCTAGGATTTACTGTTCAGGCACAGAAAAGCTGGGATAGAGAAGCCATCTCAACAGCCGAGTGGGTTCCTCAGGCTGTACGCAGAGACTTGCGTTGTGATGTGATGGGTCCCAGCTGTTTGCTGCCCTGCCTTTGTGGCTGAACTTCCACCATTTGAGTCATTCCTTTGTCCAAAACATGATCTTCTCCAGGCTCCTCTTTTTAAACGATATTCTGTATCCGCATCCCCAGCCTTCTCTCACTTCCCAAGAAGGAAGTGATTAAATCTCAAATGCTCCCATATGAACTCATTTTCCTGGGCCTTTCCTCAGTTCAGGAAAAACCCTGGCAGTGGGGCTGCACTGGAGGTGCAGTGAGGGATGTGGTTAGGGCAGCAGATGGGGAGCCCCCCCATTTTTTTTTCTTTTAATGATATGCTGCATAATAGATTATGATTACTTTGCTGATCCTTGCTAGGAAGGTCAAGTGATCATATTTTTTTTCTATGTGGTATTTGCCCACTTCACCTATCTCCGAGTATTCTAGGAAGAGATCTTTGTGTTTTTGAGGCAAGAAAACAGCCTTTAATATCATCCAGTGGGGGGGGTGAGGAAATGCTAAGATCAGGCAGTGTTTCTGTTGCCTTGGGTGCCTCCAGCAGGGGGTGAGGGAGAAGAGGACTCAGAGCTGCCTCACTCCACCGCACGGTGTTTGTGTTGTAGCCTCTTCAGGGTGAACATTATTCCAGAACTAAGATGCATCTGAAATGTCCTACTGCTTTCTTATTTTTTAAAAAGTAAAAATGAAATCCAACTCTAAGCCATCAGGTTTTCAGGAAACTCAGTCTCAGTTATTATAACAGAATGCCCAGACATGGGGGAGATGCCTGTAGGGGCCTAAGGGGACTGATGCACCTGAAGTCTGCTGACCCTGAACTTGTAGGCCTCTAGAGCACAGAATTTCCAAGCCAGGCTTCATGCCTGTCTTCCTGAGCCCACCATGAAGCTCTCCCCGCTACACTATCCTGTAACTCTCAGGTCTCCACGTGACCCCAGGGAATGTCTCCAAGGCTTCATCACTCACCAACCTGCAGTCCTGCTCCTCCTCTCCCCATCAAAGCCAAGCCCCTCACCCTCCTGGCCCTCTGAGTCCCCTACTATCTGCTCTTCGGCTTGGTAAGATCTTCATAAAAAAGGAGGACAGGATGACTTCAGGCAGCTTCTGCTTATAACTCCACATCACCTATTCCCCTGTGGCAGGGAGGTGGGGACAGGGGAGGGTTTAAAAGGGTGAAATGCACATTTATTCACTTAGTTATTCAAGAAGTCCTGTCTGTGTCAGGTACCACTCTAGTCCCTGAGACTGATTTATGAACAAGTTCCCTCTCTCCAGAGGCTCACATTCTAGTGTGGGGAGGAGGAGTCTGATGATAAGCACATAAGCAAACATAGACGGTGATTTTGCCTGGTGGTAGTAATGTGCTAGAAAGCAACAGAATAGAGAATTGCGCAGGAGAATGAACATTTGGTTGGGTCACTGAGCAAGGCCTCTCTGGGAAGGTGATTTCTGAACTGAGCGTCACTTGCAAAGACGTGGTCAGAGCAATCCAGACAGAGGGAACAGTGCTGCAGTGGAAACGTGCTTGGCCTGCTCGGGAATCATGAGCAAGATGATGGTGCAGGAGCAGTGGGAGGCCAGATGGTGGGAGAGTGGCCATGGCGGGAGAGTGGATTTGATTTTAAGTCCACTGGGAAGCTCTTAGAGCAGATCTGAAGCAGAGCAGTAACATAATCTGATTTATGACTTTAAAAGATAACTTTGGCTGCTGGGCAGAGAACAGTTTATATGGGGGTATAAGTGGGAACAGAAATCATGAAGAGACTGCCTGTGTGGTGCTGGGGAGATGAAGACTCCTGCAATAAAGCAGTGCAAACAGTGCTCTCTGGCCACTGGGGTTGCCTCGGTGTTTTGATATTACAGCTGAAGCAGCCTGGCTTTCTTTTCCCCTTCCAGTAGACATTTTAATTCTACTTCTTCTTATTTCCCTTTTTATTTAGGAACAAGCACAAACAGTTTCCTACCAGGTGTTTTAATTTTTGGCCAAACTGTGTAGCATGCAAGATCCTATTTCCTCAACTGGGGATCAAACCCATGTCCCTTGCATTGGAAGGCAGTCTTAACCACTGGACAGCTGGAAAAGTTATCCCTCCTGCCAAGTTATTTTAATTTTTACATTTTAATTTATTTATTTTGGCTGCTCTAAGTCTTTGTTGCTGCATGTGGGCCTTCTCTAGTTGTGGCGAGCGGGTGCTACTCTCTAGTTGCAGCTCACTGTCTTAGCATGTGGGATCTTGCCGGACCAGGGATCAAACCCGTGTCCCCTTTATTGGCAGGCAGATTCTTAACCACTGGACCACCAGGGAAGCCTAAGTTATGTTAAATGTTATCCTCTGTCACAGACAGATAAACTTGTGCTGGTGGGTAGGCATGTATTCTTACAGTGGGCTCTTTCTCTCCTCCATCTTCCGTTCCTGCTTGGTATTTCAGAGCCTTACTCATTCATTCCCCTCTTCTCTCTTCTTTTATTTTCTTACAAGGTGTGGATTTGGTCAAATCTTGCCCCATTTCTGTGTCAATCCTCTTTGTACTGTTAAAGTATAAATGGAGTCATATTAAAATTTTTAAGTTTATTTGAGCAAAAATCGACACAGAGCAGGCAGAGCCCATCCAGAAGTGGTTAGGAGTGCTCCTTTGACAGGGAGTGGGGAAAGACTTACATAGAGAAAATGTGGAAGCAAGGAAAAGAAGTTCTTTGGCTGTAGCTTAAAGGGTGGTTGACTGTTTGTGATCGGCTGCCCTTAGGTTTTGATTTTGTAAGCTTGAGGCACTTCCAGGCTTAGATTTGGTTTGCATTCATATGCCGCCACATCATGGCATTAGAACCACCTCATTTTAATGACTTCCTTGTTTAATTAATTTAACAGTATGCTTTGATGTTTTATGGGGGGCAGGACTTCAAAGACAGTAATAAAGATTGTTACTACAATAAGAATCAGTCCTACTTAGCTGTAATCATACATTACTTAAGCAGTTACTGTATGTCACGCTGTGTGCGAGCTAAGTCACTTCAGTTATGTCCTACTCTTTGCGACCCTCTGCACTATAGCCTGTCAGGCTCCTCTGTCCATGGGATTCTCCAGACAGGAATACTGGAGTGGGTTGCTATGCCCTTCTCCAAGGCATCTTCCCGACCCAGGGATCAAACCTGAGTCTCCTGCACCGCAGGCAGATTCTTTACCAACTGAGTCACCAGAGAAGCCCCGGCAGGTTGCAGTCCATAGAGCAGCACACACGTGTCAGGCACCAGGCTAAAAATGTGTTTCACTTAATTTCTCATGGCAACTTGTGAAGTGGTTGCATTATCCCCATTTTACAGAAAAAGAAAAGCTCTGGAAAACTAAGCACATTTCCCCAGGTCTCATGCCAAAGTAAGTAGCAGGGCCAGCATTCAGACTCAGACTGTCTGATGCCAAAGTGCCCTCTTGATTAACCCCCTCACTCCTTCCTGCCTCGTGGTTGGTTGTTTTATGCTTGGCTAACGAACCTGGTTTGAAATTAGAAGAACGTGGAGCTATGTGAGCATACACTACAGTTCCCTTCTCTGCACCTAAGTGAAATAAACAACATGCAAATTCAAATTCTAATGCAAATTAGCATCTATTTGTTTTTCAAGTCAACTATTCAAGCATTTTCTGTACCAAGTCAGTGGCTCTCTGGGTCAAATTAGGGCTTGATTGAATGTGATGTTGCTGTCAGTCCAGATTTGTGCTTCCACATGTGTGCAGGTCCCTAGAGGCCGCAGAGCACTTAGATGCAGCCCAGCAACAGCTCCTGCCCACTCTACCTTCCCCCCAAGAGCACGGAGCTGGTGCAGCTGCTGAGCCTGTGCTAGCCTAATGACTGCTCATTTTCGTGCCTGGCTATTGTTAATGACATTTGTCCATGACACACACACGAACACACACTAAATAGAATTAGGATGTACTGGAAAATGTGACTTCTGTATAGGAAGTTAAAAAAATTAAAAAATTGCCATCTGGATTTTGATTTTAAGTCTTCTTACACAGTAAGGCTGCCTCTCAAGATGGCACATTTTGGGGTCTGCTTGGCAGCATCATTGCAGCTTACTTTCTCTCCATCCTTCCTGCTCCCAGCTGCTGAGTCCAGCTTAATAGCTTGTGGGGTAGGAGATAGGTCAGTGGACACAATATCCTAGGCTGTGCCCTCCTTGTTCTCTGACTGTGACCACAGATGGGCCAGGATTCTTCTCTGTCTCTTTGCTCAGACTTCCATGAAGGCTTCTTTTCTCTTCTTTGAAATCTTAATGAAACCGTCCTCCAGCTAAATCTGGCCCTCATTCTCTGCACAGACAGCCCTTTAATTGTTTCATGTATTTATGAAGGCTGGCACAGCTTCCCCAGGGAAGACAAGTAAGGAGAGGGTAAACATAAATTCTCACTAAAGGCTAACCACTGCTACCACCACTGGTAAAATCCCTCATTCAGTGTCCATGATTGATGGCTGGCACAGCTTCCCCAAGGAAGACAAGTAAGGAGAAGATAAACATAAATTCTCACTAAAGGCTAACCACTGCTACTACCACTGGTTAAATCCCTGATTCAGTGTCCATGATTTCTAAGTCTCTTATATTCTGGAAGAATGCTGGATACAGAATAGATATTTATTAAATAGTAATATAGCTGTATTGATTGCTGAGGAAAGCTTTCTTTTCTCTTCTTGCTATTGTTTGGAACTCAGCATTCAGATGCTTATATCTTTCCTTTTCTCCTTTGCTTTTCACTTCTTTTCTTTTCACAGCTATTTGTAAGGCCTCCCCAGACAGCCATTTTGCTTTTTTGCATTTCTTTTCCATGGGGATTGTCTTGATCCCTGTCTTCTGTACAATGTCACGAACCTCTGTCCATCGTTCATCAGGCACTCTCTCTATCAGATCTAGGCCCTTAAATCTATTTCTCACTTCCATGGTATAATAATAAGGGATTTGATTTAGGTCATACCTGAATGGTCTAGTGGTTTTCCCTACTTTCTTCAATTTAAGTCTGATTTTGGCAATAAGGAGTTCATGATCTGAGCTGCAGTCGGCTCCCGGTCTTGTTTTTGCTGACTGTATAGAGCTTCTCCATCTTTGGCTGCAAAGAATATAATCGATCTGATTTTGGTGTTGACCATCTGGTGATGTCCATGTGTAGAGTCTTCTCTTGTGTTGTTGGAAGAGGGTGTTTGCTATGACCAGTGCATTCTCTTGGCAAAACTCTATTAGCCTTTGCCCTGCTTCATTCCGCATTCCAAGGCCAAATTTGCCTGTTACTTCAGGTGTTTCTTGACTTCCTACTTTTGCATTCCAGTCCCGTATAGTGAAAAGGACATCATTTTTGGGTGTTAGTTCTAAAAGGTCTTGTAGGTCTTCATAGAACCGTTCAACTGCAGCTTCTTCAGTGTTACTGGTGAAAGAGGAGAGTAAAAAGTTGGCTTAAAGTTCAACATTCAGAAAACGAAGATCATGGCATCTGGTCCCATCACTTCATGGGAAATAGATGGGGAAACAGTAGAAACAGTGTCAAACTTTATTTTTCTGGGCTCCAAAATCACTGCAGATGGTGATTGCAGCCATGAAATTAAAAGACGCTTACTCCTTGGAAGGAAAGTTATGACTAACCCAGAAAGCATATTCAAAAGCAGAGACATTACTTTGCCGACTAAGGTCCGTCTAGTCAAGGCTATGGTTTTTCCAGTAGTCATATATGGATGTGAGAGTTGGACTGTGAAGAAAGCTGAGTGCTGAAGAATTGATGCTTTTGAACTGTGGTGTTGGAAAAGACTCTTGAGAGTCCCTTGGACTGCAAGGAAAGCCAACCAGTCCATTCTAAAGGAGATCAGTCCTGGGTGTTCTTTGAAAGGAATGATGCTAAAGCTGAAACTCCAGTACTTTGGCCACCTCATGCGAAGAGTTGACTCATTGGAAAAGACTCTGATGCTGGGAGGGATTGGGGACAGGAGGAGAAGGGGATGACAGAGGATGAGATGGCTGGATGGCATCACCGTCTCGATGGACGTGAGTCTGAGTGAACTCCGGGAGATGGTGATGGACAGAGAGGCCTGGCGTGCTGCGATTCATGGGGTCGCAAAGAGTCGGACACGACTGAGCGACTGAACTGAAATGAACTGAACTGAACTGAACATACCTGCACTGTTTCTGTGCCACTGCCTGTAAAATACTCATCAGTGTTTCCCAAAGTTCAGTCATTTACTCATTACTTCTGCATATTTTTGTACCATTTGTATAATTTTTTTTACTATTCTTTAAATCCACAGGTCACTTTTGTTTTACCTGATTTATTTTACAATTTATTTATTATATTATCTTCACAAAGGGAAATTCAGCATCTTATGCATTAAGTAAAAGGGAACTTTAAACCTAATCTGTTACTATTAAAGAAAAAATTTGAACTTCCTTGGTAGTGCAGTAGACAAGAATCCGCCTGGCAGTACAGGGGATATGGATTCCATCCCTGGTCTGGGAGGACTCCACACGCCATGGAGAAGCTAAGCCTGTGTACCACAGCTCCTGAGCCTGTGTCCTGAGACCACCGGAGCCTGAGAGCCTAGATCCTGTACTCCATAACAGGAGAAGCCACTGCAGTGGGAAACCCGGGCACTGCAATGAAGAGCAGCACCCACTCACGGCGACTAGAGAAAGCCTGACTGCTTTCTTGTCGTCTAGACCCTTGCAACTGCCAAGATCTGCACCTCTATGCTTGAGAGCCCCTCTGCCTCTGCCCTGTTCTGTGGGCTATCAGGAAATTACATCCCTGAGAGTAGCCTCTACCAGTGACTGAAGGGAATTGGTGTACAACGACCCTAGCTCTTTACCCCTCTGATGGGATACTTCTGAAGCATGCCTTTTGTACTCTTTCCCAGAGTTTCTCTGGAGGGTTAAGTTCTAGTCACTTGCTGTAGTTGCTACCCAATACCTCTTGTTGGCTGCCTTCCTTCCCTCTATCACCTTTACCTGCATCTCTGTACCTCCCACATGAGCTAGTTTCTCTCAAATCCAGGTCTTTTTCCAGACGATGTCAAGGGCTTCTTGCAAATCAGGAGTTGATGGTCAACTTTGCACTCCTCAGTTGACATTTGCATGTGTGCTCTGCATGACTATGCACTGTCTACGAAAATTTATTACATCATGAAAGTGAAGAAGTATGACCACAACTTCAATAAATATTTATCCAGGTAGCATGTTTCTAACCAAAGTAACAATTTGAATATATTTCCCAGGAAATGAAATTTAACTACATTGACTCATTTGAGAAGACCTGATTCTGGGAAAGATTGAGGGCAGGAGGTGAAGGGGACGACAGAGGATGAAATGGTTGGATGGCATCACTGACTCAATGGACATGGGTTTGGGTAGACTCCAGCAGTTGGTGATGGACAGGGAAGCCTGGTGTGCTGCGGTTCATGGGGTCGCAAAGAGTCGGATACGACTGAGTAATTGAACTGAACTGAACTGGACGCAGTTTCTAATAGCAATGGCTCTTTACAATAACACAAGTAAACATGAGACGAAAGTTTTATTTGGATAATGTCCTTCCATGAGGAAAGTCAGTATCTAAATGCCTATTCAGCAGAGAAATTTGTTATAACTGCAAATAATTGCTTAAAGAGAATAGTTGAATGAGACGTTCATTAAATAGTAGAATCATCACAATAGTAACTATGGTTAATAATTTCAGAACTCTCATAATTTTATCACTTGTGCTCTCTTTTACTGAAACCCTCTATATAAAAGCTGTACCAATGTCTCCTGCAAAAACTTACTCCAAGTGATGGGATAGCAAGACAGCTTCAAATACAAGGTTATTCTGCTTTGTTGATCTAGATGTTCAGCTGATATTCCACTTTGGTCTTCAGAGATACCAACATTCCTGCAACCCCTTTGAAGGACTCCTATGTGCTTTCTTGACATTCAGCTATTGGTGGGGCTGATTAGCAATGGAGTACAATGGTCACCCCCAAATCTAGTTGTCCAGATTTCTAGGTGCTGAGAATATAGCAGTGAGCAATGCAGAATGAGTCCCTCTCTTCCTGGAGCTTATAGACTATTAATCAAACAAATGATTATAAGGTTTAAGTGCTACAAAGAAAGAGGACAATAGGTTTTTAGAGATAAATCAAGGAAGTACTTATTTACTCCTGTGAGGATTATCAGTGGAGGTTGTAGTCACCTAGAAGTAATAGAAGTCAAATGAACAGTAGCTTAAGCGATTTCGGGTTGGTTCCTTCCCACTGCGGGATGAGAAGTCTGGATATAAGTAGACAAGTGTTGGTATGGCATCTCTTCAGTGTCATCAGGGTGTTGGTGACAGTTGCTCAGTCATGTCTGACTCTTTGTGACCCCATGGATTATACAGTCCATGGAATTCTCCAGACCAGAATACTGGAGTAGGTAGCTTTTCCCTTCTCCAGGGGATCTTCCCAACCCAGGAATCCAACCCAGGTCTCCCTCAGATGTTAGGTTCCTTCTAACTTTCTGCCATCATCAGAGTATGGCATCCCTAGTAGAAGGATGCTGGAGTGCCTTTCATCATGACAGAGGTCCAGTTGGAGGCAAGGAGGAAGTGTCAAATATAAACAGGGTTAGCTTGCTTGCTGGTTGAATTGGCTTCCCTTTTAGGGAAATCTTCTGAAAGTAGTCTTAACAGCTTCTGTTCATACCTCATTGGCTTGAACCATGTCATGTAACTACCCTTAGTTGCAAAGGAGGCTGGGAAATGTCGTGTTTTATTAGGAACTTTACCACCCATAGAATCAGAAGGATGCATTTAAGAAGGAAGAAGGAAGAATGGATCCTGGATAGGCAGCTAGCAATCGCTGCTACAGAATAAATATTGGAGTAAGCTCTGTTGAGGAGTTCCCTTCAATTCAGTTCACTCACTCAGTTGTGTCCAACTCTTTACCACTCCATGGACTGCAGCATGCCACGCCTTCCTGTCCATCACTAACCCCCGGAGTTTACTCAAACTAATGTCCATTGGATTGGTGATGCCATTCAACCATCTCATCCTCTGTTGTCCCCTTCTTCTCCTGCCTTCAATCTTTCCCAGCATCAGGGTTTTTTCAAATGAGTCAGTTCTTCCTATCAGGTGGCCAGAGTATTGGAGTTTCAGCTTCAGCATCAGTTCTTCCAATGAACACCTAGGACTGATCTCCTTCAGGATGGACTGGTTTGATCTCCTCACAGCCCAAGGGACTCTCAAGAGTCTTCTCCAACACCACAGTTCAAAACCATCAATTCTTTGGTGCTCGGTTTTCCTTATAGTCCAACTCTCACATCCATACATGACCACTGGAAAAACCATAGCTTTGGCTAGACAGACCTTTGTTGGCATAGTAATGTCTCTGCTTTTTAATATGCTTTCTGGGTTGGTCATAACTTTTCTTCCAAGGAGCAAGCGTCTTTTAATTTTATGGCCACAGACACCATCTGCAGTGTCTTTGGAGTCCCAAAAAATAAAGTCTCACACTATTTCCACTGTTTCCCCATCTATTTGCTGTGAAGTGATGGAACCAGATGCCATGATCTTCGTTTTCTGAATGTTGAGTTTTAAGCCAACTTTTTCACTCTCCACTTTCACTTTCATCGAGGCTCTCTAGTTCTTCACTTTCTGCCAGAAGTGTGGTGTCATCTGCATATCTGAGGTTATTGATATTTCTCCCAGCAGTCTTGATTCCAGCTTGTGTGTCATCCAGTCCAGCGTTTCTCATGAGGTATGTTGCATATAAGGTAAATAAGCATGGTGACGATATACAGCCTTGATGTACTCCTTTCCCTATTTGGGACTAGTCTGTTCTAACAGTTCTAACAGTTGCTTCCTGACCTGCATACAGATTTCTCAAGAGGCAGGTCAGGTGGTCTGATATTCCCATCTCCTTTTTCCACAGTTTGTTGTGGTCCACACAGTCAATATGACCAACCGAGGCAGCATATTAAAGAGCAGAGACATTACTTTGCCAACAAAGGTCTGTCTAGTCAAGGCTATGGTTTTTCCAGTACTCATGTATGGATGTGAGAGTTGGACTGTGAAGAAAGCTGAGCACCGAAGAATTGATGCTTTTGAACTGTGGTGTTGGAGAAGACTCTTGAGAGTCCCTTGGACTGTGAGGAGATCCAACCAGTCCATCCTAAAGGAGATCAGTCCTGGGTGTTCATTGCAAGGACTGATGTTGAAGCTGAAACTCCAATACTTTGGCCACCTGATGCGAAGAGCTGACTCATTGGAAAAGACCGTGATCCTGGGAAAGATTGAGGGCAGGAGGAGAAGGGGATGACAGAGGATGAGATGGTTAGATGGCATCACTGACCCAATGGACATGGGTTTGGGTGGACTCCAGGAGTTGGTGATGGATAGGGAGGCCTGGCATGCTGCGGTTCATGGGGTCGCAAAGAGTCTGACACAACTGAATGACTGAACTGAACTGAACTGAACACTGTCAAAGGCTTTTGCATAGTCAATAAAGCAGAAGTAGATGTTTTTCTGGAACTCCCTTGCTTTTTTGATGATCCAACGGATATTGTCAATTTGATTTCTGGTTCCTCTGCCTTTTCTAAATCCAGCTTGAACATCTGGAAGTTCATGGTTCAAGTACTATTGAAGCCTGGCTTAGAGAATTTTAAGCATTACTTTAGTAGCGTGTGAGATGAGTGCAATTGTGTGGTAGTTTGAGCATTCTTTGGCCTTGCCTTTCTTTGAGATTGGAATGAAAACTGACCTTTTGCAGGCCTGTGGCCACTGCTGAGTTTTCCAAATTTGCTGGCATATTGAGTGCAGCACTTTCACAGCATCATCTTTTAGGATTTGAAATAGCTCAACTGGAATTCCATCACCTCCACTAGCTTTGTCCATAGTGATGCTTCCTAAGGCCCACTTGACTTCACATTCCAGGATGTCTGGCTCTAGGTGAGTGATCACACCGTCGTGATTATCTGGGTTGTGAAGATCTTTTTTGTATAGTTTTTCTGGGTATTCTTGCCACCCCTTCTTAGTATCTTCAGCTTCTGTTAGGTCCATACCATTTCTTTCCTTTATTGTGCCAATCTTTGCATGAAATGTTTCCTTGGTATCTCTCATTTTCTTGAAGAGATCTCTAGACTTTCCCATTCTATTGTTTTCCTCTATTTCTTTGCATTGATCACTGAGGAAGACTTTATTATTTCTCCTTGCTATTCTTTGGAACTCTGCATTCAAATGGGTACATCTTTCCTTTTCTCCTTTGCTTTTCGCTTCTCTTCTTTTTACAGCTATTTGTAAAGCCCCCTCAGACAATCATTTTTCCTTTTTGCATTTATTTTCCTTGGGGATGGTCTTGATCCCTGCCTCCTGTAAATTGTCATGAACCTCCATCCATAGTTCATCAGGCACTCTGTCTATCAGAGCTAATCCCTTGGCTCTATTTGTTACTTCCACTGTATAATCATAAGGGATTTGACTTAGGTCATACCTGAATGGTCTAGTGGTTTTCCCCACTTTCTTCAGTGTAAGTCTGAATTTGGCCATAAGGGTTCATGGTCTGGGCCGCCCCCAGCTCCCGGTCTTGGTTTTGCTGGCTGTTGAGGAAGTAACACACCAACAGCAGTGGGAGAGGCTTTGCAAGGAGACCAGCAACACAGGCGAGAGAAAGAAGGGTGGGCGGAGGAGCCAGCTTCCGGATTCAGCGTCTCATCACGAGCAAGGTGAGAGGGTTCCAGCCCTCTCCCGACTTCCCAATGAAAGCCAGGAGGAGTGTAGTCGGAATACACAAGTATGCCGAGCAGGAATATTCAGTGACTGGTTTTCGAAAGAGAGTATTATACATCATCACTTCTCCATGACTCATGCCTTCCCAAATAATTTCGGTTTTGAGCACTTAGTACTTTTTCCACCAAAAGTATGAAGTGGTTATCCTTCTTCCTGCCAAACTTCTTGTCAGCTTTGTTTTGGACGTAGGAAAAAAAGAAATCCTGTTTCCTGTCCTTTGTTTCCTGGCTGCAGCCTCTGGTTCTGCCCACTTCTTAGTCTCACAGTGCCTATTTCCTCCTCAGGCTCTCAAACAAGCTCACAGAGCTCTTTCTCTTCCACGGTTACTAGATTGTCACACAGAATTATCAAAGTAGAAAACAACTTCTGTCCCTTTGTGAAGTCTGTTTTCTCTTTTTTTCCTCCCCTTGTATCTTTTTGTTTTGTTGCTTTCTTAGGTTAATTTCCCAGACTCCTCTCTGCAAAGCCAGGAAGAAACTAAGCAGGTGTTGAGGGCCTGGTTCTCCTGGGGAATATACTGGAGCAACGTTGATTCCAAACCAGAAATGATGTAATCAAGTCACTGGCAACAAACGAAGACAAGGAAAACTCCAGGGTTTTCTATTTTGAGTGTGGGAATTGAGATCTAACAGTATGGCCAGGAGTGGGGAGTAAAGGGTTCCTCATCTAAGAGAATAGCTCCTGGGTTTGCGTAAGTTCCCCCATTTCTAGGCTGGCTGCCTTCCAACCAGTTGTTTGACTGCTCTAAAGTTTGCTTTTTTGCATTTGTACAATAGAAAAGGAGATAATAGTTCCTATCTGATCAAGTTGTTGTGAGGATTAAATAGGCCAATGAATGTAAAGTGCTTGTTGAGTACCACATTGAAAGTACTCAACAAATGATTATCATTATTACTAGTGAGATTTAGATCATGTGTGTTTTTAAATTAAAATAATACTATTGATTCTAGCAATGAGAAGAAAATATTTGGAAGATTACTGATTCCTTCATGGAGAGGCTGGCTTGGGAACAGATGACATGTGTAAGACTGGCATCAACCCTCAACCCTTTCTCTATTATAAACTCCTTAGAGTGAGAGCTGCTGGGCACAGATGATGTATCTGAGTGTGTTCCCAGTTTGCGGTCAGGCAGCTACCCAGCTTCCCTGAGCAGTGCCTATGGATGAGAGAAACAACCTGCTCTGGGTTCTCTCCAGGATGTCAGTGGCCTAGTCTGTATGTAGATGAAATTCCAGCTGGGAATACAGATTTAGGAATTGTGTTTCTTACTCTCATGATGGCATAGAAATCTCTTTGATCACTTTTGGAAAGGTCTCTCTGAATCTTTCCACTAGTCTGTTAAAACTGTTCGGACATTGATTGTGATTCAGAGCTTCATTTCTCTATCCCACCAAACCAGTAGCTTCTGGAAATTAATTATTGACCAAAATGAGAGAATTTAAGCATGGCACCGTGAGTGTGCCTATTTTCTATGTCACCTGCATTCAGAATTTTGCTATATCTGTTGGGATAAGCTAGATTATGCTCTAAAATTTAGTGGCCCTAAAATCTTTGTGGCTTAAAACAATAAAAATGTTATTTTATACGCACTATACATCCAGAGCAATCTCAATTGACCCTGGCAGGGAGACAGGGGACATACAAAATCATGTTCTGATTCTTAAAGACTACTGCCTACATTTCCATAGCTCAAAAAGCCACAGTCCTTGTAGCCACACCTAACTTCAGCAAAAAATTCTCTCATCCTTGTATTAGGATTTTCCCCGTTTAAATGAGCCTACCTGTAGCCAGTGTGATCTGGTGGGTTTGTTGATCCTTTGAAATCAAAGAAACTGGCTTGAAACTGTCAAGGACTGACTAAAGATCTAGATCTAATGAAAATGAGACAGGATAGGGGTTTTGAAATGCCTGTTAAGAGTCTCTGAGAAAGTAGTAATGTTTCATCTGCATACTGTGTTCAAAATTAAACCTGTTTCATGCCTCACATCTGAACCTTGAAATAGAAACAGAACGTATGGACCATAAAACAGTCAAGTTTTGTGTAATATCAATAGTTATTTTCCTTGAGAAATTATCAAAACCATCTTTGTAAGAGTGATAGATTTAGTTTATTGAATCTTTTCCAAGGGAGAGTTTAGTAAGAAGTGCTATGATAAATAAGTCCATGTAGCTTTATTCCCTTATTTCCAATTAATTCTGCTCATAATTTGGAAATAGAGAAAGTAATCTACATGCTTTAAGGATGACTTCAGATCACACTTGCCACTCAGAACATTGAGAACACGCTGGACTTTTGGACTGTTTTGAATAAAATGTGTAAGTGGAGCCAGCAGAGACATCACTATTCCTAAGTCATCAGTTTACTGCCTACCTGTCATGTACCTGGCACTGGACTAATCATTCTATACACATTATCATGTTTTTGCCATTCTTTCAACAACCAACAAGACTGCTGAAGCTTTGGGAGTTTACACCGTTCTGCCCAAGGTCACTCAGCTAGTACAGCGGCAAGCCAAAGGCCTGAATCCAAAGGCTAAACTGAATTAATAGCAGAGAATGAATGAGACTCTACCGAGGGAACCCTGTAGGCTTGGTGTGAAAGTTGGTTGCTTATTTATGTCCCTATTTGGCTGTTTTCCACATTTGAGGAACTGAGGCACAAAAGGATATACAACGGGTCTTATATCTGTTAGGGACCAAACGACGGTCTCTAGGACCTGAGTCATGTTTACCAGAAAGAGACAGGATATGTGCTTATCCTGCCTGGCCAATCATGTAACGCCAGCTACTCCTGTAACTGAGACAAAGAACTGCCTGTATATAAGCCGCCATACTCCTTTGTTCGCGGCTCTTGTCAGATTCCCTTGTGTGGGATGAGACTTGGGCCCTAGAGCACTAGGAATAAACAAACTCCCTTCTTGCATTTGCAATACTGTGGTGGACTTGCTCTCTCGGTCGGTTCGGAGATACGGGCACAGAGCATAACAATATCAACCAAAGATTAGCTTTAGTTCTGAAAGTAGTCATAAATAACATTATGCTCCCAGTCCTTAACAGAGAGCATAATAGCTGGATTTGAGGGTTTTGTAACAATGAGATGGGGTGGAAAGAAAATAGAGGCTTGGTGGATTCATGTTGATATATGGCAAAACCAATACAATATTGTAAAGTAATTAGCCTCCAATTAAATAAATTTATATTAAAAAAAGAATGTAAAGAAAAGAAAATAGAGGATAAAGAGAGGAAAGAGTTCAACCACTAAAGCTCTTTCCTCTGCAGTAGTCACACCTTAAAATGCATATTAGAATGCAATTTCCAACATTCTTTTAAGTAGTTAAAGTATAGGCCTTTTCTTAAATTTGTGTGTAAAG
Organism: Capricornis sumatraensis; assembly: GCF_032405125.1. NCBI lineage: Eukaryota > Metazoa > Chordata > Mammalia > Artiodactyla > Bovidae > Capricornis > Capricornis sumatraensis. Next base: position 53,342,834 of record NC_091077.1, read on the forward strand.
TTTGAGATACAGCTGAAGGGGAGATGATTCATTTTTATTTTTTTGAGGTTTCAACCTTATTTTATTATATTTATTTATTTTTAAATTTAAATTTATTTATTTTAATTGGAGGCTAATTACTTTACAGTATTGTATTGATTTTGCCAAATATCAACATGAATCCGCCACAGGTGTACACATGTTCCCCATCCTAAACCCCCCTCCCACCTCCCTCCCCATACCTTCCTTCTGGTTCATCCCAGTGCACCAGCCCCAAGCATCCTGTATCCTGTATCAAACCTGGACTGGCGATTTGTTTCTTATATGATATTATACATGTTTCAATGTCATTCTCCCTAATCATCCCACCCTCTCCCTCTCCCACAGAGTCCAAAAGACTGTTCTATACATCTGTGTCTCTTTTGTTCTCTCACATACAGGGTTATCGTTACCGTCTTTCTAAATTCCATATATATGCGTTAGTATACTGTGCTAAATGCTAAATGCTAAATCGCTTCAGTCGTGTCCGACTCTTAGCGACCCCATGGACTGTAGCCCACCAGCTTCCTCTGTCCATGGGATTCTCCAGGCAAGAATACTGTAAGGAAATGCAAATCAAAACCAGTATCACTTCACACTCATTAGCATCAGCTCAGCTGCTCAGTCGTGTCTCTTTGCGACCCCACGGACTGCAGCACGCCAGGCTTCCCTGTCCATCACCAACTCCCAGCTCAAACTCATGTCCATCAAGTCAGTGATGCCATCCAACCATCTCATCCTCTGTTGGCCCCTTCTCCTGCCTTCAGTCTTTCTCAGCATCAGGGAGGGGAGATGGTTTAAACTGAAACCAAGATCTTCCTTTTTCTCTTGTCTTTTCCTTCCCTGAGGTCCAGAACAATGAGCCTCCTTTAGATAAAAGAGTATTTACCCAAAGCCTATTTCCATTTAGGATATTTCAGCAGCCCAGTTAATCTTTTATTCTATTGAGGAATTTTCACTGTCTGTTATTATTGGAACAAAGATGTCTTTATTAAAATAAACTCTCGGCTTCCCAAAGAATTGTCACCTTAGTTAAAAGAGCATTGTTTGTGATGGTTTTATAGGAATGGAAGCTATGACATCATCATCATATGGAACACTATCAAAGATCTTGTTTCTAAGAAACAGGATTCCTTGGTGGCAAGCAACAGAACCAATTCTGGCTTATTTAACCCCTCCCATACTTCACCTCCTCCACCCAGCCCCCCCAAAAAAAAGAAGACTTCTGCTCATAGATCCCAAGGAAAAGGCGGTAAACCAGATTTTTTTCTCTTTCTCCCATTTATTTATTTAGTTGTGTTGGGTCTTAGTTGCAGCATGTGGGATCTTCATGTGGCGTGGGGGATTTTTTTTTTTTTTTCCTGTTTTTTGGTTGTGGTATGTGGGATCTAATTTCCCAACCAGAAATTGAACCCTGGGCCCCCTGGATTGGGAGCTGCTGGACCACCAGAGAAGTCCCCAGACCAGGCTTCTGAAAGCACGGGGACCAAGATGGCTCAGGGAGCACGGTCCCTGATCACCTGTACCAGATGAATCAGCTTTGTATTTTTCTGTCTCTGCTTCATTTGTCCCACGATTTTATTTCCTGGGAGAGAAAGTCTGGTTGGCCAAACTTGGGTCTTGTGCCTACAAGTCAGCAGGGGGGACATCAGAGCTCCTTGATTGATATTCCTATCAAGCCTACCTGCAATGGGAGAGTGGGAGAGGAGTCCTGCCACCTCCAGGGGGTATAGATAATAGAAAGGCAATAGGAATTTCATGATCGAGAGAGCTGCTGGGGACGAGAAGTAATGGAAGAATCACCAGTACTTTGTCGGGGAAATGGAGTCACTGAATGGAAGTAGTTTTCCTGAGGGGTCACAGTGAACAGCAGGAAGGAAACATTCTGACTCCTAAGAGCCAAATGGGGAGTTCTCCCTTATTCTGTCCAGCTTGCTAAAGCAGTGGTTCAGAGGCCTGGCAGTGCATCAGGATTACTTACCTGTGGAACTTGTTAAAAATAGAGGAGCTGGGTTTGGCATGGGGCTGGTACCTCTGTATTTTTAATAAGCTTCTCATCTGATGCTATTTACAACTAACTTGGAGGCCCATTACACCAAATCTCCACAGGCTCCAATATAGAAAAAGAACATTATAGAACTAAAAATGGAAGAATGTGATTTTAGGAAAAAGATTCAGGTTTGGTGATAAAGTTTTTGAGGTCCAGTTAGTGTTAGCTGTCTACGTGGTTTGTGGTTTGGAGAAGGTGAGGGCGGAGAATTCTTCCTTGGTTATGATGAGCCTGGGCCAAGTGGATTAGGAGGTTAGGCCATTGTCCCAGAAAGCACTTGCAATTGCCCTTTGGAGAGGAGACTGGGGGCCCTCTGAGGCTGTCCTGACCATCTAATAGTGCTGAAGGGGGAGGCTCAGATTATATGGATAGATTACCCAATGGCTAAGATCTGGAGTGTAGAAAGGGTTGGGAAAAAGGCCTGAGCTGACACAGACAGGAGAAGGATCTGTTACCTTTATCTTTCTGTTTCATCACAACTGATGACAGGCCACACCAAGTCTCTTAACCAGCTTGGAGCATGGAGGAGAAGGGGGAATGCTGTTCTTCTGCTGGGAAGCTGCATGCCTCCACTTCTCACCTGGCTACTCCCATCCATCCTTCAGACCCTTGCTGAAATATCATCCTCCTTCCAGGCCCCCGAATCTCACGAGGCCCCCTGCTGTTCTATCTTGTGGACGCCTGTTCTTTCCCAGGGCCAATTTCTTGGGCATGCAGCTTGAGCAACTCACAGGCCCTGTACTTCGGAGGACTAAGCTCGGTTGGCTGGATGCTCTGCTGTTGTCATCTTGCAATTCTTCATAATTTTTGAATAAAGGACTCTCCATTATCATTTTGACTAAGTTCTGATGATCATATAGCTGGTCCTGTTTGTTCCTTTCCTTAAACTTAGCATTATTTAATTTCAATAGCTCTAGCATCTAATTCTATGTCTACCACTATAGTATAGATTTGATAAATATTAGGTTTAATCATTTGAAATTATTGTTATTTGACTATGTTTGACTTATTGAAAAACATTCATGTGATTCACCCTAAAATATTCTGAGTGAGTGCATAAATGAATGATGGAAAGAGGAAAGATAACCTTGAACACAATGAGTTGCTCACCTAGTATCCACTTTCTTCCTTCCTACCTTTCTTCCACCTGTTTTGATTGTGTCCATCTCCTCCCCAGTGATTCAGAGAAGGAGACTCCATCTCTAATTCCAGGGTAAATCCTGATCAGTCTATGTATTCTTTCTTCTAAGAACAATCTTTCTTTTTTCTCTGGACATTGTCAGGTTTGAAGGAGACTTGCTATAGCCATCTGCCAGTCTAACAACAACAACAACAAAAACTCAAAGCAGAGAGCAGATGTCAAGGGATTTCAGGAAAGCAGTATCAGGATATGTTGTGGATAGCCTGTAATCTACCCCTGAACTTCATATTATGTGAGATAATAAGATTTCTGTGCTGTTCATTTCGATTGTCTATTGTTATGAAACAGTTATCCCAAAATGGAATGGCTTGCAACAGCATCCGTTTTATTATATTTCACAAGTTTGTGGGCCAGGAAGCCAAGCAGAACTCAACAAGGAAGTCACTCAGTGTTATTCAGCTGACTAATGGCCTGGACTGAAAAGCCCAGGATGGCTTCCTTGTACTCGGCATCTTGGTGGTAATGGCTTGAAGGTTTTTTTGTTTGTTTTTTAATTAATTAATTTTTGGCTGTACTGGGTCTTTGCTGCTACACGTGCAGTTCCTCTAGTTGCAGTGAGTGGGGGCTCGCTTTCTAGTTGCGGGCGGTGGCTTCTCCTGCTGTGAAGCACCAGCTCTAGGCACATGGGCTTAGTAGTTGTGGCGCACAGAGGGGTAGTTGCTCCTTGGCAGGTGGGATCTTTCTGGACCAGGGGTCGAAACTGTATCCCCTGGATTGGCAGGCCAGTTCTTAACCTCTGGATCACCAGGGATGTCCCTGGTGACATTTAAGTTCAACTGATACCTTCAGCCAGAACATGTCCATGTGGACTCTCCAGCATGGCCATCCAAGGTAGTCAGGCTTTTCACAAGCAGCACAGGGCTCTCAAAGTGCTGTAAGAGGCAGAAAGCAGAAGATGCCGGTCTCTTCAGGCCCAAGACTGGACTGGCACAGAATCGTTTCTATAATGTACTATGGATCAAAGCAGGCACAAAACCCACCCAGATTCAAAAAGAGATGACATAGCTTCTATTGCTTGTGGGGAAAAGCCCTGAACATCACATAAATCAATTGGAAACAGGTTTTCTGTTATTTACAGTCAAAGGGGTCAGAAATAATTAAAGAAATTCAAGGTTCTTTCAAGCCTGGGAAGATATTTCTTCCTGTTCCTACAATATAGAGGTCAGTAAACTGCTTTGTTAAGGGCCAGATAGTAAATATTTTAAGTTTTACTGGTCACACAATCTCTTTTGCAACTATTTGGCTTTGCCAGTGACACATGAAACCAGCCATGGGAAATATTTAAACGATTGATATATGTGTTCCAAAAAATTTTTATTTATGATCACTGAAATTCGAATTTCATATAATTTTCATGCATCATGAAACATTTTTTCCCAACTATTTAAAAATGTCAAAGCCATTCTTAGCTTTTGGAGTGTACAAATAAAGAAGGCAGGCCAGATTTGATCCCCAGACCACATTTTACCTACCCCAGCTGTAATGTAGCAAGTTTGCTCCAAGCTCAGGGCCTTTGCATGTGCTGAATTTCTGTCTGGAATACTCCTCTCCAAGGTCTTCATGTGATTTGTACCTTCACTTCATTTGGGTTTTAACTCAGATATTCCCTCCTTAGAACAGCCTTCTCTGATCACTCTATCTGAAATAGTTCCCTAACTATTTATATTAGCCCCTTATATTTTCTTGATAGCACTTCTCACTGTCTGATGATAGGCATCAGATAGCACTGTCTGATGTTCCTTTATGTCATATGTTTATTTGCTACCTCTTTTTGACCTTCAGTAGAGTAGGAGTTAAATGAAGCCTGTCCTCTTCTCTTTTGTATACCCCTTACCTAGTACAGTTCCTGGCACGTAATGGATGCTCAATTAAATATTCATTGAATTTGTATTGAATGGCTACAGTGCAGTTCTCTGGGGCTTGACAAGAACATAGAAGCCTACTGAATTCATATGTATTGAATGAGAGAAAGATAATTAAAGCAGAAGGAGGTCACCTTATCATCTGCACTCAGAGAAGCATTGGTCCCTCTGTTATTCCCTGTGTTTCAGGAAAATGCCAAAGGAAAAACTCTTATCCTCTTGTATAATTCTGAAATAAATTGTTTTCCTCTCTTGGCAGGTGTTTCCAAATAGATACTTTGCCTGTTCAGAGGCAGGAAAAAGGGAAACCACCTTATTTGAGGACAGAGAGTGTCATCTTGGTAGTTGTGAAATAGTGTTTGGAAGCTAGATTCTTCTAGTCTACTAAGGTATGATTTCCCAGAAATTCCTAAGATCCCTGAGGGAAAATGGCAAAGGTCTTTGATGTCACAACAACAATCGAGATGACAGAGTTGGGAATAACATCAGGGTAAACTTGTCATCTGGAGAGAGAAGAAAAAAAGCAATAGGTACAACATTTGGGATAAGAAGATTTGAGCTGGGTGGTGTTGGGTGGTGGCTAGAGCCAGCCATTTGGCAGTGGGCTTTGCAAGCTTGGGGACAGAAGTGGCTTCCATCCAGTCCTGCCTTTACTTATTAAAGCAAACAATTGGCAGAGTAGAAAGAGCCTGCTGTAGGTGAATACAGTAAACAGGACGTATCCATGGGGAGCAGTGAGGGCTCCAATCTACTGGATCTTAGGACTTAGGACTTTCCGAGTTCAGTGAGTTCAGGTGATGAATAGAGCTTTAGGACACAAAGTAGAAATGGAGAATGAGGCTGATACAGAAGGTGACAAGAGGCTGATCTGAGAATGCTGAGCATAGTGTGGGCTATGTTCACAGGATGACTTGCCAAAGGAAGTAACTTTGACTTTAGACAGTTGACTCCATTTTCAGGGGATGAAGCAGAAAGAAGAGTGATGGAATTTTGTCTCTCATGTAGACTTTTTGGTTGCAAATGGTGGGAAAGCTAAAAAAATGTTGCCAGAGTTTAAAAAGGGAATTTATTGCTTCACATAATTGATATTGCCTTAGGTATGCCCAGATCTAGGATTTCAAACATCTTTAATTTTTTTTAAAGATTTACTTACTTTTGGCTGCACTGGGTCTTTGTTGCTGCACATGGGCTTTCTATACTTGGAGTGAGCGAGAGCTGCTCTTTGATGTAGTGTGCAGGCTTTTCATGGTGGTGGCTTGGCTTCTCTTGTTGCAGAGCATGGGCTCTAGGCGTGCAGGCTTAGGTAGTTGCTGTGCATGGGCCTAGTTGCCCTATGGCATGTGGAATCTTCCTGGAGCAGGAATCAAACCCAGGTTCCCTGCATTGGCAGGTAAATTCTTAACCATTGGACCACCACCAATAATGTCCTTAGTAACTTTTGGTCTTTCTTCACCTCTCAATTCCTCTTTCCTCTGTATTGGCCCTCCCCATGATCAGCTCCTAGTATACCCCATCCAGCTTTAAGTTCAGTAAAGAGTTTATTTGGCCTAGTTTCTCTAGCAAGTCCAAGGATCCTATTTTGTTGCTTTTTACTGGTCATGTGCCCATCCTTTGAACCCAGGGATTGCAATGTTTTATTGATCAACTCTGGGTCACATCCCCTCTCCTTGAAGTCTGGTGCAGTCAGCTCCAACCAGATTACTTGGACTAGATATGGGGAAGAAGTGGGTTCCCTAAGAAAAACTGAGATACCATTATCAAAACTCAGTATCGATGCTGGGTAGGCAAAACAAAATAAAACGAAAATAAAAACCAGATGACAGACGTCTACAACCAATAATCCACACACTCACATAAAATTGAGTTGGAAGCTACCATCTATCATCAGCACATGAATATATTATTAACTAAATGCTATCATCAGGTCTTAGATATTCAGTTGTTCTCATACTGACAGAACTTCATCCTCTGGTTTAAATCAGCATTAGACAAAAAAGATCTTCATGACCCAGGTAATTATGATGGTCTTAGATATTTAGTTGTTCTTATACTGACAGAATTTTATCCTCTGGTTTAAATCAGAGTTAGACAAAAAAGATCTTCACAACCCAGATAATTACGATGGTATGATCATTCACCTAGAGCAGGACATCCTGGAGTGCGAAGTCCAGCAGTCCTTAGGAATCATCACTACGAACAAAGCTAGTGGAGGTGATGCAATTCCAATTGAGCTATTTCAAATCCTGAAAGATGATGCTATAAAAATGCTGCACTCAATATGCCAGCAAATTTGGAAAACTCAGCAGTGGCCACAGGACTGGAAAAGGTCAGTTTTCATTCCAATCCCAAGGAAAGGCAATGCCAAAGAATGCTCAAACTACCACACAATTGCACTTACCTCACACGCTAGTAAAGTAATGCTTAAAATTCTCCAAGCCAGGCTTCAGCAGTATGTGAACTGTGAACTTCCAGATGTTCAAGCTGGATTTAGAAAAGGCAGAGGAACCAGAGATCAGATTGCCAACATCTGCTGGATCATCGAAAAAGCAAGAGAGTTCCAGAAAAATTCTGCTTTATTGGCTATGCCAAAGCCTTTGATTGTGTGGATCACAACAAACTATGGAAAATTCTTCAAGAGATGGGAATACCAGACCACCTGACCTGCCTCTTGAGAAACCTATATGCCACATGGTCAGGAAGCAACAGTTAGAACTGGACATGGAACAACAGACTGGTTCCAAATTGGGAAAGGAGTACGTCAAGGCTGTATACTGTCACCCTGCTTATTAAACTAATATGCAGAGTACATCATGCAAAATACCAGGCTGGATGAAGCGCAAGCTGGAATCAAGATTGCTGGGAGAAATAGCAATAATCTCAGAAATGCAGATGATACCACCCTAATGGCAGAAAGTGAAGAAGAACTAAAGAGCCTCTTGATGAAAGTGAATGAGGAGAGTGAAAAAGTTGGCTTAAAACTCAACATTCAGAAAACTAAGATCATGGCATCTGGTTCCATCACTTCATAGCAAATAGATGGGGAAACAGTGGAAACAGTGTCAGACTTTATTTTGGGGGGCTCCAAAATCACTACAGATGGTGATTGCAGCCATGAAATTAAAAGATGCTTGTTCCTTGGAAGAAAAGTTATGACCAGCCTAGACAGCATATTAAAAAGCAGAGATATTATTTTGCCAACGAAGGTCCATCTAGCCAAAGCTATGGTTTTTCCAGTGGTCATGTATGGATGTGAGAGTTGGACTATAAAGAAAGCTGAGCACTGAAAAATTGATACTTTTGAACTGTGGTGTTAGAGAAGACTCTTGAGAGTCCCTTGGGCAGCATGGAGATCCAACCAGTCCATCCTAAAGGAAATCAGTCCTGGGTATTCATTGGAAGGACTGATGCTGAAGCTGAAACTCCAATACTTCGGCCACCTGATGTGAAGAACTGACTCATTTGAAAAGGCCCTGATGCTGGGAAAGATTGAAGGTGGGAGGAGAAGGGGACGACAGAGAATGAGATGGTTGGATGGCATCATCGACTCAATGGACATGAATTTGAGTAAACTCTGGGAGTTGGTGATGGACAGGGAGGGCCTGGCATGCTGCAGTCCATGGGGTCACAAAGAGTTGGACACAACTGAGAGACTGAAGGAGTTAACACCAAGGACAGAAGCTAATCGTCATAAATGGGGAAAAACACTATCCAAAGTGGTTTAAAGCAAAAGCACAAAATAGCATAAACTTGATAATTAAATTTGGTGATTGGAAATGCAACTACTGCCCAGTAGCCCTTGGATTACAAGGTGACAAAACTCTAGAAGACAAGAAATGCTCATTCTTATTTAGATATGTCTCAAGACAGGTTTCACCTTCAACTTAGAAATAATTCATGAAGTCCTTCTAATACCTGATAATGTGTGTGTACTTGGGTCCTATGTCTACCTCACTTTATTTCCATGACACCATACCCTTCTAGTCCTCCACATCTCTGACTTTTCCATTTCTGTATCCTTTATCCAGGCCCAAACTCTGGTATTTTCTAGAGCTTCATCAATGATTCCCAGCTCTTCTCTTCTTACAAACTCTCACAGACTAGCTCTTCATTCATGCTTTTCAACAGATTCCCAAGGACAGCATCCTTTGTGCCAGGTACAGTACCAACCATCCTTGAAGGTTAATTCCTGATCATCCCACAAGCTAATGACACCCAATCTCCTCTAAGTCCAGACCTCTCCTTTCAGATTCACACTTGGACATTCACATGGTAGGTACTTTATAAAGAATTCTTGATCGATGAATAAATGAATGAATGCTTCCCTTAATGTTGCAAGTTCAACATACGTCACAATGAAATCTTCTTCCTGCCTGATCCTTTTACTACTTGTACTTGGTATTACCCTCAGGGATAGAAACCTCAGGTTCATGCTTGCCGCCTCCTTCTTGGCTCCTTCATACTCAGTTCAGTTCAGTTCAGTCGCTCAGTCATGTCCAACTCTTTGCTACCCCATGAACTGCAGTACACCAGGCCTCCCTGTCTATCACCAACTCCTGGAGTCCACCCAAACCCATGTCCGTTGAGTCAGTGATGCCATCCAACCATCTCATCCTCTGTCGTCCCCTTCTCCTCCTGTCCTCAATCTTTCCCAGCATCATGGTCTTTTCCAATGAGTCAGCTCTTTGCATCAGGTGGCCAAGGTATTGGGGTTTCAGCTTCAACAGCAGTCCTTGCAATGAACACCCAGAACTGATCTCCTTTAGGATGGACTGGTTGGATCTCCTCACAGTCCAAGGGACTCTCAAGAGTGTTCTCCAACACCACAGTTCAAAAGCACCAATTCTGTGCTCAGCTTTCTTTATACTCCAACTCTCACATCCATACATGACTACTGGAAAAACCATAGCCTTGACTAGATGGACCTCTGTTGGCAAAGTAATGTCTCTGCTTTTTAATATGCTGTCTAGGTTGGTCATAACTTTTCTTCCAAGGATTAAGCACCTTTTAATTTCATGGCTACAATCACCATCTGCAGTGATTTTGGATTTTGGATTCCTTCACACTTAGTTCTACTAATTTTAACTCAATATTTCTTCTATTTGTCTCCTCCATCTCCACTCCTCCTGTCCTAATTCAGACTTGTAGCACCTTCTACTTGGACGCTGCCATAGCCTCCCTACTCATCTGTCTGCCTCTAAATGTGTCCATTTGGCATCACACTCCCCTCTTCAGTGGCTCTCTGTTGCCTGTGAACAAAGCTCATACTCCTTAAAATGCCAAATAAAGTTCCCTGTGTCTGCTCTCTGCCTCTCTTTCCAGTCTCATCTTGAATATGGTTTGGCTCGAATGTTTGTTATTTCTCACACACCAGCACCCAGATTCATGGCTTTGCTCATGCTCTATTTCCTATCTGGAATACCCTGGACTCCCATTTCTGTACATCATTTATGCTTCCAGTGAGATATCATATCCTCTGGTAAACCTTGTCAACCCTCTTTAGACGGATCTGGGTGCCCTCTAGCTGGCTTCCATAGCACGGTACCGTCCCTCCATCATTACACTACTAACATCAGATCCTCTTGCTGCAACCTGGACTCCTGTGTGAGTTCCTTGAAGATATGGGCATGTCTTGTTCATCCTTGATTCCTCAGTGCCTACCCACTACCCGAAACACAGTAGGATTTCATGTCTGTTGAAGAACTATGTTTTAAGTGGAGCAGGTATATTAGCCTTGGTACTTTTATAGTGTGCAAAAAGCACTCCATAGAATAGTAAAGCTAGAGGATATGCTATCCAAGACCAAGATCAAGGGTTATCAGTAGAGACTTGGAGGTAATCTAATTTGCATTTTCTGGCCCAAAAGATTAACTCCAGGCAAATACTAAAGACCCTAAAATATTAATATTTATGCTGATTTGATACCATGGGATCAGGGAATGGCAAATAAGAAAAATCAGATATTTCTCTAACTTAAACAGTTTATTTACTTATAGTCAGATATTTTAAACCTTTTCCTGAATTTTCAGACTAATACTTTCTAAATTAATCTGAAATCCATTCAGATTGTCAACCAGTTGTAGCAGAGTGAATTGTGGGGAAAAGATGGAAATAAGATGAGAAGAGGTATTCTGGGTCAGATCATGCTTTTGCTTTTACTTTGGTAAGATGGAAAAATGTTGGAGAGTTTTGATTAGAGGAGATTATTGATGAGATTTTATACTCTGATAGAATCACTCTGGCTGCTTGGAGGAGGCTTTAACTACATATAGGCAGCATGGGCAGAAGCCAAGAGACTAGTTTTAGAACTGTTGTCATTCTAGGCAAAAGATGCTGGTGTCCTGGACCAGGGTGGTAGCCAGGAGGCAGAAAAGTAATCAGATTATAGGTGTATATCAAAGACTCAGCCAAAAGAATTTGCCAGTAATTGGATGTGGATTGTAGAGAGGGAAAAAATGGATAATTCCAAGGATTTGGGGTTGAACAACAGCAAGAATGGATTTGCAATTAGGAGGAGCAGGTTTAGGGGAAAAAATCAGGAGTTCAGGTCTGGTCCCTTTTTCAGTTTATGTCTGTTAGTTGTACAAGGGGGGAATTCTGAACAGCTGAGTTGTACATACCTGTCTGGAGTTCAGAAGGGAGGTTTTAGCCTACAGATGATATTTGCAGACATAAGGCAGGTAGGGATCATCTAGAAGGTGTGTAAGGAATAGAGGTTTGAGGACCAACTTGGAACGGTCTGGTGTTCAGAATTAGGGGAAAATGAGGAGGAATCAGCAAAGGAGGCCAAGGTGGAGGGACCAAAGAGAAAGGAGATCCAAGAGGCAGTGAGTGTGTGGTGACCCAGAGGTCAAGTGAAGCAAGATTATTGTGCCTAAAATAAAAAACAACCTACCAAGTTCTAATTTACCTTAAGTCTCAGTGGATAGTGTCTTTCTGTATGTGTGCATGTGTGTGTCTGTGTGTGTGTGTGTATAATTTTTTGGCTTGAGGTCACTCAGCTACCACATATTTCCTTTGTCCCCCACCCCAAACCCCCCAACACGCCGCAGGGATTCTGAGTCCCATGCAGTTCTGGACTTCATTACTGAGTCTATGTGGTCATGAATTTTACTAGTTCTCTTTTCATCTTGTGGTAACTGCAAGATCAGTTCACCTTCGTTTCTACATTTCTAAGGAAAATCTAAAGGCCTGAGCACCTGCTGGGGCTTCCCATTCATAAAATCATTCATTCATTCACCAAATAGTTACTGGGAATTTACAATACACAGGCACTGTTCTAGGCCCTGGATTTACAGCCATGAACCACTGAGTCCCAGCACTGTCTATGCCAACAAAGAGCTTACATTCTAGCAGAGGAGGTAGGAGTGGAAGAGAGGGAGATAATGTGTGTGGGGTCAACAAATAAACAAAATAGCTTCAAATTGTTATGTCTACACTGAAGGAAACAATCAGGGGTCTGAGATGCAGAGTAACAGTAAAGAGTAACTTTGGGGACTATTTTCCACTAGGACAGCAGGGAAGCTTCTCTAAACTCTAAGATCCTGATGGTTCCAAAGTAACCAGCACATCTATTTCTTTTTAGAGTCCTGAATTGAACTTGAGGCCCTTGTTAGAACAAGGGAGGAAGCCTACCTCCAGTTCCATCTTCTGTGAGCATCTGCCCTCAACAGTTTATAGCAGTAGGGTGAAAAATCAGTTCCTTTACAATTTTATCTAACATCTGCCAGAAGAAACAGAAGATTATAAAAATGAGACTTATCAAAGTTCATCTTCCAACAAAGAGGTTAGTAACCATTTAATTTTTAATATTTATCTATTTGTTTGGCTACACCAGGTCTTACTTGAGGGACTGTGGGGTCTAGTGTCCTGATCGGAGATTGAACGCTGGCCTTGGGAGTGTGAAGTCTTAGCCACTGGACCACCAGGGAAGTCCCTGCTGCTGCTGCTGCTAAGTCGCTTCAGTCGTGTCTGACTATGTGCGACCCCAGAGACGGCAGCCCACCAGGCTCCCCTGTCCCTGGGATTCTCCAGGCAAGAACACTGGAGTGGGTTGCCATTTCCTTCTCCAGTGCATGAAAGTGAAAAGTGAAAGTGAAGTCACTCAGTCGTGTCCGACTCTTAGCGACCCCATGGACTGCAGCCTACCAGGCTCCTCCGTCCCTGGGATTTTCCTAGTTACCATTTAATTTAGCTAAAATTTTTTGGGGAACACTTAATACAGCGCAGACACTGGTCTAAGTAAGCTTTTAATATGCATCCTAACATTTAATCTTCACAAAATTCCTTGAGGTTGATACTATTATTACCCCCATTTTGCACTTAAAACTCTTGAGGTTTGGATGAACTACCTCACTGTCTAAGGTCACACAGTCAGCAAGTGGCAGGACTTCCATTAAAACCCATATCTGTCCAGTGTTCAAGATTTTGCTTTCGGCATGACTTTGAAAAAGATGATTTGAAGACATTCTTAACTATATTTTAAGTACTACAATCCTTATCTTCATGAAATTTTGTTAGATAAGAAAGAAAATTATAAGCTTTGAGGTGCTAAGTGCATAGTTGAATAATCTTTGGGATATTTCAGTGACAAACTTGTTTTAAGTGGTGTCAAGCAAATTCCATCCTAAAGTGAAAGTATGTCAGTTGGTGATTTCAAGTTTGAAAAAGCCCTACATTGTCTTTCAAGAATGCTATGAATAGAAATTGAAGGGAACTATCTGAACTAATAAAGATAAAAATATTTTTGGTAGGACATCAAATATTTAGGTCTTATTTCTTACTTAGCTCATTTAAAACCCACAAATTGAATATTTTTAAGCAGGTTTGGTAAATTGTGAGGTTTTTAAAGTTCACATAATAGAAGTTCAAGTTATAATTTATTGAGCATTCATTGTGTGCCCCTTCAGTGTACTGTGTATATTATTTCATTTGTTAACTATACTTTTATGAGATATTAATTATCAATGCTATTTAAAAGATGAAGACATTGGGTCTCAGTTAAGTAACAGATTCAAATCTATGTGTCAAAGCCAGTATTACAATCTAGGGATGGAAACCCCATGTTTCTTTCTTATGAGATCTTATTTCTTATTCAGGTTTCAGAAGGTATCTTTTATTATTAGACTGTTTTCATTCTTTAAATAAGTGACCTTTGGGAAGTATCTTTATTCTCTAGTATTCAGTTTCCTTGCCTTTAAAGCAGTGTGATTGCACTGGATGTTTTCCATAATCTCTTTTCGCTCTAAAGCTCCATGGTTCTATGACTCCATAAATAGCTCAGTTCAAAGATAATTCAGTGGTGTTCAGTGGGACTTCTGATTTTATTTTTTCAATTAAAAAAATGAAAACAGTAGGAAATTAAATCTTTTAAAACAATTTAGTCTATCTGTCTACTATTTTCTCTTTTATACACATGGATATATTATTTGACCCTTTCCTCCTTGTCATTTATACTTTATCAGTAACAATAGCCCTAAAAAATAGATTCCAATTGCTCTTGCCAACTTATAGCTAGGGAAACAGGTTGTTCCAGTGCTTCAGTCTGGGTTTTCTGAGGTCGTGGTCACTCAGTGACAAGGAAGGATTGGGACCTACGTCTCTGAAATTTCTAGTTTTACTCTGTGTTTAGTCACTCACTCTTTCATTTGATTAGTCCAGAGGTCAGTATCCTGTGGCTGGTGGGACATAAGATTTCCAAATTTTAATTTGCCAAAGGATGTTTAAAAAGACTACAGCTACTATCTTTGCTTTTCATTTAAAAAAAAATGAGTATGCCAATACCAAATATGTGGGAAGGACATACCTTAAACAGCACTTATTTAAATGGAATACATGTAGCTTCATAGAAAATTCATTACACAGTCACTTTTTTTTTTTTTTTTCATTTTATGACAGAACACAGAAAACTTCTTTCTAGGCAGGCCCAGGTCATCAGGCCAGCTTTGGAAAGCAGAGGGGTAGTTCACACTGTTACTTTTTTAGACAAAACAACCTTTTAAAAATGTCTAGTTTGTACATGGAAACATGCTAGTATTTTAATTTGAGAGTATTACAGCCACAAGTTTTATAAGTAAAAATTTTCTATACATGGGTTTTGGGTAATAGAACTATAACAGTGGGAAATTCTGGAAAAGAAATACAAAGGGAAGTAAGGAAGAAAGTGAAAGAAATCTGCCATCATCCACTGTTGCAGAAAGAGCAGATACTATATCCTCTTTGCTCTGTGCTTAGTATTAATTTTTCCTACTGGCTTCTCCCTAGAAAAAGGTGATGGAATAATTTTCTCTCTTGAAATATTGCCCTCCTCTGCCCCAACAGTGCCACCTTCAATAGACCCAGGAACCCACTAAAAACCACAACATCACCTCAAATCCAGAGTCATCTAACAGAATGTGAATTCCTGTGGAAGAAAAGTCCATCCATCAATAAGGTTTTAAAGTTGGGTATGATAGCTTTCTAATTGCTTTAGAAAGTTTTATTTATTCCCCATGACAAAATTTCTATTTTGCAACCACTGAAATGGCAACCAAAAGACTAGCAATTAACCCTTTCTCCTTATGCTCCTATTCCATTGTTTATAATATTGTTCATTTTCTGAATGTATTTCCTAGAGCACTATGTGGGATGTAACACTGGGGGAAAAAAACAGGATTCTGTGTTCCAAGAAATATGGGAAATAGTGGGTTAGGCAAAATCTCACAGTATTATTTACTTCAGGGCTTCTCAGGACCTCTAATGTGCTGAGGTACATTTAAAGTATACACATGTATGGGAAGATCCAGAGGCAAGAAAGATAGCAAATGTATGGGGGCTACTTCAATTTAAGTTATTTTTCATAAGTAAGCTGATTCATTTTGTCGTTTTAGCAGAAACAATGGTAAGAAATAGGCCAATTACTTTTATTGACCCAAATAACCCTGAGGCTGTAGTGAAATTGTATTTTTACAGTTTTCTGGTATCATCTCAGCTTTTGAATAAGTTTATTTTTATTAATGGATCATTGTTTTTCTTAAATATTGTTTCTTATTTAATATTCAATCCTGCTCTGTAAATCAGATATTATTTTTATCATAAATGCTTAAGAAAACATTCTTATAAACTTGACCAAAGAGGTGAAAGATTTATATTCTGAGAACTATAAAACACTGATAAAGGATACAGAAGATGATTCAAAGAAAAGGAAGAGATCCCATAGTCTTAGATTAGAGGAATTAACGTTGTTAAAATGGTCATACTACCCAAAGCAATCTAGAGATCTAATGCAATCCTTGTACATTTACCCATGACATTTTACATAGAACAAGAACAAAGAATCCTAAAATTTATATGGAACTGTAAAAGACCCGGAATTGCCTAAGCAATTTTGAAGGGAAAATACCAAGCTGGAGGCATAACACTCTCAGACTTCAGACAATACTATAAAGCTCTAGTAATCAAAACCGCCTGATATTGACACTGAAACAAATACATGGATCAATGGAATAGAGCAGAGAGCCAGAAATAAACCCAACCCACACACCTAGGGTCAGTTAATCCTCAAGAAAGGAGGCAAGAATTTACAATGGGAAAAAGTCTCTTCAGTAGATGATGTTGGGAAAGCTGGACAGCTGCATGTAAATCAATGAAGTTAGAATACATCTTCACACTACACACAAAAATAAACTCAAAATGACTTAAAGACTGAAATATAAGACATAATAAAACTCCTGGAAGAGAACATAGGCAAAACATTCTCTGATATAAATTGTAGGAAGTCAGTCTTTCAAGGCAATAGAAATAAAAGCAAAAATTAAAATATAATTAAATATATAAGCTTTTGCACAGCAAAGGAAACTATAAACAAAATGAAAATGCAACCTATGAACTAGGAGAAAGCATTTACAAATGATGCAACTGAAAGGGCTTAATTTCTAAAATATACAAACAGCTCATACAACTCAATAATTATAACAACAACAACAAAACAACCCAATCAAAAAAGTGGGTGGGTAGAAGACTTAAATAGACATTTCCCTAAAGAAGACATACAGATGGCCAGCGGGTACATGAAAAGATGCTCAACATCACTGATTATTAGAGAAATGCAAATCAAAACTGCAGTGAGGTACCACTTCACATCATTCAGAATGTCCATCATTAAGAAGTCTACAAATAACAAATGCTGGAGATGGTGTGGCAAAAAGGAGCCCTCCTGCGCTGTTGGTAGGAATGTAGATTGGTGCACCTGGTGCAGCAACTATGGAAAACAGTAGGAAGTTTCCTCAAAAAACGAAAAATAGAGTTGCTAAATGATCTAGCAATCCTATTCCTGAGCATATATCCAGGAAAACTCTAATTTGAGAAGATATTTGGACTTCAGTGTTCATAGCAGCACTGTGAACAGCAGCTAAGACATGGAAGGAACCTGTATGTTTATCAACAGATGAATGAATAAAAAAGATGTATATATACACAATGGAATACTACTTAGCCATAAAAAGAACAAAATAATGCCATTTGCAGCAACATGGATGGATGCAGAATTTATCATACTAAGTGAAGTAAGTCATAAAGAAAAAGACAAACGCCATATGATATCACTTATATGTGCAGTTTAAAATATGACACAAATGAGGACTTCCTTGGTGGTCTAGTGGTTGAGAATCTACCTTCCAATGCAGGGGACTTGGGTTCTATCCCAGATCAGGGAACTAAGATCCCTCATGCCATTAGACAACTAAACCTGCATGCCACAGTGAAGAGCCCACGCATACCACAGGGAAGACCCAGCACAGTCAAAAACCAGAAACATACAGACGTAGAAGTAAACTTAGAGTTACCAAAGGAGAAATGGTTTAAGGGGGAATATATTGGGAGTTTGGGATTAGCACATCCAGACTACTCACATAAAATAGTTAAAACAAGAAGGTCCTGCTGCTGCCGCTGCTAAGTCACTTCAGTTGTGTCTGACTCTGTGCAACCCCATAGACAGCAGCCCACCAGGCTACCCTGTCCCTGGGATTCTCCAGGCAAGAACACTGGAGTGGATTGCCATTTCCTTCTCCAATAAGAAGGTCCTGATGTATAACAAAGGGAACTAATATTCAATATTCTGTAATAAAGCATAATGGAAAAGAAAAATTCTTAAAGCTAATAATTTTCCTTTTTGGAAGCTATGTAAGAACCATGTATTAATGCAGATGATCAAAATTCAGGCAGAAGTGAAACAGTAGGTTTTGTGATTAGTGCATTTTATCAATTAGAGTTGTGTTTGGCTTTGAGTAGCAACAAACCCCATTAACGGGACTTAAACAGGTTATGTTTTTTTCCCCTTCAAGTGATGAGTAGTTGAGAGGAAGGCACTTTGGGGATAAGAGTTATGGCTCCATGGCATCTGGCTTTCACTATCTTCCCATACATCAGCCCCTAGCATGTGGTATTCTTCTTCATAGTTGCAAGATAGCTGCTCCTCCTTCATGCTTTGTACCCACATTCTTGGCAAAAACAAGAGGAAGGAAGGTGGGCAAAAGATGTGTGTCAGTTGTCTCCTTATTTAAAACAAACAAACCCTTTTCCAAACCCTACACAGTAGATTTCTGGTTATACCTCAATGGCCAGTAACATGGCCACGGTCATGAGTAGCGCTGTGAAAGTCACAGGAATTGAAATCTTTAGCTGGGCACTTGAGGTTCTGCTAGTAACATAGCCTAAGATTGGAGCTGTACTACCAGTTAGAATCTCAGCTCTATAGATTGGTGGTTATCTCACAGTAGATGATTCCTTTTCAGTTTCCTCTTGCATAAAATGGAGATAAGATAATAATCTTGTTGTTATGAGATTAACTTCTGTAAAGAGTTTAGAAAAGTATTTGATAAATAGTAAATGTTATATAAGTACTTTCTCATTAAATGAGTAAGGAAGATGGGGGAATGGACTTTGGGTAGAAAAGTAGCAGGCATGGAATAAACAAACATTAAAAAATGGAAATAAAAATATTGCTAACATATATAGGAGACTTATGTAGTACAAGGAATGAGTTTATTAATTTCTTGCATGAAAGAATGTTAATTAAGTGCTGTTACCTCCCTTAACAGGGCTTCTCAGGTGGCATAATGGTAATAAATCCGTTTGCCAATGCAGGAGATGCAAAAGACATGAGTTTGATCTCGTGGAAGACTCCCAGGAGGAGGAAGTGGCAACTCGCTCCAGTATTCTTGCCTGTAAAATTCCATGGACAGAGGAGCCTGGCAGGCTGCAGTCTGTGGGGTTGCAAGGAGTCAGACATAGCTAAGTGCAAGCGCATGCGTGTGCACATACATACACACATGCACGCACACACACACACATGCACACACACCCCACATACTTCCCTTAAAGAAAACTGCAAGCCAGTGGTTTTATCAGGATATATTACTCTTTTTTTTCTTTTGGAGAAAAATGAGAATTTTACGTCTGTTTCAGTCAGTTGCTTCTACACAAATTACAGGGCCTGGGACTTAAAGCCCAAACAAATTAGAGGCTTTTGTATAGTGATTGATGTATCTGGGACATACTAGCAAAGGGAAAACACACACACCTCAGAATGAGACCTCCTCTTTCATTCATATGTGATTTTTATTCCATTTTTAGGTATTTGGCTATTATTATTTACATGTATGAAGTGTCTTTCTTATAGACATCTTGTATGGAGATAGTTGGGCTTCCCTGGTGGCTCAGATGGTAAAGAATCCATCTGCAATGCAGGAAACCCGGGTTCGATCCCTGGTTTGGAAAGATCCCCTGGAGAAGCAAATGGCAACCAGCTCCAGTGTTCTTGCCTAGAGAATTCGATGGACAGAGGAGCCTGGCAGGTTACAGTCCATGGAGTCAAAAAGAGTCAGACAAAATTGAGTAACTAACACTTTCACTTTTCATGGAGATTGTTATTGAAGGCAGACAGATTTGAATTATAAGCATTGTTTCATCACTAACTATGTGACCTTAGGCACCTTACATCTTCAAGCTTTAGTTGCCTTATCTATAAAGTAGGGAGGGTTACAGCACCTATTTCCCAGAATTCTACTAAAGATTAAGTGAAGAAGTAATAAAAAGAAAAAATGCTTAGCATGAATCCTACTACTCAACAAAAACAATAAATGTCATTGTTAATGCTACCACCACCATCATTTTTTAAAACCAACTTTGTTGAGGTGTAATTTATATAGAAAAAAATGCACTCATGGATTTTCACAAATGTTAATGCCTTTGTGCCACAGTTGAGAAATAGATTTTCTGTTATTCCCAAATCATTGTTTTAAAATAGGATAACTGATGTCTTATCCAATAAGAACACAAAGGTGAAGTCGTGTGTAAGGAAATATATGGTATCAACTATAAAAAAAACTTGAATGAATGCTAACTAGAATTACAAAACCCAGGGAATATAGCAGAAGGAGCACTCATTTTGAGGGGTGGGTGGGGGACTGGTCAGCTGTACTGCATGTTATAGTGTCTGCCTGCTGCTGCTGCTGCTGCTGCTGTTGCTGCTGCTGCTAAGTCGCATCAGTCGTGTCCGACTCTGTGTGACCCCATAGACGGCAGCCCACCAGGCTCCCCTGTCCCTGGGATTCTCCAGGCAAGAACACTGGAGTAGGCTGCCATTTCCTTCTCCAATGCATGAACGTGAAAAGTGAAAAGTGAAAGTGAAGTCGCTCAGTCGTGTCTGACCCTCAGTGACCCCATGGGCTATAGCCTTCCAGGCTCCTCGGTTCATGGGATTTTCCAGGCAAGAGTACTGGAGTGGGGTGCCATTGCCTTCTCCTATTCAACAGCAATTCTCTCTTTTCCCTTTAACAGCACTTTGCTTGCTAACTCCCAAGGCTTTATGTGTTGGGAATGGGACTGTTTCAACTCTGGCTTTAGTCTTGTATTTCTGCTAGATTTTTTGGAAACAAACAAACAGAACTTTCTTACTGCTAATACTGCTTGACATAAGTTTGGAGAAGTAGAGAGAATCTCTGAAAATGAAGGCATCACAGAGGAAGGTCAGCTGGAGTGATGGAGAGAGAGATCTTATGCCGATATCATCAGCTAAACTGCTAGAAACTGTCCTGAAGCTGTACTACCCTGGTCATGTTACACGAGGACCAGTGAACTTTTATCATAGACGAGCTGTGTTCTCTAGCTTGTGTTCAGGAATCATGGGTGAGTGGCTCTTGCCCACCTCTGCTTGTGTGGGCTTGGAGATAACATTTGTGAGAGTGCTTTCCTGTTTTCTACAAAGGGGAAGTAATTGTATTGCGGATTTAAAGTTAATTGGACAATTCAAGTCAGAAATTATATGGATATAAAATATATTGATATCAAAAGTAGAACTGTTTGGACTAACTGGCTAATTGGAAGGAATTCAGATATTTATCTAAAATGTTTAGGCCAGATCATTTTGCCTAAATAATTTCTGTATTTCATCTGAAACTTATTTCTGGGCTTTAAGTGTTGTATTCTATTTGCATTCATGGCCACAGCCTATGCTGTTACAGGAGTCACTGTTTCTTCCTTATTGAAGAAGTGCCCCTCCCATTGGCATTGTGCATCTTTGAAGTGCCCATTGCTGTTCTAGGTGCTGGGGCTGTACAGTGAATAACACAGAAACTGTATTTCATGAAGATTACATTCTAGAAATAGAGAAACAGCTGCATCTTCCAGGGGCCAGTTACTGTACTCAATACTACTACATTCTGATTCTCTTCTTCTGATAATATTATCAAAAGTGTGAGGGGTCTTTGTGGAAATTCTGGATAAAGTTCATAAGAAATTTACATGCTATCCCTATACTTCAGTTCAGTTCAGTTGCGTCTGACTCTTTGCGACCCCATGAATCACAGCACGCCAGGCTTCCCTATCCATCACCAACTCCCAGAGTTCACCCAAACTCATGTCCATTGAGTTGGTGATGCCATCTAACCATCTCATCCTCTGTCATTCCCTTCTCCTCTGGCTCTCAATTTTTCCCAGCATCAGGGCCTTTTCAAATGAGTCAGCTCTTTACATCAGGTGGCCAAAGTATTGGGGTTTCAGCTTCAACATCAGCCCTTCCAATGAACACTCAGGACTGATCTCCTTTAGGATGGACTGGTTGGACCTCCTTGCAGTCCAAGGGATTCTCAAGAGTCTTCTCCAACACCACAGTTCAAAAGCATTAATTCTTTAGCACTCAGCTTTCTTTATAGTCCAACTCTCACATCCATACATGACCACAGGAAAAACCATAGCCTTGACTAGACAGACCTTTGTTGGCAAAGTAATGCCTCTGCTTTTTAATATGCTGTCTAGGTTGGTCATAACTTTACTGCCAAGGAGTAAGCATCTTAATTTCATGGCTGCAGTGACCATCAGTGACTTTGGAGCCCCCTAAAATAAAGCCTCTCACTGTTTCCACTGTTTCCCCATCTATTTGGCATGAAATGATGGGACTGGATGCCATGATCTTAGTTTTCTGAATGTTGAGCTTTAAGCCAACTTTTCCACTCTCCTCATTTCACTTTCATGAAGAGGCTCTTTAGTTCTTCGCTTTCTGCCATAAGGGTGGTATCATCTGCATATCTGAGGTTATTGATATTTCTCCTGGCAATCTTGATTAACCCAGTCAAGCTCTTCCCCAAATTCCTGATCCACAGAGATTAGGAGAGAAAATACAATGATCGTATTTTGCTTTAATCTATTAAGTTTTGGTGTGATTTGTTATGTATTACTTAAGAGCCAGAACACCTACTTTTAAGTGCTCAAGATATAGCATTAAGCAGATTTAGTTTCATGGAATTCCATTCCACATCTTTCTCATTCTTGGCAACTGAGGAACAACTATTTTCAGACTTTTAATTATCCATTTGATAACTGTTTGGGCCTGCTATCAAGTCTAAATTTGTAGCTACAACTGGCAAACAGATCACATTCATTCATTCATGCATTTAATAAATCAATACCTCCATGTAGATGACTTCTCTAGCTCCCGAGTTAGCATTGCCTTCTCAACGTTCCCAACTTACTATGCAGCATTGCTATTGCTTGTCGGTTTTCTATCTCACTAACCAGTAGCAGACAGGTTCATTCTGTGTTATTCATCTTTGCATCTCTAGTATCTAGTCTAGTGCCTGCACATAGCAGACCTATGTAAAAACAAAAACAAAGACAACCAACCAAACAAAAAACAAGCCACATACACACATACAAAACCACCTAACTGGAGGGCTCCTCCTTCCTAGACATACGAATAATTTATTCAAAGACAGTCCCTTTCCTCTAGCACTTTATAGTTCAGCACTGGACACTGTGGGATCCAGACTGACAGGTGCAGTTAGTGAGCTGCCTGGATTGATTACTGTGGTGGAACCCAAGGGCAATAGGGCAACACATTACAGGAAAGTGGAAGGTGGAGAAGGACACGGGAACGGATCCATTCATTTATTCCACAAATCCTTATCAATCGCCGTTGCACATATAGCACAAGGGAAGCGCTCAATATCTGTTACTAGATGCCAGCCACTGTTCTAGGCGTTAGGGATGCCGCAGCGCACAAGAAAGCGGCGGTGTCTCATTTCGTAGTCTTGAAACTCACAGTATTTATTGCAAAGGACTACAGGCAGTGGACGTAATTATGTAAAATTGTGTGAGGTGCGCAGCAGGAAAACAGGCGGCTGAAATTCTTGAAAGGATGTTAGATCTTTCGGTTGGGGGCAGCCGTGGGCGGGTTTTGAGCAGGAGTGGCCTTGAGGGGGCCGGACTGTAGGGGGCGGGAAGACTGCAGGCCAGAAGAGCTGGTAATTTTAAGATGTAAGTATGTTTTGCTTGAGTGGAAGAAGGAGCTTGTGTCTAGGGGCGACGTGGTCGCTTGGTACGCTCGGGGTTCTCCTGGGACGTGCGCGAGTGCTAAGTCGTTTCAGTTGTGTCCGACTGGGGAATGCCTTTTGAGTGTAAGCACGATTGCCTCAGCCTTAGGGGAACTGCAGCCCTAAATTCCTAGATTTTTCATGTTCGGCACATCTAGGCTCCTCCGCTCCCTAGATATGCAGACGCACCGTCTCCGGCTCGGATCCCGGCCGCTGCGCTGGCCCACGCGGCAGCAATCTTCGTTCCTTCCTGGCTCCGACTGTGCAACCCAGAGCAGACGGGAGGGGGCGGAGCTTGTGCTGCGGACCTAGGCGGTGGCGTGGGCCACGCCCCCGACCTAGACCCCGCCTCTGGACCCCGTTGATTGGGTTATGGTCGCGGAAGGGCCGGGCATCCTCGGAAGGCCCGTGGGTAGGGCTGAGACGGGGTTCTGATTGGCTTGGCTGGGATTAGGTCATTGCTAGCAGGTTCGTCCGGCTCGGACGCCGGCTGGGCGGCCGAGGCTGCTGTGAGAGGGCGCTCGAAGCTGCAGGAGAGCGAACTGGCGAAGGAGGCGGGCAGGCGGCTGCTGCACTCGCTCGACTGCTCGTTCCCTTCCCGTCGCCGCTGCGGGTCCTCTGCTGCTCTTCCTGCTCCGCGCCCTCTCGGTTACACGCCGTTGGAGCAGACGCTCTTCGTTCGCCTCCAGGCTCTGTTCAGGAGTCGTGCGCGCCCGCGGACCCCGCGCTGAGACCGAGCCGGCGCCACACCTGTGGAGCCGGCGGCCGTCGGGGGTGCCGGCCAGGGTCTCGCCGCGTGCGTGCTCCGGGCTGCGGGCCGCCGGAGCCCCGGGGGAGGCGCGCCCCCCGGCTGGGCGCCGCGGACACCATGGGGCTGCCCGCGCTCGAATTCAGTGACTGCTGCCTCGACAGCCCTCACTTCCGAGAGACGCTGAAGTCGCACGAAGCGGAGCTGGACAAGACCAACAAATTCATCAAGGAGCTCATCAAGGACGGGAAGTCACTCATCAGCGCGCTCAAGAGTGAGTGCCCGGGAGCCTGGCGGGGACGGTGCCCCGGGGCGGGAGGGGCCGTCGGGCGGCGCTCTAGGGGTCCCGCGCCGGGCTGGATTTCTGCCCCCGGGCGCTGAGGGACGGGCGTAGACCCTTGTCGCGAAGCGGAAAGAATACGTAAAATGGGCGAGCTAGCAACAAGACAGTGAAGGCAGAGACCCGTCACCCGGCCGTTTGCGTTCCGGGGGGACTGGGAGGTGACCGAGCGCGAGTAGCGCTCTGGGGCGCCGCGGGTGGGTGTGCGCGTCACACAGGTGTCTCAGGAGTGGGACTGGAGTGCCTGGAGCACCGTAGCATATTGGGAAACCCCTTCGCGTCCACGACTCCGACTTCCTTGGGAGAGAGTTGCTCACCCCTGAGTGCCCAGCCGTGGGAATGGAGCGTGCCCCGCCAAGGGGGCGCTGCCTCCCCTCAGGAAAAGGCGGGTTGTGCCTGCTTCACTCCCGCCTGCTCAGGGCCGCCGGGGTCTCCGAGAGATCTCCTTCCCTTCCCAGAAAAGGGCTGGGTAGGGTGGTTGGTCAGCTCGCGATTCTTTGGAATAGTGGCAGCTTTTAACCCACCAGGTCTAGAATCAGGGCCACGTACGTGTGCAGGTTCTGATTCCTGTGTTTAGCAGAAGGTGATAGGGGTGGGAGTACAGAATCAGAGTGTTCCTTTACTCTAAACTGTGGGCGAGGGTTTAAAAATAGAACGAACATATCCTCTCCCTCTCTCGCTCCCTCACACTCCTTTTTTACCTCTCCCAATATCCTTGAAAACTCAAAGGTTTGGGAAGGAATGTCCTCGATCTTCGCTCAGAAAGAAGTTTAAACTTATCCTTAGAGATTTTCGAACCTTTTGCAAAACCATTTTTGCAAATTTCCCTTTGGCAGGGGAGAAATGAAATTTACATTCTGTGTATGATTTCCCTTGTCATTTGCAGAGCCAGAGAGTGTCTCCTTCTGGCCAAACGAGTGCTCTAGGGATGGATGCCTTGGATTGCTGAGCTCCTTTTTTTGGGTGCCTTTTCTGTCTACCCATTTAAGAATAATTTGGTCCATCTTTTATTTTTAAGAATCAGAAATAACATAAAGGCAGATAGTGGAATTGTCTTTCACTTGACTTTTCCTTTCTCTTTGCTGCATTTCTTAATAGGTGATATCTTTCAACTAGGAAAGCTTGTCTTGGTAGAGTGCAGCCGTGGGCCTGAGAATTGTCACCAAGTCTCTTTAAAGGAGACTTAAAGTCAAGTGCCTGAGATGTCATTTTGTGAGCCTGTTGTTTCTAAAGATGAAGAAGACAGAGGAGCCCCAGGGCAGCAAGTGGTAGTCTTTTGAGGTGAAATAAAAGTAGAACTTTGGTGTGCTGAGGCTCTTCAGAGGCAGGGTCTCTGTTGGAGGCTGTGACCTGAAGCAAATGAATAGACTCTTCTTTTGTTGATGACCAGGGCCGTCCTTAGAATATGTAACCCCTAGTTTGGAGTAAGTTAGGGGCTCACTTACAGGTTGGGCCCACACATTTTGTTTGAATCTCAGACTGGCTTTAATTGGGCCTCTGCTTTATTCAGCAAACATCTGGAGTGCCTGCTGTGTGCGCGATATTACCCTGGGCACTGAGGATGTAGTAGTGACTGTTCTGTTGTTCCTGTGGCTGTGGAGACTTACTCCATACTAGGCACTGCTTCACCCACAAATTATCTCACGTATTAGAACTCATCTTTCAAATGAGAAAGCAGGCTTGAAAGAGTCACTGGCTGAGAGTCTCACCGCTCTGAGAGCAGGGCTGTTTTTGTCCCCCGCAGGGTCTGAGCCAGAGATGAAGTCCCTGCTGATGTTGAGCTCTTAATTCTGTCTCATTCCTCTTGCCCAGAATGGAGCCCCTGGTCCAAGAGTGTTGGAATTTGGACTTGCATTCTGTATCTTAGCCTTGAGTCTGAGGAAGATGCCTTTATGTGATTGGCAGTTTATCTGCTTGCCACTATTTTTAAGGTGTGTATGGGGGAGGAACTTAAGAATTCTTTGGGTCGGAGGAAACAGTACAGGTGATAAAAAGAGTTTTTTAAATTGTCTAATGAATGGACCAGCTCTATAACGTGGGGGAGAGCTAGGTGTTCTAATCTCTTAATATCCAGCTCTATTACTAACTATTCTCTTCTACTCTTATTAGTGCTTGAACAGGTGCCACATGCCTTCTTAAAGAAGGTGGAGAGGATTATTATTTCCTGAACTTCAGGCATTGTGTTATCATTGGGTCCTTCTTGCATGGCATATTACTATGCTAGTATATGTGTATTCATTTTCTTTGGATCATCTTTATCACTTCTGCAAAATGTAAAGCGTTTTAAAAATATATATATATGTAAAAATACATAATTGTGTAAAAGTAACATTGGTTTAGATGATTTATAGGCTCTTCCCTCTCTAAAATTTTATGGCTTTATTTTATAATTAGTATGCACAGATCTTTGGGTTTAGATTTCCTTTGTGTGTTAATCTGAGGCTATAATACTGGCCTCCAGGGATTGCTGAAGTTCAGCTAGATCATTGCTCTTTATGAATGAGGAAACTGAAAATCAGAGAGATCAGTCACCTGCCCAAGGCATCACAGCAGTTAAGTGTACTTAAACATAAGTTATCTGATTCCAGAGCCTGTGCACTTAACTGTGAAGTAGAAATGTTGTGTAGGTCTGTTGTCTATCGAATACCCTTGAGAATCTGGTAAACAAACGAACTCCTAGAAGTCTTTCCCTGGAGCTCAAACCTCTGGGCTGGACACATGGCAGCTAAGCAATAAAATAATTTGGGATCTGCATTTCAAAAACTCTTGCCTTTGGAGAAAGTTCTTGTTTGATGTGGTGACTCCCAGTCAATTTCTTCTGTGCTAATTTGTCTAGGCATTTTCTGTGAGCACTCTTTCCTTGACCTGATTAATCTGTCTCAGTCCAGAGGATTCAGTGTGCTTTGGTCCTTTTTTCTTTCTGGAGAGATAATAGAGGCTGGCGATGACGTTCAGACTTGTAGAATTAAGTTTTAGGATTTTCTGTGTTCTTGACCTTATCACTTACTGGGCAAGGCACTAAGCCTGAGCTCCTCCTGTGTAAAATGGGAAGAGCCACGCTGACCTCCTAGGGCTGTTGTGAGCACGAAATGAAACGTGCATGTAAAGAAAGCACTTAGCTTGGAGCCTGGTGTGTAGTGCTGCTTAGTTAATGGCAGCTATTATTATCTTCCAGAATGTCAAGACTCAGAGCAAGAGTCACTAATAGCAGAATTGTCTACACAAGTGCACTGAACTTCATTTCTGTCTGTCTCATGGACTTCATGGCAAACCAAATGTGATTTCATAGAACTGGGAAAGTGAATTAGGCTTTTGGTTTTGAGAGGTGGTTTTCAGGAACTGTTTTCTTTCCACCTTCAGTTGGTTTATGGACTTGTTCCTGGGGATATGCCCCTTTCAATTTGACTTCTTTCTAAGATAGAGTGAATTCTCTTACTTTAATAGACTTAGGTGGGAGGGATGGGGCAGGAATTCACATTTTAGAATATCAACTTTATTGAGATGTAATCTGTTCACCCTCTTAAAGCATCCAGTTCAGTGGTTCTTAGTACATCCACAGAGCTATACAGCTGTCACCACAATCAATCTTAGAATATTTTCATCACCTCCAAAAGAAATTCCATTACCATAAACAGTCAGCCCCCACCATTTTCTTCCAAGTCCTCCCTCCCCATTCTCCTGCCCTCCAAGCCCTCGTCAAGCACTGATGTATTTTCTGTCTCTATTGATTTTCCTATTCTGTATATCAGAAGTGTAATTTTAATGGTTTTCTCTTAGATGGTGGTGGGCAACTTGAGGCACTGAGTTCTTGATTGGAATTTCAGGTGGGAAACTTTGAACCATAAGCTACTCTCCTACAGTGGGGTTTAAGTAGGGGTGAGGTCCCAGAGACTGAACTGTGTCCTAGGAGAAAACCCAGTTGTCTCATGAGATGGAAAGATGGATTCATTCTAGTTCCTGGCTCTTTCAAGGATACAGAAAGTGAAAGTGTTAGTAGCTCAGCCGTGTCTGACTCTGTGACCCCATGGACTAGCCTGCCAGGCTCCTCTGTCCATGGAATTCTCCAGGCAAGAATACTGGAGCTGGTTGCGATTTCCTTCTCCAGGGGATCGTCCCAATCCAGGGATCGAACCCAAGTCTCCTGCATTGCAGGTGGATTTTTTATCATCCTAGCCACCAGGGAAGAGACTACCAAAACTAGAACAAGGATCCAACCCCTTCTGTCAGTCAGCTTTCAGTCAACTTGGGGCAGAGAGTGTGATACTGAATAAAGCCTTTCTCTGGGGTTGATATCTTGTTGGGTGACACTTTTTTTTTTTGAGTAAAGTGAAATGAGTGTATCTGTGTTTCTCTAGTTCAGCCTATAGTTTTCCTGAGGCTTTTTGGGTATGATATGCCTTTATCACTGCATTCTCAGAGGTTAGTAATTCTGACCTGCATCACATTTCCAAGGCAATCACAGTGAATTTTAACAGAAATAAATTAATAAGAATGCCAGTAAAAAACACAGCAATAAATTTTAGCTGCTATGTATTTGTCTGTCAATATCAAATCTTAAATTCAAGGCACATTTATCTTTTAACACAAATAAGAGTTGTAGAAATCTGTCGTAATAACTGTACATGAACAAAGCAAAATGCTGTATTTTGGACCTTGAACCAAATGGAGAGATGGATAAAAAGTCTGGTATACTTAAGTGAGGTCATACTTAAAAGGTTTTTTGCTAAGGCATGAAGAAAGAACATTTAGATAGTACATTACTTAGGGGGAAAAAAAAAGAATGAGATTTAAATAGTTTTGATAATATTTACTAGAGGGCATTCATGAGGCTCAGTGGGGCCCTGACCTCATATTATGGGGGGAAAAGAAGTAAAAATTATCTCATATCTACATTCTTAAATAATGCAAGCTGTCATTAATTGCTGTAGTCTAAACGTCCAGTCTAATAGATGTGTTCTAGAAGAAGCATGAAAAAAAAGTGAAAGTGAAAGTTGCTCAGTTGTGTCCAACTCTGCGTACTCCAGGCCAGAATACTGGAGTGGGTAGCCATTCCCTTCTCCAGGGGATCTTCCCAGCCCAGGGATCAAACCCAGGTCTCCCGCATTGCAGGTGGATTCTTTACCAGCTGAGCCACAAGGGATGCCCAGAATAAGCATATATATCTTCAGTGTATTGAAAATTGTTTCTAATCCTCCATTGGTAACTGCTCTTCTGCATTTCACAATGATCTGGATTCTGAACATTAGTAATACTAGTGGGCACTCTCTTTATAGAAGTCCTTCCGCAGGATGTCTTCCAAGAATACATCCTGGATGTGGCTCTGGTGCCTCAGATGGTAAAGCGTCTGCCTGCAATACGGGAGACCCAGGTTCTATCCCTGGGTTGGGAAGATCTCCTGGAGAAGGAAATGGCAACCCACTCCAGTATTCCTGCTTGGAGAATCCCAGGGACGGAGGAGCCTGGTAGGCTACGGTCCATAGGGTTGCAAAGAGTTGGACACGACTGAGCCACTTCTCTTCTGGCCCCTTTATGTAGATGGGGAACATATCTCAGCATTAAGTTCATTTAAGAAGTGAACTCTACAGAATTAACTTGGAACTGGTAATGTGCAGGCTGAGGAGACCCAGACCTGGGGCACATAGTGCAATTCAGAGAGCCAGGCCTCTGTTATCAGGCAGACTTGATGTTCAGTCAAGCTCTAGCACATACATGCTGTTAAGACCTTGGGAGCACTGTCAGTTTTCTCAACAAACAAGCAAACAGAAAACCTGGAACCTTGCCAGCAGCTCTTGTTCTCGAAACACTCACCAAGGGCCCAGCCCTATGCTAAGTGCACACACTGTCTCATGGGTCCTTAACGCAGTCCTGTGAGGTGAATACTCTTATTCACCTGCAGCGCCGTCCTACGAGGTGAATACTCTTATTCACCTGCATTTTGCAGTTAGGATAACTTGTCTCAGGTCACAGAGCCAGGAAGTTGTGTAGGCAAGTTTTGAACTTGGCAACGGACTGCAGGGCTTCTCTTAAACATGAGCCATCAGTGCTTCAGTAAACACTTTGCCAGTGAAGATACAAATTCTTCAGAGGTAGACGCTAGACAGGAGAAATGTGCAGCAGGTGTTAGATTAAGTGAGAATATTGTACCCATTGTTTTTCAGTCTCTGAGTCCTGGTTGCAAAGAATAGCCAAGATTTGTATTGTGCTCTGAAGTTTTGTGCTCTCATCATCGTAGGATTAAAGACCCATTGTAGGCTAGTGAGGCATAAGTAAAGGGTGCCTGACTACTTCTTGGCTTTTTGAAGCAGTAGAGTTGCTCTTTGGGGGTAGCACTGATTACCAGTGAGTTTCTCTCTTTTTTTAATGTTATTTAGAAAATGCATACTTTTCTAACATTTCTTTTTTCAGTTGAAATATTTAAAAATTGAGATATAATTGACACAGAACATTTTTTTAGTGTTAGGTGTACAATGTCACGATTCACTATTTGTATATATTATGAAATGATCGCCACAGTATGTCTAGTTAACATCCATCACCATACATATATTACGAATTTTTTTTCTTGTGATGAGAACTTTTAAGATCTATTCTCTTAGCAGCTTTCAAATTATAGTACTATTAACTACAGTCACCATGCTATGCATCACATTCCACAACTTACTTATTTTGTGAATGAAAGTTATTCTCTTTTAACTGGGTAGTAAAGAGTTGAACATGGAGGCCAAAAACCTGTTCCTGGGTCTGATTTGTTAAGATAAATAGTTCGTCCTTTTTGCTCATTAAAACGAGAGTGGAAAAAAAAATCAAGAGTGGTGTGCTTAAAACACCACTTTTGTACTTCTTTAGGATTTGATGTAGGTTTTTGCAGTAGTGAGATGAATCCTTCGTTAATAGTATAAACTCCCAAAGGCTCTTCAGTACCAACCTGCTTTGTTTAGGACTAATATTATTTTTTACTTACCAAATCCTAAAGGATCAAATGCATATGGAGTTAGGTAACAAAAAGTTTTTTTCTCAGCTCTTTTGCTTTGCTTTAACACCTTTCGAATAAAAGAAGAAAAAGCATTTCCTAATTATTTGTAAATGGTGGTAATTTGCAATACTGACATTTGGAATATTACTCATACAAATATAAACATCTGCAAATTATATCCAAACAAGATTTTGTAGTTTTTATATAACACTGGCTTTAAAAAAAGTCCTTCCACTTTAATTCAGTTATTCAGTTCTGGATTGGACTGAATAAATTGCATCTATAATCTGTACAAAATTTCCCACGTGGCTCAGTGTAAAGAATCTGCCTTCAATGCAGGAGACATAGGTTTGATCCCTGGGTCAGGAAGATCCTCTGGAGAAGGAAATGGCAATCCACTCCAGTATTCTTGCCTGGGAAATCTCATGGACAGAGGGCTGTATTCACTGGGGTCGCAAAAGAGTTGGACACTACTCAACGACTAAATAACAATCATCTATAGCACTCAGCCCACTGATTTGAGGCTTAAGTTCCCCCTTCCCTCCTTTTTAAAAAATATGATTAATAAGCTTTATTTTTTAGAGCAGTTTCAGGTTTACAGAAATACTGAGTGGAAAGTATAGAAAGTTCCCATATAGCCTCTCACACCCATTTCTCTCAGATAGTACATTTGTTACAATAATGACATAGTGTTATAACTCAAGTCCATAGTTTACACAAGGGTTCATTCTTTGTGTTGTATATTCTGTGGGTTTTGACAAATGTGTTGACCTTAACAGTATCATGC
This sequence comes from Capricornis sumatraensis, assembly GCF_032405125.1. NCBI lineage: Eukaryota > Metazoa > Chordata > Mammalia > Artiodactyla > Bovidae > Capricornis > Capricornis sumatraensis. The sequence continues at coordinate 53,375,655 of NC_091077.1, forward strand.
AGAAGAGTTTCAGCCTGTGAAATACATGTCTTTGTATGGACATATGGTTTCATTTCTTATTTAATTTCCCACCTAGGAGTAGAATTACTAGGATGCATAGATAAACTTAGGTTTAATTTTGTAAAAGCCTGCAAAACTCTATTCTGTACCAGAGGCATTCTTTTAAATTCCCCTCAGGAACATCCAAGGGTTCCAGTCTCTCCACATTATCACCAATACCTGCTATTGTCTGTCTTTTTGATTGTAGCCATCCCAGTGGGTGGGAAGAGGTACCTCTTCGTTTTAGTTTGCATTTCTGTGATACTTACAATGTCAAGCATCTTTTCATAAGCTCATTGGCCACTGGTGCATTTTCTTTGCTGAAGTGTCTGTTCAGATCTTTTAGATGGGCACTGTTTATATCTTGGATTGTTTTTTTAATCCTTTCGTGCGTACATGCTCAGTTTCCAAGTTGTATCTGACTGTTTGTGATCCTGTGGACCATAGCCCGCCAGGCTCCTCCATCCATGGGATTTCCTAGGCAAGAATACTGGAGTGAGTTGCCATTTCCCTCTCCAGGGACTCTTCCAGACCCTGGGATCAAACCTGCATCTCCTGCATTGCATTCTTTACCACTGAGCCTCCTGGGAAGCCCTTAATTCTTTTACTTTTTCCATAAAACTTTTGATGAGTAAGTGAACACCATTGGGTATACTTTATTTGCACTCATTTGGGGACTTTTTGCTTCTACTTGCTTCAACCTCAGATGTACTTGATTGATCAGTTTCACATCCCAGGGCTTGAGAGGTGATTCTGACAAGGCTATGGTTCAGATTTCTGCTCTAGTTAGGCCAGTCAGTGTCCCTCTGGGGAGAGGCCCCAGGCTGAACTTCCTAATGCTGGCCAATGTAAGCTAATGATCACAAACCCCATGAATTGACAAAATGAGAATGGGTCAGGGAGAAAGTGTTGTCACCATGCAGCTTTTGGGGAATGCAGTTCATGAAGGTGACTTTGTTACCCGGTCTAGGCCATTGCATTTTTGAAAGTTAGCCAAAGGAGAGGTGCCAGTATGAAGTTAAGTGTCATACATTTCTGACTGACTCAAGTTTTAATTTTTAAAATTATAACCCAGTATGTTTTAAATTGTATATCTTAGGCCACCAGAGGAAGGCTTTCATTCAACAAACATGGAGTCTTACTTTGCTCTTACCTTGTCATCCAAGCCTTGGCCTCGAGGAAGGGCTTTTAAGGTTGCGGTAACAGATGCAGAAGTTGTGAGGTGAGAGGAATTATGGGGTGTCCCGGGGCTCGCAGGGAGGCCAGTGTAGCTGGAGCAGAGCGATGGCAGATGAACAGGGAGAGAGGCTGGGAGCCAAGTCCTCGAGGTCTTGACTCCCAAAGGGACTTTGAGTTTCATTCTGAGTGTGATGGAAAGTCAGGGGAAGGTTGTGACATCATCCTTCTTGTGCTTTAAGAGATTATGGGGACCACTGTGTAGAGAATAATTTAGTGGGGCAAGAATGGAGGCAAGGAGAGCAGTTAGGAGGCTGTATAATAGGTGAAGTAAGAGGCAGTTGCACCTTGGGCTAGGGGGCAGTGTTGGAGATGTAGGTCAGATTCTGGGTGTTTTTGGAAGCCCACAAGATGTACTATTTGATTGGATTTAGGCTTTGAGACTAAAAATCAAGAATGATTCAGATGTTTTTAGCTAGAGCAGTTACGGAGAAGGCAATGGCAACCCACTCCAGTACTCTTGCCTGGAAAATCCCATGGACGGAGGAGCCTGGTGAGCTGTAGTCCATGGGGTTGCAAAGAGTCAGACACGACCGAGCGACTTCACTTTCACTTTTCACTTTCATGCATTGGAGAAGGAAATGGCAACCCACTCCAGTGTTCTTGCCTGGAGAATCCCAGGGACGGGGGAGCCTGGTGGGCTGCCGTCTATGGGGTCGCACAGAGTTGGGCACGACTGAAGTGACTTAGCAGCCGAGCAGTTATGTGAATGATGGTGCTATTTTCTGAAATAAGGATGACTTGGGAAGGATTAGGTTTGGGGGAAGATGAACAGTGTAAATGGATGACCTAATCTTATCGTGCAAAGACAAAAAATTACACATTTCATGCATACACTCATAAAAGAATGACAGAGTGTGGAAGTATACAGAGTAAAGCACCCCCTTGCATGAGTTAGCCACCGATGTGCTCTTTTAACTCATCCTTTTTCTGTGCGTATTTGTTGTTTTCCTAAGTGGAGTTACAGGATATGAATTAGTCTGTGTTTTGCTTTTCTGGTTGATATTACGTCTTAGAGTACACATATACAGTGTATTCTTTTTAGCACCTGCAGAGAGCACTGCTATGTGGCGACACCATGGCTGATTTAACCCTTCTCCTGTTGAGGGATATTTGGATTGCCTCACTTTTCACTATCAGAGAAAGTGCTACAGTGATGGTTTGCACACTGTCCTTTCTGTGTGGCTCGTAGTAGTTCCATGGGGGTTGATTCCTTAAAGCGGAATTATTGCCAGCTCCCATCTATTTTTTTTTTTTCTTTACAAGTTCCTTGACATTGACTCTTTAGGTCCTTGGCACCCCTGTCAAGTTGGTATTTGTCTGGCACTGTTTTAAGTGTGTTGTTAGATTGTTTCTGAAGCTTAATGTTTTGCTTTAATTGGAAGCGTCCTTAACAGGACAAGCTCTTGTTTTAGGTGCTGGCATGGATTCTGAAGGAACCAGGGGCTAGAAAAGAGAGAGAGATTACAATTAATTGGCTGTGTCCTAATTAACGTTGGACCTGTCTGATACCCTTTCTGAGCTCTAAGTTCTTACAGATAAAATGGGACATGGGATGTGGCTTTGCCCATATCTAATAGGCTGTTCCAACCTCAAATTTCAGGGAAATCACATTTGTTAGGATGAAGAAAATAGCCTTAGTGGCCAGAGGAATATTTACAAATTAGAGTCCCTGGAGTTTACACATTTTGTAGAAACGCAGAGTGGAGAAAGAGAGGAAATAGTAAGGAAAACAGCTTGGCAGTGTGGCCCAGAAGCTGTCACGGCATGTTTATATCTGGCTCATTTCACCTTGGTAGGAAGGCACGGAATGCTGCAGGGGGTGAGCCTGGAGGCTTGGGCAGTGTTACTATATTTAGAAAGTGGAGATTCCTGGGGCTGAGGGGGTGTCTGTGTGTGTGTGTTTTCTTTGCCAGATGGATAAAGGGTTGAGGGGCTTGGGAATTCTGGATCAAACCTTGCTAACTGGCTGGCTTCCTTTGGCCAAGCCAGTAGCTACGGTTGATTCCCGCTGCTGCCACACAGGAAAAGCCACAAGAAACCCCATTTTATATGGTTTGTAAAGACACCACAGGTTGATTTCAGAGCTCATCTGATCTTGCTGTCAAATGTGCTTTTAAGTTTATTCCAGGCTGATTTGAACACTTTGAAAAGATGAAGTGGCTTCTCCTGTGAGACTTTAGATAGGTTTCCAGGTAGATCGAGTTGAACTTGAGGCTGTTTCTATGCCACAGAGACTGTCAAACAGATTGAGTCCAAACCATAACAGATTCCTGACTGTCTTGTTATTACACTGGTGGGTCAAGTATACAAGATGATTATTATTTGAGCAAGTGAGATGAAATTAAAATGGCATTTTTACTTTAATTCATACCTATGTTTCTTTTTAAAAAGTTTATGTCACTAAGTAATACCTGTAAATAGTATACAATTTAGAAGGGACAGGAAGGAATGCAAGCATCCTTAAATGCCTCCTGTCTCCAGATTCCTGGTTCTTCTACTGGAGACAGCATTTCATCCATTCTTGAGTATTTTTCAGATATAATTTATGCATGTGCCAGCAAATACATATTTATATATTTCTCCGGTAGCAAGCCATATGCACTGTTTTGCATATATTTGCATTTTGTACTATTTTAATGGATTTTGAATATTATTCAACTTTGGTACATATAGAGCAAATTCATTTTTAGCATTGCATTGTATGGCACTGTATGGACATAATTTATTTAATCAGACTTCCTGGGTGGCTCAACTGGTAAAGACTCTGCCTGCAGTGCAGGAGATGTGGGTTCGATTCCTGGGTCAGGAAGTTCCCCTGGAGAAGGAAATGGCAACCCACTCCGGTATTCTTGCCTGGGAAACCCCATGGACAGTGGAGCCTGGTGGGCTACAGCCCATGGGGTTGCAAGAGTTAGACGTGACTTAGCGACTAAACCACCACCAAATAAAAGACATTTAGATAATTTCCAACCTTTTGCTACTATAAGCAATGCTGCTGTGAACCTCCTCGTACCACCTGTTATGAGCAGATGAGTGAGTACATCTGTAGGGTGAATTCTGGAAATGGAACTGCCGGGCCAGAGGGTACGTACACTTTTCATTTCAATGGATATCTCATAGGAGTGCTTCTGAAAAGTTCTGAGTGAACTGAATTTTATAAATCACATTTTTGGAGTAGAAAGGAAATTCATCATTTGGTTTATCATAGAGTGGCACTGCAGTAAAGCAATGCTTCGAGTTTTGTCCATTTCCTACTCCTCAGTTTGTGTGTACTTCATTCTGGGATCAGAAGTGACAACAAAATTGCTCCCTAAAATGAGCCAGAGCTGGCCTGGTGATCAGTTGTGCGTGGGGCTCCCGGAGAGCTTGTCTGTGCTTCTGGTGAGGGTGCTGCTGAGTTCTATCTTGGTGCAGTGTGTGCTTTACTTTGGAGGTTTGTCAGGTGTGAAGGAGGGCAGGCTCCCACCTCTGTCGACAGAAGACTTTTATTCTGAGCCAGTAGGCACAGCTTGTCTGTCCATGAAGCTTTTCTGGGAAGTGGCAAGGGAGCTGGGCATTTTTGTCTGACCTCTCTCTGCTGGCTGCCTCTTCAGCAGAGCTTGGCACTTTCCCTGATGGAGGGCACGTATTGTCTGTGGTCTCTATTTCAGTGCCTGGGACCACTCACATTGGGGTGGAAGGCTCCTGGTAGTGGGGTTCTGGGATGAGGCGAGCATAGTGACTGCTCTGGTTGCTCGGCATCTTCAGGAGGCCAGGGAAGCCCAGACCGTCCGCAGTACAACGATTCCTGGCAGGTTAAGAGGATCTCTGGGGAGCTAGCAGAGGACTTAGGGAAAGGCAAGTCCAGGGAGGCAGTGTTCCTAACCATCAGTCTTCTAAAATCACCTAGGTCATTTCTGCCCCATCTTATCACGGTTTATTTATTTTGAAAAAGTCTACTCATTAAAAATTACATTTATTTCAAAAGAGAACATTATAGCATCCTGAAATCATGGCTTTGATGTGGTTAGTAATATTTTTTTCCTAGGGTATCTTCAAGTGGTCATTAATTCATAATCATTACATTGAAAAGTATTTGTTGTTGTATGATCTAAAATAGAACTATATTTTATCAGTGATTTGAGCTTCCCTCTGCTTTGCGCTGTCCTGGAGCAGAGGCGCATCAGAGAACAGACAGCATGTGGCCATTGTGCTAGGAGGGAGGGAAGGGCAGAGACGTGCTTCTCAGACTCAGGTGCTGGCGTCGGGGTAGGTGGCAGTGTGCCAGGGAGTATGCAAAGCCAGTTGCAGGGAGTGCACTTCTTGAAAATCTGTTTTACTCAGTGGAATCATTATTTGAATATTCAAACAAACACCCATAAATTATAGAAGAAAAATCAAGATACCATGGCACTTTTCACAGAAGACCTGGTGTGACTGAAGAGGAGAACAGAGGAAGGGGAAACAGGGGTGTCCCTGGCTGAACTGGTGGGGGACACGGGGCTAAGAGTCCTTGCTGCGTTATTTGCATGGGACCTACAGGTGGAGACACCTACTAGGTGGAGGGAAAAACAGGCCAGGGGCCCCAGAGAGAGAGGGGGTACTGCTGTGGGTTTGGGTCTCACCAGGTGCTATCAGAGGCCCAAGCAGTCCATTGAAGTCACTGGGAGTCTGGGACTCACCCCAGAGATTCTAATGTAATTTGTCTGGGTTGCAACTTGTGCCAGGGGAATTTTAAAAGCACCCCAGGTACTGCAAATGTGCAGCACAGTTGGAGAACCACTGGCATGGAGAGGAGAGCGCGGGGGCCAAAATTGTGGGCAGCATCAGCATTCGGCAGAAGAGGTGGGTGGAATAGGGATGGAGAGATTTGTTCTGATTAAGTATGAGGTGTGTCTTCCTGGGCAGTGTGGGTGAGGGCTTGCCTGAAGCCTTTGAATTTTGCCCTTGGAAACCAGAGAAAGCAGTTTAAGTGCAAGGGTGATACATATCCACTATCCAATATTATTGTGAGGAGTAAATGAAATTATCACAGGTATCGTGACCAGTGGGGTGAGCAGGCCCATGGTAAGTCCTTTGCGGTTGGAATGTCACTACTGTCATTTCTAGATTTGTCTCTGGAAGGAACCATTAGAGCAGGTTAAGGAATGATGGGGAATTGGCTCCAAAGGGTACAGGTTCTCCCGTTTCAGAACATCTCAGCATGTGGCTGCACGCCTAGGATCCAGTTGTCCCATGAGCCTGGGGAGGATGGGAAGCTCCTGAAGGGAAACTTTCTGCTCACAGTCACATGACACACATTTCCCCAGTGAGTCCTGTCAGGGTTAAAGTCATGTGGGAGCAGAGCCTGTGATTATATTGCATGGTTTTTGTTTAAAAAGCTAGAAGAAGCATAATGAGCTGACTGAGCTGTTGTTGCACTGCTGGTGGGGGCACCCTGTCTCCAGGAGAGCCGCAGAGGGACTGGCTGATGGCTCTGGAGGACGAGCTGTGCACCAAACCTAGAGAGGGCTGGGGTGCCTCCAAGGTGCCATTGGAGAACTCATTTCTGGCACCAGCTCCTCCTTATCTCTCTTCTGATCTCAGTGGGTTCTCAGCCTCCTAGGAAGGACTGGGTGACAGAGCAGACAACAGCAACCGCTGTTGGGACCCTGGGGTGTTGACCCATGCAGCTTTTCCCTTGTGATTTGCTTCTTAAGAAATTCTGTAGGGTGCTTTTCCAAAGACAGGGAAGGGGGTTTGCATTTGTATCTGACTGGTGCCTTGAGATGTTGACACAAATCCTGTCCTGGGCCGGTATTCAGCAGAGCATCAGCCTCATGACTCTGACTGTGGGCAGTGCGGAGACCAGGCAGGCCCTGGGGATGGGCACGTTGGCATCTGCAGCCTCGTCCAGCCCCAGCCACACCCAGAGGTGTCTGGCCTGCTGGCCAGGCCTTGGAAGCCACAGATGACTTTGCTTGCTGCCCTCTCCCAGCCCTCTGACTGAAGCCGCCCTGAGCTCAGTGTGCAAGGTTAACAAACCACCATATTGTCAGCTCTGTGTAGAGCAACAAGATGCTTCTCTCTCTGGAAAGAAATTCTGTTTCTCTCCATATAGCCAGCATGCTTGGAATCAGCTCCCCAGTGGGAAGCTCTGCTCCAGTGCTTAGAAAATTGGAGTGGCGCTGAGCTTTTGGCCCCCGTATCTTTTGGGTTCTGTCTTTGGCTTGCTTTCCGGTCCCCTGTCTCTTCTGGCTGGCAGCACACCATACTGTGATGAAAGGAGAATCCCAGCAGGGCGTGGGATTTTGCACTTGAGGTGCAGAGTTCAAGCTTGAAGATGGTCATCAGCCGACAAGAACCTATATTTGGCTTGTTTTCACAAGTCTTAGTTTTGAATATTGGGGTCTCATCTTCTCCCCTTCCCCTCTAATCTGGAGAACTGAGCCCCTCAAAAAGAAGGTTGAAATGTTTTTTGGTGGTTATCTTAAATGAGAGATGTGTGAAATGTTACGGAGGAGAAGGATGACTCATGTTTCTTACTGTGACACCTCAAACAGTCAGATCACTGAGCTCCTCAAATGTGTTGGCATGGAGTTAAGCAGTGGTGGGCAGAGACCTTGGAGGTCCTGCCTTAGGGTTTTTTAAAGTAATTTGATGAGATGTAATTCACATACTACACAGTTCGCTCATTTATAATGTACAGTTCATGACTTTAAGTATGTTCACAGAATTTTTCACCCATCTCCACAAGTAATTTTAGAATATGTTTGGTCATCCTCCTCAAAAGAAATCCTGCACTCCTTCGCCAGCATCCCCATCTCCCCAGCTCTAGTCAGCCACTTAAGATTTTAACCCAGGGCCCAAAGTGTGGTGCTCACCTGTCTGCTTTGTCCTTAGATCGTTTTAAACTATAGATCTGTTTCCTTTAAGGAAATGGCAACCCACTCCAGTATTCTTGCCTAGAGAATCCTGTGGACAGAGGAGCCTGGTGGACTGCTGTCCATAGGGTCGCACAGAGTCGGACAAGACTGAAGCGACTTTGCATGCATGCATGCATGCATTGGAGAAGGAGCAACCCACTCCAGTATTCTTGCCTGGAGAATCCCCTGGACAGAGGAGCCTGGTGTGCTGCTGTCTATGGGGTCACACAGAGTTGGACACGATTGAAGTGACTTAGCATGCATGCATGCATTGGAGAAGGAAATGGCAACTCACTCCAGTGTTCTTGCCTGGAGAATCCCAGGGACAGAGGAGCTTGGTGGGCTGCTGTCTGTCGGGTCACGCAGAGTCGGACACGACCGAAGCGACTTAGCAGCAGCAGCAGCAGCAGCTGTTTCCTTTGATGCATTCAGATAATTTGCACTTCTCCAGAATGCTGCAGTTTCAGCGCCAAGGTGTTTGGATCTGGAACTCAGTTTTTCTGTATTCTGTTCACCCCTGACAAATGTGCTAGTGTGGCAGGGACTAATTCACACTCATCCCTGAGTGCATGTACATCTCTCGTTAGGATTTCTTTTATCCTGTCTTTCTCTGTTTTGATCTTGCTTTGTAGAGGGTAATCTGGTGTAAGTGGGGAGGAATACCCAATATCCAGTAGGTAGATGCCTTGTTTTGAGCAGAAGAGAAGAACATTTATTTCTAGAGTGGGAAAAATTTCAGTGATACACTGATTTGGATAGTCACACTTGGAGGGTTTTGGCTTTATTTTAGGAATGTTGGTAAAGAAGTAAGTTTCTTGTGCTGAAATGATGGTGTCTAAGGTCTTAACATGAAATCCTTCTTCCCTACAAAAGACCTTGGATTGTTCTAGGAAATGCCAGCCCAGATGTAGATGACACATTTTCTACGTCTATTTGTTTTCTCTTTCTCTCATTTGCTTCTGTCCCTTCTCTTTCTTTTGCTTTTTTTCCCTCTCTCATTCTTTCCCTGTGCCCTTCCCACATCTTGCCTTGCCAGAGGGCAAAAAAAGTGACTGATCTCTGACCTCTTGATTTTGAAAAGCAAAACCTTTTATAAATGGGAATGACCTGAAATCAATTTCCAGAGTTTCTAGGGTTATACTTAAAAAGACTTCTAGATTTGAGGTGACTATGAATCTGTAGTGCCAGGAAGAAATGTGGGCTCTGAGTTGGCACTGTGTTGTAGACAGCACTGTGTGGGGTCCCATTTCCTGTTAAACTTCCTGTGTTAGGTTCCAGAGGTGAAAACTGCTCAGAACCAGTGAGGGTGTAAAATGTCTGGCCCCTCATTAGCTGTTCTGATGAGGAACATATTTTTTCTTCTCCTAATGGGACTTGATGCAAGCCTCATTTTTTTGTCATTGAGATAGGGGTGCTGTTAAGATTATCTTCAACAAAAGTAGGTCAGTGATTTGTATTTCATAAAGATAAATTTGGGGATGCTGAATGAGAGCATGTTATTTGGGTTAGTTGAACAGATCCAGATATAATTATGTATATTTATAATGCTGATTAGAGACCTAGAAACCTATTTAGAATAGGTCAGGAAACTGGGTATGACATCTCAGTCTTTACTAGTATAATCTCTGGAAATAATATATTTTGGGCATAATTAAATGACAGCTGGATCAGGTGGGTTATATCTCCCTCCCTCCAGCTGAACAACCCACAAAGTTGTTACATGGCGTGATAGTATGAAAATAACAGGACGCCCCTTCAGCCTTCTTCTGAGGTGTATATCTCTTGCCTCTTTCATCACTTAAACTAAGTATATCTCTTGCCTCTTTCATCACATAAACTAATTCTTTAAAAAAAATTAAGCAATCCAAAAACAAACCTGTATTTTTTCTGATTATACCAGTAATGCGTGTCAATTAGATATAACTTAAAAATTACAGATGAATAAAAGAGGAAAATGCAAATCACACTAATAGTACTGATTAGAGATACTCATTTTGGTTTTATCATCTTTTTCACTCAGGTTATGCTCATCTTTCCTTATGATTATACACTATCTGAGATTGTTTTTAGTGGTTATGTAATATTCCAGGCATGCTCTGTCAAGACTTACTAATGGCCTACTTTTGGACGGTTAGGTGGTTTTTCTCTTTTTCATGTTCATTAACCAGTCTATAATGAATGTTCTTACAGCTATGCCATCATTAGCTCCTTAAGAGTATTTACATAGGTTGCCCCGTTTCTCTTCCTGTCTTTAAGATTCCGTTCTCATCTCTCTGCTTGTTGCCTTCTTTTCCTGCAGGTTGAGCAGAACCTTGGAGCCAGAAAGTGGATGTCTTTTTTGAGTGCCACAGAATGAAGCATCTCATATATTGAATGCATATGATTGCATTCATTTTTTTTGATTGCATTCATTTGAACATAATAACTAGTAACACGTTTACCACCATTTAACTGTTTATTAATATGTCAGAACCTTTTATTATGTGTTTTACAAACTATTTCATTGCACCTTCACAGTAGTATTATGAGGTATGTAGTAATATCTCAATTTATAGACTAGAAAAAGGAGACACAGAAAGCAGCAATAACCCATCCAAGTAAAAAGTATTAGACTCAGGGTTAGAACTTTGAGCCAGTGCGGACTCTTTTGCTCTTAACCAGTGGTGGACAGTTGACTATAATCTTAGCCCAATCTCTTAAATCTTCTGTTTCTTCCTTTGAAGTGAAGTTAAGTGAAAGTCACTCAGTCATGTTCTACTCTTTGTGACCCCATGGACTATGCAGTCCATGGAATTCTTCTGGCCAGAATACTGGAGTGGGTAGCCATTCCATTCTCCAGGGGATCCTCCCAACCCAGGGATTGAACCCAGGTCTCCCATGTTGCAGGCAGATCTTTACCAGCTGAGCCCCGAAGCGAGCCCTTTCTTCCTTTATAAAGTGAGAATAACAGTACTTGCTTGAGAACATTGTAAGGATTAAATGAGCTCGTTAGTTGTCAACAGCATCTGGCCCCAGATCACTGCAGCTGTTGCTACTCTAATGACTATTTCACCTTTTATAAGGTAGGAATAATATAGATACTGTAAAAATAGTCTTTGTGCAGTGTCTACATTTGTATCTCTGACTTTCTCACTGGAGATGAAACCATGTGTTGGGGATTATCTCTAAAAGTTAAACTGGGCCTCATACTCTAGTCACTAATGTTTTGGTGGCTTGGTTTTATACACGTCTGCTCACAAGATTCTGATGCTGACTTGTCAAAAACCGCTCTAAAAGTAACACATTCCATGAGCACCTCACTACCCAGAGGTGAACTTTCTTGTGCAGACAACTGAATTCTAACAGGGAATTCTTCCTTGAGTCTAACCTCAAGTATCTGTTGCAGGACTGGACAAAAGTGTTTTAGATAAGTGTTGGTGTTAAGTGGAGGTCGGTGATCTCTGTCCTCTGGTCATGAATTGTCCCCATTTCCAGCTCGAGTCGTTTCGTTGTGCGTGTCCTCCTGTCTCTCCTTCCCCTCCTCCCAATCACTCCTGCCTCTCAGCAGCCATGAACACTTGGGCAGTTCTAAGGAAAACAGTGCCGGTTCTCACACTGCATTCTGAGAGCATATCTAGGCTGGCTTACCTAGGGATCCAGAACAAGGCACTTTCCAGCCATAGGACCTTTCCATTGCTTAGAACACCTTTGCTACAGCTCTTCATAGGGTTGGCTTCATCTCATCTTTGGGGACTCAGCTGAGTGAGTCCCTCAAAGAGTCCTCCCCTGACCATCTGACCCCCTCCTTCATGTCATTACCCTGGTTTATAGGTAATGTGCCTATTCTACCCTTAAAACTCCCCAGTGCATTTTTTTTTTTTTTTAGTTAATTTATTTTTTAATTGAAGGATAATTGCTTTACAGAATTTTGCTGTTTTCTGGCAAACCTCATCATGAATCACCCATAGGTATACATACGTCCCTTCCCTTTTGAACCTCCCTCCCATCTCCCTCCCCATTCCACCCCTCTAGGTTGATACAGAGCCCCTGTTTGAGTTTCCTGAGCCATACAGCAAATTCCCGTTGGCTATCTATTTTTCATATGGTAATGTAAATTTCCATGTTACTCTCAACATACATCTCACCCTCTCCTCCCCTCTCCCCATTCCATAAGTCTGTTTTCTATGTCTGTTTCTCCATTGCTGCCCTATAAGTAAATTCTTTGGTACCATCTTTCCAGATTCTGTATATATGCATTAGTATACGATATTTATCTTTCTTTCTGACTTTACTTCACTCTGTATAATAGGCTCTAGGTTCATCCACCTCTTTAAAACTGACTCAGATGCATTCCTTTTTATGGCTGAGTCATATTCCATCATGTATATATGCCACAACTTCTTTATCCAATCATCTGTTGATGTTATTAGTTATGTTAATAGTTCTAGCTATTCTAAATAGTGGTGCAGTGAATAGTGGGATGCATGTGTCTTTTTCAGTTTTGGTTTTCTCAGGGTGTATGCCTAGGAGTGGAATTGCTGGGGCACATGTGGTTTTATTCCTAGTTTTTTAAGGAATCTCCATACCATCTTCCACAGTGGCTGTATCAATTTGCATTCCCACCAACAGTGCAAGAGGGTTCCCTTTTCTCCACACTCTCTCCAGCATTTATTGTTTGTAGACTTTTTGATGATGGCCATTCTGACCGGTGTGAGGTCATATCTCATTGTAGTTTTGATTTGCATTTCTCTAACAATGAACAGTGTTGATCATCTTTTCATGTGTTTGTTAGCCATCTGTATGTCTTCTTTGGAGAAATGTCTGTTTAGGTCTTTTTCCCGCTTTTTGATTGGGATGTTTGTTTTACTGGTATTGAGTTGTATGAGCTGCTTGTATATTTTGGAAATTAATCCTTTGTCAGTTGTTTCATTTGCTAGTATTTTCTCCCATTCTGAGGGTTGCTTTTCACCTTGCTAATAGTTTCCTTTGCTGTGCAAAAGCTTTTAAGTTTAATCAGGTCCCACTTGTTTACTTTTGTTTTTATTTCCATTACTCTAGGAGGTGGGTCACAGAGGATCTTGCTTTGATTTATGTCATCCAGTGTTCTGCCTATGTTTTCATCTAAGAGTTTTATAGTTTCTGGTCTTACATTTAGGTCTTTAATCCATTTTCAGTTTATCTTTGTGCGTGGTGTTAGGAAGTGTTCTAATTTCATTCTTTTACATGTAGCTGTCCAGTTTTCCCAGCACCATTTATTGAAGAGGCTGTCTTTGCCCCATTGTATAGTCTTGCCTCTTTGTCAAAAATAAGATACCCATAGGTGCATGGGTTTATTTCTGGGCTTTCTATCTTGTTGCATTGGTCTATATTTCTGTTTTTGTGCCAGTATCATACTGTCTTGATGACTGTAGCTTTGTAGTATATTCTGAAGTCAGGCAGGCTGATTCCTCTAGCTCCATTCTTCTTTCTCAAGACTACTTTGGCTATTTGGGGGTCTTTTGTATTTCTATATGAATTGTGAAATTTTTTGTTCTAGTTCTGTGAAAAATGCCATTGGTAATTTGATAGGGATTGCATTGAATCTGTAGATTGCATTTGGTAGTATAGTTATTTTCACAATATTGATTCTTCCTACCCAGGAACATGGGATATCTCTTCATCTATTTATGTCATCTTTGATTTCTTTCATCAGTGTTTTATAATTTTCTGTGTACAGTTCTTTTGTCTCTTAGGTAAGTTTATTCCTACATATTTAATTCTTTTTGTTGCAATGGTGAATGGGATTGATTCCTTAATTTCTATTTCTGATTTTTCATCATTAGTATATAGAAATGCAAGTGATTTCTTTGTATTGATTTTGTATCCTGCAACTTTGCTGAATTCACTGATTCAGTTCGGTTCAGTTGCTCAGTCGTGTCTGACTCTTTGCGAACCCATGGACTGCAGCACGCCAGGCTTCCCTGTCCATCACCAATTCCCAGAGCTTACTCAAACTCATGTCCATTGAGTCAGTGATGCCATCCAGCCGTCTCATCCTCTGTCGTCTCCTTCTCCTCCCGCCTTCGATCTTTCCCACCATCAGGGTCTTTTTCAGTGAGTCAGTTCTTCCCATCAGGTGACCAAAGGATTGGAATTTCAGCTTCAGCATAGTCCTTCCAGTGAATATTCAGGACTGATTTCCTTTAGGATGGATTGGTTGGATCTCCTTGCAGTCCAAGGGACTCTCAAGAGTCTTCTCTAATACCACAGTTCAAAAGCATCAATTCTTCTGGGCTCAGCTTTCACTGATTACCTCTAGTAATTTTCTGATACTGTCTTTAGGGTTTTCTATGTATAGTGTCATGTCATTTGCAAATAATGAGAGCTTTACTTCTTCTTTTCTGATCTGGATTCCTTTTATTTCTTTTTCTTCTCTGATTGCTGTAGCTAGGACTTCCAAAACTATGTTGAATAATAGTGGTGAAGTGGACACCCTTGTCTTGTTCCTGATCTTAGGGGGAATGCTTTCAGTTTTCCACCATTGAGAATAATATTTTCTATAGGCTTATCATATGTGGGCTTTACTGTGTTGAAGTAGATTCTTTCTGTGCCCATTTTTTGAAGAGTTTTAAAAAGGCTTTTTCTGCATCTATTGAGGTTATCATATGGTTTTTATCTTTGAATTTGTTAATGTGGTGTATCACATTGATTGACTTGCATCCCTGGAATAAACCCAACTTGATCATGGTGTATGAGCTTTTTGATGTGTTGCTGAATTCTGTTTGCCAAAATTTTGTTGAGGATTTTTGCGTCTGTGGTGATCAGTGATATTGGCCTGTAGTTTTCTTTTTTTGTATTATCTTTGTCTGGTTTTGGTGTAAGGGTGATGGTGGCCATGTAGAGTGAGTTTGGAAGTGTTCCTTCCTCTGCAATTTTTGGAAAGAGTTTTAGAAGGATAGGCATTAGCTCCCCAGTGCATGTTGAATGAATTATGTCAAGTGTCCCTTCAGAGAGCCCAACTCAACCACTTGACTCTGTGTTCTAAAAGTCACTCTTAAGTGCTTATGGCCCCAGGTATCCCTTGGTTCTCTTTAGATTTTATTTTATTTAAAGATTCTTTCTTAGACAGATTCAGTGTTACTGCTCTGATGGGGTGGCAGTCCAGTCTACCTTTGGGGTAGCACAGGAAATGATGATGGTTTAGAAAAGGCAAGAGTCAGATCAAAGAGCCTTCACCAGCTACCTCCTTGCTGCCCATCCCTTTGCTGTGTTTGCCTTCTTTCTCTTAGATCTTTCTCTACCTCTTTATTTTTATGCTTGCCATATTTTATCTTTATTTCATGTTTATCACACGGAGGAAAGGGAAGTCTGATGTTCTAAAATCCATGTAAGTAGCACCAAGCAGGAAGCTCAGATACCCTTGGCTAGGCCAGTTAATGTGAGTTGACTCCTTTCATAATCTTCACACCTAGAAGAAAGTGACTTACAACTGTCTCTTAAATCAATAAGACTGTTTGCTTAATTTTTTTTTCTTTAAAAAGAGAGATTTCAATATTAGGGTATTCTCCTCCATACCTCTCATTTAAAGGTGTTAGGTTTTGGATTTCCCTGGTGGCTCAGTGGTAAAGAATCTCCTTCCAGTGCAGGAGACACCAGTTTGATCCCTGGTCCAGGAAGATCCCACAAGCTGCCGAGCAACTAAAGTCTGTGTGCCACCAACTCCTGAGCCAGTACGCCGGCGCTTCGGAGCTGCCGCTGCTGAGCCCATGTGCCTAGAGCCTGTCTCTGCAGCAGGAGAAATCGCTGCAGTGAAAAGACTGTGCCCCACAGCGAAAAGGAGCCCCTGCTTGCTGCAACGAGACAAAGCCTGCACGTAGCAGCCAACAGCCAGAGTAGACATCAGTAAATAAATAAATCTTAAATGAAACTGTGAAGTTTTAACGATCATTTTAAAGTAACACAAATGGAAAGGCATCCTTGGTAAGCCTCATAATCAATCATAAAAGGCTTATTTTTCATTTTCCTCTAAAAAGATTAAAAAAATATTTCTTTTGTTCATATTGCAGGCTGTATGTTGCTGACAGTGTTTCCAGCTGGAACCACTGTACTTCCAAAGGATACACACCACTCTGCCAAGGCATAATGTCTGTACAAAATTTTTTCCTGAAACCTAGTAGTAATTTTTTTTTAAAAAACGATTTAAATCAGTTCATTTGGATAGTTTCATGTGGACAAATGGGTGTTAACAGTGATCAGCCAACTAAAGACAGTGCTTCCTGTACAGCCCCTTACTTTTTAGGACTTCTGTCTTGCTAAATAGAATTTTAAGCACAAGCATGAGTTTCTTGTCCCTGTCTCTCTTGGGCGCTGTCTCTGTTTTGTGTGGAAAGCCATTGTCCTTGGTTAGATATGTAATTTAGGAGCGGGAAGAGAGAGAGAAGGAGCAGTGTCACGTCTTTGTGGACACAGATGCCCTGCTTGGAGACATCTAAGCACTGGAGACTCACTGACCCGCATTCTTTCCCTACCCCCCTGCAGTGTACTGACCGTGCAGGGATCGGCTGCCACAGTTACTTCTAAAATGTGTTGCCAAATGCAGAAATCTCCGTCCCCACTGACTTCTCAGTTGTTGGAAAGGAACTCATGACCTAGAGTCGCATAGCACAGTGGCCAGGTTTTCAGCACCCAGATCCTTGGAGGTGTCCTCAGAGTATACAGGGTCAAGGAAGATTCCAGAAAATCCTGAACGTGAAACGCCAACTGGCCCATTTTTTTCCGGAGTGTGCACCATGCCCTCTGCTCCCTGCTGGTTTCTACTGTCTTCATAAATAGTATTAGAGTTCTTTCCATGTCAGAAGCTGCTCTCTATTCTTCTGACAAGCTGTTTTTGAAAGTATTTTAAATCTATTTTGAGGAGACATCCACAGTTTACATTCATTGAAGGCGAAGGTTCAAGGGCAGTGTGGGAGAACCCCTAAAGACGGCAGGTGCTCTGTGGGCTGGATTTGGCCAGTTTTGTAGAACAGCACGAACCCACCCCTGCCCTGGAGTCACGGGGCATAAACAGGACATGCTGCGTGACCTGGAGGTCTGACATTCGTTCTTCTGCTTGTCCGCGGGAATTACCAGGCTGAGGCTGGTTGCCAAGCAACCCTGGACATAATAGAAGCAAGAGAACTCGCCCACTGACTGTTAAATTCCCTTTGCCTTTTTTCTCTGTTTTCCCTTGGAGGCTTGAGGGATACTGGTTTTGGGTGGGAGGAGATCAAGTACACTAATTTGAAAGACTGATTGTGAGAGTCTTACTGTTTTAATACCACTGGTCTCAGCTCTAGTCAGATAACTGAGCCTTAAATGAGAACGATCATTCTCAGGGATCCCTACATTCCTGGAGCAGTTGGGAGAAGAGAGGTGAGCTTCCCCTCGTGTCTGCAGGGACGTGGTCTGTTGGTCTGGACCTTTGCTGACTGTGAAGGCAGCTTTAGTTATCACTAGCCTCTCAGTCGGTTTTCAGAAAGTACATGGTGGACATGACGATTCCACTCTGTGCCAGACGGGCCACTTTCTGTTGTGAAGGAGTGAAGACACAGTCCAGGCCACTTACAACAGAGAATTGATTGTGGTGTGGAACCGGAAAGGCCAGAGATGTTCTGAGTTCTCACCGTACCAGCTCCCGTGGCTCACACAGTGTCTGCGGGCCCCAGTTTTTGCTTCTCTCCATGCCACTTTCCTGTAGGTTGGTGCCATTTTCAGACAGCCTCTTTCCTTATGTTGGCAAGAGAACCTGTGGCCAGGAGTTTGAACCAAAGCCCTGAGTGTGGTTCTCTTTGGATTTTTATTGAGTCATGTGCACATCCTTGAGATAATCCTTGAAGCTTGCCTGACCTGAGCCCAGAGTGGAGTCAACAGCATATGAGATACAAGTTCTGAGTGTCAGGGAGGAGTGGTCTCCCAGAGGAATGTTAAGGTGCTATAAATACAGAAGAAGGGGGGCTAGCTGCCTGGCAGCCAAGGCAACCAAATTCCTCCACCCTGGCCTGGTTAGATTGAACAGGGTCATCCAGGGAAGAGAAAGGGTTATGCCTCTCAGATACTTCATGGTTCTTGGCCACCTTTGGGTGAGTTAATTTGGGATATGAGACTTATTTTTAAGTGAGGTAACCTGGAGATTCAGATTTGGGGAAAATGAGACAGTTTAGAAGCCCTGGGGACCACTAGGATTGGGCTGATGGTGGGCAACCTGAGAATAGTGTTTAGGAGCCTAGTAAGCTGGGGGTGGGGTGTCTGGTGGGTAGGAGGGTGAGAGGGGACTGTCCCTGTTGGGCTAAATTTTAAAAAATACAAAATGCGATATGAGATAAGTAATATAGCAGATCCATAACCGCAAGCCGCCGATTATCTTGCAGCCCAGCCAATATGAGATCGAGTTCTCTGGCTTCCAGAGCCTGTTTCCCCTAATGACCCTTGCAATTTGGGAAACACAATACATCCTGTGGTGTTTGAACCTGCTGGTGGTCAGTGTAGTAGGTTAGACTACCAAGGTCAGCAAACTTTTTCTGTAAAGAGCCAGATAATAAATGTTTTAGGTTTTGTGGGCCTTGTAGAGTCTCTATCACATATTCTTTCTTAGGCTTTTTTTTTTTTTTTTTAAACAGCCATTTAGTAATGTAAAAAACTCATCGTAGCCCAAGGACCACAGTTTGCTGAGTCCCAGTATGGGTTGTGGAATTAGTGGTCCTGGGTTCCTGTTCTGTCTGTGTGGGCATTTTAACGTCTCAGAGACTCAGTTGTCCCAGTTTTCTCATATGTAAAAATGAGTCTGGTAAAAGTACCCACCTCATTGGGTTATTGAGGGGATGGCTCAGACAGTATTGGCTCCTTGGAATCGTGATGTTGACCCCTTAGAGCACTGCACAGTGTATGTACTCCGAGGGGACGATGGGGTTGAGATCTAAGAGTTTTTGTAATTTCCATTCTTCTTCCTCTTTTTTTATGCTCACTTTTTCTCTGCTCTGGACAGCTCTACCAGCTTTTGGGAACTTGGTGCCAATCTCAGTTTCATTTCTGGTCTGTTCAGGAAGTGACCCACATTTTAATCCATGTTTGGCAGTAACTGAAATAAATTGGCTTGGTTCATTGTCAGAATGCAGAATGTGTACTTGTTTTCCTTCCAGCCTGAAATTCCCTCCTTATCCACTTTTTCACTACATTCCACTTCATCAGCCCATCAGGACCTCTTCTTAAAACTGGGAAGAGAATTGTTTTTTTCTGTTTTATCAGAGAGAATGTTAGAATTGTGGATTTTGTTTGTTGAACTTGGTGGATGGATGTCAGCCTATTACCTGCACTTACTTGTACAGGCAAATTGTGATGGAATGGATAGAAATCACATGACTTTCCAAATCCTTAGTATCCTGCAAGCACTCACCGTCAAGTCTTTGCTCAGTTGACATTCCTCAGTGAGATTTAAGCTGGCCACCCACTCCCATCCTACTTCTTTGTTCTACTTTTTTCTGTAGTGCATTTCTCATTCTAACATACTACATAATTAATTTATTATGGTTTCTTTTTTGTCTGTCTCTCCCTACTAGAATGAAAACTCTACAACGCCAAGTGTGTTTGTCTCGGTTCACTTCTGTACTCCCAATGCTTTAAATGACATCCAGTACATAAATATTTGTTGAATGAATGAATGCCTTGATTCCTATATCGGAATGTTTACATCCTGTTCTCTCTTGCCTAGAAATCCATGAGATGGGTTTGAATATTGACCCTACCACAAATTGCCTGTGTCTTTGAGCAAATCGTTTAAGCCCTTAGGACTATAGTTTTCTTATCTTTAAAATAAGGGGTTAGAGTAAATGATTGCTAAAGTTCCTACTAGGTCTTTAGTTCTGTGATTATAATCTCTGGTTAAAAGAGACGGTGTACTACTATTAAAATTGCCACAGATATTTCCTAAAAACAGCTTGAATTTCATTGGTGGGCAGAGTGGATTTAAAGAGACTCAGAAAACATTTTTAGAGGTACCTTGTGCCTTTCCTAAAACAGTTCTCAAGTCTTATAGTCTGGTTGCAGTCAAGAGCCTTTCCACTAGCCCTTTTAGGAGAAAGCACGTATGTCGTGACAGTGCTTTCTGAGCTTCCGTACTCCGGCCCCTGCCTGCTGCCCCAGCTTCACATTATCGTCCTGTCTATACTCTGCGTTTTGGTCCTCCTGAATTTATTTTGGTTCCTCCAATGGAAGATGGAGTCAGCCCATTGAGTGTTTCTCTTTCTACCTGGTATCTCTGGTGCCTTCCTCATCCCCCTTTGGCTGGTGCCTAAACATACTTTGAGTCTCAACACACAGTGGGTATGGATTTAGGAGGGATTGGCAGTGGGGTTCCAGTTCTACCAGGAACCTCACTAGCTAAAGTGGAGACTAAAAAAGGCCTGAGTTTGCTCAGGAACTGTCACTCGCCTGGGTTGGCTAGAGCATCTATGCAATAAGTATGCCAAGGTTTGGGGGATTAGACTGTAGAAGGGTTGGGTGCCACAGTGAAGAGACTGTTTTCATTTAGTGGGTACTGGGAAGCCAGTGTAAGTTTTCTGAGTAGCACAGTGACATAATCAAAGCTTTATGAAGTGAATAGCACAGATGAACCTCTAAGAGCATTGAAAACATAATTTCCCTAATCCTTAAAGCATACTTGGAGGGATAAATGCTAGGGTTCCTGTTTTGCAATTGGGAAGAAAGCTGGGACACGTAATGATTAAAGGACTTATTTTAGGCGTCACAGAAAAGCAGTGATTGAGCCATCAAGCGTCTTTATAATTAGATAGCATTGTGATCTGCAAGACTGATGAGTGTTGTAAGTGACTTCGTTCATTTTTCAAAGTGGAGAGCAAAGTGAATAATTGTTTGAGTATTAAGATTATCTCTCAAAGGTGACTGACTCATAGATGCTTCTGGAAGCTTTGGCAGAAGCTTGGATTCTGTTTAGGTGTGTTAACCAGATCCTTTGAGGGTGGGTAAAGGATGCTTCTTTGTATCATAGCTATTGTCACCCTACGTGGTTGTTATATGTGCAGATTTAGCAAAGTCAAGGAGCAGAAATGCCAGTTTCCTCTCCTGGCTGGTTTAGGAAGAGTTTTTTTCGCAGTAGGTGTTGTCTGTGATTCCATTTTACTTAAGATTTAAGGGAGATACTGGGTTTTTCACCTTCATTACAGACTGTGTTTAAAGCTGAGTTTAAAAGACTTGAGCGGTATAAATTAGTGATCTTCAAAGACCAGTTCCCACTCTGTATTGGAGCAGTGCTTTTCAGCCTTTTATGGCCATCTAAGTTGCCTGGGGCCTTGTTGAAATTAGATTCTGATATGGGGCTTGGAGCTGTGTCTTTCTCAGGAGCTCCCAGTTGATTATTACTGATGCTGTCGAGTTGCAAGGAAAAGGCCTGGATCTCCTTTCACCTGAACTTTCTTCCTGTCCTCTGTGCCCTAGTGTTTCTATTTCCTGGTGTCTCAGATACTTGTCTTCCTTCAGTGGCTGCTTGTATTTGCCACCAAGACTCATTGTTTAGCTTGTAGCCAGAATGATCTTTGCAAAGTGAAAATCTGAGCGTGTCGACAAACTGTTGAAGTCCCTTCAGTGGTCCCCAGGGCACCTCTGTATCCTGGTCCGGCCCATTTGCCAGTCTGGTTTCATCTTGCACCATCTTTGTATTCTCCAGCGTCGAGGCCTCTCCTCTGCTCTCTTTGATGCTCACGTGCCTCCCATCACAGGGCTTTGGTCCACACGGTTCCCTCTGATGCTGCACTCCTCTGCCTCCCTTACCCTAACTACTACTTCACACCCCAGCTCAAGTGCTACTTCCTCTGAAAACTGCCCCAGGCTTCCCTGTTCAGTGACCTTCCGCCTTGGCCTCTTCTGCCTTGGCCAGTCCCCTCTGGTCTCTAGCTGGGGTCCAGAAGCAAGGAAGTGGGGGATTTGGCTGGGGGCTTGCTGGATATTCTATTCCAATAATCCACTCAGTTCAAGTGCTGCGCATCATTTTAGGAAGTTGTAGATTGCCCAAGAGCTGCCTTTCAAAAGCTGTCTGCCTGGAAGGGTGGTGATGGTGAAAGTGGTCTTTGTAGTGTGAAGGAGGAAGAGGAAGGGCAGTTTCCACTTGAAACCAAATCATGTCATCTGAAGTCTGCTTTCAGCGCTTTTATTGGTGTCCGCGCACTTGGTGAAATGGTCCTGTGTGTCTCTCTCTCTTCCCCACTGCTTCTCCTTTTTCCTGTTGTTCTTAAAATTACAGAAACTGTATTCCAGAAAGCAGTTGCCTACCTCAGGCATATAGGACGTGTGGCTGAGCTGAGAGAAGAATCCAGGTGGGGTTGCTGCTGGGTTTCGTCATCTGCCGGGCTGGGCTGCTGGGCATGTGGGGGTTCTCTTTAAAGCCCAGCAGACCTTTGACAGCTTTCTGGGCCTACACATAGCCCTGTTGAGGTGAGGCTCTTCCTTCCCAATCTGGAACGCCTTGAAGGGATGCCTCGAATGTGTTCTGTGGCAAACCTAACAAACCTCAGTAATGTGGTCACCTTTTCTGCTGTGTCACCGCTCTTACAGCAGTGACTGTTACCATGAGTAACAACTGTGATACTGTGTGTGGTGGTTTTTTTTTTTTTTTTTTTTGAGGTAAGAGCTGTCATTTATTATCCCATTAAAATTTTTTTATATGTATATACTCTTTAAAAGTTTACTTTCCATTTACATTTACTGCAAAATATTGGTTATATTCCCCGTGTTGTACGATAACATCCTTGAGCCTATCTTACACGTAAGAGTTTGTATCCCCCACTGCCCCACCCCGATGTCGCCCCTCCCCGCTCCCCACTGGCAGCCAGTGCTTTGTTCTCTATATCTGTGATTGGCTGCTTTTTTGTCATGTTCACTAGTTGGTTGTATTTTTTAGATTCCACATATATGCAGTGTCATTCGGTGTCTTTCTCTGGCTGACGTACGCTTAGGATACTGCCCCCCAAGTCCATTCATGTTGCTGCACGTGGCAGAATTTCATTCTCTGTAACAGCTCAGTCGCCCTCCATTGTACTTACTGCGCCACATCTTCTTTATCCATTCATTGTTGACGGACAGCAGCTGTGGGTTTTTTAGAGGCATATTTTAGTTTTCTCCTCCTCTCCCTTTGGAGGTTTGTCCTCTGCATTTTGGATCCTTCTCATAACTTATTATGATTTAGACTGAAAAGTACACTTAGATTCTAAGCTCCAGGCAGGCAGGCTCTAGGGCTGTATCCTTTGTTGTCTGCACAGTGACTGGCATATAATAGCTGCTCCACAAATGGTCATAAGGAGGAACTTGTTAATTTGCAATATGGTGAGACTCCCCAGCCTCATCCTTCCCATACCGATCTGATCTTTCAGCAGCCCTGCCAGTGATGCTTTGAGGCTGGGAGTATTTATACCTGTGAATTCCTGCAGAGGCTTTGTTCTGCCAGCTATGGGGACTGACACGAGCCGTGTGGTTGTAATTGGCCTCATGGCTGCTCATTGACCTGCTTGACCTGTTGGCCTGATGGAGTGCAATGCACAGTATTAAATGAACGATCCATTGGAACAGATGTGCAGGGAATAGCTCGTTCTCCTTCTGTCCTTGAATGCAAGCTCTAAGAGGAGCCATGCTTACGTTGCCGTTGTCTGGAGTGGTTATCCAGAAAGCATTGGCTGTAGAATAAATAACTATAAAAAATGCAGACTAAGTGGGTGAATGATGAATATATTTGTTCTGACTTAAATGTTGGGGTGCAGAGCTGGGGAGGACCAGGGAGACACATAAACATTCCTTACGACTCATTGGAGTCCCCTTTCCCTGCCTTTATTTTGGGCTTCTCTTCCATTAAACTACCTTTAGAAGGCCAAGCTTTTTTCTTTATTCTTGTCTAATCCCATTATTTGCGCTTCATTAATAGACCTGGTTGTGGTGGTGGTTCAGTGATTTCCCCACTTTCTGCAGTCCTCCTTGGGAACCCAGCAGCAAGCTTCCGGTGTTTATGTGTGCTTTGAGTCTCCTAAGTCATATGGTATCTGTCTGTAAGCTGGAGGGTCTTGGCATCCAGGTGGGAGGAAAGCAGGAGCAGTAGCAGAGAAGATTGAAATGATGTTGGGCTCATGTCTTGTTTCAGTTTAAGCAAGTGTCTAGGGAATTACCTGGTGGTCCAGTGCTTAGGATTCGGTGCTTTCACTGCAGAGACCTGGGTTCAGTCCCTCGTCAGGAAACTGAGATCTCACAGACCGCACAGCACCGCCAAAATAAAATTTTTTTAAAAAAATGTAGTGTCCAAACCTCCCCTTCCTGTAAGGAATATAAGGGCACAGACGGGCTCCGGGCTGAGCGTGTGTGTGTGTGTGTGTGTGTGTGTGTGTACAGTTCGGTTGTCAGCTCACAGTAGGTGCTGTTTCCTATGCTGGAGGCACCTTTAATTTTGTGGTTTAGTTGGTTGGGGCACAGGCTGATAGCTTTTTCTTTCTGTTTAAAACTGTTTTCTGGCTTTGGTTCTTTTCTTTGGTCTTCAGTTGGAGAATTTCCATAGGAACCTTTGCCTCATGTCTTGCACACCATCCAGTTCTATATTCTGTCTTTCCAAGTTAACCTTCGTGCTCCAAGTACTGTGCTGGGGAGTGGCGACAGTCATAACTAACATGCATCGATGATGCCCTCTGTGGCAGACCTTTCTATACATCCTACACATGCTCTCAGTAAACCCTGAAAACAATCAAGGTAGTGATATTATCACCCTTGCCATTGTCTTTGTGAGGAAAGCTGTCAGATCCACTTGGAAAGATATTAGATGCCCCCTTTTGATAAAAACAGACAAAACAAAATAAGCATCCCTTTGAGAGAAAGGACTGCGTGTCTTGCCTGAATCACAGGCATATTTTCTAGACTGCCTGCTAAGGTGTAAGATTTAGTAGAGGGTTTTTTTTTTTTTCTTTTTTAGAATTGTTACCAAGGAGATATATTGCCTCTGAAAGGCAAATATGATGATGAATTCCCCCCCGCTTTTGGCTACTCCTGTGCTTGAAGATTGTCACCATACCCAACTGTTTTCCTTATGGAGAATAAGGATGAAAAGGCCTTGTTCTGAACTTTGGTGGTTAGAGTAACCCACATGTCTCAGGAAACACTGTGTTCTTTAAAAATGAATTAAATCCATGCTATTCATACTCATTTGTAATGCCAGCCATTGGTTAGAGTATCCAGATAAGCAGTTATATCTGGTGAGACTAGAGTGGGCGTGGGTCAGATTCCGTAACCTTGGAGAAAGCGGGTGAAAACTGGGCTGAAAAGAAGAACATCAAAGAGTATCTGTTCACTCTTAAACCCCTGGCAGCCATAGAGGCTGTCAGCATTGAGATGAGGAAAACTCTTCTGTGGTACCTTCTGTTAGAATAAAGCATTTGTTTATGACAACTGTCCAGGGAATTTTCTTTTTCACAGTAATGGCTACCATTTTCTCATTGTGGCCCAGTCCCATGATCACTGACGATGAAGGAGACAAATGGATATGATGAGTTGTCACTTTTCTGATTTTATTGTGATTCTAGTCTTATTTTCCATGTATCCTTTAACAGAGCTATACCCAGTCAAAGTGATTTAACTTGTTTAAGGTTTGGTTACCCTTTGTTTTTTCTGTCCTTAATTTTAGTGGAAAGACTCATGAGAATTGTCTGCTATAGAATGGAAGAGAGGAAGAGCAATTATATTTATCAATTGAAGTGGTTCTAGAGTGTTTTATGGTTTGAAGTTTCTCAGTTGTATTGATGGAGAAGTAGATATTGGAAAGCATTTTTTTTTAAACAGCCTTATTGAGATATAATTCACTTACCAGAGCATTGGAAATGTGGAGTTAGCTCAGGGACACCTGAATAGATTGTAGGCTGAGTCTGGGACTCTGGTGAGAGGCCCCAAGACAAAATAAATTTGAGGTTCAAATCAGGAGGCCCAAACTTGAGTTTGATTCTACCTCTCCTAAGCCTCAGTTTCCTCACCTGTATTATAGAGATAATAGTACATGTGCCTACCATGCAGGGCTAATTTGAGGATTCAGTGAGCTAATAGTGGTTATAAGGTACTTAGTACTGTGCTGGTTACAACCTCAATAAATGGTGGCTGGTATAGATTCCCCTTAATCTAGCTTCATACACAGACTCTCACTAACTTTGGGAACTTTATCTTTCTGGACTGCCTAGTTTTACTGTGGTTAAAGAACAGTTAATTGAAGATGCATTTTCTTGTGTCAGGGAAATAAGCTCTGATAGAGTGCCTGAAGAACTGTGGATGGAGGTTTGTAACATTGTATAGGAGGCAATGATCAAAACCATCCCCAAGAAGAAGAAGAAATGCAAAAAGGCAAAATAGTTGTCTGAGGAGGCCTTACAAATAGCTGAGAAAGAAGACACGTGAAAGGCAAAGAAGAAAAGGAAAGACATATACATCTGAATGCAGAGTTCCAAAGAATAGCAAGGAGAGATAAGAAAGCCTTCCTCAGTGATCAGTGCAAAGAAATAGAGGCAAACAATAGAATGGGAAAGACTAGAGATCTCTTCAAGAAAATTGGAGATACCAAGGGGACATTTCATGCAAAGATGGACTTAATAAAGGACAGAAATGGTATGGACCTAACAGAAGCTGAAGATACTAAGAGGTGGCAAGAATACACAGAAAAACTATACAAAAAAGATATTCACGACCCAGATAATCACGATGGTGTGATCACTCACCTAGAGCCAGATATCCTGGAGTGTGAAGTCAAGTGGGCCTAGAAAGCATCACTGTGAACAAAGCTAGTGGAGGTGATGGAATTCCAGGTGAGCTATTTCAAATCCTGAAAGATGATGCTGTGAAAGTGCTGCACTCAATATGCCAGCAAATTTGGAAAACTCAGCAGTGGCCACCGGACTGGAAAAGGTCAGTTTTCATTCCAGTCCCAAGGAAAGGCAATGCCAAAGAATGCTCAAACTACCGCACAGTTGCACTCACCTTGCACGCTAGTAAAGTAATGCTTAAAATTCTCCAAGCCAGGCTTCAATAGTACTTGAACCATGAACTTCCAGATGTTCAAGCTGGATTTAGAAAAGGCAGGGAAACCAGAGATCAAATTACCAATGTCTGTTGGATAATAGAAAAAGCAAGAGAATTCCAGAAAAACATCTGCTTCATTGACTACACTAAAGCCATTGACTGTGTGGATCATAACAAACTGGAAAATTCTTCAAGAGATGGGCATACCAGACCTCCTGACCTGCCTCCTGAGAAGTCTGTGATGCAGGTCAGGAAGCCACAGTTAGAAGTGGACATGGAACAATGGGACTGCTTCCAAATTGGGAAAGGAGCACGTCAAGGCTGCATACTGTCACCCTGCTTATTCAACTTCTATGCCGAGTTCAGTTCAGTTCAGTTGCTCAGTCGTGTCCGACTCTTTGCTACCCCATGAACCACAGCACACCAGGCCTCCCTGTCCATCACCAACTGCCGGATTCTATCCAAACTCATGTCCGTCGAGTCGGTGATGCCGTCCAACCATCTCATCCTCTGTCGTCTCCTTCTCCTCCTGCCCTCAATCTTTCCCAGCATCAGGGTCTTTACAGATGAGTCAGCTCTTCACATCAGGTGGCCAAAGTATTGGAGTTTCAGCTTCAACATCAGTCCTTCCAATGAACACCCAGGACGGATCTCCTTTAGGATGGACTGGTTGGATCTCCTTGCAGTCCAAGGGACTCTCAAGAGTCTTCTCCACCACCACAATTCAAAAGCATCAGTTCTTTGGCACTCAGCTTTCTTTATAGTCCAGCTCTCACATCCATACATGACCACTGGAAAAACCATAGCTTTGGCTAGATGGACATTTGTTGGCAAAGTAATGTCTCTGCTTTTTAATATGCTATCTAGGTTGGTCATAACTTTTCTTCCAAGGGGCAAGCATCTTTTAATTTCATGGCTGCAGTCACCATCTGCAGTGATTTTGGAGCCCCCCAAAATAAAGTCTGACACTGTTTCCACTGTTTCCCCATTTATTTCCCATGAAGTGATGGGACCAGATGCCATGATCTTAGTTTTCTGAATGTTGAGCTTTAAGCCAGCTTTTTCACTCTCCACTTTCACTTCCATCAAGAGGCTTTTTAGTTCCTCTTCACTTTCTGCCATAAGGGTGGTGTCATCTGCATATCTGAGGTTATTGATATTTATCCAGGCAATCTTGATTCCAGCTTGTGCTTCCTCCAGGCCAGCGTTTCTCATGATGTACTCTGCATAGAAGTTAAATAAGCAGGGTGACAATATACAGCCTTGACGTACTCCTTTCCCTATTTGGAAGCAGTCTGTTGTTCCATGTCCAGTTCTAACTGTTACTTCCTGACCTGCATACAGATTTCTCAAGAGGCAGGTCAGGTGGTCTGGTATTCCCATCTCTTTCAGAATTTTCCACAGTTTATTGTAATTCACACAGTCAAAGGCTTTGGCATAGTCAATAAAGCAGAAATAGATGTTTTTCTGGAACTCTCTTGGTTTTTTGATGATCCAGCGGATGTTGGCAATTTGATCTCTGGCCCAGTACATCATGCAAAATGCCAGGCTGGAAGAATCACAAGCTGGAATCAAGATTGCCAGGAAACATATCAACAGTCTCAGATACACAGATGATATGACTCTAATGGCAGAAAGTGAAGAGGAACTGAAGAGCCTCTTGTTGAGGGTGAAAGAGGAGAGTGAAAAGCTGGCTTAAAACTCACATTCAGAAAATTAAGATCATGGCATCAAAAAACTAACTTCATAGCAAATAGAGGGGAAGTGGTAACAGTGACAGATTTTATTGGCTCCAAAATCACTGCTGATGGTGACTGCAGCCATGAAATTAAAAGATGCTTGCTCCTTGGAAGAAAAGCTATAGCAAACCTAGTCTGCATATTAAAAAGCACAGACATGACTTTGCCAACAAAAGTGCATCTGGTCAAAGCTATGATTCCTCCAGTAGTCATGGATGGATGTGAGAGTTGGATGTAAAAATACAGAGCATTGAACAATTGACGCTTTTGAATTGTGGTGGTGGAGAAGACTCTTGAGAGTCCTTTGGACAGCAAGGAGATCAAATCAGTCAATCCTAAAGGAAATTGGTCCTGAATGTTTATTGGAAGGACTGATGCTGAAGCTCCAATTCTTTGGGCACCTGATGTGAAGAGAGGACTCATTAGAAAAGACCCTGATGCTGGGAAAGATTGAAGGCAGGAGGAGAGGGAGATGACAGAGGATGAGATGGTTGGATGGCATCACCGACCTGATGGGCATGAGTTTGAGCAAACTCTGGGAGTTGGTGATGGACAGGGAAGCCTGGAGTGCTACAGTCCATGGGGTCACAAAGAGTCAGGCATGACTGAGCAACTGAACTGATTCTGGTATCAGTTTAATATTGGGTTACCAGATAAAGCACAGGATGCCCAGTTAAAATGGTATTTCGGATAAACAATGAAAATTTTGTAGTGTCATCAGTCTCTACATATTTGTTGTTTACCTTAACTTTAACTGGTTGTCTTATATTTTTATTTGTGAAATCTAACCACACTAATTTAATCCCAGTTCCCCCTGTTTGGAATCATAGACTAACTTTATAAGTACTAAAAATGAGGAATTTTGAGTAGGATGTAAGGATAGGATTTTATTTGCTTCTCCCCTGCTGCCCCCATCCTTTGTAGTTGCCAGTAGAAACCTGGCCTTTCCCTAATAGCCACAACATCCACTAAAACACTGGTTGCATAGCAGCCAAACATCTTTGTTGAGAAATAAGCCAGAAGGAACTGTCTCGGATTGCACTTCCCCTGCCGCATGGTATTGCTGAGCTAGTGGTGAGTAGACATTGGGAATGCCAGCGTAACAGTCCTGCAGTGATGTTTGTGGTTCACCTTGGAGGAACCTGGGGGTCTGCAGGCAGACACTGCAGTGGCATCCAGGAACCTGTGCTGTCAGGCTTCAGGAGCTGTTTGGAAGCATTCCCTGTGCAGGACTCCAGCAAGGAGCATCCTTTGTCTGCAGGTCTAGGGAACACATGAATACAAAAGAAAAATCCCAGTCCTTGATAACTGAGGAATGAGCAGTTTCATAGACAGGAGCAGCATCTACCAGTACTTTCTGTCATTTACTGAGCAATTCCTTGGTGACTTTGCCTCAGTGCTGGTTGGTGCTTTCCAGGTATTGTCCTAGTAATCCTCATAGCAGCCTTAGGAGCTGGATCCTATGATCATCTCCATTTTCCATCTGAGGAAATTGAAGCTTCCCATACAGGATGGAGCCTGGAGCCACACTCAGGCTGGTCTGACTTAAAACCTCTCTGGTCTTGGGACTTAGTTGGTGGTCTAGTGGTTAAGACTCTGTGCTTCCAGTGCAAGGGCCATGGGTTCAACCACTGGTTGGGGAAGGTCCACATGAAAAAAGTCTCTGTTCTCTCTTGTCTCCTCCATCAAAAATTGCATGTATAGGTTGAATCACGTGAAATTACCAATGCTGTACCAACCATTTTTGACCTACAGAAATGGCTGTTTCATATAGTTCAAACTGATCCAAAGACTTGATGATAAATGTACACACACACATAACACAATTCATTGTTATATAACTAATATATGTAACTTGTTGAGGCTGACAGGAGTGACTGAAGTGTGTAGACCTGGTTCAAGTTACCAGGGAGGCTTCTGGAAAATTAGTTTTCATTCATTCAGTCATTCACTCACCCGCTCACTCTGTGGCTCACTTAGCAGATACAATCTCACTAAAAAATTCTGCCAAGCATCATATTAAGCATAGAATTGAGCAAGTTTTTAAAAATACATAGTATGAAAATTTCCCTCTTGCACATTTGTAGTCAATCCTGCGCTCACCGCTAGGCACCCACTCATCTGTGTTTTGTATGCTGACTGTTTTTGGACATTTCATAAGAATGGAGTCATACATTCTGCGGTCTTTGTGACTGGTGTCTTTCACTCAGCATCCAGTTTTCCGGTTCATCCTGCACTGTAGCATGTAACACTGGTTCGTTCCCTTGTACAGATGGACACTGTTTTGTTTTTCCATTCACCAGTTCATAGATACGTGGATCATTCCTGTTGTTTGACTGTTAATGTATATTGCTACTATGAACATTCTCAGCTTTGTGTGGCTTTGTTTTCATTTCTCTCAGGTAGGCTGGGTCATATGGTAAATTTCTCCTTAAGGAGCAGATTTCTGAGGAAGGAGAGTGCAAAATGGGTTTACATGAAGGCTCAAAAGTAGAAGAGAGGTTTGGATTAGACAGCAAGGCAATGATGACCTGGAGTAAAATGTCAGAACCCAGAAAGGTGACCTGGACATACTTTAAAGTAGGGGAGTTAGGAAGGGCAGATGGAGTTAGCTGGAAGATCCTGGTGTCCATGGAGGCTAATACTGCTTCTCTTTGCACACTTGGCAGAGTGGGCAAAAGCCTGCTCTTGCCCTTGCTGTTTTTGGACATAGGTATTGGAACTCGTTTTATAATCTTATTGCAGTGATAGTCCTTTATAGGAAAGTAGTGTTTCCTCCTCCTCAAAATCCCAGTCCCACAGCTTTTGCTGAGAAAATGCAGACTGTATATTGGGTTTTTTCACAAAGCTAAATTATCTTATTCTGAGAGTGTATTTGTATTATTTTGGAATTGTTAAGACTGTTCTTCTTATATTTAGTGATGGTGATAAAATTTTTTTAATGGTTGTGCTTCAAGTAATGTTACTGGCACCCAAATGTGTGTGTGCCTGCCTCCTTGCAGTTCTTGTTTAGTTTAAGTTGGTTGTTGAAATCCCCAAATCTGGGAACAACTTTTCCAGAGAAGGTTTTGGAAAGGAGGCTGTTGGCATCCATGGTGGACCTTGTGTTTTGCCTCCTTCCTGATTTTCTTACATAATTGTGGATTGTGGGCATCTGGAGTGATGCCTGGGTGAGACCAAAATAAAAGATTAGTGAAACCAAGAAAGGACTCTCCCAAGCACGTCACCCGCTTCCTTCCTTAGCCATCTGACTGTAAATATATGCAGTCGCTTTGGTAGGGTAAGGAAGCCAGGCTAAGCTCAGGTTGGATTTCTTAGCCATGTTTGAGGCTACCTGACAGTTGATTCTCTTCAGGGCAAGAGTTGTTTTCTTTGGATCTTCTGCTGGGGCTGGAGGCTCTGCAGGAGCAGTACTGTGGTGAGGACTCTGGGACAGAAGAGCAGCCCTGGGTCCTGAGGGTGAGGGGAGGCCCCAGTCTTGCTCTCCAGTGCCTGTTCTCTTGCCTGGGGTTTGGGAGTGGAATTTTTCTGTAACATGATCCTGAAGTACACATAGCCATTTTTTCCAGCTAACTACAACAATAGTGTTGGTGCTATGCATGAAATTATAAGAATGAAAGGTGCTGGTCTGGGCACTGTGCTCAGTGCTCTCAGGCGTGGTGTAATTTGACTCTAGCAACAATTGTGTTAAAGAGGCGCGATTATTCCATTTTTTGTGTGAAACAACGTCAGATCAGGAATGTTTAGTAATTTGTTTGTTTAACTTGCCACTGAATGAGAGACACAGAGTCAGGAGTCAAACCTAGCCTGTCCTGTTAAAAACCCAAGCTGCTCAGTTCAGCAGTTTCTACACGAAATCTCATTTCCAGAGACCGATCTCACTTTGATCCCCCTTCACTGTGGGGGTCTTGCGTGTTAAAAGGTTGCTGAAGATGGCTGCTGTGGGCCGAGCTTAGCAAGTTCTCCCTGGGGCAGCCCACACAGCTCTGGTGTGTCTGATAACACTCTGTTTGCCGCCCCTTTGTCTATAGACAGCTCTATTGATTCAGCCTTGGGAAGTCTTTGCCCTGGCTGCCCCTGTCACCCCTTTTGTTGATACATCCCCAGAACATTCAAGTTCACACCCAAGTTGCAGGCCTGGCTCCTGGGGCTGAGGACAGGATGTGAACAGCTGCCCTGGTGCTCATGGGCGTCTGCTGGGTCACATGCAAGTGGCTTCCCCCTTGCCTGACCTTGGGAACTAGGGGCTTCTTATCAACTGTCTTCATGCAGCTCTTTCAGGCCACAGTTTAAACACTTTGCCAATTCCTAGTGAGGAAGAAGGTGGCTAGAAAATGAGAAATTGCATAGTTCTATCCATTTCTCTTCTATTTTTAAGAATGTTGTAATTTAGGAGAACACTAGACTGAACAGCAGTTGAATCTCTTCTGCTTGTTCTACTTTAGCCCTATAGTTTGAGGTGGTGAAATCCCATCCATCTAAGTGGTATCAGATTTTGCTTAGTTCTTAAATTATTTCTTCCTTCCCTTTCTGCCCCCTCGCAGCTTAACATTTGCCTTAGTTTTTATGCTTAATAGCCTGTGAGATATGACTGATCTTACTAACTTTTGGTAAAATGGAGTGACCAAGGCATTCAGTGGTTGAGTTGTACAGGGTCTGGTGAGAATTGGACCTCAGAATTAGGTCTTTGATTGCCAGACCAGCTGCTTTCCTGTCACCACTTTGTGGGACAGACGAGCCATTGACAGTGAGTTCCGAGGACCTAACAGAAACAGAAGCACTTAGCTGGTGGTTACAAGCTGCTTAGAGTATGGTCCATCAGTTTGGGACCAGGGGTGAGCTCCAAGATGGACCAGCCAGCTCCATGAAGAGAGGAAAGCTCTTCTATCCCTGCAGAGGGTACCCTGGCCACTATTAACTTCTGGAGGTTTCTGCCTGAGAAAAGAGTTGCCGAGCAGCTTTTCTTAGCATGAATGCGTTAGAACATATGTCTTATCCATATATGGCACATTGCTTATTAACCTTGTGTCCTTGTACTTGTCTCATTCTCTGGCACTTGGCCCATCAGTTAGTTGCCCTATTATAAGATAAGTGCCTGTATGACCAGGTGTTCTGCTTTTAAGTCAAGAACTTTGACTTTAATCACAAATTTACAATTTGCTTTCCAGAGGACTTAGTTGAGTGCAACTACATGACATAGCAGTGTTAAATTTTGCAGTGTATCAATAGAAACATTAAAATGAAGTCCTGTAAAATATGCACATTCAGTGTCCTTTTTGAATGGTCTTATTTGTGTGTTTCATCAGCCTGTGTTAGACATTTTTATAACTCTAGTAATCTATGTTCATCGTAAAATGATTAGAAAATTCAGATAAGCAAAGAGAGAAAGAGCAAAAGGAAAGGAGAAACATATATATACTCTAAATAAAAGTCCCTTGAGAGAAACCAGGATATGAAGGACTTTGAACTTTTTAAAAGGAGGAGTCAAGTCCATTGGTGCAAGTCATCATTCTCAGAATCATTCTTCTCTTCCTTGGTCCAGGGAGCAAGACCTGGAGTTGGAGTGTCTGTGAGCATGCCCTGGAGAAAGTCAAGGTTGCTTTTGATTTGCTGCATTCTGCTATAATTCCAGATAGTTCAGGGATCAAAGGTTCTGCTGTTAATTTACCACCTGCTCAGGGTGGCTGTGAAAAGGGAAAAGTATCCTTTTTGGGGTCTCCTATTTATACAGTTGCTAATTCTCAAGCAGAAAGGGGAGAAATAATCTTACATTCACACCTCTTCACTTCTTCCTCCCTTCACTGCCGTGGTCATCCATCAATTCTATACATTGATTTATATATAGATTGATTGATTGACTCATCTATTTATTTAATACCTATTTACCGTGTACCTCCTGAGCACCAGCCACTGATTGCGCTCAGCTCTAGAGTCAGACAAGCCCCTGCGCTCGTGGAACTTACGAACTTGTTGGAACACGTTGGCTTGGAGCAGGTTGTGATACCGTTGCTTCCATTTCAGCTTTTAGTTGCATGGACTTGAAGGCGTTCTTCTCTCCCCAAGACCTGATTGGACTCCTAGGTCTGACCTGGAGCTCAACTTGTCCTCCCACCCACAGCCGGCCTGAAACTTGACTATCCCCAGCAGGGAAGGTGAGGAGGAGAAGGCTGCATGTGGCTGGCAGAGTTCTGCTCAAAATGGGACTTTACTTTTGTCTGGGAGGAGCAGGGGAGCAGATCACAGAGGGAGGGGTTCCTGGCTTCATCAGAGAGAGAAGGCCTCATTGTGTGTTGTTGTTGGAACAGGTCCCAGAGACCTCAGTGCAATTCTTTGGACAGGGCTGAGCTCAGCTACCATGCCGTAAAATAAGAGCTGAAAGAATCGGTGTGGAATTCAGGATAGTATCAAAGGGAGCTCTGTGCTGCTGCTCTCCCCAGGCAGGGGCAGGGCTTCAGCTCCAGGTCAAGCCCTGCTGTGAACTTCATACTATCTTAATGAACGTGCCTTTTGTGTTTGTGTCTGTGCTTTCTCTCTCGCTCTTTTTTGTCTTTGTTTCTCTCAGTCTCTCTCACATGTAGTCATTTATTAAGGGGTTTGGATGGAAATGGAAAATTTTCATCTCTGTAGGTTCTCTTCCTTTTGAGTTGTGGCATGTCTGGGTGAATGCATGAGGTGCAAGGATGGGAACATTTGACACAGAGAACTGAGAATGTTCCAGGAAACCGCAGTTCCCAAACTGTAGTCACTCATGTACTTCCATGAGGATTTTCTGTCACATCAACGCAACCTATTCTATTGTTTACCTAATGTGTTTATTTAAATGGGAGTGCTGTTCTTTTTGAAAGGTCACCCTTTGTTTTAAAAGGGTATTTTATAACTGGGCCATAAATAAAGCACTAGTATACTTTGGTCAAAATAGAAAGTAACCTTAGCAATCACTCCATCAGCTCTAGTGAGTATTTTTGTGCCATGTAAGATGATTTTGTACCCTGCGAAAGTTGTGTGCTCACCACGCTTTGGGAAGTTCTGTCAGAGATTGTACTGGCTCTATTCAACTTATTCCTGACGAGTCGGATGAACCAGTCTCCCTGCTTCCAGTTGCTGTCTCTCCAACTACCTGTCCACTCTCAGGTGAGTTCCTGGACACAACACACGTTGCCGTGTGCGGCCTCAGGGAGTGTCACAGGTATGAGGGAAGGGCATATTCCTGACTGCCCCTTTTTCCTATCATTTGTAGGCCCTGGCCCCAGTTTCACTTTGCTCTGTACTCTGGATGCAGATAACATCTCCTTGTTGAGGAGCAGGAGATGCAGACATTGAAAAGTGCAGTGGACCAAGCTGTTTTCACACCAGGCATCTTCCCCAGCTCTTTAACAAGCATTCTCCATCCTGTGTGGCAGAGCAGAAGCCGAGAGTGTGGCCTCTGGTGCCAACAGCACAGGCTCAAATCCCAGGCCCGCTCCTTCTGTAACATTGACATGTAACCTCTGTTTTTGTTTATTCAGCTAGTAATCACGGTGTGCCTACTATAGCCCAGCCACTGTTCTAGGCTCTAGGGATGACATAGTGAACAAACCAGGAAAAACACTGAGGCTTTCGCAGAGCTTATATTCTGGCCTTATTTTCATGTGTTGAATTGAAGTTAATAATAGTTCTCCCTGCTGTGGTTGTTTGAGGTTTTAGTGAGCCAGTGTGAGTAGTGTGCTTGCACAGTGCCTGGCTCACTGGCTGCCTTGTAAATAGCAGTTGTTTCATTATGATAATTAGGTGCCCAGCAGTATTCTTGCCTGGAGAAGCCCAGGGCTGGGGGATCCTGGTGGGCTGCCGTCTATGGGGTCGCACAGAGTCAGACATGACTGAAGTGACTTAGCAGCAGCAGCAGCATACCAGGCTTTGAGCCTGTTGAGCCCACTCCTGCCTGCCTCAGCTTCTGCAGCACCCAACTGAAATACTCTCTCCTTATTTCTTGGCCTTAAAGTAATTCTCGAAGCCCCGGAGCCTCTGGGAAAATTGCCTGGTTTGGAGCCTCCTCACCTAATCGTAGGACTTCATGTGTCCTGGTCACCCCCTGAAATAAGCTTAGTCATTGCCTCACTGCCGTGAGGAGCCCTCACTGCCGTGAGGACCTGGCGTTCTCATGCCCTGGATGGCGTTTCTGGGGCGGGCTCTTTTGCCCTTTGTTAACCAAGAAGGGACCCTCCTCTGCTGCTTTTCCCCCCAGAGCCGCCGCCTCTCTTCCTGTCGTCGGAGGGTTATTGAGGCAGGAATCCTCACCCTGCAGTGTGCTGTGAAGAACCGTTTAATGCAGTTCTTTGTTACTGCACATGGGAGAACCCTTCCGTAGCATGGTTGGGCTCAAACAGAGCTATTGGAGGTAGGCCTTGGCACCTGTCCGTGAAGGGATTTGACTATGTTTGAATTCCATTCATTTCCAGAATACTGTTTATCACCTTTGTAATTAAGGACGCAAGTATAGTTTTGTCCTGGGTCTCCAGTCCCAATGGCAAAAGTTTCCACTGACTCGAGCACTCAGTGGTCTGATTGTGATTTGGGTGCCCAGAGGGACGGCTTCAGAGGAGAAGCCAGTCTGCCTGTGCCCTGTCAAGACTGGGCGATGGGCAGTGACTTGGAGTTTGGAGCAACATGACTAGTGTGCATGTTCGTTGTCAGGGGCTGCCATTACCCAGTATCACAGACTGAGCGGTTTAAACCACAGAAGTTAATTTTCTCACTGCGTCTGAGATCCAGGTCCACAGGGTCAGTTTCTTCTGAGGCCTCTTTTCTTGACTTGTAGATGGCTGTCTTTTCTCTGTGTCTTGACATGGTCTCCCCTCAGTAATTGTCTGAATCCTGGTGTCTTCTCTTTTCTTGGCTGCACCGTGCAGCATGTGGGAGTTTAGTTCCCCTGCCAGGGATCTAACCTGTGCCCCCTGCCTTGGAAGCCCAGAGTCTTAACCACTAGACCACCAGGGAAGTCCTCTAATATCTTCCTATAAGGACCTAGTCATATTGGATGAGGGCCACCCGTATGATCTCAGTTTTCATTAATCACCTCTTTAGAGGCCCTATCTCCAGATATAGTCTCATTTTGAGGTACTAGGAGTTAGGACTTAAACACAGGAATTTTGAGAGGGGACATGGTTCAGCCCATAACACTGGTTCAGGAGTGCAGTTCTGAAAACACCCCTATTTCCTATGCCTTGAGTTGTTCAGATGAGTGTTTGAGGGTGTTAGGGAGGCTCAGCAGGCCAGCCAGCTTTAGAATTGGGCGTTGGCTTTGTGGTGGCCACCGTTACTGATTTAATGAGATCTTGCTGGTGACTTAGGCGAGCACCCTCCTCAGAGGTCAGCCAGGCCTCAAGTAGGTGGCTAGTTTTATCCAAACAGGTAGGTAAACTTTGAGAGAGAAGAGTAGAAATAGTTTGGGGACAGATTTGTTGACAGAGGAAGCATGATATTGTCCTTCATAGACAAGACTCAGAACTTTGTCAAGAGTTGGGAAAACTGTGGCAGGAGCTTTCCAGTAATCTGAAACCCCCCTCTCCTTCCTGTTAGATGCACTGTAAACAGCGACTGCCTACAAGAGGGTTTGGAGGCTGTTGACTTTGGCTGCAGTGTGGCCTGAGAAGATTCATCGGTTTCCAGTTCCTGTTCTCTCAGGATATTAAGTATTGCAATGAACTGGAAAACTTTTCTTTATTAAGATTGGAGGAAGAGTTGGGGTGTTTTGAGGGAGACCTACGACAGGAAGGGAGCTGACACTAGAAGTTTCACTGCATTCCTTCAGAAGTTATTTCATCTTGTTTCCATTGTCTGTGTTTAGCAGCTTAAATGTGTGTGTGTGTTTAGGGAGGGGGGTTTAAAAATAAACACAATTCCGGAAGTTCTGACATTATAGCTGGCTTGTGAGGCAATATAGCATGGTGGTTAAGGGTAAAGGTCTGGTGTCCCATCAATCCTGGCTCTACTGTTCGTCCCCTGAGTGACCATAAACCAGTTACTAATCTGAGCCTCAGTTTCCTTCTTTGTAAGATGGGAGTGATACTAGTACCTGCTTCATGGGATGTTGTGAAGATCAAACGAGAGACTGCATGTTAGCCAGTGGTTAGCTTAGTGATTGACAAGCTGCTTATTTCCCCAGTCCAGTGGCTAGCTATTAATTATGAAAAAAACAGCATTATATAACTTAGGGTCTTAAGTGATTTTTATCAGTTTCCAGCCTTGCTTACAGAGAAGGCAAGGGGACCCCACTCCAGTACTCTTGCCTGGAAAATCCCATGGATGGAGGAGCCTGGTAGGCTGCAGTCCATGGGGTCGCTAAGAGTCGGACACGACTGAGCGACTTCACTTTGACTTTTCACTTTCATGCATTGCAGAAGGAAATAGCAACCCACTCCAGTATTCGTGCCTGGAGAATCCCCGGGATGGAGGAGCCTGGTGGGCTGCCGTCTATAGGGTCGCACAGAGTCAGACACGACTGAAGCGACTTAGCAGCAGCAGCAGCCTTGAGTGCATTTCTGTTTCCAGCTAAGAGAACTTTAATCTTTTTCTGAGAACAGCATTCATGCTTAAGGAGGAAATTTCTTTCCAATGGGAAAAAAATATATACATATATTTTAAAAATAGCTTTGGTGTTCTGCTGTAGAGCTAAGGTGTATTGGTCTTGTTGACTTAAAAATTGTATGCTAATTGGGTGGAGGTCACTCCACAGATTTGCTGAGATTCAGCAGTCACAGTGCAGCCTTCCCCTGCTCCCTTCACATTCTGTAATCGAGATGCTCTTGCCCACCGCAGGCCTTTGCATACGCCCTGGCCGAACCATGGAGCACTTTTGCCACTTCCCCTTCTCACCACTCATCCTTCAGACTCGTCCCAGCCTCACTTCTCTAGCTGGCCTTCCTGGCTCCTCTGTGCGTCTGTATGACCCTGGTTCTTGCCTTCTATAGCACAGAGCCGTTTTTGATTGCACATTCAATTAGGTAAGGACTGGTTAAAGTTTGTCTTGTCACTAACTAGGAATCCCATGAGGGTAGGAACCTTGTCTTTTTTGGCTTACCACTGTATACTGAGCACCTTGTAGGACCTTGGGACATAGAGACACTGGGTAAATAGGTATTGAATGAATGAATGGATATTGTTTTGGTGAGAAGAGCTGTGTTAGATACAATGGAGAGCTGCAGAGATAGTCCTATTCAGTTCCTACTCTTAAAACAGTCTCTTAGAGGAGAACTCAGTGGTGCCATCAGAGGAGTACACCAGTGATGCCTGAGTTCACAGGAGGGCAGAGTCATTCTCCACAGGAGAAGCAGCATACGGGCCTAGGAGAAAGAGGAGTTGAGCACGAAGAAACAGGAGAAACAGGCACACTGGATGGAGGGGCCTGTGTGCCGAGGCTTGGAAGGCACAGCCTGGCTTCAGAGACTGGAGTCACGTGGTTTGGCTGGAGCCTTGAAGGCTGGCGGGGAAGCAGTGGGCAGTATGTTGGAAGGTATGTGAGAACCAGGTTGTGGCAGGCTCCAGGGCCAGGCAAAGCACTTGGGTTGGCATGGAAGAAAAGAAGAGGTGTCCTAGAAGTTAATGATGATGTGGGTACTGTGTCTCAAGAGGATAGTGTCTACGATCTTGTGCCGGGAGGCAAGCCCATGATAGGGAGGATGAATGGGAGACGCTCGCAGAGTGGGAGGAAGAAGGCTTAAGGGGGTTTTGGACAGTGAGGTGAGAGATAACACTGACTGGGTGAATCACTGGTTAGTGGGCTCCTCCGTCCATGGAATTCTCCAGGCAAGAATACTGGAGTGGGTTGCCATTTCCTTCTCCAGGGGATCATCCTGACCCAGGGATCGAACCCAGGTCTCCCACATTGCAGGCAGACACTTTAACCTCTGCACCACCAGGGAAGCCCAGGTGACTATGGGAGGTTGTAATGACTCTTTTAAATGCAGGAATGTGTCGAGCTCCCAGCATGGTGCCTAGCTAGTGCTGGAATTTCAGTAAATGCTAATTCTCTTCCCTGTGCCACAAATAAGAGCTCAGGCAGAGAAACATGTGGGAGGGGAGCGAGCAAAATGGAGGTGCCAGCCCAAAACTCAGGTGATGAATCTGGGCAGGTGGCTGGAAAAGCAGGAGTGGAGCTGGCCAGGGAGAGAAGCATATGTCACTGTTATTGCTGCAGTCAACCGAGGGAGAAGGGGTGTCTTAGTGAGTTCTGGCTGTTGTGACAACAGAGATTGATTTCTTACAGTTCTGGAGGCAAGACGTCCAAGATGCGAGTGCTGGCATGGTCTGTTTCTCAGAAGGGCCCTCTTCTGGGTTGTGGACTATCGACTTCCCGTTGTGTCCTTCCCTGGCGGGGAGCAGAGGTAGGGAACAAGCTCTCTTGCGTTTAAGGGCACCAATCCCATCATGAGCGTTCTACCCTCATAACTTCCTTATTACCTAATTACCTCCTGAAGGCCTCACTTCCTTCACGTTAGGGAGTAGGGTTTCCATGTGTGAATTTTGGCAAGGACACAAACATTCAGTCTAAAGCAAGGGCTTGGGCAGCACTTTGGGGGCCATCTCCCTCTGAGGATAAGAGAAGGGAGTCAGGAAGACTCAGAGATACAATAGGTGAAAAACTGAGGGGATGGTGCTTTGAAAGCCTTGGGTTATAAGATGGGTTTTCCTGCTGTCGACATGTCGAACGCTAAGAGGACTTTAGGTGGTCTGTGGGTGGCATTGTGGGTTGACGCCATTTCAGCCAGCATCTTTGTCACTTTGGTTCCCTGACCATAGGTTGCAACCCCAAATCCTGGCAGCCATCTGGTAAGTGCCTACTTCTCACGAGGCGGTGAGGACAGCTTGGCGTGACTTCAGCCCTTGGCTCGGTGCCTTGCCCAGAACTGGCATTTTATCCAGTTTTGTCGAATCGCACTGTTCACTCCTCTGGCAGAGATGGTGAGAAGTGAATGTGTCAGTGCTGTTTTCATAGGAAAACTCGCTGCCCAAACATTGAAAAGTTCAGGTGCCTTATTTAAGATTCCCGACCAGGTTTGGGGTCTTCTTGGAGTTTGGGGAACCAGTGCTTTAGTTGAAATTGATTTGTGGACTGTGGCAGGTTAGTTGTCTGCCCTGGGCTTCAGGTTTTAGAAATGAGAGATGAATAGCAGGGGTATCTATCCGAGCAGGCTCTGGGGGCATGATTAAGGTTCTGTTTTCTCTCTTTGACCATGTCATCCAGTCCCAAACGTGGAAATGTGATGTCTGTCCTGGTATTTATTAGAAGTTCTGACAGCATGGCTCTTGGGCAGGTTTGCTTAGATCTGTCTGGCCTGGGAGTGTGTCTTCCCTTTCACTCCATGTGGGGCCACAGAGGAGACACCAGGTACCGGTTGCTGCTGCTGCTGCTGTTTTATCATTCTACTTTAACCCCGTGTCTGTGATCTGGGTCCAAGCCAGGCTCCAGTGGGTCTTACTTGGGTGAGCCAAACCACGCCCCAACCTGGTGGCACCCCTCTCTTGGCTTCTTTTGCACACCCTTGTTTTCTTGGTGCTTTCTTGGTGCTGTGCCCATAGGTGTGCTGTTGCTGGCTGGGGTCAGGGATTGGCACAGGAGAGCTGCTGGAGGGAAGGTCCTCTGGCGGCTGCACCTTCTGCTGTCACTCAGGTACTAGCTCTGCCCGGGGTCCCTGTGTTGTCCTTTAGTATCGTTTCATAAATCAGCATAGCATGATGGGTAAGAGCTCAGACTCTGGACTTTGGATCCTCTCTTAGCTTTATCACCTTTGTGAAAGTCACTCAGTCATGTCTGACTCTTCGCGACCCCATGGACTACACAGTCCATAGGATTCTCCAGGCCAGAATACTGGAGTGGGTACCCTTTCCCTTCTCCAGGGGATCTTCTCGACCCAGGGATAGAACCCAGGTCTCCCACATTGCAGGCAGACTCTTGACCAGCTGAGCCACAAGGGAAGCCCACCTTGTCAAACACTTCACTTTTCTGAGTCTCAGTTTCCTCATGTATAAAATTGGGAACATAACATCACCACCTTCTTTGGGCTCTCAGGAAGAATAAATGAGATCATAATTGTAAAGAGTCTAGCTCATATGCCAACACTCAGTAAATGTCAGCTGTATTTGTCATCTCTCTTATTCTCTGTCCACCGTCAGTGGGGGGAGGAGCTCCGTGTACCCTTGTGTCAGCTCCTTCCTGTGAACCTTTCACCTGGAGTGATGCGGAGGGGACCCCCATGAGAACCCCCCCTTCCGTGTCCCTATGATAGGGTTCCAGCGTTACCCTTTCTCTGGGTGTGCCTGGAAGGGCGCCCACTCTGGCTCTGGCTCCTGGCGCCTGGCCTTTCTTCCCCTCCACCTGGTCATCTGAGCCAGGGCTGTGCAGCACACGGAGCCTTAATTTAGTGCTGATTGGGTTGCGAGGAACAGCTGCCTGTTCAATCCAACTGAAGCCAAGGGGAGAAATTTACTGCTGGGATGCCGGGATGTCCTGTGGACCCTGAGGGCAGGAAGTGCAGCTGGCTGGGAACCAGGAATGGGGAAGTCTGGAGCCAAGTTGTGTGAACTTTCCCTCTGGGGCTGCTGATGTGTCCTCTCGCTTGCCTCCACAGACCAGCTTTATCTGTTCAGTGTGCACTCAAGGGGAAGGAGGCTTCCCCAGCCCAGTTCTGAAACGCTCCTCAGTTTGAATGTCAGCATCAAGAACAGGCTCCTCTATGCCCCAATCACAAATGCCCAGAAGAGAAACAAATTGGCCCAGCTAGCTCAGATGCCCACCTTTGTCCCTGTACTGAGGAGGCAGAGCTGGGGCTGGAGTGGGCATGTGCCACCTCGTTGATGGGGGCAGGCAGGTCACCTCCGAATGTACCATACCTCCAGTCCTCCTGTTAGGAAGGGAAGCCCTCTCCCTTCCTTGGCTGGCTCTGCCAGGCATATGCAGACTGAGGTTTTGAGGTTATCTGGGATTTGCCAGAATAGACAGCCTCTCGTGTCAAAGAGCATGAGTGCCTCATAAAACCCCAGTGGGTTCGGATTTCTGAACAACACAAAGTGCTTCATGAAGAGGGATAATACTTATGTCTCATAGGTGACACAGGAGATGGCTTTAGGATATGCAGTAACAAACGTTTTTTGTATTGATAATCATATTTTATTAGGAAAACTTATAGCTAAAGATCAAACCAACAGATTCAAAGCTATTACACATAATAAGTAGATAAAAATAAGTTTGTTTAGAAAGTT
The DNA here is from genome assembly GCF_032405125.1 of Capricornis sumatraensis. Taxonomy (NCBI): domain Eukaryota; kingdom Metazoa; phylum Chordata; class Mammalia; order Artiodactyla; family Bovidae; genus Capricornis; species Capricornis sumatraensis. The sequence goes on from NC_091077.1 coordinate 53,419,819, forward strand.
TAAATAGTATGGATTTGGAAAAAGAAAGTGTGGAGGTCGTATATGAATGACTCAGGCTGGGGAGCAGTGACTGTTGGTGTACAGAATTTTTACCCTTGAATCCAAGGGAAGACTTCAGGAGGTCTGTAAATCCCTTGAAGCTGTAGGCAAAATTGTGAATGCGTTTACTTGTTTTTCTTTTTCCTTGGGGCGTTAAGTCTTAGCGCTGTTTAAAATTTAGTGTGTGCTGGAACTTTCTGGAGGTGATTTATTAAAACTTGCGGTTTCCTTCCTCAGAAATTTTGATGTAGTGGGTTTTAATGGAACCCAGGAATGTGTATTTTCATAAGCATTTAGGTGACTAAAGCGGGTGATTCTTGACCTTGCTTTGAGGAACACTGGAACTTAAAGAGCTCCAGGAGGCTCAAAACTTGAGCCAATTTTTATTCACCCCAGTGTCCTTAGGATTGTTGTTCAAACTGGTATAACTTTCTTGTGAAGGATTTTTGAGATCTGTGGACAAAGGGTGCTGAATAAATTCACATCACAAATTATTAAGGGTTTCTTAGCATTGTGGTTTCTTAGCATTTTCTCTCTGAACAGCCATTTCATATTTGGGTTTGGCCTTGTTGGTTCAAGATGCTAATAAAAACTAAGGCTTATACTGAGCAATGCCAGCCCGGAGCTGGAGGCTTTGGATATAATCTTGAACCTAGTAGTAGAGAAACATGTGCCTGGCCACAGTGGTTGTTAAAGGACTGTCACAGTGTATTTTACATCAATAAAAACAGAAGCAGAAAAGACAACCACAGGGTTTGTGAGTGGCAGCAGTAGCCACCAGCATGGTTCTCTGACGGCTGTGTGTATGTATGCAGTGGAAGGATGGTGGGAGCTGGCCTTTGCCCTGGAGATGCAGCATAGCATTTAAGCTCTTCCATTTAGAAAAGACTCTTTGTGAATGGGTCTTGGTCTCTGCATGTTCATAAAGGCCATAATAATCAAAGCATAATAATAAGGAAACGTTTTTAAAGCCTTTCAGTGTTCCGAACACATTTGTATGCATTTATTTTTCCCCAGCATGCTATGAAGTGACATGTTACAGATGAGGAAACTGAGACTTCAAGAATAAGTAGGGAGGACAGTCTTTTGCTCCTTGGTCTAGATCAGAAGTCAAATCATCTGGGAAGGCAGTGCCATATGATGGTGAGATTCAGGTAGTGTCTGCTCTGCTTGGGACAGACAGATTGCCAGAAAGGAGGGCTCCTTGAGGCAAACTCAGGCTGAAGGTGAGTCACTTGTATCTTGGAGGCAGTTTATGGAGTTTCCTGATATTCTCTCTTGATTTCTTACTTATTATCCGTCATCTTTATGGCATCTTAATTGTGTTACCTTTGACCAAGGGAGGAGAGCACATGCTGCTCACACGTGGGCCAAAGAGCTCACTGGGATGCATCCCTCTGCCCTACGCCCGGCTTATCTGGTATTGGCAACAGGAAACAGGCAGACTCCTAAGGCAGAGGTTCTTGTCTTGGGCTCCATGGACCATCTTACAGAGGTGGGGAGGCTCTTCAGTGGCCTCTAGGAGAATTCTGAAATTTGTTGTGCACATGCCCCTGGCTACCATGGTGGCTCAGATGGTGAAGAATCCACCTGCAAGCCTGGTGTGCTGCAGTGCACAGGGGTCGCAAAGAGTCGGGTGCGACTTAGTGACTGAACAACAGCAAAGACAGTGTGCCCCTGCCTGCAGGACACACACTCATTTTTCTAGGTAGTGGGGTCCTTGGCTCCCTCTCTACTCTCTGAGCCTCTGCAACCCTGAACAGATGCCTCACTGCAAGGGGAGTGCCCACTGCTGAACCATGGCTAGCTGGTCTAGCTCCCTGCCTCTCCAGGTATAGTTTTCGGGCCGGTAGCATCCATGGCATCTAGGAATTTGTTTACATATGCAGAATCTTGGGTACCTAGAATTGGAATTGGCAGTTTAACAAGAATACCAGGTGATTTATAGGAACATGAAAATTTGAGAAGTACTGGCCGGGTAACCCTCTCCATCTGGTGAGTTAATTTCCAGTGCCAGCTGTGTGTTGAGAGGAATGTTTATTAAAAAGCCATATTTCCTTAAAATCTTTTTTAGGAAACAGTGTTCCTTTATGCATAATATTTCTCATCTTTCTCCTTTGCTTATTGGTGCTCAGCTGATTGTAAATTGAGTTAGATCTAGATAAGAGGATTTTTGACCTGCACTGGTTAATTCATGTGAACTTTTATGTTGGCCATAATGTGGCATCTGACCCAGCCCTTTGAGGCCAATAAATCGGAGGTGATAAACTATTGATTTGCTGAACAAACTCCATTTCCCATTAGGAATTTCTTCAAAGAGTATCATTTTGGGCTTTAAAGAAATAATTGAATTGACTTTTCAGCTGGTCATGGTTATGCTTGCTCATTTTCTTCTAGAGTTGGCTCATTCGTCATCTTTCCATTGTACTTTTGGATGAATTGTCAACAATAAGCCCGTTTAGTCTTACATTTGCCTAGAGAGTTGCCTGATGACTCATACTCACAGTTAATAAGTGCAGCCAGCTGGATGTCCATGCATCTTTAGTCTTGTGATAGTACGTTTTCTGGTGACATACACCTTGGACTCTGTTCATCTCGAGGGGGAGGCAATCTTCATTTCAGTGTGTATCCATCTGGCAGCTTCTCCAGTTCCTGCTGAACTTTAACCCACTGTTGAACACTTACTTTCTGTGGGTGTGTTGGCAAAAGCAGTGCCTGGTTGAATCTTAGGGTAGTTCCTGTGTAAGGAACAGATATCATATGGTGTCTGATATGTGTATTTTTGACCAGTGTCAGAAATAAAATTCTAAATTATGAAGATGCATTTGAACTGTTTAATTGTGTTTATGCTTTTTTTTAAAACTTGGCCACCATATCAGTTATGTGCGCATCTCCCCATCAGACTGGAGTTGTTGAAGTTTGAGCCCCATGCTACTCACTGCTGTATCTCTAACCTCTGGCACCGTGCCTGGCACTTGCGGGAGCAGTCAGTAAATATTTGCTAAATGAGCAAGTGAATTAACTACTTTTATTGCTCTAGTTCATGGGTGAGCCCCCATTTATGGAAATACTGATGATATTGACAAGAGTAGCAGTCATTTATTGAGTATTCTTGCTGAGACAGGCCCTGTGCTAAGCAATTCCAGTACCTTCTATCATAGAATTCTCTCTACAACCTTACAAGGCAGGTGGTATCAGTATGTCCATTTTACAGCTGAGGGAACTTATAAAGTAACTTGGCCAGCATCATGTGGTTGGTGATGGGACCTTGGGCCATATGACTTTGAAACTTGTGCTAAGTTGTTGTTCACTGACTAAGTCGTGTCCAACTCTTTGCGACCCCATGGACTGTAGCACACCAGGCTTCCCTGTCCTTCACTATCTCCGGGAGTTTGCTCAAACTCATGTCCACTGAGTTGGTGATGCTATCCAACCATCTCGTCTCTGTTGCACCCGTCTTCTGCCTTCAGTCTTTCCCAGCATCAAGGTCTTTTCCAGTGTGTTGGCTCTTCCCATCAGATGGCCAAAGTATTGCAGCTTCAGCAGTAGTCCTTCCTGTGAACATTCAGGGTTGATTTCTTTTAGGACTGACTGGTTGGATCTCCTTGCTGTCCAAGGGACTCACAAGAGACTTCTCCAGCACCACAATTTGAAAGCATCAGTTCTTTTGGCACTCAGTCTTCTTTATTGTTCAACTCTCACATCTGTACGCAACTACTGGAAAAACCATTGCTTTGATCATCTGGACCTTTGTTGGCAAAGTGCTGTCTAGGTTTGTCAGAGCTTTCCTTCCAAGGAGCAAGTGTCTCTGAAGTTCATGACTGTAGTCACCATCTGCAGCGATTTTGGAGCCCAAGAAAACAAAATCTGTCCCTGCTTCTACTTTCTCCCTTCTATGTGCCATGAAATGGTAGAACTGGATGCCTTAATCTTAGTTTTTTTAAATGTTGAGTTTTAAGTCAAAATTTTCACTGTCCTCTTTCACTTTCATCAAGAGGCTCTTTAGTTCCTATCCATTTTCTGCTATTAGAATGGTATCATCTGCATATCTGAGGTTGTTGATATTTGTCCCAGCAATCCTGATTCCGGCTTGTGACTCATCTAGCCTGGCATATCGCATGATGGACTCTGCATATAAGTTAAATAGACAGGGTGACCATATACAGCCCTCTTGTACTTGTTTCCCAATTTTGAACCAGTCAGTTGTTCCATGTCTGGTTCTAACGGTTGCTTCTTGACCCAAATATGGGTTTCTTAGGAGATAGGTAAAGTGGTCTGGCACTCCTATCTCTTTAAGAATTTTCCACAGTTTATTTTCATCCACACAGTCAAAGGCTTTAGTAGCCAGTCAATGAAGAAGAAATAGATGTTTTTCTGTGATTCTGTTGTTTTCTCCATGATCCAGCGGATGTTGGCAATTTGATCTTTGGTTCCTCTGCCTCTTTGAAACCCAGCTTGTACATCTGAAAGTTCTCTGTTCATGTACTGTAAAAGCCTAACTTGGTACATGAGCATTTAACTTTTTAGGTAAGGACACTGACCTGCAGAGAACGATGGGGTATGTGGGGCTGTGGCTTCTGCTTGGCTCCTTTAAAATGGTAAACAGTTACAGACAGAAAATGTTGGCTGCGCAGGTGCTTGGGTGGAAGTCCCTACTCGGCATGCTACTTACCTTCTTTCCTGCAGAAGTAAAGCTGCACACTGGTCAGTGCGGCCCCTGTTCTCTCACTGTCCAGCCTGAAACATGGTTGGAGGGCCTCTGTGACCTTAGACACTGCTCTCTTTGTTTTTGAAATCCATCGTGTCACCCTGCTATTAACCTAGTGTTAGTGGCAAACCAATCTTAAAGCACTGGTTGGAAGTAATATTGTGATTTTTTTTTTAAGCCTTCTTAAGACATAGGATTGAGAATCTAGTTTGAAACATTTTTTTAAGATTAACCTAAGAATCTATGCTCTGCTGTCTTTTAACATGAATGTCATAATGTGCATGTTGACAAGTATTTGACGGCGGTAATTGGTTATGACAGCTTATAGCTTGCTGATGGTTATTTAAAGGCAGTCTCTCCTTAGATTAACTTCCCCCTCCACTGCAGGGAGCAAAGTGATTTGTCCTTTTGTAAGGTCTGTCATGGCACATTTGTCACTTTTAAAAAGTGGGCATCTTATTTGTCACCCTAAAAAGATCTTTTCTTTCAGTGGTTATAGATAAACAGCCAACACGATGAGTGAGTATTGTAAATAGTTTGTGGACCATTTCACTTATTTTCCCGTGGTCCTGGGTGAGTATGACTCATACATTTTGGAACAAGCTCTGCAGTTAGTTTCATATCACATTTTTTGGTTGGTTGGTTGGTTGCAGAACTCTGTATAGGGTTTTTTTTTGGTGTGTGCATATGTTGATGTGGCTTCCTCTCACGGTATCTTACGGGTGTGCCCTGGATGATCCTGCCTTCCAGGTTTCTGGGAGTATGTGTTAGTGCTTCTAAAGCAGAGCTCTGTCTGTATGTTAGTTCTGAATTTGGCTAAATAGAAATTTAAAAATCCTCAGGGAGTTAGGAATGGAGTAGGAGGCCTAGTCTCTGAGGGTCACCTAGTACCAAACACCTCACCTGGGCTTTCTTTGGCAGGACAGAGCTTGAAAGTGTGTGGGCCCTGAGCCCCTGGGCTCTGCCGTTTACCTGTCGTCCTGCAGGGTTGCAGCCCTAGCATCAGCAGCTGTATAATCTCCAGGGTGGGTGTCCTGGCAAGAGAGCCAGACAGGTGATTTGTTAAATTAGTACCTATGTGCAGCTTCTAGCCTCTGGTGCCAGGCAGCACGGAGCTTGGCAGGATTAAAAGCAGGCTGATTATACAGCCAGCAAAGGTGGGAGGTAAGACTGCTGGCTGTCACCATGCTTAACCGTTGAGACACCCACAGAAAATGGTCCCAGCAGCTCTGTCTCTGTGGGATTTCAGAGCATGTGATAAATGAGAGATCCAAGCACAAAGTTTTGACTAGAAAAGAATTTCCTAGGAGGTCTTGCTAACGGGACAGGGCATCAGGAGTGCCACAGTAAGGGCCAGGCTTTATGTATAGGAACAATGTTTTAGGAATTAGGGACTGTGCTTAGTCGCTCAGTCATGTCCAACTCCTGCAACCCTGTGGAATATAGCCCTCCAGGCTCCTCTGTCCAAGGGGATTCTCCAGGCAAGAATACTGGAGTGGGTTGCGATGCCCTCCTCCAGGGGATCTTCCCAACCCAGGGATGAAACCCTGGTCTCCTGCCTTACAGAAGGATTCTTTACAATCTGAACCACCAGGCAAGCCCAGGAGTTAGGGGAGTATCTGGCTTACGTTAAACAAATATTAATTGAGGGTCTTCTGCTCTCTGCTGCTTCAGGCTGAGAAGAGAGAAAGTGAGCTGGTACCTTTTCCTGGGATAACTAGTGGGAACACAGGCCAACTGCTCTTTTTATTCATTTATATGTATTCCTTGCCTCCTGTGTGTGAGGTCTGTGTTCTACCTTCCTTCTAACAAGAACAAGGGGCTTCTTTTCTCTCTCCTTCAAGCCTGGGAAGTGGGCTTGAATAAAGAGTGATTCCCTAGTTGTGTGATCTTAGGTATACTAACATGGCCTCCTTTGTAGGACAGTTGTGAGAATTTAAATCCGTGTCGTGCGAAATGGGCTGAATGCATCAAAAGCTGGAATCAAGATTGCCAGGAGAAATGTCAACAGCCTTAGATGTGCAGATGATTCCAGCCTAATGGCAGAAAGCAAAAGGAACTAAAGGTCTCTTGATGAAGGTGAAAGAGGAGAGTAAAAAAGCTGGCTTAAAACTCAGCATTAAAATGACTAAGATCATGGCATTCAGTCCCATCACTTCATGGCAAATAGATGGGGAAAAAAATGGAAACGGTGACAGGCTCTATTTTCTTGGGCTCCTAAATCACTGCAGATGGTGACTGCAGCCATGAAATTAAAAGACACTTCTTGGAAGGAAAGCTGTGACAAACCTAGACAGCGTATTAAAAAGCAGAGACATCACTTTGCCGACAAAGATCCAGATAGTCAAAGCTTTGGTTTTTCCAGTAGTCGTGTACAGATGTGAGAGAGTTGGACTATAAAGAAGGCTGAGCACCAAAGAACTGATGCTTTTGAACTGTCGTGTCACAGAAGACTCTTAAGAGTCCCTAGGACAGCAGGGAGATCAAACCAGTCAATCCTAACAACCCTTAATGTTCATAGGAAGGATTGTTGCTGAGGCTGAAGGTACAATACTTTGGCCACCTGATGGGAAGAGCTGACAACATTGGAAAAGACCTTCATGATGGGAAAGATTGAGGGCAGGCGGAGAAAAGGGGATGACAGAGGATGAGATGGTTGGATGGCAGCACTGACTCAATGGAAATAAGTTTGAGCAAACTCCAGGGGATAATGAAGGACAGAGAAGCCTGGTGTGCTACAGTCCATGGGGTCACAAAGAGTTGGATACGACTGAGTGACTGAACAACAAAGATGTATTTAAAATGCTTGCAACAGTGCGTTACACACAATGCTAACACACAGTGCAAATTCTGTGATAGTAATAATAATTCTGTTATTAGTAGTGCTATTATCATCATCGTTGAACGAAGAGGGAGTAATTCCAGAGGAAGAGGGTTGTCAGTCGCTTCCACCCACTGCCAAAGGTTCTGGATATGAGGATGTGAATGCGGAATCTGAGAGGGAGGACCCGAAGCCTGGCCCCTTCCCATCTCCCAGACAGGGACAAATGGGCCCAGGTCAACAGCCTCTTCCTGGAGACAGCCTGGAGCAGTGTCGGCTTCTTTGATTTAATCTCTTCCCTGTCCCCAGGCCACCAAAAGTTCAAAGAGTTCTTATTTTTCTATTGTAATTTTTTAGAAGGACGGTTAATTCCTTCTGGGACATTCAGGACATTTATTCTTTTGTTTGAAAAGCAAAATTGGCAACACTGACTGAAGGATAAGGCGAAAAGTACTTCAGAGTCAGTATTCTAAGAAGGTCTTTCTCTGTAGCAGAGGTTTGAGATCAGAAAGGAGGAAATTTTTCTTGAGCCAGAAAGTATCATTTATAGGTGTCCTTGATGAAATCAGTGCTCAGAACACAGTTTTAAAATCTGCTTATGACAGTGTTGCTTTTCCTCCTGCATTTCGTCTGGCCTGGGATTTGTGGAATTTGCACAGGATGCCTGTGGGTATTCAGTTTCCAGTGGCTGAGCAGAAATGAAGAGGAGAAGGAAGCAGAGTCAGAAGACCTAGGATTTGGACTTGCTAATTAGCACACTCCAGTATTCTTGCCTGAAGAATCCCTTGGACAGAGGAGCCTGGTAGGCTACAGTCCACAGGATTGCAGAGACTGAAGTACTTAGCAGGCGGTTAGCACAGGGAAACCTGCAACTGTGCCCTGTGTCTTCATTTGTAAAATTAGAATATCTTTCTAGTTCACAAGGATATTAATGACCAGTGAGACAGTACTGAATTTGGGGATTAATTTTACTTGGGGATTAAGGGTGTGGATATTTTCTCCAATTGCATTTCACATACTTGACATGCTGAGGTGTTTGTGCTTCCTGTGTCCATTATTGTAGGGGAATGGGGGGTTGCTTCATAGGTCCGATTTCCAGATAACTGAAGATGAGCTGTACAGATGTCACAGTATGGTAAGGTCCTGTCCACACCCTGGATGAGGCACTTTTCTAGAATTAACTCGTTTAATCCTTACAATTCCATAATATAGGAATTGTCCATAATATAGGAATTGTCGTATCTACTTGGCAGAGCAGGAACATGCAGTTCAGAGACAGTGAAGTAATCTTGTCAAGGTTGCGTGGCTTCATTCAGTCACTGAATAATCATTTATTGGGTTTCTGATGTGTGCCAGGTAACAAGATCATCGTCATGAGCAAACTCGACAGGAGCTGGTAGTGGGTAGTTGGGACTCAGCCAGGCTTGCTTGGCTCCAGGGCACATGGCTTGCCCCTACTCTGTGTTCTTTCTAACAGAGCTCTAGTGATGGGAGGGACGGGGAGGCCCACGCTGTTGTTGAGGCAAGTCTTCAGGGCATGGGGATTTCTCTGGGTCCCCAGCCACAGATCTGGGCCTTCTGCAGCTCTCAGCAGTGGAGCCCAGGGCACTGTCCTGTATGCCTGCTTCTACCAAGCCCCTCTACCTCTTACTATTTCAAATGCCGAGTCCTGAAAAATTTGAAATACTTGATCAAAACCTGACTTAAATGGTAGGGATTTCCCTCCTTCTAAAGACAGAGGAGGAGTTTTAAGCAGAGGCCAGTTTTTTTTTTCACGATGACTCAGGCCTGTCATTTTGTGTTTTATTCATGTACCATATAATTTTGCATCTGTATTTTCAGTTTTTCCTTTTTTTCCCCTCTCTGTGTCATTTGTCACCTCACCTGCAGTTACTGAGATTGTCACTGACTGCCTCCGACTCCCTTTGGATTGATTGTTTCTAACCTGCCATGAATGAGGACACTGAGCATCTGGGCTTTTTATTCTATTTGTGTGTGTGTGTGTGTGTGTGTGTGTGGTCTGGGCTTTTTATTCTGTGTGTGTGTGTGTGTGTGTGTGTGTGTGTGTGAGTGGAATTAAAAAGCAGGAAGTTGCTGGGTGAGACTTGAAGAATAAGAGCCAGGGACTTTGTGACAGCCGCCTCTGGAGTTGGCCTCTGTTGTTTGCATTACGGTCCCCGGCCTGTGGTCATGGTCTTGCTATAGCCCTGGCCTCTGATGGAGGGATTGAGAGCTCAGTCTTTGAAGTCCAAGGGACCTGGCCCAAATCCTGGCTCCTCTGCATGTGTGGGATCTGAGTCAACTTAACATCTCTAAGCGAAAGTTTTCTTATCCTGGCCCGACAAGTCCTCCATAAATGATGTACTGTGTTATTAATAGTGAAAGTAGAATTTGTCATATTCATGGAGTTCAGGGCAGGATGTCTAGTAATATCTTCCAGGTAACTGTGTAGAGTGTGGGTTAGGAGCATGGGGCTTTAGGGCCAGGAAGACCTGAGGTCCAGTCCTCACCTCCTGCCTTCCCCAGCTGAGTGACCAATAATAGAAAGTTACATATTGAATATAGTGTAGAGGTCACCAGTGTGGGCACTTGAGTTAATGTGGGGGCCCGTTTCTAGCTCTCCTGACCCAAATCTAAAAGCTGCCTCTGGTTTCTCACCTCTGAAATGAGGATGGTAATGGAGCCCGCCTCTCAGGATCGTTGAGGGCTGAGCTCAGTGCGAATATTCAGTGCTTCACATGTGTCTTGCTCCTGTAAGAGCTCAGTATCAGTACCAGCTATGACTCCCCTGGCTTCCAGGAAGTGTTGATACAGCTTTTATTCCTTAAATGTTGTAGTTTATGTTCTCTTTCCCAGCACTGTAGTTAATTTCAACATCACTCTTCCTGGTCTTTGTTCCCTTGGCTTTTCTTGGTCTACCAAGGATTGAAGTAGGCCTGGTGAAGGGGTTGTTCTGGGAACAGTTACACACACTTTCCTGAGGGAATAGATGGTTTGCTTTGGGAAGTTCTTTCACGGGTAGGCATTATCTCCGTATTGGGTTCTCAGCCTGGAAGTCCCTGGGAAGCTCTACCAGGTTGTATGAAATGCTGGAGATACTCTGAAGACAAATGTCTGTGAAAAATGGAAAGTGTTGTCCCCTTCGACATCTCTGCCCTTTCTTAGGGAAAAAAAATTGGAGTGTACTTTAATGGAAGGATTATTCCTACACCCTGTACGATTCCACTTTTACTGATCTAATTTTTCTTGTTACAGACTTTTCTTGGGCTTATAGAATATGCATCATAAAACACATCATTATGAATTAAGATTATTTTATTTCCTTTTTGTTTCTTCTAAGACTGACACATAAGCAGGGTCCTTCCTGGACAATTCTGTCAGTGGTTGGGGAAATGAAAATTAAACATATACATTATCTTTTTCCCAAAGGCTTTTGTTTTGACATGAATTTGGTTTCCTTTTCCTGATGATTAGTTGTAACTGCAATACTGTTGTCTTTGGGTTAGTTTACGAAGAAAGGCTTTGCCCTGCTATGCAGGGGACTGGTCACTGACAGCGGCTGTGAGCCTGGGGATGGCCTGACTTCACAAGGACTTGTCATGTGGGGCATGCTCTGTGTTCTGCGGTTTGGCAGCACCCAAGTACTCTTATGTGGTGTTGCCCGAGTCTGGTCTTTGCCTCCCCTACCAAGACTTCGCCTGCCGTGCTAGGTGATTGTAGGGCAGCTGCCTCTCACCTCCTTCAGCCTGACCTTGTCCTCAGCCCAAACCAGCTTGTCTGACTGTGTTTCTGCTTGACCTTCCTAAATGCTTCTGTGCTCAGGTCTTCACTGTTGCTGTTGGTGGAAGTTGGCCACCGTGTTCAAGGGAAAGGCATGGTTTGACTGTGTAGGTTGTAAGTGCTGGTTAGGCATGTACTTTTGTTGAGTCAGGGAAAGGGCTGGTCCTGAAAGGGAGGGGAGGAGGCTTTGAGGTTACCGTACTTTCTGACCTCTGGATTTCCTTGACTGAAACCTGGTAGAAGGGGGAAGAAAGGCTGTATACCCTCTTCCTCCTGGTTGAGGACCCGGCCAGGATGGACTGTATGTCTTGGGTTGCAGCTCCTGTCTCAGAATGATTTCTCATAGACCCCTTTTTCTCAAAACTGCCTTGCTTTGGATATGGTCACCCTGTGAACGGATCACATCGGATTCCTCTGAAAACCTTTGTCAATAGGAATGAACATCAGCTTCCTGAGGGGTTTTTCTCCAGTAGATGATTATGAGTGAGGCTGCCTCCTTTTCCACCCACGTCAGCAAGAAAGAATGGTTCTGGAAAGGGTTGTTACAAGTTCCATCCTGACTAGCTTCAAAAACCTACAGATCTGTGGAGTGGTGGGCGCCTTAGATCCTCACAGTGGGAGAGAGTGAGGGATGACATGATGGGATTGGGGTCTCCAGATTGAAAAAGCAAAACTTCAGTGCTAGTTGATGAAACCCGATATGCTCACTGGGGAGAGAATGAAACTTAAAGGAAACGAACGATGAGCTTACCCAGTGTCATCAAGCCCAGTAGGTAAGGGAGAATCCAGAGGAATGCCAGGGTGTCTGACTCTTTCTGCTGCCCCTTGCTGGGTGCCCTGTGGACCTAGCGTTTTCATGATATTCCCATCATGCAAGCAGGGGATGAAACTGATTCCAGCCATGAGCCACTTCTTCGTCGGGAGTGGCAGAAGCAACTTTCACGCTCAGGGTTTTATACCATTGTTACCTTGGAGAGGTACAATTGGTAGAAGCTTTTGGCCTGATGAGAATAGTAGAAAGGGGCGATTAGGATACTGGTCCAGGATGAATCTCTTTGAGCCTATCTATGCGAGTCAAGTCATATCCCTCGAATGCTGGCCAAACCTCAGAAACGCAGCACGTGGGGATGTTATTCATGTTCAGTAAATGTCGAACAGCATCCACAGATTTATGGGTTTCTAAATCCAAAGAGGCTTCTATTATTGGGGCTTCTTACAAGCTCTGAATTGCTAACATTAAAAAAAAATCAATTCTAACAAAACCGCTCATTACTATCGAGTGTGATTTAAGTATCTGACTGAGAAAAGCAAGCTGATTTTTGGATCTTTTAATTCATGCCATTGAAGACAACTGTGGTGATGATAAAAAATTATTTTGTGGTAGATAATGAGTTGTGGTAGAGAGCAGGAAGAAGTAGTGAAAGATTCTCAAACCTCCTAATTTTCCCATTTGTGTTAAATTTCCACAAGTTGGAAATATTTCCTAGAGTATATTATACTCTATTTTTCTGTATAATTTTCGAATACATTTTTCATAGCTGTGATGACCTGTAAGTCATCACATTGATTTTTTTTTCAATCAATGGCTTGCTGAACTGAGAGTTTAATTACTATAGCTGTGCAGGTGCATGCAGAAAAATCAGCCTTCAAAAATTGTTGCTAGTAGTACGAGTTTGCACTGGGACTGATTGACCACATAAGCATGTTTTTCTCCCAAGCAGTTCTTGTGGGAGCCAGAGAAACACACACACAAATCCATTTGCCATTACAAACATTTTGATCATGTGCTTTAGTCACCCAGCCAGACCATTCCATATTCAGCCCTTCTCAGTTTGTACCATTTTCCCTGATACCAGTTTCCAGCTACATGCTTGCTCTCAAATCTCCATAGCCACATCAAAATATGTATGAGAGGTTTTTTTTTTTTTTTTTTTTAAGGTATGCTTCTTTCATTTAAGTTATACGCGAAATGCTCTGGATACAAATTATTCATAGCACTTACTTTTAAGGGATGTTTGTGAGGATTAAAGATGATAAATCCATACAAAATTCCTATCATGATGCCTGGCACACACCTATGTACTCAGCCTGTTAGTGGCTGCCTAAACACCTTGTCCTACTGATCACATAGGAGCCAGATCCAAATGCTCTGTCTCGGCCATTCGATGTTTCTGGCCCCTGCTGATACTGAGCACTCCATCCAACCAGAAGACATTGCTTTTCTGGTTCGTGGCGCTGTGTTATCCTAATTCTCCTCCTGCCTCTCTACCTTTCTTCAGTTCCTTTCCTTGGTTTTTTGGCCTCTTTTTCTGCTGTCCAAAGAAGATAGTCTCTGAGTTTCTGTGCTCAGTTCACCTAAATTTTTTTAGCTATCTTACTCACTTCTGTGGATGATGTTCAGGTACCCACCTCTGGCCTGATTTCTCTCCTGGGGTTCCCTGCATCCATTTCTGATGGATTGACTAGCATCTCTGCCTGCATATCTCCTGGCAGCCCAGATTCAACATATCTCATATGCAGACCACCTTCTGCAAAGCATATCCTCCTCCTCCCATCCCTAGCTCTTTGGATGATCAGTTCTTCTCTCCCTATCTCCTCTCTTCCCCTTTGCCACTTTTTCATTCTCTGTGTCTCTCATCCAGTTGGTAACAATTTCGTGTGGATCTGACCTGGGTGATACCCCTTGCATCTAATCTTCCCCCAATCTCCTTACTACGAGCACCACAGCACTCAACTGACTCCTGAAATGGCATCTACCAATACATTCTCACCTCCTGTGTTTTGCATCTAGATCCAGACTTAACTATCTTCTCATTAATCATTCTAAAGCACAACAGGTTTGGACATATCACACCCATATCCAAATTCTTTCTTTCTTTAAAAAATTAAAAAAAATTATACAGTGTTTAAAAGTTACTTTCCATTTATGGTTACTGCAAAATACTGGCTACATTCCTTGTGCTGTAAGTACATCCTTAAGCCTATCTTACACCCAACAGTTTGTATCTCCAGTCTGCCCCCTTCTATTGCCTCCAGTTCTCACACTGGTAGCCACTAGTTTGTTCTCTGTATGTGTGAGTCTGCTGCTTTTTTGTTATAGTCACTGTTTTTTTTAATTTCTTAGATTCCGCATGTAAGTGGTAGCATACAGTATTTGTCTTTTTCTGTCTGACTTATTTCACTTTAGCTTAATGTCCTCCAAATCTATCCATGTTGCTGCAGATGGCAAAATTAGGTTCTTTTTTATGGCTGAATAGTATTCTGTTGTATATATGTAACACATCTTCTTTATCCGTTTGTCTGTTGCTTGACACTTAGTTTGCTTTCGTGTCTTGGCAGTTGTAAATAGTGCTGCTGTGAACATTAGGGTGTGTGTATCTTCTTGAATTAGTATTTTTGCTTTCTTTTGGGTATATACCCAGGAGTGGCATTGCTGTGGTGTATGGTTGTTCTATTTTTAGTTTTTTGAGAAACCTCCGTACTGTTTTCCTCAGTGGCTGCACCAATTGACATTCCCGCTAACAGTGTATGAGGGTACCCTCTCCAGCACATCTCGGCCAGCATTTGTTGTTTATGTTCTTTTTGATGACAGCCATTCTGACAGGCGTGAGATTATAGGTCACTGTGGTCTTGATTTGCATTTCCCTGATGATTGGCAATGTTGAATATCTTTTCATGTACCTCCTAGCCATCAACATGTTCTCTTTGGAAAAATACCTATTTGCTTCTTCCTATCTGTTAATCAAGTTGTTTTTTTTAATGTTGAGCTGTTTATATCTGTTGGATATTAGTCCTTTATTGGTTGTATCACTTGCAGATCTTTTCTTCCATTCAGTAGGTTATCTTTTCATTTTGTTGATGGTTTCCTTTGCTGTGCAGAAGCTTTTAAATTTAATTAGGCCCTGTGTGTTTATTTTTTTAATTTTATTTGCTTTCCTTTAGGAGACAGATCCAAAAAGATATTGCTGCAATTTATATCAAAGAGTGCACCACCCATGTTTCCTCTAGGAGTTTTATAGTATACAGTCTTACATTTATGTCTTTAATTCATTTTGAGTTTATTTCTGTGTATGATGTTAGACAATGTTCTAATTTCTTTCTTTGACATGTGGCTGTTGAGTTTTTCCATGACCACTTGTTGAAGAGAGTCTGTCTTTTCTCCGTTGTATATTCTTGCCTGCTTTGTTGTAGATCAATTGACCGTGAATGTGTGGGTCTATTCTTGGTTCTCTACCCTGTTTCATGGGTGTGTCTATTTTTGTGCTAGACTCATACTGTTTTGATGACTATAGCTTTGCAGTATAGTCTGAAGGCAAGGAACATAATTCCTCCATCTCTGTTCTTAAGATTGTTTAGGCTGTTTGGGGTCTTTTGTGTTTGCCCATATTCTTTCTTGACTTGCTGTTCTGCATGAAATTAGGAAGACATACCAGAATCTTATACCTCTCTTTGGTGCACCCTATCAGACATTGTTCTGGTCATAGGCAGTTATCTATTTTTGGTGTCACTTTAGTGATCCACTGGTGAGGTGAAATGTTATCACTTTTCATTTACTAATGATACAGACTGAATTGTGTGCCCCCACAACTTACATTTTGATGCTTTTATACTCAATGTGACTATTTGATAGGGCTTATAAGGAGATAATTGAGTTAGATGAGATCTTAAGGGTGGGGTTGCATAGGATTAGTGTCTTTCTAAGAAGAGACATGTGTGTGCACTTGTACTTGCTTGCTCTCCCTGCCCCTCAACCCTGTGCACATGCACAAAGATGTCAGGTGAGCCCACAGCAAGGAGGTGACTGCCCACAAGGCAGGACTGGAGTCCTCACCAGAACCCAACCATGCGGGCAGCCTGATCTCAAGACATCCAGTTGTCAGAATTTTGAGAAATAAACGTCTATTGTTTAAGCCACCCAGTCTCGAATTTTTTTATGGCAACTCAGACTAAGACAAATAGCATATACTTATTTTAGATCTTTTGTGCGCCAGGCGTGGGATATGTAGGGAAACATGGCCCCTGCTGCCAGGCAGTAGGTAAATCCTCTTGTCGTTACTCTGGCATCCAGCAGCTTTCAGTCAAAATATATTGAGTGCCCATTAAGGCAAAGACACTATGTTGAGCATTGGGTTTACAAAGAAAATGGAGAACTCAGAGCCTAGAGGAGAAGAAAGAAAGATAAATAGATTATTGTGATTCGTTGGGAGTTGACTCTGGTAGAATGTTCAAGGTATGTAAACAGCTGAAGTTATGATTCCAGGCAAGGAATGTAAATAATGGATAAAATCACAAACGGTTACTAAAAGAGAAAGATTATAATGTTAATTACCTTTAGTTAAATGCATTTTTCTGGTTTTTTCTTTGTTTTGATTATAAAAGTAAGAAGTGAAGAACCCTTGCACTTTGTAGAAAATCTGAGAAGTACTGAAAGCTGTAAAGAAGTAGGAAGAAAGACACTCATAATCCTACCACAAGGAGAGAACCTCTTTTCTCTCTCTCTCCTTTTTTTTTTTTGGCTACGTCATGTGGCTTGCAAGACTTTAGTTCCCAGAACAGGGATTGAGCCCTTGGCAGTAAAAGCACTGAGTCCTAACTACTGGACCATCAGGGAATTCCTTCTTTTCTCTTTCTTAATGTCATTTTAAATGTCTTTGTGTTTCTGCTTAATGGATGTATAGCATTTCCTAATCTAATCTCCTAACTTTAAACATTTAAAGGATTTCCATTCTTAATTTTTTCTATGTTAAAGAATTTGATAATATCAAATGTAAATCTTTGTCTCCATTTAATAAAATTATTTCCTTTGAACAGACTCCTTGAAGAGGAGTTACTTAGTCAAGGGATATAAACATTGTTAAAGGCTTTGGGGTGTCCTAACAACCACAGACATATATTGAGTTCTTTCTTTGTGAACAAGTGACTCTGCTTGTCTTTAGGATGAGAATGCGGGGGTTGGGGGACAGTGAGATGAGAGAAATGTGGTCTTATGGAGTTTGTGTGATCTCTTGCAGGCCGTTTTGTCCATGCCAAAAAGTCCTTGAAATTTGGTCCTGTCTGAAACTTTCATTGAGACATTTAGTCTGTGATTCATTAAATAATATAAGCATTTAATTTTGCCAAGAGATCACTGAAATTTGATCCTTTTCCAAATATCCATTGAGATGTTTGATCCATGATTCATTCAATTTTGCAAACATTTAACTTAGTTAAATTTTTCTTTACATTATTTTTATTGTAATTTATGATGAATTTTGGTTTTCACATTTATTCTTGTTCGTCCTCCTGATAAAGTTTGTGAAGGTTACTCTTAAGTCAGTGAGCAGTCTTTTAGATATATGTTATTGATTATATTTGTAAACAATTTCAGTAATATGGTTTTGCTTTTGTTCATATTGTTGCATCAATTGATGGCTGTATTTGTGTGCGACCACCAAGAACTTGGGTGCTAATTTATTGATTGCTTTGTTGTTCATCTTTTAATATGTCAGTAAATTTTCAGATTAAAGAATGGTGCACTGCCATCAGCTCTTGAAATTTGCTCTGCCAGCCATCCACTGTATTGTTCATCCTGTGACCTATGTTCAGCACTGATGTGTATACATTGCAAGTTTCTGGGGGAGATCTGCCACGTCTTCCATGGGCATGCGTTTTCTCCACATAATCTATTAGGTCATCTGAATTTTCCTTTGCATTCCTCATAATGCTTAAAAGTTTCATTTGCATTTTCCAAAGGCAGAAATGGCAGTCCAAACAAGATGCTTGATACTTAAGCGTGTTACGTTCCTTTGTCATATGCTCACACATTAGACTCAAAAGGTATTTTTTGGTCACAGTGATTGTGGAAAATGAAACAAGCGTCCTCTCACTTATGCACTTGTTGGGAGTAGTCTAATCACCTTCATATTTGCAGTTTTGAAATCCATCATGTACAGTGAAGAATTACTGATGAGATTTCTTTTCCTTGCAAGTGCAATACTTTTTTACATGTATATCTATAAGTGTCTTTTCACCGTTTCACTGTTAGTGTATGAACCAATGGCATAGTCTAAACCAGTGAAACACCACGCACAGTAAATAACTGAACTTGTTAGTGTATGAACCAGTGGCACGGTCTAAACCAGTGAGACACCACGCACGGTAAATAATTGCACTGCATTGGTGCCACCCCTAAGGTGCTATTAGGGCATAATGTGGAACTGGTTCTTAAATATTGAATATTGTCATGAGTTGTGTGAATAGGAAATCTGTCGTCATCTTGAGCATAGGCATCGTGTGTGAAAAATGGTCACTTTGTACTCCTCTAGAATTCGGCTTCCATGTGGTGGAGCTGGGTTTGGAGCTGGAAGTCTACTTTCCGTTCTCTTTACTTGCCTCTTTAATGAGTTTCTTTCTGGCAGTTTTAACAGGGTCTCATCATCGTGAGTATCATGAGGAGTTCTTAGAGGTGCCCGTGATGGTGTTGCATTTGGTTCTTCTGTGTGTCGTTTTAACCTGTTCAGGGTTTTCCCTCCTTTGCTTTAACATCAGTGTTGTGCTGCTGTTTTCCTGTCCCATCTTGACTGATGGCACTGTTATCCGAATCCTGACTTGTATATATCGGGCATTACAGGTTCTCCTTTCTTCATAGTGTCAGTGCCTTTTAGTTCTTTGTCTTTTAAAGAAATGAAAACAGCAATAAAAGCCGTTATAATGCAGCACTGGCTTTTCCATTGTGAGTTTACTATTTCTGTCATACTCTGGTGGAATTTTCAAAGATGACACATTGCCGAGCAACAGAAGAAGAGTTGTTTATTTCTTCTGTAGCTGTATGTCCAGTGGTCACTGGTAGGGAAACCTAATTAAATGTCTTATGTATTGAATCCTGGTTTGGCTGGGCTGAATCAGCCAGTAGGTAGGCACTAGCTGAGGGTGTGGTGGTCGCTGCTGATTGACAGTTAAGTATGGGAGTCATACCCACAAAAACATTTCCAAATACTGGCAGGCATTTTTGTGGATACTGCAGTATTATCTTGTAGAGCATTGATTCAAAGGTAATATTGCCCCTTAATCCTGGGTGCTGGTATAGTTGTATGGGGCTTAATTAGATGCCTGATAATCTCTTCATGGTGACTCTTACACCAGACCTCTTATGTGGTAGGAGAGCCACACCCATTCTCTCTCCTCCCATACAAGCAAAATAACTTTGTTAAGTGTTTACATTACACTCGCTGCTTGTTTTACACAGCAACTTGACCAAGCTCCTTCTTTCAAACTCTGCTCTTACTGAAGGACCCAGCAACATTCAGCCAAATGCCCAGTGATGTATTAATGCACCATGCATGCACTGCGAGACTCCATCCTCAACTTGTCAGTCATCCTCTGTACATTTCTCTAACTGTAGAACTCTTCCTGGGCATACATAGTTAATATAAATTCTGCTCTTCTGTGGGACTCGAATCCTAACCCATCTACCTAACCCCAGTTAGACTGCTGAGGCAAGAATGGTTATTATTGGCGTATAGCCTCAATACAGTTATTGGACCAATAAGACATGGTAACATTTTTTAATATATTAATTCCATAAACTGAAAGTGTAAGTAAGTGTTATGGGCTATTTGAACTCAGAAATTTTCCAAATGTGCATGTTTTTGGCAGGACCCTGAATATCAAGGACCATTTGGCATGGACCAAGTAAACTCGTGGATATATTTTTGTTTTTTTTATATACTGCCTTTAAAAGATTAGTTTGTTTAGTTTTGGTTGCTTTGGGTGTTTGTAGCTGTGTGCGGGCTTTTTCTAGCTGCAGAGAGTGGGGGCTGTGCGCCGGCTTCTCCTTGCGGTGGCTTCTCTTGTTGCGAAGCACAGACTCCAGGTCTGTGGGTTTCAGAAGTTTCAGCATGTGGGCTCAGTAATGGCATACAGGCTTCCGTTGTTCTGTGGCACGTGGAATTTTCCTGAATCAGGGGTTGAACCCCTGTCTCTCACGTTGGCAGGTGGATTCTTATCCACTGTACAACCAAAGAAGTTCACTTGTGGATATTTTTGATAGGACCTGATTTCGAGGAACTTTTGGAGTGGACCAAGTGTCTCAGTAGATGTTTTGTACAGGATCAAATGTGTCCTAATCATGTGACCTATCAAGGGAGACATACCTGTGTGTACAGAAGCTCTGAGGACCTTTTACTTTGTAAGTGATTTGTACAGTGTTTCTGAAATGACATGAAAATTTCAAACCAGGACTTAAATATCTTGACCTAGGCGTTACAGTGGAGAAGGCAATGGCACCCCACTCCAGTACTCTTGCCTGGAAAATCCCGTGGACAGAGGAGCCTGGTAGGCTGCAGTCCATGGGGTCGCTAAGAGTTGGACACGACTGAGCAACTTCACTTTCACTTTTCACTTTCATGCGTTGGAGAAGGAAATGGCAACCCACTCTAGTGCTCTTGCCTGGAGAATTCCAGGGATGGGGGAGCCTGGTGGGCTGCCATCTCTGGGGTCACACAGAGTCGGACATGACTGAAGCGACTTAGAAGTAGCAGCAGCAGCAGCAGCAGGCATTACAGAGTTTCCTGGGATTTTGGGGGATATCTTTAGACTCATAAATGGGTCATGTTTTTGGCAAGGAAGAAACATGCTCATAGTTAAAAAGTGAGGCTGAGTTTTTAAAACTGGACTTGTGTGTGTTATATGCTTTTATGAGGAAATTTTCATCTATAAAAATAATTATGAGCATGATTATTTATTTCCTTTAGCCACATACCTTTGTTTCTCAAAGAGATTTTTCCAAGAGAGGTTTATTTTAAACTATTAAAAATGTAAGTTTAGTATATATCTGGAAAAGCCCACAGCTCAGAATTGCAGGGTTTGATAAATTATCACAAAGTGGACGTATCCATGTAGTCACTACTCAAGCCAAGAAATAAAATTATCAGCATCCCATAAAGTTCCCTTCCCATCCCATTCCTCCTCTCCTAAGCTAGCTGCTATTCCTGAGTTCCAGCAACCTGGATTTTGCCTGTTATTGAGTTAGGTAAGTTTAGGATTGTTTTGAAAGCTCATTTCAAAAATTGAACTCCAATTAGTCTACCTGTATCACTTGTCTCTTGCTGTACAACCGATCACCCCAAACCTTTGAGACTGAAGGTGGCAGTAGTTACTAGAGTCTCTTCTGGTGACTCCATGGATTGGTTGGATGCCACTCTTGCCTCTCCTGGGCTTGCTCATGCAGATGAATTTCACTGGGACACAGGACCCCTCTCTCTCCCCATGTGGTCTCTCTTCCTTGGCTTCTCCATGGAATGACAGTCTCAGGATAGTGTTCCAAGATGGCAGAGGTCGAAGCTTCAGCTCTTTTTGAGGCCCAGGCTTTGGAATTCACATAGCATCATTTCTACCACATTCTGCTGACCAAAGCAAGTCGCAAGGGCGGCCGAGATTCAAGGGAGTGGAGAAATGATGAATGGCAAAGTCACACTGTAGAGAAGCTTACGTTAAAGATCTGTGACCATTACCCAATGTGCCATACCACCTGAAAAGTGCTATTCCTACTACGTGGACCAAGACTACTGTTAATAATAGAACCTGACTTAATGATACTGAGGCTATATTCTACCTGGTCCAGTGTGAGCAGTCATTTGTCAAAGCAAAGCAGCCTGGGGCAGGTGGAGGGTCAATTTTATCTACCTCTGATAGAAAACAACTGGATCAGAAATAGAAAGAAGTACTTTTAGGGATTGACTTTTTTTTTAACTAAGTTTGTACTGTATCTTTTTCTTTTCCTGATATTTCTTTCATGGTTGAGTGGCTCTGCCTAGCTCATGAAGTGATATAAAGCACATGCTTTACCAGCACACACTTATCTGGAATTCAAATGGGTATTCTCAAAGTGCATGGCACTTTGAACCATCAGAGGTAAAATTTTTGGTATAGAAGCCCCTTCTCTTCCCTCTAGGCCATAGAATCCTTGTGTAAGAGAGCATCCAGTAGGCCTTACTCATTTAATTTCTGGGTCCTGAAATCTGTATTAAAGTGAAATTCTCAAGGTAATAATCAAGGCTGTTTGCAACTAGAGGCTCTGACTCATCAAAAAGATCTGGTTTGTGTGTTATAAAATAGATGCCTAATATGTGATTTTCTTCGA
This sequence comes from Capricornis sumatraensis, assembly GCF_032405125.1. Lineage (NCBI taxonomy): Eukaryota > Metazoa > Chordata > Mammalia > Artiodactyla > Bovidae > Capricornis > Capricornis sumatraensis. The sequence continues at coordinate 53,442,286 of NC_091077.1, forward strand.
ATTGTATTACCCAGGTATCTTTGCAGAACTGAGTGAAGGGGTGTTTTGGGTTTGATTTGATAATGATAGTAGCAAGGGTGGGTTCCCTTTATCGAGCATTTTCTATGTATCTGAGGGCACTGAGCTCAGTGCTTTACATTCATTGACTCACAGGGCTTTAGGGGACTAATTGGCAACCTATGGTTAGCACATGGTACAGAAGAAAAGCCCAGTAATGGCTGGCTAATAGCACAGTGAACTAGGCAGTAATAGCTTTGATTTAATTGAGCACTTGCTGTGATCAAGGCTCTATGTTTGTGTTCACTCATACAGTACTTGCAAAACTCACAAAAGATTGCTTCTGTTATAACCATTTTGCAGATGAGGAAATCCAGGCACAGAGCATTAGATCGCAGAGCTAGTTAATGACAGAGCTAGGATTTAGACCCATGTTGTCTGAGTCCAGTGCCTTGGTTGCCATGCCTGCCTCACTCAGGAATGGAGCCCTTGTGTATGTTGATGTGATGTCTGGATTGTTAGAGAGCAAAGGCAGGGTTGCTGACCCTTTTCACAGGCCCCACCCTCCTCTGTTGGAGTTCCAGGGCCAGGCACCCTCGGTGGTGGTGCCGTGACAGCGGCTCTGAACTGGCTGGGCCAAGTCTCTGTCTCACTCGGTTAATGATCTCTCTAGGGTTTTGACTTCCTCCTGAATCTAGCGTTCATGCTTCCCCTCTGGAGAAAGGTGCTGTCTTCCTTAAAGCCTGACAGCCTTTTCCTCTGTAGTGAACCAGTCCTGTAAATCATTTATAACTTTAAAGAAATTTTCCCTTCTTCCGATACTAAAATTCAGTTTAACCTGTAAAGCAAGAGCTAAATGCCCTGACTTGCATATGTCATTAGGCTGCCTTTTCTCTTTGCTCTGTTTTGGGCTTCAGCTGATACTTAGCCTCCTATGTACCAGCCTGAAGTAATCACCATGGTTTTCCTTGTCACCAGTGGGTGTTTTGACACATCTCGAAAGGATTTGTTTTCACAGGAGAAGTTGTCCCTTGGTTGCTTGGAAGAGTGAAGATTGAAAGAGAACTGCAGGGTGCCAGATAATAGTTTGAAGATGTCTGAAACTGAACAAATATAAATAAGATGTTATGAGTCATTTTTTGCTTCAAAACCAATACAGTATTGTAAAGTAAAATAAAGTAAAAATAAAAATTAAAAAAAAAAACAACACTTTGGGTTGGATACCACGCTGGGCATCTCACATACGTTAATCCATTTCTTCTTTAAAACAGATCAGTGATGGTGGTGTTGTTGCGCCCATTTCACAGATGTGAAACATGCAGGAAGAAGGTGTAATTTGCCCCAGGTCAGATAGGAAGTATCTCTTCCAGTGCTGGGGTCAGGTTTTCTGATTTCAAATCCTGTGCTTTTCCTGTCAACTTACCCTGGGCGGCCTGTCCTTCGAAAAAAATAGTGCAAGTAAAAGTGTTACTCATTCATATCCGACTCTTTGAGACCTCATGGACTGTAGCCCGCCAGGCTCCTCTGTCCTTGGAATTCTCCAGGCAAGAATACTGACTGGAGTGGGTAGCCATTCCCTTCTCCAGGGGATCTTCCCGACCCAGGGATCGAAGGATCTCTTGCATTGCAGGTGGATTCTTTACTGTCTGAGCCACCAAGGATGCCTGTCCTTCAAGATCCCTTTAAATCTCTCACAGAACAATGTTGGAAACCCAAACAGTTTTTGTTTAAAACCCATTCTCTGGAGCTTGCCATAGTGAATGCTCTTTCTCCTCTTTTGTGCTAGCTTTCCTTTTTCCCTCTGAGTTGCAGGATGAAGCAATGAGGTTTGGAGGCAAGAGGCCTGGGATTAGCTTCCCTTTAAGTTATTTGGCAAGAGAAAACAAAAGAGTGGACGTCATGAGAAACTTAACCATTGTATTGCAAAGCACGTGAAAGATACTCTGTTGAAAAGGCCTGTTCTTCCCAGGAGAGGAATTAAGAAAGGGAGGGGAAGATCTTCGGGAAGTTTGCTTGTTCACCCTCCTGCTGACCGCTCTGTCTTCACTTCTCTGCTGTCTCCTTCCACCTCCCTCCTGCTGACCAACCTCAGTACTTTGTAGTAAAGACATCATTCTGACATGATAGCTTGTTCTTTCAGCTTCATTTGAGCTTCCTTTTTGGGCTTTGCTTCCTGGCTGCCCCACTTCTCTCCTTCTTTGCCCTGTTCTTGTCCTTTGGTTCTTTGCAGAGCTGAGGAGCTTAGGCATTTACCTTATATCTCAAAGGCAGAAAACAAGAAATGCAAAGAAAACACATTTTGCAGTGAAACGACCAAAGGCATAATGGTGTAAGAACACAGGTGTCGGGTCAGGTTAACCTGGCGTGGAATCAAGGCTGTGCTACTACTGGCCGTGTTACTTCAGACAGTTATTAAACCTCTAGCAGCTGGCTGTGAACATTAGACATTTTTAAGTGGATGAAGCATTTTGGACAGTGGTTTTGCATATAGCGGGGACTTAATAAAGTGGGTACTCTTAGTTCATTTGCTATAAATGCACAAAATCGGGGGTCTGAGGGACTTGGGTCTAGTAGTCAGGTTGTGGGATCAGGTTTGAAAAGAAGGCACCTTTGAGGTTATCTAATCTGAAGCCTGCCTTTTACCAAGACCCAGAGAAGTTAAGGGTCTGTGTCCCAGCTGTAGAAATAGTTAGGGGCGCAGCTAAGATTGGAATCAGGACTTCTCACTGTGACCATATGCTCTTTCTATGGCATCAGGATTGATTCAGTCCAGATATTTACAGCAGCATCTTTAGGGCAGGGTTTGTTGGAGTCACCTGTGGATGGGTGGGGGTGTTAAGAAAGCAACTTCCTGGACTCCATCCCAGACTATTAAATCAAAATCTCTGGAGATACAGCCAGGGATCTTCTTTTTAACAGGCACCTCATTTGATTCTTATGCATCTTATGAGTTTACAGGTTTGTGAGTTGATTATAAATTTGAGGCCCATGGCTCTTGCGCTGCAATAAGAGTTAATGTTTACAGAGTTACCCCCAAGGGTTATGGCTTCAGTCAGAGGAATATATCATCATCTAATGATGTTACATTAGTAATAGCGATGCTCATGACAGCCACTGCCTATGGACAGCCGCTGTGGGCCAGGGATGGTCTGAGTGCCTTCGGGCACTTAGAACAGTGTCTGACGTATGGTAACCACTTTATAAGTGTTAGTTGTGCTATCCTCATTTAATTCTTACAACACCCCTTTGAGGGTTATTATTGTCTCCATCACAGGTACAATAAACTGATACACAGAGAAGTCAAATAACTTGCCAGGGGTCCCACAGCTGCTGAGTGGTTGAGCTTGTATCTGGACTCGTGTGTGTCTGATGCTGACACCCATGTGGGATCATAAACATGTGCATGTGAAATGTTCTTTCAACAAATATGAGACATGAAGGATTCTCCAGATTAGAAGAATATCCCTCCAAGTTTGGTTGATTAACGTCTGCCAAAGCAGATCTAAGAGCGCTCTTACATAGGTAGATAATCCCTATTCCAGTTTATTCAAAACAAAAGAAGTTCCAGAGTGAGGCTTTCCTGAGAGTGAGTGAACAAGCTGGTAAAAAGAGCTTGTTTAAAAGGGAATGTTCTTACTTTCCAGTCTCTGTTCGGGGGAATGAAATGTACAGTGAAGGGGGAAAGCAGCAGCTGGCCAAAGAGCAGCTTCTTCAAGTCTGAAGAGCTCAGAGACTGGTGAACTTGGAAAAGCTTTGTGTGCTGTGCGGTTTGGTATTTTTTTTTACCTGCTTCTTGTTTTGTGACATTCATTAATCCAGAAATTTTGGGGTTGTACATTTGCATATATATACACACACACACTGCATGTGGACTGAACCACCCCCACCCCCAAGACATGGTGGTGAAAACTACAGATGCGGGACTGTTACTACTGATTTTGTATGTCTTGCAGCTTTGGTGGCTGAAAAACACAATACGTCCAAACTTAATGGTTTCAAGCAACAAGATTTATTTCACCCATGGATCTGCATTGTGGACAAGGCTCATCAGGCGCAGCTTGTTTCGGCTCTGCCCATTGTCACTGAGGGCTGAGGCTGGAATCATGTCTCTGGTCCACTCGCATGGCACCTGGTCTGGGAGGACCAGAAGAGCTGGTGGTGGGAGCAGGTGGGAGCAGCTGGGCCTCTCTTTCTGTGGTCTCCCTGTATGGTCTCTCCAGCTCTACAAGGTCACTGTGGGCTCCAACGTCACGTGTCAAGAGCAGGAGGGCGTGCACACTGGGCAAATGCCGTCTTGGCTCTTGGTCTTGCCTCTAAAGTCCTGCAGCATTACTTCCACGTGTTCTTTCAGTTGAGGACATTGCAATGGTCCATTTGGTTCCAGGGAAAGGGAACATAGGCCCCACTGCTTGATGGAGGAGTGTCTGTGTCTCACTTATTGTAAGAGTAGCATGTGGGATGGGCTGTGTTGGTGGGGCTGTTTTTGGAAAATATAATCAGCCACGTTTGTTGACTCGACTCTTGCTGAATAGGTTCATTCAGGGCCTGGGTAGTTTGTTGAGTCCCTGTATCATCATGATTAGTGTGATTTATGAATTTGCAGATGTTAAAAAAGCTAAGTTTACACAGTTTTTGGGTGGAACCTGAACTGAGTTTACTCAGAGCCATGTGAATATATGATGGGGAGGGGCTGGCAAAGCCTTACCTCATCATGGAGGAATACTCCATAGATTATTTTTTTTCTTTTAAGAAGGGACAAGCTCATTGTCTTTGTTCAGAAGCCTAGGCAATCTCACAAGGCACGTAGTTACTGTTAAGTTTCTTTGACAATTGTTTTATGGGGCTTAAAATGTTCTGCAGTCTTGGGAACAAGACAGACAAGGCTCTACTCTTACGAAACTCAGATTCATGTGGAAAAGACAGATCCATTTAAACAAGTAGATGGATAGAAATTTCAGATAGTTATAAGATTCGTAGGTAAACAAATGAGAGAGCCTGGGGTCAGTGGTAGTCACCATGATGTCTTTGAGCCTAGTTAGTGGGCAGTGGAGTCATCAGAAAAGTTATCTGTGGAGTTCCATGTAGCCTTCTTCTCAGGCTCCCCATGCGTGTACTCCCTTCATAACTGAGAGGAAATTATCAAGGAATGGTTAGGGGAAGTGTGGGCTTGCTGATTCATATCCTAGAATAACAGTTGGATTTGGCCACCCCTGTAATATCTGTCCTGAAAGTTTTTTCCCTTCCATTCCCCCTCTAAGAATAAAGGTTCAGTAGAGGTAATTTAGGAACATAAAAAGAAATGTTACTTTCACAGAGTAGAACACATGTAATTCATTTATTTTCCCTGAGACTGAAAGTGTGAAAAGTCATAAGAATAAATTTGTGAAAACTGTTCCATAATAGATTATTTAGGCAAGTTAGTAGTATTAGGATATATCTCTTACCACGTGAGCATATACGAGGGCCTCCGTGTGGTTTTCCTCTCACCATCTTATCCCATCCACATGGTAAGTATTAGTCGTGTGCCTTGTTTGTGCCCATCTCTGGGGTTGAAGGATAACAGCAGTAATAAGGGTCCCTGTGTTCATGGAGGCAAACAGAAAAAGAAAACAACAAGGCAAAGTCACTCTAAGCCAGGCAAGAAGCAAGTCACAGTTGATAGAGAGGGACTGACTGTAGGTGAGGCTTCAAGGAAGGGCTCTGAGGATGTAATCAGTGGTGTCAGCTATTGTGGTGCTAAGCCAGTTGCCTAGGCTGGAAGATACACTGGGCCAAATCCAGGACCTCGTTGGCCCCATGCTTACACTGTAATTGAGGACAGATTGGGTGAGAGCTGGGGGATCCTGTGGTTTCTGCAGTGTACTGAGTCCTTGAAGTTTAATAAGAACCTCTGCCCTGGTCTGAGTGGTTCAGGGTGACTCTTCAGTGACATTGGGTGAGGGCACTTCTGCAGAGCTTCTCTTGCTCTGAGCCCAGGTCTGATGGAAACTGTTGCTCTGCTTGAAGCTTATCCCATGAGTGCTAGGGAGCAAGAGTTTTCAAAAGCCTGACTTCATCTTGGCTTCCTGGTTTTGGTTTCCCAGTTTTCCTTAGTATTTTGTTGGAGAGTAGTTGCTAAGTGACAGATTCCTCTGGCTGGAGCAGAGGAGATGGCCAATTGAAGAGGGTGTGAGTCTTGTGAAGGATGACTTCTAGGAACAAAAATCCAGAGAGAGTGTTTCATTTTCAGAGGGAGGTCCTGTTGCAGAACTTCCCACGTCCATTGTGTCTACCTCTTGCCACCTCTCGTATGACCTCTGCTATTGGCTTTGGGATTCATAGACTTTTGCTGGCTTGGTTAGAGCCATGCAAACCTCAAGTCTGGTGGTAATTACTGGAGTGAGGTGGCCTGGTGTGTGAAAGTACATTTACCCTGATAGAACATTGTAGAACTCTTCAAGGGGGGAACAGACCTTTAAATGGGAACATTTGGTTCAAATTATTTTGATTTGTGTTAATGGGTTGGTTCCAAAGTCATGACTTGCTTTGGGAAATCTAATGGAGAACACTTGTGGGGTGTTATGTGTTTGCTTTTTTTATTTTGTTTTCAAGCAATGTGTCCTCTGCATTCTTCTTAGGTCAGGCTTCCCAGGTAGTGCTAGTGGTAAAGAACCTGCCTGCCGATGCAGGAGACTTAAGAGACGTGGGTTTGATCCCTGAGTCGTGAAGACCCCCTGGAGGAGGGCATGGCAACGCGCTCCAGTATTCTTTCCTGGAGAATCCCATGGACAGGAGCCTGGCCGGCGATAGTTCATGGGGTTACAGAATCGGACACTACTGAAATGAATTAGCACATATGCACGTTTCTTTGGTCACCTCTCCTTATTCTAGAGACACTTCACTATCATTTCTGGAATGTTCTCTTTGGAGAAGGCATCTTTTCTTGAGATTGTGATTTTCTTCCTTCTCTTGGGAAGAAAGGAGTGTGGAATGCTCTGGGTATGTTGGTCTATGGGATAAAAGGTTTGTGGTCACATCCTCTTCTCCCTTACCTGTTAATTCCTCACCTCACATGTATTTTGTATTATTTAAACCCCTGTCTGTGTGCTTATGAGCATAGCTGTTGCTTGGCTTAGTGGGGTTTATCTTGTGTCCAGTACCTAGCATAAAAAGTATTTTGGATTAGGATAGAGTGGAATAAGTAAGTCCCTCACTTTCTGGAAGGACTAGGAGAAGAACCTGTCTACAGGCCTTATGGGTGGAACCCAATGTTTTATGTGAAAACACATAGTAGTAAGAGCATGGAAATTAGACACCTCTCTTTGTCACTTACTGGCCCTGTGACCTTAGACAGACTGTTTAACCGTTTTGGTGCCAATTTCCCATCTGTATAATGGGGATTGGAATTTTCTCAAAATTCCATTTTGAGGCTTAGATGAGATAATATATGTAAAAGACAGCATAGAGTATAGTTATTTAATAAATAAATGGCAGGTGTTACTGTAAATAGTTAATGTCTGTGTGGGGACTTCATTGATGGTGCTAGGGATGGTATATTCTTGGGTTCAACTCATAAAAATTATCACTCTTGGAGAATTGCATCAGTTACATGTGTTTTTTGGTAGGGATGAAGGGCCTGTGAGTCAGGCCCTTGTATCCTTGTTTATCCTCCCAAAACCTTGTCCACCAAAATCCTGGCTTTTTCATCTGTTTGCATATCTGTCTCAGGTGGCCCTGTCTCACCTTTGAGAACTTCTTATACTTATTTTCTGTTTTTATTTTCTGTATCTAGAGAAGCCTGCCATGGATATCCCCCACCTCCTGTAATTACCCTGGAGGTTTCCAAGACCTCTCTGCACCTCAGATGATGTCAAATAGTTGGCTCTGGGACCTAGGCTTGCTCCCAAGTCTTGCTGGCTGCCGCCACTGGCTTCCCAATCAGGCAGCTGTGGGAAGTGTGATCACTTCTGGGAGCCACAGTGAGGCCTCTCTCACCAGCATCTGAGCAGAGTTCAGGGATGCAGGGAGGTGGGCTCACTGAAGCAATCTGGGGTTCATTGACATAAAGATGGCACCTTTAATCACTGGGCTTCCCTGACATCTCAGTTCATAAAGAATCTGTCTGCAATGGGGGAGACCCTGGTTCGATCCCTGCATTGGGAAGATCCCCTGGAGAAGGGAAAGGCTACCCACTCCAGTTAATTCTGGCATGGAGAATTCCATGGACTGTATAGTCTGTGGGGTCGCAAAGAGTTGGACATGACTGAACGACTTTCACTTTGATCACTAGGACATGTGATTCATTAGATTTTAGTAATTAAAATGATACCTACCATTCATGAATGCTTCAGTTCATTTCAGTTCAGTCGCTCAGTCGTGTCTGACTCTTTGCGACCCCATGAATCGCAGCACGCCAGGCCTCCCTGTCCATCACCAACTCCCAGAGTTCACTCAGACTCGCGTCCATCGAGTCAGTGATGCCATCCAGCCATCTCATCTGTCGTCCCCTTCTCCTCCTGCCCCCAGTCCCTCCCAGCATCAGAGTCTTTTCCAATGAGTCAACTCTTGCATGAGGTGGCCAAAGTACTGGAGTTTCAGCTTTAGCATCATTCCTTCCAAAGAAATCCCAGGATTGATCTCCTTCAGAATGGACTGGTTGGATCTCCTTGCAGTCCAAGGGACTCTCAACAGTCTTCTCCAACACCACAGTTCAAAAGCATCAATTCTTCAGTGCTCAGCCTTCTTCACAGTCCAACTCTCATATCCATACATGACCACAGGAAAAACCATAGCCTTGACTAGACGGACCTTAGTCGGCAAAGTAATGTCTCTGCTTTTGAATATACTATCTAGGTTGGTCATAACTTTTCTTCCAAGGGGTAAGCATCTTTTAATTTCATGGCTGCAGTCACCATCTGCAGTGATTTTGGAGCCCCCCAAAATAAAGTCTGACACTGTTTCCACTGTTTCCTGATCTGTTTCCCATGAAGTGATGGGACCTAATGCCATGATCTTTGTTTTCTGAATGTTGAGCTTTAGGCCAACTTTTTCACCCTCCACTTTCACTTTCATCAAGAGGCTTTGTAGCTCCTCTTCACTTTCTGCCATAAGGGTGGTGTCATCTGCATATCTGAGGTTACTGATATTTCTCCTGGCAATCTTGATTCCAGCTTGTGCCAGCAAATTTGGAAAACTCAGCAGTGGCCACAGGACTGGAAAAGGTCAGTTTTCATTCCATTTCCAAAGAGAGGCAATGCCAAAGAATGCTCAAACTACCACACAATTGCACTCATCTCACACGCAGGTAAAGTAATGCTCAAAATTCTCCAAGCCAGGCTTCAGCAATACGTGAACCGTAAACTTCCTGATGTTCAAGCTGGTTTTAGAAAAGGCAGAGTAACCAGAGATCAAATTGCCAACATCCGCTGGATCATGGCAAAAGCAAGAGAGTTCCAGAAACACATCTATTTCTGCTTTATTGACTATTCCAAAGCCTTTGACTGTGTGGATCACAATTAACTGTGGAAAATTCTGAAAGAGATGGGAATACCAGACCACCTGACCTGCCTCTTGAGAAATCTGTATGCAGGTCAGGAAGCAGCAGTTAGAACTGGACATGGAACAACAGACTGGTTCCATGAATGCTTACTACATGCCAAATGTGCATGGAGTAGTCATTTATAACCTTCATTGTCCCAGCAAGGAAATTGGGGCTTTTGGTACCGATGTAACATAGCCAGCTTTCTGTATACTTCCTTGACATCTTATTTCTTTCCTGATGTCTAGAAAATTTCTCAGTGTCAGTGTGTGCAGACAGACAGGATGGGTGTAGTGGAAAGATGTTGTACTGTAAGTCACATTTGGACCCCTCTCCCTCTTCCCCTCCCTTCCACCCTTCCTTCTGGTTTGTGAGATTGGGGGCTTGGCCTGGAGGAGGTAACACTCTTGACGGGATGACGAGGATCCTGAGCCCTGGCCTCAGACTCTGTTGGCGTTGCATCCTGACTTGGCCGTTTGCTTATCCAGGGGCCTTGGGAAGTGGTGGCCTCCTGTGAGCTCAGTTTCCTCACTTTGGGATGGTGACTGTCCCGTTCTGCTGTAATGGGGACTAAGTGACATGACACGTGGTGAAGCAGTTTGTGAAAAGCGTCATTACATGTGAGCTAAAATTAGAGACCATTTTATGTTATTCTCTTTCTCTCAGACATTCTTGTTTTCCCTTAATGAATTGGTGGTTTTAAAGCCTTTTTCTTGGGGAAGTGTCACAGACTTTGTTGAAAGTCTGATGGATATTCTGGACTCTTTCCCAAAAAAGGGGATGTTCACCTCAAATCATATTCAGTTTCAGAGGACTCAGGATCTAAAGCTCCTTGTCTGTGAACTCCAGAAGGAAACCCTCCCAGATGATTGTGACCTCCTTTCTACAGAGACCCTGCCTTATTTTCCCTCTGCACCCTGCTGGCCCTTAGCTGAGGCTGGGGTGCGTGGAGGAGCTCTCCTGAGGACTGTGGGATGCGTTTCCTTTTCTTCCTCCACTCCATTGACTACTAACACGCAGCCTCCTACTTGCTTGGCCCTGGTGTTGCTGCCCAGAACATACAGCAGGAATGTCCTTCAGGGGTGGGCTGCCCTGGGAGCAGGGAAGATCAGTCTTTGTCTTCCTGCCTGGGTTATTTTAGGAATGAGAGGGGGATCAAGGAGGAGGGAGACCCTGGGATCTCAGGAATGACCAAGCTCCGGTGTGTTGATGGCCTGCTCTGTGCCAGGAACTGTCCGAGGTGATTTGCAGTCATTTCTGATCCTCACAAGAACCTTATTGGGTGGATGCGGGCCTCACTATCTCTTTACAGATGAGGACACTGAGGCTGAACGAAGTTAACTGAGCAGGCCAAGAGGCCGCGGTGGGAGTCAGGACCAGTCTGTCTTGGTCACAGAACGCCTCTGTGCTGTGCTGTTTCCTGAGACAGAGTCACCCTCCGAGGTGAACGGTAGCTTCACACCCTTTGCTGTTGATAAAGGAAATGCTTTTCCTCCTGGGGCCCAGACATCCGCTGATGGCAGCTTTGTTATGCGCTCTAGACGGCCTTTGCCGTGCTGAAGTGCAGATGTGTATTTTTAGAAAAGGAAGAGACTTCTCTGTCTACTGTTTGTGTACAGAGATGTATCAGTTTCTGAAGACTAAGGCCAGCTGAAGCAGCCAAACGTCTGCCGTGGTTGATGGCCAAATGCTGGTGGCCGATCTCCTGGCTGGCTCGTGTTTGCTGTGATGGCTTGAGGGGCAGGACTGACCCTCAGGTCTCTTTTCTTAATAGGCTAGGTGCTGTGCCCCCACAGGGACCTGTGTCTGCCCCCCCCCCCCCCCCACACCGAGTCTGCACTTGCCACTAGCCTGGCTCTCGGAGTGTCGGCAGCTGGTTAGGTGACATCCTTCTCTTCCGTTTTCCTATTAGTGTTTTCTCCTTTTTATCTCCCCAACCACTGGCCTTTCCCCCATGTAAGACCAACTACATTTTAAGTTCTTGTTACTGTCAAAGAGGTGTTAATGTACCACACTGAGACTGACCACCTAATTTAGAACTAGTTGCTTAGAGCTCACGGGGCCAAGCTGCTACCTCTGGGAGCCAGGACAGTGCCCGGTGATGTCGGGGTCCCTCTGTGTCCCCGCTGTCTGCCCACATTCAGAGCTGACACACACAGAGTGCTCCTTACGTACCAGGCAGTGGCTCCATGGATCATTTGTCCACTCCTCCCATCAGCATTCTGAGGGTAGTTCTGGGATTGTCTGGGTTTTCCAGATGGGAAGACTGAGGTTTGAATGGGCCCGTGACCTGCCATACTGGGCCAGTGCCTACACTCAGAGCTGGGTGCTGAGATGCGTGTGTGAGGCGAGGCTGAATCAGCTCAGACAGGGAGAAACATGGGGTGGGCCCCCCTGAGGCCCGTATTCTTGCTCCCGGGAGGCTGTCCTTTGGTGTGGCACAGGTGAGCCAGAATTTCAGGTCCTCTGGAGGATTAGTCTCGGTGACCTTCTTGGTGCTGACAAAGAGGATTTGAATGGGATTTTCCCTCCAGTGAGGATTTTGTCTTAGTGAGAGCTGTAGAACTGGACCTGCTGCTCTGGGTCATTCCTGCCCACCCCACTGCTGTGACCTCCCACACCCTTCCCCTGTATACTCGGAGAGAGCACTGCACCTGAGAGACACTGTGGAGAAAGAGGCTACGTTTTGTGCTGCCCTGTGAGGATCTGTATATAGAATGTTCAGTATCTGGTTTAAAAATACTTCCTTCTCTTAATTTCGTTTAGCTGATACTCTTCATTCTTTCCATTTCATTCATTCATTTATGCATTTATGCATTCTCTGATTCGTATGATTGAAGCATGCGCATATGCCAGTAATTCTTCTCCCTTAAAGGATGTGACCTTTCTGGGAACAGAAAGACCCAGTACCAGCCAGTGTGCTAAGGACTTTTCCTGTATTATCTCAGAGGAGCCCTGTGAGGTAGGCAGGGGACTAAAGAAAAGAAGGGCAGCAGAGCCTGGTGATTGAGAGAGGTCCTGGAGGGGAGATTGCCAGAGAGAGAACCTCTGCTCTGTTGCTTGCCGGCTGTGGACATGGGCAAATCACTCAGCCTTTTTGATCATCTACTTTCTCATCTATGAAAGGAGAAGGCAGTGGCACCTCACTCCAGTCCTCTTGCTTGGAAAATTCCACGGACAGAGGAGCCTGGTAGGCTGCAGTCCATGGGGTCGCGAAGAGTCGGACACGACTGAGCGACTTCACTTTCACTTTTCACTTTCATGCAGTGGAGAAGGAAATGGCAACCCACTCCAGTGTTCTTGCCTGGAGAATCTCAGGGACAGGGGAGCCTGGTGGGCTGCCATCTATGGGGTCACACAGAGTCGGACACGACTGAAGCGACTTAGCAGCAGCAGCATCTATGAAATGAGGATGGTGGCGCCTGCCTTCATAGGCTTTCGGGGATCAAAAGAGACAGTGTTTGTAAATTTCACACCATTTCTCTGGTATGTAGTAAGAACTTCTTAAAAGGTGTCTATTTTCCCTTTTATTGTTTGTAGGCATTCCTACAAACAATGTTTTAGGATCTGTTTTAAAGATCCAGAAACCAAGCCCTTGGAGAGGCTGTCTCAACTCATGTTACAGTGAGTACTGCAAAGGATGATAACATATTAACCGCCATTGAATGCAGATAGTGCCACGAAGAGGTTCCAGGGAGGGGAGTGGCGCTTGGTTTGTGTGAGTGGCAGGAGATGCTGCAGGCTGGGTGACGTGGCATTGGGAGGACTTCATGGAGGAGATGGCATTGGAAGGATTGGTCCATCTGGATGAGGGGAGACCAGGAAGCTAAATATTCTGACGGAGGGAACAGCAGGGATAAAGCCAGGAGGATAGGGTGGCATGTGCGCTTGCGCTGAGAACCCTTAGGTTCGGAGGAGAAAAAGGACTGTGTAAGCCTCAGGAACGTGGGGCCTGGGCTATGGCTCTGTACAGAGTTTAGCCCAGCTGAAAGGCAGTGTCTAGAGGGGTAAAGGTTTAGTTGGTGAAGGGGAGTTGACTTAATGGAAAGGAATTTTGAACTCCAGTTGGCGAAGTTGATTTCTGCCCACAATGCCTCCTGGGATTGTTTATTTCGTCTGTAGAATGCCATCCCTCTCTCTCAGCTGCCTTCCTTAAACTGTAAGTCACTCTGGACACTAGTTTTGGTTTTACCTGGACTGTGAACAGATACTCCCTGAGCTTTTGGTCAGCATTCTGATAGTAATAGGAGACTATAGGACTGTGTGGCCAGTTCTCTCCCTGGGGTCATTTAAATTTGAGACCATCGGACCTTGAGCCAAGTAAAAACTTAATTGAAGTAAATATCGTGGGTGGCCCTGTGGTACTCCCAATCATGTTTCCCTCCTTTACTCTCTCGCAGTTTTTCCTTATTTTCCATGGTCTGGTTCTCACCATAGGTAGTTCTCAAGTCTTAGTTCATCGGCCGAGGCAAATGCTTCTCGCTTCCTGTAACATGGGGTTAGAGAATGTCGTGTGCAAATAAATCCCTTTGTGTGTGCAGGGTGGATGCTGTCAAGGTGAGCACTTTGTGAAAGTGAATCTTGCCTGCAGTGCTTGCTTTACAAGGTAAAAGATTGCTTTAGTTTTGAACACCTGTGCCCTGACACGATTTGTTTAGCGTTTTCATCATTGGATTTTCCTGGAGCAAGATTGGAAGCTCTTTAAAACAGGGATCTGCTCTCTCAATATGTGGTGCAGCCTTGGCTTGTGGGAATTAACCAGTAGGTTTCTGATCTCTGGACCAGGCAGTCCTTCCTTCCCTCCTGTTTGTCTTTGCAACCCCATAGACTGTAGCCTACCAGGCTCCTCTGTCCATGGGATTTTCTAGGCAGTAATACTGGAGTGGATTGCCATTGCCTTCTCCAGGGGAGCTTCCCAACCCAGGACTAGAACCTGGGTTTCCCGCATTGTAGACAGACGCTTTACTGTCTGAGCCACCAGGGAAGTCCGTTTGGTTTCTTGGCCTTACTAAAAAATGACTGTCAGAGGATAAATAATTGGTGTACTGTATAGATCCCAGGAGCAATTGGTTGTCTTTGCACTAAGTTGATTTTAAACTGGAGGTAGTGATCCAGATCATCTTTTTACCGATTGTCTCTGCTGCGCTGTGTATCTCTTTCATGCTAATTCCATTCCCAACTTCAACTTGATCTAAAAAAATGGTTTTGTCACCATCTTCTCTGAGCCAGAAACAGCACTTTAAAAGGAGGCAAAGGATGTGAATGAAGATCTGCAGTTTTGAATAATGTTATGAAAGATCGAAACCATTACGACAGGAGAGCTTTCATCTTAGCTGAAGCAGTTCAAATAGGTTTTCATGATGAGTAGGTGTGGACTCTGTCCACTCTGTAGTTTCCTCACCCTTGAGTGAGATAGGTTCTCATATAAAACAGAAGGAGCAACAACAACCAAACACAACAACCCCCAAATCAAGAGACTTCAGAGCAAGTGAAGTACCTGCAGCCTTATCTTTTCTCTTCCCTCCCAAAACACTCACATTGGTGTTGGCTTTTCTTCCAGAAAGATGAATGGTGCTTGGGAAGGAATGTGGGTTCATTTTCAAATATGACTCGCCATGTGGTATCATATGCACTGTGGTTGGAGACACAATCAGTAGAGAGACTGGTCAGCCTTCTCTCCAGGGAAAACCGACTGATGCTTTTAGAGCTCTCTCTCCCTGTTGCAATCCTCCTCCCTCTCTGGACACAAGATCCATTACTTTAGGGCCCAGAGCATCCTCCTTCCCCTCATTAGACTCTCCTCCTTTACTAGTGGCACATTTTCCTTTTTAGCTGCAAACAGGCTGAAGTCTTAATTGTCTTTTTTTTTTTCCCCCAATAAATCTTTATTGTCTTTTAAACAACAGGAAACAAAAAACCGATCCCAGCAAAACTTCCCTTTGTACCTCTCCCACTTAGGTACTGTCCTGTGCTGCTACTGTTCTCCTAGCTAGAGTGTTTGAGAGAGTATTTTGTGTTTACTGCCTTTACCACCAAAAGCCCTGAGGTCCAGTTTCTGCCCGTAGTTCTCTCTGGACCTGCTGTCTGTCTCAGAGGTCCCAGGGGCTGCCCACTTACTTAAACCAGTGATTGTTCTTGGCCTTCTTCTTTCTCGAGACTCTTCTGCTTTGCCTTTATCGATGGTATACTCTCCAAGCTTCTTCATCCCTTCTGAGCATCCCTTCCCAGCTCATCATGTTTGTCCTATGGCTCTTCCCAAGGTTCCAGGCCACCTTTGCCTCCCAGACCAGAGAGTTTGTCTCTTTCTGTCATCATTAATCTCTCCTGTCCCTGGCTTCAGCCATCACCACGTGGACATGATTCCCAGACTTCTGTCCAACAGCCCCTGCCCCTCGCCTGTTTTTCATCGTCCTGAGGGCCAGAGAGCTCAGGAGGTCTGCCTGACTCACAGGAGGTTGTTCGTAAGGTCTGTATATCTCTAGAGTCCTTGCTTCATAGGCACACTGCCCCTCCCCAACGTTGGAAAGGTAGTTCACTTTGACCAGAAAGATAGAAATGAAACTGAGCTCTAGCAATAGTTTGGATTTGCTAGTTGTCCTCCCTTCAGAGCTTGATAAAGTTATGATAGGCACTTGTGCTAAAGGGTTCTACAAGTTTTCTGTGAAGAGTTAGGGAATTCTATGTTGAGAAATGTTAATGAAAAAAGAAAGAGTCTTGTGCATGAGGTAAGCAGTAGGGCTAAGTGTTAGGGAACTCTTTATCAGGTAGGGGCTCTGTAGCTGGATGTGGTTTGGAAGGGGCAGGTCTCAGATGGGAGTCCTTTAGCCTGTGAGGCGTTGTGGGTGTTAGTGGGTATTGTCTTGAGGACCCCATTGTCCTTTGGAGGCCTGGGACCAGCTCAGGCATTGCCAGACTCCTCTTGACCAATGTGTCTGCTGTCCAAGGTAAAAGGCCTTCTAGGGAAAGAAAGTATGACAGGATCTGCATTCTTAAAATCATTCTTGTATCTCTTGTGACATTCGGAGTTGGTTTCTTCATGGAGGCTGTCTTAGGGCAGGTTTATTTTAGTTTTCCCTGAATGACTCTAATGATAGGAGTTGTGCTATTAATACAGATGTCCATGGCTTGTCACAGAGGTTTTTATCATTTTGTGCATAAATTCTCACACGTTGATGTATTTTGGCTCCTTGCTGCATATAAACTGCCAGCAGTCATATTGATTTTTACACGATCTGGTTGAGTGTCCTGGATGGGGGCTGGTGGAAAGGTTCTTTGATTCAGAGGATTTCTGTGTTCCTCTGCACTCTGTCATTGTTATAACCACGATCTCTCCCAGTAAGTTTGTGTCTTACTTGTGCCTTAGAGGGCCAGCAGAACAGAAGAGTTTACCAGGCAGAGCCCTGGGTGTCCCTCTGCCTGCAGCCAGGGAGTCGAGCGGTTGTGTTTCTGTGTCCTGTCGAGCGCTTCTTTTGGCACCAGAGAGATGTCAGTCTCTCTTGTGCAGAGTCTTGCTGCTCTGAAACATGTGAGCCTCCCTTACTTCTCACACTTGGCTTTGTCAAGCTCCAGAGGCGGTGGAAGTACTGATGGGGGAGGGACAGAAAATGTGCTCAGCAAAATTTGTACTGGAAAAATTGCTTAGACTGTAAAGTGGCTTTCTGAGGCAGTTGATGAGCAGCTTATCCTTACAGTGCTATAGCATAGATTTTTAAATTGTGGGATCTAGAGTCGGGCTCTTGGGTTTATATCTCGGTTCCACCACTTAACTGGACATTTTCCTGTTTGTTAACTGGATTTAAACAATAGTACTTACTTCAAAGGGGTTGGGGAAGAATTGCATGACATAATACCTTTAAAGCATTCAGGGGCTGGGTGCATAGTAAGCCTTCAATACGTTGTTGTCTGTCATGACGTTGGCAGTCCTTCAGAATAGCCTTAAATCCATGTTCTGAGAATGTTGCAAGTCCTTCTTAGTATGTA
The DNA here is from genome assembly GCF_032405125.1 of Capricornis sumatraensis. Taxonomy (NCBI): domain Eukaryota; kingdom Metazoa; phylum Chordata; class Mammalia; order Artiodactyla; family Bovidae; genus Capricornis; species Capricornis sumatraensis. Next base: position 53,459,780 of record NC_091077.1, read on the forward strand.
GACAGCATTCTACTTGGGCATACATTTGTACGAAGCTACAGGCTCTAGGAGAACTGGGTTAAGTATGTTTTTGTTTGTATTATAATGGGGAACACAAAAGACAGTATCTGACCTGTAGTAGGTGTTTAATAAATCCTTGTGGAATGAATGAATGAAGCTGTGAGCCAGTCAAGAACAGGAATATGGTTGGGTGGGATGTTTGGTGTAGCCAAGTTGTTTTTATTAGTTTGTAGCTATAGGAACCTGCATCATCCTGGAAATCCTGAGAGGTAGGCAGCAAATTTAGGGGGAAAGTCTTCTTTTTTTAAACAACTTAATTGGCGTACAAAAAGCTACACATGTTAAATTGTACAATTTGATGAATTTTGTTATCTGTATACACCTGTGAAGCCATCGCCACAATGCTAGGGGAATTTTTAATGCTTGTCTCAAAAGTCTTTTGTTTCTGGGTAGCTGATCAGCCACTTCCCTGTTTGCCTTGATGTGGCTCTCTGCCTTACCTAGAGGGAGCGTCTGCTTTCCTCCCCTTACATCATTCCTTCCCAGCCACCGGCTGCATTTTTATATCCTTGCCAGTGAGCTTTCAGATGATTATTGTGTGTGTTTGTGTCTCTGTTGAGTGTCTGTTCCCAGCAGGTTACAGGTTGGGGGCACAAGGACTATGTCGGTTTTGTTCAGTGTTCAATTCTCATTGCCTCCCACAGTCCCCCACACGTGGCAGGTGCTCAGTGGAGAGTAGAGTATGAAGCAGTGAGTCATGGTGCTTTGGGGCCTGAATTGAGAGCATAGGAAACAAGTGTTCTGAGACTCAGAAAGTTATTCTTATCTTTAGCAGAGGGAAATCAAAGGGAAGAAAGGCCTCCTAGGGTCTGAATGACTTTAGCTGCATTACTGAGTGAGACCAAGGAGAGCCTGGAAAAGCAGGGAATTTAACCTGATACAAGCTAGACCCAGAGGTAAGGCACATGGGGCCTCTTCTGTTGTTCTGAGCCTCGCTGTTTTATGCAGGAGTAAACATTTATGTTGGGGCTCTGTTAGGTTTTTTTTTTTTTTAATTGCAAACTGTTCTCTACTATAGGTTGCCAAAGAAGGGGACTTTGACTGGATATGCTCTCAGAAGCCCCCCCACCCCATCCTTTTCTTCTCCAGTTGTGGTATTTCCACTCCATCCCATCCCACCCCTCAATAGTAAATGGCAGTAAATTTTCAGAGTCAGCTGATTCCCTCAAAGAAAAGTCTCTCTTAGGTACTTGAAGAATCATAAAAATAATAATTAAGAATGACACAACCAGGTAAGTGGTCTGTGGTGTGCATTTTGGCAAGAGTCAACATTGTAAAGCAGTAAATACTCACTGTGGTGGAAAAGAACGAGCGAAACAGGCTTTTAAAACCCCCATTACGGAGAGAAGGGGAGGGGTGGGGAGCAAGAGAGAGCATATTTGTGCTGGTGAAGCTGATTTTCCACTAAATGTTTACAGAAGATCTGGATACCAGATTCATTTAGAATTATCGTTTCTTTCAGATGCTAGCAGGCAGCTGGGATGCTTTGGGAAGAAATGAGGTGATTCCAGAGGTACCACTTAAGAAGGCTCTGAAGCCTTTTGTTCTGTTAAGTTGTATTTTGTACAGATTTCATCCCAGGAGCTTTGCTCCCTAGATATCTGTCTCTGTCCGTCCATTTGTTCATCATCATTGACTGCCTGTTATGCATGAGGCTGTATCCATACACTCATCTGTCTCCCTCCGTTTGTGTATCCACCTATCCTATTATTGACTATATCTATCCTATTATTGACTGTCCTATTAGTGACTGCCTGTTACATACCAGGCACTCTCCCTTCCCTCCTTCCATCCATCTACCTAATTTTCAACCTATTCATCCTTCAGCCATACAGAATTTTGGCTATCCTGTTATGTACCAGGTGCTGTTCTAGGTTCTAGGAACCCAGAGGAAACAGGCCCATGAACAAGACTGTTCTGTTGTTTTTCAGCTTTAATGTGAGGTTAGTAATTACTGACTTACACCCATGCTATAAAGACACAGGCTGGGTCTGCTTTTTCCTTTCTTTGTCTCCCAGACTAGTATACCAGGCGCATAGATGCTCAATGCATAGGTTTTTGAATGAGTAACAGAATAAATGAATGATCTATATAGTGTGGGACACGCTGTGAGAACCCACACAGAAGGCGGAATTACTCACACTGACCCCATTTCTGTGCCGAGTGATGAGGGACGAGGGCTGGCCGAGCGTGCTGCCGAGCTTGCTGTCTCTGTGTTGGCTCGTGTCCTCACTGGGCTGATCCCCTGTAGTGAGCTGTGTGGGAAGGCCGCAGGCTGTGATTGAGTACAGGATCGGCAAGGTCTCCAGCCTCTCAGAGCTGCCACACTGAGTGAGTGTGGAAAGTGCTCGGAGGGAGAAATCCAGGTGCCCTGGGCATGTGGTGGGGGCAGCCTGGGCCAGTGCAGGATGGCAGGCAGAGTGTGTGTAGCCGGCAGGGGTAACAGGTGCAGTGTGTGGACAGGGTGAAAGCAGGCCTGTGTGGGCACTGATCAGGAGGAAAGCCAGGACTGCCCAAGTGAGGAGAGCTGCCCTCAGTGAGGCCAGGCCAGGGCCAGCTACAGTACTGGAAGCAGTCCTTTTAGTGTTGTTGCAGAACCTCTAGATTTTGGTTGCAATGTGACTTAAAGGCTTCAGCTTCCTAAGGAAGGAGGTGTATTAGCTTCCTGTGGTAAAAAATTTCCACAGACCGGGTGGCCTAAAACAACAGAAATTTATTCTCTCGTGGTTCTGGAGGCAAAAAATCTGAAATCAAGGCTGTGTTCCTTCTGAAGGCTCAGTGGAAGGATTTTCCCTTGCCTCTTCCTGACGTCAGTGGCTTCTAGCAATCCTGGGTGGTGGTTGGCTTGTGGCTCCATCACTACACTCTTGGCCCCTCCTTCCATGTGTGTGCATGTCTTCTCTGCTTCTAAGGATACTAGTCCTTGGGTTTTGGGCCCATTCTAATCCAGTGTGACCTTATCTCATCTAATAACATCTGTAAAGACTCAGGTTTCCCAGTAAGGTCATGCTCTGAGGTTCTGGGTGGACATGAACTTGGGAGACATCATTTAGCCCACTGTAGGAGGGGATATTGAAGTTGGTGTATGTGTGCTGAGAGGCTTCTTACAGATCTTCTCATTTCTCAGGGCTTTTGGGTTGACAGGCAGGAGACAGGTGGTGAGGAGGGTGGGCCAGGAGTGGCTGGAATTCCAGTCTCTAGGGAGGGCTCCTCAGAGAAGGCAATGGCACCCCACTCCAGTGTTCTTGCCTGGAGAATCCCAGGGATGGAGGAGCCTGGTAGGCTGCCATCTTTGGGGTCGCACAGAGTCGGACACAACTGAAGCGACTTAGCAGCAGCAGCAGCAGGGAGGGCTCCTGGCTACTGGACCCTTTTCACCCTAAAGGAAGCTCTGGAACTATAAGAGGTGGCCCTGCTTATGCAGCTCCTGGCTCACGTTCACTGTGTCCTTCCTGCAGTGAGGGGACAAGACGTCAGGTTCCCTTACTGGCTGTCCCCAGAGCACCTTGAGAAAGGAGGAAGTGTCCACAAGAATAAAACGGCCAGAATAATTCACAGCCCTAGCTGACAATGGCCTGGGGTTTTTCCAGGCTCCTCTTCTCTGGGAACAGTTTCCTGCTTCTTTCTTGGAGGCGTGTTGCCAGGGACTTTCTGGGTCCAGAATGGGACATCGCTTTCCTTTTCTTTCTTGTGTCCCTGCTTTCTCAGGTTCAGTGTCAGTAGTGTCCTGCCGTCCCTTGGCATTTAAACAAATGACTCAACAATGTCTTCCTATAACAGCAGTTCTTAAACTTACTGTGATTTCCAGATTTGATTGCCAATCTGGAAATTTGATTTCCAGATCTAATTTTCAGATTAGATTCCCAGAATTTCAGATTTAAAAAAGTCTGGGGTGATCTGGTTCAGGTGACCTTACAAGCACAGATCAAGAAACATTGCCGCCGAAGTTGTTTCTCTGTTTTCCCTCAAGTAGTACCTGGTGTGTTAAAAGGGATGGCTTCTGTATTTGCATGACACAGTTTGTCACCAGATTATATTTTTAAAGTTCTAACCTAGGTATGCTGTCTAGGTATACTGATGCCAATTCTTTGCCTATCATTTGCTTGTAGGTAAAGTTTGTAGGTAATTCGATTTTAAGATCGAGTTAGTGGTACCTTGAAAACATGGTCGGACTGTTGGCCAAGAAGGAGAGTAGGGCCTGCGTGTCTGGTTCGTGGAGCGGCCGCCCGCCTTTTTTGACGCAGGTGGGCTCCATGGCCTAGTGCTCCCGTGCCCACCATCAGTGATCGCACGCCAAGGCCTGCGAGGCCTCTCCGCCGAGGTTTCCACCAGCTCGCAAGCAGGAGTATGGGGGCCATCCCCTCCAGCGGCTCACTCGTGGCCACCCACGACTACTGCCAGCGCCGCCTGGGCTCCACTTCCAGTAACAGCTCCTGCGGAAGTGTTGAGTAACCTGGGAAAGCCATCCCCCACCACCCGGGTCTCCCCGAAGCAGACCCAGGACACTGGTGGGCTAGCTTCTTCTAAGAGAAGTCCACTGTCCCGGGTGGACTCATGGCCACGGTGCTGGAGTCCCCAGAGCAATCAGAGTCTGCCCCAGCCTCCACCAGCATGATCACCTATGACCTGGCTCGGGAAGCTGCGGGGAAGCAGCAGCCTGGCAGCCAGCCTGGCAAAACCAACTGCAGCCCCTGTCCTGAGTGACCACCACCAGCTTCCAGGCTTCCTTCCAAGGTGCTAGGCGCATCAGAGCCCTCCTCCTCCCCTCTGTGCTGTGCCTCCCTCTCCCACCTCTCCCCAAGACCAAGCAGACTGCAGTCAAGGGAAGCAGTTCGGTTTTTAATATCAAAATGGCAGAACACCAAAAAGGAAGTTGAGAGAATCCCACTCTCTGCTATCTGAGCCACACGAGTGTGCCTTCCTCACACCCTGTAATCCTGTGCCTTGCACCAAGTGGACAATAAACTCCAGCAGTGAGGAAAAAAAAAAGAGAGTAGGAAAAGTGTGTCTTCAAGGCTAAGCTAAGCCTAGGAAATGGGTTTCCTGTTTGATTTTGTGAGTGTAATGAAGTAAATAAAGAGATGGCTGATCTCCGTTTCGGTGATCTAGCTTCTTCCCTTTCTGTAAAAAGAGGATTGCAGGATTTGTCACTTTCCTGGCTCAACTCTTAAAAAGAGTCATGCAAATTCATTTATATATTTAAAAGTGTTATTGGAGGCTTGCTTACTACATACCAGAATTGTGATAGCTGTCCTAATACCATCGGTGGTACGCATTAAACAGCCATGGAAATCTAAGGAAATTACCTGTCATGTGAAGGGATGGGAAAGGAAGTTGTAGGGAGGCGGGAGAGCTACCATTGGGAGAGGGTGGGGGGTGAGAGGAGGCCACTTCCCTGAGGAAGTGCCCCTCTAAGCGGAATTTGAAGGGTGACAGCAGCAAGGTGGAGAGGGTTGGGTGAGGACTGTGGGCTGAGGAAACATGCCGGGCTTTGTGGCCAGAGGGGCCCAGGATCTGAGCTGGCCAGTGGGGCTGGAGGACTGAGGGAGGGCCAGGCCAGTGGCGTGTGCCCTTGAGTTGTCTCCCACCCACTTTCTAGTCAGATTTGTAGTTACTTTGAGATGAAAGGGAAGAATTATAGCTGGGGAGGATGTGGAAGCTGCAGTGACAAGATCAGATCTGCCTTTTGAAAAGATCATCCTGGACAGCTTAGCTGGGAGGGAGCGGGGAGGCCAGCTATGATGCTGCTGGCCTGGGCTCATGCTGCTCAGCAGTGGAGCTCCTCCTCCAGGTGCCAGCTGGAAGAAAGGAGAAAGTTCACGCAGGGAGAAGAGCCATCCTGGGTGTGTTTGTGCCTAGGGCTGTCTGTTTTATCTGTGGGCCTCTTGTTCATGAAGCCCAAATACGTGCTGCTAAAGGTGTATTAAAATGTAAAGCCTTTTTTTTTTAATGGTCTCTCTCATTGTGTCTTGCCTCTTTAAAAAAAAAAAGCTATTTAATGCTATTTAAAAAAAAGAACAATCGAAAATTTGAACTATTAGTATGAATTTTACTATTCATCTTTATATTGTGCAATGCCAGTTTTAATTGTAAATAGGAGATAGTTGATTTGTATATAGAATCACTAAAATTATATAGTTTGAATTATGTATCTTATATGCATATTAATTTTGTTCAGACTAGGACACTGCATGAAATGACTCAACTGGTTTTTTTTTGGAGTTTTTAAAATTGCAATATAATTGACATATGACATTATATTGGTTTCAAGTATACAGTTTAATAATTCAACATTTTTATATATTGCAAAATGATCATCACAATAAGTGTAATTAACTCTGTCACCATGCATGGTTACAAATTTTCTTCTCCCTTGTGTTGAGAACTTTCTCTAAGATGTACTTTCTTAAATACTTTCAAGTATGCAATACAGTATTTTTAAGTATAGTAACCACATTCTACATTACAAACCCATGACTTTACTTTATAATGGGAAATTTGTACCTTTTGCCCACCTTCACCCATTTTGTCTGTCTGCCACCCACTGCCTCTGGCAGCCACCAATTTGTTCTCTGTACTATGAGGTAGTTTTTTTGTTTTTGTTTTTTAAGATTCCATGTATATGTGAAATCACACATTATTTGTCTTTCTCTGACTTATTTCATTTAGCATGATGTTCTCAAGGTCAATCTAAGTTGCCACAAATAGCAAGATTTCATTATTTTTTATAACTGAATAATACTCCATCTCTCTCTCTCTTTCTCTCTCTCTCTCTCACACACACACACACACTACACATACATCACATCTTTATTTATCCATTAATGGACTTTTGGGTTATTTTCACGTCTAGGGTATTGTACATAATGTTGTAGAGAACAGAGAGATTAATGTATCTCTTTGCATTGCAGATCTTCCTTGACTTATGATGGGCTTATATCCTGATAAACCCATTGTAAGTTGAAAATGTAAGTGAAAAATGCACATCGGGGGCTTCCATGGTAGTCCAGTGGCCAAGACTCCATTCTTTCAATGCAGGGGCCCCAGGTTCAATCCCTGGTCAGGGAACTAGATCTTACACGCTGCAACTAAGAGTTTGAATGCCGCAGCTGAAAGATCCCACGTGCTGCAATGAAGTTCAAAGATCCTACATGCTACAACTAAGACCTGGCACAGCAAAACAAGTAAATACTTTAAAATGCATTAGTACATCTAACCTACCAAATATGATAGTTTAGTCTAGCCTCCCTAAACATATTCAGAATACTTACATTAGCCTACAGTTGAGCAAAATATGCAAACCCTATTTTGTAAGTGTTGAATATCTCATGTAATTTATTGAATGTTGTATTGAATGTGAAAGACAGAATGGTTGTCAGTGTATCAGTTGTTTGTTCTTGTGATTGAGTGGCTGATTGGGAGCTGTGGTTCCCTCCCACTGCCCATCATCATGTGAGAGTATCATATTGCTTACCGCTAGCCTGAAAAAAGGTCAAAATTCAAAACTTGAAGTACGGTTCCCCCCGAGAGTGTTTTGCATTTGCACCTTTGTAAGTCAGAGACTGTCTGTAGTGTTTTTCTTTTCTTTTTTAAAAAATGTATTTATTTTAATTGGAAGATAATTTCTTTACAATATTGTGGTGGTTTTTGCCAGACGTTGACATGAATCACCCCCAGGTGCACCTGTGCTTTCCTAAGGTACATATCCAGATGGGGAATTGCTGGATGATTTGAGGACCCTTCACACCGTTTGCATGGTGGTTGTGCCAATTCGCATTCCCACCAATAGTGCATAAGTGTTTCCTTTTCTCTATATCCTTGCCAGCACTTCTTGTTTCTTGTCTTTTTGATAACAACTAGTTTAACAGATGTGAGATAATCTTTTTGTAGTTTTGACTTGCATTTTCCTGCTGACGAGTGATGTTGAGCTTCTTTCTTATGTACCTGTTGGCTATCTGTTTGTCTTCTTTGGAAAATTGTCTATTCTGAGCCTTTGCTCATTTTTAAATTGGGTTGTTTGGCTTTTGCTGTTGACTTATATGCATTCATTATATATTTTGGATATTAGCCCCTCATTGAATATATGATTTACAAATATTTTCTCCCGTTTGGTAGGTTACCTTTTCATTCTGTTGATGGTTTCCTTTGCTGTGTAGAAGCTTTTTAGTTTGATACAGTCCTTCTTGTTTATTTTCACTTTTGTTGCCTTTGCTTTTGGTGTCAAGCTCAAAAAATCACCTCAAAGACTAATGTTATGGAGATTACCATCTATGTTTATTCTAGGAGTTTTATGGTTTTGAGTTTTATATTCAAGTCATTTTGAGTTACTTTTTGTGTATGGTGTAAGAGAGTGGGCTAGTTTCATTCTTTTGCATATAGCTGTTCAGTTTTCCAAGCACCATTTACTGAAGAAGCTGTCCTTTCCCCAGCTCGTATTTCTTAAATTAATTGACTGTATATTATGGGTTTATCCTAGGCTGTCTGTTCTGTTTTAGTGATCAGTTTTATGTCAGTACCACATTGTTTTGAATGCTATAGCTTTGTAGTATAGTTTGAAATCTGAGAGCATGATGCCTCTGTCTTTGTTCTTTCTGAAGATTGCTTTGGTTATTTGGGGTCTTTTTGTTCCATACAAATTTTAGGATTGTTCGATTTCTGTGAAAATACCCTGACAGAGCTTTTTTTTGTTATTTCACTTTTTGATACTTGCACGTTCTACTAACAGCCTCTCTCTCTGGCTCACTGATGAATGAAGGAGGATTGAAAGGAATGTGACTATGGGTTGCTCCATCCTTTACTGTCCGGTGTTGTCGTGGTCAGCATAAGTAGTCCACTTATCCTGGGAAATAACATGAATAAGAACGGCTGTTGCAGGGTTCCTTAGTCGTTCGTATTTCTAGGATGCTCTTTCCTCCTTTTGCATTTCGGAAGTTCTGGTCTGAAAGAAAAGCGTAGCCTCTCAGGGCTGTCAGTATTCCTGCTTATTCAGTTGTAGGCATCACAGGCATACCTTGTATTCACTCTTAGTCTGGCTCAACTCCCACATACTGTGGGTCCACCAGAATCCTGTATTTAAGGAGCCTCAGACCTTGTGCACATGGGGCCAAAAGGAACCCTGGTGGACCCACATGACATTCATGTCGTAAGTCTTGCCTCAGCTCATATGCGTGCTCCACCATCATGCCAGACTTCACTTGTAAAACTCAAGTTCAAAGATGAAAATTTAAAAATTTCAAAATGATGACAGGAGAGCACTAACCCAGGCAGGCCCTTCTGTGTATGAGTCTGTGAAGGAGGTTGCACACCCCAGAAGTATCTTAGGTACTCTCTCTCCTAGGGCACCTGTGGGCCTTTTTCCCAGATTCAGTGGAGTCTGTGTCAGATTTATTATTTGCAGGCTCAGAGAAGATTAACCGGGCAGAGCCTGTATTGGGAGCTGCAGCCTTGCCTAGTCCACGAGTATTTGGCTCCCCAGGCACTAAAGGCAGCTACCACTTTGGGAAGCCAGGTTTTGGATGGGTTTCTAGGCAATCAACTGACAAACTGGCATTCGTCACTTCCAGGTGCCATGAGCTGGGTCTGTGCAAATCAGGTTCTAAACAGAGCAGCTTTCCTAGTGGACTCTGTGGGCTTCACAGTAGAAGATGTGATTGAGAACATTTTTGGGAAAAGGCTCAGTGTTTGGAATTTGTGATTTTTACATTGAATTGTGGTGTTCCCTCCTGTCATCTCTACTGTCACTTAGATTTCTTCCACTATGAACTTTGATTTCCTGCTTTGGAAACATTTGTAAATCTTCTGTCAGGAGTCAGAATTTTCGGCTGCTTCTTGGAGCCCCACCTTTGTGATCTGGAGAGGTTTACATTCTTGGTACTGGAATGAGATGTTCCGAAGGCTCAGGTGTTAGGAGTTTTCAAACTCCTGCATGTATAAAAACTTCTGGGGAGCCAAGGTTCTTGGACCCTAGCCCCGAAGTTGAACTCAGGTGGCTGGTGTGGGCTCCCTGGGAGAGTCCGCCACAGGTGATGTCCCATCATATTTTTGACAAACAGTAGTCTTTTTGATCCCTTAGATTCTATGATGGTGTGGGGAGAGGTGGGTACTCTGAGAACTAGATGAAGCCTAATTTTGTATGTGGACTGGGGGACGGAGCTGGGGAGGGGACAGTTGGGGAAGGAGGCAGGGAATCAGGCTCAGTGGGGAACCTATGAGCAGAGTGGTGCCCACCTGGACCTCCCTGCTTGGTCTGGGAGCACAGCCTCCCCTGAGGGCAGCAAGGAAGTGGTTAATTAAACGGGGTAAAAGAAAGTGAAACTAACTTCTGAGAACATTATTAGGTGTGGCTATGTTCAGAATTGCTAGATACATTTTTTTTTTTTCCCTTTAGGAAACGTTAATTTAATCCTGGAGCAACAGGCAGGTTTTCCCTTTTTAATTGAACTTTTTTGGTGCTGAGGAGTAGCCATCTTGCTTCCCGTGGTGTTAGTGAGGAGGAGAGTCTGAGTTGTGCCGAGGGATTAGGTGGATTCTGTTTAGAGGATAGTAATGTGGGAAGTCAGCCAGGTAGTGGGTGTAGAGGTGGGTGGAAGGAGACCGAGTGGCTTGGCTGTCCTTTCATCTTTACCCCAAAATAAATCAGCCTGTCGTTTTATTATGTTACTGCGTGAAACTCTACACTACAAATACCTATCGTTTATTGCCTGTTGCTTAGCCAGGCCTGGTGCTAAGTGCTTCTGAGCATCATTTGTTTCGTCACAGAAATCCCCAGAGGCAGCTTTCTTTCTTCTCAGTTTCATACAGGTGGAAACTCAGTACTGAGAGCATGGAGGGGTCTGCAGTGGGCTTTTGAACCCTGCAAGTTTGTTCCCTTACCCACTGTTCTTGGCTTGTAAGGCTGATGGAAGGCCTTGTTTTACTCACTGTGCCTTTCTTGCCTTAACTACTCGTAAACTGTTATAGTTCTTGATGAGAACCACTGGTGATGTAGCAGATTTTGTGTTTCAGTTCCAGGTTTTGCTGCCCAGGACTTTCTGAGTTAATACCAGTTAAATGGACATTGAACCCTAGTTCTTTAGGCTGGGTTTTTGGTTTGTTGTTGTTTTTTCTTTTTGTCCTTTGCTGGAAAAGATTTGAAGGTTATAGGGAGGTGATGGACCTTGACTTCCCTTTTCCTGCCTTTCAAGTGACATTCTTGCTTGCCTGAATTTGTTCAGAATAGATATGATTGCCCAAACCCTGGAAGAGGCAAGCCTGAGGGTGTGGGAAGATGGTAAATTATAAAACTTACAGAAGCTGCATTTTCCCTTCCCTTTTCTAACTCCAATCTAAAGACCTTGGAGCCGGAAGGTCTGCATCCCATGATGAGCTGTAAATCCAATTCCACCTCTAATTTACTATTCTGCAATTGTCCTCTTTTTCACCTAAGAGGTTTACAAGTCTTCTGCTGAATCTCTTAGAAACCTTTTCTGAGGGAGCAGTATTTGTTTCCTTTGATTATATACATGAAGGAGGCATGGAGAGAAGACAGTTGCTTGCTGATTCCCTGGTAGAAGTGGTGGCACTCAGATCTGCAGCTGTTTAACTACGTTCCAGATTCACATCTGGGTGATGGCTGTGTCTGTGTGGACCTGGGACAGGCAGGGTGGCCCTGCTCCAGTTTCTCATCAACTCAGTTTTTCTGGCTCCCTGTGCCGTCTTCGTTTTATTGGCAAGGCCTCTCTTTTACTTATAAACCTCTTCCAAGAAGGTCTGGCTTTCACTGTAAATTTACGACCATAAATTTTGAGATGGTACACGTCACCCTCTTAATCTAATTGAGCCAGCACATCATTGTGAAGACATCATTTTATTTGGGGGGTATTAGTTGCTATGGTTATTTGCTGAGACCAACAGAATCTGTGTTCTCTCAATTGGATTTTTGGAAACGGCTGTCTGAGAATGACAGAGGTGTGTGTTGCTGGAGGAATATCGAGCAAATATCCTCACCATTAAAATGATTTTTTTTTTTAAGGCACAGAAAAAAAATACTTTGGGTGGAGTTTTAGAGCTGGAAGGCCTTAGAGATCAAGTGGTTCATTCTCCAGGTTTTGAAATGAGTTTCCTAAGGCCAAGCATGTTAAGTAACTCTCCCTAGGTTCACATACATGATTGGTGGATGAGCAAGGACTCAGCCCATTTCTGGTTGTTGTTTTAGATTTTGTTCTTTTTCTGTTACAGTTTAAGTCGTCCTAAGTAGTCTTTTTCCAGGAAAAAGACACTGTGATCTTTGATCTCAGAGTCTTGGGTGGGAATCACAATCCTTGCTTAGGAGAGTGGAGTGCTTGTACCAGCAGCACTGGCATCACCTGAAAATTTAGAAATGCAGCCTCAGATTCTCAGGCATACTGAACCAGAATCAGCACTTTGATAAGATCCTCTGGTGTGTATTAAAGTTTGAGAAGCTCTGCTCTAAGTAAGGAGAAGGTACTAGAAACAAAAGCTGAATCTTGAGGCCCAAGCTGGGCTCATTTGCCCCTCTGCCAGTTTGTTCCTCTGCTCCTTCTCAAGCCTCATGCAGTGGTGTTGACCCAGGGGACGCTCACCCAGCCTGCACTCTGGCTCCATCTCATTCTGGCCCCTCAGGGCCTTCTGGGTACCACTTTGACTCACTCTTCTGCAGATCCTTTGTTTTGACTTGTGTGGGCTCTTCTTCACATCCCCCTCTCACTCATTTCTAAGACATGCCTGTTTTAGGGGCAAAGCACAAATGTCAGCTTCTCAGAAAGCTAGGCACTACAAGCCTGTGAACCCCCCAAATCCCATTTATCTTGCATGTCCTGTTAAGCATGCTCATTCTTTTATCTGTTTCATCTAGGACTGGCCTCCTTCCCCAGGCAATTGACAAAAAGGGTTTGATGATACCACTGTTTCCCCAGTACATTTAAAAGGTACCACTTAAGGTTAATAAACTCAAGAAGAAACCCATACTGCTTTGAGTTACAGTTCAGTTTAAAAAAAATACTGTTACTTAGTCCAGGATTTTTGCTTTGCTTTCAGCTCTTAAGTGTGAAAGGAAACTTTTAATTTGTAGATGGATTGGGGTTTTCTAAGCATCTGAGGAAAACCCTTACGATCTCGAATGTGTTTTTCATTTCACTAGAATGAGGTTCTTTGATTAGTTTGGTGAATCAGTGAGGCAGAAATTTCTTAATTCTTACTCTAATTAAGATTCTCCTTTTGTTAATTCTCTTATCTTTAACCTGCAAGTAAACTTCCACTCAGCCAGTGCTTGTGAGCATCTAAGTTGCCAGCATCTAATATCTAAGGTCTGCCCTGTGCTTTGCTGTTTTATAACATGTTTTCTTGGAGAAGGAAATGGCAGCCCACTCCAGTGTTCTTGCCTGGAGAATCCCAGGGACGGAGGAGCCTGGTGGGCTGCCGTCTATGGGGTCGCACAGAGTTGGACACGACTGAAGCGACTTAGCAGCAGCAGCAGTAGCAACAGCAATGTGTTTTCTTCCTTCCTTCCTCCCTACTTCCCTCCCCACTTTCTTTCTTTCTTTCTGTCTTTCTTTCTCCCTCCCACCTTTCCCATGACAATCCTGTGAGGTACATATTATCCTCATAATTACATGAACATTTGGAAAGGTTGAGTAATTTGTTCAAAGTCAGACAGCTAAGCAATTGGCAGATCCAGGGTTTGAACCCCTGTTTGTGGAGTCCATGTAATTCACAGTCTTCTGAATTGCCCTTGACTTTGCTCTGTGTGTATGTGTACATTTGTACTTGGATGGCCTGGAAATACCCTTTTTTCCCTTTCACTCGATTAGTCCCTCTCAAAATAGATTTCTTTGTTTTAACTAAGCAAATCATCACTCTTTCCTTGAGTGAGTTTTTCCTTTACTGACCTGCTGTCTTATAAGATCTTGGGACATTTAAAATGTAATTGTTCTGAATCCTGTACCTCTGTGTTTTGGTTCTGTTTTGTGTCAGGGCTAAGCAATTCAAATTTAGGGCTGGAGTCTTTAGGGGCTGAGTTTTCATCTGTTGACCTAAAACAAATAGGCTGCCAGTTATTTTTCTAGCAAAAATGGGATTGTCAGGATCAACAAAGAACTGCAGTGTGAGTTCTGCAACCATGGTGAGCCACGTGTGAGTCCCTTGCCCAGGAAGGAGAGACAAACTCTTTAGGGAAAAAGGAAGTTGGGAGGACTGTAGTAAACAAAGAGTCCATTGGAGGAATCGGTGTTTAAAGTATAGTGGCTTTTCATCAGCTGAGTGGTAACAATGTCTCATTGGATGAGCTCTTGCCAACTAGAAGAGGAAGTCTTGCTACTTCCTCTTGGACTCTGCTATCATTGTAGGGTGTGAGTGCTCTCCCTTCCAGCCTCTCAACTCTTATTTTAATTGAGGTTTTTGTTTATTAATTTTTACATTTCCTCCTTTTGATTAGGATCCTTCTCTGAAAGGATCATTGGTAAGAGTTAGGTGTTCTTGTTTTAGCAGCTTTTTGTCCCTTCGTGCCAAAAAGGACCTTTTCTGAGTAGTGTCCCACCTTGGAGGGATAATACACAGAAACCTGCTGAGATTACATCTAAAAGCAACTCTCAGGTTCTTTTATCTAAAGTCCATATGTTATTAATATCCTAGTCATTGGAAATCATCTGAAATATTACATCATCATCAAAGGTTTGACAAACTTCTGTAAGCTTGATCCAGGTATCTTAGAAAGGCTGTCTCATCAGATGTTGTCTCCTTCAGTTCCGAGGAATCTTTCCATTCAAGTTACCAAACGATGTGCAGATCTGGTTTGGTTTGCTGCTTTGTTTAGCTGTGTTATGTAAATACAAGAGTCTGTTCCCTGGATTTTGGCTGCAGAAAGGTTGGTTAGTAGTACCTGGTAGGGTCCTTTCCACTGAAGTTGAAGAGAGTCTTTCTGGAGGTGTCTCTTCCAGTAATGAAATGTCCAGGTTGCAAGGTGTGATGCTTAGTGTATTCATCTCCCAAGAGCGCTCTGTGAAAAGGTTGCTCTACCAAAACGGTTATTTTTGAGAGAAGCAATAAGACATTTACAATACTGGAGTACTTCTCCTTTTATCATTTGTGAGTCAAAAGAATGATGAGTCAAATGCATTGAACATCTTGTGACTGTCTTAAAGGGTGAAAGTTTGAGTTCCAGAAGGGGTGGATCTGAGATTTAGAAGGATCGATGGCAGTGCTTTTTGCAAAGGTATTTGGAGGGCCTCTATCCTATGCCAGTTGAGTCTTTTTCTTCTTCTTCTTCTTTATTTTTTGAATTATGAAAGTATGATAACTCATTTGTAGGAGACTTGGAAAATATAGAACAAAGTTGCAAATGGTTGCGCTAGTTGTTGCAATTATTTTTTTAAAATAGATAAATTAAGATTTTTAGTTGGGGTTTTAATTTCAAACTCTCAAAAATTAATAGAACGAATAGACAGAAAAGTAGAAGGATATAGAAGACCCCCAAAGCACTATGAACCAATTCAACATAATTAAGATTTATTCAGTTTTCACATAACAGCAGGATACAAATTCTATTCAAGTTCTCATAGACTCTAAACCAGGAGACACTGGAACATACGCAGAGACATAAAACTGACAAAAGTTTCATGGTCTAAAGGTATTAAGATGATTAGATAGCATCACTGACTCAATAGACATGAATCTGAGTGAACTCTGGGAGATAGTGAAGAACAGGGAAGCCTGGCATGCTGCAGTCCATGGGGTTTCAAAGAGTCATACACGACTTAGTAACTGAAATGTAGCAACAAAAGGTATTGAAATCATACAGTCTGTTCTCTTATCACTGTGAAATGATAGAAATGTTAGAAATCAATATCGAAAGATATTTGAAAATAATTCACATATTTTCAAGTGGAATGTGACATTTACCAAAAGAGATCTTTGACTTAGCCATTGAAAGCCTCAATAAAGTTAAAAGACTGAAAAAACACAGAGGGTGATTGCAGAGAAGAAAGCATTTAAATGAGAAATTAATATCAAAATGAGAAATTAATATCAAAGATATTTTAAAGAAAACCCATGTATTTGGAAATTAAATGTCCACTTTTAAATGATTAGTGTATCTAAGAAGCCATAATAAGGGAAACTAGAAAATATTTGTAACAAAATAAAAATAAAAAGAATTTATCAGAATTTGTTGCATGCAGTTGAAGCTACTCAGTACAATTAAATAAAATGTGTAATCTTAAATAAGGTATGAAAAATAATGGAGGCTAGTGTAAAATTCTGTGTAATTTGAACAAAATCTATACTTTAGTTAATAATACTGTATCACATTTTAATTTCCCGTTTGTTTTACAACATAGTATTTCTTTATTTTCTCAGAATTAGAAGTTTCAAGCCTCATTCATATTATTTTTTTTAAATCACTAAAATAATAAGCTTTTTAGACTTTTAGTGATAATGCCAGATGCCAGAATAAATGGAACTAATACCAAAGTTTTGAGTGAATATGAATTAGAAATCTAGTATTCTATTCATACTTAGTCAAGCAAATGGAAACAATGTCATAAATTTTTTAGTTAAGCAAAAAAATCATGTTTTCTAAAATATAGATTATAAATATTATATATATGTATACCTAAACTTTTTCTATTATATTTGATAAAGGCATGAGAAATAATAAGAACAAAAAGAGTTAGAGAAATTGGAACATATAAAATAAATGAAATGGGAACCTTAACTATAAAATAGAAAAAGTGAAACAACTAGATAGAAGTAAAAGATCATCATATAGTCCAGTTGTTTTTAAACATGGATGCTAAAAAGAAAAAAACCAAAACCAAAACAAAACAAAACATGAATGCTCATTAGAATCACATTTGGAGTTTTGGAGGAGAAACCAATACCTGGGTATTTGTATTAAAAAAAAAATCCAAGATAATTCTGTGTATCTGGATTTTAAAAAGTGGTTGCAGATTTTTCTGTTATATGATAGATTTAGTAATATAGAATTCTATTATTTTCTATTGATTAATCATGATACAATGGTATTAAAATGAATGAGTTACATAATCACAATAACAAAAGATATTTATCAGTTTTTACAATCAATAGCCAGAAAAAAATAAAAGATAATTACAGTAATAAGCCATAATGGAAATATGATTAACCTAACAATATAAAGTATAAAATAATTGCTTACAATATAGGGGGTTAAGTAGAGTGAGGTAATAAGTGGAAGTTGCTGCTGCTGCTGCTAAGTCGCTTCAGTCATGTCCGACTCTGTGCGACCCCATAGACAGCAGCCCACCAGGCTCCCCCATCCCTGGGATTCTCCAGGCAAGAACACTGGAGTGGGTTGCCATTTCCTTCTCCAATGCATGAAAGTGAAAAGTGACAGTGAAGTCGCTCAGTTGTGTCTGACTGTTCGCGACCCCATGGACTGCAGCCTACCAGGCTCCTCCGTCCATGGGATTCTCCAGGCAAGAGTACTGGAGTGGGGTGCCATTGCCTTCTCCAGTAAGTGGAAGTGTGTGTGTGTGTATGTGTGTGTGTGTGTGAAGTCGCTCAGTCATGTCCGACTCTTTGCGACCCCATGGACTGTAGCCTACCAGGCTCCTCCCTCCATGGGATTCTCCAGGCAGGAGTACTGGAGTGGGTTGCCGTTTCCTTCTCCAGTGCATGAAAGTGAAAAGTCAAAGATCCCCTGGGGAAGTGGAAGTACATACATGCAAATATTTTCATCCACCTAGCCAGTCTGTATCTTGTGATTGGTGCATTTAATCCATTTACACTTAAATGTAATTTTTGATATATATGATACTATTAACATTTTCTTAATTGTTTTGGATTTATTTTTGTAGGTCTTTTCCTTCTCTTGTGTTTCTTACTTAGAGAAGTTCCTTTAGTATTTGCTGGTTTGGTGGTCTGAATTCTCTTAAATTTCGCTTGTCTGGAAACCTTTTAATTTCTCCATCAAATCTGAGTGGGGTTCTTGCTGCGTAGGGTATTTTTGGTTGTAGGTTCTTCCTTTTCATCACTTTATATATATCATCTCATTCCTTTCTGGCTTGTAGATTTTCTGTTGAGAAATCAGCTGATAACCTGATGGGAGTTCCCTTGTATGTTCTTTTTTTTTTTTTGGTCATTTTTCCCTTGTTGCTTTTTAATATTTTATCTTTGTCTTTAATTTTTCTCAGTTTGATTATTATGTGTTGGTGTGTTCCTCCTTGGGTTTATCCTGCCTGGAACTCTCTGTGCTTCCTGGACTTGGTTGCCTATTCCCTTTCCCTGTTAGGGACATTTTCAGCTATTATCTCTTCAAATATTTTCATGGATTCTTTCTTTCTTCTCCTCCTTCTGGGACCTGTATAATGCAAATGTTGGTGTGCTTAATGTTGTCCCAGAGGTCTGTTAGGCTATCTTTTTTTTTTTTTTCCATTCTTTTTCCTATATTCTGTTTTGTGGCAGTGATTTCAACCGTCTGTCTTCAAGGTCACCTATCTGTTCTTCTGCCTCAGTTATTCTGCTATCGATTCTTTCCAGTGTATTGTTCGTCTCTGTCTGTTTGTTCTTTAGTTCGTCTAGGTCTTTGGTAACCATTCCTTGCATCTTCTCCATTCCTTTCCAAGATCCTGGATCATCTTCACTATCAATGTTCTGAATTCTTTTTCTGGAAGATTGCCTATGTCCACTTCATTTAGTTTTTTTTTTTTTTCTTTTTCTCCTGGGGTTTTATCTTGTCCCTTTATCTGGGACATAATTCTCTGCATTTTCATGTTGATTAACTTTCTGTGGTGTGGTTTTTGTTTTGGTAGCTATGGAATTGTAGTTCTTGGTTCTTTTATCTGCCCTCTGGTGGATGAGGCAAAGAGGCGTATGCAAGCTTCCTGATGGGAGGGGCTGACAGTGGGAGAAACTGGATCTTGCTCTGGTGGGCAGTGCTCAGTAAAAACTTTAATCTGATTGTCTGCTGATGGGGGAGGCTACACTCCCTTCCTGTTAGTTGTTTGACTTAAGGCAGTCCAGCCCCAGAGTCTATGTGCTTTACGTAGGGTTAATGGTGTCCTCCAAGAGGGCTCATGCCAAGGGGTATCTCTCAGGACTGCTGATGCCAGTGCTGCCGTCCCTGTGGCAAGCCACTGCTGACTCATGCCTCCACAGGAGACCCTCCAACACTGGCAGGTAGGTCTGGTTCAGTCTCCTGTAGGATCACTACTCCTTTTCCCTGGGTCCTGATATGAACTAGACCAGGGTATGTCTGTGCCCTCCAAGAATGGAGTGTCTGTTTTCGCCAGTCCTGTAATCAAATCCAGCTGACCAAGGTTATATTCCCTGGGGATTTTAGTCCCTTTGATGGATCTTCAGGCTGTGAAGCCTGACGTGGGCCTCAGAACCTTCATAACAGTGGGAGAACTTCTTTGATATTTTTCTCTAGTTTGTGAGTCATCTACCTTGTGGGTGTGGGATTTGGTTTTGTCATGATTGCAGCTTCTTCTTTGTCTTTGAATGTGGGGTCTCTTTTTTTTTTGGTGGGTTCCAACATCCTCCTGTCAATGGTTGTTCCACAGCTAGTTGCAATTTTGGTGCTCTCTCAAGAGGAGATGAGCACACGTTCTTCCACTCCACCATCTTGAACCAACCTTGCCAGTTGAGTCTTAATGCCATTAGTGCATTCAACTAAAATAGAGAATTGAGGGTGGTAAGTTCAGTAAAGTGTTATTTAAATTGGCCAGATAGCACAGATTTGTTGAAATACTTGACCAATAAAGTAGGTTCCATGATCATTATGAAAACTGAGAGTAGTTCTCCAAGTAGGGACAGTCTTTTCCAAAAGGACTCTAACCACAGAAGAGGCTGTCTGCAAGGGGAGGCTTCATTCAGTCCAACAATGACCAAAATATATTTAGATCAACAAGAGGGAGGAAGTTGTATGAAATCTATTTGCCATATCTTGAATGACCTGTTAGGCAGTTTAAAATATCAGAGAGTGGTATCCAGCTTTCTCTAGGTTGTACTTTGGACAAGTGGGACAAGTGAGGTAGGCACTTTAAGCAGTCTTGTTGATGTTTCCTGCCAATATTGATTCACAAATGCTGGCATTTTATTAGTAGACCAGTGGCTGAATGGATGTGCAGTGGTGAGGAGTGGGAATTTTAGAGTCTGCAATTTGACTGGGTTGTTATTTGGTATGAACTAGCACCTTATCTTTTTAATCAAACAATTGTTGAATTTTTAATCTTCTTGTTCCTTTTTTGAGCCCAGTTATTATGCTTTTGTAATCAGCTTTTCTAAATTCCTATTTGGGGAACATTTTATTTGAACCATGACAGAGGTTTGGCTGTTCTTGATTTCTTTTAGAGCAGCATTTCTCCTAGAAAAGTCAGTGAAGTGATTTCCCTTAGCTTCCAGAGAATTGGGCTTCCCTGGTGGCTCAGATGGTAAAGAATGTGCTTACACTGAGGGAGACCTGGGCGTGATCGCTGGGTCGGGAAGATCCCCTGGAGGAGGGCATGACAACTCACTCCAGTACTCTTACCTGGAGAATTTAATGGACAGAGGAGCCTGGTGGCTTACAGTCCATGGGGTTGCAAAGAGTCAGACATGACTGAGCAACTTTCACTTTTCCAGAGAATCCAGCTTAGAATGCTCTGGGATCTTAATAACTATAAAGTGGTGGGTTAAAGTATCACATCCAATAATTCCTGTATACATGGGCCATTTTAAATTTTATTTCTGCTGAAAGTAAGGAAACTGTGGCTTCCGCAACATTCCAAAGTCATGAGCTGCTCTGAAAGCATATCTACTGTCAGTATAAATATTGGCAGTTTTGCCCTCAGCTAAAGTATCAGCCTGTGTAGGAGCGTGTGATTCAGCCTGTTGAGCTGAAATGGCCATAGGTTAAGATGCTGCCTCAACGTATTAAAAGGAGCTGCGATATCATATCTAGCCCAGTATTCACCATTGTCATCTTTTAAATAAGAACCATCAGTGAACCGTGAGAAGGCAACCTTACCCAAGGGAATTTACTGTGGAATATCAGAGTCAGGAGGTGATCTCCCAGAGTCAGGAGGTGATCTGCCAGCATTGAGCAGTTGTGAAGGAGTTTTTTTCGGTGACAGAGGGGAGAAGAGTACCTAGGTTAAGTGTATTATAATGTAATATTGTAGTTAAGTGAGGAGCAGTTAACAAAAGGACTTCTAGGAGGTAAGGTGACTGAGAAAAGTTGAGTGTGATGAAAATTCAGCAGGGCTTCTAGTACACAAAGTAGAGAAATTGTTAAAGGAGATCCCACAGTGATACTCTTGTTGGCCTTAACCAAAAGGGTAATGGCAGTTTTGGCTCTAAGGCAAGAAGATTTTCCCCTGTGTCACAGATGGTGCCCAGTTGCTGGCTCTAATACCATATGGTTCGTGGTGGTCCTCATGGTTTTGGGTGAGTACTCCAAGGACATTCTCTTCCATTCATTTTCCTATACAAAAAGGAAAAAGGCAATCTGATAATTGGACTGCCCAAGGGCAAATGGGTTAACCAAATTCTCCTTCAGTGCTTTATAGGCTGTGTGGATGAGTTCTTATAAAATTTAGCCGAGGTGGTAGTTCTTCAGTAAATCTCATAGAAGTTTGGCCATAAGAGAGAAATTTGGAATCAGGAGTAGCTAACTAGCCTGAGAAACCCTTGCAGTTGGTGCTTAGTTTTGGGTTTTGGGAAACTTAAGACACTTTGAATCCTATCTGGATCTAAGTGGAACTTTTGTTCTGATATCAGTTACCTTAAAAATTGAACCTGGGTTTTGGTAAACTGCAGTTTTTCCTTGTTGACCTTATGTCCCTTTAAGGCTAGATGCTTTAGCAAGTGGATGTTACCTTCCTATGAGGAGGCTTGAGAAGAATAAAGAAGTAAGTCATCAACGTATAGCCGCAAAGTAAAACCTCCCAAGAACTTTTTATCATCCAAATCGGCCTTCAAGGCTTGTGAGAAACGAATTTCTGAGGCATTACTCTTAAGGTGAATTCTTGTTTATTCTCAAGTGAAGGCAAAGTGGTGTTGGCTGACTTCAACTGGAATACTAAAGAATGCTGTACGTTGACCAATTACAACACAGCATTTGCTTCCATGGAAATGAATGTTGGTAATGTATGAGGGTTAAGAACAACCAGGTGTCAAGAGGTAATGTTTCTTACTCAGAGATCCTGGACAAACCTCCATCCGCGGCCCTTAGATTTTTTTTTACTAGCAAAGTAAGAGTATTACAAGAGGTAGTGTCGAGGGCAAGGACTTGCAATCTTCTGTTATGGGCTTTGTACCTTGAAGGGCTTCTTATACAGTATTGATTAATTCTGGGGAGAGATTCTGAGGGATCCGTTTGAATCTTGATAGGAGGTGCATTATGAATATTGCCAATATCATTTTAGATATTTTGCACATTAGGTTGGTAGCTGATTCAATAGGAACAGATGATGCGTGTTTACAGACCCTACTCCAGTGTTGTCAGAAATGGAGCAAATAGAAAACCTCATTGGGTCATTTAATTCACCTAGTGGGTTGCTTTGACGACTGCTGTTAAGTTCTAGAGTTATTTTCCCCTTTTAGGAGAAAGAAATTTTGGCATGATACTTTTCTAAGAAGTCTAAGCCTGTTAAATGGATGGGGCAGAGGAACTGCACAGAAAAAGGTATTTATCTCTCAAAGAGTCTATGCAAAAGAGGATAGATTCAAAACAGGAATCTCTGAGGTTCATCGGAGATCCCCACTATTTAAATTGATTTAGTGTCCTGAGGCAGGGGTTGTTTTGTTATAGTGAGGCTGAATACCAAGAGTATAGCCCCAGTGTCAGGACTGGGAGAAATTCATCCATAATCTGGAGAAATGTTTCTCTAAACCAATTAAGAGGGAGGATTGGAAAGAGCCTCTGTATAGTTCCTTGGAGTTCCGTGATTGAGAATTGGGAGGACATTGGAAAGGCTGGTTAGACAGCAGAAGGTACCTGAAACATTTAAATTTATAATCTCTTTTCCAATGTCCTGGCTCTTTGTGATAATAGAAACTAGGAGGGTTTGGGCTTCATTTTGAGACCATAATTTGCTGTAGTTGAAGATTAAGAATTATAGCTGTCTTTTAGGTGGCTCACCTGCAGTGTGAGAGAGCTAGTTTGCCAGACTAACTAAATCTGGAGTGGACATAGTTTCCTATTCTATCCTGGTCCTTTTTACTAGAAGAAAAAGGTCTCGGTTCAGCCCATTAGTAAACGCAGAGCTAAGAGCTATGCAAATAGAATCAATATCTGAAGGAAGACCAGAATTTCTTTTAAAAATAACATTATCAATTGTAATACTTATGAACAGGCTCATCAGATTTTTGTTTGAATGCCTGAATTTTGTTTCTGTCCACAGACTTTGGAAAAGCCCTAGGGATTGCCTGATGAAGTTGCCTAGTGATTGCCTGAGCCTGTTAATAACAGAAATCAGTGGGCTGGTCTCCCAGTTGTAATCTTAGAGACCTTCAGGATTTTTCCCATTAGCAATTTTCATCCAGTGCTGGTTCTGGCCTTCATTCACAAGCATATGAACTAGCTGGTTCAAGTCAGAGCAGTAAGGTTGATAAATTTGAATGCTTTATTAAATTTCTCAGCAAATACATGAGGATTTTGGGTTACTTTGGGAAAATAATCTTTGTGGTTTGCAATTCAGCTTTAGTCCTGGGAATATAAGAAATTAAGAGTTTGGCCTCTGGATCCTCAGAAAGGTTAATTTTAGAGGCTCAAGTTCTGATAGGTTTAGAGGAAAAGGGAGTGGAGGGTTTTAGGAGAAGTTGGGCCAGAGAATTAGTATGGGAGAGCTGAGGGTACAAGGGTGTAGTCAGCATAGAGGCAAAGGAAGAAGGCAGCCCTGGAGACAGAGCCTGAGACAGCCCAGGAAGAAGAGCTGGAAGCTTCAGAAGCCACTTTACATTTCTTTAATCATTTGTTTGTCTTAGTTATTTTTAAATCTTATTTTGCAGAAAGGCAGTTTGGGCTCCTAATAATGTTTGGAAGCCTCAGAATACCAGTCAAAATAGGCATTTCTTTCAGTTTTTGAAAGTTTTGACCTATGGTTTTTAGTTTGGTTTTAAGAAAAGTTTGGGATTTTAAAAGTTCCTCATAATGGCTTTGATGTTTTAAATTGCCTTTTGTTCGGTATGTACATTAAGTTAGAAATGTGTGAGGAACAATTCTGTATTTAAACAAAACTTGCTGGAATCCTGGTGTGGGGAATGCCCTCAAAATAGACACACAACTTGGTTCCCATCGCTCAGAAGTTTTTCTCTTGAGCAACGAGTAATTTTCAGACAGCTTGTTCAGTTACTAAGTCACGTCTGACTCTTTGTGGCATCATGAACTGTAGCATGTCAGGCTTCCCTGTCCTTCATCATCTTCATGAGTTTCATCAAACTCACATCCATTGAGTCAGTGATGTCATCCAACCATCTCATCCTCTGTTGCCACCTTTTCCTCTTGCCCCAAATCTTTCCTGAACAGCTCAGATAGCCTGCAGGCCTAATACCAGCCAATCCTAAGGGAACAGTCTGGTCCTGGAAGAGCCAGACTGAAGGCTGCACAGCACAGCTCTAACGACACAGCCTAATTCTGAAGGAGTCAAGCCAAAGATATAACACATAGTTCCACTAGAGCAGGTTAGTCCCCAAGGAGTTGCATCAAAGGCTTACCAGCACAGTTCCAGTAGAATAGCTCCTGCTTCAAAAGGAATCAGGCCAATGGCTCAAGTGGCACAGGTCCAATGAAGCAGGCCTTGTTCCAAAAGAAATGAATGGAAGATCAACACAGTTTGAATTGTAACAGCCTAGAAATCAGGCTGAAGTGTCAGGTTAGTACTTGAATATATTGATAAAATAAGGCCTATCAGAAACAAGACCTAATAAGAAAGAATGAGGCCTTAAAATAGATTTCAAGTGAATCCTGGAGAACTTCAAAACACAAAGAGAGCAGAAGCTTGGATTTGGATGGAGAGAGGAGGAAAAACTTAGCCTTAAACTCTGGGGTTGGTGAGAAAAGGAGTGAGCAACAATGGACATTAAGTGGGTACCACATCTGTTTGCTCACCAGCCTTGGAGTCATTGGGGTCTTCTCTGGATCCCCATACAAGCCACCAAAATCTTGACATAGATAGACTGACAATTACTTCTCCAGCAAAAGTGGGTTTATTTGAAATCAACAAAGATTTGCAGTTTGGAGTTTACAATCATGGTGAGCTACACGCGAGTCCCAATACAGCAAGGAGAAGGGAACTTTTTCAAAGAGGGCAAAAGAAAGCTGGGAGGGCTGTAGTAAACAAAGAACCCATTGGAGGAATTGAGAGTTTAAAGTATAGTGGGTTTTCATTGGCTGAGTTGTGACAGTCTCTCGTTGGCTAAGCTTTCGCCAGGCAAGAAGGGGAAGTCTTTCTTCTTGAGCTTTGCTAGCTTTGTACGGCATGAGAGCTTGCCCTTCTGGCCGTCTGACTTTATTTTAATTAGAGTTCACTTGTTTTTATTAATTTTTGCACATTGTAGATCTGATGCTGAGTCACTTAACATAATGATAATTGATTAGCGTATGTTCATTGAGCACCTGCTATGTGATATGCACTGTCATTCAGTTAGTCCTTAATTTCCCATCACTTGAACTCTCAATATTTTTGTGAGGTAAAGCTAATTAGCCCTTGGGAAATACAGATGTGTTTGTATGAATCATTTGTATTTACAGTTGGTCCTTAAACCATGTGGATCCACTTGTATGTGGGTATTTTTCAACTGCAAATACTACAGTACTGCATGGTCTGTGGTTGCTTGAAATCTGCAGATGTGGAAGAAATGTGAATATGAAGGGAGAACCGGAATATGGAGGGACAACTGTAAGTTATATGTGTTAACCCCCATCCTGTTCAGGCGAAAGTGAAAGTCGCTCAGTCTTGTCGGACTCTGCGACCCCATGGACTATACAGTCCATGGAATTCTCCAGGCCAGAATACTAGAAGTGGGTAGCTTTTCCCTTCTTTAGGGGATCTTCCCAACCCAGGGATTGAACCCAGGTTTCCCACATTACAGGCAGATTCTTTACCAGCTGAGCCACAAGGGAAGCCCAATAATACTGGAGCGGGTAGCCTATCCCTTCTCTAGCACATCTGCCTGGCCCAGGAATTGAACCCGGGTCTCCTGCACTGCAGGCGGATTCTTTACCAACTGAGTTATCAAAGAAGCCCCATCTTGTTCAAGGGTCAGCTGCTGTTATGTATATGGAATGATGATGCTACTGACCCCTCATAGCTGGACCTGAACTTGGAGGTTTTAGTAAGGAGCAGAGTTTCTTTGAATTCCTCATGGTCTCGTTATCTCCAGACTGGGTGGCCTGTGCACCAGTGTCCAGTTTGAGAGGTGTTATACCACAGGGAGAAAGCCTCTTTACTATGATTGCTTGTTCTTGAGTGAAGTGGGATGGAATGTCAGAGTAGAAGTTTCCAAACTAACTTCTGGGCTAGCCTCTCAGTGAAAGGGTTAATCAGTGTTTAAATTGATCTAGTCTCTCTTCTGTATAAAAATCTGGTTTCCATTTTCTTGGGGATGAAGTTCAAATTCCTTAGCTTGGCATTCAGTTTCTTCCAGAGTTTGATTCAAAGCTCTCTTCCTAGTCTTATATCCTTCAAGCTGAGCTTCCTGCTATTTCTGGAAGGTCCTCTGCTTTTGCATCTCTTTGCTTCCCCTTCCTACTTCTAGAATACCTTTGCATGCCTCTCTCCCCTGCCCTGCACCTCTTCGCATCTCTAGTTATTCAGATAGTACTAAACTTTTAAAGTGCACTTCAAATGCCACTTCTTTTTTTTCTCCTCCCCCCTGGGGAGCCTCCTCCCATGACCCCAGCTTAAATAATATCCCTTTTACACTTCTGTGGCTATTTTTTTGCCTTAGCATGTACTGCTTTAATTTATAAGTTTGTACATAAAGTACGTGTATGCATGCTCACTTTCTCAGTTGTGTCTGACTGTTTGTGACCCCATGGACTATAGCCTGTCAGGCTCCTGTGTCCATGGAATTTTCCAGGCAAGAGTACTGGAGCTCGTTGCCATTTCCTTCTCCACAGGATCTTCCTGACACAGGGATCGAACCCTTGTCTCTTGTGTCTCCTGTGATGGCAGGTGGATTCTGTACCACGGCCCTGAGTAGACCCTTCTAAATTGTATTTTCCTCAAGGATATGGAATAGATACGTGTCATCTTTTTATTTCTTGAGTACATACATTGCTATCAGATTCTCAAATATTTGAGTAAATTAGGCATTATGGTATAATAGTTAAGAATTTGGGCATCAGAGGAACCAGGTTCTTAGACTACCAGTTATTAACTATGTAGTTGTGACAGGTTATTTAACCTCTCTGTTTTACCCATTTGACAATGGGAGTAATAACGCATGCTCAGTGCAGTGGTTGTAGGGATGAAATGATTTAAATTGCTTAGTAGGTACATGTTTCACAGTAAAGTATCCAATAAATAATATATTTAAAGTTGTTTTGATTTACATAAAGGTGAGTTTGGATCTTCCACATTTTCCTTGAAGGATATTTTCATGTAAATAGAATTAGAAACCTCATCTGGAAAAAGGTTGACGCACCTTTCTTTGTTCTGTTTGATTTCATTTTAAAAATCAACCCTGAAAATTTCATTAGCTTCAGTGCTCTGGTTGGAAAAACAAATTCTCCAGAGTCAGTGCTGGCTATGGCCTCATTTAAGAAATACAGTTTTAGGGGAAATGGCCTTAGGAAGAACATGCAGATGTGTACCCAGAAAGCACACTGTGAGCTGTGTTGTGACTGATGTGGTTGGTGGGCATATCATCATGTGGAGAGGTGAGAGGTTTTCCGAGTCTTCTCCAGCCATGTTTGAAAGAATGCAGAAGACACTGGTGGTGACTTCATCCCTCCAACCCTTCCCCTCCATGTCTCAGGCTTGAATGGATGAGACCAACAGAGGTTCTTGGAATGTATTAGGACAGTCCTTCCCCCATGGAGGCTAGGGCCCCTCTCTCCACTTCTGACTGAGCATCCACTGGACATTTCCCTCCTCTCGCTGGTATCTTCATCAGTGGGACAGGATGAAGATTGGCCCTGTTGTTTTTCTGTGAGTCTTGGCACACCTTCCCTGACATAGTCACTTGCCACCTAGAAGCTATAGGCAAGACTGCACATCACAGAAATTAGTCAAATGTGTTTGAACATGATCTGTTTCCTTTTGCCTATGTAATAATATAGAGTTCAGGCTGTAGAATGGCATTGAACAAGAAGACATCACTTGTTTTTCTTACAAATTAAGCAATAGAACTCAGTTTAAAATGCTACATGTGGCTTGGGGAAATGCCTCTCTCCAAGCACAGTTTTCGGTAGAATGTGTTCTCAGCTTGTCCACATATGGGGAAAGAGAAGAGTCGCTGGGAATTGCTTTCACCTGTTTTAGCTCCAGGCGTGGGATGTGCTGGGGCTGAATAGGGACACCTGGCTGTGACCAACAGTGACTGTGTTTGTAGCTCATTTTCCTGGTCACTTGGTATAGAGGTGGTTTTGTTTTATGTGCTTGCTGGCATCTCTTTATTCAGTTCTGTGGGAATCTTCCTTAATGGACAGTGTCAGGGCAAGTGGCTGTATGTTAATAGTAACCAACCACATTCTTATGTGGTAAGCTCTGACCAGACTTGCATAGTTGGAAAGTTTCACCTAATGTACCTAATCTGTCTTTTTTTTTTCTTCACTCATCAAGCATAAAATTGGGAATATCACCTTTGATGAGTGTGATGAACTATGGAGTGGCCAATTTCCTCTCTCCTTTTGTTCTTTCAGTGACACCCTCTCTCAGCCAGTCACTGTGCTAGGTTCTTAGGATACAGTGGTGAACATGAAGGAACACAGTCATCACTCTTACAAAACTTGCCATCTGGGAGACCCTAAGCAGATAATTATCCGAACGATGTAAAGTTGCTGGGAAGAAGAGATACATAGGATTCTGGGAGTGAAATTGGGGCAGGGTTTGGCCTGAGTAGACGAGTCAGGGAAGACTTCTTGGAGGAAGGAACTATTGCACAGAGGGCTGCCGGCAGGAATAGGGTCCATTCCAGAAACTGGCAGAGGCCAGAGCTTCCAGAGCCCACGGGGAGGTGGTGGCCCAGACCCTGCAGAACCTTTGAGGCCTCGGGGGGTTGGGGGAAGGGGTTGGTCTATGTCCTTAGAGCTCTGGGAAGCCATTGCAGGGCTCACTGCTGGAGCCGGCATGGTTGGGTGGAGAGCCACTGGGGGACAAAGCTGGGAGGCGAGGAAGGGGCAGTTTCAGTTGTCCAGGCAATGGGGGTTTTGGTTTACAGGTTGCCGGTGTTGATGCAAGAGTGTGCAGGACTGAAATGCGCAGGAAGCCAAATAGACAGACTTGAGGAGGAGAGCGCTTGCTGCCAAAGATACCGCGCGGTGTCTGTCTCTGACCTGTGTGGCATGCTGAATGGTGGCGCCCTTTGCCTAAGTAGGGACACAGGAAGGGGCCTGTGGTTGGCTCTTTGGGGAGCCGGTAGGAGAGAAGAGAGGATTTCATTTTGAGAATGTGGAGCTTTACCTGAGAATGGGGCTTCTGAGGAAAAGCTGCAACTTCTCTGGGGCTCATGTCCTCCTCTCAGCTCTCAATGTTGGTCCTCTTATCTAAAGAATCTGACATTCCACACAAACCAACTTGTGTTTCTTTGGCCAAGCAGATCGATGCAACAGGTTTTGAGGGCCACTTTGTCCAGCCCTGTCCTGCATGCTCATTGTGCATTGTAATTCTAAATCACTCACGAATCATTCTAAATGCAGGATGATGCGGTGCAGGGAGTAAGTATAATTGGCTTTCAGAGAAGGGAGAGATTAACAAGGCCTGGAGACTTTGGTGTTCCTGTGCACACAAGAACACCACTTGTAAGCAGCCGAGAGGTTAATCCTGCGGCAAGTGCTTCCCTCGGCCGTTGGGCTGTATTAACTGGGACCAGTTTCTAGGTCCAGGGACAGTGACAGAGTAGCAGAGCATATCCAGTCTTGCTAACTTTGGAGATCAGATGCACCGATAATAAACATAACTGTGAGATTACCTTGAGTTCTTCATTATGTATGCATGTGTAAGCCCATGTGTTCATGTGCAAATGTGTGTTGTTTTACCCAAGGAGCAAAAGGAAATGGCTTGACTTGTGCTATTACTGGTAAAACTTACATAAACTAACTTAAGAAATTAGGATAAACCTACCTATTTCAGTGAAAGAAAGGATTATACTTGGCTTACTCTCTTAATCTCTGGGGAGTTAGTATCTGCTCTGGCATCTCCAGGAAGAGAAGGGCAGTTTCCTTTGGTTCTCAAGTGAGCAGCAGCTTTCGGAGCAGCCCGTCGGGGCCCAGACTTCCAGCTGCTTCCTCGTCCCTTCACTGCCTGGTCTCCTCACTCAGCGGCAGAGCCTACTTACTCTGTAAAGCAGATCCTTGTCCTCCCCAGAGGCTGCCAGTCACGCCTTCCCTCTGTTCTGGCCAGCGTTCTGCCTTTCTAGCAACAGATGTTTCTGAAAAGTAAATATTATGGCCTCTGCTTGGCTCCTTGCTGTGTCTCCGCTGCCTGAACATGAAACAGTGGGGTTATATGAGCAGGGTGCCACGAAGCTTGGCATGCACCCAGCCCCAACACCAGCCTCCCTGCCTTCTCTCCTCTTACTGAAATGTGTGTGTGAGATTCCTGCATGCATCAAGATGAAGGCACCAGAAAGAAGTGTCTGTGCAGCTGCAGACACACTTCTGTAGCTGCAGACACTCTGTGGAGCTGCAGATCCACGTCTTAGAGGTCGTGTGCGCTTTTGTCAGTCCCTTCACTTCGCCCACTCTCAGTACAGGTCATCATGCTTCCCTCCCCGGGTCCTGTTACGGGAGGACTAATGTATTAAGGAAGGGTAGCCCAGCCCTGCCTAGAGCAGAAGCTGACCGCCTACAGAGCGTTTACCCCGTGTGTCTCCGTGGGTCTCCTGGCAGCCCCACAGCTTAGGTAGGTCTCCTCACCCAGAGGATGATGACTTACGTTAGGTGAGATGTTAGAGACTTTATGACTAACCCAGGGTTAGTTATGTAGCTGATCAGTGATAGAGCTAAAACGTGAATCCAGGAGCAGCAGAGGTTGAGGTGAGGGCCAGGGGCTGGGGAAGGGGTTGACCAGTGTGTAGAACCAGGACCCCATGTAACGCCAGTGGAGAAGGGAGGTTCTCACAGTTGAGCTGGAAATGCTGTTCCAAAGGCTGGGAGTAGATGCTGAACCAGGAAACAGCAGTGTTCACTGTACCTTTACACGGAGAGTTCTCTCTCAGGCACGTGTCATTCAAGCCTGTGGTGAGTTTCTTTTCAGATTCCGATGACTGGGCTTCTCACTCTACCCAGCTGTCCTTTCTGGCCCACAGCCCAGTATTGACTCCATACCAGGACTCATTACCTAATCTCCCATCCAGGGGACCAGCCTCTTTATCAGCTTTGTGGGGCCCACAGCGCTTTGCGGGGTGTGCTGTGTGTCACCACACAGGGAAGTCGGGTCACACTCCGGTGGTAAGCTTACAGGCTTGTTTCTGGCTCCATGGGCCTCCCGAGGAAGGCCCCACAAAGGCCCCATTGTGCATCATTAGCCACTGCTCAATCTTCGTTGGCAGCACAGCTTTTCAGGTGCCTGTTTGGGAGCTTTCCCAAGCCTGGCTGACTTTTCTCCTTTCTTCTACCTTGTTGAGAAGAGGGTCCAGCTCGAGTCTTACTTGCCCTATTGGCGAGGCACAGGAGGGTTGCTGAGTGGATAGAGAAGCAGTCCTGTTCTTACTCTTTGCTCAGGCCTTTATCTGTGAATCTCCATCAGAGAAACATTCTGGCCAAGCCGAGACTGAGCACCACCTGCCCACATTCCATGCACTGCATGAAGAGCTTTGTCTTCTGCTTAGAAACATTGTTCTTCCTCATTTTCTTCCTGCCTGACTGTTGCCACCCCTGTCCTTCTCCCCACAGTGTTCTTTCAGATGCATCTGTTTCTTTCTTGACTTGCCAGGGAGTGATGCGTGTTCTTGGGGATATTTTCAGCCTGGGTTGGCCAATCTTAAGAGATGCCCTGAGAGATTTCTCTGCCAGAATCTTTATACTT
This sequence comes from Capricornis sumatraensis, assembly GCF_032405125.1. Taxonomy (NCBI): domain Eukaryota; kingdom Metazoa; phylum Chordata; class Mammalia; order Artiodactyla; family Bovidae; genus Capricornis; species Capricornis sumatraensis. The sequence goes on from NC_091077.1 coordinate 53,491,990, forward strand.
TTGGCCAAGAACCATTCCATTAAAGTGACTGAATCAGAGACTGCTGGCCGTTGGCTCCTGTGTTCCCCTCCGCTCCGAGTGCCTTTCTCTTCTGGTGATGAGCAGCGGGCCTTGCACAAAGTATAGCTAGCTTGGGACCCGCGTCATGTGAGCTGAGGTTGGGAGGGCAGTCCCAGAGCAGGAGCCCCTGGAAACCATGCAGGGGTCTGAGCCTCAGACCCAAGAATAGCGGGACAGCCCACCTGGCTCCACTGCTTGGGGTGAACACTGGGTTTGGCGAGCTCACTACTGGGGACTGGATTTGTATATAGCTTTCCCCACCCCTGCCACACACATAATACTTAGCACGCACTGAGCAGGGTACAGTGCCAAGTACATGGAGAGGAAATGAACAGACCAAGCCAGTGGATGGACAAAGCATGACCCCTAACTTCAAGGGACAAATTTAGGAACTAAAAAAGAAGTGCTGAGGGTCATGGATGCTTTTATTCCAGAAGGCTCTGTTGATCTGTGAAGCTAGAACCCTCCCTCGCCCCTGACTCCTCCTAGTGCCTTATGAAAGCCAGACCTCGCTGCCAGTTATGCCTCATATTTCCCTCCTCTGGGAATTTGAACATAATGCCATTTCCCCTTCAACGAGGGAAACATGTCTGAGGGTAATTTGAATGATTAGCCTAATCTGCAGCAAGGCTGCACATGGAATTAAGTTAAGCACATTTGTGCCTAGCAGCCTTGTCCGTCAGGCCACTTAAAGGTACCTCGGTGGTTTATACCCTTAACAGAAGCTGAGGGTTCCGGAAGGGTCATTGGTTTTTATTACTGTCTTAAATGAAAGCTTGTTTTTAAAATTTGACAAGGGCCTCTGAGAGCTTTCTTTATTACTACCATGTGTGGGGTGCGTTTTTTACCCCAGCTCAGAACATTGCCAGGGCTTTGTTCTTGTGACAGTGGTGGAACGAGGTCACCCAGGGAACTATCTGGTTCAGGCAGAGCTTTGTCAGGCTGGCGGCTGCTCTCCTCTGAGGGGAGCCCAGAGGGTTCTGAGAACTCAGGCCTTGTGTGTCCTTGAGTCAGAAGAGGGGGTTTGGGTTGCTCCCGTGCAGTTCCAAGCTCTTTCTGCCAGCTCCACCTAATGCCTGTTTGTCTTGTGTGTTAGATTGAGGTGCGTATTGTTGAGTCTGACATGAGGGCAGCTTCACTGACCATGCAGAGGGTCAATGACAGAGCAGGGCTGAGCAGATCCTAATGTGGGCTCTGACCCTGACATTCTTAGGCAAGTGGATTCCCACCCGTATCAAGTGGAGATGGCAGGACCTGCTGTGTAGCTTGAGGAATTAAGAGAGAGAGTGCCAGACTTGTTAAAGCAAATGTAGCAAAAGTACTGACTTGTGAAGCAAATCAGCTATTTCATGTTATAAACAGTTATTTACTATTTTGAATCGACATTATTTTGTGCTCTGAGATGGACTCAGGAACAGATCTAGCTGCTTTTTGTAGTACAAGGACTAAAAAGTGCAGTAAATGTGAAAGCAGATTTATTTCAATAATTCACATTTTTTACTCTCTTTTTTGTTATTGTTGCTAGATTTGTCTTCAGCGAAGCGGAAGTTTGCAGATTCCTTAAATGAATTTAAATTTCAGTGCATAGGAGACGCAGAAACAGATGATGAAATGTGTATAGGTAAGTCACAGCCACGTGTAAGAAGGTGAAAAGTGCACTGTTCACCACACTTTCATCGTCCTCACTGGGTCTTTCCCCTGGAACAGCGAGTGTGTAAGTGTCATAAATTAAGAAGTCGATATTAAGAGTGGAGCCAGCGGAGTGAAGTGAGGATCAGGGGCCCTCGGGCTCTCCTGGGCTCTTCCTCAGAGTCCTGGGATCGCCTCTCCGCCTCTGGCCTGTAGGAGAGCACGGGAAGGTAGGCGGTGGGGCTCCTGTCTCCACCCTCCACTAGCATGCTGCTTCTGGCTGGCTTCATGACGTTCTTCCCCTGATTCCAAACGTGGTGCCTTAGGATTAGAACAAAAGCAGAACATGGGGAGATGGGAGAAGAGCTAGATCAGAGGTCCTAATGCAGACATGTTTTCTTGGACACTCATGTTTTAAAACTGAATTACCATATTAATTGAATTTGTTTCAAGTTCCAGTTTTTCAGCTTCTCTAAAAATTGGGGAGCCTGGGAAGCCGACCTCTTGTTCTGCCCTGGCAGCAGTTGGCTGGGGCTATGTAGTTGTCCTCGCTTTTGGATGTGGAGAGAAGCTGGGTGTCTGCATCATTCACTGGCCCCCACCCCACACACACACCTGCCCCTTGCATTTTCCTTAGCAAATAGACTGAGAGTGGAGGTTCCCACTTATTCCCTCACTGCATCTCTCTTCACCGTCTCCTGTCCATCTTCTGTGGGCAGCACTGAGCACAGAGGATTTGCAACGTCAAGACACCTGTCTTTGCCAGATCCTAGTCTCTACACCTTATTCTTCCATTGGGTGTATTGGTTGACTCCATTAATTGAGCAGGAGTTGAGTGAGTTACATTAAATTAATTAAGTCACCAAATGCTTATGGAGTCCCTGTTGGCTTACAGAGCATCAGAATCTGGGGGTGAGCAGAGGGAATTGGGAGACAGCTGAGAGTAGTGAAAACATATCATTGTTGTAATGCCTGAATATGTGAATGCTTTTCCCAACAATACATGAATGTCTCCAATATCCTTAGGGCTATTGTATGCAATGCTTGTTGTGTTTGGAATAATTTCAGTGAAAGAGACTGTCTACGCCTGATTGCTGTGCTGCCAACTGTGTTGCAATAATAAGGGGCTTGAGGATTCAGAGAGGAGGAACCCAAGGCAGAGAGGTGGCTTCCAATGCCAGCGGCGTTGTTTGTTTAACTCTGATGCAAAGAAAAGGTTGGGTTCTGACGCAGCCCCACAACAAAGGTTGCAGAGGTTGAATCCTGGGCAGGAAATCCTTGAACTCCTGAGAAGAACTCTACACCATCCAGCCTGGGAGCTAGCCAGCATCCCATCAGTCCTGGGTACTCTCAGGAACAGCCAGGCCTTTTCCTTGAAGGAAACCCTTCCCCAGCTTGAGTTCCCAGTGGATTGTCCTGCATTTTGGGGTCATCCTTAATGGTTAGTGATGAAAAGACAAGGGGAGCCTTGGGAAGAGTTGTCTTTAGGCTTCTGCACATGCCAAGGGATTTTAGTCCTTAACATAATAGCTGTATCTGGAAGGGTTTCCAAGAGCCTTTCACTCTACTTCCACCTCACACCCCCTTTCTCTTTTCCAGCAAGGTCTTTACAGGAGTTTGCCACTGTCCTCAGGAATCTTGAAGATGAACGGATACGAATGGTGAGTTTGGCTGGGTTGCCCCTGGTCATGGACAGTATGATCATTGGGGGAGCACAGGGTTTGTTATCGGAAGAATGGGGTTGAGTCCAGGCTCTGCCACTTGAGTGCTCTAGGCTCATGAGCAAACCTCATCTTCTCATCCTTGTCGGGTTTTGAAGCCTTTTGTAAATATTAAAGGTTTACCATGCATAACTTAGAACCACATACTTACCCTCCTAAAGATTCACTATAAGGTGTGTGTGTATATATGTACACACACACACATACACACACGCACACACATATATATGTATATAAAGTATATGACTTAGGGTGGATCTTTTGAATTACTTAACTTTTGGATGAAATAAATCTTTTGAGTTTAACTCAGATCCCTTATTGGCAGAATGGGAATGAAAGTGCCCTGCCCTGCTCTCCTTCTCTTCACCTTACTAAATTCATCCAAGAGCTCTCTTTTGTTAATTCTAAGGCACCTAACACAGTGCCTGCCATGTTGGTAGGCACCCAGTCAATGGGTACTTAGTAAATGATAGGAACTATAAGAAGCTTTTCAAAGAGAGGCAGTATGCCAATTCAAGAATCAAACACTGATCTCCAGGTTTCTAAGAGATATCTTTTGTATGAGGATTTATTCTGATGTCATCCAGCATTTACAGATGAGGGATTTTGCGTTCACAAGAAGCTCTTTTGGGCCTCCCCCTTATTCCTAAGAATAAGGAATGAAGCTGCATATTAGGGATGAAGCTGCATGCTGCTTTGTCCCCAGGTGGGCTTGTCTCTAGGCAGCAGTGCCACAGAGGAGAGTCATCCATGAGCATTTGTTTCTCTTCCCATACTAATAGTCAGTGGTTTCAGGACTAAGTACTGTCTTAGTCTGCTCAGGTTGCCATAACAAATTTCCATAGACTGAGTAGCTTAAACAACAAGCATTTATTTTTCACAGCAGTGGAGACTGGTAGTCCAAGATTAAGTTGCTGGCTGATTTGGTTCCTGGTGAGGGCCCTCTTCCTGGCTTGCAGACGGCCACCTCCTTCCTGTTTCCTCACAGCGCAGAGAAAGGTCGGGGCCGCTCTCCTGCCTCTTCTAACAAGGTCATTAATCCCATAACGAGGAGTCTATCCTCATGACCTCCAAAGGCTCCATCTCTAAAAATCAGTACTATCACATTGTGAGTGTTGATAAACTGAGGCTTATTAAAATTTTAAGTTTATTTGAACAAAAATTGGTTCAAACTGGGCAGAACCAACCCATAAATGGTTAGGAGCACCCCATCAAAAGGAGACAGGGCAGAGACTTTTGTATAGCAGATGTGGAAGCAAAGGAAGGAAATTATTTGATTGGCTATAGCTTAAGTGGTTTCCTAATTTGGAAAAGTCTAGTTGTTTGTGATTGGTTTCATTTTCTTAGATTTCAGTTTCTTAACCTTGAGGGACTTAAAGCCTTGGGTTTTAGTTTGCTTATGTAGGCTTCTAAGGCATTAGAGCCACCTCAGTCTAATGGCCTCCTTGTTTAATTTAATAGGGGTTAGGGCTTCAATCGGAGAAGGCAGTGGCAACCCACTCCAGTACTCTTGCCTGGAAAATCCCATGGGTCGAGGAGCCTGGTGGGCTGCAGTCCATGGGGTCGCGAAGAGTCGGACACGACTGAGCGACTTCACTTTCCCTTTTCACTTTCATGCATTGGAGAAGGAAATGGCAACCCACTCCAGTATTCTTGCCTGGATAATCCCGGGGATGGGGGAGCCTGGTGGGCTGCCGTCTATGGGGTCGCACAGAGTCGGACACGACTGAGGCGACTTAGCAGCAGCAGCAGCAGCAGCAGGGCTTCAATGTGTGAATTTTGGAGGGGATGCAATTCATTTCAGAGAAGGCAATGGCAACCCACTCCAGTACTCTTGCCTGGAGAATCCCATGGACGCAGGAGCCTGGTAGGCTCCAGTCCGTGGGGTCGCTAAGAGTCGGACACGACTGAGTGACTTCACTTTCTCTTTTCACTTTCATGCATTGGAGAAGGAAATGGCAACCCACTCCAGTGTTCTTGCCTGGAGAATCCCAGGGACAGGGGAGCCTGGTGGGCTGCTGTCTGTGGGATCACACAGAGTTGGACACGACTGAAGCAACTTAGCAGCAGCAGTAGCAGCAGCAATTCAGTTCACAAGCTCTACAAAGAGATTATGTAGGCATGCATTTTCTATTTTAACTCTCATGATGACTCTATGAAGTGGGACCTTTATCATCCCCATTGTCCAGATGAAGATACTGAGATTTACGTCTGTAAAGTAATATGACCAAAATCACGCAGTTAATAAGTGGCACAGTCTGGATTCAAACCCAGGTGTGAGTGACATCAGAGAAGCAGGTGTTTCTGTTAAACTTCAACCAGAGAAGTCTGTCGCTTTCTGCTCTGTAGAGAGAGAGTGTTTGCCCTGATTGCTCCCTGCCGGGTTCTTGAACCAGAGTCAGGAGGGTGGTGGGTGGAAGCAGAGCAAAGCTTGTATGTTTGTGCACGTGCTAGTGCCTCAGAAAGGGAAGTGATTCTTTTGAGTCTGATTCTTGGCGGAGTTGTTATTTGGGGGTGGGGGGTGTGGCAGGCAAGTCATGATGAATACTCTGCAGATTGCTATGGTCTAGGGTAAGGGAATAATGACTGGATTATACTTTTCAGCTTGCCTCTGCAATTTTATTATTAATGTCAGAAAATCGAGTTTCTGCTGTCTGCATATGAGTATCTGGCCATTGCAAGCCCCTTCCCTAACCTCGTCCCCTTGTGACAACTTTGTTTTCGGTTCACCTTAGCCTGGTAAAGCTGTACCTTTCTTGGGAAGCCTTCCTGGCCATCCTTTGTATTTTCTGAACGTCCAGTTCCTGCCTCTGACTTTGCATATGGAGTGTCTTGATAGTCACTGCGTATATTTGAGTCCCATCGGAAGAATGAGTTCTTGAAGGGTGAAGAAGGGGCTACTGTGTTCCCATATTAGCTTAGTGCTTGGAACTGAGTGGAAATTATATAGTCATAAAATTTTAGACCCACATGGACCCCATTCCTTACTGTGTACAGCCCATTATTTGACAGATAAGAAAAGTGAGGTGTCCTGAAGACTGATAGCATGCAGTAGCAGGCACCGGGACAAGGACTTGGGCATCCTGATTCCCAGGTGGGAAGTTAGGGCTTTTGTATATTTAGCATCTAGTGAGGGCTGGATTCTCCCCCATGGAGGCCCACTGGAACAACTTGGGGAGTTTAAAAGATACTGATGTGTGGAATGAGGTACAGAGTTTCTGATTTATTGGTCTGGAGCCTGTCCTGGAGACTGGGAATTTTAAAAATTCCTCAGGTGAGCCTAGCTTTCAGTTAACATTGAGAACCACTGGCTTAGGGGCTCTGAGCACCATTGTGAGTTTGAGACTTACACTTGATTTGTGGAAAAGATGAAATAAGTGAGCCAAATGACAGTATAAATCAAGCAAGTTAAACAGTATTGCAACACTCTAGAGTTAAAATATTATAACAGAAATGCTCTCAAAAGTGAGGAAAAGGCAAATGGCAATAAATTTGGAGACCTGCCACCTTCTCCCCTTCACATTGTCTAGTTAGTTCTTTGCTGTCTCCATCTATGGCTTCTGGCATTTACTCTGTTAGTTTCATTGCAATGGATAGGCATGGGATTTAGAAAAATAATGCTTTGTTGCGATGAGATTCCTGAAATAATCAGTTGAGTGACGAGTGAGCAGTGAATAACTTAAAGGAAAGATTGTAAAATGTCGTGCTGCCTTAGAAAAGACCATAGAATCTTAGAGCTGGAACAATTCACCCCACTTATTTTGCAGATGAGGAAATTAGAGCCCAGAGAGGTTAAATGTTTTGCCCGTAGTCACACGGTTGGCAGCCAACCAAGAACCAATTCATTCATTTATTTAATTGTTGAAAACGTTTGAGTGTTCCTTTGTTTCAGCACTCTTCTGTGTTTTGGGGATGATGTGGACAAGTGAGCATTTATAAGACAGTGGCGTGTATGTACGTATATTGTAATGGTGAAACAGAGAGCTTCGGCTAGTCTACATCTTCTGAAGAAAACGCTTGGTGAGGTGGTGGGAAGTTTCTTTGGATTACTTCGGCAGTAGAGAAAGCCTCCCTAAAGAGGTGATATTTAAGCTGAAAACTGAATTGCAAGAAGTAATGAGTTGTCCGCACAAGAATTTGGAAACAGAACATCTAAAAGAACAACCAAATGCAGAGTTTCGGAAGTGGGGAAGGTTTGGTCCGTTTGAGGTGCGTTCAGGTGACAGTAAGGCTTCCCTGATAGCTCAGTTGGTAAACAATCCGCCTGTAGTGCAGGAGACCCCAGTTCTATTCCTGGGTCGGGAAGACCCACTGGAGAAGGGAAAGGCTACCCACTCCAGTATTCTTGGGCTTCCCTTGTGGCTCAGCTGGTAACGAATCTGCCTGCAATGCGGGAGACCTGGGTTCAGTCCCTGGGCTGGGACGATCTCCTGGAGAAGGGAAAGGCTACGCACTCCAGTGTTCTGGCCTGGAGAAGTCCATGGACTGTATAGTCCTTGGTGTCGCAAAGAGTCGGACACGACTGAGCGACTTGCACTTTCAGGTGACAGTGTGGTTGGAGGGCGTGGCCTGAGGGGGTGAGTACAGTGAGATGAAGCTGAAAGGCAGCCGGGAGGCCCGCGTGTCTTGATCCCAGTCCAGAACTGGTAGGGAGCGCTACATAGAATCAGTCTTGGATGGTTTTTATGTCACCAAAGGTGGGTTGTTTTTTTTTTTTGCAGGGAGGGTTAACTTAGATTTAAGGTTGAATATATATATACTTAAATATAACTTGGCTGAATGAGCATTTACAAGAAGATGTCAGCTGAAGCTTGAAATTTAGACCCTACTCTGTCACCAGTTCCGCTTGCCTTCAGTGTGGTTGCTTACGTTTTTAAAGGTTCTCATTTTTATTTTTAAAGAATCTGTCTTACTCATGCATAGGAAGAATACCGTATTTTGAACCAATGACTAAGGTTTGATTTGGCGTGCTGTTGGTTCAAGTGTTACGAAGAGGTGACGCAGGCACCACGCTAACTCAGATGTTATACTGAGGCCTGGGGGGGTTTTCTGTGCCGGAACTGCCCTGCTTCTTTACCGATCCTGTTCCTGTGTCCCCCCTCCCCCACCCCTCTGCTTTTCCCCTCCAGATTGAGAACGCCAGTGAAGTGCTCATCACTCCCTTGGAGAAGTTTCGAAAGGAGCAGATTGGGGCTGCCAAGGTGAGAATTTTGCAAGCCTTCTTGGATTTCAGGGTAGGAGGTCTGGAAAATACAACACCTAGTGTCCGAATGAGACTGAGAGGCCATCCCCAGATGAGTCGTGTAGTGTTCTGGTATCTGATTGTGTTGTGCTAGCTCGTGAATCATCCAGAGGTGGAAACTGTGCCTCCTTTGCGTGAATAGTTCACCTGTGTGTTCGGACACCATGGAGTTGTATTGTTTGCCGAGGTCAGGACTGAGGCCTAGGACAGGGGTTGCAAATAGGCCCTTGTGGATGTGAGGACCCTCTTCTTAGCTCACTTTCGCTGTGCGTGCAATTGAGCCCTTTGTTGTTAGATCTTTACATTTTTTCAAGAGAAACTGAAAATCAAAGTTTTATGTGAAATTTCCTGGCTTTAAAAAATTGGTGGCACATAATTTAAAAATAAATATTGCATGCTGTGCAAGTCCAAAAGCAGGACTGCTTCAACCCAGAGGTCAGCATTTGTTACCACTGACCTGGGACGATTGTTGCTGAAACTTGGCTGATTCTAACCTGTTACTCATTTTTTTTAAAGGTGGATTCTCCTGGGTTTCTCGCCCTGTGATAAATCACTAGACAGCCCCAGCCAGGTTGACCTTCAGTAGAGTGTTAGAGCCCACCTATAGGCAAGATGTTTTCATTGGAATCAATGAAAGCAAAAGAATTTTCAAGATTTTCTTCCTGGTTTTTTTTTTTTTTTTTTTTAAACTGAACTGAGTCTTTTGCCTTGCAGCCCCTTGCGCCACCTGCAGGGGATCTTGGGCAATGTCACCCTCTTGTTGAGACGGTGTGGATTTTACTGTTGTGAAATGGCCTTGAGAGGTGCCTGCTTGTAGGTAGGAAAACACAGAATCGAAGTGTAACTAGGGTGGTCTCTCCCACCCCCAACTAAGTGCATCTGCTTTCTGAAAATGAATATGATTAGGGCGTGAAAGAGACGTTCTGGTCAGTCACCGTTATTCAGAGGGATGGACGACCCTAGTTTGAAGGAGGGACCACAGCCGAGATTTTTCTTCCAGTTTTCCAGCACTTCTCATCCAGTTTTACAGTTTTCATTTATGAAGAAATTGGAGCTCATTGGTATTGTATCATCATACATTAAGGAATGTATAATTTAAAGGAAGTCTTATTCTGCTAAGATTTTGTCCAGGCCTTTGAACAGGCTGAGGGACAGATAGGATAATGCTGAGTGCCCCTCCCTGAGTTCTCACTGATGCAGACCCCATGAGCACCTTCTCTTCTGTGGCCCTGGGGCCTGTGCCTCCCAGTCCTACCGTTATGGAAGTGGCTCTGGAGGATCCTGAAGAGCTTTGAGGCAGAGGCAGAGCAGACCCATGCACTGAGTCATCTTTCAAGCAGTCACTTCTCCAGCTCCCAAGCGCAGACGCCTCTCACTCCAGCCTCTTCCCTTGGTCCAACTTTGGGGATTACCATGGTTACCATGGAGAAGGAGGGGAGGTCTGAGCACGCTCCTTTTGGGCTGATGTCAGTGATGGCCATGACAGGAGCAGGTACTTTTCAGAGAGCAATAGATGGTGAGGAACGCAAGCACTAAAAAACGTATAGAGAAGAGCCACTCGCCAAAACGTGCCTTTCCTCACACGCATTCTCCTCTCTCATTCTCGTCAAAGAGCAAGGTGATGGCACTGGGGATGATTTCCCACACCTCCCCCTTTGTTCTTTCTTTTTTTTCAATATACCTGTTCCTCATCCCCACCCCCACACTGTTCATGTGTATCACAGAATTATGTACGTTTACAAGAACACAAAGAAACAACAATCCCTCTACTAGGCCACTGAGGGAGCCAATTCAGGAATACCTCAGAGCCAGCAAGTTCCCTGTAACGGCCAAGTGGGAGTTTCCAAACTCTGCCCGTGTGATGCTAAAATTACCCATCCTCCTCCCCACTCTGGTGCCAGTTCGGTTGCTATAACAACCTGTTGCTACTGGAAGAAGCAAAAGTTAGAGTGCTGGGGGCGGTGGCAGGGAGTGAAGGCTATGAATGAGGAGCATTCTTGTGCTAATATGGTGCTTTGGAGGTAAGGAAGATCCTATGGGCTTGGCTTAGCCATGGCCTTACTTTTAGATACCTGAGTTTGGGGGAATTGATTTTTCTTCCAGCCAAAGCTGGGTTCTCCAGTGAAACTACAGTAGACGTCAGAGAGAGTGGTTCAGAGTGGGGCTGCTCGAGTCCAAATCCCATTTGTGCTGTTCACATATAAACATGGGGCGATTACTGACCTTCTTTTTCCTAAACTGAGAAATGGGGATCATGGTAGTGCTCACCTTACAGAGTTATTATGAGGAAGAAATCAGCAAACCCCTATACAGTGCTCAGAATGCTGTCATAAGGTCATTTGGTATTAGCTGGTCTGTTCCATACACGCAGTTCATTCATAAGATACGATGGAAGCCTGCTGCGTGCCTGGCACTGTGCTCCACATTGCTGTTTGGTGGAGAATAAATGCAGATGTAGTTGCCTTGCTCGTGGCCTGCAGGGAGGAAGGCCCTGTACAGAATGGTATAAATAAGCATATGATCTCGCACATTGCGGTGGGTGCTGTGAAGGGTTTCCTTCCTGGGATGTGGGACATGGAAAGCGAGTGGTGTTTTGATAGAAGGAGGTAGGTTTAGATGCTGGACCTCATCGTCACTGCCGCTACCCCGGCTGCCGCCACCGCCGTCAGCACGGAATTCTATCAGGCTCTTTCCATGTGCCAGGTGCTCTGCCAAGCACTGGATACGGCTAATCTCATTTAGTCCTGACAGTCCTACGATGAGGTGGGTGTTCTTAATGCTTTTTATGTTAGTCTCTGAGCTGAAAGGGAAAACTGGAGGCATTATCGGATTTAGTCATCCTGAATTTATAGATCAGGAAATTGAGTCCTGAAGGGACAGAGGTTTGTACGGAGTTGGGAATCATTACCAGGATCCTAACTCTGTCTTGGATCCATTTTGCCAACTACTGTGTACCCTCTGGAAGTCAGTGAATACCGTCTTGGTACCTGAGTGGCTGAGTCTTACTACCTTCCTGTCTAAAGAACATTATCTCAGTCTTAGTGGAGTTATGCCCCCAGAGATCTTCTTTCTGTTTTCTCAGGACAGGAACCGCTTCCTGTTCCCTTAAGCTCTGGCTGTCCTCTTGAGCATGGAATGTGGAGGCTCAAGTTGCCAGAAAGTCACAGAATGTCAATGACTCATGTTCCCAGGCCTCTTCTCACCTCTGGTCAGCTGGACTGTGCTGGCACAGGGTTGTCTTTTGGGGGTTGCTGACAAGGCTGGTGAAAGGGCTGTATGAGTATTAAGCAGAGTTGGAACCGCAGCTCCAAGTCACTAGATTTCTGTGAAGGAAAAGCATTGAGTCAAGTGTCTTGCCTATACCTTTCCTGTTTGAAGGATTAATGTGTCCTCTGGCTTTGTCTCCACTTGCTTTTACATGTTTTTTCATGTATGTAAGACTTTCAAACAAAATTCAGATTTGTAGAAATGGACACATGCCAGCTCAAATGGGTAAATGGCGATTCTGCCCGTTTTGTGAGGCTTAGTGTTCTGATGCCACGGGTGCTTGTTGGCGCTTCAGGTGATGGTCTCTTGGCGTCTACGTGACGCTCAGGCTCTGGGTGTTCTGCCAGCTGCATGTATCAGTCCCCTCCCGCTCACTAGGTGAGCAGCGCTTTGATCACACTTCCCCTCCCCAGGGAGGCCTCTCCAGAACACTTGTCTGCAAGAATCTTTGGGGCTGCACCCTGTTCCCTTCATGGACCTGTGGCAGTCTGAAATCGCGCTGTTTGTTTCCTGGTTAATTGTGTTTCTCCTTCTGCTTGAACACCCCCACCATGAGGGTGGGGCCTTTTCTGCCTTATATTTCCAGTGCCTGAAGGATCCTTACATAGAGTGTTTGCTCACTACATCATCATTAAATGAAGAGGGGTCTCAGCTTCCTTATCTGGCCACAACTTTTTTTCTCCTCTTATAAGCCTTGGAGTTGCAGAAAAATATCTCCGGTGGAATCCCCAAAAGTCAAAAGCAGGAGTGATGCACCCAGTTAGTGCATTTGATCCTGTTTATCAGGCCATGGTGGACCTTCCTCCAGCCCCCTCACCTGCCATCCCCACTGAAATGTGGAGGGAAGAGAAACCACCTACGACAGTATGTCCAGGTGTGGGCTTAGAAGCAGCTTGCCTTGGGCTCAGACTCCAGCTCTTGTCACTCTCTGGAACTTTTTACAGAAGTTAACCTCCTGCATCTAAGTTTTCTTATCTGTAAAATAGGGAATAGAAACTCAGTGACTTTGGGAGAGCAGGGATTATTACTTGTAATACAATGTTTACATACATATATTTTTTATTTTGAAAGCAATCATATAGGATAATAGACATCTCCCTAATGGAGGAAAACATCACTCATTATCCCATTTCCTATCTCAGGTATTTTCACTGAAGTACCTTCCCACCTAATGTTTGTCTGCAGGTAGACACATCCTTTGTAGGCTGCAACAAGTTTGTATCGTGCTGTCACTACTTTTCATTACGTTGTGAGCATCCTTCCATATGATAGCTAGCCTTCTAAGTTATGTGTATTGAGTACCTCATATTTTAATTATCCCAAATTCTATTCTTAGGCAGCAATGTTACTCTTGCTTTTTTTTTTTTGGTTATTATAAATGCTGCTGCAGTGAACACATCTGGGAAGATAACATCTTCTTTGTTTTGAATGATTCCTTACCTTGAAGATCCATATGTGATATTATTGCATCAAGGATATTTAGGCCTCCAAATTAAACAGTGCTTTTTGAACATGGTTAAAGCTTGATCTACCGTTAGTTCAGACTTGTCCCCTTTAAGGTGTATGTAGACCTTCCTGTTTGGGGATTAGCTTTACAGATAACTTTCCTTCTTCCTTTGGCCTTGAACATCCTTGTGAGTTATAAACTAGAAATTTCTATCTTACAACGGAAGTTTTTAGAAGGTGGAGTCCTGACCCTGCCACTGTGAAATACTGGTGTCTACCTCATTTCTGGTATTGCAGTGGCTCCTCTATGGTAGACCCTCAGAGCGGTCAGGATATTGATGTGTGGTGGTTTGGTTTCATGGGCATTATTGGAAGAGTAGGAGCTGGGTGGTCTGCCACATTTCTGGGTCTAAGGGAATGATTAACCCGTGAAGATGAACAGGAAGAGTCTGACCCTGGGTTGCTTTATTCCTGGAACATCTTATTTTTCTTCTTTCTTTCTCTTTTCCTCTTTTTTTTTTTTTTCGCCAGGAGGCCAAAAAGAAGTATGACAAGGAGACAGAGAAGTATTGTGGCATTTTAGAAAAACACTTGAATTTGTCTTCCAAGAAGAAAGAGTCTCAGCTTCAGGAGGTAAGAGACTTTACTAGTGTCCTGAATAAAGTGTTTTAATGTTTCCATGGTACTGTGGATATGTGCTGGTTACTCTTTGCTGGAACATCCTAGGGTTGGCAGGGACCTCAGAAGCCAGGAGCTTCATTCTCATCCCTCCTTCCATGCTTGCTGCCCACGTGGCCTTTGTCCCTTCTCAAACTGCAGCTCACACTGTGTGCTATCCATCCTGTCCATGGCAAGGAACATGCAGCTGGTCAAAATCACCCTAATCACTAGACTGTGCTTCCTCCTTTCAAACTGAGATCTGTTTTCCTGTTTCTCTCACCCTTGACTTTTGATTCTGTATGCCCTTACCTTGCCTTTTGACTTTCTCCTTACATCACTGATTTGAAATGTTAGTATCTGAAACCCTTTGGTCATCCTTCCTTAATGTGAAATGAAAAAAAAAAAAAAAAATCCAGCCGCTACTTGACATTATTTTTTTTTCTTTTAAGCAGTATTTTATTGTCTCATATGTTTTGTGCTGAGGTTACCTTGTTTCAAAAAAGTAAATTCTTTGATCTGCCCCTGTTTGTTTGTTTGTTTTTGCATAAAGTCTTTTTAAAGAGTGGTTAACTTGGAAAGAAAAGTTGGCTTTGTGAACTTGGAGCTGTGACCATTTTTATTTAGTTCATGGAGATTTTCAGGGTGATGGGGTATATGTTTTGGAGAGACAGGGCAGTTTGCTAGTGTAACTCCATGCTTGGCTACATGAATATCCTCTTAACTGTTAAAAATTTGCTTGAACTGTCTCAGGTGTGTGCTAAAAGAGACCCTGTGGCTCCTGAGCGAGCCTGCATTCTTCAGTTTCCTTTCTTTTAGAGCAAATTCCATGCCAGTACTTCTGTTCACATGAAGGTGATGGGGTTAAAGGCTGAAAGATCAGGATTAGTCAGGAGATGGTAGAGGCCACTCCCCTCCCCACTGGGATTTGTTTCATATCCCAGTTAGGAAGTAGTGTGCTTAGAACTCTTTGCTTTGAAGTGAGTGTTTGAATGAGTGAGTAAATAGTTGTTCTAGCACCTACTGGTATTGGGAGGTGCACATGTATGACATCCCCAGAGTGAGACAGCTTCTCCTCCCAGTCTGTTCTCTCCACGCTTGGATCCTGATGAGTTGGTCTGGGACAAGTCTCACATTTTCCTTTAGGGCCATGCCAATAGCATCTCCTGAGATAGCTGAAGCTCCAACACTTCAGCCACCTGATGGCAAAGAACTGACTCATTGGAAAAGACCCTGATGCTGGGAAAGATTGAAGGCAGGAGGAGAAGGGGATGACGGAGGGTGAGATGGTTGGATGGCATCACTGACTCGATGGACCTGAGTTTGAGTAAGCTCTGGGAGTTGTTGAGGTAAAGGGAAGCCTGGTGTGCTGCAGTCCATGGGGTCGCAAAGAGTCGGACATGACCGAGGGACTGAACTGAACTGAGATAGCAGTATGGGGACCAGAACACTGGACTGACAGAGATACCTTCTTTCAAGGCTTGCTCTACCACATAGTTGACTGTGTGACCTGGGAAAGTACTTGGTCTCTCTGAGCTCTAGTTCCTTCGTAAAATACTCATAAATCACCTGTCCTGCCTACTTCATGTATGAGATGGTAAATCACAGCTGCTACACAAATGTAAAGTATTATCCCCATAACTGGCCTGTTCCTCCCCCTCCCCTGTTAACATTGGATGGCATTCTTCCTGGTGCCTTATGTTCCGGCTGTTGTGATGGAATACCATAGACTGGGTCGCTTATAAACAACTGAAACTTGTTTCTCAGTTCTGGATATTGGGAAGTCCAGGATCCAGGTGGTGGCAGATTTGGTGTCTGGTGAGGCCTGCTTGCTGGTTCATAGATGGCTGTCTTCTGACTGTGTCCTCAGAAGGCAAAAGGGGTAGAGTGAGTGAGTCTCCTTGGCAACTTGTGTAGAAACTCTACAAGGGACTTCCCTGGTGGTCCAGTAGTTAAGACTTCACCTTCCAGTGCAGGAGGTGTGGGTTTGATCCCTGGTTGGGGAGCCAAGATCCCACATGCCTCCTGGCCTAAAAAACAAAAAATAAAACAGAAGCAACATTGTAACAAATTTAATGAAGACTTTAAAAAAAGGATTCTATGCTCTAGACTCTAAGCTCATAATTACTTCCTACAGGCTCCACCCCAAACGCTATCACACTAGGGATTAGTCACTAATGTAGTGGGGAGGAGGGCAAGCATTCTATCTGCAGTTCTGCCTTTGCCAGTATTTATCTTAGTGGATATTTTTGCATTATGGTTTGTTTTTTTTTTGTTGTTGTTACAGTCCTTGTCTTTTACCCATTCACACTTCCTAAGTACTTGGAAGGCAAGGATTGGGCCGTAGGTCTTCATTGAAAGTCCTGGTCTCTTCTCAAGCACTGCTTTTTATACCTTAGCTGAGTTAAATTGAATAAAAATCTCATAATAATAATGATGATAATATTTTTACTAGCAACAGCAACAATAATAGTGGTGGGTGTTTACTGAATACATATTTATGTACCAGCACTTCACATGGAATCTGCTCAACTTCTCACAACCACCCTATGAGGTACAGATGGATTCCCTCTCTCTTACACAGAAGGCAGCTGATGCTCCAAGATGTTAAATAGCCTGCCCATTGCTAGTCAGCAAGTATTTGAACCCTGGCTCCTGACTCTGGAGACCTTTCCCTTAACCCAGTAAGCTCTTATCTCTCCATCTTGGAAGGGAAGGATGTTGCTGGGCTGCCTGCCAGCCATTGTTATTTAATGTGAGTGTCAAGCTAATGGAAGCAGGGAGCAGGAGGGACCTTGGTGATCCTCTGGTTAAACCTCTTAGAATTCCTTTTGCAGGAACTGAGGTCCTTGCAGAGGTCAAGTGATTTGCTCAATGTCTTCCAGCTATTTAGTGATGATTTTCCTCCCATTTATTAAAAAATAAACTTTTAACAATCTTATTAATCTCCTACTACACATATAATGAAATCTATTTTCTTTGATGATCCAGAATTGTTCCTTGCTTGTAGGCCTGACCTGAATACTTGTAAATTCTAGCCCATCCCCTGTCTCTGGTGGCTGAAATAACAGGGTAGTGATGTGAAGCGATGCTGCCATCTAGTGGATGGCTTTAAAATGTCAGTGTCTTCAGTGGCTCAGAAGTTGGCTTCTAAGAAATCATTCCTTGGACAAATTATTCATTGGATGCTTCTGTGAAAAGTCTGTTCAGGAGTTAAGTGTGTTGTGGGGAGTGAAATGAATGGTAGGAACTTACAATCTAGGAGAATGTGTCTTTTCCAGGAAGCAGAGAGTGGTTGGTGGGTCTTAGACAAGCTGGTAGATTGATGGCTTCTTGAGTCACAGAAGAGCTGCCTGCTCAGGGGTTGGAATCCGGCTTCTGATTCCATTGTAGCACCGGCTAAGGATGTGGGTGAATTCAGTGGCCCAGAGAAGAGGGTCACTGGCAGGAGAAACATACCATTCCACTTGGGATTTCTTTCTTTTTTTTTTTTTTTCCTTTTCCATTGGAAATGCATCCTGTTTAACTTTTCTTCTCAGTGCTGGGTCACTGGTGTTCACATAGAGATCAATTCTTTTGTTCCTCAAGCATCAGAATGTTTGCTATGGGCCAGGCCCCTTTCTGGGATCTGAAATGGAAAAGTGGAACAAGGTCTTTACTCTCATTGACTTTATATTCTACTAGGAAGTACATGAAAAAAGAGAAGAATAAATGAGGATTTCATGTAGTGATAAGGAAATAAATTGGGAGATAGGATATAGACTCCTCGGGGCAACCTTCCTAAAATAATGTCAATGCAGGCTTCTCTAAAGAGGGGACATTTGAATTGAGACCAGGGGAAAAAAAAGGAGCAACATGGGTTAAAAGCTAGGACAGTGTTCTTTAAATTGTGTATGTGTCATAAGATCTGAGTTACTGGATCATGAAATAGAGTAGAGTAGGCTGGAATAGAGTGAAAAAGATGAAAGTGTGTTGCGTCTAATTATATACGTATGTTTATTGAGTTATGTGGCAAAGGTATTTCTCCGTATGCATTAAAGTTCAAAAAAATCGAACTTCTGTCTAGGGAGAGGCTTTTTTTCAGGCAGATGGAACAACAAGTGCAGAGGTTGCATGGAAAGAAAGAGTTTGGAGTGTTGGAGGGTGGCTAGAAGCCCCAGTTGGAACAGGAGAGGGAGGGGTTGAGGGAGAGAGAGAGGGGTGGGCTGGCCCCTCAGGGTCTTCAGACCATAGTTGGGGCCAGGGGGAGGCACTGAAGGAGCTGTGAAAGTATCTGATGGAGATTTTAGGAAAAGTGTTCCGGCTACTGGATAGAGATTGGATTATGGGGGCAGAGAAAGAAAGCAGAGAGGCCAGTGAGGAGAGGACTGGCATTGCCCAAGAAGATGTGGCTGGTTTAGGGTAAGGAGCAGGGCTTGGAGCCCATCTGCTTCCACTTCCCTGGTGGTAACACTCAGTGTACAAGGAACACATCCTGGTTTTCAAATTGTTCACGTCCTTTAACTCATTTTCTCCTCTAAACAGCTCTGCTCAGAGCAAGGGCAAGTCATACCAGCCCGTCTCCAGGTATGGGGAAGAGACCCAGAGAGGGTACGTGGCTGTAGCAGGTCCCACCGGCTAGAAAATGATGGAACTGCGATTCCCACCCAAGCAGTCGCTCTTGTGGCGCTCTCACTGATGCTGCGCTCTACTCTTCTCAGAGCACTTTCCTCCTGCCTTCTCCAGCTTGGCTTAACTTGCGGCTTTTCAGAAGCGCCCTTTTTCTGCTGCAGTCTCACTTGGCTAGCCCGAGCAGGGAGGATGTATTCAGGTTGTGGGGGAAGTCAGGGGAAGTAGATGTGTCCCTAGGTGTAAAGGTGTTGGATTTGCACTACGAGAAATCAAGAACTGCGGGGGCTTACAGGCCTCAGCTGCCAGGAGCGCAGGCAGAAGTGTGCAGACTCTTGCTGGCCACCCTGGAGAGGGGGTTAGTACAGCACTTTTTGAACTCTGTCCTCCAAGTGAAGCTCGGTCAGTGCTCAGACATCAGCCCTCCTGCTTGGAGGCTTAGGAAACGCCCACAGGCTTAGCCCTTTATGTTGATTTGTGCAGCACTTAAACTTAGGGAGCTGGGACCTTCTCTGTATTAATATGGAAGTTGCCCTGGGAGGAAGTCACTACCAGGAGACTTGAATGGATCTTCTGGATTGTTTCATAGCACCTCGTCCTTTTCCAGAGTTTGTAAAAAATTTTTTTTTTAATTTACACGATTATTTATCTCTTTTCCTCATTAAGCTGTGCAGCCCAATGACTGAATGAACAATTTGCCAAGTCCTTAAGATACAAGGTTAGCAATACCATATGTTAGCAATACCTAATGAAGTGCAAGATCTGTCCCAGGTTTGCTCTGCAGGAATCTTGACAATGGAATGCTGAAAGAAATACTCCGTTGGGAGCTTTGTCTTTGTAAAGTATGTTATCGAATGACACCTGACACCTTTATTTCTAAAGAAAAGAGTGTTTTGTTTCCTATTAGCAGGATATCCATTTTTGTTTTTAAAAAATCATATTTTTCTTTTGTCATTGAAATGTGCTTTCGGTGTAATTATCTGTTTGGAAAGAGTGAATTGACTTCCGCCACACTGTTGAAAGTGTAAGAGCTTGGTAGTGGTGGTTGAGGCACTTCTCAGCACAGCTTCTTGCTGCTCCACACAGTGATTTTCTCCCCTGGGTTCTGGATCCCAGATCGCTGCCTACTTGTACCAGGTGTGGGTCTTTCCAGGTCTCACGACCTGCAAGAGTGGGAGGTAAGGCTTTGAGGGAGCAAGGTAATTACTCTGCTTTGCTGTTGTTGTTCATGCAGGATTGGGGGGGGGGGTTGGGGGAAGTAGGTGGGTCCCTGGTGTAAGTGTGTTGGATTTGCACTTCTAGAAATCAAGGACTGCAGGGACTGGACAAATCCAGCTGCTCGTGTAAGTGTATCTGCCTGTTTTGCGACCCGGTGGCCTGTAGCCCACCAGCCTCCTCTGTCCATGGGATTTCCCAGGCAGGAATACTGGAGTAGGTTGCCATTTCCTTCTCCAGGGGATTTTTCCTGTCCCAAGGATGCAACCCAGGTCTCCTGCATAGGGATGTGGATTCTTTACTGCTGAGCCACCAGGGAAGCCCAATTACACTGTCAACTAGTAGTTCATCCTGTCCAAAGAAAGTGTTTGGGATGAGTGAAAATGTTCTGTTCTGAGGTCTCCTGTCCCCTATCAGATTGTTTTGTTCATTAGGGTGAATCGGATGAGGATGGTCCTGCACGTTTTCTTTTTCTCTTTAAAATTCTGTCTTTCATGGAACGTAGGTCTGCCCCACTGTGGGAAGGTGGTAGAGTCTAGAGGTTTGGAGAAAGAGCAGCCAGGACAGAAGTCCCAGCTCTGTCTTGTACCAACTCTGTCAGGTTCGTTAATGTTAGCCGATTTCATTTACTTCCTGTAAGTTAGGGGTAAGGATGCTATCTTCTTTTTAGGATTATAATGAGGGTTAAATAACTAAAATTTATGAGGACTGAATACGATAATGATGTACAGCTATGGGCACGGTGCCTGGCCCAAACTTAGCGCTCAGGTAACCGTGAACATTATTCTGATTTCTGCTTCATGCTACTGGATTTGTTTTTAAAAACCATCTCCGGAGATCTTTTCTTGGCGAGGGGTGGGGGTAGGGGTGGGGAGCTGCTTACTGAATCCTCTCCTCGGATAGTGACCTGCTTTTTCTCTGAAATCCCATCTTGCTTGTAGGCAGACAGCCAAGTGGACCTGGTCCGGCAGCATTTCTATGAAGTATCCCTGGAGTATGTCTTCAAGGTGCAGGAAGTCCAAGAGAGGAAGATGTTTGAGTTCGTGGAGCCTGTAAGTAGATGCTCAGGGTTTTGCCGTGTACCCAGACTTTCATCCCTACCCCTCATTCCAGTTACCTAGATTTTGAAATGCTCTAAGTTGTTAATGAAGAGACTGACCAGCCCTGATGCTGTGCCTTCTGCTAGTAACAGTGCTGTCATCTGGCTACCCTGGATTCTTCCCAGTGCAGCCAAAGACATGGAAGTAGAATGTTCAGCAACGGTTCCCTCATCTATGTTGGGTTGGGTTGGGCTGGTTCATTTCCAAGTCAGAGTAAGGGAGGGGAGGGGTTTTCATCTTGCAAACAATAGTGATGACCCCTTAACCTTTTCTTCTTCCTCTGCCTGCCCCTGAGCCCCCACCCTCGACCCTGCTTCCTTTCTCCCACAAATAACCCAAAGATAGCAACCCAAGGAAACCTTTCTCTTTTTGCCCCCCAAGTTCAAAGCCCCTTCTTATCCCAGGCATGTATTAAAAAGATGAGATAGGAAGCAGTGTCTCACTCTAGGCTTGTTATAACCAGGAGGCATGGAGATTGCCCTGAAGAGACTGTGATGGGGTTTGGACTTGGGTAGAACATCCCAGTGGGCACGTAGGGCTGCAGTGTGGGAACAAGTCTGTCCGTAGCCTTGGCCACCCCAGTGTGGTTGTGGTTTCGTGGAGACGTGGTACTGCTTTACTCTGCTATGGCACTAGTGTTCAGAATCCATGGAAACAACAAATGAGCACATGGGCCTCAATTTAAGACTTGCAGATCTTGAACTTTTCAGCCAGATGCAGCCTCTGATTTAAACCTAAGCCTTGAATCTCTTTACAAATAAGATTACCTAAATTTAAGAAAGAGTGATTTTCTTTAGTAAATAATAAAATTATAAGAAACTGAAAGAAAATGACCTCCCTTTTTGGTCAAGAGTGTTTTGTGCCCCCTTTCTATTTTATAGACTTTGGGGGTGCTTTTTAGGTGTGTAGACTGGCAGGTGATTTTAAGACTCTGGTCTTGGAATCTGATGCTTCTGTCTTTTACTTTGCAGAAACTGTTATGTTCTTGGGATCTCCTCCCAGCCATGTCATCTGGCAAATTCTTCAGAGTTGTTAATTACCTCAGTCTTACTTGAATGTTGGAAATTTTAGAGATATCTTCCTTTCTAGCAGTGATCTCTACCAAGATCTCAAAATCCTTGTCTTTCTGCAGGATCTGTGAGATGGGGAAGCCATCTGTCAGAGAAAGCAAGCTTGTTGATTTCCCTGCTTGGGGCCCAGAGGTGTTAAAACCAGCCATTCAATTACAGTCTCATCTCTCATGGTTGGGGCAGGAATTCAAATGCTGTCATGAAGAATTAGCCTTTGGCATTTTTACTTGCTTTTGTTAGAATTTCTATAGAAAAACAGCAGTAGGATTCTAATAACCTTTATGTACAGATTAATTGATGTTATTTTATAAATGCCTGATTTTGATAAGTTGCATTTTAATTGACCCATCCCGTTTTTTGGAGGTGTTTTTCCTTGTTCATTTTGATTTCTCCATATAGTTAATCAGGTACTGTATCTGTTAGCTTTTGTTGGGTAACTAATAACCATAAAACCTTATAGAACAGTGGATGTTTCTCACACATCTGTGGGGTTCATCTAGTTTAGGCTGGTCTCAGCTGGATGACTCTGTTCATCTATGTGAGCTTTCCTCCTCCTCCTCCCTTCCTTTCTCCTCTTTTTAAAAAGAAATCTGTAAGGATTTACCTTTCTGTTTCCTGGCATCCTAGTGTAATATATCAGTGTCTTGAGCTTTTTGAGAGGCAGTGTAGCATCATTGTCAAGGGCTCTAGAACCAGATTGCCTGCTTTTAAATCTCGGCTCAGTCATATTCCAGGTGTCTGTTCTTGGGAAGTTATTTTGTGGGCCTCAGTTTTCTCATCTGCAAAATAGGTACAACAATCCCATTTATAAAGATGTTAGGGAGATTACCTGAGTTTATCCAGGTAAGATGCTTAGAATAGAGCTAACCTAATTGGGTGTGTGCTCAGTCACTTCAGTTGTGTCTGACTTTTTGTGACCCTGTGGACCATAACCCACCAGGCTCCTCAGTCCACGGGATCCTCCAGGCCAAGAATACTGGAATGGGTTGCGATGCCCTTTTCCAGTGGATCTTCCCGACCCAGGAATTGAACCTGCATATCCTGCATTGCAGGTGGATTCTTTATGAGCCACCAGGAAAGTGCTAACCTAATTAACACCCAGTTATTATATAGTTGGTTATTAGGACCCAGTTAACAGCTTTTTTTTTTTTTTTTTAAATTCTGAGGCAGAGGGTCAGACGACCCCTGGCCATCCAGGGTCTCCTTAAATGAGTGAATGAGTCAAGTGGCAGTGTTAACAGGGTCTGCTTTGTTTAATACAGTCTTGATAAATCTAAAAGCGTTTTTTTCTGAATACATAGAAAATACTGACAACCCAGCTGCTCTGTCCAAGGAGCTCACAGCCTCCTTGGGGAAGCAATATGTATAGTAACGAGCTAGCCAAAGTTGCATGCAGGTGAGTGCCAGGTTGGACAGGATGTACAGAGGGGTTTAAAAAGTAGAAAACCATTGTGGATTGCAGATGTTTTTGAGTTCATAAAGTGAGGCACCTGGAAAGCTAATGAAAAAATGTCTGGTCTCGTGTTAGAATTGGCTGAGTGGCCAGTGGTCAAGTGGCCAGTGGCCAAGACACTGCACTCCCAATGCAGGGGGCCTGAGTTTGATCCTGGTCGGGGAACTACATTCCACAGACCGCAACTAGAGATCCTACATACTTCAACTAAGATTCCACATGTCACAACTAATACCCAGCACAGCTAAATAAATAAATATTTTTTAAAAAAATGAGTTGGCTGAGAGGTTGGATATAGATACGTAACCTTCACTTTTCCACAGAAGTTCTTGTTTCTGAGCATACTAGTAGACAAGCAGGTGAGTGGCTGGAGCTGTGAGTAGGGAGAAGAGAGTCATATAGCAAAAAAGCTACTCACTGGATTAGTAGTTCTCAAAGTCCTAGAAATAAAACTTCTCCAGCTGTACCCCATACCTGAAATTTGGGAGTGGGATCCAGTCATCTATACTTTTGTAAGCCTTCCAGGTGATTCTGCTGCACATTAAAGTTTAAACTACTGGCCTAGATTGTACAGAAGAACGTAACACTTGATATCAGCTGAAACTCTGTTATGTTCTGTGTAACTAATAAGTGCATTGCCACATTATGTCATTCAATCATTATTTGAGGGTAGGTCCTGTTTTTGTTTTCAGATAAAGAAATTGAAGCATGTTTATTTACCTCTCTGCAAGGTCACAGCTAGTAAATGGCAGAGCTGTAATGGTCTGACTCTTAGTTTCTGTTTGAAACAGCATTTGACTATTTGCAGGTGGAAAGGAAACTGACAAAAAATCAACTGAACTAAATTGTTGGGGTGCCTGGTATAAGTGTTCACGTGTTGAGTTGGTTTCACTCAACGGAATCTTGCAGCCAGGGAACCTCCATGCACATCAACTATGTTCATTTGTTTCTTAAAAAGTAACTTCAAGTACCAAGATGTTACCTACCTTTAGAAAAACAAAATGTTAGTATGCCAAGGAAGAAAAGTCAGACTTCTGGGATCTAAATCCTCTATTTTTTTGTGCCCTGGAAACCTTAATTTTATTGTTGAGATACTAAATGTTCTGGAGATTGGGATCATAGATAATGACTTAATGGCTTCCCGAAGGTGAAGCCTCGTTCCGTCTGTTTCCTGAGTTTTCATAATTGGCGGTTACCTTGTGCTGCCGAGAACTCAGTCTACACATTTGTCAGGCTCTGCAGCCTCTGAGTTTCGCCTCCTGAGTATTTCTCAGTGCTCTGCCTTTCTGTCCTTTCTCACAGCTCTTGCCCCATTGCAGGTTGTCCTTCTTTCTCTTTGGTCAGTGGCATCCTGTTGCGACCCCATCAGCTCAGTGTCTCTTCTGATACACCGGCCTGCATCTGTCTCTCTTGCTGAGTGGCCCCGCCAGCACTCCTGTGCTAAATCAGCTGCATAGATGATCTCAGTCTTTGCCGTGGCCCAGTGTGCTAATAGGTTAAGGATGAGTTACAGGGAGTTACTTGGCTTCCCCAGCCCAGCTTTTTATCTCTCTGCCAGCAGCCCTTCTCTTCACTGTGTGCATGAATGGTTCTTAGTAGCTGTATTTTTCTGCTATGGTTTCTGTAACAAAGTACTACAAACTGGGTGCCTCAGAGCAGCAGAAGTGTACCGACTCATAGTTCCAGAGGCTATAGACGTCTGAGATCCAGGTCAGCAGGGCCCGGCTCCGCCTGAAACCTTTAGAGAACTAATCCCTCCTTTCCTCTTCCTGGCTTCTGGTGCTTTCCTGGCAGTGTTTGGCGTTCCTTGCTTTATAGACAAGTCACTTCAGTTCCTCATCCTCACACGTCTGTCTTCTCTCTGTTTGTTACTATGTCCAAACTCTACCCTCCCACACCCCCGGTTTTTCAGAACACCAGTCATTTTCAATTAGGGCCTAATGGATTCATTTTCACTTGATTACCACTGTACAGATCCTATTTCTACAGAAAATCACATTCTGAAATCTGGGGGTTCAGACTTCATATCTTTTGGATATAGAGGGGCAAAATTCAACCTGTTCTATGAATGGAAACAAATTTATCACAGAGTCCAGAATGATGCAACCATTGCTAATAAAGCAGTTAGGTTTTTGTTCTTTTTTTTTTTTTTTTAAATCTATGTAATCAGCTAGGAAATAAAAATAGATTTTTCTTACAGTAATTCTCAGAGGAAAACAAGGATGGGGCAGAAGGGAAGGGGAGAGTGGTAAGGTCTCTCTTTGGCATTTCCTTTGTTGTGCTGTGGTGGTGTGTCTGGTGTCCAGGGAGGAGCCTGGGTGCACATGCGGCTTCTCTTACCTAATAACCAGGTGAGGCCACAGCAGCACTTCTCTCTGTGTGAGGAGAAGCGTTTCTTTGAAGCGGACAGATCCTTTCTTCTCTGGAGTCTTTCTGTGGGCCTTGCCCACCCCTGAGCAGTGGACTTTCATTTCCTATGGGTCATAGGTTCAGAGATGCATACAGTGTGTGGGAGGTCAGGGAGGGGAGGAAAGATGCTGTGAGGGGAGAAGGAAGGGAAGTGGTCCAAAGATAACAATATTTAAGGCATCATTTCCTGTAGAAAAATGGACAACCAGGCATGATACCAAAGGAAGTGAAAACCAAAATAAATATCAGCAGCCCTCTGCCTTTGGAGTGCTTGTGTGTACATGCAGGTGACATCTTAGTGAGCTGTTTGAGATAACTACCCTGAGTAAGAGAGGCCCTGTTGATTTTAAGTGAAGGATCACTCAGTTAATAGGAGGAGTATCCTGAGCATCAGTTGCTTATCTTCTGCATTATTCTCCAGTAGAGGGTGATTCAGTGCCCTGGAAAAGTTGATGGAGCAGCAGCATTCAAGGACGACAGGGAGGGAAGACATAAGGAAGGACAGCTGTCCTTGTGAATATGGCACTAGATTTGGCACAGCAGCCCCTCCTTCTCCATTACTGGAGCTGTTTAGAAGAAAAAGTATGGGCCTTCTTCACAGAAATGGGTTTTACATAGAGGACGTCCAGAGACTATGGTCATCTTGAGGAAAAGAATTCATTGTGAGCCCTTGGTGACTCTCTGTGGCTTACCCCCTGTTCCTTAATTTAGGTTAGGGATGTATAAATGGTGCCCCTAGATGTGTTTCTAGCCAGAGGAGCCAGCAATGCCTGTGGCTTACCTCCTGTGAAGATGTAAGGGTACAGATGCTCCAGGGACAGTGGCAACAGGAAGTCAAGGGACCATGTTGTTATGAGCTGGGCCTTGTCTGACTTTCCAGTGTAAAGCTCTTTAAAGTGGGCTGGCCATGTGGCGTTGCCTGAAGACGGGTCAGTATACACCCTGGTGTTTACCATTCCTGCCACAGGCAAAGTGTAAAGGTCTCCTTTACTTTCATCGTTAAGGCTGCTTCTCAGAAAGGGAGAGGTAGGTGAAACAAAGTGAGATTGTGTTTAATAAGTAAAGGTGTGTTCATTTAAGGACTAGAAGATTAAACACAACAGTATAAAGTGATGCAACTGTGTCTTGATATAACGTGTTTGAGGCAGGTCTGAGGGAACAACTCAAACGATGTGAGTCAGCTTCGAGAAGTTCATGTTAAATTGGGGCTGGTCTCCAAATGTAGTAGAATTGAGCTTGTGATAAAGTTGAGGTCCTGGTTATTCTAAACCCTGTTCAGGCTTTAATTATAATCCTTTCAGCTTGCGATATGGGACCGAGGCAGGATATGTAGAGCTTGGGAAGGGGCCAGGAAGCGTAACAGCAATGAGGTTCCATATGCGCTATGAGAGGAGAGACAGCAGGACACTCGTTTATTTAGCTTGGAGAAGTGAAGGCTGGCAGGGGCTCAGGCTGGGGACATTAGTGGTTTTAAGTATATGAAGGCCTGTTGTGAGAATCATGGTGAACAGATGTTTTCACTCTTCACTAAAGACAAGACTAAACAAGGAATGCCCTTACCTTTTAGCCCAAGGCACTTTAAATGAGAATTTAGGGAAACCATCTTAACTGAAAATGTGGGAACATGGGATTATTTTAATAAAGGGTCCAGAGTGTTGACTTTTGGATTATTTATGGCAAGTGCAGAAACACAGTTGAACTGGAGTCTAATCTTGATGATTTTTTTTTGATTTGACTTTGCCTGTTAGGCTGCAGACTCAGGACACACCAGCTTCCTTTTCTCTCTTCTTTGTCGGTTATCAGTATAACCACATCCTTTTGCATGATAACCTGATGTAATGAATTTAATAGGAGGAGACTGAGTGGGACCCCTCGTCTTTGGTTTCTGAAGGAGTGATTTTCTTAGGAGGTGATGAGGCTCACAGGATATGAGCTTGGGTGTTGGTGCCAAGGAGGCCTGGTTTCAAATCCTAGCTGCTATATACTGTGTGTTTCGGGGCAAGTTACTTAACCTCTCTGAATCTGCTTCCTTATTGTTAAAATGGAGATAACAACCTATGAAATGAATCCTACTGTTAGGACTATTCAGCGAGATGGGGCATATGAAGTCCCAAGTGCCTGGCATGTAAGAAGAGCTCAGTAAATGATAGTCATTATTATTACCTTGTCATTATATTATGTTCAGAGCAGGGCTGGGAACTCAGATACAGCTCCATAATACCTCTTGAACCTACTTATGTGAGGTCTTCCCTTTACAGCTACTGGCATTCCTACAAGGACTCTTCACTTTCTATCACCATGGTTATGAACTGGCCAAGGACTTCAATGACTTCAAGACACAGTTGACTATCAGCATACAGAACGTGAGTGGGCGAGGGGATGGGCTTCCTTTCCCTTGTTAAGGGAAGGAAGAAACAAAACATGGGTCTGGTTGCATAGAGATCGTGTAAATGGATGGGAATGCAGATGGGGAGGATGGATCTTGCTTGGGTTCAAAGGGCAGCAGAGGGCAGTCATCTCCAGGGTGCTTGGTGGTCCCAGAGCTCATCCTCACCTCTGTTATTTCAAAGCTCCGTTATTTCTGTTCGCGGAAGTGCTGCTGCTGATTATGTTTTAAATCTGTAGCACCAACGTCAGGATTTCCTTTGGCAGTGGAAGTCCCAGCCCCACCCAACCCCTCCTGGCCTCCCTTCTGTGCGTCCAGCTGCCTGGCCACTAGAAACACTAGACTGTGTATTCAGAGGTAGGGGGTGGGGAACACATGCTGGCCTCCAGCTCAAAGGATGTGCTCTTGTTCAACTCTTGGTGAGGAAATCCAAGTCAGTGTGCCTTACTCCCAGTCTCCTTTCCCAGATTGGAAGCAGCAGGACCTTTGGGTGCACAGAATCTGGCTTAGGCCTCTGATCAGTCTCACTGGGACTAAACCCCTTTCTTCCCTAATGTGATCACATTAGTCTGCACTTTGTCTCTGGGTGATCCTGTGTCAGAATAAACCCAGGTGTATCCGAGTGGGTTGGACTGTATGCTTTTGGAAGCCCAAGCTCTCATTGTTCCCTGTGGTGCCTCTGAGAACAGGAAGTTGCAGGGTCTTGAACGAGCTTTCACGAAGTATGGCCTCCTGTTGGGCTGGGTTTCTCAGAAGACAGGCTCTGAAGCGGAGATTTACACAGAGCAGGTTCCCAGGAGGCAGTGTGGGTGAAAACGCCTGTGAGAGAGTTGAGGGCAGCAGGCCCTGCAGAGGGAGGAGTTGTGTGGCCTCAGCTGATGGCACAGGCCCCCTGTAGCTGCAGTGGTCCCTGGGCTGCCCTGTGTTGTGGTGCAGGCTGTCCTGGGGGAGCGGGAACCTTACATGGAACAGCTGCATTTGAGGAGGAAGCTGTCAGCAAACAGCCAGCGTGAGAGCATCTCTGTCCTAGAGGCTGGTGGAGGGCTTGTCTTGCTGTGGGCCCTCTGCCTCAGAGTTGCTGGGACGCTTGCTAGAAACGCACGTTTCTGGGTTGAGAGGTGATGAATTTATCTTTGGAGGTGAGGATTGGTCAGTTGCATTTCCTGCTGATTCCCCATGTGATTTTGATGGTCCCTAGAATTTGAGAGTCATTCTTGGATAGGGCTTTCAGGCCAAAATATACCAATAAAGTGAACATTTGCCTTATTTTTTGATAGCTGAACATTTCTCACTTGGTTTTAGATCTGGGATTCTGTAGCTTGATACTCTGAAGTGTTGGAGAAACAAAGAGGGTTTCATTTCATTGATTTGGATAAAATTCCTTTCATTCTAGACAAGAAATCGCTTTGAAGGCACCAGGTCGGAGGTGGAATCCCTGATGAAGAAGATGAAGGAGAATCCCCTCGAGCACAAGACCATCAGTCCTTACACTATGGAAGGGTACCTCTACGTCCAGGAGAAACGTGAGTGCCAGGCCAACCAGCCGCGTGGCTGTACTCATGCCTTTTTTCTCAGGAGCTGGGGGTGTATCCAGTAGTGCCTGACATGGAACATTTATTTGGTCAAAGGAGAATGACTTTATAGTTCAGCTTTCTAGGGAAAAGATGCTGTCCACAGGTCTTGTCTATCTCCTAGTGATATATTGCTTTTTCTGTGTAACTGGAATCCTGTTGCAACCCGGAATTCATAGGCTCTGCGGTGCCACCTCTCCCCTTGGTGTCACTCTACTCTTGAGGTTCCTGTGTGCCCTCAGTACAGCTTTACATACCACAGCCTTGGCGTAGAGGCCTTGGAGAGGTCTAACTGACTGGACTTTATAGTCTTATCCTTTGGTAGACCTAATAATAGTTGTTTTTGAGATTTGTTTCAGCAAGGCCTAAACTACCATGACTTTGGCCCTTTCCTTCTTCACTTCAACTCCTGTCATTCCAACAATTCAATTTTATGAAAAGTAGACACAAAAGCTCACTTTACAAGCCAGGGAGAAGGGCCATTGACTTGCCCATAGGACGTCACGAAAGAAATGCTAGGTGCTGCTAACATAGGGTTTTCAGTGATGACTCAGATTTATGCCCTGGGCTGTAGCACTCCCAGACTTAATTCATGCATGCAGTACTAGAGATTAAAGACAGGGCATTGTTTTTCTTTAATGGATAGTTCTTCTTATAGTCTCCTATCTGGGCACTGTTGATTAGGATTGTTAAATGTCTTCACTCCTAGAAGTTTCCTATGAAACAAAATACTTAACAGTGATTATTCTGTGTAGTGGTTGCTCAGAAACTTGCTTGGGCATAAAATTGTTCCCTGGTGACAATGGTGTAGGAATGGGATTTGAAGTTGGAGTATCAGTTGTGATGAGAGTTTTATGTCCCTTATTCTTACAGGTATGAGCTTGTTAAGGCTTGTAAGAAGCAGAAGCTACATACACAGCACTTTTGAAATCTTTGTGCCATCACTGGAATTTATTCTCTAAGCCACAAAAACACATGAGAATAGTTGCTGTTTTCATTTGTTCTTGATGCTCCAATATAAACACTCCGTTGCTTTTTAAGTGTATTAAGTGACATCCAACACTTGCAATGGGTATTCATACCCTGAAAAATACCTATTAAGTGTCTGCTGAATCTTTTTTCATGTTATCATTTTTTTTTTAAATCATATCTGCCATGCAATCTCTATAAGCATCCAGAACTCATATTGATTGAGGTCTTTGCAGGCTAACAATGCCAATTATGCCTTTTTCCCCTAATAGTACTTTGTTTGAAATAAAGTAATTGGGCAGGCACCAATAAAATAAGAAACTGTAAGAATTTGTCTTCAGGGCACCTGCCTCTTTCCCGAGGGATAATTTTGAGGGACAAACACTTAGATTACATTTGAGTATTTATAGTTACTTCTGTTCCACATGTCTAGTGTTTCTGGGTTTTCCTTGTCTGCTTTTCAGATCTTCTTGAGTTCTGCTGAAGTAAAAATTAGGAGTTTGAAAGTAGGTCAGAACCCCTGTATGTCTGTGCACGTGATCACACCGTAGCTGTGTGGGAAGCATGAAGTCATTGCACCAGATGGGGACGGTGACGGGCATTTTGAGGAGCCTCGCTATGTTCTTATTCAGTCATCTTACTCCTGTCAGGGGAGAGAAAGGAAGCTTCAGATGGGAATCGATGATGGGAAAATGAATTAATTTCCCCAGAGAACCTCTACTTCCATTATATTTTAAGACCCACCAGATGCAGCATTTAGTGGGAAAAAGTCTTCCTTGGTCCTTGGGAAAAGTCCTGGGTTAGTTTCACTTCCAGCGTGTGAGATCAGATTTCTGCCTGTGGTTGTCTAGCTGGTGTGGAGAATATATTGCCCCTAGAAACAGTTTAAGGATAGGTGAGCATTGTGAGTTACATGTTCTGTGTTGTCCAGTATGCAGTGGACATGTAGAGATGTTTAATGGGGAGTATTATTTTGCAGGTCACTTTGGAACTTCCTGGGTGAAGCATTACTGTACATATCAACGGGATTCTAAACAAATCACCATGGTACCATTTGACCAAAAGTCAGGAGGAAAGGGGGTGAGTTCATTTTTAAATTTCATGTTTGATTTACTTGGTTAACATACGATGGGTGTAATGCATGTTTGAAGTAAAACCTCCAATGTTCACTGTAATTTTCTTCATTTTTATATAGTAGTTTCAGAATAAAGTAGATAAATAAGATGATTATTTTTAGTTATAAGCTGTGTTAGAAGCTGTAATTAAGACAGATTCTTGTATTTCACATATATGCAATATTAAATGTGTTAATATGTTTAGATACTAGAAATTCTTGGATGACCTCATCCTGTGAAACTGATTTTCTATTATTATTATTTTTTTACTTTACAATATTGTATTGGTTTGCCATACATCACTTTCATCTGATACCTAGAGGACTGCCAGTTTGCAGTTTAGATGTTCCAGTTATCTATCTGTCATTTCAATTTTCCAGATATCTATTCCAGTTATTTATTGTAACAGAACACTAAAAAATCTAGTGACTTTTAAAACAGCACCAATCATTTTAGTTATTTTGTGGAGTTTCTGTGGGTAAGGACTTTGGGGATCATATGGATAAGTGGTTTGGGCTTCAGTTCAGTTCAGTCTCTCAGTCTTGTCCGACTCTTTGCGACCCCATGAATCGCAGCACGCCAGGCCTCCCTGTCCATCACCAACTCCCGGAGTTCACTCAGACTCATGTCCATCGAGTCAGTGATGCCATCCAGCCATCTTATCTTCGGTCGTCTCCTTCTCCTCCTGCCCCCAGTCCCTCCCAGCATCAGAGTCTTTTCCAATGAGTCAACTCTTCGCATGAGGTGGCCAAAGTACTGGAGTTTCAGCTTTAGTATCATTCCTTCCAAAGAAATCCCAGGGCTGATCTCCTTCAGAATGGACTGGTTGGATCTCCTTGTAGTCCAAGGGACTCTCAAGAGTCTTCTCCAACACCACAGTTCAAAAGCATTAATTCTTCAGTGCTCAGCCTTCTTCACAGTCCAACTCTCACATCCATACATGACCACAGGAAAAACCATAGCCTTGACTAGACAGACCTTAGTCAGCAAAGTAAAAAAAAAAAGTTTGGGCTTAGAGTTTCTCAAATGGTTCCAATCAGATAGTGACTGGAACTGGATCATAAGGGTTTGAAGCAACTCTGGGCTGATCAGATATCTTGCTTTCTCCTGACCTCCTCTTCTCTTTTCTTCTCTTCCCTCTTTCTCTTTTGCTCTGTATAGTTCCAAGTCCTGTTCTCTGGCTTCTCTATGTGGGCTGGTTGGGGCTTCCTCATAGCATGGCGGGCTCAGGAACGTTTTCAGCTAACGTTTTCAGGAGTGAATCTTCCAGCAACAGAAGGAGACACTGCACCGCCTTTTAACGATCTAGACTTACGTTGGCCCTCTGTGTTGGCTGAAGCAGTTATAAAAGCTCACCTGATCTCACCCCATTGCAGCGGGAGAGGATGCAGACCCTGTCTTGGTGGGAGGAACAGCACAGTCACATCACGTTGAAGAGCACGTGGGGTGAAAGACGTTCTTGTGGCCATCATTAGAAGTGCCAGGCTGCATTTGTGGGGTGACTGCTGCTAGGAGTGCCTTGCCGTGCCCCAGTGTTCACCTTTCCTCCGGGAGCGCTCCGTCTGTCTACATTGCCTTTTTAGGTTCTGTCTTTTCTCTCTGGCTGCACATTACATCTTCTTCTTTTTCCTTTCAGTATTCTATTTATGCTGGTCCTCTCTGTGAATTATTTTTTTTTTGTAATTTGTTGTGCTTAGGCATTTTGGCCTTTCTGGATTTGCAGATTGGTGCCTTTTAGTAATTTTGGAAAATTCTTTTCAATTATTATTTTGAATTCCCCCTCCTCCCCATTCTTTCTATTTTCTCTTTCTGGAGATATTTAAATACTTTTAATAAAAAAATATTTATGTTTTTCATTTCTTTGAATCTCTGGACTGTGTTCTGAATATTTCTCTGGTTCTATCTTTAATGTAAAGAATTTTTCAGCTGTGTCTGATCTGTTGATAAGTTAGTCCTCTGTAGTATTCCAGCCATGGCCTTCTTTGTGGTGCATTTTTGTGCATCCTGTTGGGTTTGCTTGCATGTATGCAGGCACTGCAGTGTAGAGGCGAAGAGCACTGGCTTTGAGGTTAGACTGCCCAGGTCAGTGATGTGTGACACTGTTGGCGTTACTGTTAGCTGCTCCCCCAAGATGCCCCCTTGCTCTCTGCCACTTCCAGTTTCTCTTCCTGACTTTCTTTTTCTTAGGCCACAACACTGGAGTTGGTCAGCATCTCTGTCCTTCCTTGTATCAAAGCATAAAAAAAAGTCAAGGCACTTCTAATGTTTCCTGTTAGGGGTAGAGTTGACTTATAAATAATCGCAGGAAAATAGACATGTGAAATGATCAAACATAGAGAAATTATAGAGTTATAGGAATATTAACAATCTCTGTTAATAAGAGTCACTTATTATCATGAAATGGAAATAGGGTTAGGTCTGCCTTTCTTAGACCAAGTCATAGTTCTTTTCTAATTTCTAGTCCTTCTAGAAATCAACTTCACTGAGTTATTCTCTCACATTTCTTTTGGGACTGTTATCTGGTGCTTTCCTAAACCTGGAGTGAAGGAACTCTCTTGTATTTTCTCTACTCCTTTCTTACCACACTTAAAAATGAAGGGCAGAAACCAGTTATGGTGAGTGATTCGAACTCCTTAGACTTTAGTGAGATAAAAGGAAACACATCACTGAGTTGTGAAGAGGTTTATATATATTAGAGTATATAAACTTTTTGGGACAGAAAATAGAGGCTGACATAGAGGCTGCTATATTGGGAGCTTGGTATTATATGAAATCATTTTTCTAGTAATAATTACTTATATTTATATTATGTTTTACATTTTCTAAAATATTGTCCTTTCTCATCCTGTTTGATCCATTTTTCCTCCTTTATAAAAGAGGAAATTGAGGATTAGAGAGAGAAAGTGATTTCTAAGATCATATGATCAGTGAGTACTAAAGCCAGTATTCACACCCTGATTCTGGAGCTGGCATCTCCTGATTCTGAGGCAAATCAAATAGAATAATAATGTATAAATATAAAATAATGGCTTTTCATGACACCTCTCTGTTTCCTTAGCCTCAGGATGGAGGAGACATGAAGACTGGCTGTCCAGAGGTGATATTTTCTTAATTTATACAGGAGAAACATGTGATGTCAGTGTGTTACGTGTTTATGCAAAGCTCTCTTAGGAGCTGGAGATAAACTTAAATAGGTGATAGGGTGTTTTCTTTTCCTAACATGCTCTTTATCCACCCTTTCTCTGCTTTCTTCTTTGCATTTGAGTTATTTTCCTTTGAAAGTACCCGCTTTTCTTTTCATTTCAGTCCAGGAGATGTGAGCAGATTTTCTGTGTCCTCGTGGAGACAGGGCTTGTGTGTGGTGAAAGACAGTACCCCGAGTTCTACGCTGTGAGATGACGCCCCTCTCTGTGGGAGCCCTGGAGTAGCCCAGGGCTGACCCTGTCCCTCCCCTGGCTTGAAACCCTTCATTATGTTCCCACTGCTCGCAGGATACAGACCGTAATCTGCACGATCAGGTCCCGGTCTTCCTCAGTCCTCTTTCACTCTCGCTCTTGGATTCCAGACACACCGACTTCCTTTCCGCTCCTCCAGGGCTCCATGGACCCTGACTGTGGGGGCCTCTTCACCTGCTGTTCTCCACCCAGATCTGTGTTCTTGGTTTTATCTCCTATGAATCCTTTGGTCTCAGTTCAAGAAAGCCTCTGCTGACCTTTTTGCCCAGGTTACACCCCCTTAATTTAGGCTCTTGTAGCACAACATGCTTCTTTTTTTGCAGTGTTTGTCATGGTTGTAACTCCTCATTTGTTTGTATAAGTGATCGTTATCTCTCTCCCCTATTTTTTAAAACCACGAGTACTTGAACAGATTGTCTTTATAGATTTTTCCTGGTATGTTATGGTCATTTTTGGAACAGAATCTTATATTCCTCTTATTTCTGCTTATATTTGCCAGTTTTGTATAGACCCTCTGTTTTCTCCTGTTTCTCAGGGACACCTCCCCCTCTAACCCGGAGAAGGAAATGGCAACCCACTCCAGTAGTCTTCCCTGGAGAATCCCATGGACAGAGGAGCCTGGCAGGCTACTACTGTCCATGGGGTCACTAGAGTCGGACACGACTTAGCGACTAAACCACCCTTCCCCTAAACTTTCAAAGTGGGAAGCAGTCCAACACCATTAAATCAGAAATAGAGTTAGATATTAACATGGTCAGAAGTACATATGCTTGTGCATTTATGGGCCTACATTTACGCATTGCAGAAGGAACAGTTCTCAATCTAAGTTAATCTTTGCCATTCAGTAAAACACAATAGTGTAAGACTTGTGAATGTAGACTGTCTCTTCCTAGGTCTTCTGTGTTTTATGTGCTATTTTGATATTAGTGGGTGATTAAATTTTACCATATGCAGTCACATTTCCTATTATTCAACAGACTAGGCAAGTTTGTTACTTTCCCCCTAGTTTAGGAAGAAACATTGGCAGATACAGGAGAAAAAGGAACCCTAAAAAATTCCTTTGTGACAGGAAGAGAAGAAATCAGGGTCAGAAACCTCTATGTTTCTAAGCAGTAAATTAGTGCTGTGCTGTGTGGCAAAACCATTGCATTCCATTTGTACAATGGAATACTACCCAATAGTAGAAAGAAAAAAGCTCCTTTGTTTTGTACCATGGGTTAAAAAAATTGCCTGCATTGTTTTTAATGTTAATTTTTATTTTTTATTGAGATATAGTTGATTTCCAACACTACCTATGTTTCAGGTATAAAACAGTGATTCACAATTTTTAAAAGTTATGCTCCACTTATAGTTATTATAAAATATTGACTATATTCCCTGTGCTGTACAATATATCCTTGTAACTTATTTATTTTGTACATAGTAATTTGTATCTCTTAATCCCTTACCCCTATCTTGCTACTCCTTCCTTCCCTCTTCCCACTGATAACCACTGGTTTGTTGTATATTATGTGAGTCTGTTTCTTTTTTGTTCTATTCAAATGTGTTTCATTTTTTAGCTTTCACAGATAAGTGATATTATACTGTATTTGTCTTTCTCTGATTTACTTTATTAAGCGTAATACCCTCCAAGTTCATCCATGTTGCTGCAAATGGCAGAGTTTAATTCTCTTTTAACGGCTGAGTAGTATTCTGTTGTATGTGTGTGTGTCTCTGTGTGTGTCATACACACACCCTGCTTCTTTTATTTTAAAAATAGACATATACATATGTTTGCTTTTTTGCTGCAGTGGGTCTTTGTTGCTGTGCGCAGGCTTTCTCTAGTTGTGAAGAGCGGTAGTGGTGGCTTCTCTTGTTTTGGTGCACAGGCTTCTAGGAGTGCAGGCTTCAGTAGTTGTGGCTCATGGGCTCTAGAACCCCGGGTTAGTAGTTGTGGTGCTTGGGCTTAGTTGCTCCACAGCATGAGGGGTCTACCCTGACCAGGGACTAAACCAGTGTCCCCTGCATTGCAAGGCGAATTCTTAAGCCCTGTACCACTTCTTTATCTATTCATCTGTTGATGGACACTTAGGTTGCTTTCATATCTTGACAATTATAAATAATGCTTCTATGAACATTGGGGTATGTGTATCTTTTTGAATTAGTGTTTTTGTTTTCTTTTGGATGTATGTACACCCAGGAGTGGGATTGCTGGGTCATATGGTAGTTCTATTTTTAGTTGGTTGAAAAACCTCCATACTGTATTCCACAGTGGCTACACCAATTTACATTCTCACCAACAGTGTACAAGGGTTCCCTTTTCTCTACATCCTCACTAACATGTGTTATTTGTGGTCTTCTTGATAATAGTCATTTTGATAGGAGTAGGATGATATCTCATTGTGATTTTGGCTTGTGTTTCTCTGATGTTTAGTGATGTTAAGCAGCTTTTCATGTGTCTATTGGCCATCTGCATTTCCTCTTTGGAAAAATATCTGTTTAAGTCTTCTCCTCATTTTTTAATTGAGATGTTAGCTTTTTTTGTTGTTGAGTTGTATGAGTTGTTTATATATTTTGGGTATTACCCCCTTGTTAATCATATCATTTGTAAAAAGAAATAAACCCTTGATTCGCTCAGCGTGAGTGAATAGCAAATGAATTACGTTCAATGAAAGAAGTCTGGCATAAAAAGGCATTCCATTTGTATAAAGTTACAGAGCATTCAAACTAATTTGTAGTGGCAGAACAGATTCAGTGTTTGCCTGGGAATGGACTGGGTGGAGGGCTGATGGATTATAAAGGGATTCACAAGGAAACTTGTGGGCTGATGGAAATGTTCATTACCTTGATTGTCTTGATGATTTCATGGATATATACAGATGTCAAAACTCATAAGTTGTTTGCTTAAACATATGCAATATATTATACATTAAAAATTATACTCAAGATCTCCTGGAGAAAGGAATGGCTACCCATTCCAGTATCTTGCCTAGAGAATTCCATGGACAGAGGAGCCTGGAGGGCTACTGTCCATAGGGTCACAATGAGTCAGACCCGACTGAGTGATAGGATGGATAAACAACAAGGTCCTATTGTATAGCACAGGGATCTATAGTCAGTATCCTGTGTTAAACCATAATGGAAAAGAACTGAAAAAGAATATGTATGCAGATAACTGAGTGACTTTGCTGTACAGCAGAAATTAACACAACATTGTCAATCAACTATACTTCAGTAAGAAAGTACATACTTTAAATATATATACTCAAAAAGCTGTTAAAACATATTCATTGCACACCTACTCTGTTCCAGGGACTGTTTGGTCTCTGGGGACCCAAGGGCAAGCAAAAAACAGGCTTAGTACGTGCCCTCAGGGAGCTTGCAGCCTAATGAGGAGAGAGACATTATTTGAATCATCCCTTAGGGCAGCAGCAGGTCTCAGCTGTGATCAGTGCTATGAGGGAAGGAGAGGGGGTACATGGTGCTATGTGAGCATGTCTGGTGTATTTGCAGGAATGTTTTCCTGAGAAGTGCCCATTGAACCAAGATCATAGAAGCTCAGAATTGGGGGGAGAACCTCAAGGTCGTCTTGTTTCAACTCTTATCAAACCTGCAGATTAAATTTATTTAAAACAATACCAACAAGAGTTTAATCTAGCATGTGTTGCTGCTATACCATCATAATCTATCAGTACTCGGATGCTGGGCTCCAAGTAAAACATGGCTCACAGATTTTATCTGCGTGAGGCTCTGGCCTGAGGAAGTTGGTGACCAACCTCCTGTGGTCCTGAATACTCAGGTCTTAGAAGATGAAATGATCACTCCTGTTTATGTGGCATCTTTGTCCAGGAGAGGAGCATGGCCCAAGTTCTGGCCTCATTTTGACTGTCTGTGTCTTCCCAACAGGGAGAAGATGAATCAGTCACCCTCAAATCCTGCACACGGCGGAAAACAGACTCCATTGAGAAGAGATTTTGCTTTGACGTGGAAGCAGTAGACAGGTGAGCAGCTGTCACGCTTTTTCTCGGAAAGAAATATTGCTGACTTTGAATTTCTTACCTTTCCCATCCAGTCAGAACATTCTGGTTTTTTACCCCCTCTTTCCCTTCTCCATTCCTCCATTTGGAATAGAGGCCAATTGCTTGTTTGCAGGAATCAGTATCTCTACCCCCGTGCTTTACAGTTGATACTGAGGCCCTTGTTGGTTTTCTTTTAATGTCAGGGCTTCCTTCTTGGGAATGTGTGTTAGGTCTCAGGAATGTGAATTTATGTTTAGAGAAATCTATTTAGCACAATTGTATCAGCTATATGAGATTTTTTTACTTAGAATTTTTATGAAATGGTTCAAAAGGAGTTAGATAAAAGGAAAAGTAGAAGTTCTACTCAGTTCAAAAAGGGGCTTTTAGTTACAGCCTTTCGCCTACCATTGTGGTGTGTATGCCCCCAAGAAAGAAAACACACCACTTGTGAAATCAGTCTTTGGAGAGGAAGCTCTGTGTTGTGTTCCTCGAGATTTATAGACTCTCATTAAGTTGTACCATTTCATGATGTTAAGCTGGTTTGACAGCATTCCAGTTCTCTGAGACACTTTACTTGGCAACAGGTTAATTCTTTGAATGAATGCCATGAGTTAAGCTTATTTAAGCTGTCTATTTAAGATCAGCAGTGCTAGCACAAAGATGCTTAGATCTCAGCATGATTCTCTTGTCATGCTGTTTAATTTTTCCCCTTTATTAAAAAAAAAGAAAAAGGTACACATTTTGTCAGGCCAGTACTTTCTATCTTCCCTGAGACGTTTACCTGTGGCCACTTCGTGACAGCTCTAAAGGCTCTGGAGCGAGGGTACCACCTGGTGTGTTCTGCTCCGTGTGCTGCCAGGGATGAAATGCCTTCTTGTGGTGCGATGTGTCCCTGCAGTGTGGTCCCTGAGGCTGATAGCGTGTCCGTGGAGAGAGCATGCCCATGTAGCCTAAATTGGACATTTGTAGAAACTAACCGTGTCTCATTAGCAATCTAGTTATTATACTTTTGGCTCTCAAGTCAGGAAACCCAGATCTAAATTTTGACTTAGTAAAATTTTGCTTAGTAGCCATATGACTTTGGGCAAGTCACTTAATCTTGAGAGGCCTTGATTTCCTTCTCTGGAAAACGAAGATAGTCATAATGCCTAGTTCCGGGAATGATTAGGATTCAAGAAGATAAGGCATATAAAATGCTTGGCAGACTAGCAAATAATAAATGTTCATCAATGAATTGTTATTAGTTATTAATTAGCATGTCCCTCATGGTTATCTGACTTGATATTTCAAAAGCTGGCATCTAAATGCAGAGGAATAAATATAATTTGTAAAGAAAAGTGAGTGCCCTAGTTGTTTGCTGTGTGTGGGTTGTGAGAGGGGAAGGGAATGGAGAAGGGCTGTATGGAGGAGTAGGTTGAATTGGGGTAGCAAAGGGGGATTGCGAAAAGTGCACCGCAAACTAAGATTATTCTTGACTTTAAACAAATCCTACGTCTGGATGCTTTGAGCCCTTGTAGGCATTTCTCTTCTCTATTACAAGTTTGGAATTTGTAAGAATTCATATTTGTTGACGTCCATGGAAAATGGATTAGTGGATGTGTTTGTGTGGAAATGGAGCCCTGTTGTGTGATGCTGGTCAGCTGAATAGTTCCCAGAGGTGGCCATCTATATCAGGGCTCCTTGAACAAGGGCGTCCCCTGCATTGCAGCTCTTGTTATTTTGGAAATGAGGTCAGTGACACTTTCTGAAGCTGAGTCATTTTCTTCTTCAGAAGTTTCCCAGAAGTGGTAAAGAGTTGCTTTTTAGGCAATTAAAACTCGCCATGGTTCCTCTATCTCATTTCCACCCGTGCCAACACTTCCTACCGCCTTCCCCCTGTGTTAGGCCAGAAAAGCTTTGCGCGTCCCAATTATAAGCCGTGAGCAAATGTGTTGCATTCAACATATTGAGTGTATTTGGGAAGTCCATTTCTTTTAAGTCATCGCCTCTGGTTTTCTTGGCGTGACATGGAGAGGTTTCAGTTGTGGTTCAGAATGAGGCTGCTGAATCTCCTCTTAATAAGCAGGAAGGGAGTAGAGGGTTCTGTTGTATTGTTTGTGTTTTTAATGTTCAGTGTATTGTGATGCTGTTCTGCCTGGGGAGAGCCTGCCCTATTCAGAGCTGGCCAGTTTTTGGAGTCATCTGAGGGCTGAACCTGGGGAGTACCACTGACATGTGGACCCCTGGTCCACAGCCACACTGCCTCCACTGGCCCCCACACCCCAGGAGGCAATATTCCTCTCCCTGAACCATCCAGGGCCAGGAACCAGGCCCCTAGGGACTGCTCTCACAGCTTAGCACCTGTGAAGTTATTCAAACTAGCCAGTCCTAAACAGTTGACCTGGCCCTGCCTTGCCTTTGCTGCAGAAACTCTAACAAAGGTCAGAGTCTGGACTCTCCTCTCCAGCCACTTCTGCCTCCTGGATGATGCTGGTGTTTTCCCACGTGGTCTATGTGGTATTCCAGGCATCCTGTTTCTAGCACCCTTGAATATAAGGAAATTGGTTTCCTTGAGTCCCTTTTGTGTCTCCTCTTGTGGTTGCACTTGACTGGCCATCACCTGAAAGAACACAGAACATCCACAAACCACCTTCTCTCCATTTTCTATACAGGTCGTCATCTTTGGTCTCAAAGATGAGGTTACCATTGGCACCATTTTCTTTAGCATCTTTCTGCATTTTCCTCCCACATCCAGGAAGAAACTGAGGTGAGAGGGAAAGGCATTTGCATGTGCTCAGGGGAGGCATCTCTGAGAACTCTGCATAGAGTCCTGTTCTCTGGAAGACGCCTGCACCCCTCTTTTTCCTCCAGTGTGCTTTAGCAAGGCAGGGATGCTGCTAGCTGTCCTGCTGTGTTTGCAGCCTTCCACAGACTTCTTAGCTTCTGCCTGCTGAGTTGGAGAAGCAAAGGGGTGAAACGCAAGTTTAGCACCTGGGAAATGTGAAAGTCAGTGAGAGAATGGTTGTATCTAACAGCATGAGGTTTTAGAATGTTCCCAGAGTATGTAGCACAGATTAACATTAATGTTTTCTTCTATGAAGATATTACTACATGCTAACGTGTGACTTATTTGACTTAGAATATGTGAAGTTGTGGGGTTTGAAGATTGACTACTTTTATCCTTTAGGCACAGTGCTGATATTTCATGTCATTGTGTAGCTGAAACTGTAGCCTTTAGGAAGTAATGTTCTAGGAGGTCAGTGTTGTGAGTTGAAGATACCAGTGTCTCTTACTGTGTGGTGAGAACCACCCACTCTCAACATCCACAGGGGTGCTTGTGAGAAAGGCAGCTTCTTGTTCCTGCCCCAGACCAACACAGTGCGCCTTTCTGCAAGAGGGACCCTGAAGTCCACTTTGAGAATAAGGTCTTCT
This sequence comes from Capricornis sumatraensis, assembly GCF_032405125.1. Lineage (NCBI taxonomy): Eukaryota > Metazoa > Chordata > Mammalia > Artiodactyla > Bovidae > Capricornis > Capricornis sumatraensis. Next base: position 53,534,772 of record NC_091077.1, read on the forward strand.
CTTGTCCTCTCTTCTTGCTCACAGTTGGTGTATTGAAGAGCAGGCATATCCTAGTACAGTGTTCTCAGAGTGTACCAAAGCATTTTCCTTGTTAAAAACAAGCAACAGTAAAATAAAACAAAACAACTCAGGCTCCTTTACTAAGGAGCTTAATTCTTAGCTTGATAGAGGAGAATATAGAAAAAATGATCACCAGTCTCTGATACAGAGTACTAGGAATAAAGCAACAGTAAAACCCACAATAAAACCCAGTTTTTTAGGTAACTGTGGAGGAGACCAGCAGTAAGAGAGTACTTTCTGGAAGCTGAACACTTCATGTAATTTCATATAATCCTTACCCAGCCCAGGGAGACTTGTGCTCAAGTGTCTCATGTTACTGAGGAGGGATCTGCAGTTTAGAGGGTGAGTCTTACCCAAGGTTCAGGTGGCAGTTGAACTGAGGGCACTTTTGCTGCCTCAAAACTCAGGGTGTTTTAGAAGCGTTTTCGAGTGATGAGCTCAGTGCTCTCTGTACTTGGATCTTGGGGCTGCTGCTGAGCAGTCACCTTGCTGACTGAAATCTGAGGAGTGCTTTCTCACTCTTGTCGTTGGCGTTTGGTGTGTAAGCTAATGGTGGTTGAACAAACGCAGCACACACACTTCTGTTCCCGTATTTCCTACCCTGTGCTCTTCAGAAAGTCCTCACATGGCTCACAGTTTAAAGAGACACACAGTAGGTGTTCCGTGAATGCTGTGTGTTTTTTGTATTCTCTTCTTATGCCTTTTATTCCTGACGATTTACATTTCTGCTCATCTAAGGAGACTGGCATGAGTAAGGAATCCAAGCACTGGCACCATTTGTCAGTAGACTGTTTGCATTGCATCCCAGTGCATTGCTGCCAATTCGTTAATCCTCAGATTCTGCCGAAAAGGGATTAATTTCTGTCCTCTAGGAAGAGCTGTTGTAACTCTGACCCATGAATGAGTTGGAAATCAAATTGAGGATTAATTCAGAGTTTAGGGATTTAGATTTATACCTCTTGAACTTTTTGTGTCAAAGATCCTCCTTACTACTGTGAATACATCTCAGAAAGCTACTTTAATTCTTACATCTAAGAATCTGTGTGGCTTTAAATGAGTGTGTGACTTGTAGTAGTTGTGGGTGTTACCACAACTTGCTCTGAAGAATATTTTATGTTCCCAGAAGGTACTAGTTATGGGTTAGGTTGCATACCCTGACAAGTTCATAATGCTGAAATTCTGATCTCCAGTGTCTGACAACAAAAATTGTTTGGAGATAGAGTATTTGTAGAGGTAGTCAAGTTAAAATGAGGTGAATAGATTAGGGTGGGCTCTAATTCATTCTGATTAGTGTCCTGATAGAAGGGGGTAATTCGGACACAGAGCCAGATGTGTACACAGGGAGAATGCCTTGTGAACATGAAGGCAGAGATCAGGGTGATTTCTCTTTGAGCCAGGGAATGCCAGAGATTGCTAGCAGATGACCAGCAGCTAGGAGAAAGGCATGGAAAAGCTTCTCCTTTACATACTACAAGAGGAACCCACTTGCTGACACTTTGGTCGCGAGCTTCTAGCCTCTAGACCTGTGAGATAACACGTTTCTGTTATTCATGTCACTCACTTTGGGGGTCTTTGTTACAGCAGCCTGAGCAAACCAATACAGTATTGGATAAGAGGGATTCTCTCAAGGAAGCAGCCATGAAAGGCCCCCACAACCTTTTAGATGGGTGGCCCAGTACACATTCCTTGAACAATCCCATTGATAAGGAGCCCCACTTCACAAAGCCACCCTTTTACATACATTATCTTCCTTAGCATTTGAAAAATCATTATTTCTTATACCTTAATAAAGAAGCATTCTTTGGTGCCTTTGTATTACCTTGCTGTAGAACCGAACATTTGAAAGTTTATATGCTACATTGGTTAATATAATAAAAGATAGATTTTTTTTCTTTAAATTGTGTTAACTCTTTTTGAGTGAGTTTAATGTAAAATTCCTGAGTAAAAAATGAGAGTTTGTCTAAAAGCAGCCGTTTGGGTAGTGGCATGTGATACTTGCCATTGTCTGTTTTTAGTTACTCTGAATAATTAACTCTACCATGCAGCATCTTACGGAAATTAATGAGCAGATGTAGGGAAAATACTTACCTAAGCTGAAGAGTCATGGTGGTAGTCATCTCTCGGCATCTCTGCATTTGTTTATTTTTAAAGAGATGTCTCACAAATGTATGTGACACATGGGTATTTTCTCCCAGATGTTTTCCAGGAGGAGCCATAAACCATATGGAAAATAATAGAAACAAAAGACTTCTTTTTGATGCATTGAATCAGTGTAGTCTCTTGAGGAGCGGTGTTTATACTTGGAGGAAAGGAAACAATTAGAATGCTTTATGTTTTCCAGGACTAGCTGACCCCAACAGAAGTCCATACATTTGAAGATACTGTGTGGAGTGTTGCATGCCACATTCCCACCTTTGGTACTCTCCAGAGGTGGGCAGAACAGGAGAATTTATTAGGATCACAAGGTTACTGGGTGCTGGGGGTGTCATGGGGACCAAGACAAGCATAGTCCTTGCCTTCCTGGGTCTTACTTAGCATTGATTGTAGAATGGCAAACACGTTCATGCAACTGGAGGTATAAACACCAGTATATTGAGTGTTCAGCAAACTTGGAGGATCAAAATGCTATGAGGAAGGCGTAACTCACAGGGGGATTTCACCCTTCCAGTCTTATAGAGACTGATGGCATAATTAGAATGCTTTGAATTTTCATTTCCTCTGTTCTCCCCTTCCCCCTCCTCATTTATTAGCCATAACTAACTGCCGGAGACTCTACTGACCATGGAGATAACAAAGTTTAATGAAGCAGTATGAATCTATTGGACTTTCCTTCTTAAGAGTCATCATCTGATTTTTCTTGCAAACCACATTCACAGTCCTCCTCCTGTGAGCTTTCTGTGAATAGGTCAAGAGAGACAGCTTTCCTGTGAACCAGTCCTAGCCTGGCATGTCACACCCACTGTGAACTCTATCCTCACATCCCACCAGGTACTAGGTATTTGCACATTGTACAGGCTTTCCTTTGTATTGGTTAGTTGTTCAATTAGTTATGTTTTATATAACTCTGTTTAATTCTTAACTATCTGTCTCAGGTAATTTGCTCCCAGAGGCAGAATAACATTACTTCAGCTTTTAGTACAGTACTGTGTGCTTGTAGTTCAATTTTGTTTTTTATAGTAATGCATTTTCCGAGTTAGATTATTTTGTTCTTTCCTTTGGGACTTTGGTGAATTACTATGTAAGAGATTATGGGAACTGAATCATGTTAGTTGATATTTAAACTGAAGCTTGGGCAAGTTTAAACGTAATCTCCATTTCTGCATTGGTAGGACAAAAAACCAGAAGAATGGGAAATTGGTTAAAGAACGAATAGTGACAGCTAGAAAGATTAATGGAAGATCTGAATAATCTACCCCAACCTTCTAATGAGTCACCACCCTTAGTATATTTTTATAGAAGGCTGCATGGTGCACGTAAAAGGTCGAAGCAGCCCTCAGTTTGAACTTGGGATCTGCCTCTTACTGGCTGTGTGAGTCTGGACTGGTGGATTAACCACTTTAATCATACCTACCTTGCAAGATTATTTTGAAAATGGAATACTGTAATATTCTTCCCTGATGTAGTTCTCTGTTGGAAGAGGTTCTTTCTTTGAAGTTTGCTCTCTGTCCTAAAACTTGGGACTTCATTGTTCTTACAGTGTACTTTAGTGTTGGAAGGTATTTCTTTGAACCTGTTTCATTTTGATGGCACACCTTTTTCCTAGTGTTGTGACTTTTCCAGTCATCTATAAGTTGAGAGTGAATACAGGTACTTTAAGGGTATATGTGTACAGGAGGAAGAATCTATTTTCAAACTATATGTGATAATCTATTATTTATATATATTTTCTATACAGGATAAAAGGTTTAAGCCCCTCCTTCCAATTTATGCTCTCAAAAAGAAACCATACCATACTACTTTTAACTTAAAATAATACTGTTCTAGTTGGGAATGTGGTGTGTGCGCGTTCGTTTGTTTGTGTGTCTTTGTGATTTGCGAGTGTAAGCCTGTGTTTTTTTAAAAAGGATCGTCTTATGTAACAGACTTTGTTTCAGTGCTCAGCCTCTAGATGGCACTGTTGTATACGTATTATAACTGTTAGCTGGTCCAGTGGAAAATTAGCTGTCCATTCTACACTGACATTTAGTAGTCAGTGGTGTGTGTGTGACGTGTGTTTCTGTAGAAGAAGCCATCATGTGAATATTACCTCTTAAAGGAAAGGCATTCTAAATGACTCATTCTTTCCCTAGAAATTCCTTCTTTCCCACCTTTCTATGATGGATCACTTCATACCCACTTTGCTGCAGAAGCAAGCATGCTCAGCCTCTGTTTAAACATTGCATTTTACCTTACTTTCTGAATTCATGTGTCAGGCTTTTTGCTTCAGGGACAGCTTATTCGAGCCTGGTGATAAAAACAGATGAGTGATTGGGACTGTCCAGTGTGTGCTGAGAACCAGGCATTTCTGCTTTTCCCTTTTGGTGCAGTCTGCCTTTATCTTCTGCAGCAGATGAATCCATTTTTCCTGGTTTCAAACTTCCCCTCCCCTCCCCTTCTCACTCCTTGTTTGAAATAATATTTGATTTTGCCTTCCTGCTGGTTGGTTACAGTGCTGGTCTCAATGCCGTTGACATTTCGGGGAGGAAATGGCTTTTTCCTTCCTCAGAGGGTGTTCTCCTACTCTGACTTACATGATTTGGGTGGGGGTAGAGTGGGGAGAAATATTGTACTTTCTGAATTGCTCCTTGACTGTTCCATAAAATAAGCTAGTTTAGAAGTTCTTAGAATCTTTTTAAAAAGTTAAATGAGAGAGTATTTGCTGTTTGATTCTGGTTTAAGTAAGAGTGGGATGTGCTGGTTAATGAACTGTGGTGTGAAATAAGGCAACTGTACTTATTTTATTTCTATTACTTAATCCTGTTTCTGTTCTTTAGTCTACATGTGAAATTTGGAGTTTTATTGATTGAATATACCATTTTATTTGCTAATTTCTAAGTATAAAATGAGTTTAGTTTTTAAAAATCAAAACCAAAATTTTGCTAGTATATGAATCTGAAGAAAGGAGACAATTCAGTATGTAAACTCCACTTACCTGCGTGTCTGTTCATCATGAGACAGAATACTAAGAAGGATTGATAAATGACCTAGAAGATTTTTAGAATTAGAATATTTTCTCGTAGGTTGTTATCAAAATAACATTTGCATTCCCCCTGAGGGTTATTTGTCCTGGCAATGCTTTCTTCTGGTGGTGTGTGTTGAAATCTGCTTGTTCTTCGGTCCTTGGTGCCTATGGCGCATAACTGGCGCTCAGTCAGTATGTTTCATTAAAGACCATGTAACTTACTGTGCCAAAGATGTCTTTGTCTGGGCTTCCTGATGTTTCATGACTTCATTCTCCTTTAAAGTAAAAATGTAAGGAAATTATATGAAGCGATTGGCAGTATTCCTCTTTAGACTGTTATCTTTGCTATGGTTCTGATTATTTTAGGACTTCTCCTCCCAGGAGCTCAGTGCTATAGGCTGTAGTAGGTTATGATTCATTCACTCATTAGGATCATCTCCTTTCTAAATAATTGATTAGAAGCCTGCTTCCGAAAATTTCTCAAGGGCTGTATGTGTACTTGTGTATGTGGGGGTGGGGGTGTGTGTAGAGGAAGTCCTTTCCTCCTTCTCCCGTTTCCTTTTTCCAGAGAGAGAGAGAGAAAGAAGTGCCTTCTCCCCCTTACCTCCATCCTCCTAAGGAAATGGTCACCTTGGATCCCGGGGCACAGATACTCCCTGCTTGGAGTGGGGGCAGTACAGTGTTGTGCTTAATGTATGGGCCTTGCTTTAGAGTCAGGCAGACGGGGTTTTCAAGTTGAGGCTTTGCTGTTGCCTACCAGTTGAAGATTGTGCAAGTCATTTCTGAGCCTCAATTTTTAAAAAGAAGTATGATGAAAGTACCTACTTCATTGAGAGGAACAAATGATAATGCTAGCCACATCCTTAGCCCAGTGCTTGGCCCATAATAAACAATAAACCTTAGCTGCAGTTGCTGGGCCACTGTTTGCAATGTCTGGTTTCTCCCTCACGTCTGTCTTTTCTCACCTGTAGCCCACTGCAGGTTACTCTGGCATGTGTATTTTTCTTATGTGCAAGCATATGTAATGTACAAGGACTGCCAATGGTTATTTATCTCAGAACATGCAAATTGTGCAGATTCGTAAGTTTTTGAATGGTAGATGAATATAGTAGATGAATGTTGCCCTTCTGTGATGACACTGAGTCCTCATATTGGGAAGAAACGGGCAAATATCCCCAGCTCCCCTTTCGTTAATGAACTGGAAAGACTCTGCTGAGTTGGACTGTGAGGCACATCAAGGATGCAGACATGCATCATTGTTAGTCTCAGCGCACAAGATGCATTGTGACATGTGGGGATGCCTTGGGATGGAGCTCAGGCAAGGCGAGGCAGAGAAGGACCAACACAGACCCCAGAATCGTAGGCTGGCAGTCCATAGATGTTCAGTTTGGCTTGAATAGTGTTTGAAGCAACATTTTAAAATGGGAGAGATGTGTAAACACTGACGCTGACTTCCCACATGCCAGCTGTCTATGGAGCTGAATGGCAGATGCCTCATTTAGGTGGGGCATGTGCTTTCTACTTTGCGACCATCCCCACCATGCCCTGATGTCCCCCACCATGGTGACAGGGGATAGCTACCATTTTGCCTTGCATTTGTACTGTTGTTTTTCCCATAGAGGGAAACCCCTTTTGTTTCTGTGACTATCAGAAAGCAAAAGTGACAAAGAAAAAATAATGAGCTGCATATTTTAAGGTAAATGAGACCACTGTTTTCCTTGGGGCAGGGAAGAATCTTCTCCAGTTTTCCTCATTTTGCTTACTTGTCTGGTCTCTGTAGATATTTGACTCTGTAATCTCACATATACATGGAAGAGATGTCATTCTCCAGAATTATCCTGCTTTGTCCATGAGTTTGTGTACTGAAGATCTTCCATATGTTTGGTAACATGAAGATCTGCTGAAACCTTGCATGCTTGTAATTGCCAAGGAACAGTTAAGGACCAGGTTTGCCAGTAGCACTTTAAAACCAAAGGACCACTTCCTTTGGCACTCATATGTCTCTCTTTACCTGTGACTGGCAACCTCTTCTCTAGACCTTCATCGTTTTCCTCTGTCTTTCTGTCTAAGCACAGTGAGGCAGGTTTTGTGCACAGGCTGTGAGAACATGTGTTTCTGTGGATGCCACAGTCCTTCTTTTACCCAGAATTTAACCCTTACGTGTACAGCACTGTGGATAGAACCTGGGGAATGAACTCTTGCCAGGAGAAGATTTGTAGTCTCATGAATGAGTAAGCCCTAGATCTTTGGAGGTCAGTATAGAAAGAAAAGTACTGTTAGATTCTGAGTGTGTTTCAGTGGGGTGGAGTGAGTTAGTAATAGCATTTCCTGGTCCAGTAGGAAGTGGGTAAATTGCCAAGCCACTGAGATCACCATTGTTGACTCAGATTCAGGAATAAGATTAGAGTAGGAAGGCTGTCCAGCAACCCTGGAATCAGGGCTGGTTGTGATTCCGCTTGCTCCTGGCTGGTGAGAAGGCTGTGACCTGACATGAGTGGTCCCAGGTTCCTGGATGTGCTAATAAGTGATGTATTACTTTACGTGGACCCTTTGTGGGGACCAGAGTTGAAAGGAGATAAGGTGGTGGGTAGCAGTTTGCCTTTTGATAGGTGAATAACTATTTTCTGCATCGCCCCAGTAGTGCGAGAGGCAAGGTGTGTAGAAAATTGCAGATCCTTATTCATGCGTCTCAAGAGGATCCAGATAGAGCACCAACCAAGGACTTGTTCAGAGTGAACAGGAGGTACTGTATTTGAAGTAGAATTTTAGGGTTGAGCTCTAGAAAGGATTGTAGATCATTTGTTCTTCTCTCCTCTGGTGGGTAGTTGGAATGCTCTGGCAGGTTTTCTAGGATTTGCTGAAGACCCCTTATCAATGGTCAGACATTAATTCCTAAAGGGGGAAGTAGGCCACTTTGATGTTTTACTCAGGAGGAAAAAGGAAATGGCCATGATGTCAGAGCCTGTATGTCAGCCCTTAGCCTGGCTTGCTTTGTGGTAGAGGTGTGATTTTTCAGTGGTGTGTGACAGTGTTTGGGGGGTGGGGATCATGTGTATCAGAAGCACCTGTGACTTTCTGTCCCTTTTTAATCTGCCCTTCTCCTTCCATAATTTGGACACCACCCAACACTTGTCATCTGTTCCTGCCACTGACCTGCTGCTCATTTGCTCCTGTGATAAAAACTAATTTTTGGATCACTTACTTTGTGTCTGACATTTTGAAATGCCTTATACATAGTTCACTTAGCCTTCACAACCACCCCATGAGGTAGATACTCTTATTGTCTGCTTTTTAAAGAATAACATAGAGTCATTCAATTACTTGTCTGCTAGGAAGCACTAAAGTCAGAATGACAAGTTAGGTTAGATGACAGGTGGTATATCTTGGGTATTTAAAAACATTCTTTTTATTGAGTTATAATCAGAATAAAATGCATAAATCTTAAGTCTACATCTTAATGGCTGTGCACACACAGACACATCCTCCCACATACCTGTGTGACCACCTAGGTCAAGTTATAGAACATTTCTGTCACTCTGGCAGGTTTTCTTGGGCACCTTCCCAATCACTGCCCATACTTCTTCTCCAAGGCAAAATCACTGTTCTGGTTTCTCTCAGCACAGGACTTTTGCAAGAATTTGAACATTATGTAAATGAAATCCCACTGTTGGTAGTCTTTTGCGTCTGGCTTCTTTCCCTCGTTATTATTTCTGTGAGATTTATTTATGTTGTTGCATGTAACAGTAGTTGGTCTTTTTTATTATTTGTGGTGTTATATTGTTTTAAATATACAACAGCTTATTGTCTTGTGAATGAATATTTGTGTTCTTGTTGCAAAACTTGGCCATTGTGAATAAACCTGAGTATTCTCAAATGTGTTTTTTGGTAGATATGTGCTCATTTCTCTTGGGTACATATCTAGAGGAAGAATTGCTAGATCGTAAGGCATAGATTTAATTTTAATAGATATTTCCAAAGTGGTTTTAGCACTTTGCTCTCCCATCAGCAGTGGATGAGAGTTCCAGGAACTCTGCTTTCTTGCCAGTACTTGTTACTGGTGGTCTTTTGAATGCTTTCTATTCAGAAAGGTGTTTATTTCATTGTGGTCTTAATTGCGTTTCCCTGATGTGTCATTGCATTCCCTTCTGTTTTTATGTTTGTGGCCCTTTGTGTGTCCTGTTTTATGAAGGTCTTTCATCCATTTTATTAATTAGGTTGTTCTTTTTTTTTCTTATTTGTTGACATTCTTTGCATATTCTGGATATTTGTCTCATTGGAGATAAAAATTACAAACACCTTCTCTTACTCCCCTAGTAGTATCTTTTGACTCTCAGTATCTTTTGATAACTGGACTTTCTTTTATTTTGGTGAAATCCAAATTTATCCTTATTTTTTATGATTAGTGCTTTTTGTGTTCTTCCGCAAAATGAAAAACTCATTGCCTTTCCATCTCTTGGATATTTTTAGGCAGGAAAAAACGTGGAGACCCACTGTTACAGAATGTAAACCACAGTCACACTGCTCATTATTGGATTCCTGTTTTTGAACCAACTGTTTGCCTAGAGTGGTGTTCTGAGCCCTCATCTTTATAAAACACTTAAGGTTTCACAGAGCTCTTAATCATTCGACCTCATTTGATCCTAGGCAAGAGCTCAATAAAGGCCTTGCAGGAGGGTCTAGTCCCTTCTGATGGCCAACAGAGGCTCTCCGGCAGCTGCAGTATCTCCATGTTTCCCTTAGCTTTGTGCTTGAGGGCAAAGCATTAGACTGTGTGGTTTGGTTCCTGGCTCTGTAACTGGGGACAAAGTACTTAACCTATTTGTGCCTTGGTTTTCTCATCTGCTAAATGGGATAATGAGAATATCCCTCCCTCATGATGTAGTTGTGAAGATGAAATGAATTAATTACTATATAGTGCTTAACACACTATCTGGCACACAGAGTTGGGTTATTATTATTGTAGTTTTATTATTATTTGATGGGGTCACAATTCTTTTTTTAATTGATGTATAATTGACTTAAAATATTAGTTTCAGGTGTACAACACAGTGATTTTGTAATAGACTACACACCATACAAAGTTATTATAAAATATTGACTATATTTCTGGTGCTATATATGACATCCCTACGACTTACTTGGTCACTTGTACGTCTTAATTCCCTTCACCTGTTTTGTCCCTCCTCTCACTCTTCTCTCCTCTGATACCTGCTAGTTTGTTCTCTGTATCTGAGGACCGCAGTTATTTGCAGAGCTGAAAAGAGCTCTGATCATTTACTCCATTTTCCTTTTATTGTGTCATATTTTCCTTTCCTCATTCCACACTCCTACCTCATGAGTCCTCTGTCTCTTTCCCTCTTTGTCTTTCCACTTTTGTTATGAAAAGCCAGATGCATTTCACACATGAACTAAGTTGGTACCTGAATGAAAGTGTATTGCCTTATAGAGACTGACATGGAATGTGTAGAGTCATTGAGAGTTTTGCTCAGTTTCTTTTGTTTTGAGGGATGGTAGCTAGCAGGGGCATAGAATATTGGAAAGGAAGTGACTACTTGATTCCAAAATAAAGTTGACCCATTTATCTTGGTTCTAGGAATTACAGACGTAAGAGATTTATGTAATAGTGGCTTAAATTGTAATAAGGGAAAAGAAAACTTGAAGCCAAGTGAGTGTTTTCTAGATGTCTAGAAAGGATAGTATAATACTGTGATCCAGATGTTTACATACATGAGGCTGAAAGTTTTCTGAACTTGGGGGTGATAGGATTAGTATCAAGTGTGCTAAATCTATTCAGCTTTCTATCACCCCATCCCTCCAAAAAAAGAAAGAACAAAATCACACGTGGAAAAGAATTTATCTTTTGATATTTTTTCGTGAAATAAAAACAAATCCTGTTGACTTTCCTGGTTGCTAATGCCAAGTGGCCCACCCTTAATAGCATCTGAGTTTGCTGGAACTTCCTCTTTGTGACTCTGGGTGGAAATTTCACACTGTTTGCCATGAAGTTGATGTGACATCTGCAAGGTCCCTGAGATCTTGGTCTGCTAGGAAGCTATTGTGGTTTCACTGTTTGCTGATGAACACCTAGCAGGAAATGAATTGAGATACTTGGTGTGTAGAGAGTAGCTTTACCCCAGTGTGGAGAGTAGGGTGTCTTTGCTCTCCAGTGTGGGGAGAACATGAAGGAAAAATGGGGTGTCTGGGTGGGAAGAGGTGCCTCAGGATCACCCGAGAAGATGGTTAAAATTCAAGTTCTCAGGCACAGTGCAGAAGTTCAGGTTCAGTGAGGCAGGGCCGGGCTGGGTACCTCTATGCTAAGGGGATGCCTGATGTCCAGGCACAACAACACTGAGAACAACACTCAAAAAAGAGTTTCAGGCTCAGGGACTGGAGAGTTCCACAGTGGACTGCAGCTTCGTAGACTTTTCATCTTAAAGCTATTAAAGCTTTGGATGTGGCTTTAAACTAGAAGAGTAGAATCAGTCCACCAAGCCCCCAGCCACAGGGCCACAGCTGCCAGCAGTCTGCAGATACGCAGCAGGTCAGGCACACTAGATGGGCTGACAGTGGTGAGAGAAGAAGAAGGAGTTTCCTGGCCTGTGCAGTGAATCACTGTGTCTTTTGAGTCATTGGGTCTAGGTACTAGCGCCCAGTGTGACCTTCCCAAGAGTGACTGCCCCCTTGGGAGTAGCTTCTGTCCCATTGCCTGCGTGCCGTCCACCTGCTTAACCCCCAGCCACCTGCACACACCCCACCTCTCCCGCCGCTGCTGCTCCCGCCTGGTCTTTCCCCCTCTCCCTGCCCCCACCCTCTCGTTCACTGCCTCCCACTAACACTCCCTCCCCAGTGCCCCTCATTCCCAGCCTCCCCTAGATACGTTTTGTGTGTGTGTATCAGGTCTCATTGCTGTGTGGGCTTTTCTCTGGTTGCCGAGAGTGGGGGCTACTCTCTAGTTGCCATGCATGGGCTTCTCATCATGGTGGCTTCTCTCGTTACTGAGCACAGTCTCTAGGCACGCAGGCTTCAGTAGTTGTTGTATGTGGGCTCGGTAGTCGCAGCTCACTGGTTCTAGAGCACAGGCTCAGTAGTTGTGGTGCATGGACTCAGTTGCTGCACGGCATATGGGATCTTCTCAGACCAGAGATCCAACCCATGACTCCTGCATTTATAGGCAGATTCTTTACCTCTCAGCCACCAGGGAAGCCTCCACGCTTCCATCTTTGAAAACTTTTTTCTTTGGAGATGTTGAGGAAGGATGAATGAAAACAAATGTGATGTTTAAAATATGTTCAACATGAGTAGACCTAGCATGTTCATTGAAACTGTGGAAATAAGCCAGGAGCAGCTAGAACAGCGACTATAAGTGGATTGAATAAATAGGCTTAGGTGTTTCTAGACCCAGACTTGTGCTGTGCAAGGCATCGTGGAGTTCGTGTGTGTGTCCACTGTACCTTCTGTGATCCTGAGCAGTGCTGCAGACTTAATTCTTGCTCCGTGGATCTCTGCCTTTCTTTTAGGCTTTCTCAAACTTTAAAGATGAGGATTTGAGTCATTAATTCTTAACTTTTTGTGGGTTGCAGTCTCCTTCCATAATCTGATAGGCAGTTTGAATTGTTTGTCCAAAAAAAGGCACAAACATTTGGAGGAGGGAGGGTGGCTCGTAGACTCTTTGGGGCCCATCCTTGGACCCTAAGTCAAGAATTCCTGTCTTAATGCGCATAGAGGGCTTGTAGTCCCTTCTGCCAAGTTCCTTTTTGTGGTGTACCCCTCTTGTGTGACATCTGTTAGGAGTACACAACAAACGTTATTCGATAATCGTGTGCGTGCTTTCTGGAGGGTCTTTGCTCAGTTTGAAAGAGCAAGAATATTTCAGGGAGAGAGTGAAAAGAGCTAACGCATATAAAGAGTGTGTTTAGTTCCTGCTGTGCTAAAGATCCATTTAGAACTTATGTGTACATTTAATATAGTCAGAAGCATAATACCCATCAGATATTAGACCAGGACCCCTCCACTTGGAGGTTCCATCTCTTTTTATTGAGTCCAATAATTCTCTTCAGTTTTTGTTGTTGGTTAGTCGCTAAATCGTGTCCAACTCTTTTGCGACCCCATGGACTGTAGCCGGCCAGGCTCTTCTGTCCATGGACTTTCCCAGGCAAGAGTACTGGACTGGGTTATCATTCCATTCTCCAGGGAATCTTCCTGACCCAGGGATCGAACCCAAGTCTCCTGCATTGGCAGGTAGATTTGTTACCACTAAGCCACCAGAAAGCCCTATCTTCACTTTAGTACATGTTTATTGTACCCCTCAGTTCAGTTCCGTTCAGTTCCGTCGCTCAGTCGTGTCCGACTCTTTGCGACCCCGTGAATCGCAGCACACCAGGCCTCCCTGTCCATCACCAACTCCCGGAGTTCACTCAGACTCGTGTCCATCAAGTCCGTGATGCCATCCAGCCATCTCATCCTCTGTCGTCCCCTTCTCCTCCTGCCCCCAATCCCTCCCAGCATCAAAGTCTTTTCCAAGGAGTCAACTCTTTGCATGAGGTGGCCAAAGTACTGGAGTTTCAGCTTTAGCATCATTCCTTCCAAAGAAATCCCAGGGTTGATCTCCTTCAGAGTGGACTGGTTGGATCTCCTTGCAGTCCAAGGGACTCTCAAGAGTCTTCTCCAACACCACAGTTCAAAAGCATCAATTCTTCGGTGCTCAGCCTTCTTCACAGTCCAACTCTCACATCCATACATGACCACTGGAAAAACCGTAGGCTTGACTAGACAGACCTTAGTCTTAGAGGCAAACACTCTGGTAGCATTTTGGGGGAGAGGAACGAATGTGATCTCAAAGAACAAACAAGGCCAGAGGGAATCACTTGACTCCTCTGTGTACTTAGCTGTATGTAGAGTCCTGTCTTCTGTGTTTCCTGCCACTATCCTGAGGGAAGTGGGCTTACTGAGAGGGATTTGGGGTGATGGCTTTTCTTTCTGAGGCGGGAAGGTGGCTCTGAAGAGCTGAGGGGTGCCTCTCTCTCTGCGTGCCATTAACCCTAGTAGCCTTTCACTTTCTTTAAGACACACCTTCATCTGTGGCACTGTGTTTACATGTCCTTGTTTCTCCGTAGGCCCGGGGTTATCACCATGCAGGCATTGTCTGAAGAGGACCGAAGGCTCTGGATGGAAGCCATGGATGGCAGGGAACCTGTAAGTAACAATTCAGGGAAGTAGAGCAAGAATAAAGGTCTCGAGTTGTTTTGCTTCCTTAGTGTAGCAGTTTTTGCTTTTGCTCTAAATAAAACCTTGGGCTCTCGAGACCAGTGTACCAGAGGGGCTTTTTATTTTTATTTTTTTATTCCTGGACTAATGTTCCTGGATATTGATATTGCTTTTGTGTGGATGCAATTCTGGAGCTCTGGCCTCTCAGTCTAAGGTATGGGTCCTTTATGACACCACATCAGACCAGAGACCCCCCTTCACCAAGGCAGTTGTTAACACCCAGAGGACTCTTAGAGGGAGGCACCATCAGTCTGACTTAAAGAATACTCATCGATACCTCCACAAAGTGCAGTGCAGAGCATTACTTCAGATCCATTTTAATAGATTAAATGATGATAAAAGTGTATGCAGATGATGCAGAATCTTGTCATCACCCTCTGGTTCAGTTTCCCATTGCTATACTTGGTTCACGTCCCACTACAATTGATGAGATTACCAGAGTCCAAAAGGAGTTAAGCCTAAAATGTGATCTATCCTCCTGTTTCAGAGGTGCTTGTCTCCACTAGGTGATGTAATCTTGTGGTTTTCCTGCATCTTGTGACATGTAAAACCCCCGGAAGAGCCTTGGGGAAGTCCCTAGAGTCAGAGTAGTCATCTTAACTTGGGGCAAAGGATCTCAGCTCCAGTACTCACCAAATCTCAAGGTTACAGAAGTCGTTAAGAGTACGGTCTAACCATGTCCCACCAGTAAAAGATAAAAAGAATCCACACTGTCAGAGGGCCAATAATTGGGCCAATAATGATCACATTCAAAGGCACTGTCAAAAAAGGGAAATATGTGCAAGGGACATGAGGCAGGCATAGCCTCCATTGACTGTAGAACTGTGCATCACACGGGGTGTGCAGTATAGATGATTCCAGTTCAGTTGTGTCTCTTTCTCAGCCTGCTCTGGTTAGGTGATCTGTATTGATTAATGTCATTTTCTACTGAGATATTTTGTGTCCAAACATGGAACTCATTATAGTCAACTAAGTATAGACAAATGACTAGTATTTGTAACACATTTAATAATACAGAGCAAGATTTAAAGAACTGTTTAAAGATTTAGGTGCAGTTTGCTAAACCTAGTTAATTAAATAAACATATCTTAGTTCTTCTCCTGGACTAAATAAAATACAGGATACCCCTGATTTTCCCTGAATACTTTGTTACTGATAACTTTTGATAGCTCTCTCAAAAGCAGATACACATTTCTACCTTCAGGGCTTTGTGAGCACAGTAGGTGCTTGATGTCACAGGCTTTTCAAAGCAGTTTCCTAAGTAGTCTTCATTCTGCTATTATCACCTACCATTAATTGAGCGTGTGTGTGTGTGTGTGTGTGCGTAAGGCACAGATTTGACACATGGCATCTTTTAACCTCTTAGTACCTAACAAACTAAATGTTATGATTCCATTTCACAGATGAGGAAACTGAGGCTTAGAAGAGGTTAAATAACTTACCCCAAGTTGTACAGATAGTAAGTGGCTGTTATTAGTAGGGCACAGGCTAGGCTGCTATAACAAAGAGACTTCAAAGTACAGAAGCTTAAATAAAATAGAAGTTTATTTCTTTCATTGAGCTCAGAAGTGAGCAGTCTCTGCCTAACAGGGTCATTTTGCTGAGACAGACTGGGACCTGGGACCTTTTGCTGCAGTGCTTGCACCTGGACAAACCTGTCCTCCAACAACAGAAGACAAAGAAACTATAAGGGCCTAAAAATAACTGAGTGCTCGCTCTGTTGGGGCAGATTCTGGACAAAGGATACAAACAGACCAGAAGACCTAACTGCCACTTTTGAAGAACAACTAGCAAAAGCAGGGATTTGGGAGCAAAAGCAGGGTACTGCACATGCCTCCTGCACACACTGCCACCTAAGGGGTGAGAGAACCACCTAAGCCACCCCTCCAGCCCAGTCCCTCAACACACCTCTACCCTCATTGCATATAAGGAGCCATCTCCCACCTCCTCAGGGAGCAAGTAAGGGAAGCTGTTACTTGTTCTTGTTCCCCTGCTAGCTGCCCCGGGGCCCATAAAACCTTGCGTGAGTTTCTTGTCTGGCCTCTACTCAATTTCTGTTGATTGGGAAAGGCTATGAATCCTGACCGGTATCAGTGCCATCCTCAATCCATGGCTTTCCATGTTCCATTCATTTCCATTTTTCAGCCAGATAATGGAAATGAGAGCATCTGGGATCCAGAAGATGCATACCCCACTTCCACGGCCCCCCAAATAATTATATGGCCACATCCATCTACAAAGGAGCATGAGAAAGATAGGCTGAACATGGGCAGCCGTGGCTCCAGCCAGTGCCCAGGGGGTCTTACCACTTCAAGGAGGAAGAACAGAAGCTGTGGGGTGGTTAACAGTTTCCACCACAGTGCAAAGCTAGCACTGGAACCTGTATCTAGCCCTAAATGTCTTTGGTTTTCATTTTTAATAGAGATAAAATGTCAAATTGCCTTCTAAGAATCCTTACTCAGTTAATTTTTTCATTGATTTCTGTGACTTTCTTGAATGATTCTTAACTCATAGGGCAGGAAATACCCAGAAAGAAAAATCCTGTCGGGCAAACTATTCTTTGTATGAACGAAAAACCCACTTTGGGGTGGGTAGATATGTGTGTGTGTGTGTTCCCACTAATAAGCTGGAGTTCTTAAATTGCTTCACGCACTGCATTTTAAGTTGTCCTGCCTCCCTCTCCCACCCTTTGGTGTTTGTTCTCTATCTGCATATACTTGGTTTTCTTATAAACCACCTTAGTTTCCCCATAGATTAACATCTGACCTCTGCAGGGAAAGTGTGTCTCTGAGAGACACATCTCCTTGCTCCAAAATGTGCATAGTAAAACAAGCTTAAGCACAAATTAATTGTTTTCCAAATATAATATAAATTTATTTCCTCTCAGTAACATATAGCTTGCATTGAAAACTATGCCTCTGTGTGCTTTTAAGTTTCCTGAAGAGACACATAAATGCAAGCATGTGATGACAGTATAATTGGCAGGAATATTAGGCCTAATTTTGTCTCCCATTGCTGAGAGCCTCTGGGGAGCATTACAGGAGCTATATACCCAGTAGACAATTAGCAGCTCTGCTTAATCACCATCTCCCTGTTAGGTCTGTCCCCTTGGGAATTTTGGTTTTGGTAAGGGAGCAGATACCTTTTTCTCTAGCTGATCTTTGAATATTTCCTTTACTCCAGGGAGATTTTAATGGCAGCACCTATCTTTTGTTTTTATACTTACAGCTTGGTTCTGTAATTGATTACTCAGTGTTGGTTTGTTTCTTTTTTTGGTTAATTGAAGGGGTTGGTAATCTTGGTTTCCATCTTTTTGTTCTTTCATCGTTCAATAACACCTGTTTTGGTTGGGAAAAAACCCTTTATGAACTCCGAGTCAATTTTATTTTTTTTAAACAATGTTTTAGCTAATTGTTAAATAAATTACAGCTTTTAACAACCAGTAACATGCTAGCCTAAAGAAAAGTTGAATGTCTTTATCTTATTGATGGATATATAATGGAGAAAGAAATTAGAGTTGTGTTTCAGTAATGAGCATTATTGGAGAAGGCAATGGCACCCTACTGCAGTACTCGTGCCTGGAAAATCCCATGGACGGAGGAGCCTGGTGGACTGCAGTCCATGGGGTCACTAGGAGTCGGACACAACTGAGCGACTTCACTTTCACTTTTCACTTTCATGCATTGGAGAAGAAAATGGCAACCCACTCCAGTGTTCTTGTCTGGAGAATCCCAGGGACGAGGGAGCCTGGTGGGCTTCCGTCTATGGGGTCGCACAGAGTTGGACACAACTGAAGCGACTTAGCAGCAGCAGCAGCAGCAGCAGCAATGAGCATTACAGTTTTTAATCTATGTAATGAATTCTAATTCAAATGAAGGAAAGCCAATTTAAACTTTTCAGAGAAAAATCTGAATTTATTGGGTTATGTAACTGAAAAATATTGGGGTGTAATAGTTCTGGCCCATCTGAATCCAGGGGCTTCCATAATATTTGGAGTCAGTTTCTTCTTTTTTACTGGTGTCATTTCTGAGAGGTTCTTTTTATGTATTGGTGATATGCTTTTTAGCTGTTCCAGGCTTACATCTTATTATCAGGAACAGGAGAGAGGAACCTTTTTCTGTAATGGGCTAGATAGTATTAATAAATATCCTAGGCTTTGGAGGCTGTAGGCGTCACTATTGCAGCTACTCAGTTTTGTTATTGGAGCTCAAAAGCAGCCATAGACAATATGTAAATAAATAAATGCGTGTGGCTGCATTTCAGTAAGTTTATTTATAAAAACAAGTGGGCCAAATTTCAGTCATAGACTGAAATCCCTGCTCTGTAAGTCTGGTAGAAGGAGAGCTTTGCTTAATAATTCCCAGGAGGTCCCATGTTTGAATTTTAATGGGCTGAATACTTGGACCAGAGCATGGGACAGGTGAATTGACAATGTGGCTCACCTTCCCACTGCATGAGAACTGTAATGGTGAGGGAAGGTTGGCTTCCCTTGGGGTAAATCAAAGCACTGTTATGAAGAAGGGTGGTAGACATACATGAAATAGGCAAAAATGACACAGTTTATCCAATTCTGATATCTATATTCCATTAAATTTTCTATTCAGAGAGCTTTTAATACTTGGCCGGGAATGAAAACCACAAGTTTACCATAAACATCATACTTCAAATGAAAGACTGGATGCTTTCTTCCTAAGAGTGGGATCAAGGCAAAGATGTCCACTCTCATTACCAGTCTTACTCAGCATGGTACTGTAAGTCCTAGCCAGTGCAGTAGGGTAAGAAAAGAAAAGACCCATAGATACTTTTTAAGAGCTCAGTAACTAGCTAGTGAGATAAAATTTTGAAATGATTTTGCTGGATTTTCTTCACTTTCTGTTAAATGTGGGTTTACAAGCTATCGAGTCACCATTCCAGCCACATAAGCTTTGATTTTAATAGTCTGTGGCCACTGTCTTAGCTTGAGAATAGACTTTGTATATTAAATGGGACACAGAGCTTTAGTGCAAGTTGCATAAACATTGCAACCAGGAGAAATTTTAGAGACAGCAAATTTCCTTTTTTCTCGGTTCCTTATAACTAAAGTTCTCTCTCCTGTTCTCTTTGTATATTGCTCTAAGTATGTTCAGTACATTTAAGCAAGCAGATTAGAATCAGTGCAGTCATTACCAACACATACACCCAACCTTCTGCCCAATGGAAAGATGACTCAGCACATAAGTGGAACTAATAGGGGAACCCAGAGTCTCAGAACTTGGATCTTTCTGAACTGTGTTCCTATATATTCCCGTAGTTGTGACTAGTGGTATCTCTGGAAGTGCTTCTCTTACCTCCTTATTTTAGAAGTATTAGTCTTTCTTCACACCCAAGGATTCTTCAGTAAAATTAAATGTTTCTCCACTTTGAGTTAGTACTTGAATCTCTTTTGATAGCCAGAAAGGTCAGTAATTGGCAGATGCCAGAATTATGTGGAATTAGTTTAGGAGGAGAAGACACAGGTGGCGTAGCATCAAAGATTGTGTGTAAATACATGTGTTAGTTTGAAATCATGCAGTTGCCATTTGTGAAAGTAAAAATGGCCAGATATTGGTGATTTCATGTGGCTCAAGCTCCTACTTGTGGAACAGAAAGAAGCCCACACCTAGGCCAGTATCACATGCTTATTTATTTAAGCGGGAACACTGCTCAAAAGGGCCAGTCAGTGGTTGATCTTGGGTGGATAATCCAGGTCTCCTAGCTTTCAGCTCTGTGATGTTTTATTAAGTACTACAACTCATAAACGGATGAATTATTAGGAAGCCAAAATTGAATGGGGGCTTTCCTGATGGCTCAGTGGGTAAAGAATCCACTTGCAGTGCAGGAGACACAGGAGACTCAGGTTCAGTCTCTGGGTTGGGAAGATTCCCTGGAGGAGGAAATGGCAACCCACTCCAGTATTCTTGCCAGAAAAAATTCCATGGACAGAGGAGCCTGGTGGGCTACAGTCCAAAGGGTCACAAAGAATTGGGCATGACTGAGCGACTGAGCACAAGCACGTAGTTGAATGGCGTCTACCCTCCCTTTTAAATGGAGCTCCTCTGTTGGGGCTGCTGCTGCGGAAGAAGGAAAAAGTATCAGGGACTAAGGAAAAAACACTTGTCTAGTAAGTGGACAAGTCAGCATGGCTTCCTCCTGCTGACCTCCATGTTACAGAAATGTTCTGTGTTAGTCCTTGTGGACTTTGAGACTGAACGGTCTGTCCTTCTCTTACCTATCTCTGCTAAGCCCAAGTTCCAGCCCCTGAGTTCTTCAGGAACTCATGCTGCTGCTGCTGCTGCTGCTAAGTTGCTTCAGGAACTCATAGGAAGCAGCAGTTGCATTGGATCTTATGTTCTGCACCCAGTATCTGAGAGTGAGCTGTGTTTTAAAGGCAAAAGTGAGATTGATGACCATTCAGATGAGATCTCATAATCAGAGGCAAAATGTCATGGTGGTTAAAAATGTGGGCTTGGGCAGCCAGGCTTTAAATCCCTATTCACCACAAATAGCTCTCTAACACTAGGAAATGACCTGGTCTCTCTGAGCATGTTTCTTTCTTTCTTTTTTTTTTTTTTAACTTTATTTTGCTTTACACTACTGTATTGGTTTTGCCATCAAGCTGGAGATATTAATAGTATCGTCCTATAAGATTATTTTATAAGGATCAACATTTATGTGAAGTGCTTAGATAAGGCCTCTATGTGGTGAAGTGCTCATTAAGTGTTAATTCATACCATTATCTTTTTGGAGAGGAGGGACAGATATCCAGACACTTGGATTCTCTCTCTTGCTCCTTTTCTAAATTACTCAGCTCATTTGAACACAGTTTATTTAGTCACCCTGGCCAGGCTTACCAAAGTGCAGGGCAGGAACTGTTTTCACTAGTATGGAAAATGTGATTTCATTTAGCAGTCAGTCTGAACTCTCAGGCTATGAGTTGGAGGAGCATGCAGTAATGTTTAGCCTTATTTGCTATGATGTGGCCCAGGTCTGGCAGTTTGTAATCCCAGGTGTATGCTCAGCTCAGCTCACTATTCTACTGCTGAAACTTAAGTTTTCCTTTCTTAATAAAATAAGTGATCAAAGGAGTATGGATGGTTAAGAAAGTGAGGAGTGGAATTGCTGAGCTCCTGTGTAATGATGCAGGTTCTTACTTCTTTATGAGTAGAAGGGTGGTGTGGAAGAATACTTCTGTCCATTTTGTGAAGGCTGTCTTTGTAACATCACATAGTGTGAACTGATAAATCATCGGAAAGTGAGGTTCCTAATTTACTTTCCATTTCTCCACCTCAGCCCCCTACTTGGCCCCAAGCTGCGGGGAAACTGGATTAAACCTCCTTGTTACTTGTTTCTGTTTCTTTTCCTCTTACTGAGTTAAGAAGCTGGTTGTAAGCTTCATCTTTGAATCTTATCAGTGTTTTTATATAGGTAGAATTTATAATAGTGCATATTCTATCACCAGCATGCCCAAGTCTTAAAAAAGAATTGTAGTACTCGTCATGTCTTTCCTTGTTCTCTTTGGTTAGATGTCCTTTAGAAGAATAATTTCTTATGAAAATCATAGTATATTTAATTGAGGCACCTGAGCTGTGAGTTGGGAGGAAAGAAGAGATCAAGTGAAATTGTTTTATGATGAAGAGCTGATAAAACTGTTCTACGAAATGGAAATTTTGATAGCCAGAAGATTTTTGGTTTGAACCTTATGATTTAATAACACACTGGTGGTGCTTACTCAGGTCTTAATCATTCTTCTTTCAGCTTTAGCAAACATGTGTATATTGTCCACCAATTATCTTGATGAGTAATGAGGATGCCAATATGAGGAAGGCCCATCTTAATAGAAATCTCACTTGTTTGCTGCAGTTTCCCCATTGCCTAGCGCAGCAGCTAGCCCAGCATAAGTACTCCGTAAATTCTCGCTGAAAAGCTGGAGTCAAAACTAAGGGGAGGAATTGAGGATAAACCCCCTTTTCTTCACAAACTGTATTGCTTCCGTTACTTGAGACTGTGTGGGTAAATTTTTAATTCCTTGATTGTATACTTCATTTAGGTATGTATCTACTTACTTGCAACAGAATTTAGCTGAGGGACCAGTTAATCTTTTTTGTGCCAGGAAGACATTTGGCAATCAGGTAAAG
Organism: Capricornis sumatraensis; assembly: GCF_032405125.1. Taxonomy (NCBI): domain Eukaryota; kingdom Metazoa; phylum Chordata; class Mammalia; order Artiodactyla; family Bovidae; genus Capricornis; species Capricornis sumatraensis. The sequence goes on from NC_091077.1 coordinate 53,557,410, forward strand.
CCTTTAAATCCTTTCTCAGAGAAATATATATATATATATTTTTAAATTGGGGTATAGTTGTTTTATAATGTTATACAACAAAGTGTATCACTATAATGGTGTGTTGTTCACTTCAGTTGCTCAGTCCTGTCCAACTCTTTGTGACCCCATGGACTGCAGCACGCCAGGCCTCTCTGTCCATCACCAACTCCCAGAGTTTACCCAAACTCATGTCCATCGAGTCAGTGATGCCATCCAGCCATCTCATCCTCTGTTGTCCCCCTCTCCTGCCTTCAATCTGACCCAGCATCAGGGTCTTCTCAAATGAGTCAGTACTTTGCATCAGGTGGCCAAAGTATTGGAGTTTCAGCTTCAGCATCAGTCCTTCCAATGAACACCCAGGACTGATCTCCTTTAGGATGGACTGGTTGGATCTCCTCGCAGTCCAAGGGATTCTCAAGAGTCTTCTGCAACGCCGCAGTTCAAAAGCATCAGTTCTTTGGCACTCAGTTTCTTTATAGGCCAACTCTCACATCCACAAAAGACCACTGGAAAAACCATAGCCTTGACTAGATGGACCTTTGCTGGCAAAGTAGTTCCTCTGCTTTTTAATATGCTGTCTAAGTTGGTCATAGCTTTTCTTCCAAGGAGCAAGCATCTTTTAATTTCCATGGCTGCAGTCCCCATCTGCAGTGATTTTGGAGCTCAAGAAAATAAAGTCTGTCACTGTTTCCACTGTTTCCCCATCGATTTGCCATTAAGTGATGTGATGGGACCAGATGTCATGTTCTTCATTTTCTGAATGTTGAGCTTTAAGCCAACTTTTTCACTCTGCTCTTTCACTTTCATCAAGAAGTTCTTTAGTTCTTTGCTTTCTGCCATAAGGGTGGTATCATCTGTATACCTGAGGTTATTGATATTTCTCCTAGCAATCTTGATTCCAGATTGTGCTTCCTCCAGCTCAGCGTTTCTCATGATGTACTCTGCATATTGGTTAAATAAGCAGGGTGACAATATACAGCCTTGATGTACTCCTTTCCCGATTTGGAGCCACTTTGTTGTTCCATGTCTAGTTACAACTGTTGCTTCCTGACCTACATACAGATTTCTCAAGAGGCAGGTCAGGTAGTCTGGTATTCCCATCCCTAAGAGTTTTCCACAGTTTGTGGTGACCCACACTATCAAAGGCTGTGGCATAGTCGATAAACCAGAAATAGATGTTTTTCTGGAACTCTTTTGCTTTTCCAATAATCCAACAGATGTTGGCAATTTGATCTCTGTTCGTCTGCCTTTTCTAAAACCAGCTTGAACATCTGGAAGTTCTTGGTTCCCATACTGTGAAGCCTGGCTTGGAGAATTTTGAGCATTACTTTACTAGCGTGTGAGATGAATGCAATTGTGTGGTGGTTTGAGCATTCTTTGGCATTGCCTTTCTTTGAGATTGGAATGAAAACTGACCTTTTCCAGTCCTGTGGCCACTGCTGAGTTTTCTAAATTTGCTGGCATATTGAGTGCAGCACTTTCACAGCATCATCTTTTAGGATTTGAAATAGCTCAACTGAAATTCCATCACCTCCACTAGCTTTGTTCGTAGTGAGGCTTCCTAAGGCTCAGTTAACTTCGCATTCCAGGATGTCTGGCTCTAGGTGAGTGATCATACCATCATGATTATCTGGGTCATGAAGATCTTTTTTGTACAGTTCTGTGTATTCTTGCCACCTCTTCTTAATGTCTTCTGCTTCTGTTAGGTCCATACCATTTCTGTCCTCTATTGAGCCCATCTTTGCATGCGATGTTCCCTTGGTGTCTCTAATTTTCTTGAAGAGATCTCTCGTCTTTCCCATTCTGTTGTTTTCCTCTATTTCTTTGCATTGATCGCTGAGGAATGCTTTCTTATCTCTCCTTGCTATTCTTTGGAACTCTTCATTCAGATGCTTATATCTTTCCTTTTCTCCTTTGCTTTTCGCTTCTCTTCTTTTCACAGCTATTTGTAAGGCCTCCTCAGACAGCCATTTTGCATTTCTTTTTCTTGGGGATGGTCTTGCTGTCCATCTCCTGGACAGTGTCACGAACCTCCATCCATAGTTCATAAGACACTCTGTCTATCAGTTTTAATCCCTTGAATCTATTTCTCACTTCCACTGTATAATCATAAGGGATTTGATTTAGGTCATACCTGAATGGTCTAGTCATTTTCCCTACTTTCTTCAGTTTGAGTCTGAATTTGGCAATAAGGAGTTCATGATCTGAGCCACAGTCAGCTCCCGGTCTTGTTTTTGCTGTATAGAGCATCTCCGTCTTTGGCTGCAAGGGATATAATCAATATGATTTCGGTATTGACCATCTGGTGATGTCCACATGTAGAGTCTTCTCTTGTGTTGTTGGAAGAGGATGTTTGCTATCACCAGTGCATTCTTTTGGCAAACCTCTGTTAGCCTTTGCCCTGCTTCATTCTGTACTCCTGAGGCCAAATTTGCCTGTTACTCCAGGTGTTTCTTGACTTCCTACTTTTGCTTTCCAGTCCCCTATAGTGAAGAGGACATCTTTTTTTGGTGTTAATTCTAGAAGGTCTTGTAGGTCTTCATAGAACCATTCAACTTCAGCTTCTTCAGCCTTACTGGTCGGAGTATAGACTTGGATTACTGCGATATTGAATACTTTGCCTTGGAAACGAACAGAGATCATTCTCTCGTTTTTGAGACTGTATCCAAGTACTGCATTTTGGACTCTTTTGTTGACTATGATGGCTACTCCATTTCTTCTAAGGGATTCTTGCCCACAGTAGTAGATATAATGGTCATCTGAGTTAAATTCACCCTTTCCAGTCCAGTATTCTTACCTGGAGAATCCCATGGACAGAGGAGCCTGGCAGGCTGCAGTCCATGGGGTCGCAAGAGATGGACACGACGTAGTGACTAAACCACCACCACCTCCCTCTTGGGCCTCCTTCTTCCCATCTTCCCCCCAGTCCTACCTGTCTAGATCAGCGCAGAGCACTGAGCTGAGCTGCCTGTACTGTACAGCAGCTTTCTACTAGCTAGCTGTTTCATACATGGTAATGCACACGTGGCAATCCCAATCTCCTGATTCATCCCACCCCACCCCACCTCCATGCCCACACATTCATTGTCTGCTCCTCTGTCTCTATTTCTTTCCTGCAGATAGGTTTGTCCATACCATTTTTCTAAATCCCACGTATATGTGTTGATATATGATTTTTCTCTTTCTGATTTGCTTCACTCTGTATGACAGACTTGAGGTCCATTCACATCTCTACAAATAACCCAATTTCATTCTTTTTTTTTATCACTGAGTAATATTCCATTGTATATATTACCACGTTTCTTAGAGTAATTTTTTTAACCATATAATATATATGACTTACAAAGGAAAAATATGGAAAAATAGTTATGAAAATATTAAAACCGTTTGTGATAAAATATATGCTTCTTTATTACCGTAGTAAATAATAAGATACAAAGACAACTGCTATAAATAATATTTCAAGTTACCTGCAATGGCAGTAATGTGATAATGGAAATATCTGTGATTTCTGTTGGTGACAAAGTCACAGATGCTACTTATGTGGTGCTTGCCCACAGTCATATTTCAAGAAAACGCTAAATTTCAGTTAGAGGCTAAGGTAAATAAAGGTTTATTTTTTCCCCTTGCTAGTGAAGTTCATGGACCCTTGTATGCTCTCTTTCTTCCCCCCATTAGTCCATTTCTTTGCAAAGATGTTTTGAGAGACTTTATTTTTGACTTCCAAGCCCTTGTCTCAGCTTTTAGTGGTGCATCAGTTAATATGATTGTTTGATTAATATCAGTCCTCTCGCTTAGATTGCCATCTTCCAGAGGACATGACCATTTTCACTTTTTCAAAAGGTTTTTGTTTTTTTATCTTTTATACATAGTGTCTGACACAGAGTAAGAGTTCAGTATCCACTTGTCAAATAATCACATGAATTAACCTAGGAAAAAAGACAGTATTGGTTTGGTGTGACTTGTTCTAAATGTATGGAGTTTCCTGGGATTTCTCACCTACCTTTATAGACTTGTGCAGACCCACTGTTTAATATTCTCACTTCTTTGTTCACTTTTGGGGTCTGCATAGAACATAAAGGCCTGTCAGATTGTCTTCAGCATTTTCTGCAAGTCTCAGATCACTGTGAACTTCATCTTCATATCCCTGCCTTTCTAGACTGGAGCCCCTGTTCTAACATGTCCCCCTTTACGCTCCTGTCATTATTTTTGTCTTTATTATTTCAGCTTAACCTTGGGCAGGGGTATAGGATTGGTTGTGATGGACTTTGTAATGGTTTGAATTTTTCACCGTCAGCATGTGCTAATTTTGTTATTAAGTAAAAGTAATAATAGAGACTGTCCCTGTGAGTCACATTTATTCTTTCAGTCGTTTCTCACTCTTCCTTTGTCATTGGCATTAGTTACTTGGGTTGTGGAACCTTCTATCCCTAGACATATTGGAAGGGAGAAATCCCTCTCTAGAGTTAAACATATGGTGTATATCTGTCTGGAATTTTCTCTGGGTATTTATTCCTTTACTTGTAAATCTAGAAATAAACTCTTCTGTTTCGTAGAATTTTTGAGTTAGTACAGATTTAGTGTGGATTAGTAGACAGTCTTTGACATTTAGGTTGTTTTCAACTTTTGATTATAAACAATCATGTCATGAAATCCTCATTCTGTACTTTACTGTTTGCCTAGTTAAGCATTTTTTTCTAGGATGCATACCAAATGGAATTGCCAGTTGAATGGTACATGCACATTTAATATTGTAACGAATTTTGGCATGTTGCTCTCTCCACAGAAAAGCATTAGCTTTTACTTCCTCTAGTGACTTGTGAGGATACCCAGTTTTTCCACACCTTTGCAAGTACTGCATACTATGAGTACACAACAGAGGTGTGTATATACTTGTGTGTGTCAGTCTGATGGTAGAAAATTGTTCCATTTGCCTTTTTCAAATTACTAATGAAATTGAAAGTCTCTTCTCATGTTTCCCAGCCATACATATTTCTCTTATTTTTATATAATAATGCATGTAAAGTACATAGAACAGTGTCTAGCTCATAATACATGCTATAAACTCAACATTAAAAAAAACGAAGATCATGGCATCTGGTCCCATCACTTCATGGCAAATAGAAGGGGGAAAAGTAGAAGCAGTGACAGATTTTATTTTCTTGGGCTCCAGAATCACTTCAGTTGGTAACTGCAGCCATGAAATTAAAAGACAGTTGCTCCTTAGAAGGAAAGCTGCTGCTGTTGTGGCTAAGTCACTTCAGTCGTGTCCGACTCTGCAACCCCAGAGATGGCCTCCTACCAGGCTCCCCCGTCCCTGGGATTCTCCAGGCAAGAACACTGGAGTGGGTTGCCATTGCCTAGACAGCATACTAAAAAGAAGAGACATCACTTTGCTGACAAAGGTCTGGATAGTTAAAGCTGTGGTTTTTCCGGTAGTCATGTATGAATATGAGAGCTGAACCATAAAGAAGGCTGAGCACTGAGGAATTAATGCTTTCAATCTGTGGTGCTGGAGGAGACTCTTGAGAGTCCCTTGGACAGCAAGGATATCAAACTAGTCAGTCCTGAAAGAAATCAATTGTGAATATTCATTGGAAGGACTGATACTGAAGCTGAAGCTCCAATACTTATAAATGGTTAGATGGTAGGATGAGAGACTGAACTGAACTGATACTTTTGTATGTGTATGTGTGTGGATGTATTAGCTTTTTTTCTTAACTTTTCATTTTGAAATTGTTTCAGAATTATAAAAATATCACAGAAATAGTGCAAAGAATTCCACAGTACCTTTTACCCAGGTATCCTGAATGTTACATCGTGTATAACCACAGTATGATTACCAAACCAGGAAATTCACATTGATGCAATATTATTAACCATTTTACAGAACTCAGATTTTGCCAGTTATACCACACAAAAAAAGTTTTGTTTTCTAATCCAGTGTTCTACTTTATCACATCTCTTTCAGTTCAGTTCAGTTGCTCAGTCGTGTCCAACTCTTTGTGACCCCGTAAACTGCAGCATGCCAGGCCTCCCTGTCCATCACCAACTCCCGGAATCCACCCAAACTCATGTCCCTTGAGTCGGTGATGCCATCCAACCATCTCACCCTCTGTTGTCCCCTTCTCCTCCTGCCCTCAATCTTTCCCAGCATCAGGGTCTTTTCAAATGAGTCAGCTCTTTGCATCAGGTGGCCAAAGTATTGGAGTTTCAGCTTCAAAATCAGTCCTACCAATGAACACTCAGGACTGATCTCCTTTAGGATGGACTGGTTGGATCTCCTTGCAATCCAAGGGACTCTCAGGAGTCTAATCCAACACCACATTTCAAAAGCATCAATTCTTCAGTGCTCAGCTTTGTTTATAGTCCAACTCTCACATCCATACATGACCACTGGAAAAACCATAGCGTTGACTAGATGGACCTTTGTTGGCAAAGTAATGTCTATGCTTTTTAATATGCTGTCTAGGTTGGTCATAACTTTCCTTCCAAGTAGTAAGCATCTTTTAATTTCATGGCTGCAGAAATCATCTGCAGTGATTTTGGAGCCCAAAAAAATAAAGTCAGCCACTGTTTCCCCATCTATTTGTCATGAAGTGATGGGACCAGATGCCATGATACCTCTTGAGAAACCTGTATGCAGGTCAGGAAGCAACAGTTAGAACTGGACATGAAACAACAGACTGGTTCCAAATAGGAAAAGGAGTATGTCAAGGCTGTATATTGTCACCCTGCGTATTTAACTTGTATGCAGAGTACATCGTGAGAAACGCTGGGCTGGAAGAAGTACAAGCTGGAATCAAGATTACCAGGAGATATATCAGTAACCTCAGATATGCAGATGACACCACCCTTATGGCAGAAAGTGAAGAAGAACTAAAGAGCCTCTTGATGAAAATGAAAGAGGAGAGTGACAAAGTTGGCTTAAAGCTCAACATTCAGAAAACTAAGATCATGGCATCACATCCCCTTAGTTTCATTTAATCTGGAACTTTAGAGGCTGGGCTTTTTAAAGGAATATCACCATCAGCAGACGTCCAGATTGTTGAAATCAGGACATCATCCTCTCTCTGTTCCCATCTTGGTGTGGATTTGAGGACTGTTGTCAATATCCTCTCTCCCTTGAGATAATTTATAACTTTTATTTATATTTCTGTTGTCTTCTATAGATTCTCTGATATATAGTTCATCTCATGTTTGTAGATTTTGTTATAATATATTTATTTCTTTTGGTCATTTTGTCTTCCACCGTATCTGCTCACATCATATATTCTCCCTTGGGCAATTTATTGTGTTTATTATCTGTATTGTAGTTGCTAGTTTAAAGGCACTAAGGCCGTAGTGTGGTCTTAATAGACATTCCATAGCGTGACCTCTGCCTCTAGCAGCAGCATCAATTACTGTTGGTCTTCTCTCAGATATCATGGCAGTGATTCATGAGAGTGGAGATTATGGTTGAAGTAGTTTCAATTTTTTTTTCTTCTGCAGGAAAGGCAGTCGATAAAAGAGAAATCTTTTTCAAATGACTTTGTTCATTGGAAGAACGATTGAATGGCTCGTAGGTCCATTTCTGCAGCCTTCTCTTATACCCTAAAAGCCAGAAAGTAGTCATATCTCTTTAGTGATAAAAGTCAAGGGTGGTAATGTTAAAGTTATATGGACAGAAGACGGTAATTTGAATATTAGGAGGACTGTGAATTAGGTTGTAGTGAGGTGTGGAACAAGATAAGCATTTTTGCGAGATTATCTTTGGGTTTACTGAATCAGGCTGCAGTGTGGTCAGGTTTGGAAGTCTCATGATACCATTGGGACCACATTCTTTTTAAGTGTGTTCTCCAAAATCCTGGCCCACAATCCTGGAAGAAAACATAAGAACAAATAAAAAAAATCTGAACAGCAAAGCCATTTTCTAATATGGTTTTAAAAATCCTTCCCTTTGGTCATCAGGAAGATAGTGCAGACGTGTGGTCTAGTGGTTACAGCCAAAGGCTGAGCAGAAGGAACCAGGCCCTGACCGGCCCCCAGGCAGCTCCCCTGGCTCCCGCATGCTGTGTGGTCCTGACCCAATGCCCAGAAAAACGAGTTCTCCCTATCTTTGACTCTGTTTTTAAAGGCAAAGACGAGAAGGAGGTGAGGGGAACCACAAACTGGGCTAAGATTCCTCAGATTAGAAACATGCTGTCTTACAATTAATCATTGCTAATTAGTTTTGATTTTTTTCTATAAATATTAAGAGAGCTTTACTTCCGCCAGTCTAAGGAAATCATCAACATTCTTGGGGTAAATGGACTTGGGTTTGTTGGTTTTGTCTTTTTATTTGGGGGAAGGGTGCCTAGTATTGAAATATATTGGAGCAATTTCAGCAATACGTGAACCGTGAACTCCCTGATGTTCAAGCTCGTTTTAGAAAAGGCAGAGGAACCAGAGATCAAATTGCCAACATCCGCTGGATCATGGAAAAAGCAAGAGAGTTCCAGAAAAACATCTATTTCTGCTTTATTGACGAGGCCAAAGCCTTTGACTGTGTGGATCACAATAAACTGTGGAAAATTCTGAAAGAGATGGGAATACCAGACCACCTAACCTGCCTCTTGAAAAAGCTCTATGCAGGTCAGGAAACAACAGTTAGAACTGGACATGAAACAACAGACTGGTTCCAAATAGGAAAAGGAGTACATCAAGGCTGTATATTGTCACCCTGCTTATTTAACTTCTATGCAGAGTACATCATGAGAAACGCTGGACTGGAAGAAACACAATCTGGAATCAAGATTGCTGGGAGAAATATCAATAACTTCAGATATGCAGATGACACCACCCTTATGGCAGAAAGTGAAGAGGAGACAAAAAACCTCTTGATGAAAGTGAAAGAGGAGAGCGAAAAAGTCGGCTTAAAGCATTCAGAAAACGAAGATCATGGCATCCGGTCCCATCACTTCATGGGAAATGGATGGGGAAACAGTGGAAACAGTGTCAGACTTTATTTTTTTGGGCTCCAAAATCACTGCAGATGGTGACTGCAGCCATGAAATTAAAAAACACTTACTTTCTGAAAGAAAAGTTATGACCAACCTAGATAGCATATTCAAAAGCAGAGACATTACTTTGCTCACTAAGGTCCGTCTAGTCAAGGCTGTGGTTTTTCCTGTGGTCATGTATGGATGTGAGAGTTGGACTGTGAAGAAGGCTGAGTGCTGAAGAATTGATGCTTTTGAACTGTGGTGTTGGAGAAGACTCTTGAGAGTCCCTTGCACTGCAAGGAGATCCAATCAGTCCATTCCAAAGGAGATCAGCCCTGAGATTTCTTTGGAAGGAATGATGCTAAAGCTGAAACTCCAGTACTTCGGCCACCTCATGCGAAGAGTTGACTCATTGGAAAAGACTTTGATGCTGGGAGGGATTGGGGGCAGGAGGAGAAGGGGACGACCGAGGATGAGATGGCTGGATGGCATCACGGACTCAATGGACATGAGTCTGAGTGAACTCTGGGAGATGGTGATGAACAAGGAGGCCTGGCGTGCTGCGATTCATGGGGTCGCAAAGAGTCAGAGACGACTGAGCGACTGAACTGAACTGAACTGAACTGAATTTTTAACTTTCCCTCTTGAACTGCTTTGTGGAAATGAATGCCATATTTCTCCTAGTTGTTGGCTATGCCAGACATCTGGATGGATTATGATACCTGGCTTTGGCAGTTTCTCCACTTTGCTCACACCTCTATATGTTGTCATCTCAGGAAGATGTTGACTTGCTTATGGCCGGGATTGATCATATTCTTTCTGTCCTTAATATTATTTACCTATAGTGTTTGGGTTTGGAGTGCATAATAAGCACTCATGACTTACTAAATTACCTTGAGAGCAGTGAGTTGAGTTGGCTTCTGTTAGGTACTCTACAGTTCAATTCATTTGTTGAATGTCTTGGGTTCTGGTCACTATTGTGTGTTTGCTTATTTGCTCAGTTGTGTCTGGCTCTTTGGGATACCATGGACTGTAGCCTACCAGGCTCCTTTGTCCATGGGGATTCTCCAGGCAAGAATACTGGAGTGGGTTGCCATTGCCCTTCTCCAGGGCATCTTCCCAACCCAGGGATCGAACCCAGGCCTCCTGCATTGCAGGTGGACTCTTTACCATCTGAGCCACCAGGGAAGCCCATGAATACTGAAGTGGGTAGCCTATCCTTTCTCCAGGGGATCTTCCCAACCCAGGAATCAAACTGGAATCTCCTGCATTGCAGGCAGATTCTTTACCAGCCGAGCCACCAGGGAATCCCTCTGGTCACTATTGGGCCATTCTAAATATAAATCCGTGAAGGCAAGGACCTTGCCATTCTTGTTTTTCCATACATCTCTAGCCCTAGAACAGCCCCAGGCCAAGATCACTGTAGCATATTGATTGAGAATCCATGTTAAATAAATATTTTTTGAATGAATAAAGGAAAGGATACCCAGAGGTGTGTTTCTGTTTTTAGTTACAGGCTTTGAATTTAACTACATTACTTCCATGTGGCTCAGGGTTTCTTCTCTGTATTTTAGTCATTGTTGGTATGTGGCTGAAATCAGTGTCCTGAACCAGAGAAAGTATCAGTTTAGAAGGCTTATTAGAGACCAAAAATATGGAATTGGTTGAGAAGTTTGTAATCCCCTGACTGTTATATGCTGTCTGCAGCACTGACAATGAAGTTAAAATTCATATATGTATATATAATATCAGGGAGCTTGCCTGGTTGGCTCAGTGGTGAAGAATCTCCCTGCTAATGCAGGAGACACTGGTTCCATCCCTGTTCCAGGAAGATTGCCTGGAGAGGGAAATGGCAACCGACTCCAGTATTCTTGCCTGGAAAACCCCGTGGATGGAGGAGCCTGTGGGCTATAGACCACAGGGTTGCAAAGAGTTGGAAACGACAGCGACTGAAGGACAACAGTATATAATGTTAGGATATACGTGTGCTTATGTATGTATCTTCTTGCTGCTGGTTTTCCATGAATTTATGCAAAATGCACAATTATGGTCACAGGTGTGTTTTCAGTGGTCAGATTGCCATGTTGTAGGAGACTCTGTGACCATCAGTATCCTTGTAGCCATGCTGAAGAAGTAAGAGTGATAGGTAAGGGCTGACCTCAGCCTTCCATTTCCTGAGATGATCCCTTTACTTTGACCCTATTTTTTTAAGTGTAAAAAATATAAACCCTAAGAAAATGTGTGTGTGTGTGTTGTATACACACATGCATGTGTGCATACACACACATAACTGCAGCAATTAGGTACAGTGGAGAAGCTGGCAGTAGTCGTTTATTATAATTCCACAAATGGATTTCACTCTGTATTCAATGGATTCCTGCTGTCCTAGTTCACTTCATTTGTGGTAGGAAAAGGGTTAAATACATGGGCTTTGAAGTCAGCCACCCTGAGTTTGAATTCTGCTTCTACCATGGACCCTTGAGCAGCTTACCTGATATCTCCAAATCTCAGTTTACTGAGCTGTAAACGGGGGAGAATAATAGTACCTATGAGACTCGAGGAGATAACACATTGTTTCACATCAGTTCTGTAAAGATTAGCTGTCCTCTTAAATGTGAATTCCAGAGGCCTTTAGCTTTTATATGTGCCTGTGTATAGATTATGTCATTGTCTAGATGCAGGATCTATCTGGACTCTATACTGACTGCCTTTTGGGTTAGTTCTAGTCAGTGGAACTATCAGTTCAGTCGCTCAGTCGTGTCCAACTCTTTGCGACCCCATGGACCACAGCACGCCAGGCCTCCCTGTCCATCACCAACTCCCGGAGTTTACCCAAACTCATGTCCATTGAGTCGGTGATGCTATCCAACCATTGCATCCTCTGTCCTCCTCTTCTCCTCCCACTTTCAATTTTTCCCACTATCTGGGTCTTCTCAAATGAGTCAGTTCTTTGCATCAGGTGACCAAAGTATTGGAGTTTCAGCTTTAGCATCAGTCTTTCCAATGAATATTCAGGACTGATTTTCTTTAGGATGGACTGGATGGGTCTCCTTGCAGTCCAAGGGACTCTTAAGAGTCTTCTCCAACATGACAGTTCTTTGGCACTCAGTTTCTTTGTAGTCCAACTCTCACATCCGTACATGACCACAGGAAAAACCATAGCCTTGACTAGACGGACCTTTGTTGGCAAATTAATGTCTCTGCTTTTTAATATGCTGTTTAAGTTGGTCATAGCTTTTCTTCCAAGGAGCAAGTGTCTTTTAATTTCATGGCTGCAGTCCCCATCTGCAGTGATTTTGGAGCCCAAGGAAATAAAGTCTGCTGCTGTTACCACTGTTTCCCCATCTATTTGCCATGAAGTGATGGGACTGGATGCCATGATCTTAGTTTTCTGAATGTTGAGGTTTAACCCAACTTTTTCATTCTCCTCTTTCACTTTCATCAAGAGGTTCTTTAGTTCTTCTTTGCTTTCTGCCATAAGGGTGGTATCATATGTATACCTTTTATTGATATTTCCCCTGACAGTCTTGATTCCAGCTTGTGCTTCATCCAGCCTGGCATTTTGTGTGATGTACTCTGCATCTGAGTTAAATAAGCAGTGTGACAATATATGGCCTTGATGTACTACTTTCCCGATTTGGAACTATTTTGTTGTTCTACGTCCAGTTCTAACTGTTGCTTCTTGACCTGCATACATATGTTTCAGGAGGCAGGTAAGTGGAACTATAATGATTTATAAAATCCCAGGTGGCCCTAGTGGTAAAGAACCCACCTGCCAATACAGGAGACATTAAGAGATGTGGATTCAATCCCTGGATCCCCTGGAGGAAGGCATGGCAACCCACTCCAGTATTCTTGCCTGGAGAAGCCCATGGACAGAGGAGCCTAGAAGGCTACGGTCCATAGGGTCATAGTTGGACACGACTGAGGCGACTTAGCTTGAATACATGCACACAAAGCATGATATATTTTTTATTTATTGGTATGTTTTGGAGCAGAGTTTGGAATATGATATAAAGCAAGAAAGCAAAAGTAGTAACACTGAAAAACAAACTTTGGGGATAAAAATTGGAGGGAAATGTGATTCTTAAATTGTCAGGCCAGTTTTGTTAATTTATGTCCATCTGACAACAGTGCATTATGCAAGCACAGAAATGACCTGCTGAGGTTTAATTCCCAGATGCCGTTGAAGCATCTTGACAGAATGATGGGGCTACTTAGGATGTGCTACTGTCCAGTCTTTGTTGCAAAGGGCTCAGAGGCCTGGTGATTAATACCTTCCTCTCTGTGAAGAGGCTCAGGACCAGAGCCCTTATCACTGTCACCTTGAACAGAACACGAGCTATTTCTTTGGGTAGGTGTATCCATCACTATTCTTACTGGATTCAGGACTCTTAACAGGTTGTTCTAAACTCCATCCACAATGTACTTGACTTGGTCTGTATGCTCATCACAATCCATAGAGAACTGGTACAACCAGAGGAATTAGACACAGAAGATAAGTTTGAAGGGTAAGGGGGTAGCTGGCACTTGAATCTCTTCTACAACAAGGGCTGCTCATTCTGGGAGCTGAGGACGGACTGGAGCGGGGGGTGTAATGATGATGTCTGTGAACCCTCTGAAGTGGCATGGAAGATGTCTGTGTGTGGGGCTGCTAAGGAAACACACTCAGCATTTCTTAGTCTATCAGAGAGTGCTGTGGTCCACTGTGGCCTGGTCATTTCATGTGGACCTGGTTGTTTCATGAGACTTTTGAGGGAGGGCTCTCTCTCTCTCTCTCTCTCTCTTTTTTTTCTTTTTGTTGTGTTTTTTTTGGCTGTGCCGTGTGGCTTGTGGAATCTTAGTTCCCCACTACGATCAAACATGAACCCAGAGCAGTGGAAGCGCCAAGTGTTAACCACTGGACCACCAGGGAAGCCCTAGCTTTCTTCTCTTAGTACCCAGTAAAGGAGGTGGCATATTGTTTGGTCTGGGTCCATGAAGGAGACTTGGGAAGGCTTTACAGCTAAGTGTGTTTTCTGCTGTCTGCTTGCATTTTGAGTTTGCTCAGAGATAAAACATAACCACATTTCCTTTATAGATGAGTTATACAGAGGACAAACTTTAAAGCGTGAGTGAATGAGTGTGTGTGTGTGTGTGTGTGTGTGTGAGAGAGAGAGAGAGAGAGAGAGAGAGAGAGAGAGATGGAGAGGGAGGGCGGGGAAAGTGACAGGCAGAGAGCTGGAGGCAGAGGGAGAAAGGGCGCACATGCATTTGGGGGGAGCTTTCAGTCTCACCATTGGGTTTCTGTGTTGTGTTGATTCCAGTGATATTCACCTCGTTTTGGTTAGTACTTGTATTTTCATTTTTTGGCTGCCACATTCACAACTGAACTCAAGGTAGTGTGTGATTTTTTCTTTTTTAATAACTTTAGAAAGTTTTTCTTACAAGAGAAATAGAATCACCATCTCATTTCCTATTTCCTGAACAACTCTATTCCTGTCAGATTCTATTCTTGGCTCAAACAAGAAATCCTTAAAGTGAACCTTTCTTTTCTGCATGTTTTTCCTTGTCTGGTTGTGTTATTGTTAGGAGAGTGCTGTGTTTCTGGCAGTGACAGCCAATCTGAGTCACTGACCAAGAAAGTCTAGTTAATGATTGTAAGATGTCTGAATCTGCTCTTGTTTCAGTTCAGTTCATCCTAGGCCAAGTTATGACAGAGATCTGGTTAGGTAAGAGAAGGCCCTCTCTCAGGTCACATAGAGCACAGAGATGGCAACATGAGTTTCGTGGAGGAAAGAAACACTGGTTTGAGAATAAGGGGTGGGTCCTGTGTAAGGACAGGTGAGGAGAGCACATCCCACACTGGGGCCGTTGCTCCCTCGTTGCCTTTTGTTGAAGCAGTTCTGAGGTGGTAGGTGCTTGGGAAGTGTAAACAACTTTCAGAATGGTCATTGCCTTTGGAAGACCTTTGAGGAAGGCTGGAAATGTAAAGTGAGGAGAGGGGGGAGGCACCAACTGTGTCCCCACACCTTTGGGGAACAGCTCTTTGGGGTCCTCGCACCTCTGGTGTCATTTGGATTCATAGTGGGGAGCATCACATTGAGATTTGGGCTGGAGTCTAGTCTGATTCCATAGATGTGAACTTTGGGCAACTTAGCTACCTTTCAGGGCTTGATTACCTCATCTGAAGAATAAAGGGACTTGTAAGGACGGTAGGCATGTCAGTCTTCAGGATCTTATCAGTCTTAAGGAGGTCCTTCCGTCTCTGAGATATGAATCCAAATCTCTGACTAAAGAAGCAGTCAAGATCTGACCACATAGAGTACCTGAGGGTCCTGCCCCACGGGGTTCCCCTGGTGCTCTGGCTGCTCATGCAGGAAGTGTTTCTGTGTCTGCTGGATTGGAGATCAACACACCATAAGAGGAATCCTGAGGGTAGGGCAGGTATATTAGTTTCCTGGGGCTGCCGAAACAAATTAGCACAAACCAGGTAGCTTATAATTATAGGAATGTGTTCTGTTGCAGTTCAGGGGGGTTAGAGGTCCTAAATCAATGTATCAGTAGGGCTGTACTCCCTTGCAGTGCCCCAGGGAGAGTGCTTCCTTGCCTCTCACTGCTCTGTTAGCTCCATGCACTCTTTGGCTTGGGGCTGCTTCACTTCAGTTTCTGCCTCTGTCTCCACATGGCATTCTCCTCTTCTCTGTGTTGAGAACTCTTCTGTCTCTTATAAGGGTACTTGTCATTGGACCTGGGGCCCATTGGATAGCCCAGGATTATCTTTTTATAATTACATCTGCTAAGATCCTTTTGCCAAATAAGATCACATTCATGGGTTCGGAGGGTTAGGACACCATCCAACTCATTAGAGCAGATTAACTTCCTTTCTTGGTTTCTGTGTTTAGAGGTGACGTACATCATCTTCGCTGCCAGTGTTCAGCTGTGAGGGAGGCCTTTGCCTGGGGCGCTTTCTTTCATGAGTGTGTCTTTTCTGTTGTCTGAGTCAGAGGCACTCTGTTCTGTCTTCGAGTTTGTTGGAGGTGGCCTTCTCATTCTCCTGTGGTCGCTCTAGACATTGTGGCTTGGCTGGAAGCGGATAAAAGCCTTGGTTCTTTCTTTAGTGGAGGAAGTGGGTGGAGGTGGAGGGGGCAACTGTGGATAGAAAGGAGAAAAGTTATTAAAGCGAAAATGGATCCTGACCCCATCCATGAGCCATTGTGTTGATTCAAAGGCAGATACAGGTATTTGCTGTGCAGGTGCTCTGGCCCTTGGCTGTTACTGTGCTTGCTTGCTTGTTTTTGTTAAGATGGTAGCAGCCAAGCGGAGGCTATAGCTTTTATCCCTTTGCCCCAGCCGGTGTACTGAAGCTGTGGTGTGGTGTGGCATGACAAATCGAGCACCCCGCACCACCCAGGATGTACCTTCTCCACTGTCACTCTCCTTCATTGACACACGAGAGGGCACAAACTGATCTTCAACATTTTGAACCTCTGGAGTTTACCTCAGTGAACATGTATTGGGTATAAAGTATGTACCAGCCACTATGTAGGCCTTGAGAGAGTTAACAAGCCCACAGGTTAAGATACCTGCCCTTGTGCCGTAAATAGTTCTCTTTTCCCATCTCTTGTCGCACCTTTTTCCAGTCCTGAGCACTACAGTAGTTAGTTGTTGTAAACTTAATGACTTTTTTGTTTTTAAAACCTCCATGCAAGAGAGTCTCTGTGCACCACATGTTTATGGATGTGGTGTTTTGTAGCTTCAGAGCCTCATTTCCCATAAGTTGGGAGCTTTCACCAGCCTATTTGAAACACTTGCTGATTTTACCAGCTCTGTCCTATTAATTGGCTGGCCTTTCAAGTCCTGACCGTAGAGGACACTGGTCTGTGTCCTGCTAGTTCAGTGTTTCAGGACTTGCCAAAATTAAGGCAGCTTGTCTTATATAGACAAGATTTTTTTTTTTTTTTGGTGAGGTGGGATTTATGGAGTACCAGTTGACAAGAGAGCAGCCAAGAGTTTTCCTATAAGATGTGCTGACTAGGTATTCCCTCTGCCTGACAGGTGAGCTTCAACTGTCCATGAGGCTGCAGAGTTGGTCTCAGTTTGGTACAGAGATTCCTGCAGAACCTTTGGACCACTGAGGAGCATGATTCTGCCTATCATTTTATAGACGATGCAAGGCCAGCAAGTACCTAAACAAAGGGGCTTTTCCAAGGGATTTACAAACACTGCATGTTTTAGTTCTGCATCCCATCTCTGGGAAAGGGCATCTAGACTTTGGGGTGATTATTGCAGACCATTAGACTATGGGGCTTCCTAGGTGGCTTAGTGGGTAAAGAATTCACCTGCAGTGTAGGAGACTTGAGAGAAGTGGGTTCAATCCCTGGGTCAGGAAGATCCTCTAGAGAAGGAAATGGCAACCCACTCCAGTATTCCTGCCTGGGAAATTCCATGGACAGAGGAGCCTGGCAGGCTACAGTCCATGGGGTTGCAAAGAGTCATACATGACTGATCAGCTGAGCACACATACATGTACTAGACTGTAGTCAAGAAAATCTGCTAATTGCACTCTTCCTAGGAGGTGGAAGAATGTTACGCCCCATAAATGGGACTTTTTTCTGAGCACTCATTATAATGTTCACCCAATTTAGAGCTCAGATCAGGCTGTGCTTTTTTTTCTCTGCTCCTGTGATCAGAGTCCCTACATCCACTTTCTTGGCTTCTGGTAGAATCCTTTTGTCTTATAATTGAAAATTCCCAAGGTTTCCTCTCCCCTGTGTTATAATATGTTTTCTATAATAAGCTGATGAGTTATCCTCTAGCAGCAGCAGCCACCCCAGCCCTTTTGGAGTCATTCATTTGGCCCTGTTTTCTCTCCAAGCTCTCTGTTTTCTTTCTGTCCTAATGATGCTCAGCTTTCTTGTTAGGCCAGCCTACCTGCTTCCCATTGGGATCTCTACATCCTCCCTCTTAGGAACTTGTCTGATTCTCCTGCCTAGATGAGTAACTTTTCCCAGTAGCACAGTATCTGGCACAGGGTCCCCTCAAGATATATTGGGTAAGAGCTTGAAACTTGACCAGTGTCCATTGGTGGTAGAACGTCAGTTCAGTTGTGTTTCAGGTGTTTTGATGCCCATCCTGTGTTCTCATGGGGTCACTGAAGTATCCATGTTAGGCTTTTTCTTTTATTATTTGTTTAGGGACATGCAATTCGCCTATTTACTGATGTATTTTATACAGGGCTAATTCCTCTATGGCTTTGGTGACATTGATTCAAAGGTACACTGTCAGTTTAATAATTGCTTTTGTTGATCATGAAGGAAACATTAAATATAAACAAGGATTATGAGGTGCATTCCAATTTGGGGGAAAACTGTTTAGAACTGAGGAAATATGATGTATTTATGCTTTCCTGATGGCTCAGTTGTAAAGAATCTGCCTGCCCTGCAGGAGTCATGGGTTCAATCCCTGGGAAGATGGCCTGGTGAAGGAAATGGCAACCCTCTCCAGTATTCTTGCCTGGAGAATCCCATGGACAGAGGAGCCTGGTGGGCCACAGTCCCACAGTCCCTCAGACACAACTTAGCTTTCGGAGGAGGAGGTGTATATGTAAACTCCTGGTGATCTACTGGGATTGATCTGGAGGAAGATTATGTACACAGGAGGTTTTGGAGTGAGGAGGGGCATGAGAGACTATTTTTAAAATCCAGTGGATACTATGGCCTATGTGAAAAATAAATGTATCCAAATAAGTAAGTTTGGCATAGTATTTATGAGCATTTATGTTTATGGACCCTCTGTGTCTGCCCAGGTTCAGATCTCCAGTGTCACACATTGTGGATTAGAATGTCCTGGTTTGACCCTGTTGGGAAACTTTCCAAGGAATGACTGAAGAAGACATCTTGCGGTGTTTTGTATCAGGAACCTTACTTCAGTTATTAACACTAAAAACTCCATAGGCCTCTACTGGGAAGAGTGAGAGTAGATGATGACCATTTCCAGATGTTAGTGTCCTTGAAACCTGTCTCTCTGGCCAGGACACGTCTCAGGCTGTCCCCGTGCAACACGCAACAGACTCAGTGAATCCTCTACAGCTCGCTGCTTCCTTGGCTTGATTCGCTCGAATGCCAGAATCCTGGCTGTGGTGAGAAGTGGAGTCCAGCTAGCCCAGCTATTTCTTTAGAGCAGTCTCTGGAAGGGTTTGTGTACTCAGGACTTTAGAAGACAGCTGAGAATTAGTTGTGAATGCTTAAACCCACACTATGTAATGAAGCCAGGCATGATTTTAGGCCTAACTTTAGGGGTAGGAGTATTTGTTTTTCTGTGTTTTCATTATCTCAGTCTCTGAAGTTAGGAGCCTACCTATGGAAGCAGAGGTTACAATTCATTGAAAATATCAGCTGATGACAGACACTACTAAAATTAGTCACAGCTTAACCCATTGTCCTCCTCTCTTCATGTTTTCAGTTATTGTGAGATATATCTGGTTTCACCCTGAATGGCAGATAAATATTCAAAAGCAGAGCACAGGGAAATTGTAAATCCTTGGAAGTGGTATTGGAGAACTTCTCGAGTTGTGTGCCTGGTCATGGACAAAGGAGAACCTTGGGTGTTAAAAAAGCAGCTGATGAGGAGAAAATACGTGAGGACGGCAACTTGATAGATGCTTGAAATGAGAAAGAGTTGAATCAGAGGGTTAAGAATGGACCTTGGGAAAACTGATGAGGCTCTTAAATGCAATAATGACCATTTTTTAAATTGTGCAGTTAAATTCAAACTTACAGCATTTGTCATAACATCTTGTAGGAAAAATTTTGTTTCTCATCAGCTGTTAGTCTGTTAGTATTTTGTGCACAGGTGAAATATGAAGTTCAGTCTTATATAAAGGAACCCTTATTTTGATTGCTATTTCATTTTCTAGATAAAGTCCTATTCAGCCCCTTCACCCTCACCTAAGACCCCCATTTGATCATCGAATGTTGGTCTTCTTATTAGGGATGTTCGCCTTGTATCTTTGCTTTTGTACCAATCATCTTGTGATAACAAGTCCCTCTTTGCAATACGTGCACACAGTACAAGGAGGCAGGCAGGTCATCCTTACTAAGAATGGTGTCTTTTCTGACTTGATCTAGATTTCTGTGCAGTCCTGTTCTTATTCCCTGCTGCCCTGTATTGAAAAGTATCTTCTTTTATTGTAGCACACGCTATTTTTTACAGGAAGCCCTCCAGCACTCTTGTGTGACAATTCAGAGTTCAGCTTGAGGTACAGAGAATTTAGCGGTTAAGCTGCTTAGGAAACTTGTGCCTGTCTAAACATGGCAAACCTCTCTCTTTCTGTCTCTCTCCCTCCCCCTTCCCACCCACTCCACCCTCTTGCTCTGTCCGCATCCTTTCCCCACAGTAATTCCTCCCACTTTCACACATTATCTTTGCATTCGCACATGCTCAGGTTTCCAGTCTGGAAAAGTACTTGAACTGTGACAAAAGCTCCACATAGTTTTTGTAGAGAGATCTTTATTTCATAATGTTTCAGTTCAGAATGACTTGCAACTTTCACATGGCATGAGCACATTGAAATAACAGAGGGGAATGTATGTAAGGGCCCTTCTCTCTGTTTGATTTAAAATACAAATTAGTAGTGAAAAATCCAAATGGTAGAAATGGGAATTTGAACAGAGGCCCCCAAACATGTATGGTCATTTTTTATTCAGAGAACATTTTTTAGGCTTTAAGGCATGTGTTTAGATAACTATCCTCCCACCTCCACCCCTAATTTGACACCCAGATCATGTTTTACATAGGTTTAGGATTATGTTGACTCAGCTTTTACATGAAGATAAGCTGTGTAGACTGTTAACTGTGCGACTGAAAAGCCTCTGAGATGCTGTTATATCCTGTGATAAAAATAAATGCAACAATCATGTATTGATTATATTTAAAATAAGAAGTATTAGCAGATCTTTGTTCTGCACCCTTCCTTAAATATTACAGCCTGAGACACAGATATACTAGTACACAGGAAGTGATGAGTATCATTTGAAAATAATATACAGAGAAAAATGTGCATGTTTGTTTTTAGTTCACTTTTCTTATGTAATAAGGAATGACTCATCTCTCAGAATGTCAGAGCTGGAGGAGACCCTAACCGTCAGTTTGAGCATCTCCCTCATTTGTAGAAAAGACAGGCTGAGGAGGAGAAGGACTACCTCGCTGAATGCCCAAGTACTTAGTGGCAGAGCCAGGACTAGACCTCGGCGCTGCTGTCTCCTAATTTTATGCACTTAGAGTGTCCTGTGCTCTTACTGTCTGCTTTTAAGGGACTTGTGTGATTAGATTAAGCCCATTCAGATCATTTCTGTGTCTTAAGGTCAGCTGACTTTGGGACCTTAATTGAGAAGGCTTCTTCAGAGTTGTACCTGGGCTAGCATTTGAATAACCGCAGGACTGAAGTTTTAGGGAAGCTGTCTTTAGAATTCTGCCTACCATATCCACTTTATCTGGTCCCCCACTTTGGACAAACCCCAACACTTCTATGAACCTTGAAATAAAGACAACTATTTGGGGTTGATCTATGTATTCCAAGGTCCTTGTGATGGTAATAGCCTTTGGGCAGCAATAACTGTCACGAAATGCATGCCCTTGATTGCATAGAAGAGGCAGTGTCTTGCACAGCCTGATGGTCATAGCTGAAATTGTTGCCAATAAGGCAGCTGGAACAGTCTGAGGGAGCGAGAGTGACTTTTGGCAGCAGAGGAAGAAGAAAGAAACTGGATTATAAAAGCCCAGTTATCTTGGTTCAAACACCTCTGCTCTTCTCGTGGATGACAGTACTAAAGAGTAGTTGATTGAGCCTAGGTCAGCAAGAAAAGGTTAAGCTCTATATCCCCAGTTTAAGAAGAGAAAATCTATGATCTAATGTAAAAGGAATTCCTGTCAAAAAATGGTTTAACATTTTGATGCCTAAAAAGGCTAAGTTTAACTTAATGAGAAAACTAATCTGCTTTAGTGGCACCCTAGTGGCTTCCTACTCACTTGAAATAAAACCTAAAACTCCTGGTGTGGCCAGAAAGGCCAGCTTCATTGGCCATCTTTCTGTTCCCAAGTTCACTAATCTCTTTCCCTCCTCACGACCTTTGCACAAGCCTTTCTGCCTATCAGCTTTTCACGTGCTTTTATTATTTTTTTTTATATAGCTCACTTTTCCCATCATTTCTCAGCCTAAATTGTACATTCTTAATTTCCTGATTGCCCTGTTTATAGCATTACGATCTTCTCTCTTCCTGACCTCTGGTACCTTCTGTCTCATCACTCTGTCTTCTGTGCAGTCTGCTCCTTTTGCTTGTTTATGATTTGTTTCCCACCTTTAGAATTGCACTCCTTGAAATAGGCCTTCTCTAACTCACCTTTGTCTCCCCAGTGTCTAGATTGGAGCCCAGCATGCAGTTGACACTCAGTCACTATTTGTTGAATGTTAAACGGGTCCCAAGATATTAAATGTTCCTTTGTCACAAAGGGAGGTCATGGTGTAACAGGAGCAGCACTGTCAGCATGTCCCTGGACCTGTTGGTATTCCTGGTGATCATTTTGGCAGTCAAGATAAGAAAGGCTTCATGACTAGCCTGAGGTCATACAGTTAAGCAGAGAAACAGCTAACTAAGATTGACTTCCCCAATACTTGATGTTTCCCATCCTCCCATATGAAACTGGTCTGTGTTGAAAATACTCTCTTTCTCAAACAAAAGTCTTTCACTGATAGCCTTCTAATGTCCAATTTGAATTGTTTCATTTCACCCTCCTTACTCTGTTCATATTTTTTCTGCTTGTAGATTCTCTTCCAGATATGTTGTTTTCATTTTCAGTGTCTGTTAAACAAAAATGATGGCAGATTCATCTCCCAGTGGAAATTACACATCTTTTGAACTCTGGCCAATGTTCCTAACCCTTAGCACTCCTGGCTTTGTTAAAAATATCATTTACCCTTTAAGATACTTGTGCAGTTGGTATTGAGAGTAAATTAATGGGAAACTTCAAATGTTGGTGCGAAGCAGGGGATATATGCTGGTGGCAGAAAGTACATAGAAATTATTTCGCAAATAAAACTTTCTCTGTGCTTGCCTTCTGCAGATGATGCCAGATACTTCTTCTCTTCTGAGGCTTCTTTCATTTCGGCATCTCCACATGAATTTTAGCCTGGCAAATATGAAACCGTGCTTTCGGGGTTTTGCTTGTTTTGCCTTTATTGCATCCTTTAATGCCCCTCAACTCTCTGCCCTCTGGAGTCTCTTGAGTAAACAGGAATGTTCTGTTCGGGTGGGGTTGCTTTTGGCTCTTGCATGTGTAGAAGAATGGGGCGGGGGGAAACAATAGGAAAAGCCAGGACCCTTTCTGCCAAGTTTCCAGATCATCTGCATTGTTGGGCAGTGATATGATGACTTATATTTGGTATCTTTATAGTCTTAATCTATTGCCAGCTTATGGGCTGCCAGCCAGAAGATCCACAAGAGTTTTCCTTGTTTGACTAACGAGACTGAATGGTGACAGCTTTTCTTTCTCTTTCTTTTCTTTAAAAAAAAAAAAAAAATCTCTGGTTGATAAAGCTATATATGTACAAAACATTGCTTCTACTTGAGTGGTAAGAGAAACAACAGGAACCCCCAAACCAAGCAACCAACCAAGAATAGGCACAACCTTTTATACAACCATAGAGATGTTTAACTTTCAATGTCTGAGTATCTTGGAAACATAAACTGGGGGCAAAGTAAGTTAAGGGTCGAAAGGATTCCACATAGTCACACGTAAAGGGATCACCTGACGTTTTACTGGAATGTCTGCCATATTCTTTATAGATTATCAAATAATTAACAAGGGGAAAAACTGAAATCTGAAGGGTGCTATGTCATTAATGACCAAAAAGCAATCCAGAAGTCAAGATAAACAAAGTTAAATTATAATGATTTTTTAATTGGACGAAAAGATCAATGAGAAATCAAGAAAAAACAAATCTGGAGTTACAGTGCTTTCATTGGACTCACAATGTCTAGTTTTAATTGTTTGTTTTAACTGACAAATTAGAAATGTTAGATAATTTTTTCTATGTTGGATTCCTGGCAATTGAAATAAAACATGATATTAAAATAGAACCCTTTCCCCTTAAGGATATAACAGTTATGTTGAGGGTTGAGGGGATGAATATGTACAAAAGGTGACAAGTATGAAGTGTAAATAGGCCTAATGCAGTTTTATAAACGTCAGCCTTTCTCAACATCCTTCTTGATTTTGGTCATATTCCCATAACACTTGTTTTGTTTGTCTTTTTGATTCTTTTTACTTTCTTTACTTAGCAAAACTATGTAAGCTAGTATCACTTACTGTATAAGGATAGCCTAAAGATAAAGAAAATGGAAACACACTTACATTGGTAAGTTCTAACTAGATACATTTACTTGCTAAAACCTTTTCCTTTATGCCCAGCTTTTCTCTCTGTTAAAAAAATGAGAGTATGTTAGCAACTGTTAAATGTTGAAGACATGCCAATACCAGATAGACACTTCTTTTAGGTCTGTCACAAACCTTAAAAGGGAATAGGAAGGGAATATCTTTCATATGCTGTGACACAGTGTGTTTCAAGGATGCAGCCCTGGGTCAGGTGAAATCACATCTCACACAGGAGCATAGGTGCCGCATGTGGGGATGCCGGCTGAGTGCAGGATGCTGCTGAGACCCAGACAGGGTGCATTTTGTCGGTTTTGTGTGTGCTTGGGAGTGGAGGTAAGCTTCTGAAAACCATCCAAGGTAAATAGGAGGAGCATGGTGATTTAAAGGGCTTATAAAAATGGGTGGTTTAGTTTAATCTTTAGTAGACAGTTTTAATATGGGACTTTTATTTTCTCTCTCAGTCCTTTCCCCCTTATATTTTAGACAGTTTGGTTTCTGTTTTTAGGGATTTGCTTTGCAGCATACAGAATGGCAATGACTGTGGCTGGGATGATGGAGAAAAGAGTACGGAAGGGAGTCAGATATTGACACACACTTTCCTTTTTCTCTTTGGGGACTCAGAACCAAGTGGAGTCACAAATAGGAAGACTGTTCCAGTGGCATTCACAGTGTACTGTGGGAGAGGGCATCTGGATGTAGACAGGCAGCTCTCAGGTCTGTGTGTAGATGGCTTCTGGCCTTCTTGCAGTTCTTAGACTGGTGTCCCCTGGCTTCTCAGCAGCATTCAAATTTGTATTGGTCTTTTAATATTTCATAGTACTTTCACATACCTGATCTGTTTTTTCTACATGTTCTCTTTTGGTGTGTGAAGTGTAATTAAGAAGATAAATAATCTATAAAAGTATGTGTAAATATTTGTTCTCTCAATTGCAAACAGAAATAACTTGAGTTATCCTCAACTCTTTTTTCTTCTATTAGTGTGTATAATAGTGTTGACTGTAGGCATAATTGTTAAAGCTCTTTAGTTTAATAGCCTATGACTGTCAAAAGCCTTACATTCTTTTTTCATAGCTTTGGGTCTAGTAATCCCAGGGCTGGAAAAATTTGTTCCAAGTCCATAATTAAAAAGAAGAAAAGGAGTGTATACAGGAAGGTCACCTGTCAATGAGTTAACTTTTAAAATGGAAATAATTTATGTTTTCATCCGTAGGAGAGTAAATAAGTAAAGTATGGTGTGACAACCCTTTGAAACTTTATACTGCTCTTAAAACCATAAATAATCAATGCAGAAAAATACTTTCTCAATAAGTAGAAAAGTAATATGAGAGTTTATGTGTGCTATGATTAGAAATGCATAAATTGACACACATGTACAAAAACAGAGAGAAGACACGAGAAAATAAAAGAGCTGCTGTTAGCATGGTGAATTTTTTAAAAAAAATTATTCTTCTTAATGTTATTTTAGTGCTACAATGTTTTGTCTGTAATAAAATTCAGGAAAAGAAAAAAAAGAAAGATACAACTTGACCACATACATATTAAAACAAGTGACACTGAAACAAAGTCAACTCCAGTTGTTTAGGGTAGTCAAATAATGGAATCTTTTTTTAATTAATTTTTATTGGCATATAGTTGATTTACAGTGTTGTATTAGTTTCTGCTGTACAGCAAAGTGAATCAATTATACATATACGGGTGTATACTCTTTTTTAGATTCTGTTCTCATATATAGGTCGTCACAGAGTGCTGAGTAGATCGAGTCCCCTGTGCTTAATAGAGCCATTAAACTACATGGTTGTTAGAAGCTATATATAGCATCAATTTAACTTTTTATTGGATGATGGTATTCCTAGTCTCAGATGCCCACCCTGGCTTAGCACCCAGCACGATGATTGGCTTGCTGTTGTTAATCACTAAAGGATGGGTAGGTGAATGGATGGATGGGTGAGGGAGTGGGAGGATAGTTTTCTAAGAACACTAATTGAAATTAGAGTTTAAGGTTGAAGTGGTAGGGAAGAAGAAGAACATGCCTCAAACATCAATATATTTAAAGACCAATCAATCTAGGCACTTAAATATGTAGAGTGGGAAGGGATGGGAAGGGAAAGGAAATAATAACAGAACCAAGAGGATCTACTTGGATAAGCCTTAATGAGCACCACAGAGAGATGGAAAGAATCCAGTTTATTGGAGAACAGAGAAACTTCAAGGCTGGAGAAGTAACATACTTGTAGCCATGGAGACAGGAGAGGGTAGTGCATGGATATGGGTCATACTGGCTGGGAGGGAGGTCAACTGATGGGGTTAATGATGAGCAAGAGTTTGCTAAAAGCTCCTGATACCCTTGAAGAGGTGGTCCTTGCTGTTATTAGAGGAATAGATCACAGAAAGGCCGGAAGGGCTTGAGTCAGGCTTGTACTCAGAGATGTTTCAAGCAGGGTGGCATGTTCATGGATAGTATGTCTGAAGCAGCTTGATCTCCTTATTCTCTATCGTCATCATTACCTTCTCCCCATTTGTTATTAATTCATTTAATCCTCATAACAGAAGCAGAAGAGATTAAGAAGAGGTGGAAAGAATACACAGAAGAACTATAAAAAAATGATCTTCATGACCCAGATAACTACAATGGTGTGATCATTCACCTAGAGCCAGACATCCTGGAATGTGAAGTAAAGTGGGCCTTAGGAAGCATCACCGTGAACAAAGCTAGTGGAGGTGATGGAATTCCAGCTTAGCTATTTCAAATCCTAAAAGATGATGCTGTGATAGTGTTGCACTCAATGTGGCAACAAATTGGGAAACTTCAGCAGTGGCCACAGGACTGGAAAAGGTCAGTTTTCATTCCAATCCCAAAGAAAGGCAATGCCAAAGAATGCTCAAACTACCACACAATTGCACTCACCTCACATGCTAGCAAAGTAATGCTCAAAATTCTCCAAGCCAGGCTTCAACAGTATGTGAACCGTGAACTTCCAGATGTACAAGCTGGATTAAGAAAAGGCAGAGGAACCAGAGATGAAATTACTAACATTTGTTGGATCATGGAGAAACCAAGAAGATTGTACAAAAACATCTACTTCTGTTTCATTGACTATGCTAAAGCCTTTGACTCTGCAGATCACCACAAACTGTGGGAAATTCTTAAAGAGATGAGAGGGCTTGTCTCCTGAGAAACCTGTATGTGGGTCAAGAAGCAGCAGTTAGAATTGGACATGAAACAACTGACTGGTTCAGAATTGTTGTATATTGTCACCTGCTTATTTAACTTCTGTGCAGAGTACATCATATGAAATGCTGGGCTGGATGATTCACAAGCTGAAATTAAGATTTCTGGGAGAAATATCAACAATCTTGAATATCATCTGATATACAGATGATACCACTCTAATGGCAGAAAGTTAAGAGGAACAAAAGAGTCTCTTGGTGAGGGTGAAGAGGAGAGTGAAAACCTGCCATGAAACTGAACATTCGAAAGACTCTTAAGAGTCCCTGGGACTGCAAGGAGATCAAACCAGTCAATCCTGAAAGAAATCTACCCTGAATATTCATTGGAAGGACTGATGCTGAAGCTGAAAACTCCAGTACTTTGGCCACCAGATGTGAAGAGCCGACTCATTCAGAAAGACCCTGATGCTGGGAAAGACTGAAGGCAGGAGAAAGGGACGGCAGAGGATGAGATGATTGGAAGGCATCACTGACTCAGTGGACTTGAATTTGAGCAAATTCGAAGAGATAGTGGAGGACAGAGGAGTCTGGTATGCTACAGTCCGTGGGGTCACAAAGAGTTGGAGGCAACTTAGCAACTGAACAACCACAAGCCTCGTAACAACTCTGTGAGGTCAGTCTTATTAGCCTTAGTTTACAATTTGGTGATCTGAGGCACAGAGAGATTAATTTACCTAAAGTCACATAACACATAAGTGACAAAAGTAAAATTTGAGCCCAGATCATCTGATATGACAGCCAGTTCTCTTATATATTGTTAGATGGGACCATAAAATTTTAATACACAATTTTTAACACTCTTAAAAATCCCAATGATAGTGAAAGTGACATGTAGATGATAATAATTACCCAAATCCCCACCTTTTAGAGATGACTGCAAGTAACATTTTAGTGATTATTAACATACTTACACTCATAGATACAATATACATATATTTCTTTAATGACAATTGGAATTGCACTTCACCCACTGTTTTGTACCTGTGTCTTTACGTGCGGGAGATTATCCGTGTGAATATATATGAATTGGTGGCACTGTGTTTTGTGTGCTCTTTTGGTTTGTGTGCCTTTTGAATGGCTGTCACAGAGATCTTACCTTGTTAATGAATTTAGACGTAGAGCTCTTAGGTTTGCAGTGGTCTCTCCACTTCCCAGTGGAGCTCTGGCAGATCATAGATGTTCAGTAAATCTTTGGTTAATGAATCATGTTGATTGCATTGTCTTAATGCAGAATGTTTAACTGGTCTTCTTTCTAATGAACATATACTTTGTTTCCTGTTTTTCGCTATAATAGATGACACTGTTTCCTCATTTCAGGTAGGCCAGTGTTTTTTTCTTTTTTAAGAAACCTTTATAAGGTTAGCAGGCTCTTGGGCAGGGTGAGGATCTACCTACCTCTTTTCCGACTCTGTTCAGCTGGGCATTTGTAAGCTGCCACTGATCATTCCCATTAGAGACAGTGAATCTTGAGAAATCATTTCCTCTTCTACCAGAGGTCATATTTAAATTTAAACAAACACATAAATAAACCTTGACTTTTTGTTGGCCTCTTCCTTGGAGATTCTATCATTTATGGGTAAAAGAGCTCCAGTTCAATTATTTCCTGTTTTTTTTCTGTGAGTTACGGGCATTTTCTCCTAACTGAATTAGCAAAGGAAGAGAAACAAAATGCCCGAAAAGCCACTTGTATCCTTTAGAGCAGTGGTTCTCCACCTCTGTGGCATCACAGACCCCAGTTGTATATGATCTCTGAAGAAGATTGCAGGTGGGCATTCAGATCAGGACCGCCCCAAGGGTGAGGCTTACAGATTGAGAAGCGGGGGTCCCAGGGTAGCTATTCCTACCCTTCTTTCCTTGCCTTCCTGCTGTGGTCGCTCAGCTCTTTTCATGTGATGGTGTTTCAGTGACACTGCTTTGGAAACTTTGTGACTTTTGTTGTTGATGATGATAGTTTGAGATTGGGGGTACATATAGAGAGTTAATAAATGACTCTCTTGTAGCGAAAGGAAGAATACTCTTTCTTTTTAAAAGAATTCTTCCCTTTTGCTCTTGTATAGCAAAAGGGAAGAATGCAGCATTTTGTTTTCCCTCAGTGTGTTTGAACAACCTCTAATCAGATCTCTTTTGTGCAATTTGTTACTCACATTAAGCTAATGAGCCGGGTGCATATGCACCTTTTCTTGAAATAGGATAGTGGTTGTAGGAAAATCCTCTCTGAGCCCAGGGCTACTGTGCATATCTACTCAGGCCTTCTACTAATTGTGGGCAGAGGAAGACAGTAAAACATAGTTTCTGTCCTTCATGGACTAACAGTCTTGTGGAGGAAGTTGGGCATGAGTAGAAATCAGTAGAGCCAAGCTGTATATTTTAGCATGCTGCTGCTGCTAAGTCGCTTCAGTCATGTCCGACTCTGTGCGACCCCACAGACGGGAGCCCACCAGGCTCCCCCATCCCTGGGATTCTCCAGACAAGAACACTGGAGTGGGTTGCCATTTCCTTCTCCAGTGCATGAAAGTGAAAAGTGAAAGTGAAGTCGCTCAGTTGTGTCCGACTCCTAGCGACCCCATGGACTGCAGCCCACCAGGCTCCTCTGTCCATGGGATTTTCCAGGCGAGAGTACTGGAGTGGTGTGCCATTGCCTTCTCCAATATGTTAGCATGTCTGCTTCCAAATACCAGAAACTGGCCCACGGCAGAAAAGAGAAGTTTGAGGCATATGTATTTCTGAAAATTTCAGAACTTTGTCTAATCTGTTTCCAGACCAGAGTGGACTTGGTCTGTTTCCATTTTCCTCTTTGTTGACTTTTTTTCTTAGGATGCATCTCTGCCTGTATGACCTAACAGCCGTCTGATCTTGGTGGGCCCAGTCTTGCATCATCCTTATCACCAGCAACCCTAAAGAGAAGACCTGATACTCGCCCCCTCAGGTTGTGATAAAGGTCTTGGAGTTGGGTCACATGTTAAACTCTCAGCCAGTCACAGAAAGGAAAGATAGACTATATTGATTGGCTGGATTATGTTGGTGGAAAGGCAGGGAACCATCTGACTGACATTTGAGGACACGAGTGCTGCTACCAGAAGTGGGAGTGATGTGGGGCAAGTAAGAACAAGGACCACAACAGTAGCCTACACGAAAATGGCTGTAAGATGGGTGGGCAAGGGAGGAAAGGCTTTCTGGGGAGGGTGGTGGTGTTTAACCAAGTCTAGAATGAATGAATGAATGTGCAAATAGGGAATGAAAGAATAAATTAAAGACTAAATTAGCTAATTCTCAGGATAAGAATTCTCTTATATGAAACTGTGTGATTCTGTTAAATTCAAATTTCAGCCCCACTTTGGTGAAATTCAAGATTCTCTATGTTTTTCAGGTGATGTTGAAAGTTTAAATGAATTTGAGAACCAAAGTATTTTTTTCAGAGATACACATAAGATTAATACTTGGTGTGGTGGTCTGTGTGTTTGATAGATATTCTGAATGGAAGGAAGAGAGCCTGAGTTAAAAACTGTTTCTCTTTGGCACCTGGCATTTCTTTGAAGGGACTGTGTTAGGAACTGCAGTGTAAACTCTTGGTAGAGTAGAATAACTGTGGTTAAATAAGATGAAAACAGCATTTTTATGAAGAAAATGAAATGACAGAGAAAGGAAAACATCTATAAAGTTTACGATTTTCTGGAACTTGGCCACAGTCAGTAAGTGTCACACGCCATTTTTTGCATCATGGAGACACCCTTCACACTCTTTCTGGTTAGCTGTATCCTTACCTCATTGCAGCCCTGGATTAGCTACTGTCTCTTAGGCTGAGGCATTCCCAGGGTATAAATAATGGCTGTACCTTGGGTAGCTTGAATAGGTTTAATCATATCTCTAAGCAAAAATCTATTTCTTCTGGTAGATAGAGCCAGAGTACTCTTTTCTGTGCCTGCTCATTTTTCAAAACTGAGACTGTGGTTTTGTAAGTTACTAACACCTTTTGAGCCCTTATTTTGTATCATTCTTCCCTTCAAGAGTGTCACATGTGTTATCTCATGGTCCTTGGCTGTGCCGAGTCAGTATAGGTACTGTTCCCATGTTGCATTTGAGGAAATTGCAGCTTAGAGAAGCCGTATCTTACAATCTCTTAAGTTCAGCACCAGGCTGATCTGGGGGAAGCTGGGGGGCCTCTCTGGTGACTGACATTTGAGACAAATAGACACACAGTGTGTGTCATGTCTTGGAGAGACTTTTGAGGGGACTGGCATTTAAGTGGGTTAACTTAATTCCCTAATTATGTGATACCTGAGGTTTAAGATACTAAGCAGTGATACACGGTGGTGAGGTCACTTGATAGAGAAGAACAAGTGAGAAGCAGTGAGAGCCACTGGCTCGCTGACCCTTAAGTCATTGAGAGGCCTGGTCTCTCTTAGCCTCTGCTGCCAGATCCTTCTAAGAGGGTGGTTTGCTCAGAGACAAACTGTGGTCCATAGGTTCCCTTCTAACACTGGAGGAAAAGAAAACTCATCTCCATAGGGGCCTTAGAGACAAAAAGGGACTGCTTTAAAAGATTGTTACCAATTTGGGCCCTTTTTTTTTTTTTTTTTAAAGAGAAAGGCTTGATCCCAAATCTTTATATGGTACAGTTTTAATTTTTTTCCATAATGTTTTAAAAATGATAAATATTTCTATATATTGGATATCAGATTTTCCAAGTAAGTTTTCATTTATCCCGTTTTATACCATAGTTTAGTAAGTTTTCATTGTTACTAAAAATTGATTTTGGGTTGTTATTGAGTAGTATTTCGAACCTTTTGGTGCAGCTGGTTAACTGGGAATTAACGCAGGATGAGAACAGACCCTTACAGCTCAGACTGGCTTAGAGCGAATGCTAGGGATGCAGATTGGGATGTTTACTGCAGCTTGTTTGAAAGAGCCAATGAGTATATTGGATGGACAGATAGATGGATGGGTGGATGGATAGATAGACAGGAAGACAAAACTGAATTGCTCATACATCTTACTAGCATGGGACTGGTTTATTCCATTACAGTGGGTCTATACAGCAGATTACTGTGCAGTGCTTTTGAGCTGATGCAGGCCTGCCTGTACTAATGGGAAAAGCAGTGTGACAGTGGTGATGTCCAAAACTTTTTGAGTAATATGATCTCATTTGAATAAATAAAAATATGTGCACATGCCTTTCCTAGTATATAAATAATTTCTTTTCCTGGGATGATACTCAAAAATGTAAAGGTTACGTCTTTTGGGAGAGTGTTTAGAGGATATAACTTTTTATTAAAAATTTTTCTGTATAGTTTGGTTTTACCCCATGCACCAGTATTACTTTTGTGTTTAAAAAAAAAAGAAAGAAAGAAAACACCCGTTGGTTATGAATGAGTACAAGTGAACTTCCCCTTTGAACTCCTTAATGAAAACCATCAGTGTGTTGTGAAGGAGTGAGGTCTGTCACTGACACTGAGACCCAGAACATTTCTCTTCTTTTCTCTCCTTCCTCCCAGGCTTTATAGAACTGCTTATTTATACCTTGGATGTTCAAAAGTAGGTCAACAACAAAACTGAAAAAGCCTCTCCTTCGGTTTTTGTGTGGTGGTGGGGAGAGAGCTGGCAGAGGATGTGAAGTTTGCTTCCTTGACCCTCTTTGGCTTTTTGCATTTGTTGCTGACTTCTAATCCCTTCCCTCTCCTTTTCCACATACAGTTTGAAGCGATTATTTAGACAAGGCAATGCACTTGTAACTTTTACTGTCTGTATTTTTGTTTTATTTTCTATTTGATCAGTTATGTTGAATTTTGTATGTAGTATTTTATTCTTACCCCAATTGCTTCTGGCATAGTTTAGTGTGGGGGTCTGGTTTTGGGACTCCCCTACTATCCCCCTCCTTTCTTATGTCTGTACTTCAATGGTTGCTTTTTGAATATCAGGATAGTTCAATGTCTCTGACCCAAATAACCAGTGGAGCTTTTCTTGGATTCCTTCCTTGCGGAATCTGAAATGGTGTAACCAAGAACCCTTGGGCGGGCAGACCTCTGATTCTGTTCTCTGTGTCAGTCATCTGTTCGGCTGACTTCGAAATCTTGGCAGATTAATGCTTGCAAACGCTTTGTTAATGTTGGGGAATTGGAAGAAGAGCCCTTTTACCTTGGCTTTTCTTAGAAATGGATTATTTCACATGAATGATTACTTAGTATTTGTTGTTAAATACTAACTATATTTACTGGTTTAATGTTTGTGAAGTATTTTTTTTTAAACACTAGCTCATTTAACTTACTGGTAGCTATAATTGCAGTCATCCACTGTGGATGAGGAGGCAGGGCCACCTCTAGAATCTAGGCCTCGTGATGCAGGCCCCAGGCCTGTACTTGCCTCTCCAGCTCCATACCGTCTTACCCGTGAGGACTACTGAACATATTTGCCAGCCATATCTTTAGGGAAGCTGGTATATGTTTTTGGAAATAGGTTTTCCTCAGCTATTTAGAGTTCCTAATGTACTCCCCTTTTGTTCTGTTCTCCCCTCTCCTGTCCCTCTCTGAGACCTTCTGTTCCGTTTCACTTGCCAGCCTTCTCCCCGACACAATCTGAACTCTCACACTCTATAGTTCACCCCCATGACTTTTTCCACTAGTTCAGTTGTGGCTTGTTTTTCCTGTAAGATGCAGCACTGAACTTCCATCCTCCCAGAAATCTTGCCTGATCTGCTACAGCCAGCCTCATTCTCTCCAAATCTCCATTTGGACATAGTTGTGAAAGTTCACATCTGATGGACTGGTGGGTGGTGGAGGGACCAGATTAGTAGTGAAAGTGGGGGCACACTGTGTCAGAAAATGCAGTGTCTTGCCCACTGATGCATTAACTGCATGACCTTGGAAAAGTTCCTTACCCTCTCAGCCTGGGATTATGCAGCTCTAATGAAAGGGGGCAGTGTACTCTCTAGATAGATAGTTTTTCACATTATGTTTCAGGAACATCTAAGATTCTGTGGGTTTGGGGGTGAAAAGATTTTCTCTTAGCTTCTCCTAGAGCTGCCTTGCTTTTATCTTTTTAGTGTGTAGAAGTTTCACATTTGACTGATCCATTGTTGGAGTCATGGTTTTTGATAAAAAGAATTCTGTACTAATAGGTTGAAAACCACCAGATTAGATGATCCTAATATGATTCCTGTCTCTTACCACAATTAATTCCTACTCATGAAATACTTTTCATTTGACTTGGCTTTGCTTCAGATGTTTTCCATGTGCATAACCCACACCCCACACCCCCGCCTCCCAGTGTAAAACTTCATTATCCCTGAAACCTAAGATGCGTAGTAAAGGACTGTATAGGCTGAAAGCAACATCAGTCTTTGTGTTGTGGGTGACTTGGATAGTAGTAAAGGAAAGCATAATAACATTAGTTGAGGTACGTGCATTTATCTTAGATAAATGCTTAAACTGTAAGTGTCCTGTGTGCAGCACCACTTCATTGTGGCCTCTGAACACAAGCAGCTGCTTTGGCAGGTGCTCAGCTGAAGGAGCCACCAAGTGGTAACAAGCCTCTCGGTGGAACTGACTGACTTGCAGTACAGTGTGGTTTAAACAAAGCAGAGTGCATTGTGCTATGTGCACAGCTTAAGGGCTTTGCAGGAGAGATTCCCACACTTTCTGTGTTTTGCCTTAACCATTAGCTTTAGAATCTTATAACCTGATAAAACATGATGTCACCATATTCTGTTTCATTTCACTGACAGTCCTTACCCATGAAGGAGTTTACAGATATTTATTGTATGGTGGTGATTTCACAATACTGCTTTACCCTTTAAAAGCATTTTTGAAAAATCTGCCTGAAATAGAAATATGAAAATATTTAAAAAGCACCTCCTTTAAGGAAGCTGTATGTTTATAAAGAGAATAAGTGAACTGATGTCATCCTAGTGGTCCGTGAAGAGTGGCTTCTGCTTCTGAGGAGCAGGGGCTTTTGTCTGAGGAAAGGACAGATCCTTTTGGTCTGTGCTTTTGCTGATTCTAAAGGTAGCCCAAGGATAAGTTGTCTGTCGTTCCAGGATGTTTGACCCAGTCATCATCACTATATTTTCATATCATCACCATGAAGCCTTTAATATCCATATGTAATAAATATATCCATTCAATATACATTCAGCCAAGGAATAAAAGCACACCCGATAAGACTGAGAAAATGCAAGATTCATAAGATATCCTGCCAGGAAAAGATATTTTTGACATGCCAGAGATATAAATTGAGATCTTACTAAACTAGATTGGATAGACAGTTTTGTAGAGACATCTGGTTCCTTGTAGGTGGAATTTCAGCTCTTAAAACAAGGCATGTCAACTTAGGTAGTGTGTGAACTACAGAGATTTAGTGTGTGAACTACAGAGATTTAGAGCCTGAACCTGTCGGCCCCTGCTTTTCTTTGCTTAGCATTGCTTGGGGCTTTCCAGGTGGTGATAGTGGTAAAGAACCTGCCTGCCAATGCAGGAGACATGAGATGCAAGATCGATCCTTGGGTCGGCAGCATCCCCTGGAGGAGGAAATGGCAGTCCACTTCAGTATTCTTGCCTGGAGACTCCTATGGACAGAGGAGCCTGGAGGGATACAGTCTATAGGGTACAAAGAGTTGGACATGACCGAGTGACTTAGCATCTTCTCAGATAAGTGCTTCTGACTGTATAGAGAGGCCTCTGTACACCAGCAGCTCCTGGTTATCCTCTACCAACTCAGCACCCTCAGCACAGAAGAGTCGGAATTCAAGCAGAAGTCCCAGGGATGACTGTTTCATTAGTTTGAACCGCTTCCATTCCCTAAAGTGGTCACTATGACGGATGGGCCAGATCTGAGTCCTAATACAGCCCTGGGGTTGGCTCCCCCTGACCACATAGACAGAGATGAGGGAAGGGGTAGTTCCCCGAAGGAAAATTGAGGCATTTTACCAGTAGAAAGGGGACTAGATTCTGGGCAGACCAAGCGACAGATTGATGGTCTGCATCGTTGTTGTTGTTCAGTCACTATGTCATGTCCAACTCTTGCGACTGCATGGGCTGCAGCACGCCAGGCTCCTCTGCTCGTCACTGTCTCCCAAAGTTTGCTCAAACTTATGTCCATTGAGTCGGTGGTGCTATCCAACCATCTCACCCTCTTTCATCCCCTTCTCCTTTTGCCTTCAGTCTTTCTCAGCATCTTTTCCAGTGATTCATCTCTTTACATCAGATGGCCAAATTATTGGAGCATCAGTCCTTCTAATGAATATTCAGGCTTGATTTCCTTTAGGATTGACTGGTTTGATCTCCTTGCTGGTCAAGGGACTCTCAAGATTCTTCTTAAAAAAAAAAAAAAAAAGAGTCTTCTCCAGCACCACAGTTCAAAGGCATCAGTTCTTTGGTACTCAGCCTTCTTAATGGTCCAACTCTCGCATCTTTACACAACTACTGAAAAATCCATAGCTTTGACCACATGGACCTGTGTTGGTCCATGTCTCTGGTTTTAATATGCTATCTAGGTTTGTCATAGCTTCCTTCCAAGGAGCCAATGTCTTTTAATTTCATGGCTATAGTCATTATCCGAATGATTTTGGAACCTAGGAAAATAAAATCTGTCACTACTTCCACTTTTTCCCCTTCTATTTGCCATGAAGTGATGGGACCAGATGCCACCCATGATCTTAGTTTTTTGAAAGCTGAGTTTCAAGTCAACTTTTTCACTTCCCTCTTTCACCCTCATCAAGAGCCTCATTAGTTCCTCTTCACTTTCTGCCATTAGAGTGGTATCATCTGTATGTCTGAGGGTATATTTCTCCTGGCATTCTTGATTCCATCTTGTTATATGAGCAATTAAAAGAGATTGTATAGATATGCTTCAGAGGGGACTCCTGGAGGTGATAGGTAAAGAAAGCTCTATAAAAGTAACACCTGAGCCCTGGGTTCATTCTTGAGCCTCTGGTTTTGCTTGGTTTATGATGTATGCCTTTTATTTTGTGGCACTGTTCAGCCAGTTAGGGGGTTTTCAGATAGATGAATAACCCTTTGTTGTTCATCAGTTACACAGTCATCAATTAACCTGACGTTGCAAAGAAAGAATCCTCCTTTGATTTCTTTGTTTCAGAAACACATAGAAGGTAGGCAAATTTTCTGTCGGGTTGACTTGACTAGAGGTCGTGGGGCTGCCACAGGTCAGTCCAACTGCTCTTTTTTCCCCCCACTGTATGATGCTGATCTGTGGATATTAATCGCAGGTCTTTGTGCTGAACCCTGCAGTGTCCTGGGTAAGGAGCTGATGTTTGTGAGCTTGACTTTCTCCACTTGGCACGGTCTGATGTAGTTGTGTCTAAAAGTCCCTACCCATCTCCTGGTTGAGAAAGAAAATGGAAGGTGGTAGGGAAAGGAAGCAGAAACAGCTCACGCTTGGCCCCCCCAGAGACAGATCTGCTATCCTCCCCTGACCACAAAAATTCACTGAGGAAGTTGGTGAGTCAGAGATGCACCAGGCTGGACGTCTTTAGCATAGTTCAGCAAGCCTCTGGTATCCTGTGTTTTTCTGTTTTTACCATTACTGCTTCCCTTCCAGGGTAAATTCACCAGCACAAAAAAACATGAGTGTTGCCTTGAAAGTTTTCCTCAGGCCCACAGCCAGGTGATTGATGGAACACCCACAGAGGCACAGGAAGGTGATCCTCTTGACCACTCTGACTTTATTTTCAGTGACTGACATCTTGACAACATTTTCCATTTCTTTCCTGGGCTCTTGCAGACCTTCCCATGAATAAGCACATTTAGTCTTAAATTTTTCCATTTTGCGTTAATTGCAGCGGGGTCAGGTTTTGTCTTGTTAGGTGTTAACTGTATTCAGAGGGGCTATGTGGCACATCCGAGGTTCAAGGTCATCAGTGGTGGTACATCAGTGGATGCCCTTGCTGTCAAAGGAGTGCTGCCTCAAATTTGTTTTCCCATTTCTTTCCTTCTCTTTCTCTTCAACTATGAGGTATGAGATAATGTCTGAGAAATCCTTGGTTCCCTTCGGAGGAAGGCGCTCTCTCCACTTACTTGTGTCTCTGTCTGCTGGCCAGGGTTAGCCAGTGGCCACTCCCAACCTTGATCTAGGCTATTCAAACTCAAAGTTGAAAGACTGATAGAGAGTGATGATGAAGCGTGTGGTCTGATTTTAGATAACCTGGGGTTGAATTCAGGCTTCATCATGTATTATTTGAATTATCTTGTGTCCCAGATTCCAATCTGTTAAAGTGAGGATAATTTTAACAGTAACCTCATAGAGTTCTTTGTACAGTTAGATGAGCTAATGCATCAGAATTCCCTGGCTCAGTACTTGCCATGAGTGCACCCCCTAGAAGTATTATGATCTTATTGTTGGAGCTCTGTGTTAAGAAGGGAGTTTGCCATTTTTGTAAGGGTTGAAATTTGGGAGAAAATACAAAGAGGCATATTGAGTGGTATAATGGCTATAGTGCCTGCCTGACCAGTCAGCTTTCTCAAATCAAAATGTTTACCAAGTTTCTTTAGTTTTTTTAAAATAGTTAAAGCATTGCAGATCAAAGTTCTCCAGTAAAGCAATGCTGTGTTAAAGGAAAAGGGAGGGGAGACTGTAAAAGCCAAAAATGACTTTTATCACCTAAGCAAATGTAACGTGTGGGCCAGGGTTGGACGCTGGTTTGAACAAAACAGTTATAACAGTTTTTGAGGCAGTTCTGGAAATTCCAGTGTGGATTATCAGATGATATTAAAGAATTATCATTAATTTTGTTAGATATCATAATAGATGGTTGTTATTTATGGAAAAAAGTAAAAGTTGAGGGGATTTATGAGTTTTTCTTAATGTTTCCTATTTTTTTTCTCCCCTTAATAAATATTATGCCACTTTAGCAATTTCTTCTAGATGCTCTTTCTTTCTTCTCTCCCCACCTCTTGACTCAATTGAGTTCTGAGGTCCCAGCTGCTGTCTGGGTTTTGCTTCATCCTGCTTCAGTCTGTGTCTCCAGCCAGAGTGAGTCTGCTCAGAAAGCATATTCTTTCCTGCAGGAACCACGGTGCATCTGGAAGATACTGGAGTCTTCCTTTTAGCTCAGTGTCTTCACTTATATGTGCCATATAACTGTGCCTCAAGGACCAGGAATGCCAGCGATAGGCTGCCCTGTTATGCCCCACAGAAGAAAATAGCAGGAACAGATTTAAAGCTTTCTGAAGATTTAAACATTTCTTCCATACACAATTGAAAAGAAAAGGAAAATTCAGGGACTGAGTCTCCAAATTTGTATTCAAATTGCATTATTTATATTGGGGTCAAAGAAGGTATTTGTATGAGAATTAAGGGAAATCCCCACCCCTACTGTGAACCCACTCCCAGGAGCTAATCCTTAATTCACTTTCTGCAGTCCCTCTTTTAGGCAAATCAGAGGATAAGGAAGTGTATGGGAGGTTGGCAGAGTCCTGTCTGCCTAACCAGTAAGTAGCTAGAAACTCCAGAGTCAGGTATTCTGGAGAGGAATATCAACTGGGGGATCATGTTCTGTTGTCACTTTCAAGCCAAATATACAAGTATTTCACCACCCAGATTAAGATATAGAACACGTCCACCACCCCAAAAGACTTCCTAGTGCACCCAGTCAGTTCCTCCCTCTGTCTCCCACCCTCCAGGGAACCACTATTCTGACTCCACCACCATCGACTAGTTCCCTATTGAGCTTCATGTAAGTGGAATCATCTGGCATATACTCTCTTTTGTGGCCTCTTTCCCTCAATACATGTCTGTGAAGTGTGCACATGCCTGTAGTAGTGTGTGTGTTAGCCTCTCAGTAGTGTCTGGCTCTTTGTGATCCCATGGACTGTATAGCTCACGAGGCTTCCCTGTCCATGGGATTCTCCAGGCAAGAATGCTGGAGTGGGTTGCCTTTTCCTTCTCCAGGGGATCTTCCCGACCCAGGGATCGTACCCAGGTCTCCTGAGTTGCAGGCAGATCCTTTACCGTCTGAGCTATTGGGAAGCCTGCATGTAGTAGTATTTTGTTCTTTTTGTTGATGTAAAGCATTTCATCATGGGGAATATATCACAAGTTTTTCATTCTTTTGTTGATGAATGTAGGGTTGTTTCTAAACTTAAGCTTTTATGAATAAAGTCTCTAGGAATATTCTCTTACATATCTTCTGATAGCCATAAACACTCATTTTCTGAAGTATATCCCTAGCAGTAGGATTGCTGAATCATAGGGTAGATGTCTGTTTGCCTTAGTAGATATTGCCAAATAGTCTTGAAAAGGGCTGAACCCCCGTTTCCATTTCTACCATCAAAGTATGAAGGTTCTAGTTTTTCCACATCCTCATCTACACTTGTAATTGTCCATCTTTCTAATTGTAGCCAATTTGATGTGTGTATAGTAGTATCTCATTGGGTGTGTGTATTTTCTTTTCCTTGGTGAGTAATGATGTGGAGACCATTTGGGTATCTACTTTTGTGAAATGGCTGTACTGTCTTTTGGCCATTTTTTTTTTTTCTTCAGTGCATACGTGTCTTTTCTATAAAGGCAAATATGAATGTCACTAGTTACCGTGAAGAGGAAAATGCAAGTGGACAGGTTGCATGTGGAGGCAGCATCACCTGGTTAGTGATAAAAGGTGTGGTTGTTGGTTCTGACACCATGAATTCTGACACCATTAATTCCAGCCCCAGCCTCACTTACTTACTAGTTGGGTGGTTAAGTAGCTTTCTCAGCCTCTTTCGTCACTATACAATGTGGGTAATAACAGTACCTATCTCAGCAGTGGGTTAGGAAGATTAGATATATGTTGCTTATGGAGTGATGCCTGACACATAGTAAGTGAAAGTGAAAGTGAAGTCGCTCAGTCGTGTCCGACTCTTTGCGACCCATGGACTGTAGCCCACCAAGCTCCTCCGTCCATGGGATTCTCTAGTCAAGAATACTGGAGTGGGTTGCCATTTTCTTCTCCAGGGGATCTTCCCTACCCAGGGATCGAACCCAGGTCTCCCACATTGCAGGCAGACGCTTTAATAAGTGGTCATTAAATGTTGTAAATGAATAGCCATGTCGGTGGTGATGAAGGGGAGTCAGGGGGGCTCCTTTGGGAGCTCAGGGTATTATAAGTGTGTGAACATTCAGTCATTTTTAGCACCAGTAGTCAAGCAACCCTTTTCTCCCACTCCATCTGTCTGGTCAGGATCGGATTGTCCCGCTGTCCATCCTGCTAGGGCCTGTCTCAGCCATTTACTGGCAGGGTCTTGGGGCATCACCCTGATTCTGTGGACAGTTCAGCTCTTGAATTTCTCTGTCTAGCTCTGACCCAAGCTTTTTTATTTTTCTTCCTCTTCAAGTAAGGTGGATAATGCATTTATTAAGCACCTAATTCCTAGACACTGTACCAGGGTATTTCTAGGGAATCATAACCCCAAAGTCCTGATTCCAGCCCTTAGTGAACTTACTATCCAGTTAAATAGTGAAAATAAGTAGTGACTCCATCGTTTCAATGTTTCTTATATGCCAGACACATCTAGACGTGTTCATGTATTAGCACATTTAATTGTAACAGGATTCTACAGAGGTATATACTGTGATTATCTGTTATCAATATTGGAAAATGCTACCCAACATTACATAGCCAGTAAGTATCAGAACCAACAGCTGAACTTAGATGCAAGTCCATTCCCCTGTTGCCTCTCAACTTGGGCCAAACTGACAAAGCATCAATTACCCCAAATCACAAATTCAGTCTAAATGTTCTGCTCACCTTTCTCTACTGGTGTGTGCATCTCCTGAAAGTGGAGAGGCCTTGAGCTACCCCTTGAGACTTTGGATCAAGTCTATTTATTTGGCCGTGTCTGTCTTAGTTGCAGCATGCAAGATTTTTAGTTGCAGCATGTGGGATCTAGTTCTTTGACCAGGGACCGAATCTGGGCCCCCTGCAATGGAGTGCAGAGACTTAGTCACTGGACCACCAGGAAAATCCCTATAAAGTCTGTGTTTTGGGGTAGGGTGCACGTTAATGTTTGGCAAGCTCTTTGAAGTGCGGAGTGTGCTCCTGATAACCATTATTATTATAAGTAGTGGGTTGGCTGCTGTTTCCAGGGCAGAATTATGTTCAGTCGAGTGGTCTTCCCATGTGCATGCGTGGTTAGCTGCTGAGTCATATTCAACTCTTTGCGACCCCAGGGACTGTAGCCTGCCAGGTTCCTTTGTCCAGGGAGTTCTCTAGGTAAGAATGCTGGAGTGGGTAGCCATTCCTTTCTCCAGGGGATCTTCTTGGCCCAGGGACTGAACCTGAGTCTCCTGCATTGTAGGCAGATTCTTTACTGTCTCAACCGTCCGGGAAGCCTTGGTCTTTCTGTATACTTTTTACTTAAAAGAACTGATTGTTTCCTCCTCCTCAGCTCCCGCTTCACTTCTCCAGCGCTGTGGGCCAGAGTTAAACTGGAGTTGCCTTTGTCCCTGATGGGGAAAAGCTACTTGAGTCACACATGGTGTCAGCACACCCCTACTGTCTCAGAGCTAGTTTAGCACTTCCCCCTCCTTCTTTTTATTTATTTTTTACTTTTTAAATTCCTTTTCAATTGGAGGACTATTACTTTACAGTGTTGTGTTGGTTTCTGCCATACAACATCACAAAACAGCCATAATTATACATACATCGCCTCCCTTCCCTCCCTGACATCACCCCTCTAGGTCATCCCAGAGCGCCAGGATTAATCTCCAAAGTGTATAAGCAGCTCATACACTGCCCCCCCCTCCCCTTCTTTTTAAACTTCAGAAGTTACTGGGTAAGGGAAAGTTTACCATTTCCCTGTCTTCTGGTACAGTTATACATCTGCTTGTATTTTGCTCTGTAGCCTGTTAATACATAAAGGAGATGCTTGGAGGCTCTTGTATTAGCCCACTCAGAAGCCTTTTATCCAGTCCATTTGACCTGAGGCTCCTTTTTCATTGTTGTTGCATGTAAGCTAGCTCAATCCAGTTTACCTTACGTTGCTTTCAAAGGCTAAAGCAACTCTGTGAGCAAGTATTTAGCAGGCCTTTCAGACATGATGGTGTGACAGCTCCATCTCAGTCCATTTCCTGCCATACACACTTGTCCCCTTCCCCCGAGCCAAAGGTGGAAACCCAGCACATTACATAAGCTGTTGGAGCAGTGCAGATGGCCGGCTATTAGCCCTGGAGACTCAGCCAGCAGTTTGGGAATGCCTGCACTGGCAATAAGAGGTGGGTCCATTTTTAATGAGAACAATTATTTCGTTCAGCTGTATGAGTTAGAAGAATGGAGCAGAGTCAGAACAGGATCCCCTAAATTTGGCTACTGCCTCCGCTCTGGGGCAGGAGAGAGTTTGTCTCCTGGGGGAAGGGGTCCATCTCTACTGTTTAGACTTTACAGGAAAACTCTGCTATTTAAACAGCAAACAGAGGGGCACAGCAGGGCAGGAGTAATGGTTATACAGCCTGGCAGCCCTGTGGAATCCTTTGGGGAGTAGAAGGAAGGAATCTGAACAGGAAGGAAGAAACAATTTTACTGCAGGGTCTATCAGTTCCAGCCTTGCTGTTTTGTGTGCTTGTGTCTGAGCTTACCCTTTGTTGCATAGGAACACCTCAGGGGTGTTACAGGTTCAGTTCCAGATTACCTCTATAAAGCGAGTATCACAATAAAGCAAGTCACCTGAATCTGCTGGTTTCCCAGTGCAGACCAAAGTTCCATGCACCCTATACTGTAGGCTATTGTATGTAGTAGCATTATGTCAAAAAAACAACAATGTACATACTTTAATTTTTAAATTAAAATTAACAAATTAAAATTTTAAAATAAAAATTAAAAAAAATTTTTATTGCTAAAAAAATAGCAACATGTTGACAGTAGTATCATCAGAGATCATAGATCACCATAACAAGTATAATAATAATGGAACAGTTTGTGAGAATCACCAAAATGTGACATAGAGACACAGAGCGAACAAATGCTAATGGAAACGTGTTGCTGATAGACTTGCTTGATGTAGTGTTGCTACCAACCTTCGATTTGTTAAAAAATGCGCTAGCTGGGAAGTGCAATAAAGTGAAACATAATATAATGAGGTAGGCCCGCATGCCATTTTTCTTGAAAGGTTTTGAAAAGACATCATTCCTTCAGCTTTGAGGTGCAGCATGTCTGCAGTTGGCTAACCTGGCTTTAAATCTCAAGCTCTGTTTATTGAGCCTGATGTTTTAAGGAAGAAGATATACCAGAGGCTTCCAAGAGACTGTGGGATCATCCTTCCTGGTGGCCAGGTGTGGGCTGGCAGGGAGGCCATCTCGGGTCCTCCTTGTCTGCATTGCCTTGATGTGACCCAGAAGCAGTTGTTCAAGGT
Organism: Capricornis sumatraensis; assembly: GCF_032405125.1. Classification (NCBI taxonomy): domain Eukaryota; kingdom Metazoa; phylum Chordata; class Mammalia; order Artiodactyla; family Bovidae; genus Capricornis; species Capricornis sumatraensis. The sequence goes on from NC_091077.1 coordinate 53,602,363, forward strand.
GCCTGCTCACCTACAGCACCTCATACAGGCCTTGTATCAGGATTATTTTGTCCAGGTGGCCTGAGCACTGCCTGGGACTGCCATGCGCCCCAGAGCAGCCCTACAGAACTTGCCCACCTCCCTCTCTGCTCCCACCCTAGACTGCAGCCTTTTGGTAGGCAGGGTAGAGCTAGGATGGGTCATGGACTGTCTGCTACCCAAGTTCATCTGAAACAGAACAAGTTGTGTTTGTCCTTGATGTCTGAGGCTGATCCTCCTTGCTATTCGATGGTAAATCAGGCTCAAAGGTACTAATCCTTTGTTTCTATTGTTTTGAAAATGGTCAAATATGGAAAATAATCAAAAGCATAAGGGGGAAAATGAATATCACTCATCTCTCTCACAGAGAATAAGGGCTAATTTTTGACGTTTGTGCTTTCAACCTTTTTTTCTATTATAAATAAAATGGATTGCTTTACACATATGCTATTATCGATAGGATTTTCATTTAATTTATTATATTTTTATCGTATGTACTAGTTTAGTCATGAGTTTTAGTGTTAACAGCTGAAAATCCACCGAACAGTGGCTTAAAAGAAATGGGAGCTGTTTGGGCATTAAGACGTAGGGTGGACAGTATGGGACAGATAGGTGGCTCTGAGAAGCCTTCAGGGACCCAGATTTTTCCCATACTTGTGCTCCTCTGTCCTTAGGGTGGAAGCTTTTGTCTTCCTTGTCACCTCATGACTGCAAGATGATTGGTGCATCCTTGCCTTGTGTCTGGGGATCAGGCAGGGAGAAGGATGGAAGAAGGAAAGAAGAGTTAATGTGTGTGAGAGGAACAGAAGGTTCCCAGAAATCCTCAGTTTGCATCCACTCGTGTCTCATTGGCTGGACTGACTCACATTCCTGCCTAAAAGAACGGTGTTGATTTCAGCTGAATGATGTTTTGCTTCTACATAATCAGGGGGTCAGTTCTTAAGGAAGACAAAGGAAGATGGACATTCTATAGACAACTAGCAGTGCCCATCACACCTTATTTCTAGGTATTATTTCTCAGCCAGAAGTTCTTGGGTGACTTACAAACTCCTTTGATGATATTAAGAAAATCATATGCATTCACCTCAGAAAAATGTATAAATAAATAACATTTCACATATAGTATCAGGGAGTTTTATATATTCACTAAATCCCCTCTTTGGGCTACTGTCTATGATTCTCTCCTTAGCATAGATTCATAGAGGTACCATACTTGATAAACACATAGATCCATTTTTGAATCTTGTTCTTCAATGAAGACTGTCAATTTATACTTCTGTAATTCACATATTGAAGTATCTATTTCCCTGAGCCCACATCTATACTGATACCATCTTAAATTTTTAGAAGTTTTTTCAAAAGATAAACAATAATATCATTGTTATAATTTCAGTTTATTTTCTGTCAAGTTTAAATATTCTCCATGTTTATTGAATACTTGTTCTCCTTTTGTGAATAGTTTATCCTTTGTCCCATTTGTTTTTCTATTTGCCTTTCTCTTATTGATTATAAGAGCTCTTTATATATTAAGGCCTCAAGCTATTTTATGTATTTTATCATTGCTTGAATGCATCCCATTCTAAGGTAAATATCTTCTGGAGATTTGGTATGGCATCAAAACAGAGTAAAATGGAGATCTGCCTTCATTTTTACCCCTTCAGATTATTATTATTATCTCACAAGGCTTTATTTCTGAACTGATGTGAAATGCTCCAAGACAGTTTAAGAAAGGCAGCAGTGATTTCTAAGCACATGGAATATGTAAAATTTAGTTGCCATAGAAGAAACCAGATAAGCTGCCACACTTTAAGTCACCTTGTTTTTTTTTCCATGGTTGACGCACTTCCAGGAGTGAGAAGGTTATGTTCTGTGCCTGGGCCTGCTGCTCACTGCTTAACCTTGATGTGAGCAAAACTCTAAATGAGCAGTTTGATACTTAAACTGCTGATGGACAGATGGCAGTTTGCTCTTCCCAGGTTTCTCTAAATACTAAACTCTCTTGTAATTTCCTGACTTCTTTCAGTGCTTTGATTGGCACTTTCTAAGTTAATGTAAACTGAGTCTAGGATGTGCATTAACAGCGTTTTCAGTGGCTTTGATTCATAAGGTCATTCATCAAATGTATTTGAATGCCAGCTATGTACAAGGCCCTCTGGGATCTACAAAGATAAACCTATTGCCTTGCCTTTATTTCAGAGTGAAAGTGATGCATGTGAGGTGTAAACACAGGTCTTTGAAATAGAAGAGATGATTTTAAACAAGGGAGTTGAGGACAGCTTAGGAGAGCAGGTGCATATAAGTGGGGCTTTGAGGGCTATACACAGGCAGAGATGAATAGAAAGCCTTTCTTTGCCAGAAATACAGGGACAAGGTTTCTTAGACAGAATAGCCTGTGGCAGGCATAGGAAATAGCCAGACACTGAGTGTAGCTTGGACATGAGGTTAGGGAAGAGAAAGTAGGAAGTAAGAAATGCTGGGGCCAGCTTGCCAGAGGCCTGAGATAGAAATCTGGACATTGTACCGTCAGGGAGTGATTTGACCACAAAGGTTTTGAAGCAGAAGTGATTTCAGAGCTTTGGCCACATGAAGGATATATTGGCAAGGGGAAGGGCAAAAGTCAAACCAGTTTGAACCAGTTTGAAGACATTACAAGTAGGAGGTACTAACTCCTCAAAAGTAGTCTTGGGACTGAAAAGGAAGGAATAGATACGATCATCACTTTGAAAATAAAATATAGTTATTGTCACCTGATGAGATGTGGGAATAAAGACAGGAGTTTTAGGTCCGAGTTACTGAGATTAAAGTGATGCCATTAACCAAGACAGTGGTTATTAACTACTGTGTGTGCTGGGCACTGTGCCAGCTGCCTGCCTGCTGATGTCTCATCCCTCAGTTTGCGTGGAATAATCTCTATATTGCAGATGGGAAATTTGAGCCATAGAAAGGTATCACAACTAGAAAGGAGCCGAGTTGCTGTGTGAAAATAGGTCTGTGTATTCTTTTTCCTATTAAATGACCTTGTGTCAGCCAACTGAAAACAAGTTCTCATTTAGCTGCCTATTCACAAGTTTTAAGGTGTTACTCCTTTCATTGTCTCAAGAAACCTTTCTTGGTGGTGAGAGGAGAAATGGATGCTGGGTTTGAGGTTCAGGGAAATTCCCAAGTGGAGATGACTGATACGTAATCAGAAATGGAGATGTGCTCCTCACAAAGCAGGGGCAAGGCTGAGATCGCATGTTTAGAGGTAGGGAGCCATCTGCATCGAGTCATTTGTGGAAGCTGCAGAAGTGGATGACATTTCCAGGGGTTGTGTGTGGAATGAGAGTGTGATAAAGAGAGCTAAGCAAGGAGCTTTGGGAATTTTTAGAGTAAGCCAAGGAATTCTCAAAGTATACTGCTGATGGAGAGTAAATTGGAAAATCCATCCAAAACTTAGTAAGGCTGAACGTGCACATACCCTCCAGTGACCTGTGTTGAAATGACTCGGCCCTGCTGTTGTGGCGCAAAAGCAATCACGGACCATCTGTGATTGAGCAGATCTTTTTTTCAAAAAATCCTTACTTACACAGGACCAACTGGATGTGACCCACCAGCTGTGGTTTGCTGATTTTGTTGCCAAGAAAACACACATGAGTACAAAAGGAGATACGTAAAAGGTTGTTCATTGCAGTGTAGTTTGTAATAGTGAAAAATTGAAAATAACCTATATTGTTATGGACATATATACAATGGACTAGTAATAGCATACTTTATTGTGGATTAAATGAATGAACTTGATCTGTATGTATTAATGTGGATAAATCTTACAAATGTAATGGTAAGTGAAGAAGCAATTTGCAAGATCAGATATATGTATATATGGTATAAGCTGTCTATGTGCATTTTAAAAACATAAAACTGTTGTATGTAAACATGTGCATATGTAGTAGAAGTATTAAAACATGGAATGTACATACCATCTTTGGGGTACAAGGAGAAAGGGGTAGAGATAAGGCTAAGGGACTGTGATATTCAGTTTCTTTGAGATCTCAGAAACAAAATTTAGAAAACTGTTAATATCTATAAAATCTGCATCATGACTTACATAATGTTTTTGTACTTTTATGATCAAAATATTTTATGTGTATGTATGTGTATGTACATACAATTGATCCCTGTTATTTACAGATTCTGTATTTGTGAGTTCACCTACTTGCTGAAATTTCCTTGTACCTCTAAATTGATGTTTGTGATGCTTTCACAGTCATTTGTACATGTCTGCAGAGCAGAGAAAAACTTCAGTTGCTCAATACACATGTTCCCAGCTGAGGGTGGACAAGGTGACCTTCTGGCTTCTTTCAGTCATCATGCCATAATTAAGTATTCTTTTTGCTATTTAGTACATTTAATATTTTAGTATATTTTGTGTTTTTGTGCTCTTTGCTGTTGATTTCACTGTTTAAAATGGCCCTCTGCACAGTACTGAAGGTGCTGACTACTGTTCCTAAGCACAGGAAGGCTGTGGTGAGCCTTACTGAGCAAACAAGTGTTGGGTGAGCTTCATTCAGGCGTCAGTTACGGTGCTGTACCATGAGTTCAACGGTAATGAATTAGTGGTATATATTAGATAAGGTATCTTGAAACAGAAGCACGTAAACAGGGTTGTATGCTGATCAGTTGATGAAAATATTGTCACCAGAGGCTTGTAGGAATTTAACCCTGTATTCTGTCTATGATCACTGGTTCGGTGTTTGTGGTGACTTTAAAAAACATAATTACTGTGAATAATGAGAATCGACTGTGTATAAATATATATGTATCAGTATGTTTTGTATTTATGATTACTTTGTATTTGTGATGATTTTATTCTCACTTATAATATTTATGTGTAAGTACTTCCCTCCCCCTGCCTCCAAATTGAAGAAGATTAGCACAGGGTAGAAGAACCTGCAGTGTTGTCTGTGGAGCAGGGCTGGAAGGGTTCAGAAGAGATGAATTTTTAAAGACCACAGGCTATCAAGTGCCTGCTAACCATATCAAGTGCTGTAGGAAAGGGACCAGAAGCAGCCTTTGGTTTGTGTGTTTACCTGCCATGCTCTCAAATGCAGATCAGAAGTGAAGCACGTCCTAATCTCTTCTGTCCACCACTCTGGGGAGGGGACCAAGTGAGCTTAGCCCTCCCAGCTGACTTTGGCAGCTGGCTGTGCTCATAACCAGCTCCATGGCTCTGTGAACAGCGTGCTTTGGCTTTCTCCAAAGAAGAAGCAAGAGAATCTTGGGTTGGGCGCTTTGTGCTTTTGATGTGAACACTAGCAGCAACCTTTTTCTTCCTGGTCCATTTTAAACCATATTGTTCAGTGAGCTGGCCTTTGATCAGCAACCTTCCAACCCTGCCTCCTTTTCCTTTTCAGTCCTTAGTCCCTGTTCCTCTAAACTTCTGGGGCCTCATTCTTAATTGTCAGCAAATCCCAATTTAGCAGGTTGCTGATAAGATATAAGGTGCTACCCTTCTGTTGTAATGGGAAATCCTTAAAGTGAGTGGAGTGCTGACATGAGCCCTTCAGGCCAAAGAAGTTTACTTTTGATGGTGGGGTGTTAAAACTGTGAAGTAGTAATAGTAAGGGAGTTGAATTTTTTTAAGCAGCTCTGTTTCCAGCCCCTCTTTGATGGACTAGGAAATTAAGTCCAGAGAGAGGGAGAGGCTGGATCAGGGTCACACAGGACGTCAGTGGCTGGTCAAGACCACTCTACTTGTCACCTGCAGGCTCCCTGACTATTCAGATCACAGCTGTGTGGTTAGCCGTATACCCTGAATATATGTAAATCTTTACAAACTTCAGCATTCTTACGCCCTGTCCTTAGCTGGGGGTACAGAGTATGTATTAGTTTTCTAACAATGTGCAGACTCCCAAAAGTGATGTGGATCAATTCTACGTGATAGCTTCCTGGGGTTGGGGAAAGGGGAGTGAAGTGTGTTAGGGCTCCTTGTCTTAAATTTGTATTTTAAACCAGCAAGTTCCAAATCTAGGCTGTGACTCAGAAGCAGCTGTAAATTATGTTTACAAACTAGGGAAATTAATTCAAGATGAAACATAAACATAAAAACTAAAACTATAAGCCTTCCAAAAGAAAGCACAGGACAAATCTTTGCAATCTGAGTTTAGCATTGGTTTCTTAATGAGATACAGAAAGCAATAGCCCTGCCCCAAAATGAAAATTTTGACTTAATTAAAATCAAAAACATGTGCTTACCAAAAACCACCATTGAGGAAGTCAATTGGCAAGCCACAGTAGGGGAGAAAATATTTACAAAACATGCATCTGACAAAGGACTTATGTCCAGAATGTAGAGACAACTCATAAAAACTCAATAATAAAAAGACCAATTCATTTAAAAGATGGACAAAAGACTTGAAGAAACACCTCATGAAGAAACACCTTAAGAATGTCTAGTAAGCATAAGAAAAAAATACACTACATCACTAGTCATCAGGGAAATGCATCTTAAAACCATGATGAGATATTACTACATAGCCACCAAAATGGCTAAAATTAAAGGACTGACAATACCACGTGTTGGTGAGTATGTGGAGCACTTAGAACTCTCATATATTATTGGTGGGATTGTAAATGAACATTTGGTAAAAGATCTTGGCAGTTTCTTATTTAACAACACATAAAAAGCCTGCCTCATAATCCAGCAGTTCCACCCTGAGATATTTACACAAGAGAAAATGAAGTGGTAGGTCTTCAAAAAGATTTACACAAAGACATTCAGAGCAACTTCATGTATAATAGCCAAAGAGGGAGAACAGTCTAGATGTCTATATACAGGAGAGTCAGTCAACAGTAATATAGTCAAATAATAAAATATTACTCAACACTGAAAAAGTCAGAGTACTAATTCAGGCCAAAATGGGAATGGATTTCGAAAATTTTATGTTGAATGAAATAGGCAGCCATAGAGAGTATGGTCGGTATGATGCCATTTGTATGATGTTCTTGAACAGGCAAAGCTAGTGGTGAGAGCAAATGAAAACACAGCACAGTGGTTGTGCATGGGTGTGTGTGTTTTGAGGGTAAAATGGAGAGATCTGAGAGAACTGTCTGAAGTGATGGTAAAGTCTCTACCTTGATATGGGTTAAGGACACCTTCATGCATGACTTTGTCACAACTCCCTTAAGAATTGTTCATTTCCCTGTAGGTAACTTTTACCTTAAAAGACTGATAATATTGAACCTTAGTGAGTGATGAGCTTACCAAAGTGTTTAGAAGGGAAGACCTGATATCTGCAACTTACTTTAAAACTTATTAAAGAAGTAAGCTGTGTTGGTGGATGAGAGAGATGGTTAGATATGTGATAAGGCAGATGTAAGAATATGTTAAGACACCTGAGGAATGGAGCTCATTCCCAAGGTCCCACCCTTACCCTTTAGCACCATTGCTGTGCGGGAAGTGCTAGGGAATCTCGATAAACCTCCTCCCTTTCACACTGTGTGGAGCTGAGGAAGAGCTCAACTTCCTCTGTAGAACCAGAAAGCATTCTATTGGGTTGGCCAAAATGTTCATTTTGATTTTTCCATAAGCTGTTACAAAAAACTCTGAATGAACATTTTGGCCAACTCAATAGAATCTACTTTTCTTTGCAAACCGCATTCCTTTCATTGGAAATTGTCAGAAAATACAGAGATTCCTCATGTCATAGAGTTAGGGATCCCCTGTCAGAGCAAGGAAGTGGCTATTCCCAGAACTCCTTGCTGCATATCCATGGGTTGGCATCAGGATTATTCCTGTAAATTTAGGAGAGGTCCTGCATCTAAGGGAGCTTGGTTTTGAGTCAGTCATCTGTCTGAAAATGCGGTACTCCGACCTCGCAGTTGTCTGAGGCAAAGAAAGAAGTCACCTGTGTCTGTGTTGGATAAATTCACCTCCTGCCTCACAAAGGTGCATTGTGCAGATTAATGAGCTCAGTATAAAAGCCACTCGCTTAAGTCCTCTGAAGGACAGAGGGCTGGAAGGTGAAAGGAGTGGATTCTGTCCAGTGTCTCACCCTCTGGCTCTCCTTCCTCCTGCCCTGCTCTGGCAGCAGCACCTCACACACTCCCACTTGGGGATCACGTATACGGGACCAAGGAGTTTCTCATTTGCAGTTTTCCAAAGTACAAAAGAACAAAGTTCCTTCTTCTGCTGATGGTACTGTGTCACTATTTCCAAAGACAGAGAGAAAGAGAGGAGCTAGGAGAGAGAGGAACACAGAAAGACCACCTCTGTTTAAGAGCACGGTCTTTGGAGAATGGGGAGATGATCCCCCTTCTCCTCACAGAGACACCAGGCTGGTGGACTAATGGGTTCACACCCTTTTACATGAGCATGAAGCCAGGAAATTTTAAAGCCAGAAGACTCCTCACATTATGAGCCGGCCACGTCCTCCATACCTGTCAGCTCACACGCCATCTGTTTAACTGTCGTGCGTTTGATATCACATGAGCTTGTGTGCTTTGTGTTGCCTTTAAATTTTCCCTGAGACGCTTTTCTGACTTGTACATCAGATTTCTTTTTTCCTCTTTTGTGTCCAGTTTTGTTTACATTGGCAGTGACTCCAATCTTGGTTTGAAAGCTAGGGAAGTTGCTTATAGGGGTTTTCAGGATTTCTGAATATGAAATGCAAGGAAATTGCATAATATTGCAGAGTTTCCTCTTCTTGTTGCTTGCTTGTTACCCCAAATATAGTAGTTCCTTCTAGAAGCTTAAAGGAATTTGGCAGATCTTACCCACTGATGGTCTGTTGTGGTCTCGAGAGTCAGTGTCACCCTGATTTGAGGTTGAATTTTTTTCTTGAGGTCAAGCAACAAAGCTTCCTGAATTATAACTATGACAACAGTGTTTATATAACATGCAAATCAAAGTTCTGTGGCAGAGCGGAAACACCCTCCAACAACACTCAGTGTTAATAGTCCCAGAAACATTTTGCTCGCGAAGCTGGTTAAAGCAGTTAGCTTACCCCTCCACTGGATATCTGGGTGGACCCTGCCACCGATATACTCCAGGAGGAGCTGTTTCACCTTTTCCTTTGAAATTCTGTTGGCTTCATTTGTGATTTCTGGCAGGGAACGGTAGTAAATGCCAGCAACACTCAAAAGTGGGAAGTGCTGCTTTAAGAATAATCTGCTCATTAAGGTCATTATGACCGGCTCCTGACCCACTGAGGAAGACTCAGACAAGAGAATGTGGGTCCCATGTTTTAAGCTTCTGTCCCTCAGTCAGCGGTGATTTCCTGGGCTGTATATATGCCAGCCCTGTGTTAGAAGCTGGGTGATCCCCCAGGAAAGTGTAAGGCAAAAGTAGCCATTGGGGAGATATTTGGAGATGAGAAATAATGAAAAATGCGAAGTTGTATCCTAAAGCATTAAATTCTATAGAGTAGGCTGTTCGAGGAGTGAGAAATCAGAGAGAGGATACAGGAGGGAGGTCTGCAGCCGTTAAGTAAGGTAGGAACTCTTCATGAAGGTAGAAGAAAGGGAAATGACATTTTTGAGCACTTTCAGGCACTGTGAAACTACTTCTAATTCTCCCATCACTCCCACAGATATTATTACTTAGCTATACTTTACTCTAAGAAAAAAACAGGCTCAAATGTTAAATAACCATCTGAAGGCCCACAGCCAGAAAGGCCCATGGAACCAGGCCTTTATGCCAAGTCTCCAGGGCACACAGCCCATTCTGTCCACCACTCCACTTTGCCTCAACCACCTCCATTCCCCCTTGTTCTGGATTTCCTCCAGTTCTTGTACAGGTGGAAGGATGGGCTAACAATAATGAATGAGGCTGACTGTATCAGCCCAGGAATGCCCAGGGTTGCCTTCTGGACGAAACAGGGCTTAGTCTTATGTATGGGAATGACATTCAGCCAGCCTCCCTACTTCAGTGGACTAAGAAGAGCTCCTGCTGCTGCTAAGTCGCTTCAGTCGTGTCCGACTCTGTGTGACCCCATAGATGGCAGCCCACCAGGCTCCCCGTCCCTGGGATTCTCCAGGCAAGAACACTGGAGTGGGTTGCCATTTCCTTCTCCAACGCATGAAAGTGAAAAGTGAAAGTGAAGTCGTTCAGTCGTGTCTGACCCTCAGCGACCCCATGGACTGCAGCCTTCCAGGCTCTTCCGTCCATGGGATTTTCCAGGCAAGAGTACTGGAGTGAGGTGCCATTGCCTTCTCCAGAAGAGCTCCTAACTGCCGGTTATTTTCGTCCAATTGAAATCTACTTTCCTGGAACTCCACCCTGACTTTCATCTCCATTCAGAGCAGTAAGTCTTCCTCTTCTTGGACATGATAGGTCCTTTGAGTATTTGAAGGACCAGTATTGTGATGTTTCGACGTTTGTTCTCCAGCCAGAGCTGTGGTTTAGGGCAACGCATTTTCCAGGAGCAGTGTGTCAGATAGATTAGAGCAGAGAGAGAGAAGTCAGCAAGTCCAGGGAGAAGGCCAGTGTCGAGATACAAATGAGAAGACACAGCCTGACCTTGAGCACTGAAGGAGAAGTGGGGATGAGGGATAGACTCAGGTTGCAGGACAGTGATAAATCCTGGCACTGGCTGGGTATGTGAAGTAGAAGGAAAGAGAAGGAAGGGGGAAAATCAAGGATGAATGAGATTACTTTGCCTCTCTATTGTGTTGCGTATTTTTCTTTGTTCTTCATTTAAGAGTTCCCTATAAAGCTTAATTAGGCTTTTCTCTCATTAGCTTTTTTTTTTTTGCCAGAACTCTTGGCTACAAGCAATAGAAACACAATTTTTTTTTAAAAAAAGAATCCTGCTGGTTCACTCGTGGAGAGAGCAGGGATGACACTGAGCCACATCTCAGTAGCTCGGGTAGTGCCCTGAAATCCGGTCTCCCTTCATGTCATCACTCCACTTCCTTTGGCCTGTGCTCAGTCTTTGTGCCTGTGGTGGCAGAGTCAGCTACAGAAGCTCCAAGCATGGGTCCTGTTCTAACAAGGCCTCATTCCCGCTGGTGTAATAAAAACGTTTAAACACAAATCCTGTCGACTGCATTTGGCCTGGGGAGAATCACACGGACTCTGGGATACCAGGTCTGGATCCTCTGGCCACACCCAAAGATGGAATTAGGCTCAGCACCCCCACCCCCACTTCCTGCCCCAAACAGCAAGGACTTGGTGGTGAGGTGGCTCCCAAGGAAAATGAGGGCAGAATCCCTGGACATAGAAAGCGTGGGTACTGAGCAGAGGAAATGGGAGCAGATGTTCTGAGTACTTTGCTTCCCCCCTGGTGTTCCTGAGGAACTGTACAAGAGATAAGCCCTTTTAGAGCCTTTAGTTCAAGCAGCAGACCATGCTTGAATTAATGGAACAAAAAGTGTGTTTTTCTAGTTATCATCATTGTCATAGTCATGTTGAAGCGCTGGGGGTCACTTTTAGTCACCAGTGAGCTGGTGTGCTGCTGAGCAAGTCTACAGAGTCAAAGACTATTCAGCTGACTTTGGGAGCACGGCCATTTAGTCACTTGTGCTGGGCCATTTTCCAAGAGAGTGCCTTCCTCCTAAGGTGCCTGTGTTGCATGGGGGAGGGAGCCTCGGTACCTTGAACTACAATAACGCCTTCCTGGTGATGCCGTGGACTAGCATTAGCAGCATTTGTGGTCAGTTGTTGGGTGTAAAGCTAGCATTCATCAGTGTGCTATAGAAAATGAATGACTCTGTAAAGGGTTTTGACAGCCTGAAGTTAAGCCAAGTAAGATAAATCTGCCTTATATTGTCTCATAATAAGACCTGAATTGTGTATTTCTCTTTCCCTCTGAGGTAAAGATTCATAGTGAATTTGCCAGGTGTTGAGAAGAATGAGGCATACTCACCTGGCAGTGATAGATCTGGCTTACTTTCTGTCTGGTTGATCCATCAATGCATTGTCCTCGTTGCTTCAACGTGGAGATTGTTAAAAAACTTACATCTCTCTTATTCCTCTACTCACAAACATTGACCCAGTCAATATTGAGTGGCCTACTATATTCGAGTTACTAAACCTCTTTGCATGAAGAGCAGGGTCTTCGTGTTTGTTTAGGAACAGGTCATGGGGAAGAGCCATCAGACATGTGTTTATTGGTTTCGCTTTTGAAAGAGCCTCCCTACAACAGCAGATGCAGTACTGGTGGCAGTGGAAAGGGCAAGCCAGAGGAGGTGCTGCCCGGTGAGAATTAGAAGAGCAGCAGCAGCCGTTTTCCTTGCCTCTCTGGCCACCTTCTGTCGCTCAGACTGTGGTGACAAGAGGCATGTTTCTAGTGGGAGAAGGAGGAACCAATAGTAGCGCCCCAGCTCTGGCGCCTCGAGTTGAGACATATCCTCATTTACTCCAGGCTCTTTAAACTGATTTTATCCCCATAGGCTTAAGATTCAAACGATTCATTTTTTTCCATTATACTTAATTGCAGGGCATTGAATATAGCTCCCTGCTATACAGTGTCGGACCTTGTTGTTTCTCTTTTATATATAGCAGTTTGTATCTGCTAATCCCATACTCTCAATTTATCCCCCTCACCCCCTTTCCCCTTTGGTAACTATATGTTTGTTCTCTGTATCTTGAATCTGTTTCTCTTTTGTAAAGAAGTTAATTTGTGTCATATTTTAGGTTCCAGGCATATGTGATATCACATGCTATTTGTCTTTCTCTTTATGACTTATTTCATTTAGTATGAGAAGTGCCTTCTAAATGGATCTAGATGTTGCTGCAAATGCCATTATTTCACTCTTTTTTATGGCTGAGTAATATTCCATTGTATATATGTACCACATCTTATCCATTCACCTGTCAGTGGACATTAGATTGCTGCCATGTCTTGGCTATTGTAAATAGTGCTGTTATGAACTTGGGGTGCATATGTCTTTTCAAATTAGAATTTTCTCTAGATATCTGCCCAGGAATGGGATTGCTAGATCATATGACGGCTCTATTTTTTACTTGTTGAAGGAACCTCCATACTATTTTCCATAGTGGTGGCACCAATTTACATTCTTCCCAACATACAGAAGGGTTCCCTTTTCTCCACACCATTCCCAGCATTTGTTATTTGTAGATGTTTTTAAATGGTGGCCATTCTGACTTGTGTGAGGTGGTAACTCACTGTGGTTTGATCTGCATTTCTCTAATAACTAGCGGTGATGAGCATCTTTTCATGTGCCTTGTTGTTGTTCAATCCCTCAGTCATTTCCGACTCTTTGTGATCCCATGGACTGCAGCACGCCAGGCCTCCCTGTCCTTCGCCATCTCCAGGAGCTTGCTCAAACTCGTGTCCATTGAGTCGGTGATGCCATTCAACCATCTCATCCTCTGTCATCCCCTTCTCTTGCCTTCAATCTTTTCCAGCATCAGGGTCTTTTCTATTGAGTCAGCTCTTGGCCTCAGGTGGCCAAAGTATGTCTTCTTTGGAGAAATATCTATTTCTCTTCTTTTCTAAATATCTTCTGCCCATTTTTCAGTTGGGTTGGTTTTTTGGTGTAGTTGTGATGGAATTGTATGAGCTGTCTGTATATTTTGTAAATTAAGCCCTTGTCAGTTGTGACTATCTTCTCCCATAGAAGATATTCTACGGGAGAAAGATATATTGTCTTTCCGTTTTGTTAATGGTTTCCTTTGTTGTGCAAGCTTGTAAGTTTGGCAAACTGGCTCAATGGGTATGAATTTGAGCAAATGCCAGGAGATGAAGGACAGGGAAGCCTGGTGTGCTGCAGTCCATAGGGTTGCAAAGAATCAGACATGACTTAGTGACTGAATAACAAATGAGTTTGATTCGGTCCCATTTGTTTATTTATTTACTTTTGCTTTTATTTCTTTTGCCTTGGAAGGCTGACCTATGAATTTATATGAGAAGAGAGGGTCTCCTGGATGCAAAAATTCATGGTCATTATTGGTTGGTGGTGCACAAATGAGGGGTGTCTTACTAGTAACTTCTCTTGGTTTTTACTGAAAGTGCCTATGGTAAGCCTGTTTAAATTCAAATGTGGTGCTCTCACGGATCTGTCCACGCACCATCCCGGGCACCGCTGCCAGTTCTCTCTCTGCTGTTAGCTTTTGCGAAGGATGCTTCTTGAGCATCCCAAAGTGTCTCCAGCTGGTTGTGGTTTTCAGTTACTGCCATACTTGTATGAATTGGAAGTTTATAGAATTACTGTTATGTTTAAATTGGGTGGAAATTCTGTTCTTACATAATGGTTGTGTTGTTGCCATTTTAATGACTGCTTAGCTTCTTTTGAGTTCTTTGTTGATTGCCAAACTTTTTTTTTTTTCCATTGTACTGGGTGGAGGAGTCTATGAAGTTGTGATTGAATACAAATCTAGACCAAAACGCTCTCCCACTTGTTGGCTTTTATAACGTTTGGAAACTTATTTAATCTACATGATGGTATAAAGTGGAGGAAGTAGGAGTACCCCATAAGCTTGAGGATGAAATAAAATAATTCATGTAAATGCTGGGTGTGGTATCTGGCACATAACTGGTGGTGAAAAAGTGTGGTGAGTAGTTACTTTTATGTTTAACTGTTGTTTTAAAAAACATTGACAACTATTGCTCTGCAAGTTGACTTTCGATGGTCTCCTTTCCTTTAGTCCTTTAATTAGTTTCATTTGGTTAAATTGTGTGGCTAATGAGGTCGCTGTCGCTGTGTCCCTCAAACCACAGACCTGTGCTTAGCCTTTTATCCCATAGAGGATAAGTCTGAAGAGAAGGAAAGAGGAGGGGCACTGATGGTGATGAAAGACCATCTTTACAGAACGCTCTGTGGGCCATAGAATTTGTATTCTATCCTCCATGTTAAATGTTTTCTATCTATTGTCTTACTTAATTTTCACAATGACCCTAAGAGGTAGGGAATATTAATATCCCTCTTTTAGACTAGGTAAGACTGAGGTTTAGAGATGTGAAGTGATTGAACTCTATAGCTGGTAACTGGTAGAGGTGGACTTCGAACCTAAGCAGCATATGAGCATAAATCTGTCACCCCTGACAGTTGAAAAGAGCAAGCCCTAGTGATGGTAGGTCCATCGTGTCACAAGAGAAGAGCAACAAAAATTGTCTCTGATGGTGTAGAGCCAGCGTGGGCAATGTTTGGGAGTATGGGCAGGTAGTTCTGTTTTGTATTTCTCCATATGGACGCGTAAGAGGAACTGCCTGGTGGGAGGGGCTTAGGTGGTCCAAGCTACTTGGAAGAGACCTGAGAATGACAAAGCTTAAATGTGAATTCACTTGCAGCTGAGATAGGAACAGCAGTTTTAAGTGAATTTGTCCATGAACCTGTTTCTCCAGCACTTTCCTTTTGTGCAGATTTTGATCCAGAATGTGATATGGCCAAGTGTTAATGCAGCTGTGTGTCAGAGGGAAAAGTGAGATTGCTTTGTCTAATTCTTGCTTTACTTATGCCTTTAATTTATAAGTTAAAGAATTTCTATGCTTTCTTGGTAAGGCCTGGATAATGGTGATAAAGGACAGCTGTGAAAAAATTCTGGGAACCAAAATAACTCTGTTCTCCTAATTCTCTAGGGACACGTAAATTGAATTGGCTCATCAGTGAACAGAACTGATTGCAAAATCACTTCTTAATGCAATAGGAGCATATGAAGGCTTTCCTCACCCTCCTTTGATTTAATTAAATTGTATTCCCGTTGTAGCTTCTGGGTGAGGTCTCACAGAACTGCAGTATCCTGTGATTTGTATCAAAGACCTACTTTCCTGTCCTGGTGTTTATCTTCAGAATTGAGCCCTGTGGTTCAAAGAATATGAAGTTTTACTTCTGGGTTAGATGTCAGCTGGTCACATGGGTTAGTGGTAAATGCTTCAGGCTAGAATCAAAAGGCAATTCCCAATTTCATTTTCTGACTCATGGCAAATTCTTTATGCCAGTGACCCACCTTCCCTGGCTACCCATGACATCTTATCACCTTTATTGTCATCATCATCATGTCTTAGGTATCACATGGTTAGTTATTAAGAGTTTGGGCTTTGGAGACAGACTGTAGGAGTTCTGTCTGGATTCTGCCCAATTCCAGGTGCCTAACCTTGAGCAAATGACCTAACCTCTCTAATGCCTCAGTTTTCTCATCTATATGTCAGGAATAATTAGGTTGGTGTGAGGACTAAACAAGATAATGCATTTTAGAGTGCTCAGAGTGGTGTCTGACACGTGATAAGGATTTGTCATCATCCTTTGTGTTAAATCCATTATTGCTATTGTAATTATTTTATAATGAGTCTCAGGTGGACCCTCATAACATAAAGTAAATCTGTAGTTTGTATTCTCTAGAAGTGTACACTTGAAAAATAATATTCAGCGGTATGGATATTTAACAAACCCTCATGTGCAGGAAGAAGGCAATGGCACCCCACTCCAGTACTCTTTCCTGGAAGATCCCATGGACAGAGGAGCCTGGTGGGGTGCAGTCTATGGGGTTGCAAAGAGTCAGACACGACTGAGCGACTTCACTTTCACTTTTCACTTTCATACATTGGAAAAGGAAATGGCAGCCCACTCCAGTGTTCTTGCCTGGAGAATCCCAGGGACAGGGGAGCCTGGTGGGCTGCCGTCTATGGGGTTGCACGGAGTCGGACTGAAGCAACGTAGCAGCAGCAGCAGCAGCATGTACAGAGTTCAGCTGAAACTGGTGCATCCCGGAATGAAAGCACTATAGAAAGCCAGAGAACCAAAAGAGACTTGATTATGGGGCCAGGTTTTAGGCACTCTGGCTAAGCAGGGTGGATGGACTTTAGCTTCAGTTGGGTTGTTGTGTTTGTGTGTTGAGTGATTCATTCTTCCTTGGAGTCATAACTCAGGAATTGTTGAGTGACTCATGTCACTGTGAATTGGTCCTGGAGAATTGAATTCTATCCTTTTAAGACATAGTCTCTTAGAGACTTACTTGAAACCATACAAACCTGAGATAACTCTACTAATCAATCCTAAGGCAGAAGCCACTGCCAAAGGGACCTTTTAGTTGGGGAAATTGCCCTTGTCTCTGAACCTCAGTCTGGCATTAGTGGGCAACTGTGAGATCTCACGGTTTTCCCAGAACAGACTGAGCATTTCTGAAGGGGTGAATTGCATGCCCTTTACTTCTGCCAGAATGGAAGGTATTTATACACCAGAGACTACTAGTACAGCTTGGTAGTTGTGTGCATTTGCCACTGCCCAGAAAAGTAAAGGACGATTGGAACCTCGCTGCAGCAGCAAGATAGACCAGTATGCCACCTTCCAGCTCTCTGTCCTTGGATAAACTATGTAACCTCTCTGGCCTCCAGTTCCACATCCATAAGATGCAAACAACACTAGTGGCTAATTCACAAGGTGGTTAAAAAGATTTGATAATGTCATGCATGGCACTTGGTGAGTGCCAGTGAACAAAGCCATTTCCACTTAGCACTGTTCCCATAACACCATCCAGCCTGTGTGATGATGAGGCTGCTTCCTTACCTGGGCCTTCCTTGTCGGGCCATGTAGTCATACCGTTCTGGCAGGCATGGTTTGTTAGCTTCATTTCAAACTCATTCTCTTTGGCTCATTTACTCAAACCAGACAGAGATTAATGGCCTGCCCTCAGAGTACCGGCCGGCACATGTTCCTGGCACCTTTGGCTCATTGATCGCGCCTCTGCAGTTTGGGGAATACCTCAGTGTTCTAGGCAGGGGCCTCCTGAGCTCTAGGAGACATTTAAAGGAAAGTAATTTGGTGCAAATTCACCTCCTAATTAA
Organism: Capricornis sumatraensis; assembly: GCF_032405125.1. Classification (NCBI taxonomy): domain Eukaryota; kingdom Metazoa; phylum Chordata; class Mammalia; order Artiodactyla; family Bovidae; genus Capricornis; species Capricornis sumatraensis. Next base: position 53,620,101 of record NC_091077.1, read on the forward strand.
GGAGGGCTGAAAGCCTGTTTTGTTTTGTTTTGCTATTCCTTCTGGATTTTGCCAGTTAGAAACAGGAGCAGGATTCTCTGGAATAGAATGTGTGAATTTATTGGGAGGAATGAAGTGAGCAGGGATGGCCGGAAAAAGTACTTGCCCGAGTGTGGTGTCTTCCCCTGTGTCTGCCTTAGCTACCTGTCCAGTTGCAGTGCATGCCATTGACTGTGGGCCGCTGGTCTGACCTGTACCCATTTGGCTCTGCAGGATTGTGTTTCTGCTTCCCTCTTTGCCCCATTCTTATCTCCTCTGGTCTGAGGCCGTTTCATTCATCAGACAGTGGTGCTTGAAATATAGAAACCCCTTTTATCCTCATCTTTCTGACCTTCAGTATGTGCCTATTTATCTTTGTACAGTCTTTGAGAAATGAATAATAATCATTTGATTATTTGATTATCTCCATTTGACAAATGGGAGATTTGTCAAATTACTGTTTGACCATTCAAAGACCTTCTTGGCTGACTCCTTCAGGTTATAGACGGCAGCTGAGATGCAGAGAGGGTGAGAAACTTACCCAGTGACACAAGGCAACTGGGGGCCATGTTGGAATTATTGCTTAGCTCTTGACCAGCAGTATCAGTAAATATCAGTCTCACCGATACTTACTAGTAGATAAGAAGCCCCCTTAGGATATCATGGCTCTCTTTTCAGAGTTGCTTGGCTCTGTTTCTCTAAGGGTTAAATAAGTGGTTCTCAACCAACAGTGACCATTACAATCATTGGGGATATCCTTGTTTTTTTTGTTACCACCAACTTCATCCTGTGCCTTTTCATATCTATAGGATCATAAGCACCAAAGAAAGATTTTGGAGCTACGATTTTTTTTTTTTCCTAAATCAGAGGTTTTATCATCTTACTAAATAATGTCAGCATATCAGGGATTGGCAGACCCTGCCCTGCAGGCCAAGTCCAACTGGCTACCTGTTTTTTGTAGCCCATGAGCTCAACATGGTATTTACAAGTGAACATTTGCCATTGACTCAGTGATAGGAAACACTTTGACATCTATTTAAGCTAAATGCTATCTTCCCTCTATAAAAATTCTGTTTTTCTCATTAGTCTTATCTGTATTTCAGAAAGTTATACTCCTGAGAAAAGATACTCCCAGTGGTTGTGATGGCCACTCTTACAGTTGAGAACCAGCTGTATAACCCCTGGAAGAACCAAGCCAAGCATCTCCCAAAAAGACAGCCATGAAACAATAAGATTGATTTTCACCTGCTAGGAATATTCTACCTGTATTTTCAAAACTTACTCTATTTGGATTTTGTCAGGAAAAAATTGTGAAAATTTGTGGTCTCGTTTTTCAAGTCCCTGTGTAAATCATTGGTTTGGCTTTTGCCTCTTAGCTCGCAAAGCCTAAAATGTTTACCTTCTAGTCCTGTACAAGAAAAAGCTTGCCAACTCTTCCAATTGTATCATTGTCTGTTTTATGTTGGGACTCATTCCCTTTTGTGATTTGTATAAATCACTTAAGGATTTTTTGTCATAAAAGTAGTATATTCTCCTTTTAAATTCACAGTAAAAAGTTACTGGTCCCATTTGCCAGTGTTAACACTTAACAGTTTGTAATGTATCTTTGTCCAGACTTTGCCATGTACTAGCTGTGAGACCTTAGTTAACCTCTCTAGCCTCAAATTCTCCATCTATGTATCAGTGATTTTAGCAGTTTCTACCCAACAGAATTCTTGCATAGATAATTTGAGATAATTCATGTGAATTGCTTAGCGCCGTTGCCTGCTGTGCAGTTAATGCTTAATGATTTGTAACTAATTAATTTTTTCTCCCTTTTAGTTTATATACACATATTAGTTTTTTTTTAAAGGAAGTATATGACTTATTTTTTTTTAACAGTAAAGCTCCAGAGGTGAGTCTCTGAACAGCTGAAGTAAATATTGCTAAGTCTGCTGCTGCTAAGTCGCTTCAGTCGTGTCCAACTCTGTGTGACCTCATAGACGGCAGGCCACTAGGCTCCCCTGTCCCTGGGATTCTCCAGGCAAGAACACTGGAGTGGGTTGCCATTTCCTTCTCCAGTGCATGAAAGTGAAAAGTGAAAGTGAAGTCGCTCAGTCATGTCCGACTCTTAGTGACCCCCTGGACTGCAGCCTACCAGGCTCCTCCGTCCATGGGATTTTCCAGGCAAGAGTACTGGAGTGGGGTGCTGTCACCTTCTCCCAAAGTAAATATTAGGAAGTGAGTAATAATAGAAGGAATTTCCATTTGGGGGCCAGAAATTGCCTTCCATTTTCTAGCACATACTAAGCAAAAGGAGAAGGTAATGGTTTTCTATAGTGAACCTGTTGGGTGGTATAAAATGCACACAAGTAAATGTTATTTCTGTTTTCCAGGTCTACAACTCAAACAAAGACAGCCAGAGCGAAGGGAGTAAGTATGTTGCTTAGATACTTTTCCTTCAGCTGGGTGGGGGCCTGGGCCTGGTGAAGGTGCCATTCTGGGGAAGAACCACCAGGAGGTGCTGTGGGCACATTGGGTTGGCCCGATTCCCCCAGTGCAGTCTGAGCTGCTTCTGCCCTAATATACCATGTCAGGACAGTCAATGAGCCTGACGGGCATGGCTGTGATGACATCTTGCACTGTATAACCATTCACACGGTGCAAAGAATTTTTATGTACATTATTTCAGTTAATCCTGTGTTGTCTTAAGAATGTAGCTCCCGTCACCACTTAAAAGTCACTTAATCCAATAATACCCAGCTCCCCCAGCACCCTGACCTGTGGGAAGCCAGAATTGACTTTGCCTCCCACACGGTCGCACTCAGAGGCCTGAAGAGGCAAGAACCATCTTAGTGATCACTTAGCAACTAACGCTGTGTTCCTTGTTGCTGCTCTGGAGAGTTACGAGTGGAGACGGTGAACTCTGTAATAATATTCCGTTTTGATGGCAGTGGCCCTGGGCAGCCTCTGTAGCATTATATAGCACGTTTCTCCCCCCACTGGCTCTCTGAGTACTCTGGTTAATTGTGGTTTCCAAGGGCACCTGTAACCTTGTAAAGATGATGGGATTAAAATGGAACTGCTTTTGCTAAGTGTTTGGGCTGATCATCTCCTTGGTACATAGGGGAAAACACAAATTCCTTCCACGTTGCTACCAGAGTACAAAGGAAATTCTGTCCTCTTGCCTCAGATTTGCTTTTGTAAAATCCATTTGGAAAAAGATTCCAAGGTAGCCCTCCCATGAATTCTAGTATTGTCAGAAAAGTCAGTGAAACCGTGCCTCTTCTTGTGGACAAAAGGATGAGCCATTTTATGTGTGTGTGAAATCCATTATGGAGTAGAGATTTCCCTTCTTTCATTCTTTCCAAAGTACAGATTTTATCAGAAGTTTTAAATAAAATATTAAGTAATTTGGAATGGTTGCTGTTGGTAAGTTCAGAGGCCTTAGGGGAGGAAAACTATTTTTTTGTTGTTTCTTTTTTCCCCTCAGGAATTGAACAAGGGAAAATGTTTTTCAAGTAAATATTCAAAGAAACAAGTCATGTTCCCCCTTCTCTGTGTCAGGTGGGATTTCTTTAGAATATCTGAAATCAGCTCTGGCTAACTTGTCCTAAAATAGCCATAGCAAAAACAATATTAAAGATAATGAAGGAATATAGAAGTCCTCAGTTCAGTTCAGTTCAGTCACTCAGTTGTGTCTGACTCTTTGCGACCCCATGAATCGCAGCACGCCAGGCCTCCCTGTCCATCACCAACTCCTGGAGTTCACTCAGATTCATGTCCATCGAGTCAGTGAAGTCCTCAGGGTAATTCAAAGTAAGGTAGGAAGAGCTGAAGAACCAAGGCTTGAAAGCCAGACAGTTTTGGAGACCTGAGAACCAACGAGAAAGGGTCCTCTGGATGATACTTGCAGGATCATAAAGCCCATAGAATTTTTTAGTCCTTGCCTCACTCTTGTGAAGGTCCAGATTCCCAGGAAAGATAGCATCAAGATGGTCTCGCTTTGGCCCACCCAGAGGATAACAATGCACCTTGATCGATGGTTTCAAAAGTGCTCATAAAATGAGAGCATGGTGGTTTACCTGCAGGGAGATCAGCAAACCCCCGGGACATGAGAGGGTAGATGCCATGCAGGCTGAAATAGGAGATGCCCAACCCATGCCCCAGCCTACAACCCATGTCTGTTATAAAGGACCCAGAACTGTGGGGGTTGAGACACATATGAATAGAGAACCGCCCCCACCCCCGTCCCCAGACCAGAAGCTTGCCTGTAACTTTTGACCTTACGAACCTGCTTGTCTCTCCTTGAGATAAGTGCCAATAGATATGAAAGATGACCAGGATTCTGCTGGTGGGCATGCCAGCTGGTTGTACCATTCTGTAAGGCCTTTAGGACATAGGTACTGGAAGCCTTTAAAAAGTAAACATCCTTTGATTGATGTGTACACACTGTTGTATTTAAAATGGGTAACCAACAAGAACCTACTATATAGCACAGGGGACTCTGCTTAATATTATGTAACAACCTAAATGGTAAAAGAATTTGAAAAGAATTCAAACATCTCCTGCATTGGCAAGTGGGTTCTTTACCAGTAGCACCACCTAGGAAGCCCAAAGAATCCATGCTGAAAAAGAATGGATGCATATATGTGTACACAGCTATGTGCTGTGCTGTGCTTAGTCACTCAGTCGTGTCTGACTCTTTGCGACCCCATGAACTGTAGCCTGCCAGGCTCCTCTGTCCATGGAAATTCTCCAGGCAAGAATGCTGGAGTGGGTTGCCATGCCCTCCTTCAGGGGATCTTCCTAACTCAGGGGTCAAACCCAGGTCTCCAACATTGCAGGTGGATTCTTTACCATTTGAGCCACCAGAGAAGCCCTATACTCCAATATAAAATAAGTTAAAAAGAAAAAGAAAAACTCCCCAAGTATTAAAAAAAAAAAGGTAGATATTGTTTGACCTAGTGATTTGTCCTAAAGAATAGACTGGAGCACAAAGATGTTTCTGTTTAAAAAAAAAAAAAAAGTTCACCAGAGCATTGATAATAATAGGTGAAGAGCTAGAGACAATCCAAATGTTCAGTAGGAAGTTTATTAAAAGTATCATAGAATACTTTATAGCCTTTAAAAAGAATGAGAGACCATATGTAAAATAGATAGCCAATGGGAATTTACTGTATGGCTCAGGAAACTCAAACAGGGGCTCTGTATCAACCTAAAAGGGTGAAGGGTGGAATGGGGAGGGAGATGGGAGGGAGGTTCAGAAGGGAGGGGATATATGTCTACCTATAACCGATTCATGTTTTTGACAGAAAACAGCAAAATTCTATAAAGCAATTATCATTCAATAAGAAAATAAAATTTTTAAAAAAAGCACTTAAAACCAAAAAGAAAAAGAAAAAGAATGAGAGAGATCTTGATACATTTGCAGAAGCAGTGTCCCCCATATACTGTTCATTGAGCTTTTGAAAATTCAGATCATGGAATGGTGTATTTATTAAAATAAATTATTTGACTTGTCTAGATATATTGATAGAAAAAAAGTCTGGAAATACATTTGTCAGCAAGCTGTTACTCAGGATAGAGGATGCTGCTGCTGCTAAGTCGCTTCAGTCGTGTCCGACTCTGTGCAACCCCATAAATAGCAGCCCACCAGGCTCCTCCGTCCCTGGGATTCTCCAGGCAAGAACACTGGAGTGGGCTGCCATTTCCTTCTCCAGTGCATGAAGGTGAAAAGTGAAAGTGAAGTCGCTCAGTTGTGTCCGACTGTTAGTGACCCCCTGGACTGCAGCCTACCAGGCTTTTCCGTCCATGGGATTTTCCAGGCAAGAGTACTGGAGTGAGTTGCCATTGCCTTCTCCGCAGGACAGAGGATAGATTGCTTCAAGATGCTGACCTTCTACTTTAAATATTCTTTAGACTTTGAATTGCCAACAGAGGGTATGTGTTTTATAATAATAGCTGTTAATAGTTAGCATTTATCAACTGCTCACAGTGTTTCACCGTGTTTTATGCACACTAGCTCATTTAATGCTCACAGTGCTGGGTGCAGTGGGTGCTCTTGACCTACTTTGTAGATTAGGAAGTTGAGGTTGGTAAACTCAGGAGATGTAATTTAATCTGAGTGCTGTCTGACTCCAACGTCTTTGCTGTTAACCACAAAAGATTTTCTACCTCTCTAGGAAAAGGGCAATGCAGAAAGTTCCATTTTGGGAAACAGAGACACTTGAACATTTTGCTTTTGGCATCCTGTTACCCACAGGGCACAGAGAGTTGGCTGCCTCGAGTCACCGATGATTCTTCAGTTGCTTAACCTTTCATTTAGGAAGTGGGAGAGAAAAAGATGTTAAACATATTGCCCACTTTTTCAGGAGCACTTTTCACAGAAACTGTTTTTCTAGGGCATTGCTATCCTAAGAGATGTTCTGTTCATTAATTTCCAAGCTGGCAAAACCAGAGGAGTGTTCTGGACTGGTGCTTCCTGCCGTCCTTTGACATTACGATCCCCTCTAACCATCACACAGGCCTTGGCTTCGCCTCGCCTCGCCTTCCCTCCAGAGTGCTGTCCCTTTCTTATTCCTCCTGGCTGTAATTTGCAGCTTCACTGCACACCCACTATAGCACTCATCGCCACAGGAAGCACTATTGCCCAGGGTCTGGTTGTTCTGCAAGTGTTTATAGGACCATCAGAACTTTTTTAAAGGAAAAAAATCAGTCTGACAGGAGTTTGAGAGCTGGACATCGTGCTTTTCACCTCTGATAGCCAACATCCAAATGTCTAGCATTTTCCTTTCTAGAAAATATTTTGGTGGGAGTTTGAGTGCCAACATTTTAATCACAGAACCAGAATGTTTGAAGAGACAGGTAGCAAAAGGGAGTTCCTCTGAGGCCAGCGCTGACTTTGTTGCTTTTGTCTTGAAGTTTCTCTCAGGGCTTACTGAGTCTGTGGGGTATAAGACAGGGCCATACATAATGTCTGGCAGCAGCTGGTATTTTCCAGGTGGCCCGGTGCCTGGGAGAGGTTGCCAGCAGACAAATATATGCACCTTTCTTTGCAGAGCCTTTTCCCCCTCCTCTTTCTTCTCTGTTTGGATCTCAGGTACAGAGAGAATGATTTAATCATTCTCCCCAATTTGTTATGCGTGATCATCCCAGACCCCTCCCTCCCTCCCTCCTTCGTGTGTTCGTTCACTCACTCCCTTGGAATTCTTTCCCCGCGTCCTATTGCTCTCCTCCCTTGCACTGCTCTGACGTGTGTCTTTAACATGTGCTCTTGGACGGTTAGTCTTGTACCTACTGTGTTTTCAGGTATACAAGCGTCCGTTATGTTCTGATTTCTGCCATGCTCCTTCAGTGTTGTGTTGGGAGCCGCTCGTATTCCTCTGTACACTTAGAGTGGCTTCTGTCTGCTGCATGCTCCGCGGTGTGTACCGCTGTGCAGGGATGCCCTCCCGCTCTTCATCACCATTACCGTACTGCAGTGGACATCTCCGCACAGGTCCCCTTGTGAGAATCTCCTTGGGGTTTACCCTCCAGGAGAGTTGCTGATCAGTCAAGGGGTGTGTGTGTACTTGGTTTGAAGGAAGGCTCTCATCTTTGTGACCTAGAGTAAGTAGCCTGTTCATAGTTTCCAGCCCAACGTGACGATTTCCTCATTCCTGTCAGCTATTGCCATTTTATTCAGCTTTGTGATTTTTTACCAATCTAGTAGATATAAAATGGTAGCTCATTGTTGTCTTAATTTGTGCTTCTCTGATAATTGATGAGTTTACTGGGTATCCTCTTCTGCTTTTTGCCTATTTGTGTCCTTTGCGCATTTTTCTATTGCAGTTACCATTTTTTTATTGATGATTTATAAAATTCCTTCTATAGTCTAGATATTAATTCCTTGTTGTAGATTTCAAGTATATCTTCCTATTTTGCCATTTAACATTTGATATTATGTTTGATATCTTTCCTTGAGTATAAAGCTTTACTTTTTATAAATTTGATTTTTTTTTTTTTACCTTCTGGTTTGTGATTTTCAAGTTGTGTTTTGAGAGAGGCCTTCCTGACCCATGTTGCAAAGATGTGCACCTACACCTACATTTTCTTTTATTGGCTTCATGATTTTGTCTTTCACACTTAGGTTTCTAACCCAGTTGATATCCATCATTGTATATGGTGTTTCATAAGGATTCAATTTTGTTTTAAAAAGCCACTTTTCCCAACAACATGTGTGAAGCTATCCGTTCTCTCCTTCTTTTACTTGTGATACCAGCTTTCTTGTGTATTAGGTTGGCATATCTGAGCTCTGTCTCTGAGCTCTTTATTTCCTTGGTCTGGTCTGTCTGTTCTTGTGCTAATACGTCTCTGGTTTTAATATGATGACTTTGAGGCAAGTCTTAATATCTGGTAGTTTAAGTGTCCTCTCTTTGCTTTTCAACAGTTAACTTAGCTGATTGCGGACCTTTATCCTTCTACATAAATTGTAGCATAAGTTTGATAATTTCCTCAAAAATATGAAATTTTCATTTGGGATTGCATTGAAGTGTACAGGTTAATTGGCAGAAAATTGACACTTAAAAATATTATTAATAATGGTTTACTCTTGAATGTTGTTTCACATAGTATGCTTTACAAATAACAAATACTTTTTTAAATTGAAAATTTTTTTATTGAAGGATATTTGATTTACAGTACTATGTTAATTTCAGGTATATAGCAAAGTGATTCAGTTTTATATATATGTATAGAACTGATATATATGTGTATCATTTATATATATATATCAGTTCTATACATATATATATATATATAAGTGATACATATATATATACACACACAGTCTTTTTCAGATTCTTTAGGTTATAACTAAATACTAAATATAGTTCCCTGTGCTATACAGTAAAGTCTTATTGTTTATCTAGCCTGTATATAGTAGTATCCATTAATCCCATACTCCTCTAATTTATCCCTTCTCCAGCTTTTCCCTTTGGTAACCGTCATTTTGTTTTCTATGTCTGTGAGTCTGTTTCTATTTCGTAAATAAGTTCATTTGTATTATTTTTTTAGATTCCATATGTAAATGATAGCATATAGTATTTGTCTTTCTCTGGTCTGCTTCACTTAGTATGGTATTCTCTAGGTCTGTTCATGTTGCTGCAGATGGCAGTGTTTTTTAAATGGCTGAGTAATACTCCATTGTATATAGGTACCACATTGTCCTTATCCATTCCTCTGTCAGTGGACGTGCAGGTTGCTTCCATGTCTTGGCTGTTGTAAACAGTGCTGCTGTGAACATTGAGGTACATGTATCTTTCTGAATTAGAGTCTTTGTCTTTCCTGAATATATCCTCAGGAGTGGAATTTCTGGATCATATGATAACTCTATTTTTAGTTTTATAAGGAACCTCCACAGTATTCTCTGTAGTGGCTGGACCAATTTACATTCCCACCAACACTGTAGGAAGCTTCCCTTTTCTCCACACCCTCTCCAGCATTTATTATTTGTAGAGTTTTTGATGATGGCCATTCTGACTGGTGTGAGGTGACACCTCATTGTAGTTTTGATTTGTATTTCTCTAATAATTAGTGATGTAGAGCATATTTACATATAAATCTTAGCCATCTGTATCTCTTCTTTGGAGAAATTAGGTCTTCTTTGGAGAAATGTCTATTTAGGTCTTCTGTCCCTCCTCCCTACTCCCACCCCCACGCCCACCCCTGCCTTTTTTTTGCTATTGGGTTATATGAGCTGTTTGTGTATTTTGGAAATTTAGCCCTTGTAGGTCACATCATTGGCAAATATTTTCTTCTAGTACATAGGTTGTCTTTTTGTTTTGTTTGTCGTTTCCTTGATGTACAGAAGCTTGTGCATTTGATTAGGTCCCATTCATTTATTTTTGCTTTCAATTCATTTTCCTTGGGAGACTGACCTAAGAGAATATTGCTACAATTTATGAGAAAGAATGTTTTGCCTATGTTCTCTTCTAGGAGTTTTATGGTATCATGTCTTTATATTTAAGTCTTCAAGTAATTTTATTTCTGTGTATGGTGTGAAGGAGAGTTCTAACTGCATTGATTTACATGCAGCTGAAAAAATTGACACTTTAATAGTGCTAAGTCACCTCCTTCAAGAACTTTGAATGTCTTTCCATTTATTCACACCTCTGTTAGCATTTTAGTTTTCTCCCTAGAAGTCTTCTGTATTCTTGGTTAAGCCCTACATACTAAATTCAAATCCCAATCTGCTTTTTTTGCCAATTGTGTGGGCCGCTGAACCATGGATCCTTCTGCCATCAGGAACCTTACCTGGGTTTGTTCCTGGAATGTGAAGAATATGCAGCAGTGACACCGAGTTTTCTCTCATTAGTCACATTTGTAACCAGTAGTGAAGGGAAGGAGAAAACAGGAGTAAGAATAGCAGAGAAGAAGGAAGTCCTGTTTGTTGCTCCCTACGCTTCTTTACTGAGGAGGTGATCGCACCAGTGTCAGTCATCTAGACAGCAAACGACTGTCACCGATTTTGCCCTTTGTTATTACAAAGAACAAGAGTCTTCCCTGGGCGGGAATGTTGCCACCTTAATGCGTAGCTCCTCAGTCTCCATGTCCTGTCGCATCTTACGTTTGGTACAGTTGTGAGATTTACTCCCCAAAGGCTCTGTGAGAACTGGTTCATTCTCCTTTGAAGTGAGCCCAGGTCAGAAGCAGGAGGAGGCGCCAGGAAGGAACCTGTTCTCAGCCCCCTTCCTGTTGTCCTGTCCTCCCACTAGAGGGACAGTTGGAAAGCTGAGAACTTGTCAGAGAGAGTACACAGTCCAGTGCAAGAGATCCAGGGAAAGGCAGGCTGTTCTAGTATGAGTTTGTCTTTACCAGCTTTGAAGTTTTAAATAAATGTCACTGCCTACTTAGCTGTGGAAAGATTAGCTTGTTTGTGGAAATGGTGCTCTCCCGCTGCTTTGCCAGCTGTTTGGAAGCCGACAGACTGAGACAGAGAGGGCTGTCTCCTAATCTTGGCTTCTAGTGGCATGTCCCTTAGTGTATTAACTCAGATCCCCTGGGCCAATCGGGTGGTTTCAGAGGAATATGCCTGAGTTGCCCTAGGTGTGCCTTCTTGTGCACTTATGACCCCCGCTGGCTTTTCAGAGGGACATTGCAGCCATTTCCTTGTTTCCTTCTCTTGTTGAATATGTTCCTGTGCTTTAACCTGAACCTTTCGCTAGACTTAATATCTGTGCTTTTACGGATATACTAATGTGCAGGCAAGTGCCCACGGCCAGTTGGAATGGACTTCCAGCTAGGCTAGAAAGACTTTAAAAAGTACCCTCCCTTCTCCCCAGAAGAAGGAAATATAGTTCTTCCTCTTTTATTTCCTTGTTTTAATCCCTTCATTCCTTCCAGTTTGTTCTTAACCTAATACTTTAACAAGACTCCTTTTTATCTGCATAATGCTTAAGAACCCACTTCAGGTTGCCAACTTGTCATTCACACCAGAGGTGAGGGGAAGAGTAGTGATTGGAGAAAGTTTGCAAAGTTGGAATTAGGATCTGTAGGGTGTGGACATGGAATCTCCGAACCTCATTCCAAAGGTTTGACAGATTTGTATTTTTGCTTATTATGAAAATAATATGAACTCATTGTGAAACATTAAGGAAATGTAGCAAGGATTTTCAAAAATTCAATAAGAATCATCTATAATTTCATCTCTAGAGATACTTCTTCCTTGCTTTTTCTTTTTTCATGATGTCTTATGTTTATTTTGCCAATGTCAGTATGTATTTCTACTTAATTGACATTATACTGAACATACTTGTTGGTATTCTGCTTTTAAAAATTCACAAGCGTTTTCTCAGACGATGAGTTGTTTATAAATATTATTTGTAATGGTTGTTGCATGCTCTGTCATAAGAGTGCATCCTGATTTGTGGAACTATTTCCTGTCATTGGTCTTGAATGTCCTTTCCAGAGTTCTGCTTTTGTGAATGACATCAGGGTGAGCATCCTTGTACATCCGTCTTTGTACACATTTCACGTAACTTCACATGGGACAGTCCTAATGGATGAGCTGGGAGAGCTGTTTCCTGGTGAATACAGTTCCTGGTGAACTGGGAGGGTACTGTGTGAATGATGCAGATTATCCTGCAGGCCCGCTGGCCATGAAACCACGGGTCAGTGCTGGGCCTCTCTAAGCTTCTCTTTCCCTGTCTGTAAAATGAGGATAAATCACAACCCTACCTCATAACCTTGCTGTGAGCATAAAAGCCCAGCACAATATCTGGTCTATTAGTGAATAAGTGCCTAATTACTGTGGTTATTATCCTTGTTGTTATCTGGTCATACCAATTACTCTCCCGTATGGGGAAGAAAGAAGTCACTGGGTTAGGGGAACCACTTCTGAGCGGAGCAGGGGAAGAGAACAAAGGGCAGAAGCCAACACCCCTGCTGTTGGGGGCTGGAGGCCAGCCTGTGTTAATTCACTGAACCCTCTGGATCCTCATGACTGCATTTCTCAAAGTAGGGGATGTACACTGCTGGCGACAGCCCAGATCGTTTTGTATGCTGCTGCTGCTGCTAAGTTGCTTCAGTCGTGTCCGACTCTGTGCGACCCCATAGACGGCAGCCCACCAGGTTCCCCCATCCCTGGGATTCTCCAGGCATGAACACTGGAGTGGGTTGCCATTTTCTACTCTAATGCATGAAGGTGAAAAGTGAAAGTGAAGTCGCTCAGTCGTGTCCGACTCTTAGTGACCTCATGGACTGCAGCCTTCCAGGGATTTTCCAGGCGAGAGTACTGGAGTGGGGTGCCATTGCCTTCTCCGTTTGTATAGGACCAGACAAATGTTTTCAATTGCCTTTTAAATTTATGTATTTATTTAATGTGTATTGACTGGGGACCGGCCCACAAGTAAACATAACTTCTCCCTGCCCCACCCAGGTTTCTAAATGTTACTGCTTAGCACAGGGGTCAGGTTTTTCAGGAAAGGAGTAGATTTTTGGATTTGTGGTGCTATTTCACTCTGCTTTGATGGTCTGAAAGCAGCCATAGACAATGTGGAAACAAAGGGGGTGGTGTTATTTACAAAACAGGCAACAGTGAGTTTAGCCCATTAACTACAACTTTGTTAACTCAGCGTGATACAAAGATAGGTTTTTAAATATTCATCTCTTCAAGACAGCATGGGGTTATGGCAGGGAGCATGAGTGTGGTGTGTGGATGGGTACTACTGCAGAAATGCTATTTACAGCAAGCGAGTTACAAGTGAGCAAACAGGCTTAAGGATGGCAAGGTACCAGAGCTAAGTCTGCCCGATTGCCAGGATCATTTCCCCTACCATTCTTGATGTGCGTGAGATCTTTGCTCTGCCCTGCCATCTGTCATTTTGTGGGCAACCCAGTGCGACTGGAAAGAGTTTCATCATCAATTTCCAATACTTAACCTGCCCAGCAGTTTGCCATTGAGGGGCCATCCCTTGTTCCTTCTTAGTGAGCCTCCTCCAGAGCCATCTGTGGCTCTTCACATGTCACGTAGGATGCTGGGAGAATCAGAGTCACACGTTTCAGTGACTCAAGCTTCCCAGGTGCAGAGCTGCAACATGACCCATTACTCTCCCACGGACTTTAACAACACAACCACAGCTGCTTTATATGTTGTTTCTGTTATATACACCCGTTCTCTCGGCTGTTACTCAGATTAGACTCCATAATGGTGCTGGATCAAAGCACTTCTTGTTTCATGAGGATAAGATTGAGGACAAGGAGAGAGATGGGAGGGGCATCATTACCTTTCTCTGTTTGCCCATTGCCCTGTTCTGGTTTCTGCATTCCCTTCATCCTCTGCCTCAGCTTCCATTGATCGTAAAGCAGAAAAAGAGATTGAGTCTTGAAGCTCGCAGGGGAGGAAGATCTGATGGGACCACATGGGTCGCTGTTTTTAAAATGTTCTGAAGTCTTTAGCCATCACTAAAAAGCTAGCAGTCTCACGAAAGCAGCGAAGGACAGGAAAGCAGCTTTTTTTTCTATTGCTTCCGATCACCTTTGGCCTTTTGCTTTGAGAACACCCCCAGTTGAGAGGCTGGAGAAGACAGCCGCGAGTAGCCAGCATCCCTGTGGGATCAGAGCCATCCAGCGGCTGCCAGATCTCCACTGGTTGGTGGCTTATAAATAGAACATTTCCCCTCCTAAACCTGAGAAGGATGGACGCATTAGTGGGGATGGTGGCCTGGCCTCCTATGTGCTGGCCCACGAGGGAGTCAGCTGAGTACACCTTCCCCTCCAGCTTTCTCTCTACGCCTGCCAGCCAGAGTTGATAGAAGACAGGCGTGCATTCCCTTCCTGCTGCCCCCAGCCCCTCTTGGCCCTTCTTCTTTCCCTTTTTCCTCCGTGGCAGCTTTTTGTCACCACTACTTTCTTCTCCTGAGCCACGGTAGGATAAGATGGTCCCCTGCTCCCTCACTGAAGTGCTGCTTTTCCTTACGAGTTGTGAGCATGGCACAGCTGCTTGCTGTGGCCTGTGTAGAGTGGCAGCAGCCGGCATGAGCGCTGGGGGCCAGCGGGAGAGGAAGGAGAAGGAATGGATTGTTTTCTCCGAGATGCTATTCTCTGGGTTCCCAGCCCTGTGCTTTGGTGACACCCCACCCCTCAAGCACATGGCTGACGGGGTACTCCTCAGACTTGCCTGTGCAGTCAGAAGACTCTCGGCTCGTCCTCAAATTTCTCCTCTCCTCAGCCAGCCTTAGACTGGCAAACGCAGCCAGTGCGTGACTTCATTGTGGCCTGATATCCCCTTCCCCTCAACCATGTGGGCTCTGGACAGACAGCAGGCTGCCGCTTGGCAGGTGCCCACCACCCCTTGGCATCCCAGTTTGGGCTTCAACCAAGGAGCCGCGAGCAGGTCCCTGGCAACATCCTTAACTCTTAAAGCCCAGTGCAAGGGGCTGTGGAGAGAGACTGATTTTCCTCACTGGCACCAAGTACAGGCTCTTGATCAATGAAATCATTAGTGATAAACATTATCATTAGTACCTACTGTGTCCCAGGCAATGTGCTTATTGTCTGACCTACATTAAATTATTTGATCTTTGTAAGAACCCTGTGAAGCAGATGGTAGTATTGACCCCATTTACAGATGAGAAAACTGAGGCTTCATCCTAAGTGCAAACTTGAGGTTACTCAAGATCATTCCTTCCCCCCATAATCAGCGTTCAGTGTGCACCTCTCATTCAGCATGTAAGATTTTGTGAAAGCTGTCAAGTACTGTTCCCCACATTGGGGGCCAGTTTGAGTAGTGGTTGGGAATGTTAATTGTGGAGTATTATTACACATGTGTTTGGGATCACAGCCTCATGGCTTATTGAATTTGTGACTGTGGGAAATTAATTTCTCCAGACCTCAGTTTCTTTATCTGTAAAATGAGGATAGTCTTACTGTCTACATCATTGGTTTTTTTGAGAGTATCAAATGAGAATAAACTGGAAATTCTTTAATCAGTGGTGCTTGGTATTCTAAGCAGTCATTAAATGTTGCTCTCTGCTGTTATTATCAATAACATCATCATTAGCTGAAACGAGAGGCTATTTATATAAAGCCTGACACTGGATAGTTTTCTTTCAGAGTACCTTCACATGCATTGCTTTTTTAAATTTCTACTGTGCTTGATCTTCAAGATGAGAAAAAGGGTCCGAGAGGTGATGTATTTCCACATCATACAATATCATGGTGATTCCAGGTGCAAATCTTAGGCCTCAGATTCTGAATGGCATCTCCTTCCTTGCCTTCTACTGCCCTGGAGTTTGATTTGTCTGAAAAATAGCTAAACCGTTTCTAGGGCAGATAAGGTAGAGGACGCGTAGTTAGAGGCAGGAAGGGATCTAGCTGGACAGAGGAGATTGGTTTTCCACTTGAAACACATCCACCTTCGGAAAGCTGGCACTGATCTCTTTTGGTTGAGAAATCAGAGCACAGCCACCCAGGCCTCGAGGTAGAAAGGAACTGAGGCCACTGGACTGTAAGTCATTCTTGGGATGTCCAGAGTCCCAGGTAGGAGACAAATGGTTCTGATTAAGATGGTTCACATTACCAAGGCGTGTGTGCAGCCTTGCTTCTTCGCAGCTGTCCTGATCAGGAATTTTAAGGTAGATGAGGAGATTGCAGATGTCAAAACCCACAAGGAAACTGTCCTTCCTCCATCCCTCCACCCCACGCTGGTCTGCAGTTCTCAGCTGTACTGTGCAGAAACCCGCCTGCTGCCACTTTGGCTGCCTCTGTCTGGCTGAGAACTGGAACATCTGAGACTTGCAGGTTTATTCCAAGCCAGGCAGGGTTTTCATCTCTTCCTCTGCTACCTGTTTAACTTGCTTTACTCTCCGTCCTTCTCGGCTTATTTTTCTTAATGTGTGTCTACAGAAACCATGAGAAAAGAAGATTGGAGAAGGCAATGGCACCCCACTCCAGTACTCTTGCCTGGAAAATCCCATGGACGGAGGAGCCTGGTGGGCTGCAGTCCATGGGGTCGCCGGGAGTCAGACATGACTGAGCGACTTCACTTTCACTTTTCACTTTAAGCATTGCAGAAGGAAATGGCAACCCACTCCAGTGTTCTTGCCTGGAGAATCCCAGGGATGGGGGAGCCTGGTGGGCTGCCGTCTATGGGGTTGCACAGAGTTGGACATGACTGAAGCAACTTAGCAGCAGGGAAGAAAATCCTGATTGGTGGTATTCATGCACAGAGGTCAGGGGGTGAATGAGAGCCCTATCAGTGCTATCTGTTCTGCAGTTCCCCAGCAGACCCCTGCACTCTGGAAGGTACTGGGGTTCAGTCAGCTGCTCCCCACTGAGGTTCCTGGAGTGTAGGAACTTCTTTACCTATTGATTTCTTGGTGTCTCTACTGTGGGTTGTATTTGTTGCTTCCTTCAGGAAATGTATATTGAAGCTACGGTAGTGAACAAGGCAGATAAAGTCCCTGAATGAGAGCAGGGACCCCAAACAGTCAGCTAGCAAACAAAGGGAGGCTTCCAGGTGGCGAGAAGGGCTATGAGGAAGCAAGAACAGAGGGATAGGGAGTTACAGGGGAAGGGTGGCTATTTTATATTTAATTTATTTTTTACTGCAGTATAGTTGATTTTACAGTGTTGTGTTAATTGCTGTTGTATAGTAGAATAGCTCAGTTATACACCAAGACACATTGTTTTTCATATTCTTTTCCGTTATGGTTTATCACAGGATATTGAACATAGTTCCCGGTGCTGTACAGCAGGACTTTGTTGTGTATCCATCCTATATGTAACAGTTTGCATCCACTAACCCCAAACTGTCCATCCCTCTTTTGATGGGTGGCTTTTTTAGATACCAGGGACCGAGGAGGCCTCCTTGAAGAAATGACATTTAAGGAGAAACCTGAACAAACCTAGGGAGGGTGGCATGTCAGGAACTGGCAGAGAAACAAGCATGCACAGAGGCCCCTGCAGTGGGGAAGCTGAACTAGCCATGTTCAAGGAGTATCAGGAAGGACCCTTGTGACTGTACTGGCAGAGACCAGAGGGAGAGTGTTCAGGTGGACTGAGCCATGTGAGGCTGTGGTCAGGAGGTAGGATTGCGTTCTGAGTGTCATGAGAAGTCCCTGGCGAGTTGTGATCAGGCGAGTGACATGAGCCAATGTATATTTTTAAAAGATGACTCTGACTGCCGGCAGAGAATCCATTGTAGGGGGCAAAAGGAGAAACAGTTGAGAAGCTATGGGAACAGTCCAGGCAAAAGATGATGGTAGCTTGGACCAAAGTATTAGTAACAGAGATGATGAGAAGTAGCTGGATTCTAGGTTTAAGTTATTCCTGATGGGACTGGCTAATGGATTGGATGTAGGGTGTGAGAGATGGCAAGGACTCAAGGATGACTATTGATAGCTTGCTGATAGAATGTGGTACCCTCCCATCTTGTCCTTTCAGCCAGGTTGAAGGTGGTGCCTGGGCTGGTGCAGATTAGAACAGTAGCTCCCAAATGTGGTGTTTGTCACCTTCATTATTTTTTAACATGTGTATATACCCCCTGTAATACTATTTATGTACTATTTTTAAAAATCAATTCACTCTTCTTAAACCACATTTATTTTAAAAATGCATCATACTTTGTGAGATAAAACAATAAATTTCCAGTACTTATTAAAGTAAGTGTGTAACAATTGGAAATATTTATTTGTGAACTACTTGGAATCATTTCACATATCCCAATGGCACAAGCCAACATTACACTTTGAGGTACACAGCACTGGTGAATCTTTATTATTGGATGAGGAATGTGGAATAGGTATCACCCATTAACTAACAGTCAATAATCATTGGTAGTGGTCTTTAGTGATAATAATTTTAGTCACTTAGTATACAGTACAGTGTTATCTGTCCCACATGTGAATCTCATACCTGCTGAAGCATATCCTTTGGGAGGCACCCAGAATCTGCATTGAGCAAGCGTGCTCCTGAGTCTGTCCCCTCTGTTTGGGAGCTACTTCTGGAGTAGAAAGGGCAGAATCCAGAAAATAGGACTCCAGCCCTGGTCCTTCTCTGACTGGCTGTGTGAACTTCAGCAGAGGAACAGGGGATAGAAGAGAATGGCTTCTGGAGCCAGACCAAGTTAGAGTCCTGGTCCCACTGCTCATGAACACCTCAAGCCTACAGGAGCCCCTTAACCTCGTTGGAACCAAGGTTTCCATCTGCAGAGCAGGGCTGGTGATAATGATAATGGTGATGATATGGTGCAATTAAGTGCCTACTCCAGAGCAATACTATGTGCAAAGTGTTACTACTGCCATCATCTTTGTTGGTACCACTTAACATCGTGAGCCTGGCTTTTCTCATCATAAAAGCTTAACAGATATATTGGAAAAGTTAAATAAACTATAAGCTATTAATTTATTCTATAAATAGTATTATATTATCCTTCATTATACTTACTAGTGTGGAGACACAGCAAGACGTTTTTAGTAAGAATAGTAGCAATATGTACCCCCATGAGATAACAGTAAGGTTAACGTGCACTTGGGTGTGAAGAGTATTTCATCAACTGGAAAGTTTGATTCAAGTATTAGAATGTAGTTCAGTTCAGTTCAGTTCAGTCGCTCAGTCGTGTCTGACTCTTTATGACCCCGTGAAATGCAGCACTCCAGGCCTCCCTGTCCATCACCAACTCCCGGAGTCCACCCAAACCCTTTACCATCAAGTCGGTGATGCCATCCAGCCATCTCATCCTCTATCGTCCCCTTCTCCTCCTGCCCTCAATCTTTCCCAGCATCAGAGTCTTTTCAAATGAGTCAGCTCTTCTCATCAGGTGGCCAAAGTATTGGAGTTTCAGCTTCAACATCAGTCCTTCCAATGAACACCCAGGACTGATCTCCTTTAGGATGGACTGATTGGATCTCCTTGCAGTCCAAGGGACTCTTAATAGTCGTCTCCAACACTACAGTTCAAAAGTATCAATCCTTCCGTGCTCAGCTTTCTTTATAGTCCAACTCTCAAATCCATACATGACCACTGGAAAAACCATAGCCTTGACTAGATGGACCTTTGTGGACAAAGTAGTGTCTCTGCTTTTTAATATGCTGTCTAGGTTGGTCATAACTTTGCTTCCAAGGAGTAAGCGTCTTTTAATTTCATTGCTGTAATCACCATCTGCACTGATTTTGGAGTCCAGAAAAATAAAGTCAGCCACCGTTTCCACTGTTTCCCCATCTATGTGATGGGACTGGATGCCATGATCTTCGTTTTCCGAATGTTGAGCTTTAAGCCAACTTTTTCACTCTCCTCTTTCACTTTCATCAAGAGGCTTTTTAGTTCCTCTTCACTTTCTGCCATAAAGGTGGTGTCATCTGCATATCTGAGGTTATTGATGTTTCTCCCGGCAATCTGGATTCCAGCTTGTGCTTCTTCTAGCCCAGCGTTTCTCATGATGTACTCTGCATAGAAGTTAAATAAGCAGGGTGACAATATACAGCCTTGACGTACTCCTTTTCCTGTTTGGAACCAATCTGTTGTTCCATGTCCAGTTCGAACTGTTGCTTCCTGACCTGCATACAGGTTTCTCAAGAGGCAGGTCAGGTGGTCTGGTATGCTCATCTCTTTCAGAATAGTTACTATATCCTAATAATCATAGTACTGGTAATGGCCATTTACTGAATACTGGCCAAGTCTCAGTTGCTGTGCATTTCATTTGACCTTTGTAGCATTAAGGTGAGTTACCACACCACGCAGGTGAGGAAGGTGAACCTTCATGCCTAAGAGCATAATGGCCAGAGGTGGCAGAGACAGGCGTCCAAGCCAGATCTCTCTGGCCTTAAAATTCACTGTTCTCTTTCCAGTATATACAGCTTGTGTCGGTGTTACTTCAGTTAATATTAAGGTTCATTTGCATTCCCTGAGTACCTACCTGCCAGGGAACAGAATAGAGGGCAGTTGGCAGTGAAGTGAAATGGGTCACAGGTTTGGGGAACTGATCTGGGATTAAAAGTGGCTCTGGGTAATTGCCCAAGTAGAGAACTCACACCTTTCCTGGACCCCACTAGAAGCTTCACAGCCAGGAAGCCCTGGCAACTCTGGGGCTTCACATTCTGAGGAAAAGGATGTGAGCCCCTCTGAGTGTGTGAGCCAACTGGAAATCTCTTCTCCAGATGGGATTTTGTATTCAATTCAGTGTGGGTGTTTTTCTTCATGGCTTTTAATGGTGCTGAAATTGATTAAATTCAGAAGGAGCAAGGCAGGCCAGGCTTTAAAGAGCAAATCACATAGGGAAAGTGAGTAAATTTCTGTGGTGAGAACGTGCCCCAGGAACTGTCCATAAAGTGGTGGGCTGGTCTCAGCAACTCCAGACAACTTCCTGTATCCATCAGCACTGGAAACACAGCAGGGACTTCCTTTACCTCAGTTCTCTTGTTTTTATTTCCAGAAAATTCCATTTCTCTCATAAAAAAGAAAGAAAAACTTGAAAGTTATATATATATATATATATTTTAATCAAAGAAAAGTTGAATAAAGAAAAAAATCTGTCGAACACCAGCTTTAGGAAACTGTTAATTCCATCTAATTCATGTTGAGCCTAATTCAGGTAAATCAGTTCCTCTCCTTTTGAGGAGAGGTCTGAGGTCTGTTAGAATTCCTGGGAGGCATGTCTGGGGTAACTTTGGGACATATCTCAAAGTGTCGGGTTTTTTTCAGAGTATATGTCCGTCAGTCAGCCTATGCTGTGAAAAGGTCCCTTCTATTCAGAACTGGTGATTTGGCCACTTCTTACCTAGTTTCTGGTTGCTTTGAATACTAAGGATTTGGAGACGGGCAGCACCTAGTCAGTGATTTTTATAAGAAAGACTTTGGGACCTCAAGAGTGAGTGGCACAAAATTCTGGAGGTGAATGCTCTTGTTTTCTAGAGCTTTCTCTGCCCTCAGCCCTGTCTGACTGTTTTTTTTTTTTTTTTAATGATTTTATTTATTTATTTTTATTTTTGGCTACACTGGTTCTTCATTGTTTTTCTCGAGCTTTCTCCAGCTGCAGTGAGTGGGGACTACTTCTTCATTGTGGCTTGCAGGCTCCTCATTATGGCGGCTTCTCACTGTAGAGCCCAGGCTCTAGAGTGAGGGCTTAGTAATTGTGGTACAGGCTTAGTTGCTCCACAGCATGTGGGATCTTCCTGGACCAGGACTTGAACCCGTGTCTCCTGCATTGGCAGGTGGATTCCTATCTACTGTACCACCAGGGAAGTCCTGTCTGACTGTTTAGATGGCCTAGTTTAGTATGTGCAAGCAAAGGATTTCTATTAATAAAAGTGTCCAGGAAACCTAAACTTGGTTTTGTCTTCTCTGTTCTTTGTTGCATAGTTGCATCTCCTCTGTTCTTGGCTTGCATAGTTTTTGTTTTTCCCTTCTCTGAGACTGATTCTTAGGGCTGTACTGCTTGGTAATACCTGTTTGTATTGATACAGGAAGGAAGGAAGTGGTTAGATTAAGCCATTCATTTCTTTATTTAACTTTTTATCCTCACAAAAGATGGAAAAGTGGAGGACCAGAAGCTTAGATAACCTGTCTGCTTTCAGAGGGTTTACATCAGTTGAAGTTTGAAAGGTCACTTTGACTCTGCCACACTGCCTCTCTGCCACTCTTCCTACCATTCAGTCACCACTTTACAGATCCATGTGTCGAGAATGAAAAGTTACACCAAATGAAAAGTTCCATGCTTCTACTTCATTTCCAGCATTATGGTGGACAGTGGATGACAGAGATTTAGTAGTAATAACAATAAATCAGTAAAGTTATATATGGACCATTGTCTTTATGAATGCATATCCAGCTTGGTAGACATCTTTTGCAGGATTGTACAAATAACTGTAGGCCTGTCCTCATGCTGCATACTCTGATGGAGAGGCTAAGGAAGGCATCAACCTAGGTGGAGGGGTCAGAGAAGGTTTTTTACAGGAGATGATACTTGAAGGGGAAGACCTGAGAATTTGGAGTCACATGGGCCAAAGGGCTCCCAGGGGTGAAACAAAGCTTGTGCAAAGGCTAAGGAGAAAGTGTGGTTAATTGGATTCTCTGAGAGGAAGCCAGTGTGTTTGGGATACTGAGACCTGGGGGAGGGCCATGAGACCAAGCTGGAGCCAGACCATGCAGGGCTGTGTGGGCCATTTTAGGGGCCAGGGTTATGCTTCCAAGAGCAGTTGGGTGCCATTGAATGATTTTAGGCAGAGAGGTGATGTGGTCTGGTTTTGTCAAGGTCATGGGGACTGCAGGGTTGAAGGGAAGGGTTGAGGGCAGATTGGAGGGAGCCAGAGGAGGTGTGAGCCAAGGAGACCAGTTGGGAGGGCCTTGCAGCTGTCCTGGTAATAGATGTGGGGTCAAGGACCAGGGTGGTGTGGTGAAGGCAGAGAGAACTAGATAAAATTAAGATGGCATTAGGCGATAAAACTGAGGGGAATAACTTGGATGTGGCAGACAAGAAAGAAGGGAAGTGCCAAAGGTTAAGTTCATGATTTTATTGTAGCTTTCACTCTTTAGCATCACCTACATGCTTCTTCTTCTTCTTTTTTTTTTTTTTTAAGGCCAAGGAAAGCTTCATATGAGGTAACATGAGGTACCAGAAGCTGCAGAACAGGGCATTGAAGGTTATGTTAAAATCCATGTGTATACCTGACCCACCAGCCTCCTTCTTTTAAACAATTTGACTGATCCTAAAGTATATTGCTGTTTTAAGCCCATTGCAGTAAAGCAGTCAGTTTCTGGATCTAACCTGTTTCCCTCTTCTCAGAGTTCATACCCTGGGCATGGTAAGCAGAGACCAAATAGTCTGCTAGACATCCTCCTCCCGCTTTGGCCCTAAGAATCTCCAGGTTGACTGAGAGTCAAGCTGCCTGTCCCATGTCCTTCTGTTCCCCATGAAACTTCGAGAAAATAGCTTTGTGTGACCCTGGCCCTTAACTTCATCTAAAAACAAATAATGCTTCAAAAGTTGACATGACAGTTAAGAGGATGACCCTTTTCTAACTTGGCAGGTCAGCCTGGGTGTTGTGTGAGCTCTGTGAATATTCATTTTCTGACAACTGTTTGGCCTGCCCTTTGCGTAAACCTAGGCAGAGCTGAACTCATGGCTGAGAAAGGTAAGCCAGTCCAGGCCTTAGCTGCCAGACAGTGAGTGTCTGGCCTAGGAGGTACCGGCCCTGCAACAACTCATTGCCAGTCAAATTAAGGGAATAATGCAACCCTAGTAGATATTTAATGAGAGATTATTTCTGGAGATTATAAGGATACAGCAATTGCAAATAAATCCCTGACCTTTTCTGAGCCTGGGCTCAGTAAAAGAGCTGAATCACCTGCTTGAAGGGATTAAGGACAGCCGCTTCCATCTGGCAGGCTGCTCAGACTTTTTCTGTTATTAGCAAACTCTGCTCAGTGGTGATGGTGTTCTAAACCTAATAGTGGGAACTGGGTTTTCCAAATAGGAGATCTCAATTAACTTAGATTGTGTATCTGCTGGACAGTGATCAGGACTAATGATCTGATTATGGATTCACTGTAGTCCCTGTCACATCAGTGGTACTCAGTACATGTTAAATAGGAAAGAAATTATTCATCATCAGTAACCTAATCATGATGTCAGAAGGAAACTCAGACTGATGAGAATAGAATTCAAACCTGTGTATTTGTCTGTATGTGTGTGTATGTGCGCACCAGAGATAGAGAGATACAGGGAAGTGCCAGGGTAGGGGTCAGTGTAATAATTTATACCAGTTACAGTTTAGAGATTTACAACAGTGATAGTTAAAGTGTTTTTCATGAGTTCCTTATTAGGACTGTTGTTTGATATTAATTCCATTTCTTAACACAGTTTTGTTTATGAAACTGTAGTAATTATCACCAGTATGCAGCTTGAACACATTAGAGGCTTACAGTGTTACCTTGAACTCTTAGCATTTGATTTGGCAATTATGAATTTGTTATATGCATTTGAACTTAGACAACTAAAAATACTAATATTGTTATATGTGTAATGCCTTTACGCGTCAAATCTTTGTAAGATTTATTTCATGAAAAAGATTTTGCTGGTATAAAATGAATTGGAGAACCTCTAATTTTGGGAAAACTAAAGAAGGAACATTTACTCAGAGATTTTGGGTGGGGGGCATTTTTCTTTGCCATTTTCCAAAAGACATAAGTGTAATTAGTGTGGGTTAGTGGAATTTAGTTTTTTTCTGAATATACTTGGGGGATAGCATTGTATTCTTTTCCATCAGCTATTACCTACTTAGAGAAGGAGCCAACTTCCCACAGTTCCATGAGAAAAGGTCAAGGACTGATTTGTCTCTGCAGGGTTATATCTAGCTCTGTCCATATTTCTTCCAGTAGCTGGGTAGTATGTGGCTTTATGAGCATGTATCTTCCGGCCACTGGGGTCATCACTGTCAGCTGCCAAGTTATTTCTAATTTTAACCATGTTCATGAGGTAGGGAAGCAAAGTAGTCTTTGTCCAGAGCAGAAGTTCATTAATGCCTAGAACATGACCATGTTCACAAACCTAACCTTAAAATTTCCAAATTTGGAATTCATCTCAGCAACTCCCCAGAGCACTGTCCACAACTTCCGTTCTTTTTCTCCCAAACTTCCTTGACTGTTATCCCTGTGCAAGAATCCTAGCCATCTCTCAAAAGAAGAACCAAAAGGCTTCAACTGACTATTGACTCATGTTATGGACATTTAGGAAGCATCCTTAAGTATAGAAAATAATTTCCCCTCTGACGAATACTTGCCAGTAGGTTCTATTCTGACTACTGTATAAAGGAATGAACATCCTCCCCTATACATGAAAAGGTGCCCAGCACCACTAGTCATTAGGGAAATGAAAGTAAAAACTGCAGTGAGATACCATTTCATATCCAGAATGGCAGTAATTAAAAAGACAATAATAAATGTTGGTAAGGACCTGGAGAAATTGGAACTTTCATATGTCACTGGTGGGAATGTAAAGTGGTCCAGCACTTTTAGAAAGCAGTTTGGCATTTCTTCAAAAAGTTAAGCATAGAGTTACCATATAACCTAGCACTTCTAACCTTGGGCACATAATGAACAGAAATGAAAATATATGTTCACACAAAGATTTGTACACCAGTGTGTTCCTAATAGCATTCATAATAATCAAAAAGCAAAAATGGTAACTGATGAATGGATAAATGAAATGTGGTATATCCAGGCAATGAAATGTTATTTAGTCATAAAATGGAGTAAAGTGTATTGATGCTGCATTGTAGAAAAATCTGGAAAGCATTATACTAAGTGAAAGAAACTAGATACAAAGACCACATGTTATATGATTGCTTGTACATGGAATGTCCAGAATAGGCAAATCTATAGAAACAGAAGATAGATTTCTGGTTTCTAGGAGCTGAGGGAGGAGAGAAATAGAGAGTTACTGTTAATGTGTATAAGGATTTTCATGGGAGTATTGAAAATGTTATGTAGAGAATGGTGATTGATTCATGACTTTGAAATATACTAGAAATTAATGAATTGTAAGTTTTAAATGAGTGAACATTACAGTATGTGAATTATATCTTAGTTATCATTTTGAAAAAATGTTGCTTTGATTCCAGTAGATATTTAGACTATGTATTATAGTTTGTCATAAAATTTGAGAAAACTCAATGGTATGAGTTGAGCTTCATTTGGAAGAATGATCCTTTTCTGAGTCAGAAAGCTATATACAACACAATGTGCAGAGTAAACACTTGGTTCATACTAGAAGAAACAAGGGATTGAATTAGTAGACTCTTTGTAGCTTTAAGAGAATAAGAACAATGATTTTTACAGCAAGTGCTCTCCAGGAAGAAAAACATCATTTCCCCCCCTTTTCTGGTACTTTATTTACTATCCTAGAGATAGTATGTTTAATAATAAGTACCACAGAGTGATACGTACACATGTAAGAGCTAAAGCTGGTTCTGTTTGGGAAAAGAAGTTTGGGGAAATTACCGTTCCTTTTTGGTTTGATTTGGTGAATTTTCAGTGATTTTTAAAGGATTTTTTTTCTTCATTGGACCTATATTCAACCATCTACATTAAGAATTGGAGAGATTCCATTTGGATGAGATCCAAGATGAGTTCAAGTTCTGCTCAGTTCTCCTATTTTACAAGCGTATTTCTTGCCCTGGGATGACAACAAATCATTTATAAATATTTACTTTCCTTCTTCCTACCATTCCCTTCTCCACTCGGATCACTGGTTTGTAGAACATCTTGTCCTAATATCCTAAGGAGGTCAAAGATTCTTAAAGATTACCACGCACATCTTACCATTGGGTAATCAGAGCATGGGAATGAATTTTGTTGGGTTTTCAGCCTTGTTGCCAGGTTGGCAGTTGGTTCTGCA
This sequence comes from Capricornis sumatraensis, assembly GCF_032405125.1. Lineage (NCBI taxonomy): Eukaryota > Metazoa > Chordata > Mammalia > Artiodactyla > Bovidae > Capricornis > Capricornis sumatraensis. The sequence continues at coordinate 53,646,970 of NC_091077.1, forward strand.
TTGTGGAAAAGTTGGTGCTGCTTGTCATTTTTTTCTGAGTGACAAGAGGGTGTTTTGGAGCAGATGGAGAACCTGTCACCGCCTGCTGGTTTACTGCATAGAGGGTGGGTCTTCCACGTTAGTGCTTTTCCCTTAGATACCTTCTTTGTCCTTGGCTATTTTAATTTTTCCCCTGGTCAGTTTTGCTTTTTTCCCCTTTTTCTAGTCATCTGAGCAGACTTTTATTCTTCCTTTGAACTCAGAGTCACTTTATTTTTTTAAAATTTTTTATTTTTCAGAGTCACTTTTAAGGCAGTTAAGGTTGTACTGGCTCTGGAGTGAGTCTCCCACGTATTAGCTCTGCAGCTTTGGTCAAGATAGTTAGCTTTGCCAAATCTGTTTCTTCTTGTATAATTTTGGGCTCACGATGGTACCAACCTAGAGGACTTGCTGGGATTAAACAAGGTGAGCTCTGTGAAGCACTTACCTGACATTTATTGAGCACTTAATTTATGCTTTATGAAGGAGACCAGCACACAGTTAGTCCTAAAGCTCCTGACAATAGCAAAACAAGTTAAAGTTTGCCTGGTTACTCCTTCAGTAAAGTACTCATCACTCTGTGCTGCATTTCTTCTGCTGTTAATAGACGATAACCTTGCAGAGAGTTACCATGAAAATTAAATGAGATAATATGTGCAAAGCACTTTGAACTATACCTGGCATATGGTAAGCTCTCTGTGAATGCTAGCAGTTTTAAATCTTGAATCATTCCTGTACTTTCAGTGGAAAAAAAAGAAAAGAATCCTTAGCAACACCATGGGACTGAGTCATGCTGGGTTGGTCAAGCCCTGTTCAGAGTTGGTATGTGTGCGGCCAGCACCTTGACTGCCTTCTTCTTTCTCTTTCAGCTGCACAGTTGGACAGCATTGGCTTCAGCATCATCAAGAAATGCATCCATGCTGTGGAAACCAGAGGTAAAATAGTTCAGCAGATGGCATTGTTCTCAGCAAAGGTCACACATCTGGCGAGGTGGCAGACCTGCTACCTGCTGTTTGCCAGTCTCCAGTGACTCATTCACTCTCCAGATGCCACTGGCAGTGTGTTTCCACAGCTTGTGTTGTTCTGAAGCACAAGGGCTCTCAGCTGATTTGATTCATTTGGTGTCATTAACCTTTTCAGCTAATCAGAAGACTGTTTTAAATACATGCATATCAAATACATAGAATTATAAGGAATCTAGTTACTGATGTGTGTTAGTCACTCAGTCATGTCTGACTCTTTGTGGACCTATGGACTGTAGCCCACCAGGCTCCTCTGTCCAGGGAATTCTCCAGGCAAGAATACTGGAGTGGCTAGCCATTCCCTTCTCCAGTGGATCTTCCCAACCCAGGGATCAAATCCAGGTCTCCTGCATTGCAGGCAGATTCTTTACCATCTGAACCACCAAGGAAGCTACTGAAGTTACTGAAATTCAGCTAAAATACTAAAACCCATGGTTGTGATATAATAATATATGCAATTCTTTGTTTACACATCAGATTCCGGCAGTGGGTCTGATAGCTAGCATAATTCAGAAATAGTTTAAGATGTCAGTGACAGTTGTAACATGTTAGGAAAATATCTTTGGTTTTCAACCAAGTTGCATGTACTGCTAAAGCTGTGATTTGTTGCTTATATTGTAATGGAAGAAAATGTTCAATTTCAATTATAGGTTAGTGGAAATAAAGTTGTGATTGTTTTTCTAAGTTGATAGACACCCTGAATTCTCTAGTGGGCCTCTTGGGGTTGTGGACCCCAGGTTAGGAATCCTGCCCAGGGCACTATCTAGGTAAGGAGAAAGGGTCAGGCCCCTGGTTTCCTGCAGTGGTGCTGAAGTCACACGTTGACCTTTCCTGGGTCCATAGGGGCAGCACTTTGAGGTCAGAGAAGCTGGTTCATCAGTGGTCTCTGTCCCAGAGGAGACAGCCGCAGAGGAGATTTCTCAATTCTGGCAGTTTCAAGCTTTGAGTACGTTGTCTGTTATATTCCTGAGGAAAGCTGATTGTTGTCTTTCCACTGGATTTGATTTGAACCATTGTCAAAGATGGTAATCTTATTGATTTTCCAACCTCTCAACCTTCCAGCCCTTTTGTCTGAGGAAGTTCTGTCTTCTAAAACAGGATCCTTAACTCTTACAAGTTTAGAAGTACAAGCATTTTATTAAAGGCTATGAAGCATTGAGTAGAGGGGGAGAAAAAAAAACAAAATGAAACTAACTAACCATATAAACTTCTACTCCTGTGCATCTAGTCCAAATCTATTCTTTCCAAAGTAATCATTATAATGTGGGCTATTTTTTTTTAAGTTTGCTTATTTGTGCTATACCTTCTTTTAATAAAGAGTTGCAAAGATGTGTAAAACATAGCCAGAGAATATAAAATAGAAGAAGGTGAGATTTCTGGAAATTGATCTTGAGGAAATAAGGTCATGGGCCAGGTTGAGCCATAAAGATGTTTATACAGTAGTGCTAAGGTAAGAAACAAAACAAAAAACAGAAATTGGCCAAATGTCTCAAAAATTGGTTAAACCGAGAATGTGCTACATCCATGCAGTAAAACACTCTGAATCACTAGAAATGCAGTAGAAATATATTTATTGAAACCTAAGGTTTTCATTAATGTATATTAAGTGAAAAATGCTAGTTATGAACCAGCCTGTCCACTCTGAACCCATTCGGGGGACGGCAAGGAGAGGAAGGATCATGCCTGCGTGGACAACTTGTGTTGTGAGTGGCAGTTTCTGGTGTCCTTCACTGTCTTCCTTGGATTTGTCTATTTTCCATAACTGCACTTTTGACACTTTTTAAAGTGTGTTACTAAGGTAATTTTTCAATAGGCATTTTGATTTGCTTGTCATTTTAAAGGAATGAGAAATAAGAGGTACAGGGTTCAGTTCAGTTCAGTTGCTCAGTCATGTCTGACTCTTTGTGACCCCATGGACTGCAGCATGCCAGGATTAACAAGGGCGAAAGTATAAAAATGGAGCCAAAAGTGAGCTCCCCTCCCCTCCCCTCCATGATGAAGTTCAAGTTTCTGCAGAGGTGGACCAGCCCCTATGTCTCTCAGTTTTCGGCCACCAAAACTGAGAGCAACATCTCCTAATCATTTAAACTCCTTCACAGTCTGTGTGATGAATGCAAACCCACAGCTCAAGAGGTGACTTTTTCTGATGTAAAACCAGAAAATATGTGCAGTGATTAGTAGAGGAAGAAGAGGGTCACCGATTGGTTTGATCTTTCAGCCTCCATCTCCTTGTCCCCACCCCCTCTAAAAAGAGAATGAATGTGATATATTTTAACATCAAAAGAAGGTTTAACACAAAGAGGAAACAAGGACAGTGTGAGTTAACGCCATTTTCGCATAAATGCTTGGGAGGCCGTGGGTTATCTCCCTACTGCGGTGCATGTATGTACACGCCACCACCATTGGTGGTGACCAGAGGTGAGTGAACAGACCTCATGCATGCTGAGGTTCGTCAGTCATCCACTAGGAGCTGGAAGTGTGTGAAGCTCTAGGAAAGCACAGAGACAGAAGGCGTGGAGACATTGCAGAAAGGATAAGCCCTTCAAGCCCCCACAGCCCTGAATAATGGTTCTGCTCCTCAGTAACTTGAGGCCCATCCCTCAGGAGACCCGGGGTCTCCTAGCCCATGAACCGTGCAGGATGATGTACATGCTTCTGTAGTCCATTTGAGCTGTAAAATCTTACCGTTCTGGACTACTTCCTTTTGTTTATTACTTCCATTTCTATAAAGGCCTTGTTAAAAACACTGCAGGGTCAGCCTTTTCCCAGATTTCTTCCAGGAAATTTTGTTTTGGTCCCAAAGTAGTGGCCCTGATGAATACTCTGTTCATTCTGTCCTATATTGTAGACTTATTTAGGTACTGGGGATATAATGGTGAAGAAGATAGACTCACTGTACTTAAAGTTTACGTGATAATTGTGGGGGGAAAGCAAACAAGAAATTGAATAATAAAGATGATTTCAGATACTGTTGACTACTATAAGGAAAAGAAAACTGGTTAAGGCAGTGGCGAATAGTATTAGTCATGGGATTTCTTGACCGAAAAAATTGCATGTAAGCTGAGACCTCAGTGGTGAAAAGATGTGGGAGAAGAATGCTCCAGGTAGAGGGAATCCTGTGCAGAGGCTGTGGTTTGAGGGCATAAGCTTTGCATGTTGGAGTAACAAGAAGGCACACATGGCTGGAGGAGCATAAAGGTGTTTGATAAAGCAGTCAGAGACGGGCTGTGCTCAACTGTGTAGGGCCTTACAGGCCATGGTCAGTTTTGATTTGATCCAAATGCAGTGGGAAGTCATTGGAAGATTTTAAGAAAAGAGATGATTTGAACTGACTGACACTTTGAAAAGCTCCTTTTGGGTACTAAGTGGAGGATGACCATCAGGGGAATAAGAAGCGACAGGAGACCAGTTAATTGAGAAGTGTCAGATATAATGGGCTTGGGACCAGTAGGAAAAAAGTCATTTCACCACGTCATTCCACTTGGTCTGGATGTAAAGGATGCGGTGAGTGGTGATCTAATCCTTGCAGTTCAATGAACAAAGTTCTGAGGCTGGTTAGTTTTGGTTCTTTGTTTGGGTGTTTGAAGGTGAACCCCTTCTAGCCTATTTTCATGTTTCCTTGGGTTCAATAAAGGTGGTCGACTTTTTTCTTTATAAAGAAATTTGCACCACAGATGAATGAATTGTCTAATTTCTCAGCCTTAGCTGATAACATTGTCCAAAATATAAAATGCCCCAACACCTCAGTATTTGCATTCTGTATGCAAAAATAGGTTATAAAGTGTTTATCCTTGTCTGTAGTGTGAACTTATTTTATCGTTTTATTTTTGACTTTTTAAATGAAAAAACTGGTTAAATATGACATATGGAGATGTGTATATTTCACATCTTTTAAAACTCTTCAGATGCTACCTTGGTTTTGTGCCTCTGTGATGACTGAACTAACACAAGGGCTGAAGTGTGCAGCACACCCATGAAATCCTAGACAGCTGTACCAAATCCCACTCCTTCGCTAAGAGCAGAGCTGAGTGACAGGGAATTTTAATTAGAGAAGCTTTTAGAAGTCCTGAGAAAATGAAAAAAGTGCATTTGGCTAGGCTGGCCTGACTGGTGTTCTGACGTGCCTCTAATTAAATCTTCACTGTTTCTCTTCTCAGGGATCAATGAGCAAGGGCTCTACCGAATTGTGGGGGTCAATTCCAGAGTGCAAAAGCTGCTGAGCGTCTTGATGGGTGAGTGCAGGGGCTCTGCCAGGCAGTTCCCAAGGGTTGAAGGGGGAGCCTCCTGAGAAGGAATTCGAGTGTCCAAGAGGTAATTCCCAGATATCAAGTGTCCTACTCACCAGTGGTCATGGCCTCAGGCATTACTGGAGGAGATAACTGAGTGGGACTAGACCAAACAAAAAATAGCAGGTCCACAGCGGCACACCCTCTCTGCCTGTAGAGTTGGTTGCCACCAGTCCAAGTGGTGCTCCACTGCGCATGCGACTGCCACACCCTACTCTGTCTTTAATAGCTCATGACACTCCCTTTGTCTTCTTTGAAGACCAGCATTTCACGGGCACACCCATTTTCCCCAAGCTAGTTCTCTAGCTTGCAGAGAACTTCAGATCTCATGTTCCCAGTGACTGAGAAGGTGTCATCCTGTGACTTCCAGATAAATGTATAGAAGCAGATAAGTCTTCTGATCCTCTTTGCTTCTAGACTTCCACCTAGTTTCTGTCATTTGAGCAACAGAACCTCCTTTGCAGCTGGCTGGTATAAATATAAAACCACTATCTCTAAATGTGCAGCATTTGAATCAAAAAGCCCTGAGCCAATGAGCCAAATTTGCCTAGGCTGCAGATTTCCTGTATTTTTAGATATGAATGCAGGCAGCCTCAGTGAGTCACATGGCTCTAAATGGCAAACGGATCAGATTTCACAGATCGGTGGCTCTTACTCATCCCCGTGGAAGTCCAGCCATGCACTATTAGAGATAGACTTGCTCAGGATCCACGCTCAGTGTTTTGGGCAGGGACACTTCTCTTTGTTAGTACTTGTCATTTCTTTTTGCCATCCCAGTTTCTGAAAATAATTTTTATGTGTAAAGAAAACTCTTCTTTCACATTGATCAAGAAAATTCTCTTTTCTTCTCACCTCTTTTAAGCAAAACTCTAATGTATGATAGTTGCCGTGAGATCTGTTGTTGGAAACTATGATTCTTTGTGAGGTACTCTTGCACTGAGAATCTAATTTTAGATTTGAGATATAGCTAGTTTTTTTTTTTTTTAAACTAGACTTTTTATTTTGAGATAATTGTAGATTCACATGCAGTTACAAGGCATAGAGCAATCCTGGATACTTTAACCCACTTTAACAGTAGATTATAATACAGTATCATAGCCAAGATACTGATGTGATCAAGATACAGAACAGGTCAGTCACCACAAGGATCCATTTTATAGCTGCCCTCATCTGCCTCATCTCTCACCTCAACCCCATCCTTAACTCCTGGCAACCACTAATCTGTTCTCTGTTTCTGTGATTGTTGTCATTTCAAAGAAAGTGTTAGTCGTATCCAACTCTTTGCATTCCCATGGACCGTAGCCTGCCAGGCTTCTCTGTCCATGGGATTCTCCAGGCAAGAATACTGGAGTGGGTAGCCATTCCCTTCTCCAGGGGATCTTCCAGACCCAGGCCTCCTGCATTGCCAGAAGATTCTTTACTGTCTGAGCCACCAGGGAAGCCCAAAAAATAAGAATGAAGGTGTCATTTCAAGAATTTTATTTACATGGAATCATATACTGTTTGACCTTTGGGATTGGCTTTTTTTCAGTCAGCAAAATTCCTCTGACATTTGTTCAAGTTGTCTTGTGTATCAAGAGTTCTTTTCTTTTGCTGAGTAATATTCCATGGTGTAGATGTACCTGAGTTTGTTTAGCCAATCACCCAATGAAGGATGACTGGATTGTTTCTACTCTGTGGGTGAATAAAACAGCTATACAGGTTTTTGTAAAGTGTATAAAATTACAAAGTAATGAAGACTAACTTGTTTCTATAGGATAAATGCCCAAGAGTGCAGTTGCTGGATTGTACAATAATACGGTTAATTTTTGAAAAGTTCTAATGTAAGAAAGAATGAAGAGTCTAACAGGTATCTATCCTTAGTCTTTCATTTCCAATCAGAGCTACATACATTTGTGGAGTGTCTGCTCTCTGAAGGAGATGGTCAGGTGCTAGAGGTGAAACTTTGTAGAGTCATTCCTTGTTCACAGAGTATCCAGTTAGGGGGCAGTTATGCTTACATATGAAAGTTGTTATGTAAGATATGATGCTGGTGCCCAGTGGGAGCTGGGTCTGAAGGTCTGAGTATTGGAGGGAGAACAGAAGTATAATTCAGATTCAGGAAATGTTATGAACTAAGAGTATTGATTTCATTATTATTATTTTAATATCTGAAAATACTTAAGACTGGAACAGGAGAATTAAAGCTGGAAATCTGAGATAACCCCTTTGATTGAGGAACTCGAATGTTGTTCTGAGGAGTTCAGGGTTTTTTTTTCTCTGTAGGAAGTAAGATGCTATTAAATTTTCAAAGTAGTGGAGTTGTTTGTGTGAGTACTCTTTTTACACAAAACTATCAAGAAGACAATTCAGAATAGGCATTTATTTGCTCACATTACTGGTGAGTCCAAGATGGCAGAAGCATGGCATGGCCTGTGGCTCCACGTTTGCTGCAGCCTTTCCCATTTCTTTTTTCTGGTGTCTCATTATCTGTGAGCCCTTGTCTTCCTATATTCTCTGCTGTATTCTCTGCAGGAAAGTTAATAGATAAACCAGCCTTAGTGGTCCTTGGAACTTGCATCAGTGAGTGGAGAGTGTCTTTCTTGATCTTTTTGACAGAAGGTCCCAAGGATGGACTTTGACTGATCCATATGGGGCCATCCATGTGATTCATTTCACAGTCTTCAGGCCAGTTGCATGACCTATAGCAGAAAGATCCCAATGGCCTGGATCCTTTGCTTGTCTCTGATCCCACACCACCTCTGGGAGGTTGGTGGGTGTGCAGGGGTGGGGTGGGAAGGTAGGTTGGTCCATAGCATCCTGGGGACTGAGCAGGATTATTAATAGAATGATGGGGGAGTGCCTTCTGGAATAATGCTTCTGAGTGATTTTTTTTTTTTAAGTATATGGTTAACATAGATGTAACTTGATCAGAGGCTAGTTTTAGGCGAATAATGCTGGCAGCAATGTGGAGCATGCATGTGATCTTGGAAACACATGGAGGAATAAGACAGTTGGGATAGATTAGGCAGAGCATACATGATCAACTGCTGAACCAGAGAGCTGCTCTGAGGTCAGGAAGAAAGCACAGCCTCAAAAGGACTGGAGAAAGAGAATCAACAGGACCTTGTAACCAACTAAATACAGGGGAGTCAAAGGGGCAGAGAGATTTCAGAGGCAGCAGATGATTGTGTAAGATGACACTAATGAAAAGAAATACGACATTTTAGACGGGGTTGCTAATTTAAAAGAGAACCAACCATCTTAGCTCACGTGTGCTAAGCAAAGAGTGGTATGAAAAGATATTGTTTTTATCACTTCACTTAGTGACCTTTGAACAAGATATTTGTCCTGCTCGCTTCATCAGTTTTCCTAGGGACAGACAAAATAATCATGAACATCTGAGAAATGTCATGAGAAACTAATAACCAACAGCTGAAAGTCACAAGGCCAGCTGTCTCTGCCAGGAGGACATTACAGATAGACTGGATTCCAGACTGAGGTTCAACCAGAGCTGAGAGGTGACCACAGTGCAAGATTTAATCAAAAGTGTTGAGAAGGATATCTGAGATTCTCACTGTCAATTAAGTTGAACAGTTTAGCTCTTGGAACTGAGGGATCACCCATTAGGCCAGAGAAGTTCTAGACCTGAAGGCAGAGCTGTGTCTCCCTTCATCTTCATCAGTTCTTCATACTTGTACTAGACTGGGTTAGCCAAGAGTGTAAAAAAATATAATTCTTATACTCCAAAACCTCTCCCTGACACGGCTGGGCTGAGTATGAACCATTCAGTCACTATTCCTTCATTCTGTATTCACTGGATGCTGTATTATATACCAGGTACTAAGATTTGGATTATTGGTCAGAGTCTCTCAAAGTGGAAGAGTATGTTTTTATTATTGAAAATGAGAGTTAGAATTAAGCAAAACCAGAAGCTTCCTTTGATTGCTTCAAGTTGGGGGATGTTAGGTGGGAGGAGGAATGGAAGAGCCACACTTTGAAAACATTGTATTTCGCAGAATCGAGTTTCTAAAGAATGCTTGCCAGAATTTCTCACAGCATATGCTATGTGGCCTGCTAGTGTCATCCCAAGAGCTGCCCTTGATCCATGTCTTTGAAGAGTGTCAAGAGGAAGCCGATTTACAGCTTCTTAGAAATGGAGTGGCTTCCATGTGTGTACTGTTTGGTTTTTTTCTCCCCCTGAATGTTAAGTGAAGGTAAATCTTTATGAAGTTAGATTCAGCATTTAAAAAACATAGATAGCTCTGTCTGTGCATGTTCAGTATACGTCTGTCTCTTCATGTACAGATTTTAAAAACCTTTTTTCTGATTAAAAGTCATAGTAGCAAAGAAGAAATAAAAGTCTTTCAGACTATAGATAGTCTTTATTGACTATTTTCCTGGTAGGCTGCAGTCCATGGGGTCGCTAACCGTCAGACACGACTGAGCAACTTCACTTTCACTTTTCACTTTCATGTATTGGAGAAGGATATGGCAACCCACTCCAGTGTTCTTGCCTGGAGAATCCCAGGGACGGCGGAGCCTGGTGGGCTGCCATCTATGGGGTCACACAGAGTCGGACACAACTGAAGTGACTTAGCAGCAGCAGCAGCAGCATTGACTATTTTATCATATTACTGTCACCTTTTAAATGTAGTGTCCCATCATATAACAAGAAATGCTTAGAAACCACATGGTGCATATATGCTGCTTTTTAGCAATCTTCTTTCACATAACAGTATAATGTCTATTTTCTGTTATATTCTTCTAAAGTGTAGTGGGTTTTTTTGGGTCACATATGTATAGATGTACTATAACATTTTAATTAGCCTCCTCTTCTCAGATCTGTAGATTACTTTCAGTTCTTCATGATTCTAGAAAGTGCTCAGGTGAACATCCCCACAAAAGCAGGATAGCATAGGTTATGAGCATGCCTTTTGGAGTTGAGCAAGTTATAATTAAACTGCTTGTCCATTTGACTTTACACAAATTATTTAAGCCCATCTAGTCTTCTGTCTCATTATCTGTATTAACAGCCTCTGCCTCTGTAATAAAGAGAGGATTAAAGAAAAGATGCATGTGGGTTGCTGAGTCCAAAGCCTCTACATGTTAGTCAATAAATGTTAGCTGTTGTTATTTTAAATTTTATATGCATATTTAATTATTTCCTTAGAGTTTATTTTAAGACGTTGAATTTCTAGGTCAAGGTATGTACATGTTTTTAAGGCCTTTAATTGATATTCCCAATCTTGCTGTCAGAGTATCCATTACCACATACCATTCTCTGTTACTTTTTTGCATATAAATTATAAGTATTTAAAAAAATATTCTGGGTGAGATTGGCTTTTTTTTTCTAGGTTTCTTGCTGATATTTATTCTTAAGTGAATTGCCTATTTGTGTTGTCAGCCAGTTTTCTATTGATGTATTCATCTTTCAATTTTAAGACATTCTTATATATGGAAGTTATGTTACCAATATTTTCTTTCAGATATAATTTATTTTGAACTTTATATGGGTACTTTTGTTTTTGTTTTGTCTTATGAATATTTATAATATTTTTATGAAGTCCTAGTCTTTTTCATAGATGGATTGTGCCTAAAAGACCTTCCCCATTCTAGGACTGCAAAAACTTTCTTTTCCTTAAAAGCCATCTGGAATATATCCATGAAAAATGAAAACTAGCCCTACTTTTCCTCAAATACTTACCCAGTTGACAAATAACCATATGTCAATGAGGAGGAAAATTTTCCCTTTCTGTTATTTTATTTTTTTAAAGATGCTTTTTTTCATGTGAACCTTGTTTGAAGTCTTTATTACATTTGTTGTAATATTGCTTCTGTTTGGTATGTGTTTTGGTTTTTTTGGCTGAAAGGCATGTGGGATCTTAGGTCCCTAACCAGGGATCAGACCCACACACCCTTAATCACTTAAGTCTTAACCACTGGACCGCCAAGGAAGTCCCTCCATTGCTTTAAATATCACCATTTAGTCCTTCTCTTACACATATTGGGGGTCCAGTGAAGGAGTTTTCACACACGGTTTTCTAAAGAAAAGCAAATTCTCTTTCTGTTTGTTATTCTTCAATTCTTAATATTTTAAAAACATAATTATCTTCATTTTTCATCTTTCTAATATTGTTTTCTGTCTTGATTCTTTGCATCATAAGCAAACATTCTAAAATTTGCACCTCATATCCATGCCATCTGTTTTAATTTCTTTGGGGCTGGTTTTTTTTTTTTGCTATTTATAATGCACATTTTAATTTGGTAATTGAATTATCAGTGTTTTTACTGACTTACTTTAACTCTTTTCATTTCTACCTTTCTGCCTTCTACATTTCACCTTTATTATTTGTTTTTTTTTTTTTTTTGCTTTGATGTCTTATTTCACAGCATCCGTATTTTTCTGAATTTTATTTATATGTAGAACAGATGCTTTGTGAAATGTTTGTGAGTGCTTTGGTTTCTGTGTTTTATGTGAACAAGTATTTTATCAGCTTTTTAATCTTCTTTTTAAATCCACCTGAACACAGAGTGGTTTATAAACCTTTGCAATTGAATTCATTGTGAGTAGACTCTCCTTATCCTGCTGCTGTTTTCATGATTCCTATTAGAATCATCCTGTCACATGAAATTAGAGCACTATTATACATGATTCCATCCACGTTTCTGGTACTCTGAAAATTTTCATTTAGTGTGGACCTACCTGTATTCCTGAAAAGGTTTCTCCTGGTTGTGGTTGGTCATGGTTGTGGGTGAAGTGGAGTTACTTCCTGGTTAATCTGAAGTATGCTGTGGTTATTCATTTGTCATTCTCATATTTGTTCTAGAACTTTCCCCTCCTGAATTCACTTCCCTTTGTATAAGCAGACACACGTCTACTTCTGTCACAGTCTCATCTCACTGCCTGGATTGCAGTCTCGACACTGAGCTGTGCTGTGGTGGGATAGGTGCAGTGCAGCGTGTGCCCCTTCCGTGGGATAGCATGGGCTGTACCTCAGAGCAGGCAGAAAGCAGTCACCCATCACATAGTTCCCCAATGTGGGTCTTCCTCTCGGCTTCTCCTGAACACTGCCTGGTGGATGATCCTCTAGGGACAAGTAGAATGTTGATTGTGAGCCTTATTTTCTGTGCTATTGAAACTGTATATCTGTGTGTGTGTGTGTGTGTGTGTGTGTGTGTGTCTTTATAGTTTCTCACAGTGGTGTTGAGGGAATGCAAGTTTAGTGTTGCTGTTTTTTTTTTCTTATCCTGTGACTTTATCCTGTTTTGTCTTTTGGGTTTTTTTTTTTTTTTTTAACTAACATTAAGGTCAGTGCTACAGAGAAATCATGGAAGGTTTGAATTGCTACGCTTTAAAGATTCAGGTCACAGTAGCGTGCCTCACTCACTGATCTCTGATCCAACCATGAACCATCCTTCTGGCTCCTCTGGGGCCTTTTTTCTGTGCCTTTCCTTTCTCACACCCTTCACAGAGTATCACAAATAAAAGCAAGCAAATCTTCTTTCTGAAGAAATGCTGAAGTAACAGATATGCTTATGACAACTTCTAAGATGTAAAGGCTTGCAGAAACGGCCCGAAATCTTTGAAGACTAGAAGAGAAGAAGCCCTGACATTGTGCACTTCCAGTTTTACTTACCAGTAAAGGACAGCAGACAAATGCTGACCAGAACCGGGAGCTAGTATACTGTTTGGATGGAGGATTGACCCATCTGAGAGCTAGTAAGGGCACTATTCACCACAGTCCCAAGTTCCTAGAGAATGGAGGCCACAGATGGACACTCCCCTTCTTCTCTGCTCCTCCCACAGTCACCTTTGCTTACAGGGATGCTTCAGGCAGGTTCTCCTGAGACAGAGACAGAAGATAGCAATAGCATTTAGGACTTAGAACAGATGTGGCTATAGATATTCTGGATTTTTAAGCTTTAGATATGGAAAATGATTAAAGTTTTTAAGAGATACAGCTTTTATAATCAGAAAATAATTTGATAAACAGATTTGCTTATCAGGTTGCTAAGTATCGAATCTAGTCTTTTTTTTTTAATTTATTTATTTTAATTGGAGGCTAATTACTTTACAATATTGTATTGGTTTTGCCATACATCAGCATGAATCTGGCACAGGTATACACGTGTTCCCAAACCTGAACCCCACTCCTACCTCCCTCCCCATACCATCCCTCTGGGTCATCCCAGTGCACCAGCCCCAAGCATCCTGTATCCTGCATCGAACCTGGACAGGCGATTCGTTTCTTATATGATATTATACATGTTCCAGTGACATTCTCCCAAATCATCCACCCCCTCCCTCTCACACAGAGTCCAAAAGACTGTTCTATACATCTGTGTCTCTTTCGCTGTCTCGCATACAGGGTTACCATGACCATTTTTCTAAATTCCATATATATGTGTTACTGTATTGGTGTTTTTCTTTCTGGCTTACTTCACTCTGTATAATCGGCTCCAGTTTTATCTACCACATTAGAACTGATTCAAATGTATTCTTTTTAATGGCTGAGTAATACTCCATTGTGTATATGTACCACAGCTTTCTTATCCATTCATCTGCTGGTGGACATCTAGGTTGCTTCCATGTCCTGGCTATTATAAACAGTGCTGCGATGAACATTGGGGTACACGTGTCTCTTTCAGTTCTGGTTTCCTCAGTGTGTGTGCCCAACAGTGGGATTGCTGGGTCATAAGGCAGTTCTATTTGCAATTTTTTAAGGAATCTCCACACTGTTCTCTATAGTGGCTATACTAGTTTGCATTCCCACCAACAGTGTAGGAGGGTTCCCTTTTCTCCACACCCTCTCCACCATTTATTGCTTGTAGACTTTTGGATCGCAGCCATTCTGACTGGCATGAAATGGTACCTCATTGTGGTTATGATTTGCATTTCTCTGATAATGAGTGATGTTGAGTGATCTTTTCATGTGTTTGTTAGCCATCTGTATGTCTTCTTTGGAGAAATGTCTATTTAGTTCTTTGGCCCATTTTTTGATAGGGTCGTTTGTTTTTCTGGAATTGAGCTGCAGGAGTTGCTTGTATATTTTTGAGATTAGTTGTTTGTCAGTTGTTTCATTTGCTATTATTTTCTCCCATTCTGAAGGCTGTCTTTTCACCTTGCTTATAGTTTCTTTTGTTGTGCAGAAGCTTTTAATTTTAATTAGGTCCCATTTGTTTAGTTTTGCTTTTATTTCCAATATTCTGGGAGGTGGGTCATAGAGGATCCTGCTGTGATTTATGTCGGAGAGTGTTTTGCCTATGTTCTCCTCTAGGAGTTTTATAGTTTCTGGTGAAAAATATCGCTGGTAGCTTGATAGGGATTGCATTGAATCTGTAGATTGCTTTGGGTAGTATACTCATTTTCACTATATTAATTATTCCGATCCATGAACATGGTATATTTCTCCATCTATTAGTGTCCTCTTTGATTTCTTTCACCAGTGTTTTTTAGTTTTCTATATATAGGTCTTTAGTTTCTTTAGGTAGATATATTCCTAAGTATTTTATTCTTTTCGTTGCAATGGTGAATGGGATTGTTTCCTTAATTTCTCTTTCTATTTTCTCATTATTAGTGTATAGGAATGCAAGGGATTTCTGTGTGTTGATTTTATATCCTGCAATTTTACTATATTCATTGATTAGCTCTAGTAATTTTCTGGTGAAGTCTTAAGGGTTTTCTATGTAGGGGATCATGTCATCTGCAAACAATGAGAGTTTTACTTCTTCTTTTCCATTTTGGATTCCTTTTATTTCTTTTTGTCTTCTAATTGCTGTGGCCAAAACTTCCAAAACTATGTTGAATAGTAGCGGTGAAAGTGGGCACCATTGTCTTGTTCCTGACTTTAGGGGAAATGCTTTCAATTTTTCACCATTGAGGATAATGTTTGCTGTGGGTTTGTCATATATAGCTTTTATTATGTTGAGGTATGTTCCTTCTATTCCTGCTTTCTGGAGAGTTTTTATCATAAATGGATGTTGCATTTTGTCATAGGCTTTCTCTGCATCTATTGAGATAATCATATGGCTTTTATTTTTCAATTTGTTAATGTGATATATTACACTGATTGATTTGCGGATATTGAAGAATCCTTGCATCCCTGGGATAAAGCCCACTTGGTCATGGTGTATGATCTTTTTAATGTGTTGTTTGATTCTGATTGTTAGAATTTTGTTAAGGATTTTTGCATCTATGTTCATCAGTGATATTGGCCTGTAGTTTTCTTTTTTTGTAGCATCTTTGTCAGGTTTTGGTAGTAGGGTGATGGTGGCCTCATAGAATGAGTTTGGAAGTTTACCTTCCTCTGCAATTTCCTGGAAGAGTTTGAGTAGGATAGGTGTTAGCTCTTCTCTAAATTTTTGGTAGAACTCAGCTGTGAAGCCTTCTGGACTTGGCCTTTTGTTTGCTGGAAGATTTCTGATTACAGTTTCAATTTCCGTGCTTGTGATGGGTCTGTTAAGATTTTCTATTTCTTCCTGGTTCAGTTTTGGAAAGTTGTACTTTTCTACGAATTTGTCCATTTCTTCCATGTTGTCCATTTTATTGGCATATAATTGCTGATAGTAGTCTCTTATGATCCTTTGTATTTCTGTGTTGTCTGTTGTGATCTCGCCATTTTCATTTCTAATTTTATTGATTTGACTTTTCTCCCTTTGTTCCTTGATAAGTCTGGCTAATGGTTGGTCAATTTGATTTATCCTTTCAAAGAACCAGCTTTTGGCTTTGTTGATTTTTGCTGTGGTCTCTTTTGTTTCTTTTGCATTTATTTCTGCCCTAATTTTTAAGATTTCTTTCCTTTTACTAACCCTGGTGTTCTTCATTTCTTCCTTTCCTGGTTGCTTTAGGTGTAGAGTTAGGTTATTTATTTGACTTTTTTCTTGTTTCTTGAGGTATGCCTATATTGCTATGAACTTTCCCCTTAGCACTGCTTTTATAGTGTCCCACAGGTTTTGGGTTGTTGTGTTTTCATTTTCATTCGTTTCTATGTATGTTTTGATTCATTTTTTATTTCTTCTGTGATTTGTTGATTATTCAACAGCGTGTTGTTCAGCCTGTATGTGTTGGAATTTTTAATAGTTTTTCTCCTGTAATTGAGATCTTTTCTGTGTCAGAAAAGATGCTTGGAATGATTTCAATTTTTTTGAATTTAACAAGGCTAGATTTATGGCCCAGAATGTGATCTACCCTGGAGAAGGTTCTGTGTGTGCTTGAGAAAAAGGTGAAATTCATTGTTTTGGGGTGAAATGTCCTATAGATATCAATTAGGTCTAACTGGTCTATTGTATCATTTAAAGTTTGTGTTTCTTTGTTAATTTTCTGTTTAGTTGATCTATCCATAGGTATGAGTGGGGTATTAAAGTCTCCCACTATTATTGTGTTATTGTTAATTTCCCCTTTCATACTGTTATCATTTGTCTTACATATTGTAGTGCTCCTATGTTGGGTGCATATATATTTATAATTGTTATATCTTCTTCTTGGATTGGTCCTTTGATCATTATGTAGTGTCCTTCTTTGTCTCTTTTCACAGCCTTTATTTTAAAGTCTGTGTTATCTGATATGAGCATTGCTACTCCTGCTTTCTTTTGGTCTCTATTTGCATGGAATATCTTTTTCCAGCCCTTCGCTTTCAGTCTGTATGTGTCCCTTGTTTCAAGGTGGGTCTCTTGTAGACAACATATATATGGGTCTTTCTTTGTCTTTTGGTTGGGGCATTCAACCCATTTATATTTACGATAATTATTGATAAGTATGATCCCATTGCCCTTTACTTTATTGTTTTGGGTTCGAGTTTATACACCCTTTTTGTGTTTCCTGTCTAGAGAATATCCTTTAGCATTTGTTGGAGAGCTGGTTTGGTGGTACTGAATTCTCTCAGCTTTTGCTTGTCTGTAAAGCTTTTGATTTCTCCTTCATATCTGAATGGGATCCTTGCTGGGTACAGTAATCTGGGCTGTAGGTTATTTTCTTTCATCACTTTAAGTATGTCTTGCCATTCCCTCCTGGCCTGAAGAGTTTCTATTGAAAGATCAGCTGTTATCCTTATGGGAATTCCCTTGTGTGTTATTTGTTGTTTTTCCCTTGCTGCTTTTAATATTTGTTATTTGTGTTTGATCTGTTAATTTGGTTAGTATGTTTCTTGGGGTGTTTCGCCTTGGGTTTATCCTGTTTGGGACTCTCTGGGTTTCTTGGACTTGGGTGATTATTTCCTTCCCCATTTTAAGGACGTTTTCAACTATTATCTCAAGTATTTTCTCACAGTCTTTCTTTTTGTCTTCTTCTTCTGGGACTCCTATAATTCAAATGTTGGAGCGTTTAATGTTGTCCTGGAGGTCTCTGAGATTGTCCTCATTTCTTTTAATTCGTTTTTCCTTTTTCCTCTCTGATTCATTTATTTCTACCATTCTATCTTCTACTTCACTAATCCTATCTTCTGCCTCCGTTATTCTGCTATTTTTTGCCTCCAGAGTGTTTCTGATCTCATTTATTGCATTATTCATTATATATTGACTCTTTTTTATTTCTTCTAGGTCCTTGTTAAACCCTTCTTGCATCTTCTCAATCCTTGTCTCCAGGCTATTTATCTGTAATTCCCTTTTGTTTTCAAGATGTTGGATCATTTTCACTATCATTATTCAGAATTCTTTATCAGGTAGATTCCCTATCTCTTCCTCTTTTGTTTGGTTTAGTGGGCATTTATCCTGTTCCTTTACCTGCTGGATATTCCTCTGTCTCTTCATCTTGTTTATTTTACTGAGTTTGGGGTGGACTTTCTGTATTCTGGCAGTTTGTGGAGTTCTTTTTATTGTGGAGTTTCCTCGCTGTGGGTGGGGTTGTATTAGTGGCTTGTCAAGGTTTCTTGGTTAGGGAAGCTTATGTGGGTGTTCTGGTGGGTGGAACTGGATTTCTTCTCTCTGGAATGCAATGAAGTGTCTAGTAACGAGTTATGAGATGTCAGTGGTTTTGGAGTAACTTTGGGCAGCCTGTGTATTGAAGCTCAGGGCTGTGTTCCTGTGTTGCTGGAGAATTTGCATGGTATGTTTTGCTCTGGAACTTGTTGGCCCTTGGGTGATGCTTGCTTTCAGTGTAGGTATGGAGGTGTTGATGAGCTCCTATTGATTAATGTTCCCTGGAGTCAGGGAATGTTCTCTGATGTTCTCAGGATTTGGACTTATGCCTCCTGCTTCTGATTTTCAGTCTTATTTTTACAGTAGTCTTAAGACTTCCTCTATACAGCACCATTGATAAAACATCTAGGCTAAAGATGAAAAGTTTCTCTACAGTGAGGAACACCCAGAGAGGTTCACAGAGTTACATGGAGAAGAGAAGAGGGAAGAGGGACTCAGAGGTGACCCAGCTGAGATGAGGTGGAATCAAAATAGGAGAGAGCAAGCTAGCCAGTAATCACTTTATGTGCACTCCACAGTCTGGACCACTCAGAGATGTTCACGGAGTTATACAGAGAAGAGAAGAGGGAGGAAGGAGACAGAGGTGGCCAGGAGGATAAAAGGGGGGAATGAAAAGGAGAGAGACAGATCCAGCCAGTAATCAGTCCCTAAGCGTTCTCCGCTGTCTGTAACACACAGAGATTCAGAGTTGGGTAGAGAAGAGCAGGGAGAGGGAGGGGAGAGAGTCAACCTGGTGGAGAAAAAGGTGAGTCCAAAGGGGGAGAGAGCAGTCAAGCCAGTAATCTCGCTCCCAAGTAAAAATGGGTACTGAAGATTGCATTCTTAAAGGTACAAGATTGATAACAAATACCAAAAAGCAAAGATTAAAAATCTAGAGTAGAGGTTGGAATTTCTAAAATACAATACTAAAGAAAAGAAGAATAAAAAAAAAGAAAGTCACAAAAATTATTAAAATATATATATATATGAAGTTTGCTTTAAAAAATAGGGTCTTTTTTGGAAAAGTAATAGTAGGTTATAAAAATGAAAATTAAAGGATTAATAGAGGAATTAAAATTTTAAAAAGTTAAAAAAAAAGAATGATCATAAAAATAGTAAAAATATATCTAGGACTTTCTCTGGTGGTATGTGGGCAGTGTTGGGTCAGTTCATTTTCGGATAGTTTCTTGGTCCGGCTTATATTTCTCAAGATCTATAGGCCCCTTCCTATGTAGTCGGTACTAACGACAGGGTTTTAATCTATTGCACCTGTCACTTCCAAGGCAGTTCCCTCTGTTTTAGCTTCTTCTATTTGCTGGTCTCTTCAGTGTCTGATTTCCACCCTGACCCAAGGCGGGCGGTGGTGGACTTTTTTAGGCTCACTTGTTCAGTTGCACTGTGGGGAGGGAGGGACGCTGCAGAAAACACTGGCGTGTGCTCGCAGTGCCTCAGCCACACTGGGCCTGCCCTCGCTCATGGCGCCTGATCCCTCCCTGCCCACACTGCTCAGGCTCTAGGTTGCTCTGCCAGGAACCATCCGAGGCCAGCCCTGGGCTGCATGCACCTCCCAGGTCTAAGCCGCTCAGGTTCAGGCACTCGGGTAGTCGTCAGAGGCACAGACTTGGTTGGGTCTGCATTTTGTGCCCTTCCCAGGTCCGAGCAGCTCAGGTGATGAGGTGTTTGGCAGGCGTAGTCGCTGCGACTTATCATCTCTCCCATCCCTGCCGCTCAGTTTTTTGGGTGTACAACCGGTGCACCTTCTCAGGCAGATGATGACTGTCCAGAACCCCATGAAGTCTTAGTTAGCAAAGAAGCCTGCTTGCAGTTTGGTAGATAATGTCTCTCTGAGGCTGCGATTGCCCCCTTCCGGCTCTGGCTGCCTGTCACTGGAGGGGGATGGTCTGCAGCCAGCTAGTTCAGTTCAGTCCTTTGTTCTGTGTGCAGTGCTGGCAGTGTCTTAGGTTAGGGCTTTTCGTGTGGTAGCTATCCCACAGTCTGGTTTGCTAGCCCAAGTTAGTTCACTCTGATTACCCTCGGGGCATTCATGCCCAATCCTTACTCTAAGCAATGCATCCTGCGCCTCCCTGCCCAGCCCCCGCTTGGTAGTGGCGGATGCAGGCGTCTGCGCTGCTTCTCTGCTGGGGGAGTTACTGTTGGGCTTGTAATCTGTGGGTTTTAATTATTTATTTATTTTTCCTCGCAGTTATATTGCCCTCTGCTTTCAAGGCTCACCACAGATTCTGCAGTGAGAGTGTTTCCTGGTGTTTGGAAACTTCTCTCTTTTTAAGACTCCCTTCCCGGGATGGAGCTCCATCCCTACCATTTTTGTCTCTTTTTTTGTCTTTTATATTTTTTCCTACCTCCTTTTGAAGACAATGGGTTGCTTTTCTGGGTGCCTGATGTCCTCTGCCGGCATTCAGAAGTTGTTTTGTGGAATTTACTCAGCGTTTAAATGTTCTTTTGATGAATTTGTGGGGGAGAAAGTGTTCTCCTTGTCCTATTCCTCTGCCATCTTAGGACCGCCCCTCGAATCATAGTATATTTACATAAATGTCTTTCTCCATTCATAATGGAGAATGAATATTGTGAAAGACTCAAGATTTTAGAAAAAGAGAAAAACCAAAATACAACTAATGTTTATATGCAGGAAATTCAGACTGTATGGTAAGGGATGACATATAAATCAGTGGAACAGGCAAGAGAATCCAGAAATAGGGTCCACATATATAGGGTCAATTAATTTGGATAAAGATGTCAAAGTAGTTTAGTGGGGAAAACAACAGCCCTTTCAACAAATGGTACTAATGTAATTGGACATCTATATGAGGAAAAATAAATTCAACCCTTATCTTAAACTATGTACAGAAATTGACTCAAAATAGACAAATGATCTTAAACCCAAGAGATAAAACTGTTAAACTTCAAGATTTAGGAGAGAATCTATCTTTGCTATCTTGTTGTAGAAAAGATTTCTTGGCTAAGAACACAAAGAGCAGGGACCATGAAAGAAAAATCTGATTAACTGAACCTTATCCATTTTTTAAAAAAAATCTGCTCTTTAAAATATATTAGGAAAAAGAAAAGATGAGCTACAGATCAAGGGAAAATATTTGTGAAATATATGTCTGAATAATGATTTATAGCCTGAATGTATTAAAAATAACTTGCAATTCAGTTTTTAAAATGGACACAAGATTTGAACAAATAGTTCACCAGAGAAAATACATAGATGACCAAAAAGCACATGAAAAGATGACCAACATCATTAGTCATTAAGGAAAATCAAATTTCAAAAATGAGTTATTTCTACATACCTAATAGAGCTAAAATTTCAAAATTAAACACATAGTTGTATCATGTGTTGACAAATATATGAAGCAGCTAGAGTTCTCCTGTTGGCTACTGCGAATGCAAAATAGCCCAACTGTTTTGGAAACCATTTGATAGGTTTGATAAAGTTGAACATATTTACCATATGACCTACTCCTACATATTTTGACCCAGTTCTACCTCTGAGTATTTGCTCAGGAGACAAAAAAGTACTTTATAAGACCCATTGCAAGTATTTATAGCAGCTTTATTCATAACAGTCAATAATTGAAAACAGCACAAATTCCATCAACTAGTCAGTGGATATGCCCATAAAATTGAATACTACTCACTAAGAAAAGGATTAAACTACTTGTATATGCAGCAGCATGGTGAATTTCATGAGTATTATGCCATGGAAAGGGGTTGCCAGGGGCTGGAGATGGAGGGAGGGAAGTGACTGTGGAGAAAGAGGCACAAGAGAGTTTGGAGAGGGTATGAGGAAAATGACTTATATCTTGATTGTGGCAGTGGTTACATAACTATATATATTTGTCAAAAATCATGGAACTGTATACTTTAAAAAGGTGAGTTATACTTCAGTAAATTTGACTTTAAAACACACATGCAAGAGAGGATTCTCAATTTTCCTGCTCAGGCAAAATTGCAAATTAAAGTAGATGAGCTGTTTTTCTTTAACCTGTCAGAGTGACTAAGATCAAATTGTTTGATTCTTCATTGTTGTCAAGGAATTGAGGAGGGAGTCACACTCATTCTTAAATGTAATGGTATAACCTCTGAGAGATAGTTGAACAGTGTCTTTCAAAATTAAAAATGCACTTTCTTTTTGACTCAGAAATTCCACTTAGAGGAATTTTTTCTGTAGGTAAGATAATCTACAAGGGAACAGTGGTTTTATATCATTGTTTACCATAGCTAAATCTAGGGAACAACCTGAATCTCTTTGAATGGGGGCATTAAGTATGGTACAGTGAAGTACTGTGAGTTAGATACATTTGTCTACTAATAGAAAACTATTTCTTAAGATATTATGAAATGAAAATAGCAGTACACAGAATGGCATCTAGAGTGTGCTTCCATTTGTGGTTTTAGAAAGCTGTACGTGGTCACTTAACTGCTTGTTCATGTACACACTGTTAGAGATCACATACACATGACAAAACTGGTATTTTGTTTTTAATTAATTTATTTTAATTAGAAGATAATTTCTTTATAATATTGTGCTGTTTTTTTGCCATACGTCGACATGAATCACCCACAGGTGTACATGTGTCCCCCCAACCTGAACCCCCCTCCCACCTCCCTCCCCATCCCATCCCTCTGGGTTGTCCCAGAGCACCGACTTTGAGTGCTCTGCTTCATGCATTGAACTTACACTGGTCATCTGTTTTACATATGGTAATATACATGTTTCAGTGCTATTCTCTCAAATCATCCCACCTTCACCTATGTGGACTAT
Organism: Capricornis sumatraensis; assembly: GCF_032405125.1. Classification (NCBI taxonomy): domain Eukaryota; kingdom Metazoa; phylum Chordata; class Mammalia; order Artiodactyla; family Bovidae; genus Capricornis; species Capricornis sumatraensis. The sequence continues at coordinate 53,669,958 of NC_091077.1, forward strand.
GTGGACTTCCCACATAGTCCAAAAGTCTGTTCTTCACATTTGTGTCTCTTTTGCTGCCTTGCATGTAGGATCATCATTACCCTGTCTAAATTCCATATATATGCATTAATATACTGTATTGGTGACAAAACTGGTATTGAGTAACCTCTAGCAGGGGAAGTTTTACTTGTGGTGTATATGTATTTGTTTTGTGTGATTTTCTTTTTTTTTTTTTTTTACCCCATGCATGTGTTACCTTCACAGTTAAAGAGAAAATATTTTAATATGTATACATTATAATGTAGCATTAGGAGATTAGTTGTGTATTGGTGACTTTCCTAATCCCTTCACCCAGAAGATCCCTAGTGACTTTGTCAACAGCACAACAGTGGATCACTGAATCTTCTGTGATCCAGTGTGACATTTCTAAGACCATTCCCCCCTTGTAACTGTCACTTCCAACCCATATCTCCTACTTTTCTGAATTCATGCAGGGAGTAGGTTGAAGAGGAATGCCTCTACCTATATGATGCCTTTCTGTACATTGGACTGCTCCTCTAGCTTAGGTCAGTGTTACTAAGTCTACAATCGTCAAGCCACCTGGTGGAAAGAAATGTACTGAGTTATGAAGGAAATTGTCAATTACATCTCTGTATCATATGCGGGTGCTGCCAGAAAGCTTCTGTAAGTGAGGGGAGCTTTGGTAGGGAGGGGAGCTTTGGCAGTACTTTCTGAAAATGGGGTAGTTTGGGAGGCTGTATTCAATTTAGTTTGGACATTAAATGAATTAAAATGAACGTACTCAAGTTATGAACTTTGCCTCATCAGTGCTATAAAAAGCCCTTTAGCCTGGCTGTAATTTGACTCTCCTCTCTGTAATGTTACACAATATTCCTATGGTTACAGAGCCCGAATAAGTGGAAGCTAATGATTAGTTTGCTAAATGTGGTTCATGGAACAGTTCACAACTCCCAGACCTGCCAACTGCTGCTTATTTAGTGTCATGTTCACTCTTCTTGGGTAGAAGTTGGTTTGTTCCTCAGAAAAATGTACAGTAACATTTGTCTTGCATCCAAGAACCATGCACTGTGGCAGCTTTCCATGTGTCTTGGGGATAGGGAGGGAGGATGGTCATGGTAAGCGAAGTTGTTTGGTACCTACACTTCCACAGGAAGAAACAAACCATTAAGGGAGTGTGAGATGGCAAAGCCAGGGAAAAATTAATGTTATGCCATTCGGAGTCAAACACTTACTGAACCAGGGCCCTGTCAGGAGAACGCACTGAGAGCAGTAGATACCAACTGGATTTGTGCCCTTACTTGGGGATTAGGGCCTAAATCCTTAAGCCACTCATGATTTTTTACCTCTTCTCACTAGGATGAAAGTAAATGGAAAATGTGTCATGCCCACCTGTGGGCATTTCCATCTGCAAGGCTGTGGGCCCTGCAGGAGGATCCTCTTTCTTCTGAGACTGTCCAGAAAGAGAGAGTCTGGTTGCTGTCTCCATTTACCTGCTGCAACGTTTTGACCTCTTTGGATTGTAAAGAACAGAGAATCTGACCTTAACTGGCTTAAGCAAAAAGGGACTTTTTTGGCTTATTTGATTAAAAAGGCATGGTGGTCTACAGAGGCTCAGACCATGTCATCCAGACTCTCAGCCTCTCCCCGTGGCTTTGTCTGTCAGACTATACTCTCAGGCTCCACGTGGTGGCATTCAGGGCAGCAGTATAGCCCCCCCACCCCACCCCCCACCCCCAGGTGCACAGCGAGTGCTTTTTCTTCTTTCCTAGAGAAGTCCTGGACTTCATGCTGACTGACCTGGCTTAGGTCTTGGACCATCCCTGAACCAGTCCCTGGGTTCAGAAACATCTCATCCTCCCCCCGCCCCAACCTGGAAGAGTGGGGCCTCACCTGAGCATGGGGAGTAGGTGTAAGAAAAGGGTAGCAGCCCAGCTGAAAATGAACTGAATGCTATGCAGAAAGAAATGGCAATGGGAGGTGGGAGGCAAATCGCTAGAAGCTGGATTGTCCATTCAGTGCACTGAGAGACTCTGCTTCTGACTTCTTGCCAGCGAACTTCTTGCCAGGTTTCTGCTGGTTTCTGAAACAGTTCGTGTTTCCCAACCTCTGCCTCTCCTCTTGCCTGCCTGTGTGCTGCTCAGAAAGACTACAAGAATTATCTCTTCTTTTACAGTATACATTTATCTGAAATACACACATTTGTTTGGAAGTAAACACAGAGGAAATGAAGAAATGATCAGGAGTTGATATAATTATGGTGGTTGTTTTTTGCACATCTTGGTTTAGGGCAATTTAAAATATATAAGTAATGGAATCAAGTCATAGTTTAAAAAAAAATTAAAAACACAATTCTGCCATTCTCCAACCACACTTTTCTTTTTAGAATATTTCCTTTCAGCTTTCATTCATTTGAGTTTCTCACAAAACTTTAAATCTTTTTTTTTTTTTTTTGCTTGACATTGCATGATAATTCAGGCATTTTCCATTTTGCAATGTAGTTATCATTTTCATGTAAAGGTGGCATGCTATTCCATCAGGAATAGACCAGGATTAATTTAATCATTCTATCATTGGCTGTTTAGGTTGTTCTTTTAAAATGTATTGTGGTATTATCAATAGTAGTGTAGGGTGGGCATTTTGAGTGTATGTAACTTTCTCACATCTTGTCTTATTTCCTGAGGATGGGTTGTGAGAAGTGGGATTACTGTTTCAAAGTGTATAAACATTTTTAGGGCTTGATATATATTGCCAGATTTCTTCTCACATCTCTTGCATTAATTCATCTGCATCCAGCAGTTTCTGAGAGGATCAGTTTCACTGCATTTTTGCCAGCAGTAGATATTTGGATTTTTAAAGTTTTCTAATTCCATCAGGAAAAACTAGCTGTCATTTTTGTTTTTACTTTGGATTTCCTTGTTTAGTAGGGAGGTTGAATGCTTTTATGTATGGTTGTTTTTTAGCTATATTTTCTGCTCTGTTTTACCCATTGTCTTTTCTTCTCTTTAGACCCCAAAACAGCTTCTGAAACAGAAATGGATATCTGTGCCGAGTGGGAGATAAAGACCATCACTAGTGCTTTGAAGACCTACCTAAGGTAGGGACTTTCCATTTGCAGGGCATGGTGCCAGCTTGTTATCATGCAATCAAGAAGCAAGCAGTTTTATTTTCAGCCTCCAGAGGACTGATGGGTGGGAGTTTGAGATGTGGAAACAGCTTATGTGTGGGTGCATTTAGCTGAGCTGGTCAAACCAATTATAAATCATCCAGAGTTGATGGATTGCCATTGTGCAATGGTGCCATGAGTGATTTAGGAAGCTTTGCTCTTTTTGAGAAGCTCTCTGGTGATCAGCCTTTAACAGAACCTCAAATATGGTATTTCCTGTAATGCTTGGGTAATCAGCTAAGAAAACAAGGAATCACGTATCCCATTGTGTTGAGAATGCGTGATTACATACCCTATGTATTCTGAGAGTTCTGCACCTTGCATAGATAGTGTATTGCTAATGTTGCTCCTTAAAAATGAGAACTTTAATGGTACTCCTTTTTAACTCCTTCTGCTTAGATTGGAAAATATGACTTTGTTGGCGAGAAGACTGCTTTTCTTATAATAATACATGTGTTACTCCTGCGGCCTCCTACCCTTCCCTTGGTTATTAAGGGAGTGGGTGATTGACTAGCTGCTCACATCTGTTTCCAAGTGGACTGAAAGGCATGCTAGATATGAAGCATAGGGACGCTGTAGTTCTCCACTGTGGTCCCTCTTGAGCAGGAAAGTGGGGGTCTAGTCACAAACAAAGAGGAGAACTATAATCGGGAATTACATAAGCATTTCTACAAGTCTGTTAAGATTTACTTGGTTCGAAAGCCACAGAAAAGGAATTGGTGATGCCAGTTTTATTGGCTGTTGGGGAATTGCTGGAAGGCTCTTGGTATCAAGAGTAAGTTGTCATGTAAGTGATGACTAAGAGTTGAATCAGGGGATCCAGTGAGAATAAAATGAAATCTGAACCAAGGACCATAGATAATCTGTTGAGAAGCTTATTGTTTGGACTATCAGTAAAAATATTCAAATTTCCAGTTAAACATATTCATATACCAAATACTACCATAATAGATTATATAAACCCTAGATGCTAGAGGTTTATATTTAGTACTTATCTGTGCATCTTGATATTAATTAGCTAATAGACACTATGTATAAAATATATATTTTTTATGATAGCAGGTAAAATTTGATTATGTCATGCCTAATATTAATGGTTGGCATACTGGAGCAATACTCCATAGGGAATTTGCTATAAAAACACCTACAAAAGTCTCTCATAGTGTTTCCAGATGAAGTGATTAATAACAAGCTGCCAGGAAGACAAGAGTTTAAGACTGATGATTGCAAAAGTTGGGTTAGTTGCCTGTATTTCAGGCACATCTTAAAATGCTCTTGCTGTGGGTGAGTCATTGACTGAAAAGGAAGTCTCTCAGTTGTGCTAGACTTCTACATTAGCACTTTGCTGGTTTGTGACTGAAACGTAAGTTTTGTCTATTCCCTTAAAAAAGGAGAAAGAATGAACATTTCAGGTGAAATCTCAGGACCCTTTCAAAGGGGAAACTAAGTTGAACTAAACTGAGTTGCTCTTGTTTGCCCATGATCTTTGTCTTTGAGAAATGTAACACAGTCCGCCATCTGGAGGCTGCTGGGTAGTGAGAATAGGATTGCTTTTGTTAAACTGACTAGTGTATATCCTTTTATTCCAGAATGCTTCCAGGACCACTCATGATGTACCAGTTTCAAAGAAGTTTCATTAAAGCAGCAAGTAAGTTTTTTATTTGCAACAGTTTTAAGGGAAAGAGAATAGATTTCTCTGTTTCAAAGAAAAGTATCCCCAAATAAGTATTACCTAACTCCTTGTATGCTGTGTGTAAACTACCCATATTCACACTCATAAGACTGTCACAGAATGAAAGCAAAACCAAGTCGGGTTTTGCTAAGGACCTTGTGAGCATACTGAATTTACAGTAGAGGGGAGAAGCTTCAGAAGTAAGCTGGAGGGTAGTGGTACAGGGAAGGGATGAGGTGAAAAAAAGCAAATTTGACTTTCTAGTTTTGATTATTGGAGTTCTAACTCCTGGGGCCTTTTCCGGCCCTGGAGGTAACATTTTTCAGAATGACTCAGACTTTGCCCATTACCTAAATTGAGCACGGGATGTTTCCCTGAATCCGACACCGTTTATATAACTTCTCAGTCCTCTTTTCCATCATGGTTTATATAACTTCTCGGTCCTCTTTTCCATCATGGCTGGTATTTACAGCTTCTGGTCAGTCTTCAGCTATATCATGCAAGCCTGGGCGTTATATTACTGGTATTAAAATACATAGGGATTAGGTGCAAGCTACCCTAAGCATACTGGAATCTTTCTACATGGGGCAGGCCTCCTGTACGGGGAAGTAAGATTATCTATCAGATTTAAATCTGGCACAAATCCCCACCGTGCTGTTATGTCCACAGTATGTGCTTTTCCCTGCTTCCGTTAGCCGTCTGAGTTTGTTTACACTGGTAGCTGCTACTGGCCTCATTAAAGAATACCTCATGTCCTGGTGGCCTTATCCATGCAGAGTGGCCCCCATAAAACAGGAGAGAGACCTGGGAGAAAGCTGAAAGTAAAGATGGTATTTATGTGATTTCTTTCTCAGAGAAATTCCAAACCCATAGCAACCATTCTTTAATTAAAACTCACCTCAGAGCTATAAATAGGTGTGGTGAGTGCCATCAATCTGTTTCCCAGAGACATGACGCCACGTACCCAAGTGCAGCCATTAGAATGTGACAGATCATGATTTAGGTTACAGGTTGGCAGAAACATTTCCTTATTTTATCTGCCATTTCTTTCTTCTCCCTAGCTGGTTGTTTCATGTGATTGGAAATAACTGGACATTTCCTTTGATGTCTTTGATGCAGTCTTGAGACGTTATTTTGATATTTGAGACCCTGGCAGTGTTGTTCACGTACAATTTGTTCATCACTTAATGAGTGCATCAAGTTCCTTCCTTCCTTGAAACAAAGTTCCCACTCTAGGAAGCCAGCCACTCTCAAATTTATTCCCACTCCTGAGTGAGGAGGTTCCATTTCCTTACCGTACGTCACCGTCTTGGCTTGATTTTTTGGACAGTCTTATTTTTTCATGAACTTTGTCATGGAAAGCATTATTAAAAGCACTTCTATGTACACCCGTGGTGGATTCATGCCAATGTATGGCAAAACCAATACAGTATTGTAAAGTAAAATAAAGTAAAAATAAAAATTAAAAAAAAAAAAAAAAAGGCACTTCTAGATCCAGTCAGTCTAGTCATGAGTACACAGAACAGGGTCTTCTCTGTGAGAAATCTTCCCTCTCTTGTGCCCCACCTTTATTTTCCTCTGATTTTTGTCTTGCAAACTGATTTAGTTGTAACTCTGATCCAGTGTTACCTCTCTCCTTCCTTTGCAGAGCTGGAGAACCAGGAGTCTCGGGTCTCTGAAATCCACAGCCTTGTTCATCGGCTCCCAGAGAAAAACAGGCAGATGTTACAGCTGCTCATGAACCACTTGGCAAAGTAGGTTTAAGACTGATTGCTGGTCTTTCTTCAGCCCTGGAAATTTCTTATCTTAGCACAAAAACTGATTTTGGTTCTGCTTATGTTTCCCTTTCTCACTGTTGCGTCAGGGATGCTGAAGGCATAGGAAAGAAATGTGTGAAATGTTAACTCCAGTGGGTCTCAGCAGTAGGCTTTGCAGGGTAGGCTGAGGAGGCTCCCATACGGCCAGGCCATTGGGCACAGTTTTGCAGGACACTTTGTGCTCTGTGATGATCGAAGTCAAGAAGTGTGTCCTCCATGTTACCAGATCACAAAGAAGACTTTTCAGGAGTTACATGTTCTTGTGATGATTGAGGGCAAACAGGAATATGTTACAAGTTTAGAGAACTTGGATTCGAAATAAAGAGGCCTGAATTCTAAAGTTGATTCTGTTCTTAACAAGCCACTTAACTAGCCCTGGACAAGCCACTGACCTCTCAATTCCTTAGTTTCTTCATCTGTCAAAAATATGCGTAGTAGTCTCCCCCTTCTCTATAATGTCATTGAATTTAAAAGTTACATGTGTTAAAACCCTTGAAGTAGTATAAAAAATAGAGGAATTGGCAAATGCTCATTTGCATTCTGAGGAAGTCAGTGGGGACTTGATTTTCCTGCTAGGAATACTTATAGTCTTGGAACCATTTGAAATTCTTGTGTGTTTACTGTTGCTTGACCTGTTTTGGATTGGCCTTGCTGATACCCCTTATTGTATCAGCCACTGCATATGTGTGTGTTCCAACCTTCTCTTAACTTTGATGGATGTTCTTGATTGGAGACTACAGTCTAAGAAAAGACAGACTATAACAGTTAACCTGAATTGATAAATTTGACATTCTGTGGAACTGATACATTGTAAATCCAGCCCTTATGCATGCATTGTTCTGCCATTAAGTCATATCTTTTGGGTAAATACTTTGCTGAGGGAGATTATGATGGCTTGTTTTCTATTTCTACTAGTGAAAATGGAACCTGAAAAACACCCAGTCATGTCTGACTCTTTGCAACCCCATGGACTGTATAGTCCATGGAATTCTCTAGGCCAGATACTGGAGTGGGTAGCCGTTCCTTTTTTCAGGGGATCTTCCCAACCCAGGGATTGGACCCAGGACATTCTCACTGCAGGTGGATTCTTTTCCAGCTGAGCCACCAGGAAAACCTAAGAATACTGGAGTGGGTAGCCTATCCCTTCTCCAGCTGATCTTCCTGACCCAGAAATTGAACTGGGGTCTCCTGCATTGCAGGTGGATTCTTTACCAGCTGAGCTACCAGGAAGCTCTATATTTCTACTGAGCACTTGATTTTGGAGAGAGAGTATAGATGTTACCATAAAATTTATTCAGATGTTAATGATGAATAAACATAGAGTGGTTTGCATGCTGCTAAGAAGCAATCAGCCAGAGTCAAGGGTTGCTGTATTCTATTTTGAGTCACATTTTTTTTCTTGCCATACCACGTCAAACTTGTATGTTCAAAAACAATTAAGCATAACCGAGAACAGGGGAATGCCCCCCCACACCCCGATGTCAAAGAATCTTGATAGTGTGTTGAAAATAATGAGAACTGGGCTTTACACAGAAATCCCTTGCATTCCTATACACTAATAATGAGAAAGTAGAAAAAGAAATTAAGGAAACAGTTCCATTCACCATTGCAACAAAAACAATAAAATACTTAGGAATATATCTACCTAAATAAACTAAAGACCTATATATAGAAAACTATAAAACACTGGTGAAAGAAATCAAAGAGGACACTAATAGATGGAGAAATATACCATGTTCATGGATCGGAAGAATCAATATAGTGAAAATGAGTATACTATCCAAAGCAATTTACAGATTCAATGCAATCCCTATCAAGCTACCAGCGATATTTTTCACAGAACTAGAACAAATAATTTCAAGATTTGTATGGAAATACAAAAGACCTCGAATAGCCAAAGCAATCTTGAGAAAGAAGAATGGAACTGGAGGAATCAACTTGCCTGACTTCAGGCTCTACTACAAAGCCACAGTCATCAAGACAGTATGGTACTGGCACAGAGACAGAAATATAGATCAATGGAACAAAATAGAAAGCCCAGAGATAAACCCACGCACCTATGGACACCTTATCTTTGACAAAGGAAGCAAGAATCTACAATGGAGTAAAGACAATCTCTTTAACAAGTGGTGCTGGGAAAACTGGTCAACCACTTGTAAAAGAATGAAACTAGATCACTTTCTAACACCGCACATGAAAATAAACTCAAAATGGGTTAAAGATCTAAATGTAAGACCAGAAACTATAAAACTCCTAGAGGAGAACATAGGCAAAACACTCTCCAACATAAATCACAGCAGGATCCTCTATGATCCACCTCCTAGAATTCTGGAAATAAAAGCAAAAATAAACAAATGGGATCTAATTAAAATTAAAAGCTTCCGCACAATAAAGGAAACTATAAGCAAGGTGAAAAGACAGCCTTCTGAATGGGAGAAAATAATAGCAAATGAAACAACTGACAAACAACCAATCTCAAAAATATACAAGCAACTTATGCAGCTCAATTCCAGAAAAATAAACGACCCAATCAAAAAATGGGCCAAAGAACTAAATAGACATTTCTCCAAAGAAGACATACAGATGGCTAACAAACACATGAGAAGATGCTCAACATCACTTATTATTAGAGAAATGCAAATCAAAACCACAATGAGGTACCACTTCACACCAGTCAGAATGTCTGCGATCCAAAAATCTGCAAGCAATAAATGCTGGAGAGGGTGTGGAGAAAAGGGAGCCCTCCTACACTGTTGGTGGCAATACAAACTAGTACAGCCACTATGGAAAACAGTGTGGAGATTCCTTTAAAAATTCCAAATAGAACTGCCATATGACCCAGCAATCCCACTGCTGGGCATACACACTGAGGAAACCAGAATTGAAAGAGACACATGTACCCCAGTGTTCATCGCAGCACTGTTTATAATAGGCAGGACATGGAAACAACCTAGATGTCCATCAGCAGATGAATGGATAAGAAAGCTGTAGTACATATACACAATGGAGTATTACTCAGCCGTTAAAAAGAATACATTTGAATGAGTTCTGTTGAGATGGATGAAACTGGAGCCGATTATACAGAGTGAAGCAAGCCAGAAAGGAAAACACCAATAGAGTATACTAACACATATATATGGAATTTAGAAAGATGGCAATGATGACCCTGTATGCAAGACAGCAAAAAAGACACAGATGTGTATAGCGGCCTTGTGGACTCAGAGGGAGAGGGAGAGGGTGGGATGAATTGGGAGAATGGCATTGAAACATGTATACTATCATATAAGAATCGAATTACCAGTCTATGTCTGATGCAGGATACAGCATGCTTGGGGCTGGTGCACGGGGATGACCCAGAGGGATGTTATGGGGAGGGAGGTGGGGGGGGGGGTTCATGTTTGGGATCGCATGTACACCCGTGGTGGATTCATGTCAATGTATGGCAAAACCAATACAGTATTGTAAAGTAAAATAAAGTAAAAATAAAAATTAAAAAAAAAAAAAGTAGTTCCAGATTCTCTGAGATGACAGTGTGGTGCCTGTTCCACATAACCCAGTCAGGCATTTGCGAAACAGAAAAGCTGGTTTAGATGTTAGTATTCTTGCCTGGAGAATCCCAGGGATGGCGGAGCCTGGTGGGCTGTTGTCTGTGGGGTCGCACAGAGTCAGACACGACTGAACCGACTTAGCAGCAGCAGCAGCAGCATACACTTGAATGGCCTGCACCAGAACAGAGAAAGTTCTAGGTACACCCTCTGGCCAAGTGTGTGTGGTGTTGCTTGTTTGTGACTGCTTTATGGCCACTGAGTGTTAAAAGGCCTCCATACCTGCTGGGAGCAGCTGGAGAAAGGGTAGGAAGCAGCTGAAAGAAGTTAGGCATTTCAAGCTGTGCAGTTGTGATGAGAGTTTAGTTGGACTGAGAGACCAAGAGTCAGTGGTGATCCAGAGGAGCCAGAACTGAATCTTCCCATTTTTAAAATGCCCTGAGGATTGTTAGAGATCCTCAAAGAAAAATAAATAGAAATTAAAAAAATCTGAAACCCTCAAGGTGGGTATTGAATCATTGAGGTTATTCATCTCTGGTGGATGCTTCACTTTGTCCCTCTGGTTCCACCCTCTTCTCTTCCCACCCCATGAAGTTCAGTCTTTGTCCCTAAGGCAAGGAGAAGTACAGCTGGAATGCGTGTGTTCAAGTTGTAACCTTGACTTTCTGCCTTCTAACAAATTTAAACCAATTTTGTTGCTGGAGTTAGTTATTTATTTTATAGCATTTCTGGAGTACTTTGTATTATCTTTGATACTTAACAATGATTTTTTTTGGTCCTGTGAGGTTCTATGGCAGTTCTTTGTCATATAATCATTCAGAAATCTACATATAGACCTGCCCTCATGGTTGTAAGTGGGAGTTGGTTAGAGCTGGTGGTAGGACACACAGACTCCTGTTCTCAGTGTGCTATGTTCTTGGTCTCTGGCAGCTCTAGATTTAAAATCTCTTGTGGAGAAGAGTAGATGGTGCTACTCATCTGCCTGCCAGTGCAGGAGACATAAGAGATGTGGGTTTGATCCCTGGGCTGGGAAGATACCCTGGAGAAGGGCATGGCAGCCCCCTCTGGTGTTCTTACCTGGAGATTCCCATGGACAGAGGAGCATAGTGGGCTATAGTCCATAGGTTGCAAAATGTTGGATACGACTGAAGCGACTTAGCCTGCATGCATGCTGAATCCAGTAAGGAGTATTTATTTAGGTTTGAAGAAATCTTTTGGCACCCAGAGGAGGTCTAAGATTCCACATAAATTCTCTCTTCTCACTTACGACACTGTCCTATTTTAAAATATAACAAGAAGGGAAAGTTAACTTGGTACAAGAGGTTTGTCTGTTTCATTCCTGTTTTCTCAGGTTCAAACTTATCCGAGGATATGCCTGAGCTATTGTTCCTCTGGTCCACTACTTAACAGTCAGCTTTCTTTCTAAGTTTTAGTTTCGGGGTTGGTTCTGCTGGGAAACCTGGTGCTTACTTCTCTCATTATCTACTCTGTTTGCCCTGTATGTCCCAGGCGTCTGGTTCAAAGGGAAGATATTTTGTGTACTTTTTAAAGCACTCTTGAAACACTTTTAAAAATTGATTTCCTTTAGCTGTAGAGGAAGAGTTAAGACATTTTGTATTTAATCCCGACTAGAAATGCATTGGCGAAGGGGTGGGGGGGGGGAGGTCTTGGAAGGAAGAAAAGAAACTCCAAACCTCCATGCAAATGATTGCCAGGGTTCATCCAAATCACAGACCTCTTGGGTCAGTTTCAGACCTCAGAGGGAACCTAAAAATTTTAGGTAGCTCTGCACATATTTTTGTTGTTCCAGCTTAAATCTACTGTAAAAATTAGATGTTTTCTATTTGGAATGTGGAATAAAGCATACAGTCTGGAGTCATGTGCTTCAAAGCACAGTTACACTCACCTGGGGAGCTTGTTTACGTGGACAGTGCTGGGCCCCACCCTTAGTCTTTTAAATTGGACTCTGCCTGGGAATCTGCATTTCTGATTTACTTCCCAGGTAAACCAGATGCAATCTTTTGAGAATCACTGGGCTCGAGAATGGCCATATGAAGCAGTTTTCTAGGAGGGATAAATGATTTTGGGAGGAATGGATTAGAATTTAAGAGGCTATTAGAAATAAAGAAGAAGAAACTCAAAGCAACAAGTTCAAAAAGTAGATTTTACTTACATAATGTAATTACAAAAAAAAAATTCAATTTTGATTTCCTGTGTCTCTACAATTCTCCTTTCACTAAACTGGGTGTTCAGCAAATGATTTTGTTCTAAGGTCACGCACAAAGAATTTTTAATAATAAAGAAAATCGCCCGCAACTGGCTGTTGCACCTTGTGGAAATCTTTTAACCTCTTTAAGCCTGGTTTCCTGACTTCCCCTTCCAATCATGTGAGTCTCTGTTTTCATCAGGTAGGAAGGGGGCAAAAAAAAAAAAAAAAATCCCCAGTCTTATAAATGTAGAAGGAAATAAGATTTGATGAGTAATAAAGACTAATTTCATGGTCATTCCCTGATGTTTACATATTATTATGATTCCAAGTATGTTGACTATCCCCACACATACCATTCACAGTGGCTCACTGGAACTTTATTACAGTGTTTATGCTGCATGGGAGGATTCTAGAGTGCTCTCCTTACATCCAGAGTGGCTATTAACAATACCTTTTCACAGCTAGTTTTCCCAAAACACTTACTGAGACATAAATCTTAGTCTCTTTTCTTTTTTGAAGCAACTATTCCTTCATTCCTAGGGTGTTTTCAGGGAACCCTTTTCTTGCTTTTCCAAAGAAGTACTATATCATTTGAGATGCTTTGGGCTGCAAGAAACAGAAAATCCAGTTTACAGTGGCTTATGCAATACAAGGGAATCTATTGTCTCATTACACAAAATAAGTCCAGAGGGTTGGTTAATTTCTTGGCTCATGAAGTGCTTGTATTATTTCCATGGCCCTGGTCACAGCCAACTTCACTGTGTTGGCTAGCCGCTCTCAAGATCATTAAGATGTTACATTGCATTTCTGCATATGAGTATGAGTGGTTGTCCAGGGGCAGAAAGGCATTGCAGTTGACCTCTGAACGACATGGGTTTGAACTGTGTGGGTTCATTTATATATGAATTTTTTTTTTACTAAATATGCACTATTTATATGCATAATGCAATATGGTTGAATGCATGGAATATTGTGGGGCAGATGCTTCGCATACAAGTGAGACTTCGTCAAAATATGTAGACTCCATTGCCACAAATTATCCAGGGTTGACCATCTAGTGTGAGTACCTCCAGGCATCCCTGCAAGTTATCACGGATTTATTTACATTTCCTTAATCTTCATGCAGAGTGAGTTGGGTTTCTGTAAAGATCAGTCGGTTCAGTTCAGTTCAGTCGCTCAGTCGTGTCCAACTCTTTGCGACCCCATGAATCACAGCACACCAGGCCTCCCTGTCCATCACCAACTCCCTGAGTTCATTCAGATTCACGTCCATCAAGTCAGTGATGCCATCCAGCCATCTCATCCTCGGTTGTCCCCTTCTCCTCCTGCCCCCAATCCCTCCCAGCATCAAGGTCTTTTCCAATGAGTCAACTCTTCACATGAGGTGGCCAAAGTACTGGAGTTTCAGCTTTAGCATCATTCCTTCGAAAGAAATCCCAGGGCTGATCTCCTTCAGAATGGACTGGTTGGATCTCCTTGCAGTCCAAGGGACTCTCAAGAGTCTTCTCCAACACCACACTTCAAAAGCATCAATTCTTCAGCGCTCAGCCTTCTTCACAGTCCAACTCTCACATCCATACATGACCACAGGAAAAACCATAGTCTTGACTAGACAGACCTTAGTCGGCAAAGTAATGTCTCTGCTTTTGAATATGCTATCTAGGTTGGTCATAACTTTTCTTCCAAAGAGTCGGCGTCTTTTAATTTCATGGCTGCAGTCACCATCTGCAGTGATTTTGGAGCCCCCAAAAATAAAGTCAGCCACTGTTTCGCCATCTATTTCCTATGAAGTGATGGGACTGGATGCCATGATCTTCGTTTTCCAAATGTTGAGCTTTAAGCCAACTTTTTCACTCTCCACCTTCACTTTCATCAAGAGGCTTTTTAGTTCCTCTTCACTTTCTGCTATAAGGATGGTGTCATCTGCATCTCTGAGGTTATTGATATTTCTCCTGGCAATCTTGATTCCAGCTTGTGTTTCTTCCAGTCCAGCATTTCTCATGATGTACTCTGCATAAAAGTTAAATAAGCAGGGTGACAACATACAGCCTTGACGTACTCCTTTTCCTATTTGGAACCAGTCTGTTGTTCCATGTGCAGTTCTAACTGTTGCTTCCTGACCTGCATACAGACTTCTCAAGAGGCAAGTCAGGTGGTCTGGTATTCCCATCTCCCTCAGAATTTTCCACAGTTTATCATGATCCACACAGTCAAAGGCTTTGGCCTAGTCAATAAAGCAGAAATAAATGTTTTTCTGGAACTCTCTTGCTTTTTCCATGATCCAGTGGATGTTGGCAATTTGATCTCTGGTTCCTCTGCCTTTTCTAAAACCAGCTTGAACATCAGGAAGTTCACGGTTCACGTATTGCTGAAGCCTGGCTTGGAGAATTTGGAGCATTACTTTACTAGCATGTGAGATGAGTGCAATTGTGTGGTAGTTTGAGCATTCTTTGGCATTGCCTTTCTTTGAGATTGGAATGAAAACTGACCTTTTCCAGTCCTGTGGCCACTGCTGAGTTTTCCAAATTTGCTGGCATATTGAGTGCAGCACTTTCACAGCATCATCTTTTAGGATTTGAAATAGCTCAACTGGAATTCCATCACCTCCACTAGCTTTGTTCATAGTGATGGTTTCTAAGGCCCATTTGACTCTACATTTCAGGATGTCTGGCTCTAGATGAGTGATCACACCATCATGATTATCTGGGTCATGAAGATCTTTTTTCTGTAGTTCTTCTGTGTATTCTTGCCACCTCTTCTTAATATCTTCTGCTTCTGTTAGGTCCCTACCATTTCTGTCCTTTATCGAGCCCATCTTTGCATGAAATGTTCCCTTCGTATCTCTAATTTTCTTGAAGAGATCTCTAGTCTTTCCCATTCTGTTCTTTTCCTCTGTTTCTTTGCATTGATCGCTGAAGAAGGCTTTCTTTGGAAACTCTATTCTTTGGAACTCTGCATTCAGATGCTTATATCTCTCCTTTTCTCCTTTGCTTTTTGCCTCTCTTCTTTTCACAGCTATTTGTAAGGCCTCCCCAGACAGCCATTTTGCTTTTTTGCATTTGTTTTCCATGGGGATGGTCTTGATCCCTTTCTCCTGTACAATGTCACGAACCTCATTCCATAGTTCATCAGTCACTCTAGCTGTCAGATCTAGGCCCTTAAATCTATTTCTCACTTCCGCTGTATAATCATAAGGGATTTTATTTAGGTCATACCTGAATGGTCTAGCGGTTTTCCCTACTTTCTTCAATTTAAGTCTGAATTTGGCAATAAGGAGTTCATGATCTTAGCCACAGTCAGCTCCTGGTCTGGTTTTTGTTGACTGTATAGAGCTTCTCCATCTTTGGCTGCAAAGAATATAATCAATCTGATTTCAGTGTTGACCATCTGGTGATGCCCATGTGTAGAGTCTTCTCTTGTGTTGGAAGAGGGTGTTTGCTATAACCAGTGCATTGTCTTGGCAAAACTCTATTAGTCTTTGCCCTGCTTCATTCCGCATTCCAAGACCAAATTTGCCTGTTACTCCAGGTGTTTCTTGACTTCCTACTTTTTGCATTCCAGTCCCCTATAATGAAAAGGACATCTTTTTTGGGTGTTAGTTCTAAAAGGTCTTGTAGGTCTTCATAGAACTGTTCAACTTCAGCTTATTCAGCGTTACTGGTTTGGGGCATAGACTTGGATTACCATGATGTTGAATGGTTTGCCTTGCAAAGGAACAGAGGTCATTCTGTTGTTTTTGAGATTGCATCCAGGTACTGCATTTCGGGCTCTTTTGTTGACCATGATGGCTACTCCATTTCTTCTGAGGGATTCCTGCCCACGGTAGTAGATATAATGGTCATCTGAATTAAATTCACTCAACAGTCCATTTTAGCTCGCTGATTCCTAGAATGTCGACATTCACTCTTCCATCTCTTGTTTGACCACTTCCAATTTGCCTTGATTTATGGGCCTGACATTCCAGGTTCCTATGCAATATTGCTCTTTACAACATCTGACCTTGCTTCTATCACCAGTCACATCCACAGCTGGGTATTGTTTCTGCTTTGGCTCCATCCCTTCATTCTTTCTGGAGTTATTTCTCCACTGATCTCTAGTAGCGTGTTGGCCACCTACTGACCTGGGGAGTTCCTCTTTCAGTATCCTATCATTTTGCCTTTTCATACTCTTCATGGGGTTCTCAAGGCAAGAATACTGAAGTGGTTTGCCATTCCCTTCTCCAGTGGACCACCATGACCTCTCCACCATGACCTGCCTGTCTTGGGTAGCCCTGTGGGCATGGCTTAGTTTCATTGAGTTAGACAAGGCTGTGGTCCTAGTGTGATTAGATTGACTAGTTTTCTGTGAGTATGGTTTCAGTGTGTCTGCCCTCTGATGCCCTCTTGCAACACCTACCATCTTACTTCGGTTTCTCTTACCTTGGGCGTGGGGTATCTCTTCATGGCTGCTCCAGCAAAGTGCAGCCGGTGCTCCTTACCTTGGACGAAGAGTATCTCCTCACCACCGCCCTTCCTGACCTTCAACGTGGGATAGCTCCTCTAGGCCCTCCTGCACCCGCGCAGCCACCGCTGCTTGGATGTGGGATTGCTCCTCCCGCCTGCCGCCCCTGGCCTCAGGCATGGGGTGGCTCCTACCAGCCACCGCTCCTGACCTCGGATGCGGGGTAGCTCCTCTCGGACGTTCCTGCACCATTGCAGCCTGGCACTCTCAGCCGCTGCCCCTGACCTTGGATGTGGGGTAACTCCTCTTGGCTGCCGCCCTTCGGGCATAGAGTCCTCCCAGCTTCTGCCCCTGACCTCGGACGTGGGGTAGCTCCTCTCGGCCATGCTTAGTGCGCCAGTTGCAGCCACTGGCAAAGATGCCTGTGGTTATAAAGAAAATCATTGTTAGGCCTTAGCACCAAGGAGGTTGGACCCTGGTAGTTAACTAGCATTTCTGAAGTTCTCAAGGTTAAAATGTAAAGAAGTGGATACTTGACGTTAGCATATATCTTACAGATACTCTGCTATTCCTTCTTCTTTCACCCCAAATCTAGAAGATTTAGCTTCTTGAAGAGCTGTTGAACACATGAGCAGTGCTTTCCATTTCCTTGCCATCAAGGCTAGTCCAAACAAAATAGGTGTGGAATTTTATAAAGCACATTTAAAAGGAAACAGTACTTTTGAGATGATGGCTTTCTAAGATGAAAAGCTCCTGTGAGCTTCTCTGGCAGCCTTTCCTCAGACATACACCCTGGCTTCAGAACCTTCTTCTCTCTAGTAACCACTAGATACCCACTGCTGCTGGCGCAGAATTGCCAGGCTGCTGGGCCACGGGTGATGTGGCCTGAGAACCCCACAGAGCCACATTGGCCACATTCTCCAGGCCTCTTTGGCTTCTGCCTCACTGACTGCTATCCCGAACAGATCGTTCCGGTGATTTTAACCCCTCACCATCTTATGAATTCATCCAGTTTCCTTCGTGTCCATTACTGCCAGCCTAGGTCAAGCTATCGTCATCTCTTCCCTAGACTGCTTCCCAGCTTGCTCTGGCTGGTGGAGCTCTGGCTCCCTGCCAGGCCACAGAATGCATGCTCTGTGGCTGGGGAAACTTGGAACACTGCAGATCCCAACATGTGATTCCCCTGCTTAAAAAAGACTTCAAAGGCAGCTTCCCCCTGCTCTTAAGACAGAACTCTGGATATGGCCTCCCAAGGCCTTCTCTGGACTGGGACTTTCAGACTTTGCAGCCTTATCTTCATCGCTTGTGATCACATTGCATCTCTACTGCCTGGCGCACAGTGAACATGCATGAGTATTTGTTGGGTAGAAGCATGCAGCACCCCCCATCTCAACCTTCTCCTTCCCCACCCTGTGTTAGGAAAGGTCCCTCCCCAGCTTCTGCCAGCCAGAATCTCCCTTTTTCTTTAGCCTCAGCTCCCACGCTGCTGCCTATAGGAATCGTTTCTGCCTCAAGTACCCTCGTGTTGTCCTGAACTCCCATAGCCTCTGCTTATTCCTCTTTTAATGTGTATCACGTTCACCCTGGGGGACAGTTTACAGGGTGTGCAGCTTCTCACTCCTGCTAGGTCATAAGCTGTCAGGGGACAGGAAGTCTGTCTTCCTTTATCTTTGTGTCTTACCTAGAAGTTGCAAACAAGGGCCTCCAGCCAGAGCAGCCCACACATGTGCTTTATTTGGTATTGTTGTCCCACACATTGCTGTTTTTAAAATTTGGACAGGTTTCCAGCATTTTTAACAGGGGTCATTTTACTTGGAAAACTTCAGATCTTCTTGTGAGCAGTTGGCTGGAACTGAGTGAGAGCTACACCCTATCCCTTGGGCATGCCTTCTTCAGTTTGCCTAGTTCAGAGATTGAAGGCAAAAGGAGAAGCTGGTGGCAGAGGATGAGATGGTTAAATAGCATCCCTGACCCAACGGACATGAATTTGAATAAACCCTGAGAGAGAGTGGAGGACAGAGGAGCCTGGCATGCTACAGTTCCGGCTGTGTCCAGCTCTTTGATTGCAAAGAGTTGCAACTTTGCAATCAAAGAGTTGGACAGAACTTTGCAACTGAATAATAACAACAATAGTCCCTATTGTGCCTGGCCTATTTCTTTCCTGCCCCCTACCTGCCTGACCCTGGGCAGACACTTGGATGTTCAGTCATTGGCCTGACTATCTGCTCATCCCAAAAGAGGACCTTGATATTTGGTGATCCCATAATGAACAAGCAGAAATGAGCTGGCAAAAGTGTTTCCCTGACCAGTTCTGTTTTAATCTTGAAAGATTTATTGTTTTTGATAGATTGGAGGTCCCTGGAAGAAGTAGGAGATACTGCTTCCAGGCCTGTTTATGTGTATGGGGCAGGGAAGAGAGTGCATTTTTTTAAGACTAAGAATGGAATTCTCAAAGGACCTTCTCTAGCTATTTTTGGTGGAGCCAAAGGAAAATCTATTTAAAGGGCCACTACAAAGAGGACAAGCACATATTTTGAAGCAAACAGGCATTAGCACTTTAGCACTTTAAATTAATGGAAATGCAGGTGACGTCAGAACTCAAGCCTTACTCAGCCTACTTGCCAGACGTCACTTACTTTCAACCCAGGAATTTCTCTCTTTTGTGACCTTCCAGCCTTCAGGGTTAGAGAAGGAAAGATACAAGTTCAGATGTTTTGCTTTAAAAAAAAATATCAACAAAATTTCTGAATTCAAGGAACTGAGTCTTTCACATCATAAGAAATACCCATTCTGAAAGGGGAAATGCTTGGCTTCAAGCTGTTAATGCTCAGTAGTCTTAGAGCTTCTTTGATTTAGTTCTCTTGTTTGTTTTGATTTGTTCCACTTCTGTTTGGGTTAATTTTCTCAGAGACTTTCCTGGTTTTTGATACACCTCTGATGCTTCCTCTTCTGAACCCCTGGAGTCACCTATGGAGTTCCTTTTCAAATTCAGGGAGGAGCAAAGGAGAGGATGCTGTCTTCCTCTCAGTGGCTGCCCCCTATTATTTCAGGATCTTATGGAAGTGAGAGTATTATCAAGCGTGAACACAACTTTGTTTCTTTTTTGTCAGCCCTTACCAGAGCCAGATTTCTTCCCATCCTTCCTTCTTCTTTCTTTCTCCCTTCCTTCCTTTTCTAATTTTGAGTCCCCTCTCTCTTTCTCTTGATGAGTCTAGCTAAGGTTTGTCTTTTCTATTTACCTTTTTAAAAGCCAGCTCTTAGTTTCATTGATCTTTTTTCTTTGTCTTTTTAATCTCTCTTTCATGTATCTCCGCTCTTATGAGCCAGCTTTCTTACGTGCTGGCCCCAGGGGTTGGTTTCATTAAAGGTCTCTCTTTGGCTCAGCGTCAGTGACTGATTCACTGGCACTGTTTTGTGCACTGAAGCCCTCTCTCACCGCATCCTCTTTGCATTGCACAGTGAACATTATCTCTGATACTTATTTTCTTACACTGACTGGTTTTTCAACGAACTCCTGACTGTTGTGGCTCAAACAGGGCAGCTGCAGTGAGGCAACTGGCAGACTTTGGGGTAACTGTAGTTCGTCTAAGGTGCTTGAGCACAGTGGTGAAGAGAGAACATTCTGGAGCCAGACTACCTAGTTTTACCCATCTCTTCTGAAACCTTGTGTGAATGTCTTCACTGATTTATGACCAAGTTTTCTCATCTGGACTTCCCTGGTGGCTCAGATGGTAAAGGGTCTGTCTACAATGCAGGAAACCTGGGTTCAATCCCTGGGTAGGGAAGAATCCCTGGAGAAGGAAATGGCAACCCACTCCAGTACTCTTGCCTCTTGCTGTTGCAGGGCTGATTTCATCTCAGAAGCAGCTGTCTTTGCTGCAGTTTAATAACTCTTAATTTCCTGGAGGGGGAACAACACGTTATATCATGAGGACTCATCTTAGTCTGCACGATCTGGAAATTCCCAGTCTTCTTTGTGATCTTCTAAATGTTTCTCTTTGTGGGAGAGTCTGACTTATCTTCTTGCTTAGCGTGACTGCTTCTCAGATGCCATTCCCAGATTAAAGTCTCATCCAGTGTGAGAATGGTTCTCTCTGCCTCCAATTTCCCCCTCTATGCAGTCTTCATGTGGGTTTCCTTCCCTGAGTCTGTAAAATCTGTAATGAAGTATTAATCTGAGCTCTAAGGACAGTTGTATATATGTTTGTCTTCATTCCATCTTGGTAGACACTTTGACTGTTTAACTCAAAAGAGGGTCTGAAGAAACATTAAGGCAATTTGAATTTCGGTATCAATCCTTCCTGCTTTCTCCCATGGATTGAAATGCTGTTCTTTCAGCAGTTTAGCATGCTGGTTTAGTGCTACCAGTTAGGTATCATAAGTATAAATCAATATGTCTTGGTTCTTTCAGTAAGTGGTAGAGGAACCCATCATATTTGGCTGGTTGGTCCATTGCAAGCGACTCTTATATACTTGGAGATGCATAGTCTGATAGAACAGAATCAGTTTCATTAAAGTCAGACTTTCAGTGAGAAATTGGGGTAACCTTAAGGCCTCAAGGAAGAACTGGTGTATTAGATCTTTGCCTGTAAACAACAAAAGTCAACTGTCGCTAGTTTTTAAAAAGAAGGGAATTTACTGGCAGTCCTCTGGGAGTAACCGAAAACAGAGTTGAGCTATCAGCTGTTGGAACACAACCTCAAGGGCAGTTACGTGCCTTGCATCCTGCTTCATGTCCCTGTGCCGTTTTACTCTTCTGTAGGTGATTCTCTCAGATCTCGCTTCCTGTTTCATTGACAGAATAGGTACGACAGGAGAATGTCTGCAGTCCATGACACCTGTGCCCATGTTTCTACTTTCCCTCCATTGTGTGCTAGAGGAACGCTCGGCGTTCCTCCCTAAAGGTAGTTCCATCACTGGGGCAGAAGAGCTGATCCGCAGTTGCATCCAGAAGGGTTTGGCTCCAATAGTTTTCCCCTCTGTCTCCTTGGCGGCTCGTTTTCAGTCTCGTTTTCTGTACCGCAAGACTTTAATCCTTAGAACTGCTCTGCCCACTCTCCTCTCTCTCTGCAGTGAGGTCTTGCTCTAGAATTGCAGCCTGCAGCTCCAGTGCTCCCTACCCATGACCACTGCTGATATTTTCTTCCATAGCATGTATCACCATCTAATATAGTATGTGTTTGACTTATTTATTGTTGTTTTCTTTGCACGGAAGTGTAAACAGTTTGAGGTTGAAAATTTGTCTGTCACCACACTGCTTGCAGTGAAGCTTTGCGTATTTGTCGAATAATGAATGAACTAAAGGGTAGAAAATGTCCAGGGAACTCATGCTGGCCCTGGAGCACTACTTTTTGAATGTCTCACCTCTGACCACCTTTTCTTCTTATGGTTCCACTACAGGTTAATGTTTCTAATAAAGAGAGTGCAGTGACCTCCCTTGTGTAACGCACTCAACTTCTGTGGTGAGGCAGTAACCGGGTACTCAGCTAACATTCTTGTTAGAACCGCATGTCATGGGAGAGGGTAGTCTAAGGAAAAATTGGAGGCTATCATTCAAAGGTTGCCAGGCAAGTGAAAATATTAGGTAGTCACAAGAGTTGTGTTTGCTGAAACACATTTCTTATAAATGCCTGGATAACTTTATTATACATTGTTTTGTAGCTGGTGGGATAGAAGAAAAACAAACATTGCTTTCAGATATTTCTCTAATACCTGGTTGCACGGCTCAGTTCCCCAGAATGCTTGATTCTGTTTTTCATGAGCTAGCTCTTGACAGGAGCCTGTGGTCTCCCTTCAGAGCATGTCTTCATACACACCCTGGGCCCAGAATCACCTTCAGGGGTGGTTGAAGGAGTGAAGGTGTGAGCTTGGTTAACCATGTCCCAGAACTAGACACACTTGAACACATTTCCTTAGGTCACCAAGCAAATGGGGGTTTCCCATTTCAAACCTGCCTCTTGGTCTAGCAGGCTAGTCAGATTTTCTTTTTCTCACTATTGAAAGATAACCTTAACATTTTGCTGCTTTAAGAGCCACACTTTCCTTCTTACTTGAATTACCACCTAAACTGCTTTGCATGCCACATGGACAAGCTTTTCTCCCAGCATTGTTGCATGTCTCACACAGTCCATCTCCCTGGCCATACCAGATGGTTAAAGAGGAAGAGAACATGGGCAAAACCATAGGTTTACTGAAGTATAATTGACTTAAAAATACCATATTGGTTCCATGTGTATAACATAGTGGTTTACTATTTTTATATATTACTAAATGATCACCACACTAAGTCAATTTACCATCTGTCACCAAAAGTTACTGTAATGTTCTTGACTATATTACCTATACTGTACATTATGTCCTCGTGACTTAATTTATTTTACTACTAGAATTATGTACTCTTTAATTCCCTTCACCTGTTTTGCCCCCCACCCCCACTCCTCCCCTCTGGTGACCACTGGTCTGTTCTGTTTTTATGCATGTCTCTATTTTGTTGTTTGTTTGTTTGTTTTGTTTTTTAGATTCTGAATGTCAGTGAAATCAAAAGTATTTGTCCTTCTCTGTCTGACTTACTTCACTTAGCATAATACCCTCTAGGTCAATCCATGTTGTCACAAATGGAAAAATTTCATTATTTTTTTTACGTTGAGTAAAATTTCAGTG
The DNA here is from genome assembly GCF_032405125.1 of Capricornis sumatraensis. Classification (NCBI taxonomy): domain Eukaryota; kingdom Metazoa; phylum Chordata; class Mammalia; order Artiodactyla; family Bovidae; genus Capricornis; species Capricornis sumatraensis. Next base: position 53,693,464 of record NC_091077.1, read on the forward strand.
TTTGTGTATCACACCTTCTTTATCCATTCATGCATCATTGGACACTTAGGTTACTTCTGTATCTTGTCTATTGTAGATAATGCTGCAGTGAACATTGATGTGCATATATCTTTTCAAATTACTGTTTTTGTTGTCACGATAAATACCCAGAAATAGAACTGCTGGATCACATGGCAGTTCTGTCTTTTTAGAGAAACCGTCATACCGTTTTCCATAGTGGTTGTACCAATTTACATTCCCTCCAACAGTACACAAAGGCTCCCTTTTCTCTCCATCCTCACCGACACTTAGGTTTTGTCTTTTTGATAATAGCCATTCTCATACATGTGAGGTGCTATATATCATTGTGGTTTTGATTTGCATTTCTGTGATGATTAGTGATGTTGACTATCTTCCCGTGTGCCTGTTGGATATCTATATATCTTCTTTGGCAAAATGTCTATTCTGTTTTTTTGCCCATATTTTAATCAGATTTTTTGGTTTTTGATAATGAGTTGTATGAATTCTCTATATATTTTGATATTAATGTCTTATCAGACATAACAGTTGCAAATATCTTTTGCTGTTTAGTAGGTTGCCATCAATTTGTTAATAGTTTTGTTTGTTATTAAAAAGCTTTTTATTTTGATGTAGTCCCATTTGTTTGTTTCTGTTACCCTTACTTAAAAAATATTGCTAAGACTGATGCCAAAAAGGTTTACTGCCTATGTTTTCTTCTAGGAGTTTTATGGTTTCAGATCTTACATTTAAGTCTTTAATCCATTTTGAGGTATTTTTTTGTTTGTTGTTTTGTTTTTGTATATGGTCTATGAAAGTGGTCTAGTTTTATTCTTTTGCATGTAGCTGTCCAGTTTTCCTAGCATCATTCATTGACGAGACTGTCTTTCCCCCATTGTATATTCTTGCCACTTTTGTTGTAGACTAATTGACCATATAAATATGGGTTTATTTCTGAGCTCTCTATTCTGTTCTGTTGAGCTATGCATCTGCTTTTGTTCCAGTAACATACTGTTTTGATTACTGTAGCTTTGTAATTTAGTTTAAAACCAGGGAGTGTGATATCTCCAGCTTTCTTTTTCAAGATTACTTTGGCCAACTGGGATCTTTTGTGAGTCCATACAGATTTTTAAGATTATATGTTCTAGTTCAGTGGAAAATGCCATGTATATTTTGGTAGAGATTGCCATGAATAGGTAAGCTTTTTGGCTAGTATGGACACTTCAACAATTTTAATTCTTCTAATCTCTGAGCATGGACTGTCTTTCCACTTATTTGTGTCATCTTTAATTTCTCTCATCACTGTCATACTTTTTAGAGTACAGATCTTTCACCTTCTTGGTTAAATTTATTCTTCAGTATTTTATTCTTTTGACGTAATTATAAGTGGAGTTTTTTCTTAATTTCTGATACATCATTATTAGCATAGAGAAACACTGTAGATTTTTGTATACTTCTGTTGTATCATGCAACTATACTGAATTCACATATTAATTCTAAAGTTTTCTTGGTGGAGTCTTTAGGGTTTTTATATAGTATCATGTCATCTGTAATATTACACTGAATAAAAGTGGGGAGAATGGGCATCCTTGTCTTATTCCTGATATTACTGGGATGATCATATGATTTTAATCCTTCATTTTTGTTCATGTCATATATCATGTTGATTGATTTCTGGATGTTAAATCATCCTTGCATGCTTGGGATAAATCCAGCTTGATCATGGTGTATGATCCTTTTTTAATGTATTGTTGAATTCAATTTGCTAGTTTTTTCATGAGGATTTTTGCATCTATATGTTTCAGGGATATTGGCTTGTAATTCTTTTAATGTCTTAGTCTGGTTTTCGGAGAAGGCAATGGCACCCCACTCCAGTACTCTTGCCTGGAAAATCCCATGGACGGAGGAGCCTGGAAGGCTGCAGTCCATGGGGTCGCTAAGGGTCGGACAGGACTGAGCGACTTCTCTTTCACTTTTCACTTTCATGCATTGGAGAAGGAAATGGCAGCCCACTCCAGTGTTCTTGCCTGGAGAATCACAGGGACGGGGGAGCCTGGTGGGCTGCCGTCTGCGGGGTCGCACAGAGTTGGACACGACTGAAGTGACTTAGCAGTAGCAGTAGTCTGCTTTTAGTATCAGGGGAATGCTGGCCTTGTAGAATGAGTTTAGAAGCATTCTTTCCTCTCAGTTGTTTGGAATAGTTTGAGAAGAATAGATAACTAACTCTTCTAAATGTTTGGTAGAGTTTACCTGTAAAGTTATTTGGTCTTGGACTTTGGTTTTGTGGCTGTTTTTTGATTACTGGTTACTGGTAATTGGTCTTTTCATTTTTCTATTTCTTCCTGGTTCAGTCTTGGGAGATAGAATGTTTCTAGGAATTTATCCATTTCTTCTACGTTGTCTGATTTGCTGGCACATAGCTGTTTGTAGTAATCTTATTATTCTTTGGTATCAGTTTTAATTTCTCTTTGATTTCTGATTTTATTTATTTGGTCCTCCCCAATGAGTCTGGCTAACACTTCTTTTCAAAACCCATCTCCTTTATTGATCTTTTCTATTGCTTGACAATTAGCAGCTTTTATGATGAAGCTGACTTGTACAGAGCCTGACTGAGATAAACAGGACAGCCCAGTTGGTCTCATTCATGCCAGCATGTATTAATTGATTAAACACCTGTGCTAGCAAGGCACTAACTTATCCAAGATGCTGATGATTTATTTCTTTTAGGAGGTGGTAGGAGAGAGTGTTGGCATAATAGGTAAAAGTCATTTTATTCATGATCTTGAGCAAGTGTGCCAGACCTCAGGTATACAAGGCCTCCATCTACAAAATTAAAAAAAAATTTTTTTTGCATTAAAAAAAGCACATATATACATACACACAATGTAGTTAAGGAAAACAGGATAGCCAGCAATATCTTAACTGAAAGAAAAACAGGATAGCCAGCAGTATCTTTAACTGTTGTTATCTCTAGGTGCTTGTGTTTTCTTCTCTTGCTTTCTTTATTTTTATAAAATGACCATGTGTGCTATTTACAAAGTTACAACTACTTTTAATGAATGGAGCAGACTCTGATTCTGAGCCTCTTTTAATTTTGAAGACATCTATGATTTTATGCACAAGACTTGGTAAAACAGGACAGGACAATCAATCTTTGGGTATTCTGACACAGAACTCCTTTTCTCAGCTTTTGCTTCCCATCTTTCGACCACTTATCTTGCTCATTTGGATTTCTATGTGAGAATGGGGATCAGAGAGAAAGGAGAATATACATTAGAATATACCTTAGCAATGCTTGAGATAGGGGTAAAACTAACCCAAGAAGCTTTGGTCTTTTCCCCTAACTAGTATTACTAATGACTTTTAACTATATCAGTTTTTTTCCTGACTTCCTTAGGCATTAGTTCATTGTATATGAGCTTTATTGTTATGATAGAACTTGTTTAAAATAAAAATTAAAAAAAAACAGCAAGAAAAAACTGCATTGTTTTTATTTTTGGATTGTGTCCTTTGTCCCATTTTTAGGTACTATAAAGGTCCACTGGGTTTTTATTCAACATAGACCCCTTTCTTCTCTTCTTAGATTCAGTCTACTTCAGCTTGTCTGGTATCTTGGGCTTCTTCCTCCTGCCTATCTGCCCAGATCTGCTACAGCTGGAGTGGGAAAACCCTGCTGCTAATTTTTGTACAGCCCAAAAGCTCAGAATGTTTGTGTACAGTTGTCAATAGGTGCAAATAATCAAAAGAAGAACAATAGTTCATGACACGTGAAAATTACATGAAGTTCAGATTTCAGTGTTCATGAAGTTTTATTGGGACAGAGGCACTTTTTTAATTTATGTATTATCTATGGCAGCCCTCCAAGTTACACTGGCTGGTTGAGAAGTTGCAAGAAAAATTGTATGGCCCTCAAAGCCTGAAATATTTACTGTCTGGTCCTTTGGAGACAAGTCTGCCAACTCTGCACTGGAAACTGTCTCTTCTTTGGATGTCTTCAAGTTTAAGACTTGTTCGGTTATGCTAACTCATTCAAAGGAATATTTATCGAGTGCCTGCAGCTTGATAAATACAAGTACAGTGCCAGGTACTGTGCTAGATACAGGTATCAAAGAGAGCATGATTCCTTTCCTGTTGGGAGGAATTGATAGCCTGGGTGGGGGGCATGGATGTGACTATAGGTAACCTACAGCATAGATCTGTGTGCTAATCTCAAGTATGAGTTAAAGGCTATGGGAACCCGGAAAGCAGAGAGGATATCATCATTAGATAATGGATTACAAAGTCTTGATAGTTTAAAACTATGTTTTTCTACATTGGTGACTTTTTTTAAAAAAATTTATTTTATATTGGAGCATAGTGGTAAAGAATCTGCCTGCAATGTGTGAGACCTGGGTTCGATCCCTGGTTAGGAAGATCACTTGGAGCAGGGAATGGCTGCCCAATCCAGTATTCTGGCCTGGAGAATTCCATGGACAGAGGCGCCTGGCAGGCTAGCGTCCATGGGGTCGCAGAGAGTCAGACTCAACTGAGCAACTTTCATTTTCATTTTCAGTTGATTAACAATGCTGTGTTTAGTTTCAGGTATACAGCACAGTGATTCAGTTATACATATATCTATTCTTTTTCAAATTCTTTAATTAAAACACTGGAATTGTTCCACTGAAGTTGATTGTTACCTAGAATAAGAGTTTTATAAGTTCAGCAAGTGTGCCTTTAACATTTCAGCTGTACATTGTACAGTGTAATTATTGTTCTATTATAGGATCAACATTTTATAGAGCTTTGTAAATAAACATTGTATAAAGTGACTTTATCATCATCAAGATATAAAATTTTCTTTTAAGAGCCACTGTTAGCTATTCACTTTTGGGCAAAGGGAAATAGACTTTTACATTAAAATTGCAAGTTTCATTTACTTTACGTTCCTTTTTAAATGCTTCTCAATACGTTTTAAAATGGATCAAGGAGCCATACCCTTCTCCAGGTGATATTCCTAACCAGGGATTGAACCCAGGTCTCCCGCATTGCAGGCGTTCTTTACCGTCTGAGCTACCACTATGCTCCAATATAAAATAAATTTTTTTTAAAAAGTCACCAATGTAAAAGGCTTAACTCTACTGTACTCAAGATATATATACATATAAATGAGATATAAATTAATTTTTACATATAAATGATAATACATTCATTTATATATAAAAATGACATATAAATTTATTAATATATGTATAAATGAAAATGAAAAGGAGATTGCTAGGCTCCATTTAAGATTTCCTGATTCAGAATGTTGCGGGCTGGGGTAAGCAGGATATGGAGTTCTATTTTTAATAAGCTCTCAAGTTTTCCATCTACACTAAAGTCTGGGAATATTATTAAGGATAGTATTGATTAAAGATGCATTTATAAAAGTTATTCTTAACTTCATTTTTGAAAACTCTTTTCTCTTTCCTGTCACCTGCTATCAGCCTTTGACATACACAGAGCTCTTTCAGGATCCTTAAGACAATGTGAAGGAATTCTTCTGATTTCCTAAAATGTGCCCTCTTTCCTTCTTCTCTTACTTTTTTTTTGAAAACAGAATTAGGGCAAAAATGTGTATATTTGGAGTGCGTATGTTGTATGTTTCGCTGTAATTTTTCATGTGTATATGTAGACATGTATACGTATTTATGTGACAGTTAACATTTTTATTTGACCTCTCTCTTCTTCATGTTAACACTGAAATCCTCTTTGGGGTTCTCCCCAGTTCCATTTGTTACCACAAATGGCCATCTGGTGTGTGTGTCCATAAAGGCTCTCAGCGTGCACTCACATTTTTCAACATGTTTTTCTACTGAGTTTTCTCTCTTTGAGATAAATGCTAATTCATTCTCTAAATGCTGTGTAAAAATGGTACATACTATTTATCTCTTTCCCCTACTAATAAATAGACACTTAGAACTGTGTCTCATTTTTTTTTACCATTGTAAGCAGTGCTACAGTGAACATCTTTGCAGACACCTTTCTGTATACATGTGAATTTTGGCATGATGTATACTGGCACTAGAATTCCAGGCATATATGCAGCTTCCCTGTTTTTGGATATCACCAAATCATTTTCTGCAGGGATTGAATTTGTTTAGCTGCCTCACGGTTTTCATTTGGGACAGTGATCCATATAGAGCAGAATGCTGCAGGTGACACGTCTTGGGTCCCAGGCAGTGCTCTGACTTCTTTGAATGCATTCAGTGTATGGGAGCTGATATGTTACCATTAACCTGAACTGTAAAAGATTTAAGCAGAAGTTAACTAGGCTACAGAGTTGGAGTGGAGGCCTGGAGTATCAGGGAAGTAAAAAGAACCAATGAATCAAAGGGGCAAATCTCTTCATAGGCTTATAGACCAACTGATGTTGAATCACCCAGAGTCTGATGTAGCACCACCCCAGCACCTGCCCTTACCATTGTGCTCACTGGGACCTTTGCAGGTCCTGCTTATTCTATAAGTAGACTATAGAAATGATCCCTAAAAGTGTAGTCTTAAGAGTGAAAGTGTTAGACGCTCAGTTGTGTCCAACTCTTTGCGACCTTATAGACTGTAGCCTGCCAGGCTACTCTGTCCATGGAATTCTCCAGGCAAGAAGACTGGAGTGGGTTGCCATTCCCTTTTCCAGGGGATCTTCCCGACCCAGGGGTTGAACCCCAGTCTCCTGCATTGCAGGCAAATTCTTTACCATCTGAGCCACGAATATAAAGACTTTTCACCTGTGCCACAACCTCCATAAAATAACCCTAGCACCCCAAGGGCCCAAGCAGCTACAAGTCATAACAGCCTCACTGCAGGTGAGTGGGCTCCAGGGGCTCCTGGCTTAAAATATGGGGAGCCATCTTTTCTGCTTGCAGTAGCAATAAGGCCCTGCCAACTTCTTTGTGGAAGTCTTTTTTGAGGATGAGTTCAAAATTTCTAACTGAGGTGAGGAATTTGTAACAGCAGACTGTTCAGACTTTGGGTATGGTTAGCCATTTGGACCACCCAGAAGGGTGTAAGGTCAGGACCCCTCACAGTTCTTTGGCTTCTCCAGTGATGGGAGAGGAGCTCTGGCTATTGGCCCTTGGCTCTTGTCTTCTGGGGTACAGCTTGAGAGCACCTCTCCTTCCCCAGTGCTGATTGCCAGCAATATCCTTAGACTCCTGAGTCCTGAGAGGGGGCTCACCTTTGCTGCCAGCCTCTAAAGGCCAATTAGTGTCTCTGTGCCTTGTTTATTCCACCACCATTAAAGTGAGCCAACACATACCTACTCTGTTTCCTGCTTCTTGTGAATGAACAGGAAGTGAAAGGAAGGAAGCAAGGAAGCTGATGAAGAGGGAGAGAAAAGTCTTAACAGAAACTTGGTTCCTATATTATCCAGACAATAATACTATGGTGACTCAATAAAAAAATGTCAATCAGCAGGTAAAGTAAGCAAGGACACCAAGATGATGTATATAACAGGTTTGGGAGCAGGATGAAGGAAGAGAGACACCTGAGGTGTACATTTTAAGGAGATGATGACCCTTAACATTGCTGAAGGGAATGCTTCTTTAAATTTAAGTAAGTGCTAAAGATGATTCAATTTTTTAAGTAAAAATATATATGAATGAGTGAGGGAGGGAGGGAGGGTGTGTGTGTGTGTGTGAAAGGAAAAGGGCCCGAAGCATGCACCAAATGGTTAGTAACAATGACTAGATTTTCACAGTAGTTATAATGGGGGAGATTTTATTTCTCAAAAATGTGACAAAATTATGGGTAATCATTACTTCCACTTTCTCCTTTATTATTTTTCAAATAACAAATGGTACAAGGAAAAACGAAAATATTTTCAAATAAAGTTGTTTTTGTTTTTTCATTTTTTAGTGAGAAGAGAGGTTTTATTTGCAGTTTTATTGTTATCTGCTCTTTGCAGCGCACAGGCTTCTCATTGCAGTGCCTTCTCTTGTGGAGCACAGACTAGCTGTGGACTTCAGTCGTTGGTGCACAGGCTTAGTTGCTCCAGAGCATGTGGAATCTTCCTGGGCCAGGGATTGAACCCGTGTCCCCTACATTGGCAGGTGGACATTCTTTATCCACTGGGCTACCAGGGAAGTCCTAAAAGTTTTAATCCTAGCCTTTTAAAACAAATTTGGAAGTACCGTGAGATGTTCCTTCTCAGGTTGGTTTCAGGACCTTACCTCCTGAAATTGTGCACCCCACCAGCCTCTCTTGTCTTACCCTAGTCCTGGCCCTGACTGGATTTAAATTCCCTCTTTGAGCTTTTTGTTAGCCTCCAGACCATAGTTCTTCCCTCAGCTATAGGCCATGATAGAGAATAGGCATTGGTTCATCGTGTCCTTAGTTTGCCATCTCAGACTACATCTGGAATTATATAGCAGTGAATGGGAATAGGGGGTTTCAGACACCGAATTTCAGTTTAGAGAGACCTTTTCAGGAGTGAATGTGTTGCGGCTTAGCATGGATAATTGAAAATTGTGCCCCCCTCTTGCCTTCTATTAACATAAGTAATTGAAAGCTGTGTGGCAAAATAGGAACAGGTGGGTTTGATTTGCTTAGGAACTGGAAAAGCTTCATTAGAGACTTCTGCAGCATCAAAATTCTTTGGACTTCTTGAGTACTTTGTCCCTGGCTGGCTAGTGAAACAGGTGGTGGTGGTAGAGCCATTTAAGCAAATTAGTGGTAATAGGATAAGCAAAATTTATACTGCCTTTTTGTTTCAAGGAACCAATCTGCCAGTCATGCACATCATCTCCTCACCATGCCCTGCAAACTTGGACCCCAAAGGCGGTTTACAGCTGAAGTGGACAAGAATAACATTGGCCATGGCAAAGATCCTGGGATTATCAAATTATCTTATGACAGTTTTTACTTTTTCTTTGGTTTCTCATAACCAGTCCTACAAAAAACCTTACCCTCCTTTAGCTTATGCTTTGTGGGGAGTACTGAGAAGCCTAGCCCCATCTAAGTGCCAAGTCAACCTGACAGGAGTAAATCTATATTTACTATATAGTAAATATATAGGAGTAAATCTGTATTTATAGACAGCAGGATCTATATAGTTGGATAACAGACAAGTGATCCAACTGTAGCACAAGGGTGAGCCTGTGAAATTAAAAAAAAATTTTTTTATCCTGACTGTGAAATAAGCACCTTCTCCTTTTGGGACTGCTATAGCAGAAACCCACCTCTCACCCTCGCTTTTCCTTTCTGTTTCCACCTTACATGCCCATAAGCACCTTTGCTTTGCGCCCTTCACTTTAGCCATTGCTCTTTGCACTTAGCCTGGTAGTAAAACAGATGGGGAGATCACCCAGGAAGCTCAGTTTGCTGCTTCAGAGTTAACTGTGCTGCGCAGCTAACTTGATTATCACATTTAACTGAAAACACCTGCAGGGACTGTAAGAGTATAGCCAGCCTCTAAGTGTGGGCCCCATACACAGCCTTTTCACTGTCAGACTGAATTAAATGAATGTGTTTGTAAGTGTACATGCCTAGGTCAGGCTGTGGAGCAAGTCCTTGGATCACTTTGGTGGCTCCTTGGAGTAGAGCTCAGATTCCCTGAGAGCCTGTCTTTCTTTTGGACTCATGCCTACAATGGAGAAGGCCCAGATTTGATTCCCAGGTTGGGAAGATCCTCTGGAGAAGGAAATGGCAACCTTATAGTCTTAGCAAGGTAGCGTTTGTGGGAACTGACCCAATGGTGCAGGCTGTCTGCAGAAAATAAGCTTGTTGGATGCAGGCTCTGCAAGGCCTGGGTGGGGTCTCAAGATAGGGGTGAGATACAGAATTCCCTTGATGGTCAAAACTTGGGCTCATATTGCCTCACACTGTATTATCCCCTTTTGAATGACCAAGCCAGCTGTTACCCAGTTTCAGGACATTTGGATGGGGAAGTTCTAATGTGAAGCCCCAGGATCACAACATAGCTCTGGATAACGGGGCCCTTTGAACTGCTCCGTCATGAGTTCAGATGGCCATTCCACTAAGGGAGCTCCAGTTAGGTGCTCGTGCTCAGCTGCTCAGTTGTGTCCGACTGTTTGGGACCCCATGGACTGTAGCCCTCCAGGCTCCTCTGTCTATGGAATTTCCCAGGCAAGAATACTGGAGTAGATTGCCATGTCCTTCTCCAGAGGATCTTCCCAACCCAGGAATCAAACCTGCATCTTTTGTGTCTCCTGCATTGACAGGCAGATTCTTTACCACTGAGCCACATGGGAAGTCCTGCCTGTTAGGTACACCTACTCACTATTATGTCCCGTGAACACAGCAGTGAGTTTTTTTAAAGTATGGTATAAAAATATAGACTAAATATAATTTTAGAGAATGTTAAGTGCTCTCAAGGAAGTGAATGCTATTAGAATGGTGGGAATGGGCAAGGAACTGTTAAATCAAGATGGTCAGAGAAGGTGACATGTAAGTCACTACATGAATGATGTGGGAGAGCAAAGCCATGCGAAGAATTGGAGGGAGATTCTTCCAGGCAGAGGGAATGGTAAGTACAAATGCCCTTAGAAGGGAACATGCTTGACATGGAAGCATATGCAGTTTATTCAGAGAGTCATGTCAGTGCGTCACAAGCTGAATTTGGACAACCAAGCAAGGAACAGACTAGGTATGGCTTGGGGAGAGCCATGGGAAGAAGCTTGAATTTCATTCTAATTGTAATAGGAAGTCACAGGCTGATTCTGAAGAGTGACATGATCTGTTTTTGTTGTTGTTGTTTTCTCCAGTGTTGCTCTCTTGGTCTCTAGAAAACGAACTGAACTAGGGTAAGAGTAGAGTCAGGGAAATCAACTGGAAGGCTAGCACAGTAATCCTGAACTGGGATGGTGGTGGTGGAAGTGGTCAAATTTGGGATCTATCAATACTTTAAAGATAGGGCCAACAGAATTAATTTATGAACTAGATGTGGCTTGTGAGAAAAATCAAGGATAACTCCTAGATTTTGACCTTCTGCAGGGAAGAAGGGGGTCTGGTTTTGTTACATGAGTGTGGTGGAGTGGGCAGGGATCAGGAATGAACATATCCAGAGTTCTGTTTAGCCCTCTCAGCATACAGATGCTTTGTTTCTCATACATATCAGCATGGGACTGATGAGATGACTCAGGAGATCAATAGAGGAAGAGCAGTCCCACAACAGAGTCCCGGGCATGGCAGCAGTTAGAAGTGGGGAAAGAAAGATCTAGCAACAGAAACTGGAAGGAGAAGCCTGCAATCAGATCAGAAGCTCCTGGATGTGTCCTAGTTAGGACTCACACCTTACACAATGAACCAAAATGGAACTCAGGAAGACTAAGCCTACCTTTTGGGAAATAGATCACTTGGCTTATTTAAGGTGATGACTGTGTAACTGGTTTACCATTGATGTATTTGGAAATGGCACGTTGTTTAAGAGTGAAGCCCTGGTATCAGACAGACCTGAGTTCAAATTCCAGTTACACCACTTACAGCTGGAGGGCCTCCTACAGTTATCTACAGTTATCTGGGTCTCTATGTCCTGATTTGTGAAAGGTGGGGGGTGGGGGGGACAGTAGGACCTACCTCAGAGTCGTGTTGTGAAGATTAAGTGAGTCGATGCATGGAAAGTGCATCGTCAAAGTTGATGCATGTCTGCATGGAGTCAGCCCTGAAAAATGACAGTGTTTACCTCATCAACCTCTGTTAAGGTCTTTTGCTGTGAATGTTTAATGCTTTGTGGGACACAGTCTTTTCTACTTTGCATTTTTGGGTCTTCAGTTGCTATTTATAATGGCTTTTTGGTATCTGTTGCTGGCTCTCAGCTTGTGATAATGCCTCAGTTGCTTCAGCACGGACACTCGCCCTGACACTCGAGACAGTAATGATGTCACCCTGGAAGGGTTTGGAGAAATTCCTTCAGGGTGACTGAGCTGTGATCTCTCTGGATTGTCATGGCAATATGGAGCTGTGTTGACCCTTCCCATCCATGGAGAAAAGCTCTTATCACTCTTTGTGCCTACTCAAAGTTAAGAGGGATCAGAATTCATACTCGGGAATGTGAGAACATTAAAATTGCTTTGCATTTGTTGAAGATCTTTGACTATTCAGTATCTGCTATCATTGCAAAGATATCAAAAAGCAGTTACTAGGATTTTTAGTTTACAGAAGAGAACATAGAAATTCAGAGTCAGATATTTTGCCCGAAGCTACATTGCTACCAAGTTTCAAAGTCAGGATTTGTACCCATGATCCTACCTGAGTCCCAAGCCTGTTTAATTTCCTCACTATATTTTACCTCCACATAAGCGTTAATTATGGGTATGAAACCAAAATGATAGGAATATGATCTGCAGCTCACTTTAAGTCGACCTTTCCTTCTGATGTATTTTATTTCCTTTTCAGTTTTGTAACACAAGATTATTCCTTTTCAGATCATAAATTCTTAAAAGTGATTTAGTTTTTCCCATGGTGGCTATTTAAATGATCTTTTTCTATAGAACTTCACGACCCAGATAATCATGATGGTGTGATCACTAATCTAGAGCCAGACATCCTGGAATGTGAAGTCAAATGGGCCTTAGAAACCATCACTATGAACAAAGCTAGTGGAGGTGATGGAATTCCAGTTGAGCTGTTTCAAATCCTGAAAGATGATGCTGTGAAAGTGTTGCACTCAATATGCCAGCAAATTTGGAAATCTCAGCAGTGGCCGCAGGACTGGAAAAGGTCACTTTTCATTCCAATCCCAAAGAAAGGCAATGCCAAAGAATGCTCAAACTATTGCACAATTGCACTCATCTCACATGCTAGTAAAGTAATGCTCCAAATTCTCCAAGCCAGGCTTCAGCAATATGTGAACCGTGAACTTCCTGATGTTCAAGCTGGTTTTAGAAAAGGCAGGGGAACCAGAGATCAAATTGCCAACATCCGCTGGATCATTGAAAAAACAAGAGAGTTCCAGAAAAAGATCTATTTCTGCTTTATTGACTATGCCAAAGCCTTTGACTATGTGGATCACAGTAAACTGTGGAAAATTCTGAAAGAGATGGGAATACCAGACCACCTGACTTGCCTCTTGAGAAATCTGTATGCAGGCCAGGAAGCAACAGTTAGAACTGGACATGGAACAACAGACTGGTTCCAAATAGGAAAAGGAGTACGTCAAGGCTGTATATTGTCACCCTGCCTATTTAACTTATATGCAGAGTACATCATGAGAAACACTGGACTGGAAGAAACACAAGCTGGAATCAAGATTGCCAGGAGAAATATCAATAACCTCAGATATGCAGATGACACCACCCTTTTGGCAGAAAGAGAAGAGGAACTAAAGAGCCTCTTGATGAAAGTAAAAGAGGAGAGTGGAAAAGTTGGCTTCAAGCTCAACATTCAGAAAACGAAGATCATGGCATCCAGTCCCATCACTTCATGGGAAATAGATGGGGAAACAGTGGAAACAGTGTCAGACTTTATTTTTTGGGGCTCCAAAATCACTGTAGCTGATGACTGCAGCCATGAAATTAAAAGACGCTTACTCCTTGGAAGAAAAGTTATGAGCAGCCTAGTTAGCATATTCAAAAGCAGAGACATTACTTTGCCAACAAAGGTCCGTCTAGTCAAGGCTATGGTTTTTCCTGTGGTCATGTATGGATGTGAGAGTTGGACTGTGAAGAAGGCTGAACGCTGAAGAATTGATGCTTTTGAACTGTGGTGTTGGAGAAGACGCTTGAGAGTCCCTTGGACGGCAAGGAGATCCAACCAGTCCATTCTGAAGGAGATCAGCCCTGGGATTTCTTTGGAAGGAATGATGCTAAAGCTGAAACTCCAGTACTTTGGCCACCTCATGTGAAGAGTTGACTCATTGGAAAAGACTCTGATGCTGGGAGGGATTGGGGGCAGGAGAAGAAGGGGACAACGGGATGAGAATGCTGGATGGCATCACTGACTTGATGGATGTGAGTCTGAATGAACTCAGGGAGTTGGTGATGGACAGGGAGGCCTGGCATGCTGCAATTCATGGGGTTGCAAAGAGTCGGACACTACTGAGCGACTGAACTGAACTGATAGAACTTCATGAGTTTTGATGAGTTTAAAAAATGGAAGGAAAGGTTGATGTTGCTTTGAGGAGGTGGTATTCATAACTAAATATTTTTGCATTCCTCAAGATAAAAGGTCATTACTGTTCCTTACTGTTGAGCGTAAATTTTCCACACCAGTAGGTTATACTTATGAAGAATCTCAGTAGAGTATATTCATCAGTTGAGAGCAGTCCTTAATGCACCTTGAGTTTTTATTCTTTTTTTGTTCCCTAGACCCAGGTTACATTGTTTCCTAGATGTGGTCTAGTTTAAATTATTAGTAATCTAAGCTATGGGCAGTAGCCACTTTCCTGAGGAATTGGTCTACTGTTTATAAATATATCTGAAGTTCTCACTTCATTTTCTCCCCAAGTGTATACTGTAATAGCTGATCCAATTCTACTGTAACCAAATTTACCTTTGTCTCTCATTTCTCCCCTTCTTTCCACTCAAATGTTTCTGGTGGAGTGGGAGATCAAATCTTATTTGCCTGAATATTCCCAACATTTAGTTTGTTGGCTGTATTGTAGGTGCTCAGTAAAAATTTTTTGAATTGAGAGGAATCTCACTTTTTAAGTCCTCTTAACTTCTTTGCGTCTTAACTCAAATTCAGTATGTCTTTATCCTGTCTTGTATCTTGGAGCTCATCTCTCTCATACGAAGTACTTGAGATATTTCATTTGCAGAGGGCCAATTTTAAATTATTACACATAAAAATGATAGCATGATTTTAGAGCAGACAATAGTCTGCAAGATAAGACACTTTAGCACTGTCCACGTATACTTTATTGAAGATACCTTGGCAGGATCCCATCCGTCCATGTTGTTGACCTTTATGTAATGCTACCAGCCCAGTCCATCCAAATGCATCCATACTATAATTGAGGGGAAGTTAACAGTCTGAGAAAGATTTTACTTTTAATGACCTGACTGTAGGTGATTGATTAATTTCCAAGGAGATTTGGGATCATAACCACAGTCACAGTCTATTCCCTGTTGCTTAATCCCATGTTAAAATTTTTAAGGTTTCTTTATCGCATGCTACTAAAATAGAGAAAGAAAAGAAAATACAAAGGAAGCAGATTTGGCTGTGTCCCACCGTGGGCTCTGGATTCTCAGCTCGCTGCGGTGATTGATCTGTGATGGCTCGTGCAAGTGAATTGAATGCACGGAAAAGCTGCTCACTCCTTTTTGCTCCCTTGAGTGGAATGCATGGAGTGCTGATGGGAAATCTGGCAGGAGAGCAGGGGAAGGAATACAACCTGAGTTTCCACAGATTTGGAGGGAGACATGTTTGTAACCAAAAGGGAACCCTACCCTTTTCACTGCCCTACTTAAAGCCGCAGTCTGCACTCCCCAGCGTGGCATAAGAAGGCAAGCTTCCTCTGGAAACTGCTTCCCCTCTAGCCTCGCCCTGACCACTCCATTGCAAAGACCTGATGCTCTGGGAGCCATCAGCCGCTTGTGGTGCCCACGGACTTGTGCAGCTCCCTTCCTTTGCTTATGTCCTCATCTCCACCAGATGCTTTCTGCACAGATAAAGCTTGCTGTCCCGCAGCCCAACCCTGTGCATTGTGCATGCTGTGGTCACAGCCTCTGAAACACTTATTTCACCAATTTTTCTTCCTCTCTGTTATAGGACAAGCTGCTTAATGACAGGCCCAGTGTCTGCCTCATCATTGGTCCCACTCTGGCCAGCCTGCTGTAGATGCTTCACAGAGCAGCCTCTGGTGGGAGAAAGTGAGGGAGGCTTTCACCAGCTAGTCCCATATACACACATGATGACAAGCTGCAGCAGAGTTCACTCCCTTATTGATGAGGAATTGGGTGGTGTTAGGGTTGAGCCAAGAGCCAAAGAGTTACTAGAAGTTAGTTGGATAAAGACAAAGGACATGAAGGAAGAGGCTCCCAGATAATAGCATGTGAGCAGTGTAGTTGTGGTACCAAGAGGAAGAGGCCAAGGTAGAGATTAGCTTAGGAAGAGCAGGCAGGGGTGATAAAATAATTGTGTGTAATGAATGATTTTTAAGTGAAATCTTTAGTCTGAGCTTCATAATTAGACAGGCAGCACTGAAAGCCAGATCCTGTTCAGGCGGTCCTAGACTTTGAGTTTGGGGGTGACAGATGCAGAGTGCTCCAGAGCATTTGTTCAGCTAGACCAAGCATTCATCCCTTCCAGTTGCAGTTGAGAGAGTGCCAAAATTAGCTGAGGAGCCCCAGCCCTGATGTAGCTGGTAAGGACAATGTAGGAAGCAGACCTCTTAGCCAAAAGAATGCCCTAGAATTCAGGTTCGATGGAAACTATCTTGATTGCTGAGATTCTCTCTTATTTTTTAAAATCATATTATAACCTTTTTAATGTTTAAATAGTTTTGGCTCCACTGATCTCTTTTACACAAGGAAACTTTCAACCTCCTAGAACTGATAGATTATTCATCAAGGATTTTCACAGAGAAGCGAGAGTCTTCATTCCAGTCTTTGATTGTCAGAGCTGACTCTCTGGGGTTCCAGACAGTGGCAACACAGCTTCCACTGACCGGACATGAGGCTGTTGATCTTTGTTGGAAGAATCTTCTTCTTTCCAGACTATCTGGAAAAAATAATTGTACATCTGGGTGTAGCCATTCAAAGAACTAGAAGACTTCCAGCCCCCTCTGGTATTGCTAAAATGACACAAACCCCCTATCTATCATTATTTAGAATTTTGACTATGGAGGAAATGAACCTAGGCCTCCATTTTTATTTTTTGTTTATCATACTGCAGATTTTGCCAGTATACCTAAATCCACACCTGTGACCTTAGTGTAGAGCTCCACAATGAGAAAGCAAGAAATTATCTCAAAGAGATGTAAATTCTGCCCTTGAGTTGTCTTCACCTTGGACATTACTTTAGGGTTTATTAGCTGAAGATTGAGCCAACCTTCCTTGTTTTAATCAAGGTATTTCCTTCCCTTCCTAGCACTTCAGACTGCGGCTGAGATGCTTCCAGTGTAAATTCTCTTCTGTAGTCTACATCCACGCTGGGAGTCTTCTTCCTTCCTGGGGGTCTTCATATGACTTGTTTTAGTCAGTACAGAGGGGACTGCTGGGCATAATTGGTTCCTTCCATGCTCAGACATCCATGAATACCTGGAGCCACAAAGCTATGGGTCATGTTCTCTCTCTCTCTTTTTCTCTGTCTCTATCTCTCCATCTCTTAAATATGTGTTGACTGCATCTCTTTGGTACAGCTCCTGCAGTACAGCCTTTAGAGTTTGTCCTGCTGGGTCATGTTCCATTCAGTTTCCCAAGGAGTAGATACAGTGTTCACCAGGATCAGTGGCATTGTGACCCATGTTTGATATCAGAGGGCCAAATACATGGAGAATAAAGATTTACGCAGAATTAAGAGCGCAGTCACTCATTCTTAAGAGTTGAGACCTTGCTAGTAATGAGGGGCCTCCGATGCATCAAGAAGTTAATATGATCTCTTACACACATTTCAAATCAAGGCTTTGCAAAGCTGCCCTATTGTTTCACTGTGGGGAACCAGAGCTGTTGCCACTTGTGCTATAAGAGCCTGGTTCTTTCATTGGAATTAAAGGAATTTGCCCTTTGGCAACTATAAAAGGATGAGAATCTAACTGCTGGGTTTGTTTTAAAATCAGTTTAGTGCCGGAAGGCCTGTCTGATGGAGTTCAGGAGGTCGCATTCTAATCCCTCTGTTTACTCATGCTCAGGTTCAGTGTCTGCCAGCCACTGAGAGCTCTGGTACCATCCTTCCCAGGCTCTTTCTGTTCCAGCCACTATAGCTTTCTTTGAGTTCTTCAAACACACCCTCCTCTGACCATAGGGCCTGGGACTGTTACCTGTTCAAGAGTATTCTTCCTTCATAGAATGAACGCTTGTATATTGTTTAGAACAGTGAGTGCTTCTAAAGTGGGAATGACTTAGGAAGCTTATTAAAAGGCAGATTCTCCTTCAGCAGTTCTTGGAAGAGCCTGGGATCTGGCATTTCTGACAAGTTCCCAGGTGAAGTTGGTGCATCTGATCCTCTGGAACTCTTCTTTCCATCTTTAGTTTAGTTAAGTCTTCTGTTTTTCATGCTTCTGGGCTTCCCTGGTGGCTCAGAGGTTAAAGCATCTGCCTGGAATGCGGGAGACCCGGGTTTCATCCCTGGGTCGGGAAGATCCCCTGGAGAAGGCAATGGCAACCCACTCCAGTTACTCTTGCCTGAAGAATCCCATGGAGGGAGGAGCCTGGTAGGCTACAGTCCATGGGGTCGCAGAGTCGGACACGACTGAGCGACTTCACACCTTCACACACCTTTCATGCTTCTGAGGTTGTAAACTTTCCTTCATAGAGGACTCTCAACTACTGTACCATTTCTTTAATGTGAGCCATTGTCTGAGGAATGTTTATCATCTCCTGAAGTATGAATCCTGCAAGAGTGCAGAGTTCAGGGACCACTAGTTGGTTTTGCTCACCCCTTTGTTCCCAGGGCCTATCACAGTATGGCATACAGGGTGCGTTGTATCTTCCTGGCTTTTGACAGAATGGTTAAATTTATTAGTCTGAGATGCATAAGATTATAAAACCCAGGATGCATGATTTTATCCATGCATGATATTTTTAAATGTACTTTGGTCATTTGAAAAATATTGATTAAAATCTTCCAGTGTGGGCATATTTCATCATACAATTTTTTAAATAGTATTTATTAGTATCACCATCGATCACATTTTTCAGGTAGTTCTTAAATATTGGGAACCTGTCAGACTCATGGTGGCAAATCCAAATTTTCTAAAATTATACTTACTGCTTGAAAGAATTAATTTTATCATTATACCCGATACTGTCAGTTGTTTTCCTTGCAGTGACAGACTCAACTTGGTTCATTTCTGAGAAAAATGTCTGCCAAATACCGAAGTCTGAATAACCACAGTTTCTCAGTTGTTCTTTCAAGCTAAAATGGTGTTCCATGAGAAAAGAGGTTAGTTTAGTTGCAGCTCAAATAATTGCACAACTGCTCTCCCTCAAGTCAGTTCTGGTATGTAATAGAAGTACTTCGTGCCTGTTTCCTATTCATTATAATATAAAAAATATTTGTCTGGGGGAGAATGGATGTATGTATATGTATGGCTGAGTCCCTTCACTGTTCACCTGAAATTACAACATTGTTAATCAACTGTACCCCAATACAAGATAGAAAGTTAAATATATATATATATATAAATTTTTAAAAATGTGTGCTAAGTAAACAGGATTTAATCATATTAATAATTGTCACCTCTTTCTCTAGGGTATTTTTTTTGTTGTTTTTTTCTTTAACATGTGAATCTGTGGTGGTGAAGAGTACATTGATTACTGGTACAGCTTGGTGCCACTGCTGGATTAGTGCTAAGGCATGAGCATTTTTACATACACTTGTTATTGCATCTCATGGAAGCCTTGAAAAGGTCCTGGAGATCCTTCAGGAGTCCGTGGACCACACTATGAAAACCCCTGTTAACAGCTTAAACCAAAATCGCCTTCTATTAAATATGATTATTCCAGCCTCTTCCTTTAAGAAGAACAAGGAAAGAATTTGAAGAAATTTCCTGTATGTTAAAGCAAATTACTTCTATAGAAGTAATACCCTGAGAATTTGAGGAATTCTATGATTGATAGTAAAGAATCCATCTGGCAATGCAAGATACCCAGGTTCGATCCCTGGGTCAGGGAAGATCCCCTGGAAAAAGAAATGGCAACCATCTCCAGTATTCTTGCTTGGAGAATTCCGTGGACAGAGGAGCCTGGCGGGCTACAGTCCATAGGGTCACAAAGAGTGGGACACAACTGAGTGACTAACACTTTTGCTTTTACTATGATTGCAGAACTTACCTGAAAATTCCCGTGTGTTGCCTATTAATATCTAGTATTTTTTGATTCAGATACCTTCAGTATATCTTGTTTGATGACAGTTTCAGTGGGGCTTTTTTTTTTTTAAGATTACACAAATCTGGAGATTTTTGAAAATTTATTTTTGTAGAATTTCAATTTTTAAAAAGTAGCTCAAACTCAGGTTCCTAACTTCTCAGAATTCTATACTATACCTTTTTACTTATTGAGAAGAGCTGGTTGCAACTCTTTCTTGTTTTCTGTATTTGAGAGCCTGTATAATTAAATAATTTGGAATTCAAAGTTTAGAATTCTCTTTTTAAATTCTCTCTTAGAAATTCTTCCTGTTCTACAGATGTGCTTGGTATATTTCACCATAAGTTGAAGTGTTACAGTACAAACCATATAGACTTCCTTGGTCTTTGCATTGGGTAGCATACCTCTTACTTTTTAAATAATTATATTACCTTTAGTGGCAAGTTCAATTTTAACATAAAATCAGTTCATGGGAATAATCAGTAGGAGATTAAGTTGTGTGTAAGGTAAATGTGAAACACAGATTGAATTATTTACCTTCAAATTATTTTCTTGTTATTAAAAGTTAGTGTGGTTTTAATTTACATTAGCTGGAATATTTTGTCTTGAAAAGGAAGGGACAACACTCCTTGTGGTGTTAACACCGGTGGGTAGATGTTATAGGAAAATAATATCACTTCATTACATTATGAAGACAAAAGAACATGAGCTTGTAAAGCAATTTTTCTCCTATTAAAAAACAAATTAAAAAAAAAAGAGAACATAGGATTTGAATCATAGCTCAGTTCCTTCTTGGCCTGGTGACCTTGAATAGATTACTCAGTTTCTCTGGGCCTCAGTTTCCTCATCTGTCAAAGTGGAATAATCACCCCTCCCTCATGGGAATTGAATTTAATCATACAACATATATAAAGAAGTTAATGCTTTGCCTTACATGTGATAGATTCCCAATAGAGTTAGTGTACAGTTTTCAAAAAAATTTTTAAATATTTTTTAAAAAATATAGAAAGAGCACATGTCAAAGATTTATGAGGCTCCTGGTAGAAATATAAAGCATCTCAAAAGAGAATAGGAGAAACTTATTTATATAGTTGATGAAAGAAAAAAGCACTGAAAATAAGATCAGTGAGTTAGATTCATAACTGGTAACTGGTTAATGTTCAGTAGGACAATAAAAATCTTAATTTATGAGATTATTTTATCTCCTGGACAGTAATTATTTGCCTCTCTATTAGACAAAAATCTATGCAAACTTACCCATTTTAACACAAGTTGAAATCTATCTTCCCAGAGACTGAATCCTCATCAGTAGAAAGTACAAAGTCAAGCAAAAGTTACTTTTCCCTAGAAAATTAATTAATAAGAGCCTGCTGACACTGTAACTGTCCTAGGATGGTAGGGATAGGCATTGGGAAGTTAGAGGAATGTCAGGTAATCAGTGCCAGTTACCTTGGATTTTAAAATCATGTGTGGATGGAGATGAGACCTGGGGGCTGCTTGAGGATAGGAGGAGTTAAAACTGAGACTCCTTCCTGCCTTAATCTGGGATCCTGGACAGCCTCACTCTCATCAAAAATGTGCCTTGGATTTTATTTTTAATCTACTTTGTAGCACAAGAGTACAGTAGGGAATTTACTTTACTATCTCAGCCTGGGATCTGTAAGGAAATTTATGACCTCATTCAAGTTTATTTTACCAACATCACTCAGTGATACTTCTTGAGTATGTACTTGATCTGAAGTACTTAGTATTTCCATAAATAAAGCTCCTCTATAGATAAGTTCAGAATCATAAACACACAGGAAAATAATCTGTTATCAACTAGAGTCAGTGGGAGTAATGTACAGGAGTATCAGAATTTTAAAAATGCAAATAATAAAACAGTAACAGAAAAATCCCACAGAGACTGTAAAATAAATATGATTAAAAACATAAAGAAAGCAAAGTGGTTGTCTGAGGAAGCCTTACAAATATCTGAGAAAAGAAGATAAGTGTAAGGCAAAGGAGAAAGGGAAAGAAGATATACCCAGTTGAATGTACCGTTCCAAAGAATAGCAAGGAGAGATAAGAAAGTCTTCTTGAGTGAACAATGCAAAGAAATAGAGGAAAACAATAGAATGTGAAAGACTAGAGATCTCTAGAAGAAAATTGGAGATACCAAGGGAACATTTGATGCAAAGATGGACATAATAGCAGAATTATGCACAATAGCAGAAACAGCAAGGGATTAAGAAGAGGTGGCAAGAATTCAGAGAAGAACTAGACAAAAAAGGTCTTAATGATGGTGTGGTCACTCACCTAGAGCCATCCATCCTGGCATCTGAAGTGAAGTGGGCCTTAGGAAGCATTACTGCAAGCAGCTAGTGGAGGTGTTTGAATTTCAGCTAAGCTATTTCAAATCCTAAAAGATGATGCTGTGAAAGTGCTGCACTCAATGTGCCAGCAAATTTGGAAAACTCAGCAATGCCCACAGGACTGGAAAAGGTCTGTTTTTATTCCAGTCCCAAAGAAGGACAATGCCAAAGAATGTTCAAGCTACCATACAATTGCACTTGTTTCTCATGCTTGCAAGATAATGCTCAAAATCCTTCAAACTAGGCTTCAGTAATATTTGAACCAAGAACTTCCAGATGTACAGGCTGGATTTGGAAAAGGCAGAGAAACCAGAGATCAAATTGCCAATATCTGTTGGATCATAGAAAAAGTAAGGGAATTCCAGAAAATCATCTACTTCTGCTTCATTGACTATGCTAAAACCTTTGACTGTGTGGATCATGACAGACTGTGAAAACTTTTGGAAGAGATGGAAATGCCAGACCACCTTACCTGTCTCCTGAGCAACGTATGCAGGTCAAGAAGCAACAGTAAGAACCAGACATGGAACTACAGACTGGTTCCAAATTTGGAAAGGAGTGCATCAAGCCTATATATTGTCACTCTGCTTATTTAGCTTCTATGCAGAGTACATCATGCAAAATGCCAGGCTGGATGAATCACAAACTGGAATCAAGATTGCTGGGAGAAATATCAGCAACCGTAGATAGGCAAATGACACACTCTCATGACAGAAAGCAAAGAGGAACTGAAGAGTCTCTTGATGAAGGTGAAAGAGTAGAGTAAAAAAGCTGGCTTAAAACTCAACATTCAAAAAACGAAGACCATGACATCCAGTCCCATCACTTCATGGCAAATAGGAGGGGAAAAAGTGGAAACAGTTCCAAATTTTATTATCTTGGGCTCCAAAATCACTGCAGACGGTGACTGCAGCCATAAAATTAAAAGGTGCTTACTCCTTAGAAGGAAAGCTATGACAAACCTAGATGGTGTATTTAAAAGCAAAGACATCGCTTTGCTGACAAAGGTTCATATAGTCAAAGCTATGGTTTGTTCAGTAGTCACGTACAGATGTGACAGTTGAACCATAAAGAAAGCAGATGAATGGATAAGAAAGCTGTGGTACATATACACAATGGAGTATTGCTCAGCCACTTAAAAGAATACATTTGAATCAGTTCTAATGAGGTGGATGAAACTGGAGCTGATTATACAGAGTGAAGTAAGCCAGAAAGAAAAACACCAATACAGTATACCAACACATATATATGGAATTTAGAAAGATGGTAATGATAACCCTGTATGCTGCTGCTGCTGCTGCTGCTAAGTCGCTTCAGTCGTGTCCGACTCTGTGAGACCCCATAGACAGCAGCCCACCAGGCTCCCTCATCCCTGGGATTCTCCAGGCAAGAATACTGGAGTGGGATAATCCTGTATGCGAGACAGCAAAAGAGACATGGATGTATAGAACAGTCTTTTGGACTCTGTGGGAGAGGGAGAGGGTGGGATGATTTGGGAGAATGGCATTGAAACGTATAATATCATATAAGAAACGAATCACCAGTCTAGGTTTGATACAGGATACAGAATGCTTGGGGCTGGTGCACTGGGATGACCCAGAGGGATGGTATGGGGAGGGAGGTGGGAGGGGGGTTCAGGATGGGGAACACGTGTACACCTGTGGCAGATTCATGTTGATGTATGGCAAAACCAATACAATATTGTAATTAGCCTCCAATTAAAATAAATAAATTTAAATTTAAAAAAATTTTTAATAAAATAAATTACTACAGAAAAAAAAAAAGAAAACTGAATGCTGAAGAATTGATGCCTTTGAACTGTGGTGTTGGAGAAGACTCTTGACTTTTGGACAGCAAGGAGAGCAAACCAGTCACTCCTTAAGGAAATCAACTCTGAATATTCATTGAAAGGACTGATGCTGAAGTTGAAGCTCCACTACTTTGGTCCCCTGATGTGAAGAGCCAAGTCTTTGGAAAAGACCCTGATGCTGGGAAAGATTGAGGGAAGGAAGAAAAGGGAGTGACAGAATGAGATGGTTGGATGGCATCACCAACTCAGTGGACGTGAGTTTGAGCAAATTCTGGGAGATAGTGAAGGACAGGGAAGCCTGGTGTGCTGCAGTCCATGGGGTCGCAAAGAGGTGGACATGACTTAGCAACTGAACAACAACCAAAAACATAAAGAAAGGACTAAACCCAAAAGGATAGGCTGCATTGGAAGAATCAATAGAACTTACAGAAATTTTAAAAATCATTAAAAATAAAAACTCCAAATAAATACCAAATTAAACAAAGCTCAGGAGAGAGTTAATGAACTGGAATATGTATTTTAGAAGATTGCTAGACTGCAGTTCAGAGAGATAATGAAACAAAATATTTGAAGAGACATGGAGGGCAGAATGAAAATACGTCTCTAAGATGTGCTAGAAGGTGAGACTAAAGAGAATAGGATGAGGTAATATTTGATGAATTTAGGGCTGAGAATTTTCTTAAATTGAGAGATATGAAGCATCAGATTCAGTAATCACACATCCAGTGGATAGAATAAAACTGCGTCCACACAAATAGATATCTTAGTGAAGCTGCAGAACACTCTAGAAATAAAGAGAGAATCTGTAATGATCTCTTCAATATAAAGAGATCTTATAAAGAAAAGGCCACACAGCCATGGCCCACATGGCATTAGAAAGTAGTGAATGAACTTTCTGTCTCTAGCCTTGTGCTTGGCAACATAAGTCCTGGTACAGCATGAGCAAGTTCAGTGACACTGACTTTCTTCTCCTTGAACTTCTCTGTTGTTAAAGTGCTTTTTAGACTGATAACTATTAGGCATGGCATTTTAAAGCTGGACATTATTTGTTGTACTTACTATCACCTCTAATTTTAGGCTTAATCACCTCCAGTGGTCTGAGTGTGGAGGGTTAGTATTCTTTCGCCTGTCTTTAGATATTCCAGGCACTGAACTAGAGTAGTTACTGCTTGGCAGTTGCCTTAGGGACTTCTCTGGCTTTGTGAGCAGGAGAAGAAACCTCAACATCTTTGGTGCGGTCTGGACTTAACCAAGTTTCTCCTTTGCTGCTGCTTTCTCCATGTGGATCAATACATCTCTCTCCGTTTTCTGGACTTAAATAGAGGTCTGAAGCTTTTCCTTACTTGGGAAGCATCCCTGGGAGGGAGTCACATGCCAGGTCAGCTCCCTCATGGACAATAACCTCAGAGTTAGGAGAGAATGGGAATGAGTGCTGGCAGGAGGGATGCCTTTCTAGAGGTAAGGACAGTACAGAAAGTTGCTCCACTCATGGTACAACTGTCCTTATTGCTTTCTCACTATTTTTTTCATTCTGCATTCTATGGTGGGTACCAATCATTCCCGTAATACAGGGTTGTGACTGATATATCACCTTGGATTTCTCTCCAGGGGTCTAGTCCTTAAATGTGTCTTTGGTTGGGCTTCGAGACAGCTCTCACTCCTTCTTTTGGTTTCTGTTAACAAAGGGGGATTGTTTCCTCAGCCCTCTGGGGGACTCTTTCTCATCAGCCATTACCATTACTGACTTTTCTTATTCTCTTTTCCTCAGCAAACAACCAGACAGTGCTTTGGTGTCTGTCAGATCTAATGATCTTCAGAGAATGTCTTTCTCTAATTACTTTTCATTCTTTCTTTTTCCCCTCTACCTAACCCAAACACATAGACCCTGTTCCTTTGACCAGTTATTTTGTACCTTCCCTCTTTGTGGAAACTGGATTATTAATTTTTTGTTATTGCTGTAATTGAAATGCCCACATTTCAATTTCTGCTGTGAGCACTACTCAAATTTAACTGGACAAGACAGAGAGAGAAACAGGAGGTGAGGTGAAACATAAAAGCTTTTTATTTTTCATAATGGCTTGGAGCATGCCCTCCCTGAGAGTGGAGAAAGCAGGTACCATGGCAACAGGTTCTAGTCTCTGGGAGGGCTTCAGTGGCATTGGTAGTACAGGAGTCTGGAGGATGGGGAGCAGAAATCAGGAGCAGCAGTAGCCTTTGCAACAGGAGCTTAGGGTTGCAGGCTCACTTCTAGTGATTACTGCCATGTTTCATAATTGAGTGTGTCTGTTATATATACATGGCCAGGTTGTTCATGGAGCTGGAAGACAGCGGAGGCAAGGGCACAGACCTTTAAGCCCCTCTCTGTCCCCGTCTAGTAGGTGCATGGGTGGGGGCACTCCTGTGCTCTTGGCACACGCCAGATCCCTTCCAAACTGTCATCCACTCTCTCCCCCCACCACCTTCCTGCATCTCAGGCTCAGGGCTCCTGCCTAGTGAAGTCCAATCTGCTTGATCAGGAATTACCAGAGTCTGGATCTTTCCTGTCAGGGCCTTATAGAAATGCCACCCAGCTGTTTCAAGAGGTTTCCTTCACCAAAGACCTCTGTGTTGAACCCCAAACATGCAAAAGCCGTGTGGGTTTTTTTTTTTTCAACTCTTCCCTAGAATAAGTTCTTATCATAGAATTTTTTTTTTCTCTCCCAACTCAAAATGCTGACCCTCATAAAATGTGCACAACCATGCTTAGTTCTGCTAATAGCTGACTTCCTATTGGACCTTAAGCTGAAAGATCTGAAACATCAGATTCAGTAGTCACAGCAAATTCCAAAAGAAGAAATAAAACTAACTCCACACAAATGCATGTCCTAGAGAAGCTGTAGAATGCTCTAGATGGAAAGAAAAATCTGTAAAGAAGAACCTTTGTATGATAAATAAGAGCCCAACAGCCATGCTGCTGCTGCTGCTGCTAAGTCGCTTCAGTCGTGTCCGACTCTGTGCGACCCCACTGCCCACAGTTAGAGGTCTATTTTCAGGACTTTGTGCTCTGGTTACACTCCATGCCGTTTTTATCACCCACCCAGGGTCCATGGAAACAGGCTGTCTCCATACACAGCTCATAGGATACCAAAGCAGAAAGGCTGGTTTCATACCAAGACTTGATTCAGTATAACGCAGTCTCTGCATGTACCCATCAGTCCTGCCTCCTCGAGGCTTCTGTTTAAATTTGTTCTCTGCGTCCTCCTTCTCCTCATCCCACTTGGCACAGCACCAGGTAGTCTTCAGAACCCTTTTCACCTCTCTTTGTTGCTCTGTCCTTACAACCTCCCTGTGAAGTAGATTAGAGGGGGACGGTGGTCCTTTTTTGGCCTCTTTGGCAGCTGCATCATTTATATGCTGCCTCCCAAGTGCCCTGGTACCCATTGGCATGGGTGCAATATATTGAAATCAGCAGTGCTGATATTCTGAAGCTTGAGTTCCTTCAACTCCCTTGACCACCAGCCTGAGAATAGCCCACAAACATTAAGTGCTTGTCCTGCCAGGTACTGGGCATACATTGATGAATAAGGCTTACATTGATGAACGGGGCACACACCGATGAACACTTCCCTCCTGTAGACCCAGTTGTTCTGCACCAAATGCTGGGCCGGGGAAATTCTCCCTTTCCTGGCCTCATAGAGAGGAATTTGATGGTCTTTTTTTCCTTGCCCATTAAATTGCATGAACAATAGATGAATTATAATTACAAAAATGCTTTAATAGATGTAGAATTGTGTTTATTTTTTAAAATATAGTAAGATGCCATCTTTGCCTGGTGTATCTTATTATTTTACCTGAGACTTTTGGTCTGCTCTGTAGAAGACTAATTGTTTTATTTGGACCCTTAGCAAAGTTGTTGAGTCAATAAACAGTTGGGAAAAAGTCAATACTGTAACTAATCAAAGAAATGCAACTTAAAATGAGATAGATACAATATCATTTACTACTTATTAAAAATTTCAAAATAGTATTGCGTTAGGGCTCAGAGAGCTAAAACATTCTAGATGGGGGTGTGAATGGATAGAAGTCTCCTAGATGACAGTTTGCTAGTATATATTAAAAGTATTTATATGCTTTAATCCAGAAATGCCACTTCTGTGAATTTATTCTAGAGAAAGAAAGATGTGCCAGTATTGAAAACAATTGGATTATCCAATAAAAGAGGATTTCTTAAATAAATTATGGAATATCCATAGAGTGAGTGAGTGAGTGAAGTCGCTCAGTCGTGTCCGACTCTTTGCGACCCCATGGACTGTAGCCTACCAGGCTCCTCCATCTATGGAATTTCCCAGGCAAGAGTACTGGAGTGGGTTGCCATTTCCTTCTCCAGGAGATCTTTCCGACCTAGGGATTAAACCCGGGTCTCGCGCATTATAGGCAGACGCTTTACCATCTATGCCACCAGGGAAGTCCAGATCCATACAGTAGAATACTATAAACCTTAAATATGTAGAATAGGACAGTGAATGATATGTGAAAAATTCATAGTAGAGCAATAGAAACAGGTTATAAAACTGTGTACATACAGTATGATTCTGGCTTGTATTAAGATACATTAAGATACATGTCTGTATCCATGTATGTATGTGTGCCTGGGAAAAGCATAGGGCATAATAGGTCAATCTTAAAAAACTGGGTGAAACTTAGTTATTTCTAATCAGTGGAATTATGAGTGATTTTTATTTTCTTTGTGTTTTACTGCCTTTTTCATTATACCACAATGGATGCTTTTCACTTATAATACCAAACAAACAAACAAACAAACAAACAAACAAAAAAAACAGGCAGGGGAGGGAGTCAAGTCTTAGTTTTTTTCTCCCTGATGATAACACCAAGAGAAAGAGTAAAGGATAACTATTTTTAAATGGCCACTACACCTGAAAGACATCTAATGACATTTACTGATGCTGTGTTAAGGGAGATAGAAACATTTTATTTTGTAAATTTCACACTCTGCATCTGTGCTGATGGTCGGGGAGTCATATGTGGGGGTGTGCATGTTTAAGGGAGTGTACATCCAGGTAGGGTTGTGTATGCATACACGTGGGTATATGCACACACGCACGTGTGTGTGTGCGTTTGTGTGTATGTAGCCAGATGTCATAACCTTGCAGGACCACCATCCTTGCAGGAGGCTCTGAGATCTGTATATCAAAGATACTGCCTGTGCTGAGCTGACCACTGTGGTTCACACCCTGACTCATTGGCTCACTCATTTGATGCCCAAGGTGCCCCTACAGGCATCCTGCCTTCAGTGGGTCAGGAGTCTAAAGAACTTACAGTTGCACTGAGGCTTCAGGAGACAGTCACATCTAGAACTGTGCTCTGACTTCTTGAAGCCTCTTGCTATTTGTTTTTTTTTTTAAGCACCAATACCAATTCATAGAGAAGACTTGTTTTAGGGAGTTCAAGTGACTTTTTATATATATTTTTTACTTTTATTTAATGAACGCTCTCCTACCTTCTGTGGAATCCTACCTTCCACAGAGTAGCAGGACACCCTGAACCTTGCTACTTCCCCCCGCTCAAGTTTTCCACACATACTTGATCTTTCTAATGGGTTTCTGCTTTGTTTATTTCCTGCCCCTGTTTAATCATTACTTAGCTTTTTACGTAGCCCAGCCACATGCTGGCACCTGTCACCAGGATTTTCTCCTTCCATGCGATTTTCTGCTTCCATGTAAATTTCTGGGAGGTGGCCTTCTGTTTGCAAGAGTGAGCAGTAGATCTGCTAGTGACATGTTTTCAGGAAGAGCCGCTTCCGAACTGGGTTGGGGCCACAGAGGTGGATGGGGTGGGGTGAGCTGCCAAAGCTGCAGGGCGTTCCCATCATTGTGTGGGAAACCATAGGATTGGCAAAGATCCCAGGGCTTCCACTTGGGTTAAACAGCTGTTGACAAAGACTTCGGAATTCCTGCGGAAGAGGAACCAGACTCCTTTAGCATGTAACTTTTAAAGCGGTCTCAGGCAGGCTCTGATGTTTGTGGTTGAAGATAGTTCTTACTTGCCTGTGTGTTTATACATGTGCTTTGTAGTCTCCTCGTCTGTAGACTTACAGACTGCACTCTGATGAATAGGCTCAGCTCACCCATCTTCCCTTTTGGGAGGCCTTCCCTAGTCTACTTAGATTGGTGCTCCTCACTGTTTTTTATCACATGCTCCTGTTTCATATCTTCTTGTCACTTTCACAGTCAGATATTCTTACTAATGTACTATGTACTGTCTTTCCAGTTGGAATAGAATGCCAGTACGTTGGAAACGGGGATCTTGCCATTCTGGCTCCCTGCCTCAGTGCTTAGAAGGAGTTGTGGGCTGTCCTAGTTGTTGAATCACACGTCGTTAGGTATAAGAGGCTTCAGGAGTCCAGGGGAGCTGGAGCTGAGGGTGAGAGCAGAACCACATGACCTGAGGTTAGACAGATAGGCAGGGTCAAACCACATGGGCCACGGTGAGGGGTTTGGTTTTACCTGAGTACCCAATCTTCATTACGTTGATTCATCTTTGCGGGATTACACGCATCCAGATTGGTCTGCTGAAGTTACTTCTTGATGGCATTTCTCCTGGGGCTTGGGTGCCACTGTTTCCTCAGAGTGTTTGTTTAGCCTGTGCCACAGTCTCTTCTCGTCTCCACTGCCAGCAGCTTGGCGTTCTTCACCCACCTTTTCCAACAGGCTGGGCAGAACAGGATGACAAGAGCTAAGGTGTTAGGCTTTGATGCTTGCACAATTGGAAGCGTTCCAGAAGCTTGTCACTAAGCACCTTGACTTCCTCATCAAAAAGTACTGGATTTGGGCTTTGTGAATGACACTCACCAAGAGCCTGAAGGGTGGGGGATTGGGGCCCAGATCTCAACTGCACTGTTTGAGTCATTTGTGTCTCTTCCCAGGCTTATTTGCTGCTCTCTGCCTAATGATATTGTTAGTTTTCACACATTGGATCTGTAATTCCTGTTTGTCGACACTGTACTTTGTTTTAGAATTTGCTTCCAGAGTAGCAGAATTCAGTTTGGTGCTGCCTATGAGGATAAACCAGGTTTTGCCTGGCACGTGAAGTAAGAACTCTCCTGGCATAATTCCCTGGTGAATCTATTTTTGTGATTAAGGCAATAAATGTAACAGAAGTATTTGTGTATTCACTCGTATTCTAACATGCACCACTATATATAAACACATTTTATATGTATAGATAAATAAGATGAGCTGCTATTTCACTTCAGCTTGGACTACATTGACATTTTAGGAGATAACAGTTTAGGTGTAGCAAGGAGCTAGATGGTGGTGTAGAGTTTCAGGAATGGGAGATGTATTAAGATGTATTAATGGAGATGTATTAAGATGTAATTCACTCATTTTTTTTCTAATTTTTATGAGTTGTGAAATATATGTTGTTGAATATTTTTTAAAGAATTGTATTCTTTAGCATCAGAAATGTAAACATATATAAAAATGTTGATGTTCTACTCATGTGATTCTTCATGGATGTTAGAGATCTAGGGTTTCATTTTTCATTGATCATAATAACTGATCTCCAGAACTTTTCCAGGGGGTGTCAGCTCTTGTGTATGAAGAGGCATGAATTTTTCAGGACACCTTGAAATAATAATTTTCTCTGTTAATTGCCTGTCCACATGTAGTTCATAAGTTCGTTGATAGCCCATGTAGGTTTATAAATTTCAGTCATTTTGGTACGTTGGCCCAGTGTACCAGTAATCCAGCTTTTCCAACCTAAGTCTCATTTGTTTCAGGTTCATGGCAAGGAATGTAATTTTATGTCTGTATCCTTTCTGAGGTGAAAGTACACTCCTTTTCAAAGCTATGCCATTCAGATGGACTATTTCCTTTGTTTAAAAAATCTTCATGAAAAGAAATAGATTACCCAGTGCATAAGTGTGTGTCCATGTTTACGTGTATGCATGCTTGTTTCTCTCTCTCTCGCTTGCTCTCAATTTGTCAGTTTCTCTCTCAGTAACGTTGCCTATACTCCCATCAGTGGATCTGAAATCTCGATTGTACCTCATGAGAGGGTTATGGTCCGTTTATAGATGCAATGACAAACTAAAGTGAAAACCTCTGACTGTTCAGTCTTGGAGCCACACGGAAAAGGGCCAGTCCCTTAACCTTTGATGTAGTTCCTTTTATCCCTGACTTTTCATCTGTAAAATAGATCTAATCATACAGATCTGTTATTTTAATTAATTAAAGGTTGTTAAGATGGTTCAGTTCAATGGGCTTTATAAATGTTTACATGCCTTGTTTAATATTGGTGCTCTTTGTGGGTGACTATTGGCTAGGTAGCAGGTAACTAGCACCTAGAGGCTGTTACGTATTCTAGGTTTCCAGCTTATTGGCTAAACATTCTGATCTTTCATGGACTTGTCTGTAGAGAAGTTGGCAAAAGACTTAGCGTAATGACTGAGGGGAAAATGTGGAATAGCTTCAGAGACCGACCATGTTAACAGACAGATACAAAGTACAGTGCTGACACATTTCAGTTAGTCAAATAAATATGAGAAGTAGCATATTCTGGTGTTCGCCTGTCTCGAACTCATCCTCTCACGGGGCTTCATTATGCTAGTTTGTGCAGCTCTTATATCTCATGGACTAGAGGCATTTAAGTCTTAGTAGTTGAGACCTTTCTGAGTCTACAGAGAAGCATAACTGATTATGTTATCCCTCTGGTCATAATTTTCTCCTGGATTACATTTTAAAAAAAAAAAAGAATTTTCTCCTGGAGTATCATCTCATTGAGTGGGGCATGGGGGGGAAGCTACAGTGGCCTGCAAAGTCCTCCAAGGTTTCCTGCCCCCAAATCCGTGATCTGACTTCTCCTGATACCTTCTTCTTTGCTGGCTATGCGGCAGGAACACTGGCTTTCACCGGTGCTGCCAGCTGCCTGCATCTGCTCTCTGTTTCCTTGGAGCACTCTTCCCAGAGACCCACATGACTTGCTTCCTTCCCTCCTTCAGGCTGCTAGCACATGCCTCCCTCCCAGTGGCTCCTTCCCTCACCACCATGCCTCAAACTGCAGACAGCCCCCCGGTGCTCTCTTTCCACTGTAGATTTTATTTGGTTATTGTCTGTTTGACCACAAAAGAATATACGCTTTTAAAGCAGGGAATTTATGGGTTGGATCATCCGTCTTCTTCATGGCCTTATCCCTAGCACTTAAAGCAGTCCCTTGTGCATGATAGGCAGTGGAAGGTCCTAAGGCAGTTTCTCCAGGGCCTGCCTTTTGGGACAGTGCTCACCTAAAGGTGGCAGGTGAACCACTGAAGGAAACATCACCATCAGCAGAGACTGATCTGTTCACAGTGCTTGGTGGCATCAGGTTGGCACACACAGGAGCATCTAATATGCCTCCTCTGTGCTCCGGCATCTCTCTCCAGACTGGAGAGCACAAGCCTCAAAATAAGTCAGTCAGTGATAATGTGAAAGGACTTTAAAAACTGTAAAATGCTTTGAAAATGATAACAACACTGAACTTGAGAATGGATTATTATATAATTTGAAATAGTTAAGTAATTTTCCAGGAAGCAGGGTTCCCTGGGCCAGCTTCTCTGCAGGTCTTTCTGTATGACAGTGCTATGCTTCCTCATCTGGGCCTGTGGACTGGGTCCAAGAATACAGCTGCAGGCCAGAGGCTCATCTAGCCAGGGCCAGAGAGGGGAAGCCCACCCATTAACCCCTAGACTGAAGGGATATGCCTTCCATCTGCACAGAACTATTTGGATACCAAGTAGCTGAGACCATGCAGGGCAAGTAGAATGCAGGTTAGCCTATTGTTAGTCTCTAAATGACAGTGACTAATTAGGAAAAGTAGACAGCTTAGCATAAAAAGTATAATTCTTGTTGTTAATGAAACTTGGCCTGTTCTGGAGGAGGCCAGTAATTCCCATGACCCAGATTAGTTTTCTCCCAGAAGAGAAGCCTAGGGATTTTATACTGTTGATGGGCAGAGATGAACCTAATATTCTTGTTTGCTTTCAAAACGTCCTTTTAAAAATAATCTGGTTCTCCTTTTACCCATGTTCTCTTTAAGGCTAGGCTATGTAGAAAAGAAGAGAGGCAAGTGAGATAAAAATGACAGACCATACACTGTATATATTATATCTCATACACACATACACACCCGCATTGCATTGTACCAGAGAGCATTTAGTAGCAGTAGCTCTGGACTGCAGACTGCCTGGCATCAAATTCCCACCGTATGACTTATTCAGTACGTGGTGGTATTGTTTAGTTGCTGAGTCATGTCCTACTCTTTGTGACCCCATGGACTATAACCCATCAGGCTTCTCTGTCCGTGGGGTTTCCCAGGCAAGAATACTGGAGTGGGTTGCCATTTCCTTCTCCAGGGGATGTTCCTGACCTAGGGATCACATCTGTGTCTCCTGCACTGGAAGGTGGGTGCTTTACCACTGAGCCACCAGTATGTGGTAGCCCCCAGTATGTGACCTTAGACAAATTTCTGGATTTTCTGAGCCTTAGCTTCTTCATGTGGGGGCAGTAATGGAACTTACCTCATAGGGTTATTGTCAAGATAAAATGAGTTAATCAATGGGGTGCTTAATACTTGTCTCACAGTAAGTGCTTGGTCATTGTCAGTAGCTGTTATTGTTGATGATAATCTTGATAATCTAAGGCAGGCAGGAAATAATGAAACTGCAGAAAGGGATAAGAAAAGGCAAAGTGAGATTTTTTTTTTCCCCACAGGAGACACTGTCCTAGAAGGTTTAAGTGTATTGAAAAGAGCCTGATATAACATTGTGCACTCATGCTGTATTTTATAGTGCATATTAGAGCAGTCATGTAATAATGGTAATTATACCCTACGAGTATTTTATGGCCTTCGTACCTTCCAGATTAGCACTGTGGCCAAGGAGAGCCACTGGTTTGTTACATGCTGTCAGTGTCGCAGTAAGCTGCTCTGGCCACTCCCCTGACTGCTGTCCCCCCTTGGCAAAGGTAGCAAGACATTAGTAGATTACATGACAGCTTAAACCAGGCATTTAGGGAGTTGGTGATGGACAGGGAGGCCTGGCGTGCTGTGGTACATGAGGTCGCAAAGAGTCAGACATGGCTGAGCAACTGAATTGAATTTAATTGAATTAGTGCAGCTGAGCCTTGATAACCTCAAAGGAAGGTGACCTCCTAAAGCATGCATGTGTTCCTTTTCCCCCCAACGCCTAATACAGGCAAACTCTGTGCTAAGCCCTGGCGATGGAGCAATAAGGGAGGATAATGCCATCCCAGTTTTCTTGGAACTTCTAGTAAGTGGAGGAGACAGATAATGATAATTCCATGAATAATGACATAATTCACTAAGTGCTAGGAAGGAGAATTGCAGAATTAAGAGTTGTAATGAGGTATCTGACCTGGCTTGGGGTGTCTAGGAGAGACTCTTTGGGAAAAGAGAGTGATGAGTTAGAAGAGAGCCAGATCAAGAGGGACTGCAGAGCTTCCCTGACCAGGGGATAGGCATTAGAAAGGAAGGCACCCAGGCCTAACTAGAGTTTCAGCCCAGGGATCCATGAGCTAAGGGAGAGATGATGGAGGAAGGTCTAGATCAGGCAGGATCTTGAAGGCCAAGGGTTTACAACTTGAAATTTAAAACAGAAACCTTTGGTGTATTTTAAATAGGTAGTGGAATTGGATTGGAGGAGACCAGAGTAGAAATAGAGTTGGTTGCACACAGGCTATATGCCAAAAGGTACAGTGACTTTTTAAAATTCACCCGAATCCCTTTTCCTTTTCTCTAAAGAATTTTCAGCACCAAATGGACCTCTGTAATTGGGCATTAAAGTTGACGTACATTAAAAGTGAAAGTGAAAGTCAGTCAGTTGTGTCCAATTCTTTGCAACCCCATAGACTATACAGTCCATGGAATTCTCTAGGCCAGAATACTGGAGTGGGTAGCCTTTCCCTTCTCCAGTGGATCTTCCTGACCCAGGAATCAAACCAGGGTCTCCTGCATTGCAGGCAGATTCTTTACCAACTGAGCTATCAGGGAAGCCCTGATGTGTATCATATTGGTCAATATTTACCATCTTAGCAGCGATGCTTACCCGTCTGAAATATAGATTATACGTTTCACTGAAAGTAGAGAAGACATTGTTGCTATTCACAGAACTTTTGGATGAAAGCAGAGCAGCCTGCAAGGACGCATGTACGGCCATAATTGTCTTGGGGGTGGGGAGGGGCTGCTTTGGAAACCATCCATTTAGCCATTCCTCCTTTTTTCCTTTTAATTCATGATTCTCTCTCAAAGTGTTCACTCTTTCGATCTGACTCTGCCAGTCAACTACAAATGGAATGCTATCAGGTATGAGGGGCATTTTGCCACGTTCATGTTTTTGTGAAGCAAGAAGCCATTTTCACTGCAAGAAGGGAGTAGAAATGGTGTTCAGTCTGATAGCACTGTCATAGGCTCTTCTCCTTTTTCTTCCTCTCTCTTGCTTTTTTCCTGCTTCTTCCAGTTTAGTAATTTGGGTGGTAAATCAAGGGAGAAGCTTTTTTTTTTTTTTCTCTGTTGTAACCATTGCTTTTTCTCCCACATGCTGCAGCCTCAATATATTCATTTGTGGTTGGATTTTCTGAGTGGGAAAAAGAAGAGTGTCTTTTAGCCTAGCTGAACTGACCCTTACTTGTGTGGGCACAGCAGAGTGCTGAAGTGAAGATTATGGGCTCTGCAGCCACCTTGAGTTCCTTTCCTGGTTCTGTCCTTCATTAAAGTGTGACCTCAAGCAAATTACTTAACTTTTCAGTGCTTCAGTTTCCTCATCTGTAAAATGACAGTAATAGTGTTAGCTACTTGTCTCAAGGCTTTCTCTTGAAGATTGCACTGTAAAAGTGTCCATCATAAACCCTTAGTGTTTCAAAGTTTCAAATCTGGCTTCTCACTGGATAGCCATTCCCAGAGAGATGTTAAATATGGTTGGTGAACATGACCCCAGTCAGTACATGGAAAAGTTTATTTTAAACTCTCATTCTGGTGCCAGCCATCGGTACAGCCCAGCAAAGCTGTATTTATGGCTCTGATGGGTTTCCTTGGCAGAGGCCTCCTGAGCACCATCCAGACTGGTCCCGTCTCACTAAGTTCAGGTGGTATCCAGGCATCATACACACACAGTCTGAATTAGTAGAAAACGCATGGCCAGTGGTGGTGGGGATTCCCCTCACCATTTCCCCACTCCGTACTAAAGATGAATTTTAAGCTGGTGGAAGGAACCACAGTGACAACCCTCGAAACTTAACTTGCCTTGGGTGACCACAAAAAATGTATAGTTCTAGCAACTTCATTTCTAGCTAATCCTTCTTGGCCCCAGGGCATGGAGCTTCTCTAACCCTGAGAGGATGGTAGAGAAATAAGTGATATTTATTGCAGCTTGGGTGCCCACTCACACAATGACTTTCCTAATTGGTAACCTGAGGCCTTCCCAGTCCCTGCCTGTGTGCTGCAGGGGACTCACTCCAAGATCTAGATCCAGCTCACAGTCCTGAGATGCTCATGAGAAGGGAAGCAGTCAGTGTAGAAATGTTCCATGGATTGGTTGTGAACATAATCACTTAGAGGAGAGAGTTCTGTGTGGCCTCCTGTCAGAGGGGTGTCTAGAGCTGGCCTTGCAGACAGGTGAGCTTTGGATGGTTAGGGGAGGACTTGCCAGGCAGGCCTAACCCTTGGAAGGCCTGAGTGTGGTGAGTTTTGCTATAGTTTCCAATGAGGCTCTGAACCTGTCATGCCCAGAGTTGCTTATAGGGAAATAATAGAAATTAAGTCACAATATATTTTGAATTTATCTGTAGATTTGAAGTATATCATAATTTTTTTTAAAGTAGAAATGAAAAGAACAAAGAATAACCAGAAATAAAAATTAGCCCTTGAAATACAGGTGGAAGAGACAGGTTCCTTGCCCCAGGTGGAAGCAGGCCACTAGAGATTCCTGAACGTGACACCGGGTGACACCACCAACTTACAGTGTGACTTTAAATTGGCACTTGCTGCTGCTTCCACATTGTCATCACCACTGTCTTGACTACCCCTGTGGACAATACCAGCTGTCATTTATTAAGCCATTGTTTCAGTCCAAGAGGTCAATTCACCTAGTTTTACTTTATCGGCCTTAAAGAGTTGGGCGTGACTTAGTGACCGAACAGTGACAAACTTTATGAAGCAGATGTTGTTGCTCATGTTTTACAGGTGAAGAAAGGGGTTTAGAGAAGCCAGGCGACCTGCCTACTCTCATCCTGCTGGGACCCTCTGTCTGATTCCACCCCCTGTACTATACTGTCTCCCTTAGCCTTTATTTCTCTGTATTTACAAGTTGGACATGATATTTGTACTCTTTACCTGTAGAAGGAAGCTTTTCAAACTGTAAGTCATGACACATTAGTGAGTTGTGAAATTGATTTAGTAGATAGAAAAATGAGTAGAATCAAAACTAACAGAAGTTATCACACTATTTCTGAGACTTGTGTTTCCGATATGCATGTGTGTATGTGTGTGTACCTCTCTCTGTGTGTATATATATGTATGTATGTGCTAGTGAAATGTTACATGGGGAAATCTATTTCCTACCATGGGTCCTTGTCAGAAGGTTTGAGAGCTACTGTTCTAGACATATTATATGAAGTTCAAGCAAACATAAAAACGTGTTGCAGAGCTCCTTGTAAACTCTAAAACACCTTACAAGTCTAAGTTATCATTTCTTAACACTGGAAGCTGAAGCAAACAAACAAAGCAAGGCAGATAGTGTTGCTGTGCTGGAACCTCCACCCATCCGGTCCATCGCAGATAGTGCTGCTCTGCCAACGTATTGTGTCCTATGGAGCCAGGTTGCAGCTTGCATACTCCATGACACAGCACTGCAGGCCTCCAGATGAAACCTGTTTGCAAACCTAGCAACAGGGTTAGGTATCGTTGGTACATCAGGACCAGTCTGTAGTTATCAAGTACTACTCAGCACTTCCAGAGCTCCGGCTCTCATTTAAACACTAGAAAAACAGATGTGATCCTTAAGACAGCATGGGCGTCTCTGCATTTCTGGCCCCAAAATAGTTGGCTCCTATTTCTCTCCTCCTCATGCTCCCCCATCACCATCTTCATCTGGAAGTAATCTTCTGCCTCTCAAAAGATGTCAGACCAATCCAGAGCCCTCATCCATTTTCCCTGGCAGCAAATGTAGCAAGAGGCCCCTTTGCCATTGCCATGTTCCTTGGAACGTGCTCTTTCCTCATTAACCATAATTCCTGAGGGAACTACAGGGAACATGGGGTGTTGACCCCCACCAACTGCCCTGAAGTCATGTCCCTCAGGAGATAGATGCCCTGTTTCTCAGCCGTTGTGGCAAACTCTTATGGGTCACAAAAGGAAGCAGGCCTTTCCCAGGTTAAAATCACATGTGGAGCTGTTTCTCTTCTGCCTGCAAAGGAAGTCTGTAGAACTGGCAGTAATGTAAGAAGGCTCACAGAGGAGTCCCTGTGGGCCTAGGCAAGGCCTATCAAAGACTCCCGTGGTGGAGTGTGCAGTCATGCCCAAGAGACTTTTGTGTGTGGATTTTAAGTCAAGACTCAATGTGACATTCTGGGCTGTGAGGAAGAGCTCAAGCACCTCAGTTACCAGCCCAGAAAGCAAGTTCTCCATATTTTATAGACCTCACTAATGAATGAGTCCCGTGGCCTCAACTAGACCAGGCTCCCCAGCACTCTGCCAGCCTGCCTCCCACACACAGGTAAATGCATCAAGCTGTAATGGATGGCTGGTGCCAGCAAGAGGCTGAGGTCTGTGCCTTTCTTTCTGGAATGCAAAGTGATCTCCAGCCATTAATAATTCATTCTTGAGTAATGAACATAGCTATACCAAGTTGTGAGCAGTAATAATCAAATGATAGATCAATTTGTTGCTTCAGTGTACCAGAAGATAATGGTAGTTAAGTCGTAAAAGGTGCAGCCTGTTTCCCCAAAAGTTTATGAGACATCAGTGTGTTGTAAGTTCTAAAATAAAATGGATCGTTAAAAAAAGAAATGAATTATGTTAGGTAGCCTCAAGCTTATTTATATTCACAAATGCTTATTCACAGTTACCGTACTTTTTTTCCAAATGCCTTTGGGTCACTGGGGTCTACAAATCAGAGTAACTATTGCTCATTAATTAAATCTAAGCAGTGGAACACAGTTCTAGACTTTGAAAAGTTGAGATACATTCCCCCAAAATCATCAGTAATAGTTTGAGGTTTTCCAAGTAAGTAGCTAGGTTGTGAATAATTGTTTAATGTCTACTCAGAAACTCCCATCATCTTTTAACACCACAGAGAACATTTGTTGTGTTTCTCCTGAGCCAGGCACTGCTCTCAGCACTGGTGTTACCAACTAAAATAAAAACAGTCTCTATCCTAAGGCAACAGTTGAAACACTAATAACTTGTAATAAATCCAGGGCCAACACGCCTGCCTTCATCAAGTGGTGGAGGATTGGGAAGAGACTAGTCAGAGACTTTGGAAAGAAAGGGCACCATTGGAACTGTGCCTTGCAGATCAGCAGTTTGCCAAGCAAAGAAAGGAAGGGTAAGAGGACATTCCAGGGTGAGGATTGACAAAGGCAGATAAATATGAAAGTAGACAGAAGATGGGTAGTGAATGATTAATAGAATCATCATCACTGCATTTCCCACCTTATATCCATTTAATCTTCATAGCAACCTCATGAAGTAGATTAGAAATGAAACTCACCCTGTTTTTAAAAGATGAGGAATCCAAAGCTTAAACATTAAGTCCCTTTTCCCAGGACCAGATCTGGGAGGAGGCAGAAGGCTTAGAAATGAGTTGGTAAAAGCTGTGCTAGGTTATAGGAGTTTGACATGAGAAGCAATGGAGCCCATCAACGGTTTATAGTCACCATTATCAGAGCATTCCAACCGTGGAAGCATTCCTGAACATACACTGTGTCATACACATACACTGTGTCACTGTGTTCTCTCCCAGCGACCAAGCGAGGCGTGAAGCCATTGTAGTTTTCAACAGAGGACTGACTTGAGTGGTGCTGAATTGGCAGACAGAAGCTGGTGGGGGCAGACGGGACGCAGCTGAACCCAGAGAGTCTAGTCTGAGAGCCCTGTTAAGACGCAGTTGCTTTAGCCAGATGCCCTGTTGAGAAGCGTGATGGTGAAAGTGATCATTATCCAAACCCTATATTTTTATATTGGTCTACAATTTAAAAGTGCTTTCATATATAAATAGCTTGTTGATTCATATACACAAGGGACTTTTGTGACAAGAGGGTAAGTCTACTGACTTGGCTCATTTGGCAGGGGAAATATAAGAGCATGGAATTCACTTCCTGCACAAAGGAGCTGATGTTGAAAGTAGTGGTGTTACAAGCAACTTGTAAATATGCAGACATGGTGATTCTAACTGAGACTCAGAACCAAATCATTTCCCCTTCGCCAGGTAAAACCTTAACTATCTGCTTTAACACTTTCAGACTAGAAACCTGATACAGTTCTAGGTAGAATGGAAAACTCTAAGTAAGTAATATCCGGAAATTCAGCTAGATCTCAGGAAATGAAAATAGTCTTATGTAGACCAGAAATAGGACAAAGCATCAGTGGCAGATGCTACAGGTGTTGCTTAGCAATAAAAAAGC
Source organism: Capricornis sumatraensis (assembly GCF_032405125.1). Taxonomy (NCBI): domain Eukaryota; kingdom Metazoa; phylum Chordata; class Mammalia; order Artiodactyla; family Bovidae; genus Capricornis; species Capricornis sumatraensis. Next base: position 53,735,237 of record NC_091077.1, read on the forward strand.
AAATTTCCTTCTTTATTGGGCTGTTCCACAGTCAGGCTTCACAGATGTAACCATTTCTTTCAGAGGAGGAGTTTTTTATGAAATTAGACTTTTAGCCCTAGAAAATGAAAGAAAAATACGTTTCTGGTGATAAAATCAGTTAATATAGTATTCAGTAAAGGCTCAGTTTCAAAACCAGTACTTAAAGCAGTCAAATCTCTTTTTTCTCCTACAAAATAGAAGTATCCAAGAGAAACAGTGCAAACATTTATAGAATTGTATGAAAAAAAAAAAAACACCTCTGTATAAATAGCACTAAATGCTAGGGAGGTATGTCTGTACAAACTGCCACCACTGCCCAATTTCTCTCTAGTTTCTAGTAATGAATAGTTTCCTTCTTCCAACAGGTGATTTAGGGAAGCCCCTAATATTTTCTTAACAATATTGAATGGCCTTAACTTCTAACGTAACTTGTTGTCAATAGATAACTTTGTATATTTTTATACATGGGGCTAGCAAATGAACAATGAAGTTTTATGACTAGGTCATGGTGACCTGGCTGTGGATTTCAGATATATGTTTTGATTAGTTGATTATACAAAAATATGCATATGTGTTTAGAAGCTTACTCAGACCTGATATTCCTGGCCCTGCGTATTTCTTGGATTTTGAGTATAAGTGATAATATAAACAGCTATATATGTGGATGTGTTTTTATTTCTGTTCATGCCGCGTGTCTGGCTTAATACAAGCCACGTGTCTGATGTGATGGGACTTAAATGCTTTGAGCCTAAAGTGCTGAATTTCCTGACAGATCTACTCATTAAAAAAAATTAGATCTATTTTGGGCTGTGTTTGCAAATGTATTAAAGCCGTCAGGAGTTTTTATATTTGCACTAGAGAAAATGCTAATGATCACAGTGGTTTAAGCAGCAGCCAAGGATAAAAGTTGTAACTAAGAGGGATTACCAGTTAACCTGGATTTGCAGAACAAGGATTCAAATGTGCAAAGGTTCATATTTTGGAAGGCAAGCCGTTTTGGTTGGTTGGTTGTTGGTTTCTTTTAGGCAAAATGGGAATTGTAAAGAGTGGCATATCATGAAATAGCAAAATAAGCTAACACTGGAGATTTCTGAAACTTTGGTAGATGAAACTATGAGTAAAAAAGTCTCTCTTTGGACTCCAGCAGTGAGGTCTGGCTCTGGACTCCAGACTCCTAGGTCTGGCTCCTACCAGAGGAGGTGTCTGAAGATGAGATGGGTATAGGAAGTCAGTTGTCTGTCATTTTATTTCTCTCATTTGTGCCATTTCTTTTGCTTCCTCTCAGTGTTGCTAACAACCACAAGCAGAATTTGATGACAGTGGCAAACCTCGGCGTGGTGTTTGGACCCACCCTGCTGCGTCCTCAGGAAGAAACCGTAGCAGCCATAATGGATATCAAGTTTCAGAACATAGTCGTTGAGATCCTAATAGAAAATCATGAAAAGGTAATATATTGTTTGTCATTGCAAGTGGAGAATTTATCTGGGGAGAGCTGAGTTAGAACTGGCCTACAGGGTTGACTCAGGTTTGCGTTGCTGGTGGCTCTTACGCTGTGGCGACACTGACGAAGTTGCTGATGGTGGTGGTGATAGTCATCTTGGGATGGCAGCAGTGACTACGGTGGTGGTTGTGGTGGTGGTAGCAGTGGGCAACATAATGAGCATTTCTTTTGTAATAGGAACTGTGCTAAGCACTTTATATATGTTGTCCTTTTAACCTCACAACTATCTGATGAAGGAGGTACTACTTCATGGCTTTTAGCCATTTTTTTACTTTTTTTTCCTATGAATTTTTGAGTTTTTAAATATTAGGGATAGTAAACGATTTTCATGTGCATTGCAAATATTTTTCCTAATATAGTTTCCTTATAATTTTATAAATGCTGTATTGTTTTACACTGTGTATGTGGGTGGGTGCATGCTCAGTTTTTTTCCTTTAGGGCACTGAAGTTTCTAGTCTGTCTTAAGAGGGTTGCCCTCACCCCTGCCTAATGATGTATGTCAACACAGCCGCCCTTAAAAACTGGGCTACGGGGACAGAAAGCAGCATGCACCCATCAGTCCCACCTCGGTTTCTGGTAGCAAATCCCTATGAATCATCTCAGCATCTGCAAGGCCCCCTAGGGCACCATTTGACAGTCCAAAGTGCTGAGATATAATGAAATCCTAAATAAAAACTTTACCTAGAATGGTGAATTAATTGTGCTAGATTACCTGCCAAATGAATCTAGCATCTGACCACTAACCACCTGGACTGACAACACAATACCGTAAGCCATCATCAGCTCTTGTCTGGGTTTATACAGGAACCTCCTAATTTGTTTCCTTGCCTCCACCATTGGCCTGTCTGTTCTGATGTCAGCCACCAGAATGAGATGTTTTTAGTGTTAGGTCACATCATGTCAGTTGTCTGCTAAGAACTGTCCAGTGTCTTCACATTTCAGAGTGAAACTCAGAGCTCTTATAGGAGCCTGGAATGTCCTCCACGGCCTCTGCTCTCCCCTCTGCTACTTGCCTCATGTCATCTCCTGCAGCCCTCTCCTCCAGCTCCTGCCTACAGCCACTTTGACCACCTCACTGTTCCTTGCCCACGGCACACACTCACACCTCAAGGCCTCTGTGACTGCTGTTTGTGGTGCCTGGAACACTCTTCCTCCTTCAAGCCTGAGTGAGGCCCACCCGTATCTCTCTGTGTGAAACTGTGGACAGCCCCAACTCCAGCACTCCCCCTGCCCCTGAGGGTGCTTTCTCTCTCTCCACAGCACTTAGCACTTTCTAGTATACTGTATATAATTTACTTGTAGATTACATCTGTTGCCTTTCTCACCTCTTCTAGAACATATGTATCATGAAAGCAGACAAATTTGGGCCGTTTTGTTCCCATAGTTCTTCAGTATGTGCTTAGTACATGCATGTTGGGTGAATGGATGGTAGCTGGCCTCCAGACTGGCTCCCGGTGACCCTTGTTTCCTGGTATTCAGCCCCTTGTGTGTTTTCATCCAACTGTGAATAAGGGATCAATACTGATCCCAGTGTGATCAGTAGGAATTGATAATGAGAAACTGTGACGGTAACGGACTTGACTTTGGAGACCAGTCCTGAGACCTGGTAGCATTTGCTGTGGTCTGGATTTTCTCACTCTGGGGGAAGCAAGCCACATGTTGTGAGGATGATCACACAGCCCAGTGGGGAGAAAGTGAGGCTGCCTGCCAACAGCCAGACCAGCATGCCAGCCATGTGAGTCTATTATTTTGGAAGTGACCCCTGGTCATGCTTTCATATGATGTGGCCCCAACCAACACCTTTAGTACAGCCTCATAAGAGACCACTGAGCTAAGCCTCTCCTGAATTCCTGACCCATTGAAAGTGGGAGAGATATTAAATATTTTAAGCCACTAAGTTGGGGGCAGGGGTAAGTTATCACGCAGCATTAGTAACTACTAAAGAACCTCTGAATATAGACTTTCACGGAGTAATTGAGGCATCCTGGAAAACTGTGTAGACAACATAGCTTTTTTCTTACATGGTTAATAAAAAGATCTGAGGTCAGATAAGTTACTTGAAGAAATTATCTTCTCTCTGTCTCAACCTTTGGACTTTGTCCAGCCACTTCCCTCATATATAGTAAGTCAGGTATAGATGATTATGTTCTGTAGGATTAAAATGAACTTGTAAAAAGGAAATATAATTGAATAACATGTTTCTAAACAAGTTAATAGCATGATTTCTAAAAGCAAACCACTTGGATGTAAATTTATTACCTCTTGTCAGCTGTGTGACCATGAACAGATTACTCAACCTCTCTATGCTCATAAAAATACTTTCAGTACAGTGTGACTGCCGTGACAAATAACCCCCCAAATCAGTGACTCAGGACAATAGTAATCTCTGTCTTCCTCACATACCGGTTCACTGTGGGTATTCTGTTGGCTGGATCCTACGCAGTGACTCAGCAATCCAGGCCTCTTCTCTCCTGTAGTTCTGCCTTCTGCTCTGCAGATCTCTGCAATCAGCCGTTCGGTGAGGGAAACGAGAGGGCATGGTAGATGGTGTAAGATTATGTGGGCCAAACCCAGAGGATGCTTTCCTTATTCTCTTCCACTTTCCATTGGCCAGAACTCAGTGATGTGGCCACTGCTCACTGCAAGGAAGACTGGGAAAGCCCCATAACCATGCAGAGCAAAGGGAAAGACGTTTGATGACCAATCAGCCAGTGGGCCACATCCCTTTAGTTGGTTTGTTATAGGGGTGAGATAAGGTGATTTATTAAAGGTCTTAGCCAAGAATCTAACAAGAAGTGTCACTAACTGTAAACTATTCTTTTCAGCAGTCTGAACAGATTTCTCTGAAGATAGAGCATAAATACTTCTATGAGTATCACATGTGCCCCCTTGCTCAAAATAATACTTTTTAAACATAATATTTTCTCAAATAAATAATATTAAATATTGAGACAGAGCTCTAAGGAGTAAGTACTTTGATTATGTTTCATGTCTGAGCTTATAGCAGGCAGCATCTAGTAGGTTTTGAACTGTAGTAATTTTTGGTGTCTTTGGGCCTTCAAAGCCAGGAAACATTAAAAAGTAACATGATAGGAAAAAGATTGGATACTGCTAATAACATTATTGAGACTTGTGTCAACAAACACCCTCCTACTTGAGCACAAAATGCAGAAATAGAAATGAAATATGAAATGCAGGGCCAGGCCTGCAAGTATATGGGCAGGAACTGGTGCAAATACTCATCTGATATGTTGGATTATAAATTATGTTCCTCTCTACTGTGTATCTGGTGAGGCACATATTAAAAGAGCATTGCAGTGCTTTATTATATGTTCTTTTTCATTAGTTTCTGCCAGAGAGTGGGATGAATCACAGTGAGATTTATGTTCCTGTGGGAGCCGGTGCAGGAGTGTCAGTGGAAACATTCTTGGGATGAAGGCTCTCCAGTCCTGAGGGAGCTCCCGTGCCACCCTGATAGAGGTTTTTAACCTGGGGTCTGTGATGGGCCAAAGCTATATGCAAGACCTGTGTTTGTACATGATTCTGAGCAGAAAGTCTTTAACATTCATCAGGCTTGCCTTTTTGATAAGAATAACTTAGACTAAGGCAGCTTGACTCCTTTGCAAATGTTGCTTCAGGCCTGGTCTGGTATAAAGTCAGCAGATGCTGTGTTAGTCTCCTTTGGAAGCCTGTGATGTTCACCTCAAGGAACTCATGCTCTGAGAGCCCTTAGCTTTGGAGACAATGCTTTGGATGAATTTACTGCCAAAGGAATTCAGTTTTATTCATCAACAGACTTTGTCCTCAGATAAATATTGTCATCTTTCCTTAAAATTCACAATATGGAGATGTTAGTTAACAGTATTTAATGAGCATTCCCTTGGTGGTGGTGGTTTGTTTAGTTGCTAAGTCATGTCAATCTCTTGCGACCCCACTGACTGTAGCCTGCCAGGGTCCTTTGTCTACGGGATTCTCTAGGCAAGACTACTGGAGTGGGTTGCCGTTTCCTTCTCCAGGGTATCTTCCCGACCCACGGATTGAACCCGGGTCTCCTGCATTGCAGGGAGATTCTCTACCAACTGAGCTATGAGGGAAGCCCTTAGGCTTGGCTATAATTTTCTAGAAGCATAAACACACACACAAATCTCTTGAGTGACCACTTTTCTAACTTTGTTGTCAGAAGTTGCACAAAATCCTGAAACACCAGATGAAGAAGTGCTGTCTAACAGCATCATTTCAATCTGTCCCCCAACAGGCATCTGATAGCATATGTCCTCTTGCTTGAAACAAGCCGTCATACAGATCTTAAGTGTATTTCCCCCCAGTTAGTGGCATAATACCCTCTCCCATGTTGTTATGGGTATTTTATATAGAATGTGTAGTTTGTGCCTTGGAACAAAATTGAGAGGGGCCCAGGAATAAGCATTGGAAGACAGCACAGAGAGAGGGTATAGAAACCCAGGCACCTAACCTTGTTAGAGCCACTTGGTGGGGGAAACCATAAGATGTGTCTTTTGATTATCGCTTTGTAACAGATCATCTGCAGACCTAGTGACACAAAATAGCAATAATTTTTTTGCTCACAATTCTGTGTATCAGAACTTTGGGGAGGGCTCACCTGTGTTCTATATACTATCTGCCCGAGTGGTTTTAGTGCAGCTGGTAGATCCAAGATGGCCTTATTCCACGTGTCTGGGACCTTGGTGCCACCTGTTGCTGGGACACTTTGGTCCTCCTCCACTTGTCCTCTTTCTTCACCTTCTCTATCATTGTTTAATGGTCTAGGCCAAACTTTCAAAAGGACAAGCACAGAAGCCGCAAGGCCTCAGAAGTTCTAGGCCTAGAACAGAATAGACAAAGTGTCGCTTTGACTGGATTCTCTTGGTCAAAGCAACAAGTCCAGCCACACTGAAGGGGCAGGAAAGAGAACCCCCCCCCTGCCCCACCATGGGAAGAGCAGTGTGCCCACACAGATGTGGGAGGAGTTGTGGGCTGCTGTCTTTGCAGAGCATCTCCCAGAATGCCTCACTCCCCTTCACTGGCAGGTTCGCATGTAGCTTCCTTTTCTTATTAGTGCTGCAACTCCTCCGCATGTTGTATGGAAAATGCTCTTCTGTTTCTCCTCAGTATTGCCATTTTTACATGGCCAGGGAGCATCCAACATTTGGTAATAGTGGCACGTTCAGTCTTCACATACCGTTTGTGAGCCTCAGTATGGAGTACTGACTCATTAATGTCTAAAATGGAAAACAGCTTTGTCTTTAGAATGACGTTTAGAAGAGAGGGAGAATTTTCTCCTGATGAGAAAGCTCAGTTTCTTTTTCCTTATTAAACATTTTTTTTCATGCATAGGACCTTGCCTCTCTACTGTCCCCCACCCTTTTCCGCCTCCCACTCTCTGGTTGTTTACTGAGGATTAACACTAGACATTCAGACAAAGGGTTAAAAATTAAAACGAACTCCTGGACTCCTTTATGTTATCTCTGGCACATCTGCACAGCCTCAAGACAACACCTATTTGTCTAGAAACATCCCCTGCTTAGCATCATCATCTCATCTCGAGAACTAACCTGTTTCTTGTTCGTGGGAGCCTTCACGATGTGTTTCTCACAGACGTGGTTTGGTCAGATTAGGTTCACTAACTACATACCTTGTGGTGATGCTCCAGAAACTTTGTTGTTCACCTCCTGCACAGCCCTGGGTATGGGAGCAATGTTTGGAACAATTTGTACCAAATAGATATTCCACAGTAAGTGAAAGCAGAGAGAAAACAGCTAGAAGATACAGATTATGTATGGGTGTTCATGGTACTTGTTCTTTTTCCATGCTGGTAATACATACTGATTTATTTGCTCAGTTAAAAGTAATGGGCCTTTTTAATGTACATAGTCTTGCAGTAATAAGAATAGTGATATTAATAGCTAACTTTTACTTACAGCTTATTGTTCACAAGACATTGTGGTAAGCAGCCATATATTTATCGTATCATTTACGTTCCATAGCAACATTATGAGGCCAATATTGTTAGCTCTCTTTTATAAATTTTGAACCTGAAGTCCAGAGAGTTGAAGAAACAACTTGTTAGGAGAGGAACTAAGGTTGAGCTTAGGACTCCTTTCACAACTCAAGCTACTAACATCTATTCTTGTTAATCTCTAATGATGGCATTTATTGAACATCTGTTAACCAAAGATAAATGAGACAAGATCTTTTTTCCAATGGCTTTCTTGTTTTCTCAGGATATATAACTTACCATAATACGGTTTGCTAAGTGACATTCAATCAAATGACTAAATTATATGGTACCACTGAGGAGAAATAATTTCATTCATCTTGTACTGGCCTCTGACAGATAGGTAGAGGTTTTCTAGGCAGAGCAACAGTGGAAACAGTGGGGACAGCCTTCCAGAAGAACATTAATCAATTAATCAACATTAATCAACTCGTATGTATTACAACAACATGGGTGTGAAAGAATCTTGGCTTGTATGTTAGCAAGTGGTCGGAGATGATGCCAGACAGTTGGATTGAGCCCCTCTGTCAGGGGTCTTGAAAGCTATGGGAAAAAGGTTGACATTTGCTCCAGAAAAATGGGAGCTCTCAGGGATTCCAAGTAGAGGGGTGAAAGTTAGATAAATAACAAAACCATAGAGTTGATCATACTGTTGTAAACTTGGGGCTATATATTTTAAAAGTCTTACTCAAGAGACTATAACCTTTAACCTATGCTACTGCTGCTAAGTCGCTTCAGTCGTGTCCGACTCTGTGCGACCCCATAGATGGCAGCCCACCAGGCTCCCCCATCCTGGGATTCTCCAGGCATGAATACTGGAGTGGGTTGCCATGTCCTTCTCCAATGCATGAAAGTGAAAAGTGAAAGGGAAGTTGCTCAGTCGTGTCCGACTCTTGGCGACGCCATGGACTGCAGCCTACCAGGCTCCTCTGTCCATGGGATTTTCCAGGCAAGAATACTGGAGTGGGGTGCCATTGCCTTCTCTGATAACCTTTAACCTATAGCCTTTACTTATTATAGGTTAGGGTAGGATCCTAATGGGTTTTATTTGAGTTGTCTTGCCAGACTTCCCAAAGGGAAATACTAGCTCATGGCATCATTTCCCATCAACAACTCCATACCCTGTACTCAGCATGGTTTATATGAAAGCTGAAGAACAGACTTGGGAGTCTGGCTCTTTTCATGGTCAGATTTCAGAGTTGAAAGTTCAGAGGGAAAAGACATTGGCTGTTTCCATGCTTGTTTGAGGTAATAATTATTTTAAGTCAAACAGCTCATACCTTGTCACCTTAAGACATCAATTAGGCCCATACTTGGGGTTATAGTGAAAGTTACCAGTATTTATATGCGTCTAGTTAAGATTTCAAAATACTGAATGCTGTCATTGTCCAAGATACCTGAAAGCCCAGAAATTCCGTAATTTCTTACAAAGTTTGTTCCATTTCTCTTTTTAAAGGTTACCTTGCCAGCTTTGAAAAATTTAAATGTCTAGAAAGAACAACCCTGTCAAGAAACAAACTGGCACCTTTTTAGAGTTTTGGTCAAACGTGAAATCTCAGGTTATGTGTATGTCTTCATCTTCCTGTTACTTTCTGACACATATTTAGTAGGATAGGGCTGGTTTGTTCTTGGGCAGTCCATGGTGTTTCTTTTGGCCGTAACACTAAAAAATGTTCCTGCACATGAAGCTGGATGTGGGTGTGCACAGGTGCCCAGGCACCTTGTGCTTTTATCAGTACTGCCCCTTTTAATGCCTATTGATGTTTTACAAAGTAAATTACTGTGATTCTTTTTCCAGTCCATCAATTGGCTTTGGAACAGGTAGGAGAGTTGAGCTTTGAGTTGTTAATTTCCAGAAGTGCCCAAAGATCAGTGCCCCTTTTTCATACCTGTTAACTTTTAATCTTATAGTCAAGGGAAAGAGTGAGCAAATATGGATGGCCTCACTTAACACCTAGTGTAAAAGCAGCAGGTTCTAAACAGCCTTGCATTTCCATTAAAATGATAGTGTTTCTTTCAAGATTGTCTTGATTTGAGTTGATTTGGGCCACTGAATTGCCTTGATCTGCTTTTAACAAAATATTGGTTGCATTGACACCTATTGCGTTCATTGTTGGGGTTTGTACACAAAATGTAGATCAATTAATAGAATACAGTTAATTTCAATAGATTCTGTCAGCTGACCAGTGTCGGGCAGTTGTATTTCATTTCCTTGGTATTTCAAGGAGCTGTTGATATGCAGAATGGACGATGATGATGATGATGAAGAATACCTGGACACTTTAATTCCATGGAGATAACCCCTGTCACTGTGGCCTGCTTGGGAAGCTAATCTTGTGTCTCATGGCCATGGCTTTTTTCATTTGCTCATTGATTTGTTGTTGTTGTCATTACCTTTCCCTACATTGGTCCCTGAGGACCTTCTTTTTGCATGCGTGCTCAGTCCTGTCCGATTCTTTGCGACCCAATGGCCTGTCACCTGCCAGGTTCCTCTGTCCATGGGATTTCCCAAGCAAGAACACTGAAGTGAGTGCCATTTCCTACTCTAGGGAGTCTTCCTGACCCAGGGATAAACCTGCATCTCCTGTGTCTTCTGCATTGGCAGGTGGATTCTTTACCACTGTGCCGCCTTGCTTTTGGTTCTATCCAGTTAGGTCTAGAAATAAGCTGGAATTACTTATATACTGGGCCAGAATGGTTCTGTCACAGACCTTTTTTCTATTTGTTGTGTCTAATGCCATGTAAACTGTTCTTCCTTAGTTTCACAGGTTGTGGATCTGAACATGTGTATTCCCCCCACCACCCCACCAGTAAAGCCCCAGAAAAACCAAGCATATTTGAATTGAAGCTTCTTTAATGGTTCTCAAGTAACGATGGAGCTTTGTTATGTTACACTCCATTCCTCTCTGTCAGCAAAGATAATAGGAAATAGAATCATTTTGGAGATAAGAAAATCACAGCCTCCCATGGGTTACCCAGGCCGGCGATATATATGGCCAGTTACTAAATGGAATTGGCTCCTTTTGAGGGACTTTTAATAAAACTCTACAAACTACTTTCCAAATTGTTGTTCTCTGGGCCAAAATGCTGATATCAACAGGGCATTGGACTTCCAACTGTCCTTAAAAAACCTCTCTGTGCCTGTAGCCTCTGAATTTGGCTTCTTAACTATTTTATTAAATGAGCCCTGCTAAGACTTGCCTGGCTTTCCAGAAGAAAGGCACTGGGTTTATGGCTTGCCGTACCCTGAGCAATCCTGCTCTACAGCCTGTTGTTAGAAAGAGCGGGCAGTGTGTAAGCTGGTATGTGTAGGCCTAATCCTCCACCTCCAAAGCAGACACTCTTCAGATTAAATAAGCTCATAACTTATTATTTTTTATTACTTGAAACCCTGATGCACCATGTCTCAGAAAAGTGCTTAGTCTCCTCTCTCTAGAAGCCTTTCTCTTTTGTCTTGTAATCCCAGGCCTCTGTCATTGATTTATTGTCTCAACTACTTTTCAGTTACAGACCAGGAACTCTTCATCATTACCTAATTTTCCTCCCATAAAGATCACAGCACATAATAAAGAGTAGACCACACACATTATGGGGAGGCTTCTAATCCTTGTAAATTGCAGAAGCATGTTACAGGTGGAATTAGAAAAGGTATAAAAATGTATATGTGACGTGGCTAAGAATAAATCCCACAAGTGTCAATGGTCTCCAGTGTTGAGATGGGCTCAAGGGAGGGGCGGGAGGGCAGCAGTGAAATTTGAGTTTTGTAGACAACAAAGGGAAAAGAACAGCAAATTCTAACATTGCTGTAAGCATTTGAGATCGATGTTTTGCAAAGAACAGTAATTAAATTTGCACTTATAAATTAAATCCTCTGCAGACAATTCATTGTTGAGTTTCCAGTTATTTTTCTTATTATATTTTTTTTACTGGATGCAGTCATGGCTTTTGGGCACTGAGTGTCAAACTGTGTTAGGTGCTTCTGTCCTCACCTCAATCCCAGGAGTTTTTATAGATGCAGCAGCTGAAGGTCAGAGTTACATAACTTGTTCAAAGTCACAGAGCTAGTGAGTGACTAAAATCAGAGCCATCAGACTCCAGAACTATGATCTTTGCATTTTGTCTTTTGTCTCTCAAATTAATAACAGATATAAAGGCCATAGGTGATTAAGACCCAGACAGCCCAGCTAAGCTGTCTTAAGTCCTAGTCCAACTGTACTCACCCATGTGACACTGAACAAATCAGTTCGTCTCAGTGAGTCTCACCTATAAGATGACAATGCTTAACTTAACATCTGCTTCTGTTGTGTCCAACTCTTTGTGACCCCATGGACTATAGCCCGCCCGGCTCCTCTGTCCATGGGATTTTCCAGGCAAGAATACTGGAGTAGGTTGCCATGCCCTCCTTCAGGGGGTCTTTCCAACCCAGGGACTGAACCCACGTCTCCTGTGTCTCCTGCGTGGGTAGGTGGGTTCTTTACCAGTAACACCACCTGGGAAGCCCCAAGGATAATGGTAAATCCTGAGAGAAAGTGAAAGTGCTAGTTGCTCAGTTTTGTCCAAGTCTCTGCCACCCCACAGACTATAGCCCACCAGGCTCCTCTGTCCATGAAATTCTCCAGGCAAGAATACTGAAGCGGGTAGCCATTCCCTTCTACAGGGTATCTTCCCTACCCAGGAATTGAACCCTAGTCTCCTGCATTGCAGGCAGATTCTTTACTGTCTGAGCCACCAGGGAAGCCCAAGTCCTGAGATAATCCATGTGAATAACAGCATGATAAGCACTCAACAAACTTTGGATATTTTTATTGTCCTTTACACTAACTCTGCCTCCTGCCCACTCTTTATCAGGTTCTGTGCTCAGCATTTAATATGCATTAACTTTTCAGTATCTCTGCAGGATAGGTGTTAGATTCCCATTTATGGAAGGGAAACAACTGAGGGGTTAAGGCTTTTGCCCAAGTTGAACCCAAGTCTGTATGGCTCCAATGCCTGTTTACTTTCTCCCCATAAAATGATGGTAAATTCCTTTCCTATATATTTATTTTTTGGATGATGTTTAGGTTTTTTTTTTAAATTAATTTTTATTGGAGTCTAGTTGATTTACATTGTTGTGTTTCTGCTCTGTTACGCATATATCCACCCTTTTTAAGATTCTTTTCCCATATAGCTCATTATGGAGTATTGAGTAACATTGCCTGTGCTATACAGTAGGTTCTTATTAGTTACCTGTTTGCCATATCAGTTCAGTTCAGTTCAGTCGCTCAGTCATGTCCGACTCTTTGCAACCCCCTTAGAGCCTTCCTAATAACTTTTATTTCTAAGGTATTCCTAAGTCAGAATTTGTTTGTAAATTTGAACAGAATTAATGGGACACTTGGGGTATGGAATAAACCTTGCCCCTCCGCCCCGCTTCTGTGTTAATTTGGAAAGTCTCTGTGAGACAAGTAGATTGCTCAGCTATCTGGTAGAGCCCCATAAATCCATTGCTCAGAGATTACGTGAGCTCATACTTCCATTGTTCGGCAGAGAAGTTGGTACACTGATTCTACTCATCAGAATGTATGCAATAAACCTTGCCCCTCCGCCCCGCTTCTGTGTTAATTTGGAAAGTCTCTGTGAGACAAGTAGATTGCTCAGCTATCTGGTAGAGCCCCATAAATCCATCGCTCAGAGATTACGTGAGCTCATACTTCCATTGTTCGGCAGAGAAGTTGGTACACTGATTCTACTCATCAGAATGAAGGAAACTCCACAGGGTTCTCTTAAAGTCATCCCTTCCAAACAAATTAGGATTGGAATAACAGCAAAATTGTGAATCATTCAAATTCTCTTTCGAATTCCAGCTCACTTTTAGCACACAGGCATCTCTTGGCCTGGCTGAGAAGTTGGCTCAATAGTGAGCAGCTTTAAGCAACCTGTATGTATTCAAGTTTCAGAGTTAAAGGAACAACAGTATTTTGGGGAATGATTGCCCAGACTCCTTAGTGAAAGTTTGTATCTTCTGTTCTGAATTGCTCAGATTTGCAGAAGTGCCCTCGTGCCTCAGAAAAAAACGTGTAATAATAATGATGATAGTCCTGTGTCTGGCACTCCACATTTCATAGCAGGCCCCCTTGCACATGTGTCCATTTGATCCTGAAAATAGCCCTGTCCAAGTTCTTCAAAAGCCTGGGCCTGGCTTGCACTGAGGCCCAGAGAGCTAGACTTCAGGACTATAGCTCTGGCCCATGGAGAAAATCTCCGTCTAGAACTGATTCTAGTACGCTCCAATAGCTTTCCTTTTAGAGAGAACAGCCAATAAGCAGAATGTAATTCCCATGTCTCCTCCTATTTATCAGTGTATAAGCACAGTTTTGGAGGCAGTTTTCCACTCCGCTGTTTAAATCCATAGTTCTTCCTTACGACTCACTCTTCTTTGTTTCTCTAGCATCTAGTACAGTTTTTAGGAAAGAGGAAATGCCCACTTTTCTGGTGACAGTTGAAATGGAAATGCTGCATATGCATTATCGGTTTTCTTATTGTGGTTGTGCGAGGATCTCATTCTCAGTAGCTCATTAGGAAAAGAAAGACAAAATTTGGAAGCCAGACAGAGGAGGTGGGGGCCTATCACTTAGTTTGAATTCATTTTCAGATATTTTTTGCTTGGAATTGAGGAACATGCTGTACTTAAGGCCAGAGGCAGAAGGGTGTTAAGAGACATCATTATTTGTTGAAATCTGTATTTGTGGGTTTGGGCCCCTGCTTTGGTAGTATAGGTTGGCTGGAGAAGATGAGCTGAATGCTGAGAACTGCTGTGGAGGTGGGGAGGGGAGTTGTTGGAAACTGCAGGTCTAGGGTTCCATCCAAGCCCCTCTCCTGCTGGGCCATGTGGTTCAGGAAATCTCTTCTTGTGGAATGGTCATCCTGCTTGGCTACACTGAGTTGACCTAGCACAGTGACTGGCAGGTGCAAACACTCATATATAAGAGCAAGTGCCAATGTTATTGGTGCACAGAGTGTCACCTTAGGAGCAGCCCTGGCTGGATTGTTGGGCGCAGAACGAAGTGGAAGATAGCTTCTTAGGTCTGTGCTTAGGTCTTAGCACTGTGGTCCTTGAGTTCAGCAACAACCATAGTTTCTCTTTTCTTTCCTCAAAGATCCTCAGAAGGAGCCTGATGACATGTGTGGCACTGGTACTTATTTTTGGGGTTCAAGCTCCTCTGGAAGCTAGGGGGTTTTGTTGTTTTTGC